>NC_092873.1:40385290-41585290 GCF_028372415.1 Notamacropus eugenii | reverse complement strand
GCCATGGAGGGCAATGAGTATGGAACTTACCTTGACTTTTGCAGGGAAAAACAAAATGATCAACAAATTTGGAAATGCTGTCAAGTTACCTAAGGGAAAAGAATGCAGGGGAAGTAACCAGACCATATACCCTGTGTGGTAATGTTACCCAAAGGAAACACTGGGGAGAGAAAAGAAGTGGTGAATATTGGGGAGAAAACCATCTCTTCATGTTCTCCAGATTCCATCTGGATTGCATGACTAGTTGTTCCCCAGCCTGCAAATTCTCACCTGTCTGCCTTCCTCCAGGTTGCTGGTCCCCACACCTGTCTGGAATTCACTTTCTCCCCAGCCCTGTTTGCTCAGAGAGCTGCATCTTCCTTAAAGTTGAGCTCCAGGGGCCAAATGGCCAGGAACTTTTCCCCCACCCTCACCATTCCTTCCTCTAGTCATGCTGAGGGTTCCTTCCCCTTATTTACATGGTACATCCTCCAGTAATGTAACTGTAAACTTCTTCACCCCAGGTGCTGGAGGGTACAGTGGAAAGAATCTGGATGTAAATTCTGCTTCCAACCTGGGTCACTGGTTGTTGTCTTGAGCAAGCCAATGAGTCTTTCTAGGCGACAGGTTCCTCCTCTGTACAATGATAGGGCTGGAGGACAGAGCCTTGGAGGTAGCATGACTCTGTGGTCAATTCCTTGAATATACAAATTAAATATGAATTAATACACTTAATAATAAACTAAGACACGCCTACTAAACAGAGTTAGTGTTTTTGGTGTTTAGTAGGTCTGTGTTAAACTGAAATAGGTTTTGTGGCTCTATAGCGACTGTAATATAATCCTCAACAAATGTGTCTAATTTTGGTAAATCTGACTTGGTGTCCAAAACTCTTTAAGAATGGAAAGTATTAAGAACAAGGCCCTAGATAGGGAGTGGTGTACCTCAGAGGCAGACCTTGCAGAGCTGCTGATTTTCCCTGAAGGGAACCCTAAGCATGGCATCTCTTGGATCTGCTTAAATTGTTTACTACTGAGGTCCCCTTTTTTACTTCTCATTTCTAGCATACTTTGTCATGGGATGTATCTTTTCTTTGAGGCCAACCAGCTCAGTAGATCTAAATACCAATTTTGCATTTTCTCTGAGAGAGAACTCAATTTCATTCATTCCTTTTCACAAACCCATAAGCTGCTCTGTGCCACCTTTAGGACTGGGGTCTTCCCTGTCTATAGTTGATTAAGATCACTTTCTGGGGCTCTGTTTCCTTCTCTGTGAAGTAGGGGTTTAAGACTAGATTATCTAAAGTTCCGTTCAAACTCATTTGGCAGGCCTTTATCAAGTGCTTCCTGTGTGTCTTTGTTTCAAGTACTGGAGACCGCAGACTAAAATGAAACAATCCCTACCCTTAAGGAGCTTATATTCCAGTGGGAAAAACAAGATGTCCCCAGATAACTGGGAGAATCAGGAAAGGTTTCTTGTAGGAGGGGGGCTCCGTGTAAGAGGATGAGCCTGGAAGGGGCTGAGTCGTTCCAAGAGGCAGACGGTTGGAGAGGGCTTGGCATAAGGGACGGAGTCAGGAGACGGAATATTGTATATGGGAAACATCAAGTCATTCGGTTTGGTTGCAAGGGAGCCAGGGGAAGTGTTGCCTAATGAGGAAGTTTCCGTTTATACCCCGTTGGGCTCCAAGCCTTTCTCCAAACCGTGCTCAGAAGTGCGTGTACAGCAGGGCTTGGATGGGGAAAGCCTAGCTGCAGAGACCCCACTAAAGCAGGCGGCCCAGCTCCGGCCGGGGTTCTGCAGTGGGGCCCTGGAGGCCGGCGAGCCTGGGGAGCCGGACCCCGCAGGAGGTGTAACTGACAGGTCACGTGGAGGGTCCTCCCTCCCCTGCCCGACCTCGGAGGGAATGACCAGGAGTTCGACTTTGGACTTAGGCTGTTAGGTCTAGAGCCAGATCTAGCATCTGGCGCTCCTCTTACAAATGAGGAAACTGAGGCACAAACAGGCGGGACTTGCCCAGGTTACAGCAGAGGCTGGATTGGAACCGGGTCTTCTTGCTTCAAGAGCCGGTGCCCTTAGGGAATGCCCTTCCTCCCTCCCCCCGTGAGGGAGCTGGAGCGCCCACGGGAGGGGAAATTCCAAGGGACACATCCAGCAGGCAGAGGGTGACGCGTCCCTCGGATATTCAAATCTCAGAGGCGGATGGGGCCAACCCAGAGCTAGGAGGAGGAGGCAGGCTCTGGGCCGAGCCTCAAGTGACGTCAGAGCCCCACTCCCCCCACCCCCAGCTCTGGACACAGGCGGCGACCGGCGGAGGGCGGGGAGGCTGGGCGGGGACTCGCTCGAGCACGTGGCCTCCACAAGCCAATAGGAAGGCGGGGTGGGGGCCCGCCCCTCGGGCTTGGGCTCCGGGCCTGACGGTGACTGGCGCCCAGGAGCCGCGGAGCCCGCCCTTCCCTCTCACCTGCGGCCTCGGGCCCCACCCCCTCAAGGTCTGTCCACGGAGTTTGAGGCTGAGCGTGGGGGAAGAAGGCGGAGAAGGGGCCGGAGAAGGGCCGCCCCGCCCCAGGCCCAGCCTCGCTCCTGACGCCGGCCTCTCCGGGGGCCTGCCGTCCGGTTCTGGTCTCGTGCAGGGCGACGCCATGGAGCAGCTGGTATCGCGCGTCCGGGCGGCCTTCCAGACGGGCCGCTCGAGGCCACTGTCGTTCCGCCTGCAGCAGCTGCGGGCCCTGCAGAGGATGGTGCAGGAGTGCCAGAAGGAGATCCTGGGGGCGCTGGCCCAGGACCTGCACAAGGTACGCGAGCTGGGGGGTGGGGGGACCGGGGCCGGACTGGGCGGGCCCAGGAGCGGCGCAGTGGAGGAAGCCCCGCCCTCCTCCCTCTCCCCCGTCCCCGCCCCCCTCCGCCCCCTCCTTCTCCCCCTCCCCCGCTCCCGCCCCCCTCCGCCCCCTCCCCCGCTCCCGCCCCTCTCAGCCCCCTCCTTCTCCCCCTCCCCCGCTCCCGCCCCCCTCCGCCCCCTCCTTCTCCCCCTCCCCCGCTCCCGCCCCCCTCCGCCCCCTCCTTCTTCCCCTCCCCCGCTCCCGCCCCCTTCCGCCCCCTCCTTCTCCCCCTCCCCCGCTCCCGTCCCTCTCAGCCCCCTCCTTCTCCCCCTCCCCTCCCCCCCAGCTCTGCGGTGCACTGATTTCCGGCCCGGCTTCCCACCCCCGTCCAGGAGACGGAACCTTCCCTTCTCGGACCGTCATTGGTTCACTTCTAGGGGAAGAGAGGAAGGAAAACTGTCCTGGGATGGAGGGGAGGCCCAGGACGAGGAGTTGGACCGATCGATCCCAAGGCCGTGACACCCCCCCCATTCCCCCACCCCCGCTCCCATCCCCACTGGGGGCTGCCCCTTCATCACGTCTCCCTTAGGAGACCAGGCTAGGGCTGGGCCTGGGGAGAGGGTACCAAAGGAATAAATGGTAAGGGCCTTTGGAGAGCTGTGCTGTGGTGTACTGGATAGAGAGCTGGCCAGGGAAGACCCGGGTTCAACTCTCACCTCCCCAGCATCCTGGCTAGGTGACCCGGAGCAAGGCGCAGCGCTAGAAGACTAAAAGCTGTAGAGGGAGTTCCCTAATCAGTCCTTGTCCCTAGGAGGGGGAAGGGAGGGAGGGGTCCAGATCCACAGAGAACCTGCCTTGGACCCAGTTACACTTTAGTAGGTGGAGAGAAAAGGAGAGCTATGAAAAAAAGTTATCAAGTATAAGTTATGGGCAAGTGAAGACTGAAAGTTCAAAGGGTGCTCAAATCCAGTGGATTTCAGGCCTTTTGCCCCAGTTAAATTTTTGGCAAGTTTGTATAAGTGATTGGTGTGAGTAGGAGGGAGATTAGAGGGATTTCAAGGTCGGATAAATTTGCTACGGCTGGAATGGAATTTAGCAGGGGTTTATGGAACTATAAAAAGTTGCACAGTGGGAACTGTCAAACAGAGTGTATTTCCTGTCAGAGACTTAAAGCTGCCTGTCACTTTAGATTAACTGTGATTCTGTACTGTGATAGAGTGAATTCAACGCATATAGTCAAGAAGTTGTCAATGTTCTTGGAGAGCTTGACCATGTGCTGGACAATCTCCCTGAGTGGATTACCCCAGAGCCAGTTAAAAAGAATTTCCTGACAATGATGGATGAGGCCTATGTCCACTCAGAGCCTCTTGGAGTGGTGTTGATTATTGGGGCTTGGAACTACCCCTTTGTCCTAAGTATCCAGCCATTAATAGGAGCCATCGCAGCAGGTATGGTGTAATCTTTAACTTTTTTTATACTTACTTTCTCAAATTAATTTGCAGATTAAAGATAGAAGTTATAAATCATTTTCAATGAAGTCAAATTGAATCATTTCTTTCTAGTGAATGGTCATTCATGTTTGCCAGCCACTTAGTCTTTACTTTTCATAAACATTATTTAATGATGATAGAGACTTTAATTAGATCTAGTGACTTTCTTAGAAAGCTCTTGGGGAATCCACACACTGATTCAGACCAATGGGATTTATAAAGGCCTCAAAGGTCAGTCCACAGATTAAGAGTAAACCGAATGGGATTGTGGCCAGTTGGCTAGAATCAGAGGCCTTGAGCAAATCAATTCTGTTGTTTTTGGTATACTAGTTATCATATTAGACATTGCACTATACTCCCAAAGTACTGATTAATCAACACCAGGAACTTTTTAGTTCATTTACATGGTATCTTAACAGACAATTTACTGATTTAGTGTCAGTCAAACCTGTTTGTGTGTTTGGTGTTGCTTGAAAATTCCAGGGCAGGGAGGAAGTTCAAGATCATGGAGAATAGTTTCAGAAAAGAAAATTAGGCAAGAGATGTTCACTAATATCCCTTATATCTCTGACAGGCTGAATCTACAGAGTGAGTTAATTGGAAATTTATGAAAACTTGTTCCCAGTGAACATTTTAAAAAATGATGAAAAGGCTTGAGGAGCAGAAAATAAGTTACCTGTTTTAGAAGTACTCACTGCTGCTCCAGAAACTTCTCTTTGTAGCCATGTTAGAAATGTTATCTATACAGTCAGATTAGGCAGAGAAAAGAGCTGAAATCGAATAAGTGAACCCACAGCTGAAGGCAAGCATAGGAAGCTGGTTATTTTGAAGGGAGTAGTCAGCATGTGGCAAGGAGAATTAGAGTTTTTCCCAGAGAGGTGCTAGGGGAGAAGGAACTAGAACATCCCCTTCTCATATCCCTCCTCTGGAACCCCTAACCAAGTCTATATTTACCCTGCAGTCATCCAGGGTTGGGAGGGATCTAGAAAGTAGAAGGGTGAAAGTCATCAAGATTTTCTCAAGGATTTATACCATTTCAGAAAGTGAATTAGAGTGGAGTATCAGTTACCAAAAAGTCAGCTGGAGTGCCTGGGTCCCCCAATTCAACATTGGACTAATAGCTGTTGAAGTGATTCAGGGAGTAGATATGATTCTTTCATGTTTTGTATTGCCCAGGAAATGCTGTCATAGTCAAGCCATCAGAATTAAGTGAAAAGACAGCTACTCTCTTGGCCAAGATCCTCCCTCAGTATTTAGACAAAGTGAGTATTCCTTGTTTTTATTTTTAACGCAGATTTTAAAATGTTTATTTTTAGGTTTTATTAGTGTTTTAAGAAAATTATCATCACCTCACTGAAACCCTCCCCCTCTTGCCTCATAATAAATAGAGTTAAGCAGAATAAATCGGTGCATTTTTAGGCCTGGCCAGTGTTTTTCTCATTCTGTGTCTGAGGTGGGATGATCATTTCACTATGAGCCCACTGAAATCATCATTGGTCTCTGGGTCCCTGATCAACCATCAGGGTTCTGAAGTCTTTTGTGTTTCTCTTAACACTATTGTGGTCCCCATGTAAATTGTTCTTCTGGTGCCGCGTACTTTCCTCTGCATCGTATCAGCAGATATTTACTCATTCGATTTGTGTATGATGGCAAAAACAAATTTGTACCTCCCTTAAGCCTCAGCATGCATTTAAACAGAGAAACTGTCCAGAGCTGGACAAGAGCCTAGGCTGTGGAGGGGTACAGCTTCTGGACTCAGTAGTCTGACAGTTTACCCCTTTCCTTTCTGTAAGGCTGCTGGATGTTCTTGATTTGAGAATGTCATGGCACCATTTTGTCATTATTCCCTTAGAATATGTTGTGGCCCAATAGCAAACGCCTTGTAAGCACCCAAAGGAATAATCCTTAAGGAGACATCATTCTAATAAGAGAGATGACATGGACATATGTAAAGGCACAGAGAGTATATACAAACTGAATACAAAGTAACCTTGAGAGGGAGGATGCTAGCCACTCCAGGGATCAGGAAAGACTTCAGGTAGAAAAGGGGCACTAAACATGGCGTCTGCAAGCTGAATTTGTACAAGAGATTTTGCTAACTCCTTTCCAATAGAATTGGTTCCCTCTGCAATCCTATGTATTTTATGATAAGCTTTTTCCAAATATTATTCTTTTTTCTTTTTTTAAATTAATTTGTTTTAAGCTTTCTACAATCACTTCCATAAGTCTTAGATTTTCTCTCCCTCCCTCCCATGCAATCTTATATGGGTTACACATACATTCTTATTAAACACTTCTTAAATATTAAAAATGACATTAGTCATTTCAAATATTATTCTGAAGAGGGTTCTATAGCTTTCACCAAACTGCCAAAGGGGACCCCTGACTCACAAAAATGGTCAAGAATACCAGATGGTGCTCAAGTGGTACTTGGGTTGCGTTTTTGAAACAAGCAGAGATTCCCTGTCAGAAGTGAGACGGGAGAGCATTCCAGATTCAGAAGACCATAGATTTGCTTGGAAGGGAGGAATATATAAGAAGAGTAGAAAAGACCCAGGACAGACTTTTGAGGTGCTGCCGCATCGAGGGGCCAAGATGTGTTTCATGATCAAGCAAAGGAGAATGAGAAGGTATCGTCTGACAGGTGGTGGAACCAGTAGAGCACATTGTTATGAAAACTCATCCAGGGTCAGAGGGAGAGTAGTTAACAGTGACAAATGCTGCAGAAAGGTCAAGAAAAATCAGTCTTGTGGTTCATTCCATTGGTTATAATTCTTCTTTGCAACATGACTAATGTGAAAGTATGTTTAATGTGAGTGTATATGTAGAGTCTATCTCAGAACCTGTAGCAGATTGCATGCCATTTTGGGGAGCCAGGGAGGAGAGAGAGGGGAAAAAATTTGAAACTCAAAAGCTTGTGAAACTGAATGTTGTAAACTAAAAACAAAGAAATTTTAAAAAAGAAGAATCAGAGTTTATATGAAAACATCAAATTTGTCACTTGGGTTAGGGAGCATGGGTAACTTTGAAGAGGGCAGCATCCTTTGAAGAGTGAAGTCAGAAGCCATGTGGCCGAGGGTTTAGGAGAGAGTGAGAACAAGTAGAGGCATTGAGTGTTAGCTTTTTCAAGGAGAAATCTATGCCAATATGTATATTTTTCTGTCTGCACACACACACACATACACACACACACACACACACACACACACACACACACACACTTCTGTTTTTATACACACATACATCCTGAACATAAACAAGATGATAGCCTAGAAGAATAAGAGGATCTAGGACTGGTACGGGCTCTGCTCTGCCTTTGTTGTTAAGCGTCCAGAAGACTTGGGTGTGTTTGTAGGCAGCAGTTGAGAAGGAACCAGCAGATAAATAAGAGAGGGAGTGATTAATGAATGGAAAGCATTCTGGAGGAGCTGGGAGGAAAGAGGATTAAAGGTATTTGTAGAAGAGGAAGGTTCATATCTTCAACAGAGATTGCATTCAAGATGGCGTGGGAGGGAGAAGCAAAATCTCAGCAAAGGAGAAAGTAAGATCCTCAGGGAAAGAGCTGCTGGGGGAGGCTTCAAAAGAGGCTTGGAACAGTGTTTGAGAAGAGTGATCGAGGCAGTCAGGGATAAAAGTCTTGCCTTGATGCAGAGAAGACTCAGTTGAGATTAGATAATAGAAAGTAGCACTTGCCTGATTTTGTGCAGCTCTTTAGCAGTAGTGGAGTGGAGGGAGGCAGAGAATAACGAATGGTCTTAGCTAGGCTTGGGGTTGGGCAGAACATAATTCCAGATCTTTTCAGATTTCTTTAGTTTACTGATCAGCTTTGCTGATTTTTTTGGTTGTTGTTTAGTTGTTTCAGGTGTGTCTGACTCTTTGTTATTCCATTTGGGATTTTCTTGGCAAAGACACTACCGTGGTTTGTCATTTCCTTCTCCAACTCATTTTACAGGAAATTGAGTCAAGCAGGATGAAAGTGACATGCCCAGGGTCACACAGCTAGGAAGTGTCTGAGGCCAGATTTCCCTTTCACTTTTTTACTTCCCCTTTTTTTTTTCTTGAAAAAATATCTGTTACATGGGATGGCTTTCTGAGAGAAGGAAGGATACTGGGAGAAACTGGCCATGTAAAAAACAAAAGATATCAATAAAAATTCATTTTAAGAATTAAAAAAAAGGAAAGGGAGTGGAAAACTTCCCCAATCTGATCAGGCCAAGGCTGGATTTTCATCTGGCTCTTAGAAATGCCCCTAATGCTCCTTTGGTGGTGCTGCCGTGCAGAGACCAGGGTTGGTGAGTCCCTCTGGTTCTGTCATTGGGAACCAGCTTACCTCAGACTCTGTAGAGCTGATGCCTTTTAAAGAGCTACCATAGATAAGAGACCTTTCAAAGGGTAGGAATTTGACCGACAGTAACTCTTTAAAGTCCATAGGACGAGTGATAGGATTCTGTGGGGTCAAACCCTGTTAACTTCACCTTTTCCCTACTGGCCATTACTTCCTATCTCCTTTCCCCATGGGTCCTGCTGGCTTTGACCTTTGACTTTTTCCCTCCTCTTTCCCTAAATCAATCATAAAACAGGAATTTAGTGCTGATTATACTTTATGGAATAGAGTTTACTGGTTATTTTAAAAGCAGGAAAGTTAAATATCTGGTCTCTTTCTTGAATGGTGCAAAGCATCATTAGTGAGATGTTTTTGCTTTGGGTGTGCATGTTAGGAGTCCATATCCTTATCCCTGGCCTAGAATACCACTAGTTTGGCCTTGTACCTTGCCAGCCTTTCCTTTACCGTTCTCTGCCTTTTAGAGCTTCAGAGTTATTATCACTTATCTGGAGAATAACTAAAATGTTTTTTTTTCCTTCCCATGAGGATAGTTCCTAATGGACCTGCAGGGTACCACTCATGGGATTTTTCTTCCTTATAGCTCTGTAGCTGCAGTAGTATCCACACTGATTTTTATTTTTGGAAATAGCTTTAAAAAAAAATCTTGCACTTAATTAGTGCTATTCTCTAGTATTTTGTGTTTGTTTTTAAATTTTTTCCAGAGTTTTCCAAAGCACAGCTTTTGGTTTTGTTTTTGTTTTACAATTTTTTGCTGATTAACAAGTATTTTTTTTTTTTCCCTCCCAAGCCCAGCTTAGGGATATATAACAATTGCCATGCAGTCCACTTTTGCCAGTTCTATGTAGGCTTTACTGCCACCCCAAACCTCCATAGGACACCTGCCATGGAATAGACCACTGGCCCCTGAGCTGAAGTGGCATTTTCTGTGCTTTGACCTAGGCCAGGTTTTAAAACATGGTTCCCTTATAAGAATGACTTATTTGCTCCGTGTCTTTGCAGAAGGCATCAGGTATTCCAGGACCATGATGTCTGAATTTCTGGGCCTTACTGAATTTCTTAAAACAGGTCCCCAGAAATACCAGCCTCTCCCTGGCAATGTTTGCTGCCAGCTTAAGAATCTTCTGCCATAGTAAACTCAGCCTTTACAGAGCCAGAAGTAGCCAGTCAGTGCCATCGGATGGGTGCTTATGCAACTGAAATATTTTGAGTGTCTGGAATAAGGTCTAGATCTCCTCTTGTGACAGGTCCACATCTTCCTCTTCTCTGGAATTGGAGCCTCTGTCTCGGTGGCCAAGAACAGTTGGACCCAGATCTTAGTACTCTGGTCCAGGGTGTTTCCTACTCGCCTGTCTTGAATCTTTGTTGTCAGTAGCAAGGGGATAGCATAGTCTGTCTCCTTAGAATTGTCTTTGCAGCAGTGAAACTTGAAACATTTTTAAAGCCTAGTAGAAAAGGAAGATGTCTTTAAGAATGGATGTGGGAAGCTTATGATCATTTGGTAACCCAGTCTTGTTCTCGCTCATCTCTTCCTCTAAGGAACTATACTGCGTTATTAATGGTGGTGTTAAGGAGACCACGGAACTTCTGAAGCAAAGATTTGACCATATTCTCTATACTGGAAGTACTGGAGTCGGGAGGATTGTCATGGAAGCTGCTGCCAAACATTTGACCCCTGTGACTCTGGAGCTCGGAGGGAAGAGTCCATGTTACATTGATAAAGATTGTAATCTTGATATTGCGTGCAGGTAAGGGTGCCATTCATATTTATTTTCTGTCAAGGGAAGTTTACTCCTCTCTCTGCAACACATACTTTGACCTTAGGGCCACTGATCTTGGAATGTCACTGCTTAGCTTTGAATATTTCAGTGCATGAAGAGAGTCCAGAGTTCAAAAAAGTTTAGATGTTTTTCTAGTTTTTTGAAATTATATATCATCTAGATACTCATTCATAGGGGATGGTCCACCCTTTACCTGAAAAAGAACCTCTGATAGATGGCCATGGAGTCTCCACGTGAAGCCTTCTATTAAAGGGGAATATACTTCTTCCTGAAACATAACATTCAGAAACTTAAATCTGTTTCTGTCCCATTTCTGCCCTTTGTCCTTAGGACTAAGCATAGCATGTCTGATTGCTCACGTGTGGCTTCTCTCTTGACCTGAAGGATGCCTGTCATGTTTCCTTTGGCTCTTCATAGGGTATGATTTCAAGACCCTTTAGCATCTCACTTGGTCTCCTCTGGACGCTCTGCAGGGTGCCCAGGTTCTTTTTTTCCTCCCTCTTTTTATTAGTTATTTATTTTTTAGCATCCTTTTTTTAAAATTTTGAGTTCTATATTCCCTCATTCTCTTCCATCCCTTCTCCACCTATTGAGAAAGCAAGAAAGGTGATACCAATTATACATGTGAAATCATGCAAAATATATTTCCATGTTAGCCAGGTTGCAAGAAAAGGAAAAAAGAGAAGAAAAATAAAGTGAAAAAATTATGCTTCATTCTGCCCTGAGACTCTATCAGTTCTTTCTCTGGAGGTGGATGGATATTTGCATCATACGTACCTCGGAATTGTCTTGGATCACTGTATTGCATTCGCAGTTGATCATCTTACAATATTGCTGTTACTAGGCACAGTGATCTGTTGTGCTCACTTCACTTTCCATCACTTCATATACGTCTTCCCATGTTTTTCATGTCTTCTAGTACAATAGTACTCCATCACAGTCATATAGGCACCCCCTCAATTTCCAATTCATTGCCACTCAAAAGAGTTGTTATAAATATTTTTGTATAGAAAGGTCCTTTTACTTTTTCTTGGATCTCTTTGGGATTTACTAGTAATATTGTTGGGTCAGTTGTTGGGCACAGTCTTAAAGCCCTTTGGGCATAGTTCCAAATTACTCTCCAGAATGGTTGGATCAGTTCACAGCTCCATCAACAGTGCTTTAGAGTCCCAGTTTTCCCACATCCCCTCCAACATCTGTCATTTGTCCCTTTTGTTATACTAGCCATTCTGATAGTTATGAGGTGGTACCTCAGAGTTGTTTTAATTTGCATTTCTCTACTCAATAGTGATTTAGAGCATTTTTTTTTATTTCTTCTTCCGAAAGCTGCCTGTTCATCTCCTTTGACAGTTTATCAATTGGGGAATGATGACTTAGTGTTATAAATTTGACTCAATTCTCTATATATTTAAGAAGTAAGGTCTTTGTCAGAGACACATGCTGTAAAAAATTTTCCCCCACGTTCCTACTCTCCTTTTCATCTTGGCTGCATTTGCTTCTACAAAATCTTTTTAATTTAATGTAATCAGAATTATCCATTTTAATTCCTGTGATTCTCTTTATCTCTTGTTTGGTCATAAATTCTTTCCTTATCCATAGATCTAATAGGTAAATTTTTCCATGTTGCCCCAATTTGCTTATGATATCACCCTTTATGTCTAAATCATATACTCATTTTGCCCTTATCTTTGATTTTGGTCTATTCCTGGTTTCTGCCGAACTGCTTTCCAATTTTTCCAGCAGTTTTTGTCAAATAGTGACAAAAACTTATCCCAAAAGCTTGGATCTTTGAGTTTATCGAATGCTAAATTATTATGGTCATTTATGACTGTGTATCATATACCTAATCTATTCCACTAATGCACCACTCTATTTCTTAGTCACTACTAGACTGTTTTGATGATTACCAGTTTATGGTCTGGTCTGCTAAGCTACCTTTTTTTTTCATTGTTTCCCTTGATATTCTTCCAGATGAATTTTGTCATATCTTCTAGCTCTATAAAATAATTTTTTGATATTTTGTTTGGTATAGCACTACATAAATAAATTAATTTAGGTAAAATTATCATTTTTATTTTTATTGACTTAGCATACTCATGAGCAATTGATGTCTCCAGTTGTTTAGATCTGACTTTATTTGTATGAAAAGTGTTTTGTAATTGTGTTCATATAGTTCCTGGGTTTGTAGAACCCCCAAGTATTTTATATTGTCTGCTGAAATGGAATTTTTCTTTCTATCTCTTGCTGCTGGACTTTGTTGGTAATGTATAGAAATGTTGATGACTTAAGTGGGCTTATGTATTATACTTATGTATTTTATACCCTACAACTTTGCTAAAGTTATTGTTTCAACTAGTTTTTTAGTTGATTCTCCAGGTTTTTCTAAGTATACCATCATATAATCTGCAAAGCGTGATAGTGATTTGCCTATGTTAACTCCTTCAGTTTCTTTTTCTTGTCTGATTTCTATAGCTGGTATTTCTAGTACAATATTGAGTAATAGTTGTGATAATCCTTGCTTCAGCTCTGATCTTATTGGGAAAGCTTCTGGCTTATCCCCATTACAGAGAGTGCTTGCTGATGATTTTAGATATTTTAGACATATCATTTTAAGGAAAGCTCCATTTATTCCTACACTTTCTTTTTATTAGGAATGAGTTTTGTATGTTGTCAGATGTTTTTTCTGCATTTGAAATAATCATATGATTTCTGTTGGTTTTGTATTGATATGGCCAATTATGCTGATAGTTTTCCTAATATTCAACCAGCCCTCCATTCCTGGCAAAAATTTCATGTGGTCATAGTATATGATCCTTGTGATACAGTGCTATCTCCTTGTAAGTATTCTAATTCAAATTTTTGGTCCACACTGTAATTTTCTTTCTCTGTTTTTATTCTTCCTGGTTTAGGGATCAGCACCGTATTTATATCATAAAAAGGAATTTGGTAGTACTCATTTTTTGCCTTTTTTCCCAAATAGTTTATATAGTATTAGAATTAGAATTAATTATTCTTTAAATGTTTAGTAGAGTTCACTTGTGAATCCATATGGTCTTGGGGATTCTTTCTTAAGGAGCTGATTTATGTCTTGTTCAGTTTCTTTTTCTAAGATAGGGTTATTTAAATATTCTATTTCTTCTGTTAATCTGGGCATTTTATATTCTTGTAGATATTCATTTCACTTAAATTGTCAGGTTTATTGGCATATAATTAGGCAAAATAACTTCTAATAATTGCTTTAGTTTCCTCTTCATTGGTGATGCATTCACCTTTTTTCATTTTTGGTATTAGTAATTTGGTTTTCTTTCTTTTTAAAAATCAAATTAGCCAGCAATTTATCTCTTTTATTGTTTTTTCCCCTAAAAATCACCTTCTAGTTTTATTTATTAGTTTAATGGTTTTTTTTAACTTTCAGTTTTATTAATCTCTCTTTTGACTTTCACTATTTCCAATCTGGTATTTAATTGGGGATTTTTTTCTAGTTTTTTTAATTGCATGCCCTTGCCCAGGTTCTAAAATGCGGTACCTAGAACTAAACACAATATTTGACAGAGATGTGGTTTGATCCCAGCAGAATACAACAGGGATATTACCTCCTGTGTTTTGGGTGTTATGCCTCTCATTATAGCTTATACTCAAGTCTCAGTGCCATTTTAAACCTTAATAACTTAAAACAAAAGGCAGGTTTGTCATATTTGGATACCACACAAAGCTAGGAAGGAGAGCAAACATGCTGTCAAGAAAAGCCCACATCCAAAGAGGTTTGGACAGGCTAGAATGATGAACTAATTTAATCAGTTAATCTTTAACACCCACACTTTTGGGGCATCCTTTGTAGTCTAAGATAACATTAACTGTGTGACCCACTATGTTCTTCTGGCATTTCACACTGAATAGGCAGTCTGCTAGTCCTGTTTCTCTTCCCACCAGATCTTTTTCAGGTGTAGAGGACATGGATTGTCTTTTGTCTTTCTTTGTATCCGCAGATCTTAGCATAGTACCTGGCTTATAGTAGGTGCATAGTAAATATTTGTTGATGGACTCTCTCTCATACTGTTTTTATGGAGTTGATTTTTGAACCTCATTATAATAATATCTATTAATAAATTAGTCCATCATTCTAGTTTGTCCCTCTTTTGGATGCTGTCTTTTTCCACTAGTATTTATTCTCCTTCTTAGCTTTGAATGATCTGCAAGTTTGATAAGAATGCTATCTTCTTGAAGTCATTAGTCAAATTGTTAAGTAGAACAAAAGCCAAGACAGATCCCTGAGTCACTGGACTGGAGACTTCTTACCATGTTGACATCAATCTATTGACTTTGGGTCCAGTCATTCAGTGAGATCTGAATTCACTTAACTCTACTACTCTCTCACCCATGTCTCTATCTTGTCCATAAGAAACACAGGAAAACTTTATCAGATACTTTTCTGGAA
Source organism: Notamacropus eugenii (assembly GCF_028372415.1). Classification (NCBI taxonomy): domain Eukaryota; kingdom Metazoa; phylum Chordata; class Mammalia; order Diprotodontia; family Macropodidae; genus Notamacropus; species Notamacropus eugenii. The sequence goes on along the minus strand of NC_092873.1, from coordinate 41,570,444 downwards.
TTTGGTTTTACTTTGTCTACAGTGTTACTCAGATCTGTGAGTCCAATGACCCTGGCACAAAAATGGAAATCAGGTTTTGTAGACTGGCTGCCTAACACTCCTTTCTCAGTCCCACTCCTGACTCTCTGGACTTCAGCACCATGTCTCAGTTACCTTACTGGAAGATCCCTTCTGCCCCATAGCCCCTCCTCTTCCCGTTGGGAAGTTCCTTTTGGAACCTCTGTTTTGAGGAAGTCATAGCCAACCATCCTGGCCCTGATGGGATTCTCTTGACTTTGCCAGCATTGTCCTGGATGCAGACCTCATCCCTCATCCCTGCTGCATCTCAGTTTCTATCCCATTCCCTCTCCCTCTTATTAAAATGAAACCTCCTCAAGGACTTTCTCCTAGTGTTTGTATTCTCTGCTCTCAGCACAGTGCTTGGTGCATAATAAGCACTTAATGACCTATTCTTGATAAAATCAGGTCAGCTTTTGGTGATTACTTTGCTTTTTAGATGTTCACACACTATTAGTTTACTAATATGTGCGAGGAATTTCCCAGGAGTTGATGCCAAGTTCATTGACCTCTAGTTCCCAGACTCTGCTTTAGCTAGATTTGTAGAAAATTGAAACATTTGACTTCTTCAAATAACTTGGCACTTCTGGTTTCCTAACTCTTTTGGAGTTAACTGACAGTGACTCAGCCAGCACCACCTAACCAGTGATTTGCCCTGGGATGTAGCTTAGACCTGACTCTATCTAGCTTAAGGAGCTATATTGGGATTTCAACTCCCTTTTGCCCTGTTAAGCCCCTTTTGTCTTCCTCCAGAGGTTCCCAAACTTATTTGACCTGCTCTCCCTTTTAAAAAAAACCACAACTACTCAGTGGTCCCTGGGGTTAGGTTAGAGGTTAACACTTATTTTTGTCAGTCTCCTGACTGATCCTAGTCAGGTCAGGTCCAGAACAGTTCCCCTCATCACCTCCTCCATATTCCTTTTTATTGAACCATATCCCATCCCACTGTAATATCTATCATGATTAATAAAAATTAATTCCTCCCTCTATTGATGTATGTTTAAATTCTCTTCCTCTCTGTCTCCCCCCTACATACACACACACACACGCACACACGCACACACGCACACACACTCATACCCCTACCCACCTGCTGACAAACATTCTTATCATATATCTGTACAGGGTTGCCTTTCCTTAAAATCCTAAAGATCTCCTAGGATTCCTGCTTGATAATTGTGCATTTTTCTGGGACATTTAGAATTTTCATTTGATCTCATGTCCAAAGGAATCAGGTGGTTGATCCTTGATGCTGATGGCTTGAAGTGGAGGTAGAGAAAGAACATTTGATAGTTCTAGCTTGAGTCTTACTATGAGGTAAGATCAGCAGTTGATTGCATTGACTGGTGGGATACTTAGCCTGATCTAATTAGTTTAGGAGTACCATTTGTAAGGCAGTCTTCTTTCCTGTGGCATTTCTGTTCCCTTAAACATTAAACAAAATAATAACAATAATATCCTGTGAAATTCTGTGTCCTGTTCTGATTTCTTTTTCTATTACGTATTTTATTGGGTTTTGTTACACTTGTTATCTTTCTGTAGTCATAGGCAGTATTTCTGATCATGCTTTTCTCACTGCATCATTTCATTATAAATCTTTACAAATTTCTATGTATTCTTCATATTTGTCATTTCTTGTGGCACACAGTAATATTCCATTATGCTGATAAACCATAATTCAGCCACACCTGAGTCATGGGCATATCCCTACATCTTTTAAATGAATATTGAGAAGCCACAATTCCTAATTGAATAAATGTTCTTCTCTGGTGCACCCTTTTCCCCCTTGATTTTTCACTTAAATAATCACTCTCTTCTCTAGTTGGTCTGGAATAGTAAAGTACTTTGAACAAGCGAAAGAAGTGTGCCTTTAATGTGTAGCATTTGGATTGTTGCCTTCCATTGTTGTTCTGGATTCTTTGGAAAATTTTCCTGCTTTAACCTATTTCCTGGCATTTCATAAAGGTAGAAGTGGGCCCCTTATTGTATAAGGATGACTTAGAGTGTAGATTCTTTTGTTTTCCTGTGTCCCTTTTTCCAGGCTAGTAAAGTAACCATTTGGGGCATGGTTTGACTGTCTAATCTGAAGTCGTGTTTTTGCTTTCTCCTCACCACAAAAAGCATCCCTTTGTTCACTTCTGTCTCTCCAAAGATTTCCAGAGGTGCAGGTCAGTTTCTATAGAAGAGCAGACCAAGTAGGATCAGACCACGCCCCCACAATCTGGGCCTGATGTGTGAGGCCCAGAGAGGGCATCCTTCTGGGATGCTGACCCTGCTGCACCTGAAGGAGCTTGGAGAGAACAGGTTTGCATCATTGTAGTGTAGTTCTGTTGCCTTTGGGGCTAAAAAAGCCATTTCTCTGCGGCTTCATGTCGTGTCCTGCCCACCTGCCAAAGTAAAACCACAGCATGCTGTCCTGTGTAGGGAGTGAAGGAGGAACCCGAGGAGAAGCAAAAGCTTGATTTCCAGGCCAGTGCTCACCAGGGCAGCAAGTTTGTATGAAAAGAATGACTAGGGAAAGTCATCTCATTAGTTTCTTCCTTACTGGAAGAGCTAGAGGTATGTGAGCATCCGTGTACGATATGCATATCCAAATATGAATTACCTGGCTCATAGCCACCCATTGGTTTGGACTATCCTCAGACTAGGTAAGATATGTGGTAGTCACATTCGACCCCATGTAGGCACCCTGTGAGTCACTTTGTGGACTTTTCTATGTTATCTGGACTCTGAAGCCAGCTCTCTAGACCATCTCTCTGATTCTCATTATTCAATTAAAAATAACATTTGCTAACAAGAGGCATCATGGTGGAGAGCAGTGGTGTCAACCTCAAATAGAAATGGGGACCCTTAAGCTGTTACTTGTAGGCCACAGATTAACTTAGCAGACTCAGCAGTGTTGTGGTACACACGGGCTCACGTGTTTGAGACCTATGGTATAGTGGATAGAGAGCTGACTTCTAAGCTAGGAAGACCTGGGTTTAAGTCTTGCCTCCCACACTTATTGCTTGTGCAACCCTGAGAAAGTCTCTTTAACTCCTCGGTACAGATTGCAGAGAATGCGCTGCATTCCATGGCAAAAAACCTGAATGTTTATTAGAAGAATTCATGTGAAAGGGGATGATATAGGTTTCCCAGTAGCTAGTTACTTGAACCTTCACCTTAGCACTATAACTTGATTCTGAATTTCCACCCGAACAAGCTGTTAACTTTGTGGATTTGGGTTTGTTTTTGTTCTTTGGGAGGGTGGGGAATGTAGTTTGGAGTCTAGACTTGAGATTTCATTATAAACTAATGAAAGTACACTTACCCTGAAAACATTGATGTAGACTGGCCATTTATCTATAACATTTCTATGGCCTTAGAAAGTTGCCTAGGATACTGAGATGTTGAATGGTTTTCCCATGATGAAATACATAGGTAGGACTTGAACCCAGGTCTTCCAGATTCTACAGTCACCTTTTTATCCACTTACTGTGCTACTTCCCTATCTATTCTTCTGTCTTCCCATCCCCATTTTCTCTTATTCTTTTTCTCTTTATTAATAGATCTTGTTCTTAGATAACAGATATTTCTCAACTAAAATCACCCTACCAACTCCCAACAAAGTATATTTCCTGAAAAAGTTAAAGGGTTAATTTTCAATGGAAATAAATATGTTATCTTTCCAGTTCCAGTAATATAGTTCTAATATTGACTTGTAGTTCAGTGGCTCCTAGTGTTTTTTGTTTCTTAAACCCCTTTCAACAACAATAAAAGGTTGTGAATTCCCAGGGTAATTCAATATGCCACTTCTAAAATTCTTTACACTCACATATTGCTTAATGAGCCCTTAAAGAATTTTTAGATAGCACCCCTTGGACCACTGTCAAGAACCCCTCAAATGGGAACCACCATTAGTTGATCAGTTGCCTTCCCTCCCCCTCCATGTTTGCCTTCTGTGCATATTCGCAGATGTAGTGTCAGATTCCCTGTTGACTGTAGCAGTGATGGCTAGTCACAGACAGTATATCTTGGAGGCCTGATGTCGCACCTGTTTACAATTTCAAGGCCAGATGACCATGTCTACAGGAGGACTTTAAGACTGTAGACTAATCAGCTACAGATGTGATTATCCCTCTTAGTTAAGGGAAACTAGAGATGCCTGGGGGCAAGGCTGGGGCTGGGGAGGAGGCTTAGTCCTAACCTTGAAATTGATATCCAGAACATAACTGTCCTTCCTCAGAAAGTGCCTTGGTACCATGGAGAAGGTAATGCCCTTGGTGGACCCTTAGCACTTGACCCACTATGACTCCTTGTGAAAGATTGTTTTCCTGCCATCTTTGCAAGGCATGTGACACAGCTGCTGTGCTCTGAGCACCCTGGCTGACTCCTGCACAGGAATGTATTTAGCATTCTTGTCTGCCTAGGAATTATCTATTTGGTGTGTTTTCTGTCCCATCTCAGCTCTCTTTGGGATGCAAGGCACTTTGTTTGCTTTCATTGACTTTTTACATTATCAGCTTCATTGTCTACTCATCTTTGTTGGCTTCATGATTTTTATGTCAGTTGACTCTTGGCTGCTAAAAAAGATAATGTTATTTTAGACAACATTTTACTTTACATGTTAAGGAAAAGCACAGATTAGTCTAAAAAACGTCAGCTTTGGCTCAGGATGCTACTTTATCATGTAGCCAGTGGCGTCAGATTCAAATAGAAACACACGTTGACTTAGAGAACCATAAGTTAACATTGTCTCTATTGTAGTGTAGTTTTAGTTTCCCAAATACATTTTAATCTGATTCAGCCTAGAGTTTTTAGTTTGACCTTCTCGATGTAGGCCACCCCCATTACTGCACTGGATCAGGAAGAAAAGTGGGAAACAGAGTAGAGAAATGAAACAAGGCTGTACCAGTACCTTCTAATTTGAGTCTCTACAGGTTAGCTTCATTATGTGAAGTACAGACTTTTAGAGTATCAGAGTCTGTGTTCACATGAAAATATAGAAGATTTACATGTTATGAACAACTTACTTAAAAAATGCTTACCCATATGAATAGCTGGCCTGAGGTGAGGATGGTGGTGGTGGTGGTGGAGCCCCCTTAGACATAGCTCAACAAGCCACTGAAATCCCACTGACACTGCCCAGCAGAACCCTAAGGTCATGAACATGACAGAAGCATCCTCCAGTATGCCAAAGAGCCAGCAGTCACTGGTTCTGTAGTGAGAGAGGTACATCCCCTGAGCCATCAACAATCTTCTGTCTTGCCCTTTGCCAGGTGGCCAGCATGGCTGCTCGAATAGAATTGTATTTGATGTGGGCTAGCCCTAATGTGAGGCTGGCCCTTTTGATGTGGAAACCTGATCATCCCTTTGTTTCTTTTTCTTTTCCTTTTTTTTTTTTTTATGAGGCACTTGAGGTTAAGTGATTTGCCCAAGCTTACACAGCTAGTAAGTGCCAAGTGTCTGAAGTGGATTTGAAAACAGGTCCACTGTGCCACTAAGCTGCCCCACCTCTTTGTTTCAAAGGGAAAATTTGGGCCAAATTCCAAAAAAAGGATTTTGAAAAAACTCTTGTCATTTGGGGATCCCCTGGATAGAGCAGACACATTTTTTAAATTAATTTTTTTTCCTAATTGCATGTAAAACCAATTTTTAACTCATTTTAAAAAATTTTTTAGTTCCAACCCTTTTTTTTAAGAAGGCAGAAAAAAAACATTTATTCAGACACCAGAAAGCCAAATCCATCATAGTAGCCAATACACATTAGCACTTCAGGGGACAAAGTCATTCCCAAGCCTCCCCTCTCCTCCTTGCCTTTGTTCTCTGTCCACCCTAACTGCTCTCACTCCTACTTCCAACCCTTTTCACCTCCAGCACAGTATGCAATTTGATACAGGTTATATATGTGCAATCATGCAAAATATAATTCCATATTAGTCATGTTATGAAAGAAAACAGACACTCCCCCCCCAAAAATCCTTGAAAAAAAAGTCAAAAATAATATGCTTTGTTCTGCATTCAGATGCCATTAGTTCTTTCTAGAGATATAGATAGCATTTTTTCATCACGAGTCCTTTGGAATTGTCTTGAATCATTATATTGCTGAGAATAGCTAAGTCATTCACAATTGATCTTCATGTAAGATTGCTATTAACCAGTGGTTTATCTATTTTATTTTTCATAAAACCAGCTCCTAGTTTTATGTATTTAATGCTTTTCTTATGTTCAGTTTTATTAGTCTCTCCTTTGATTTTCACTATTTCCAATTTGGTGTTTAATTAGGGATTTTAAATTTGTTCTTTTTCTAGTTTTTTTAATTTCATGACCAATTTATTGATTTGTTCTTTCTCTATTTTATTTTATTTTCCCCAAATTTATTAATTTATTTGTCTTCAGTTTTCAGCATTCGCTTCCATAAGTTTTAAATTTTCTCTCCCTCACTCCCCTTTCCTTCCACATGATGGCATGCAAACTTATATGGTCTCTACACATGCATTCCTTTTAAATACATTTACATACATGTTGCATGGTAGAGTTATAACAAATGGGAGAAACCATGAGAAAAATAGAGCAAAATGAAATATAACAAAAGAGAAAACAGTCTGCTTCATTCTGTGTCTGACTCTATAGTTCTGTCTCTGGATATGGATGGCATTGTGCATCAAGAGTCCTTTGGGAATGTCTTAGGTCCTTGCCTTGCTGAGAAAGGTCAAGTCTATCAAAATCAGTCCTCACACACTGGCTGTAACCGTATCTAATGTTCTCCTGGTTCTGCTCACTTCACTCAGCATCAGTTCATAGAAGTCTTTCCAGGTTTTCTCGAAGTGTGCCTGCGCATCATTTTTTATAGCACAACAGTATTCCATTATATTCATATACCACAACTTGTTCAGCCATTCCCTAGTTGATGGGCATGCGCTCAGTTTTCAGTTCTTGACCACCACAAAAAGAGCTGCTATAAATATTTTTGTATGTATGGGTCCTTTTCCCATCTTTATGATTACTTTGGGACACAGCTATAGAAGCAGTTTTGCTGGGTCAAAGGGTATGCATATTTTTGCAGCCCTTTGGGCATGGTTCCAAATTGCTCTCCAGAATGGTTGGATCAGCTCACAGCTCCACCAACAATGCATTAGTGTTCCAACTCTCCCAAATCCTCTCCAACATTTATCATCTTCCTGTTTTGTCATGTTAGCCAATCTGATGGGTGTGATGTGGTACCTCAGAGTTGTTTTGATTTGCATTTACTGCAAGTATTTAGAGATATAAATTTCTCCTAAGTTCTGCTTTGGCTGTATCCCATAAATTTTGGCACGCTATCTTATCATTCTCTTTAATGACATTACCAATTCTGTAGTTTGTTCTTTGACCCACTCATTCTTTAGGGTTAAATTGTTTAGTTTTAGATTAATTTTTAATCTGTCTTTTCATGACCCTTTATTGAATGTCATTTTTATTGCATTATGATCTGAAAAGGATGCATTTAATATTTCTGCTTTTTTACATTTGGTTGTGAGATTTTTATGCCCTAATACAAGGTCAATTTTTTATGTAGGTGCCATGTACCACTGAGAAAAAGGTATATATTTTTTTCTATTCCCATTCAGTTTTTTTAAGAAATCTATCAGGTGTAACTTTTCTAAAGTTCTATTACCTCCTTAATTTCTTTTTTTATTTTGTGGTTAGATTTATCTAGTTCTAAGAGGGGAAAGTTGAGGTCCCCCACTAGTATAGTTTTACTATTTCTTCTTGTAACTAATTTGACTTCTTTAAAAGTTTGAATGAAACATTGGGTGGATATATGTTTGGTATTGATATTACTTCATTATCTATGGTACCTTTTAGTGAGATGTAATTTTTTCCTTATCTTTTTTAATTAGAACTATTTTTGCTTTTGCTTTGTCTGAGATCAGGATTGCTACCCCTGCTTTTTTTACTTCAGCTAAAGCACAATAGATTGTGCTACAATAGATTCTGCTCTTGCCCCTTACTTTTACTCTGTATGTGTCTCTCTCCTTCAAATGTTTTTATTGAAAACAGCATATTGTAGCATTCTGCTTTTTAATACACTCTGCTATCCACTTCCGTTTTATAGGTGATTTCATCCCATTCATATTCATGTTTGTGATTTTTTTGTGTATTTCCCTCCAAATTCCATTTTTCCTGTCTCTCTCTCTCTCTCTCTCTCTCTCTCTCTCTCTCTCTCTCTCTCTCTCTCTCTCTCTCTCTCTCTCTCTCTCTCTCTCCCTTTTTACCCTGTCCCTCCTGGCTTCTGATTCCTGTCTCCCCTAATCTCTCCTCCCTTCTATCAGTCCTTCCCCCCTTCTCTTATCCTTCTCACCACCTACTTCCCTATAGGGTAAGATAGATTTCTGTGCCCAACGGAGTGTATATGTTGTTCCCTCTTTGGGCCAGCTCCAGTGAGAGTAAGGTTCAAGCATTACCCACCACTCCCTCATTTTCTCCTCCACTATAATAGTTCTTTTGCATGTTTTTTATGTGAGATACCGCATTCTGCCTTTCCCTTCCATGTTGTCTTAGTGTATCCCTCTTTATCATCCCTTACTTATGTTTTTTTTTTGGATATCACCCCATTATCATCAACTCACACCCATGCCCTCTGTCTATGTACACCCTTTCTAACTGCCCTAATAGTGATAAAGTTTTTAAGAGTTACAAGACTCGTCTTTCTTCTTAGGGAAGTAAACCGTTTAATCTTATTGAATCCCTTGTTTCCTCTTTCCTGTTCACCTTTTAATGCTTCTGTTGAGTCTTATATTTGAAAATAAGATTTTCTGTTCAGCTCTAGTCTTTTCATCAGAAATACTTGACAGTCCTCAATTTCATTAATGTCCATTTTTTCTGCTGAAGGATTATACTCATAATCACGGGGTAGGTGATTCTTAGTTATAATCCTATCTTCTTTGCCTTCTGGAATATTATATTCCAGATATGATATGATATGGTATGATATGATATGATATGATATGGTATGGTATTCTGATCCTTCAATGTAGAAACTGTCAAATTCTGGGTAATCCTGATTATGGCTCCACAATATTTGAATTATTTCTTTCTGACTGCTTGCAATATTTTCTCCTTGACTTGGGAGTTCTGGAACTTGGCTGTAATCTTCCTGGGAGTTCTAATTTTGGAATCTCTTTCAGGAAGTGATAGGTGGATTCTTTCTACTTCCATTTTACCCTCTGGTTCTAGGATATCAGGGTAGTTTTCCTTAATAATTTCTTGAAAGATGCTGTCCATGCTTTTTTTTTGTCATAGCTTTCAAGTAATCCAATAATTCTCAAATCATTTCTCCTTGATCTCTTTCCAGGTCTTCATTGTTTTTCGAATGAGATATTTCACATTTTTCTGTACTTTTTTCATTCTTTTGATTTTGTTTGATTGTTTCTTAATGTCTTATGGAGTCATTAGTTTCCACTTACCCAATTCTAATTTCTTCAATGAGCTTTTGTACCTCCTTTTCCATTTGGCCAATTCTACTTTTTAAGGAGTTGTTTTCTTCAGTAATTTTTGTACATCTTTTTCCATTTTTTTGTGCTTTCTTTATCAGTCTATTGACTCTTTTTTATGATTCTCTTGTATCACTTGCTTTCCTTTTCCCAATTTTTCTTTATACCTTTTTAATTTGATTTTTAAAATCATTTTTGAGCTTTCCCAGGAGTTCTTTTTTGGTTCTGAGATCAATTCACATTTTGCTTTGCGACTTTGCAGGTGTTTTGACTTTGTTGTCTTTTTCTGAGTTTATGCCTTGATCTGCCCTGTCACCATAGTACCTTTCTGTAGTCAGGTTCTTTTTTTTTTTTTTTTGTCTCATTTTTCTAGCCTATTTCTTGATTTAATTACTTGTTAAAGTTCTTCTCTTAGGGTGGAGGGGACATTCTCCCAAGCTTCAGATTTTTTAATTCTGTTCAAAAATTAACTCTTGTTTTCAGAGTTAATTCTGGGGACTTACATGTTTTCAGTTCTTCCGAGGTGGTGTCATTTAAGAGGTGTAGTCACTGCTTTTCTGGCCTGTGCTCTGATCTGTGAGCAACCACAAATACTCATTTCTGTCCTGGAGTTGTGACTAGGGTTCTCACTTCCCTGTGTTGATTTGCTGGGACAGGACCTAGTGCTGGCACCCACTGATGCCTGCGCTGAACTGTTCTCCACTCTCACCTTGGTGAGACAGATCTCTTCTGTCCTTCTGAGTTTTCTTGGAATGGAAAATTGCTTGATCTCATCCTTTTGTTTGTTCCACCACTCCAGAAATTGTTTTTGAATCGTTACTTTAAAGTTGTTTGGAAGGGAATTTGGGAGAGCTCAGCTAAGTTCCTGATTATTCAGCCGTCTTCCATGAAGACATATTCTAAAGCCAAATTGAAATGATGTGGAGATTATTGGCATCTGTTTCCATTAACAGAGATAAATGAGAATTGTCTCTATTCTGTGATAAGGCACAGAGTCTGGTTGTGAGGGTAAGATTATTTGTTCAGTACTACTTTATTTCTTCTTCCTTCTGGGAATTTATGAATGGATTCCTTGAATAACAGTAAGAACCAGTAGAGGGTAGTTTTAATATAGTTATCTCATCTTGCCCCTTGTTTTCTTTAGACGTGTCACCTGGGGGAAGTATATGAACTGTGGTCAGACCTGCATTGCTCCAGACTACATTCTCTGTGAACCATCCCTTCAGAGTCAGATTGTGGAGAAGATAAAGGAAACTGTGAAGGTGAGTGAAGACTCAGTATTTTCAGAGAATTTTTCACTTGGCTTTATTAAAATTGCCATTTGCATAAGATTAAAATGTCATGTAACTAGCCATGGCTTTGTTGTTAATGGTTAATCTACAGATTCCAGCTACATCCTCGGTGTTTATTGACACATTGATTATTTTACCTGGTGTAGCTCTTCCTCTTCTGCTCTCCGTTCTTTGATATCGAACTCATTACCTTCCTCTTCTCCCCTTTGCAAAATTCCTTTTTTTCCATCCGGCTTATGTAACCAAACCTATAGAATATAGCTTAGGCCTACTACTGAGGACCCACTGGTTTTTTATATGTGGTGGATCTGTGCTATGATATATGACACGTTTTTATATGTGTGTTTATAATAAACTAGTTTTTGCATGTCTGTGTGTTGATAAGTATGACTGTCAGCAATGTCTCTCAATGAATCCTTGGATGATTTCTGTCATATCAGTCTTTTGAACAGAATGGGGGGTGTAGGCTAGGCAGGATGATGAGAAAGGTGTGCTTCCCTGTCTTGGTCTCAGTGATTACTCATCTAATTTTGAACAATTTCAAAGAAAATTGTCAAATAGAGCTCATTGCTGTCTAGCTCAAAGAAACAGGCTGGTAATTTAACCATCTGTGGGGGAGAGGTGCTGAATTAAGTAATTAATCCATTGGTGTTCAACCTCTTGTAATTCCCTTACTAGTAATATTATTGGGCAGGTGATTGGTGAGTGCACAGTATTATGCAGACAGCAAACTATCAGACTGATTTACATGTATGAACCAATGATTACCTTTGGAATTTGGATTACCTTATTCTTTGGAATTGATCCCCTGTTGTCTGATAGGGGTCCCTCTCTAAAAGTAATAAATCATAGTGAATGCAGTACTCCAAGGGTTGGTGTTTTGACTGCTGTGGGCACTCCCCCTACAGATGCAGAGAGCAGTCCTTGCTCATCAGCCAGCCTGGGGGCTAAGCTTTTACACGTTGAACTTTTGACAGCTGACTTAACCTCTCTGTATAGAGAGGCTTCCCTAGGACATGTGGGTCTGCCCTGTTGGTGTACTGAATCCTTATCTCCCACATGACACAGAGGTGTAGTCTTCACTTTGCTGTGTGTCATTTATTTATTAAAGTGAATGAAAAACACTAGAGAATTTTGAGAAATTTGGTGACAACTCTTAAGATCATTTGATAGACCTGACATGTCATGAAACTAGGATGGAGAACCACAAATGTAAACACAATGTATCTCAGACAGCATCATCAGTTATGTGCAGAAAATGAACCTGTCTCTCTGGAGAATTCATTTATTAATTATTCAGGAGAATTTAGAATTTGCCTTGCCACTGAAGAAAGGAGAGGACATTCTCTTGACATAAAGATCACCATGAGTGAAGGCAGAGATGAGGGAATTAACAGGAAATGTTGTGAGGGGATGCCAAGGAGACTGACCTAGCTAGAAAGGAGAGCTTGTGTTAGAGGGGACCATATGAAGATGGAGTTAGATGAGAAAGTGATGGTGTCCTCTGAATCCTGTTTGGACTTTATCTGATAGGTAACATAGGGAGCTTGATTTGGGAATGAAAGTGAGATTTCAGGAAAAGGAATCTAACCTGACATTGGAGTACAAGATAGATCACAGACAGAAGCCATTGGCAGGCTGTTGAGTAATCTGAGCCTGAGTTGCTGAAGGCCTGGACCAGGTGGTTATGGAACTGGAGAGAAGGGAGCAAATGACTTCACCGAACAAGTTTCATCTGCTCTGTAGTTTCAGGAATCCCTTCATATAGTATACATTCTGAGCAGAATGAATGTCTGGCTTTTCCTGTCTCTTTCTGAAGTGTGGGGAACTTGAGGAAAGATGACACTTCGAAGGCAGAAAATGAGTCATATTTGTTACTGTGATTCCATTTGTTTTGCTTTGTCAACTTGATTCCATGTTTCCATTTCCTCTACTGGGTGGGGTGGGGGGAGGTGTCATACCACGAGTGGCTTCAGGTTCTTCCCAGGATGATTGCATACTTCACAGAAATGAGAGGTTGTGGAAGTTGGAGTCTGTGGACCATGTAAAGACTTGGGTCATCATTTCATGGCAGTCCTGGGTTTTGTATATCTCTCAAGTTGTAGTTCCCCTGTGCTTATAAGCAGGGAGGATTCCTTGGGAACCTTTATTTTTCCATGCTTGGGAGTCCATAGGTTCTCACAAAATAGACAACAAAATTTGAGGCCCTTGACATCTGTCTTCGTGGAGATGTCTGAAAGCAGAAGAGAGGTGCAAAATGGCTACGGCTCTTTAGCATCAATGATATTCATGAACTTTGATCAGTGGGGTGTCCTATCTGTGAGAGGGAAACAGTGAAGGTAGGGGCATGATTGATTCCTTTGAACTGTGATTGTGTACATGGTTGTGTAGGGAAGAATGAAGAGCCTAAAAATCAGGACTTTTATTGACTAGCATATCTTAAGTGCCAGTCTTCTCTTGGGCACCCTGGATAAAGACAATATGTAATAGCTGAGAAATTTTTATCATCTCTGGGTTTTTCCTTTTCCATCAACGGAACTTGATTCCAAACAATGATCTTTCAAAACCCCATCCATAATGATCATTTAGCTAGAGATAATACAAATAAGCAGTGTGGAGCAATGGGTAGAAATATGATGATGATTTGGGAAACAAGGTAGGTTCTTGACCTGGGTATGTTCTGGGTTCTTCAGATTAAATGGTGGAACTATGAATCTGGGCATTAAAACTAAGTACATTTAATTATTTTAAATAGGAATTTTATGGTGAAGAAATAAAAAAGTCTCCTGATTATGAAAGGATCATCAACCTTCGTCATTTTAAAAGGGTGACAAATTTACTTGAAGGACAAAAGATAGCTTTTGGAGGGGAGACGGATGAAGCTACACGATATATAGGTATTTTACATTTTTTTAATGTGGGAGATGATGGTGTATTAATTTATTTACCTGTGAATACTGTGAATGCTATTTTTAATTATTATTTTTTTAGCCTTGAATGTAATGACTAATAAATACTGGTGTAAGTGAGTTATCCAGTCTGTTTGAGAGGCAGTGGTATGGTCTGGGCCTGTGGTTTTATTTAGATGGGAGATTCCTGGTGTAGACACTGTCCTCACCAGTGGAGACTGGCACTTGTCTTTGCCTCAGAGAGTTTCCTGCAGCCCTGGTAGTTTATGAGACTTCTTCAGGATCATATAGCCAGTATGTATCAAAGACAAGACTTGAACTCAGGTCTTCCTGACTCCAGGGCTCCTCCTCCATCCACTGGGGAACCAACACACATCCTGTTTTCAACTTCTTCCCTATAACTACAACTTAAATGGATTGTACTCTCTCAAATGATATTTTTACCTGTTGCCTGGTGTTGGCTTTACAACCACCCTGGGAGGAAGGTAGAATAAGTAGAATTGTTCCTATCCTGGCACTTGGAAAACTGGAACATAAAGAAGAGATAGCGGCCCCTGACCAGGGACTGGCAGAATTGTTCCAGAAACACTTTACTGGTTCATTGTGGTTGGCTTTGTTTTTTACCTTTGAAGAACCAGGTGGCACTTCTGTTTGGCCAAGAGGCTGCCAAAATATCTTTTCTTATTCCCTCTGGAAAGGCCTTCTCATAGCAGCAAATGACTGTAGTAAATTTGTGTTTGACAAGTGTAAAGATTTAAGGTTTGCAGGCAAGAATTAATTGTTTTGTAAAAATTGTTGGGAAAGCTGGAAAGCAGTTTGGCAGAAATCAGGTATAGACCAATACTTTATACCATTTACCAAGATAAGGTCAAAATGAATTAATGACCTAGATATAGAGGGAGATATTATAAAAACATTTGAAGAACATGGAACATAATATGTGTCAGACTTATAGGCAGGTGAACAATTTATGAATAGGTGAGATAGAAAATATTGGGAAGTATAACATGGATAATTTCACAATTACATTAAATTAAAAAGATTTTGTACAAATAAAACCAACGTAGCCAAGATTAGAAGGAAAGAAGAAAATTAGGGAAAAGCTTTTTTGTAGACAGTTTCTCAGATAAAGGTTTCATATTTCAAATATATGAAAAAACTTGTCAAATCTATAATGACTTGTATTAGTCATTCCTCAATTGATAAATGGTCAAAGGATATGAACAGGCAGTTTTCTGATGAAGAAATTAGAACAATTTATAAGCTCTAAACCATTATTGATTAGAGAAATGCAAAGTAAAACAGTCTTGAGATATCATTTAATACCTATCAGATTGGCTAAAATGAAAGAGGGTGAAAGCAACAACTTTTGGAGGGGATGTGGGGCAATTGATACACTAATTTATTGTTGGTGGAATTGTGAACTAATCCAACCATTTTGGAGAAGAATTTGGAATTGTGCCCAAGAATTATAAAACTGCCTATATCCTTTGATCCAGAAATACCACTATTAGTCCTGTTGCCCAAGATGATTAGGGAGAAAGGAAAAGAACCTATATGTTCTAAAATATTTATAGCAGCTCTCTTTGTGGTATCAAAGAACTGGAAATTGTGGGGATGCTTGTCCATGGGGGAATGATAAAAGAAGTTGTGTGTAATTATGATGGAATACTGCTGTGCTCTAAGAAATGATGAGCTCGATGGCTTCAGAAGAACATGGAAAGGTTTGCATGAAACAATGAGAGCGAAGTGAGCAGAGCCAAGAGAACATTGTACACGGTAACAGCCACACTGCTCTAAGAATGACTGTGAGTGACCGAGTCATTTTAACTGTTATAAATACCCAAATTAACCAGAAAGATCCTGTGAAGGGCGATGTTGTCTGCATCCAGAGAAGTAGCTGATAAATATGAGCATGCATGGGATGGTTTTAGATAAATATACATATTTGTATCTGATGGTGGCCATCTTTGGGAGGGTGGGGGCAGTTACATGATCACTTTATTATCTATTGAAAAGGAAAAGCAAGTTGTACATAAGAGATCTGCAGTTTCAGGTGCACTCCTTTTTTTCTATTCTCCTTTGTTATGGAAGTGCTTGTTTTTTAAATTTTTAAAAAAGCTTTCTGAGCTAGTTGCAACACTGGGCCTTGCTGAGCTGAGGAATCAGATCTGCTACCAGGATGGTCTAATGAAGGCAGCAAGGACTGGGACAGATTGGTTGAACTAAGTCCCCTCTGCACAGGTCCTTGTGGCTGTTGAGGACTTGCTTAACCTTCAGGTTTCCTCATTCTCACTGGTATCCATCTCAGGACACAGATGTTGACATTGCTGTTATCACTTTTTGCAGAGTCTGGTCACGGCTGTTGAGCCTTTCACAGGTCATGTGGCCTCAGTATTGCCTGGTGTCAGAACTTGGCAGAATTGAATTAGATCATATCATGTGTGTTCACATTTAAAATAAAAGCCAGACTAAATAAAGTAGGCCTTGTTTCTTTTGTGCGTGGCATCTAGGCATTAGCTTTAAGTGGATCACCACTGACTTGTCTTGTAGTGTGGAAGAGGACTGGCTTTCCTGTAGCTTATGCCGGTCGGAGAAAGAGGACAGAGCACTGAGCTAATGTCACAAGATCTACTCTCCTCTGGCCTTAACAGCACAGGTCATTTGCTCTGTTTCTGTACCTATTAAATAGAGCTATTAATGCTAGTTCTGCCTGTCTTCCCTACTTAGAGGCTTGTTATAGGGATCAAATGAGACAATAAAGGTAAGAGCAGTAAGGCAGGGATAAAGAAGGAAAGAAGTACCTGCAGCCCTAGAGAGGAAGGCACCTACACTCAAAAGACATGCAGACATCCTGCTCTGTGCACTGGGTTGCCCAATGCAGATAACTTAGGTACAAGCACCTGCTCAGAGAGTGAGCAAATAGGTGTATGAGGAGGCATAGAGCCCAGGTCAGAAGGCAGGTGATCACATGTGTAGGTGTGGTCAGAGTGGAAGAAGACAGGAGGCTACCTCATTCCCGCAATGTTATTTGGGTATGTTTTTTTCCTTGCAGCCCCAACTGTCCTTACTGACGTTAACCCCAACTCCAAGGTGATGCAAGAAGAGATTTTTGGTCCTGTGCTCCCAATAGTGCCTGTGAAAAGTGCGGATGAAGCTATACAGTTCATAAACCAGCGAGAGAAACCCCTGGCCCTCTATGTGTTTTCTAATAACAATAAGGTGAGTGTTAGGGAATGCTTACCGGAAGTCTGGGTGCAAAATACAGCCTTCTTCTGTCAATAAGTCAGAAAGTGTTTGTCTGATTTAAAGCTAGACTTCACCAAGGAGGACTACATTATTGGATTTCTCTTTGGGTTAATGGGCCCATAGGATGTTACTGAGCTTACAAAATGCTCGTAAACTTTCCCAAACTTTTCTGACTTATAGTTGAGTCCTACGAGGGTGAATGTCCTAAGGTGTGTGACTCACAAACAACCCTGAAGTGTGATGGGGAATCATTATTTCAAGTGCAGCTTGCTTTTCTGTCCCTAATCTATATGACATCCCTGGTTAGGTGGTTGATGGGTTTCTCCATATTTAATTGGGGGCACACAGGGCAGGGGAGTAGGAAATGGACATGGATGGGGGTGGGGGAAGGACAGGGAGTTTTTGAAGTATGAGGTGTGCTTCCTCTGTGGCCTTTGTGTGAGACCTTGTGGGGCAGAGAGGTTGTGTCAGTGATGTCTTCTTCCACCTCCTGTCTTTTGGAAGCCTGTCTCATGAATGGGGAGAGTAAGTTAGCTGGTGGAATTCATTGAAGTCATTGTTCCTATTGTGGCTCACCAGGACAGCTCATCTAACTGGAAGGAGGAGGAGGAATAACTGGGAAGAGAGGAAGGAGATGTGGCTAAGAGGAGGCTGCTGTCTAGAGGCAGCCAGGATGGCCAGTGGGCCAAGAAAGACCATTCTCACTAGGAGGAATTGTTCCACCCTCAGTTGCTGGGACTAAGAACCTAGAAAAAAATGGAGGTCCAATAGGGTTATGCCCTTGCAAAGGACCAGCTCAGGTTTGATCAGTTAATAAAATGAACTTTTTTTTCTTTTTTTTAGGGAAAAAAAGTTTTATTGATGCCTTTTGTCTTTATATCAGAATTATTTCCCACCCCCAAAATGAATTCTTCCCTCATGCCAAAGAAAAGCTATTGAATACATGATACATGTACATGATACATGAAATGTCTGAGCAGCCCGTGCAGTGGATAGAGCACCAGGCCTGGAGTTAGAAAGACTCATCTTCCTGAGCTCAACTCTGGCCTCAGACACTTACTGGCAGTGTGACCTTGGGCAAGTCACTTAACTCTGCTTGTCTCAGTTCTTTATCTGTCGAATGAACTGGAGAAGGGAATAGCAAATGGCATTATCCTTTTCAAGAAATCCTTAAATGATATCACAAAGAGTCGAATACAATTGCAAAATGACTGAACAACAAAACATGAAATGTCAAAGCTTTGAGAGTGACCCTCTCTGGTAGTCAGTCCAGGCCGCCCACCCTCTGCTGTGGCGCTGCTGCCTTCTGGGACCTTCACTAGTTGGTCCCTTATTTGAAAGTAGATTTTGTTTTAGTGCCATTTTCATTATGCTGTAGTTATCATATATATTCTCTTGGTTCTTCTTGTAACAGTGGCCAGAAGAAGTATTTGTTCCAAATGTTTTGGGGGGAGCAGTAAGGAAGGGTGCCAGCTTTGAGTAGGGAAACAGAGCCTGGAAGTTGAGGGTCAGCATGCCTAGTTTTGTTTGTGCTGGGTTTTTTGTTTGTTTCTTTTTTAGTTAAAGTGGTAGAGCCAGACGGGTATTGTTGTGTTCTTTCTTCATTTTCTAAGAGGACCATGACATCAGAGAAATGATGACATGACTCGCACTTGACTTTTGAGTCAAGCTTTGAGTGAGGGAGGGCTGTGCAAGATCACACTTGAAAGCCTCACTTTCTCCTCCTGAGCCATCTGGATCCAGTGACCAGATACTCATCAAGATGACTGGAGATGGCCCATGATGCAATGGGAGACCTTGGCCTTTTAGGCTAGGGTCTTTTCAGGTACTCACTTAAAGTGAGGTAGTATCCATTCAGTGAATAGTCCTCTTTAAAAGGTAGTCAGGGGATGGGCCCTTTAAATAGGAAAGGAAAGATAGATAGGTAGGTAGATAGATAGATAGATAGATAGATAGATAGATAGATAGATAGATAGACAGACAGACAGACAGACAGACAGACAGACAGACAGACAGACAGACGGACAGATAGACAGACAGACGGACAGATAGATAAAGCTGGGAGGGGCAGGAGCCTCAGGGTTGTTGTTTGGACCAGAAGACCAGAAATAGCTCTAGGTGCTCTCCATCGCCTCCCACATCAAGGACAGAATTCCTTGACATTTCAAGCTCTTTGCTGCCTGCTCCTTTCCTCCCTTTTCAGTCTTCCACTTCATTCTTCTCCATTCCCATCACAGTCGAGCTCCACTGGCCAGTTCTTCTGTGGCACTGGCCTTCTCCATGCTTGGGGTGCTGTGTCTCTTCCCCCTTTCCTCTCGCCCCCCCATCTCTGCCTCTTAGCTTCCCTGTTTCCCTTAAAGACTCAGCTCAGTTCCTGCCTTCTCCCGAAGCCTGTCATGTCCCTCGCTCCTTCCCCCTGCCTACTCCTTTGAGGTGGCCTGCCCTGTGCACTGCATACATCTTATATACATCCATTTATTTACATTTCACCATTAGAATGCGAGCTCCTTCAGGCCAAGGACTGTTCTTGCCTTTCTTTGTATCCTCAGTGCTTAGCAGAGTGCCTGGCAGTGAGTCAGCATTTAATAAAGGCTTTTTTGATTGACTATTTTAAATTTTTATTTATTTAACTTTAGAAAATAAAACCATTTTGAAGCAAGGCCAACCTCCTTCTTGGGTGAGCTAAGCCAGTGGTCATGTGATCTCAGCAAGGCCTGATGTCAGTGGGAGAGAGACCCAGGAGGGGCTTGGAGTGAGTCAGAAGAGGTAGAAGGGGTCTGATTCCCAGAGGTGGCAGCTCAGGCTGGGATGGAAATCAAGCCAATCCTTTTTGCTGCTTCCTCTTTCCTGCCTCAGCTCCTGTTTTCTCACCAACCTCTCAAATTTGGAGATGCTTTGTAGGATTTCATCTTCAGGTATCCCTCCCATCTGCTCAAGAGGCACCAAGAGTGGGCCGCTTGAATAAGTCATGGAGCAGAGACCAGATGAACTTGGTGTAGGGAAGCCTCCTAGAGTCCAAAGGTTACGGAAGGAACACTGAGACAACTGTTCGTGGATGCTAGAAATTAAAAGGGAAGGATTTTCAGGTGCTGGCCAGAGAACAAGGATGAACTGGAGCCTGTCAGTGTAGAGAAAACATCATTGTCAACTCAACCAACATTTATTAAGCACCGACTTTTTGTAAGGAATTGTTCTGGGCACTGAGAAGCAGCAAGACAAAGCCAAACCATCATTGGCCTCAACAAGTTTACATTCTACTGGGAGAAATGGGGAAGATAAGACCTGAATGCAGTGAGTAGAATTCAGGGTAATTTGAGGTGAGAGCCAGCGTTGGCAGTCAGGAGAGGGGGAGCCAAGGAAGCTTTCTAGAGCCCATGTGTGGCCTCCAAAGTCTTCTAAGGAAGATAAGAATTCTAAAAGGTAGAGATAAGCTATGGGCATAGCATAGGGATGGCTAGGCCGGAACAAAGGTGGTATGAGGGAGAGTGATGTGAAATAAGATTAGAAAGATAGGTTAGACCCAGATGGTGAAGAGTCTTAGATGCCAGTCCTAGAGTTTTGCATTTTATCCCAGGGGTAATAGGGAGCCATTGATTGCTTTTGAGAAGAGTGATGTGATCCAACTTGTGCATAAGGAGAATGATTCTGGCAGCTGTGTGGAAAGAAAATTGGAGGAAGGGAGAGTCCTGCCCCAATGCCCCTGAGATCCCCTTTTCTTCTTGGTGATCTCATCTGCTCCCTTGGGTTTAACTTTCATATTTAGGCAGATGACTCCCAGATACATCTAACCTTCCTCTCTCTACTGAGTCCTAATCCATATGCTGTCAGCTCCCTACTTGAATCTCCAGCTGGATTCCTACAGGCATCTCCATCTCAAAATGTACAACTTATTATCTTTAAACCTTCCCCTGCCCAAACTCTGTCTTCTTTCTGACTTGGCTCTTTCCATTGAGCTTGCCGTCATTCATTCAGTTGGGACTCATCTTTCACTTCCTCTATCCTCACTTTCAGTTAGCAGCTACACTCGAACACTGTTCCTCCATGCTGTATCCTGGTTCAGGCCTCTTCTGTTTCTCAGCCAGGACTCTTGCATTCTTTCTCTCGCTTCTCTAATCCATCCTCCATAGGGCTCCTGAAGTGTGAGATTCCTAATGCCGGGGCTCCCCTTGGCATTCCATGCTCAGGAAGTCCCAAATGCTCCTTCCTGTTGACAATGGGATCTAATCCATGTGCCTTTAAAAGCCCTTCCCAGTCAGATACCAGCCTCCCTCGGCAGACTTAGTGCACACACTTGGCATTGTAGCCAAACCAGTCTGCCTGTTGTTCCTCATACTTGGTAGCCCATTTGCCATCTCTGTGCCTTTTCCTCAGCTGTTTCCCTTGCTTGGCATCTATTCCCTCCTTCCCTTTGCTGAATGGATTTCCTAGCCTCCTTCAGGGTTCACTTCCTTCCTCCAGGGTAGCCTCTTCAGGAAGCTGTCCTGATTTCTCCCATCTCCCCAGAATTTACTTTGTATCACCTCTGTAATGAGTATTTTCTCCCAGTTGAATGAATGAAAAAGCATTTATCAAGCGCTTGTCATGCAGAAAGCACTGTGCTAATTGCTAAGGATACAAAAGGGGAATCAAAAGTTCCTCCTCTCCACAAGTTCTTGTTCTGATAGGAGTCAATTGTGAGTCAGGTAGTTGCTCAGTCAATAGTACCTACCTTGTGCGAGGCACTGTGCAGAGCACTGGGAAGACAAAGAGGAAGAAGGCAGTCTTTGCTCTCAAGAAGCTTATAATTAAATGGATAATGACCCACGTGAAAGAAAGCTGAAAGGGCAGGGGAGGAGCAAGTACCTTGTATGGGAACGTGGAGGAATGGTGGAGAAGCCACAGAAGTCCAAAATGAATGTGGTCCCAGGAAATGCATCCATCATTCCTATTGATGATCATCCATTTCTAGTAATTGAGTTATTTGTTAGTGCCAAAGATTTGGTAGTAAGTACTTTATTTTCCAGGTCTTCAATAGTAGGATTCACTTCTTGGTACAGTTGAGATGGAGGGTATGGGGAGTGGAGCAGTGAGAGTCCAGGTGATGTTAGGTAATATGGGCCCAGTCAACCCAGTTGTGTGAGTTTCTCCAGTAACATATAGCAGCCAAGGAGTGAGAGCAGAAAGGGCAGGTGGCGGCTGTGATCCAGGGCCAAGAGCTACAGAAGGACAAGGGATTGAATAGCAGAGAATGGTACAGAGTGGGCCTGGTTAACTAGAAATCAAAACCTGGAGGGGAGGCAAAAGAGACCAGGCACAGCACAGGGAGCTGGAGGTTTCTATGAGGATGAAGTTCAGAAACAGGCCAGAGCAACCCCTGGTCCTGACTTCCTGGAGTGTCTGACAGGCCATATAGGGCTGAGGCTCAGCTACTCTGTAAGTCCAAATTGAAGAAGACAGAAACATGAGACAAAAAGCCACTGTTTTCAAAAGAAACCATTGGACAGGAGAAGCAGGCAGTGAATGGTAATGAGGTTTGCCCTGTCATTGTGCCACCGTGGTACATTTCATAATCCCCGTCTCCAGCTTTGAAAGGTGCCAAGAGTTGGATCAAGTTTAAATAACTGTGTTCTCCACTTTCAGCATCAAAAAAAAGTAGAATTACTGGTTTTGAATTGCCTTTCAATAGTTGCGATTCCAGTGATTATATTTTTGTGAAAGAAGAGCCTGGGCTGGGCCTGGGCAGGGATAGGTAGTAAAATAAAATGCAAAATTTTGCCAAGGTCCTGGCAAGCTGTAAAATGCTGGTAATTCAAGTCCCTTTTGTTGGCGTTTAAAGGATTTTCATTATTATAATGTCTAATTTTTAGAATATGCAAACAAAAAATTTTAAACCTGAAAAAGAAATAGATGTCAGAGGAGAGAGGCAAAGGAAGAGATTATGATCAGAGAAGGGGATTTTGAAATTCTTAATCCTGAAGGTGGCACAATTTTTTATGATGGTGAAGGCTTGACCAACCTTGTGAGTGGGTAAGGTAGAAGAGAGATGATAGTTAAGGAGATTAATGAACTGGGAGGCCAAGATGTTCCCATAAACATAATGGATATTTATATCCTTGATGGTGATGTTACTGGGGCGGGGTGAGGAGAGTGACCAGGAAATGAGTGTGATATGAGCAGGGTGATAGAGATTGTTGGAGCCAGTCTCAAAGGAGGAAATGTTGCTAAGCAATGACAGTGGGATGAAGGTCTGGAAAGCGCAGGGAGGAGCAAAGAGTAGGCAGGGGACCATGAAAGAAGGAGCATCCAGACAAATCAAGAGTGGGCCGGGAATCAGGAGGTCATCTCCAGAAAACTAGGTTTCCACAAACACAGGAAGAGAGCAAGCATTCTGGAGTGATGAAAAGGTATGTGTTAAGTAGATGGTGGATCCATGGGACCTGAGGTGAGGGTGAGGATGGGGGCAGTTTGAGCTGAATAGGAATGAAGAAAATGGTTAATGGTGAGAATGTAGCTAGTCTGGGTCCATAGGCATTAGGAGAGTGAGAGGTTGGCATTTGCTAACTTAGCCATAGGACAGGAGAAATACCACTTGATCCTCAGTTGTACAGTGAAAAGGGTGCAGGAGTGGCATTAGGTGAAGGAAGCTAGGAAGCCTGGGCAGTATTCGATTGGGACTATCTCTTAACTTTTTGTTTCTCTCTCACAGTCATCGAGATAGGCTGTTGTGTCTAGGAGATCTATGGTAATGATGGCCAGGAAGGATAGTGAGTATTAGGTGGAAATGAACCTATGTGGAGACAAGCCTTGAAATTTTTAGAAAGTGATTAAAAAGAAGAAAATGGTGGAATATAGACTATATGCATATAGGTAATCTGCCAGCACCTACAAAGAATGGGCACACCAATTCCCTATTTATAAGGGCAATGGCTGGCAGAACCATAAACTTTGTTTCTTCATGGTTATACAGCATATGTCCAGGGTAAATGTGTGCCATGGCACTTTGCAAACAAGCTGCAGACAGATAGATCTGAAATTATTAGGTAGACACAAACAACAACAAAGCGCCAGATCTAAATGAACATTTTGCCCATCTGCTGCTGCCGCTTCACCTTCCACTCTGGATCACTGGATCACCAGAGGCTCTGCCTGGGCAGAGCTAAGCTGCTCAGCTCTGTATTTCCTGAAACCTTGTGTCCATCTCTGCCCTGCCAACCCCCTTCCCACCCCCACCTACCCCATCCATGCTCTGGGAACATTGTTTCAGGGAAGTGTGTGTTAGTGGACTTAGCATCTTTGTGACTTTCCAGACTTTCCAGACACTCTTCCCTGGATACCACTTCCCTATGTATGTTGCCCTAGGATGTAAGCTTGCTGAGGGCAGAGATGTCTCCATTTTATATTTGTGTCCCTAGTTCTTAGCACAATGCTTGGCACACATTAAATGCTGTTCATTCATTCATGTAACCACCAAGCAAAAACTACTGTTGGTTCATGCAAATGCATTTCCCTTTAGATAATAGATGTTTCTGAAAAGTTTTATATTAGAGCCATGTCGTGTCAAACCAGATTGCATTTTAAATTTACTGTGGGTATAATGCACTATCAAAGAAACCCTGCAATGGGAAAAGTAAGATATGATGAAGAATCCTGTGGACAATTTACTTGCTTGGTTGAGCAGATCTTTTTAAAGCCAAACATACAGACTTCTCTGGGGATGTCCTGCCTCGGTTTGTGCCGCTGGTCAGAGGCAGTGGGGCTCTGCACTCTTGGGATCTTTGAGGACTGGCAGGGCCAGTGAGAGCAGAATGTCCTATTTTATCTTTTAGCTGATTAAAAGGATGATAGAGGAAACTTCCAGTGGTGGGGTTACTGGCAATGATGTCATCATGCACTTCACTCTCAACTCTTTGCCCTTCGGAGGAGTCGGTAAGTGTTAAGTCCGGTTACACAACGTGCTTATTTTGGAAGTGCCAAAGGCGGTGCTTTCTTGTTTTTGATTCTTCAGAGTCTTTATCCCCTAAAATTCAGAGATGTAGAAGATAGCTGTGTATGTTTGGTGCCGTTGGTACCAGCTGTCAAAAATAAGATAAAATGCTAATCTCAGTGGAGCATTGATCTGTATCAGGGTGGCAGTTTCTTGTGCTCTTGGGCCATTTTTTAGTCTTAAGCCTGCCCCATCATAATATATAATATCTCACATTTGTTGCAGTTAAATCTATCCCTTCCCCAATTAATTTGTTCGTAGACTCATCAAGCAAGAAGAAGGTGTCAGTTTCTCCTCTGTAAGATGGGGGATTGGCCTCAGTGACCTTGACAGTCCCTTCCAGCTCTACATGTAGGATTCCAGCATGGTGTCCAACCTTCTCCTTTTATAGATAAGGAGAATATGTCCCAGAGAAGGGCAGTCGCTTATCCAGCCTCTCCTGACTAGTTTAGGGCAGATGTGGGACTAAAGCCTGTCTTTCATGTCACAATGACGTCTGAATAATTTTTCCTGTTAAAGTCACTTCACCCTCTCTGAGCTCTCTGATCTTCTGTTTGAATTTATCTGTTACTTTTGTAAGGCAGTAAAAGTGAATGGGTATGTTACAGTCATCCAGTTAACGGGCATTTATTAAGAGCTTACAATGGGGAAGGGAGTCAAGATGGTGGGGTAACAGAAAGAAGTCCCGGGAACCCCATCCTCAAACTCCTCCAAACCGATCTAGAAAGCAGAACTCATCCTGATGGGAAAAGTCAAGAAACAATCACAGAGATGACATGTGGAGAGAGGTCAAGGGGGAACCCCAGCCTTGGGTGACTGGGAGCATGGCGGCGCCTTCACCAGTAATCGAGAGTTGGGACGAAGAAAACATTTGGGGGAAATGTGACATCCAGAAGGAGATGTGTGACTGCAGCTAGGGCTGGACATAAATCTGGGAATCCTTTGCCAGACAGATCAGCAATTGGGAGAGTTTGAGAAGAAAAGGGGGCCCAAGACAAGCCTTGGAAGACCTCCCTGGTTACTGGATGTGACCTGGGTGTTTGAGTCTGTGTTTGTGATTCCTGTTATTTCCACCACCATTCCCCCTCCACCCTAAAGCAAGTAAACAAACAGGTTTGTAATCCTGTCTGCCTCTACTGTCTGTTTCCTCACTGTTTACTCTGCTGTGTATGTCCTGGAAAGTGCACATGGGCTAGAAGGCTCCTAGGCCTCTAGAGTATGCTCTGGGAGAGATCTTGGAGGCCCTCCAGTCCAACCCCCTGATTTTGCAGATGAGGCCCAAGTGACCCAGACAAGGGAGGTGACTCGGTCACAGTCACACAGGTAGTGAGTGTCAGGGGGGATGGGGAGCCAGGTTGGAGCAGAGCATCGATGAGACTCAAACAGGCTTTGTTTCTGACTCATACTGACCTTATGCTAATAGCTCCAGTTTCCTGTTAGAGAGCTTTTCTTGTAACAACCTGACAAGGTAAGTCATGTAAGTTTTATTTAATTACAAACTCCCATTTTAGAGATGGGAAAACATTGTTTTAGGTTTTAAATGACTGACCTACCTGCATATGGCAGCTGGTAAGCAACAGAACTGAGAACTCTGTTGTATTCCTTCTCTTCACTCAAAACATCCATTCTGACATGTTTCAGCATAGCTTTGGGTGAACAAGTAGATACCAACCCTAGGGGTGCCTAAGCAAACAGGCAGCCACCAGAGCAGGGCCCCTGCCAGTGCTTTAGCATAGACCTAGGTAAACAGACAATTGTCAGCAACCAGACCCCCATATGCTTCATTATAGCCCCAGGGAAACACAGAAACACCCCACCAACCTCAGCACATGCCAGGCACCAGCACTGGAACCCCAGCTCAGCACCAGTTAAGCTTCCAGACCCATATGGCCCCAATTGATCAATAACAAAACCATCAGAAATCATGTGATTATCTCAATAGATTCAGAAAAAGCTTTTAACAAAATATAGCACCCATTCCTATTAAAAACTCTCAAGAACGTAGGAATAAATGGAACTTACTTTAAAATGATATTTATCTAAATATCTAAAATCATCAGCAAGCATTATCTGTAATCAGGGGTGAAGCAAGAATGCCCGTTATCCCCTCTATTATTTAAAATTGTACTAGAAATGTTAGTTATGGCAATAAGAGAAGAAAAAAAAAGAATTAGAATAGGCAATAAAGAAACGTAACTAACGCTCCTTGCCGATGACATGTTATACTTAGAAAATCCTAGAGAATCAACTAAAAACTACTTTAAATTAATAGCAACTTTAATAAAGTTGCAGGATACAAAATCCATACAAATCATCAGTATTTCTATGTATTACCAACAAAATCCAGTAGCAAGAGATAGAAAGAGAAATTCCATTTAAAATAACTGTATATAATAGAAAACACTTGGGAGTCTACCTGCCAAGGAAGTATATGAACACAACTGTAAAACACTTTTCATACAAATAAAGTCAGATTTAAATAGTTGGAAAAATATTCATTGCTCTTGGGTAGGCAGAGGCAATATCATAAAAATGAGAATTCTACCTAAACATTTGTTCAGCACTATACTAATCAAATATTAAAAAATTATTTTATAGAGCTTGAAAAAATAATAAAATTCATCTGGAAGAACAAAAGCTCAGGGATGTCCAGGGAATCAATGAAAAAAAATGTGAAAGAAGGTAGTCTAGCCATATCAATTCTCAAACTGTGTTAGAAAGCAGTAATTATCAAAACAAACTGCTACTGGCTAAGAAATGGAGTGGTAGGTCAGTAGAATAGATGAGGTACGGATTACATTATAGTAAATGACCATAGTAATCTACTATTTGATAAATCCAAAGATCCAGACTTTTGGAACAAAAACTTGCCATTTGACTAAACTGCTAAGAAAACTAGAAAACAATTTGGCAGAATTTAGGTATAGATCAAAATCTCACACTGTGTACCAAGATAAGGTCAAAATGGGTACATGATTTACACATAAAGGATGATACTATAAGCAGATTAAGAGAGCGTGGAATAGTTTGTCTGTCAGATTTGTGGATGAGAGAAGCATTTAGGATCAAAGAAGATACAGAAAACATTACAAAATGTAAAACAGATAATTTTGACTGTATAAAACCAGTAAGTTTTTGCACCACCAAAACTAATGCAACCAAAATGTAGGGAAAGCCAAAAACTTAGGGGAAGGTGGGAGGGTGGAATATGCAACAAATACTCTGAGAAAGGCCTCGTTTCCCAAATATGTAGAAAGCTGAATCAAATTTATAAAAATGCAAATCATTCCCCAATTGATAAATGGTCAAAGGATATGAACAGGCAATTTTAAGATAAGTTAAAACTATCTATAGTTATATAAAAAGTGCTCTAAACCACTATTGATCAAAGAAATACAAATTAAAACAACTCTGAGGCGCCACCTCACACCTATCAGATTGGCTAACGTGACCAAAAAGGGAAGGTGTTGGGTGTTGGAGGGCATGTAGAAAAGCTGGAACTCTAATGCACTTGTTGGATGAATTGTGAACTGATCCAGCATTCTGGAGAGCAATTTGGAACTATTCCCAAAGGGCTATAAAACTGCATACACTTTAACCCAACTAGATCAAAGGGATGCCCATCAATTAATTGGGGAAACAAGCTACAGCATATAATTGTAATGGAATATTATTGTGCTGTAAGAAATGACAAGTAGGATGATTTCAGAAAAACCTGGAAAGACTTACATGAACTGATGCATAGTGAAGCGAACAGAACCAGGAGAATGACAGAAAACTGTGAGTGGCTTCGCTGTTCTCAATGGTCCAGGACAGTCCCAAAGGACTCATGAGGAAGCAAACTATCCACCATCAGAAAAAAGAACTGATAATGATTGAAACAGACTGAAGCATGCTCTTTTCACTTTCATTTTTTTCTTTTATTCAAGTCTTGTATAAAATGACTGATATAGAAATATTTTACATTATCGCACATGTGTAGGCTCTGTCTGATTGCTTCCTGTTTTAGGGATGGAATTTGGGACTCAAAATTTTAAATAACAATGTTAAAAAATTGAAAAAAAATAAATTGAATAGTATCCATCTTCTGACTGTCATCTGTCAGCTCTTAGGCCCTACCACTCTGGTCTCCAGCTACCTCCTGGGAATTTCCTACATGATCCTACAGAAAAATACCTTCCAAGAAAAATTTTCTGATGGCTGTGAATTAAGGACTCCATTAGTAAAGTTGCCTCTGAGGCTTTGAGAAAAACATTTCTTTTTACTGCCATTTCTATGATAATGATCATTTCACTTCACATGTTTTCAGATTTCAACTCTCTCATAAATTGTCTCAGTTAATCCTCAGTACAGTCTTGTGAAATAAGCAGAAGAGATTTGGGTTTATCCCTATTTAAACATAAATTTAAGTTACCCCATTGCAACTCAATTCAGTCATAATCTAAGCTCTTGGAAGGCAAAGGTCATATCCCTTTCTTGTGTATTGCGCTCAGAATTGGATTTTGCACACAGTGGATGTGCAACAAATGCTTGTTAACTTATGGTTATTTTTTCCTTGGATTCTAGGTAATAGTGGGATGGGTGCATATCATGGAAAACACAGTTTTGATACTTTCTCCCATCACCGATCATGCCTAATAAAGAGTTTAAAGATGGAACGTGCCAACAGTCTCAGATACCCACCAAATAGTCAGTCCAAGGTAGACTGGGCAAGATTCTTCCTCTTGAAACGCTTCAACAAAGGCAGAATTGGTCTCTTCTTTCTCGCCTTCCTGGGTATCCTAGTTGCTGTAACTCTAAAAGTGAGTACTCTCTCTGTTATACAAGCATAGCTGAAGTCTTATTCTTCTCTTTAGGTGACTGGTGAATTGCTTATTTTTCTGCTTTTTCAGGATGGGTTTTTGGTCTACATCTAATGTTTTCTTTGTGTAAGCACATTGGACATTTAGAGCTTTAAAAAAATGGGCAGAGGTTGAAACTCTTGAGTCTTCTGCTCTTTTGCGGATTGAAATCGGTGTCAAATTGAGGCTCTAAGGCTGGGTGCTTATTATTATGTGCTGGGTAATTGGTATCTATGGGATAGATGGGATAGATCCAAAAGGATCTTTGAAGGGAAGGCAGAAAAAACTGCACAAAGAGGCACTTGAGCTGATTCTTGAAGCAATCAGAACTCCAGGAAGATAGGAAGGGGCCAGGTTGTGAAGAGCTTTAAATGCCAAATGGAGACATTGATATTTGGTCCTAGAGGTAACGCGAACAACTGGAGTCTGGGTGGGAGGGAGGGGGACAGTGATGTGGTTAGACACACACTTTAGGAAAATTGCTTTGTCAGCTGGGGAGGAGAGACCATTGGATAGCCCAGGTGGGAGATGATGAGGGCCTCTGCAGGGTGGTGGCAGTGTCAGAGGAGAGATGTTGGCAAGGTGGGAACTTTGGAGAGAGCAGATCCTGGTGAGGAATGAGGTTGAATGCCAGACTGCAGAGGGTTTAAAAGAGAGTGAAAGGAGAGGAGGTCAAGTCACAGCTTTTTCAGAGTTTGGCTGAGAAGGGGAGGAACTTCAACATATGATGGCTGGAGCTTTGTTGTAGTGAGGGTTAAGGATGGGAAGGACTGGTGGCAGGGGGCAGAACCAGGAGGTAGATTCTGACCGAAGACTGGAAAGAAAGGAAAGGGGTACCAGTGGGATGGTCTGCTGACAGAGGTGGGAAGAGCCGTCTGGTCATCACATATTGGAGGTAAGGAGCCATTGAACATGATGTCAGGGGAATGGGAGAGAGGAGAAAGCCCATGGTAAATGGCCTTAGTTTTGTATGTGGTGAAGTCCTGAGCTGGGCATAGGGGAGGAAAGGTGCGTCTGAATTGGCTATACAGGTAGTGATCCTATTATTTCATTTCAGCAACTGAAGTAGAGAATTCTGTTTTCAGCCAGGTTAGATTAGCAGAGGAATTCATGGAGGAGCATACAATGGCTTGGCAACTGGCTTTGGTGAAAGATGCCAAACTTCTCAAGCATGTGATCGAGTGGGATGTATAGTCTTTCTCTTTCACTCTCTATCTCTGTCTCTCTCAATAAAGCTTGATTTGGATCATGCTCTTTGTGATTGTAGTGGCAGGTGTCAGAAGCCTCACTGGACAGCTAATCTGTGCTACCCTATGAACATGAGGGCTTAAGGGAAGGGTGATTGAAGGGAAGCAGACTCGGTGCTGATTTAGGGCAGAGAGAAGCACATCCCTGACCCGACTGGTGGAGGAGAAGCTAGATAACTGTTTCATTGATGACTCAATGTTTAATAGATTTCTGTTTCTGTTTCTGTGTGTGTGTGTGTGTGTGTGTGTGTACGTTCGTGCACGTTTAATTCTGAAAGGGTTTTGACTTCCCTCACCCCATTGTACCTTTTGGGAGTGAGAGATGCAAGTTGCATTTTGAATCATTTGGGTCTTCTCAGAAATACCAAGCTGTGCTGAGGAGAAAGGCCCTGTTGATTTTTCTGGTAATTCACAGTCTTCATTGGTCCAATAAACAGTGAGGAACGGCGGATTGCCAAAGGCAGCACTGTCTGTTAAAGAGAGGTAGGCATTCCTTGTTCCTTTTTACCCAGGTGGGTTGGGGAGGGACCTCCACATAGTTCTCTAGACTCATTACACTGGGCCTTGGCCCCTGATAGTCAGATTTTCAACTTAACTACAGACTTTTTTTTTTAAACAACATACAAAATAAAAATTAGATTTGCAAAGATAACGTAGAATATGTGGACCAATATACCACTGAGCAGAGAAAGAGGAGCTTCTTACATCCAGGTGCCAGGGATCAGAAGCGCTCTGGGGCAGCAGGCTGGAGGGAAGCCTGGGCCCCATAGTGGCACTCAGCTGCCAATCTGTTAGCCTTTCTGGGGGGACGTATGTACACATAGAAACTGACATTACTGTTTATTTTTCAAACTCAATTTCTTGACCCCCTTTGAATTGTGCTATGATCCTCACCATAATTGGGACTGTTCCCTTAAAGTCTCTAGGTATAGGTAGTGTGTTCCTTTGGAAACTGCAGTTAGGAAGGCCACAGGGGCATGCTTGGCGACTGTAGGATTGGCTGTCGTCCTGTCTCCTTGGGTTTTGGGCCACTTCTGAGTCTCACTCATCCAGACTCAGTTTCTCAGTTTCAATGGTAGCTTGTTGGCCACAGGAAATCTGGAGGAAAGAAACCGTAAGGGTTCCCACATTCTTGTGGTCTTCAAACTGACCTGCACCCATTGCAGCTGCATTGTTGGCACCAGTCTATCTTTACTCCAGAAGACCTGACTTGGATTTGGCTGACTCTTTTCTTTCCTACACAAGACATGCAAAATGGTTCAGTGGAAAGCCCTGGCCTGGAGGCCGGTGATCTGAGCGCTGATTCTAGCTCAGCTCCTACTCTGCTTTATGACTCTAGGTGAGTCCTTTCACTTTCTAGGCACCCGTGTTCTTCCTTATCCCATGAGGGCCATACCCTGGATGATCCCTCCAAGGTCTCTTCCATGTTAACATCCCATGGTTCCGTTAAAATCACCCGTCGTGTGGCTTGCTAAGTTAGGCTAGTCTGGGAGCTGGCTGATGATGTGTGCTTCCTCACAGCCTTGTTCCCTCCTTGGATGTTTAATTCATCACCTTTTCCTTCCCACCATTCATTTGAAACAAATGAGTCAGGCTCAGACACTATCTACTTCATTTCCTCTTCTGCAGGGTGGCATTTATGATGGTTTCGCATTTGTCCACAATTGTTTTTCTGGAGTTTCTGCACACACTTTGGTGGATTTCAGGCCCTCCCTTTTCAGTTGGTGGAATAGGTTTGAGTGTTCTGAACAAAAAGTAAGACTTAGAGAAGCTGGAGAAGCTCGGAATAGATCGATTTGGGCTTTTTTGATTGTCACAGTGCTCTGCTTTGAGCCTCAAAGGCATGAATTAGGTTTAGTTAGTCCTAGATACATGTTTTGAATTTTAAAAACAAAAATTGCTCATTTTGAAGCTTTTCAGTTGAGAAGGAAAAGGCCGTTTTTCATTTATTGGTATAGACTTGTTCAGGGAGGCAAAGATCCTCTGGTCACTTCCCCATTGGCATCTGATCTCTAACAGTTGACAGGAAACTTAGCTTTGGGTTTCACTTAAAAACATAAAACCAACACATTTTCTACAGACATTTTGGCCTTATTTGAGAAACATTTTTAGATCCTCCTGTGAAAGGCACTGCATGGTAGAATGTTGATAAATCTTTGTTTTGAGATTAATAATGAAGTAGTTTATTTCCTTATTCAAAACGATAAATTAACCCTCATCTCTCTTTTCTCTCTACAGTTTCAATACTACTAAAGCTGGCTTGGGTTCAGCTTGCAAGTTATCTTTACTGGATTTCTACTTTTGTTACCTGATTGATGAACAAATTGATTCCTGTTAAAAATATTAATATAAAAGTGCAAAGATAATTAACCTTAAAGCAGACTGCTCTTTACTCTCCTAAAAACTTGCCATTTCAGTCATATCTCCAAGTTCTTCTAGTACTTTAGGTGAATGTTCCAGATTGAGTTTGTTATGCATTGAGATTGTTAAAGGAGTGAGGAGAAAGGGATGCTTTAGGTGGGA
Organism: Notamacropus eugenii; assembly: GCF_028372415.1. Lineage (NCBI taxonomy): Eukaryota > Metazoa > Chordata > Mammalia > Diprotodontia > Macropodidae > Notamacropus > Notamacropus eugenii. The sequence continues at coordinate 41,536,908 of NC_092873.1, read as the reverse complement.
CTCTTGACCTCGTTCCCCTTCCATCCTGCACCCACTCCCAGGCTCTGTTGGAGGAGCGGGGCAGGGTGTGGACAGGGCCTTTGAAAGAGTTCCTCAGTTACTGAGGATCCCTCATGACCCAGAGGCCTTTAGTGTGGAAACTGGTCTTCCTCAGTGTAGCTCAGAAGAGAAGCAATCTTGGATCAGTGCCTTGTAATTCCATACGATGCCAGGTTAGGGGAAGGACAGAAAATCTTCCCAGGTTTTGAGGGAATTAGAACTACAGCCAGTAGAGAGGCCCAGAGGGATGCAGGGAGCTTTACTCTTAGCCACAATCAAAGAACTGAGTCACTGTCCTGTTTGTGAACACAGGTATCTTTTACACAGTAAATAATTATGTTTGTTCCACAATCAGGGTGTTCAGAGAATAGGTGTCCATAATTTGTCTCCTGTCATGTTTTGTGTTTCACCTGGGAACAGTTTGTGCCTTAGCTTACTCCAGGCTTTGGGCAGCCAGAGTCAATGCATATGCTTTCAGTGAGGCTACCAGGTCCCAAGGAGGGGCACCCACCAACAGAGGAAAACGTATCGATCCTGCTGGTGTGGATTCTTCAGTGGAGCTGCTTTGTATGCTATTAAAGAAGCCCCCTTCACTCAGTTCCAGATCCCCAAAGCTGGGATTGGTGAACAGAGGTTTGTTTGCCACAAGGACAAACCGAGACAAGTTTAATTTCTATTTTCAAATTATGTACACCAACATGCACACAACTTGTGATTTATAATATGTTTTAAAGCCAAATTTCCATCTTTCTAAATAAATTCAAAGTGTACAATTTGAATAAAGGAAGGCACCCAATCATTTTATTGAAACTGATGCCTTAAACAGAAGGATATTATATGGTGGATGACAGCCTAGGTCAGAAACATGTTTAATGTTATAGTGTCCCAGCTCTACTAGACACAATTAATAAGCAGCCCAATCAATGAAGAAAGAGAATTCCCTAAAGCCAAGAGAATAAAAATCTGAATCTCCAGACATGAGGGAAAGTGTGGGTCAAGGGTTTATATGTGTGATCCGGAGATGAAGGGATACCCAGGGGTCAAGAAAAGGAGCAAGGAGGAAAGGGGAAACATCAGACCGATTCTCCATCTCCCAGTGTACCAGGTTGTGTGGACATGCAGTAATACTGAGAGTGCCAGCCTTCCAAGCTGGTAACTGGTAACTCCCATGACACCAGCTGCCCAAGTAAGCTCTTGCATGCTTAGAAAATTTCAGCTGATTTTATTGGGGAGTTTTTCTTCATCTGAATACATCTTCAAATTTAAAATCTTAAATCAATGGTATTTTCAGGAGAGGAATGAAATTTCCCTTAGAGGCTTACTTCATTACTTTGCTAGGTTGAATCTGTTCAAGCATAGCTCTAATCTGCTGGTAAAACCTCATGTGCTATAAGTAATCATTAGCTTGCTTTAGGGAATGGAACTGGTTAACTCAGTGGTGATTACCTTACAATGTTAGACATGGACTTTAAAACTGTTTTGACTTAGCGTATCAAAATTATGTATTGCATTTTTCTTTTTTGGTGAAACTTAACAGCTGTCTGGTTTCTATTTTAAAATCTTTGTTATAATTAATAAAACTGAGATGAATTTTAAATAGTACTCAGTATCTTTGTTTTTCCCCCCTTAGCTGGGAACCTTGGAGGCACTAAGAATATGATGAAACTTTGGCTGTAAATGTCTCCTAGGTTATTATCATCAGACACACCTCACCCAAGTTTTTATAACTGGTCCTTGTATGTATGTCAGTGCATGATACTAATATTTCTGTCATAGGGCAAGGAGAATCAGTATCTTAAAGCTCTTTCTGTAAGTCTGTGGACATGGAGGACATTGTTTAATTTGTGGTAAAAAAAATTTTGCATAAAAGTTATACACAGAGTACAATGTGTCCTGAAAGTCAGCTGTTTAAAGCTTCAAGCTCTGCCAAGACCTTTGAGACATTCTGCATTTGCATTTGTTCTGCTTGTTTGGAGGTGCTTCTAGCTGAAGCCTGGGAGGAAATCCTGCAGCAGAGCTGACCTAAAGCCAAGCAACTTGCTACCTAACCATAGTCACATCTCATGGCTTCTCTGGGCTTCAGGAGCTCACTTTGGGGAGGAGGATGAACTTTAAGTTCTTGAGCTTTCCTAGACTATACTCGAGATACCACTAAAAGATAGCACCTGTCTTTCATTGTGTCCTTTGTGTTCCAAGACAGAGTAAAGCTAGGATTTGAAACAAGCAAGCAATGTGGATTTAGGCCAACCCTGAAAGAGGATTCTTATGGCTGAGAGCAGTCCTCAGGTGACAAGTCTTTGCTGCTCTGGGGGGCATGAGAAAAAAGATGGTGGCAAAGGCTTCAGAGAATTTTGATGGACTGTACGATTAGAATATTTCTGAATGTGATGTCCAAAGGGAACATTCCCAAGACCCCCTTTGTCCCCCCAAGAGGATAGTTGTATGGACCAGAGCATCCTGAACATCCATGGTGATGTGACAAGGCCTTCTTGGCCTCGAAAGTGTGGCCCAGGAGCATGTAAACAGCCTCAAAAAGGCTTTCCAGGAGAACCCACACAGCAGATCATCTCCTGCAGAAACAGTTTCTTTAACCTGGAGACTAGTGTGTTCTGATACAAAATATTGGCGATCTGAACTCATTCACTTGGAAATAACTTGGACACATCTCAAGATTTCAGTTCAAGTTTGTTAAGTGTTTCAGATGAGCGGTCCAAGTTTGAGGGAGGGAAGCAGTTTCACCTTGACATTCCCTCCGACCATGGCAGACCTATAGAAGTTTAACCTCCTGCAAGCGAGAAGTAAAGTTGTACTGTGTTTCCATGAAGCGCTAACGGACATCAGTGTTTATAAAGAAGAGGTTTTTCAGTAGCTCGGGACACTACCTGTACTCCTGTTGGTATTGTCCCAGAGCCACTCTTCCAAGATGACTCAGTTTCCAGTAGGGCAAACCTTCTTGCTAGTGCTTGGTAGTCATGAGCTTGACCATAACCCCTAGAATCAGCACTGTGACAGCCACCAGAAAAGAAATACCCCGGCGGACAACCAGCTGCTTTAGTGACAGCACGTTGCAGGCAGCAGAAAGGGTAGACGTTGCTTCCAGAGGTGGTAAGAGGTCTGCCTGACTCTCGGTTTTTGAGTACCTTGTCAAAATAATTCCAGGGTTGCTACCTGTAGCCACTGGGGAAATAACCCAAAGAGATGGTCACAAGTAGCAGGGCAAAATGAAAAAGGCCTTGAACTGAGTCAAAACACCTGAGTTTAAGTCTGAGCTCTTCTGTTTAAGACCTACGTGACCTTGGGCAAGTGAATTCTGAGCATTGCTCTCCCTATCTAAAAAATGGGAGAAATAAGTACAAGAATCTGTGGTTTCATCCGTGTGGCTACTAAACTTTTTCTTTTTAACCAATGAAAGAATCTCAATTCCTTCTACGCTGTGATGGTCAGTCATTATAACTGAAAAAATGTGATACGTTGATCGCCAGCTCATGAGCTTCTCTGCATTTAGCCACAGTGGGCATTAGGTAACAGAGTCACTCTTGCTCCAAAGCTTTCCCACCTGGGTAGGACCCATGGGAGCTTGCACTTAGCTAGCATAGGTGTCAAGAGCCCAGAGCTACATCAACATATTCGTGAACCATGGAAGGAAGACTTTCCTGGAAGATGGGCATTTCAGGTGGCCATCAAAGAATGTTATTAGACAGAAATGGAAAGGTTTTAAGTTTCATAGATTCAGAGTCAAAAGGGATTATGGATGCCTCCTATTCTAGCCCGTTCAATTTACAGTTGAGGCAACTAAGGTGCATCGAGGTGAACTGACTTGCCCAAGGTCACAAAGTAGGTATTGTTACTAGTGATGATTTATGTCTCAACATGGTGCTGAAAATGGGATTGACATAACTACACCTGAAGGGGTGAAAGGCTCTTGTTTTCATCACTATGAACAACTCCCCCCACCAAGAATATCACAGTCTATGTTTGACTTAGCAGATAAGTTATAGGGAGTTATTGGAGTACACAGAGTTTAAAAGATTTATCAAAAGTCCCATTCCTAGTAAGAGGTCAAGATTTGAACCCAGGACTTGCTGACTCCACATCCCACACTTATATCCACCAAGCCATGGTGCCTCTCTTTATGTACACCTTTAATCTTATGCATGTTGCCATTTTATACATGGAAACATTAATTTCCCACCAGTCAGTGTTTGCTATTATTGGTGCTAACCAAGCTTTCTTGGGAACTTACAGTGTAGGACATAAAATAATGCATATCCTTTGGGTATTAGGAACTAATACCTAAGTGGAACACAGCCAAATCCTGTTGTAATCTGGGACAATACATTTGTGAGGACAACACATGGCCACACCTAATAAGATCCTCTACCAATCTACTGTTTATTGTTCCGTGCCCAAGCACTCTGAAACACTCACCGATACCTATTGTTGAGGGATGCCACTGTACCAACAGGGTCCAAGGAAAGGGTTGAGGGAGACCCTAACCCTGACAATGGGAAGTGCAACGGGAAGCTTGGTTCATAGACTTGATTCAATGACAGAGAAATGGCAAGGGAGATACAAAATCAGCCTGTTCTTAAACACTGACTGTTCCAAATGCACACGTGTGGACACATGCACACAGTTGAGGATTAGTGACCACTCTCAACTGGCAAAAATTAGAGACACGTTGGCATTCTGTTCTGTTTGAGAATAAGAAGCAGTGACTGTTACCTGAGGTAAAGACCACCTTCTCTGGCCCCTGCCCAGGGCTTGTGCTGTGGGACTCTTGTTGGTGAACTCCAGCACGTTTCTGAGCCTAGTGATTAAAATTGCACCAGGGTTAGTTAGCTAGTGAACTCTGGCTGCCCCTCGTTCCATCCCGTAACAGTCACAAGAGTATGTCCATGTGGTTAGGTTCTTAAATGCTTGTCTTAAAATGTATAAGGCAGATTGTATAGATATCATCTCCTATTTAGATGAGGACATGAGACTCAGCTTAGGTAACTGGCCTAGGAGTACACAGTTGTTAATAATAAGGACCTAGAAAAGATAAGGGAAAGGATGATCAGGTGCATGGGATGTGTTATCTAGTGACCCTTGTATGAGCCACATTGTGGGTCCAGGAGGTACCAAAAACCAAAGCATGTGAAACTTGAAGTCACCTTGGGAGGTCATTTCTTCCATCCTCCTGCCTTTAGAAAGAACTCCTCTTAAACCTTGTTTAACAGGTGCCTATCCTTCCTTAAACTTGTCAGAGAAGGCGTGCTTCATATGGTCACTTCTCCCAATGCTGAGGATCTTGGGATCCTGGATCTAGAACTTGAAAGACCTGTAGTGGTCACCCAGTCCAGCTAACTCCCTGAGACCAGGGACTGGGTCTAATCTCTAATTTGTAGCTCCTCCAAGGACTTCTGCAGTGCCTGCATATAGTAGACACTTAGGGGGAGAAAGAGAAGTCAGTGGAAAGACCACCAAACTTGTGCTCAGGAGATCTGAACTTATGTCCCAGCTCTGTGTGAACCTAGAGGAGTAGCTCAATCTTTCTGGGCCTCAGTTTCCCCATCGGTAAAGTGAGGTCAAACTAGGTGCTCTCTGAGGCCTTTTATAGCTTTAGGTCAAGGATCCTATGAAATAGTTATTGAAATTGAAGCTGCTGCTGATGAACATTTGTAGGATAAAATGAAGATGAAAGAAACTTGGGTATTCAGCAGTTAGCTGGCTTCTGCCAAATTTCCTTATCTAGTTTCATTCCTAATTAATTTAAATTTAACTTAACAACACTGTTATTAAGTGCATCCTATAGGTAGATCATTCTACTAGGAACTAGGAGAATATGTGATGCTAGGTAAGATGCAAGAGGCAATTCCTGCCCTCAAGGAGCTCATTGTCTAGGAGCAGAACAAGACACAAACTCATATAACTAATATATGATATTACAAGATAAATCTATTTGGGGGGGGGGGTATCCAGAAAAAGTCCACAGTGTCTACGTGAGACCTGAATCTGATGGAGAATGTGGAGACCAGGGGAACTTCCTGGAAGAGGAGACAGACCTCTTTTTAGCTGGGTTTTAAAAGCTGAAGAGGAATTTAATAGATGGAAAAATGTGTACTCAGGGATCCAAGCAGTGCAGTTGGATTGGATTTGCCCATTTGGCAAAGCTAGAAAGGTGCCATATAAAATGACTTTGAAAGTCAAACAGAGGAAATTAAACTTTTCTCAGCAGGCAGTGGGGAGTTACTGAAGATTTTTGAGCTGGAGTGACTTGGCCAGGTCTATATATTCAGGAAGATTAATCCAGAGGTCACATGACATACTGATTGGATGGAATGAGGCCTCCTCCCTGGAGGGTGTCTTACCTCCACCCCTCTTCCCAAGGGAAGAACCCATGACCATCTCCCCAACCTTCACGTCCCTTTCCTCATCCATGCCAGGGTCCACTGTGCTGTCTGGGAAAATGTTACATCCCGCTATTCTATACATTAGATACTCCTTCCACCCAAAACATGCCAGGAATATTTTTCTCATGGAACCTACTCCTCTTATGCGTAGTGGAGTCAATAGCCCAAGGAGGCAATTTATCTGCACTCACTCTGAAATAGCTTGGAACATGACTGACTTGATTGATTTTCTGAGGATCCTTGAAGCCATTTCAAAGGAGGTGGGGGATAGAACCTCTTGGCCCTGGGTTGGGAGCTCCATGGGCTCTCTGCCAGACTCCATGCAGCAATGGAGGCAGTGCCCACAAAGTCACTGGTCTGCTTCTCTTTTCCCCTTCCAGAAACAAAGTACCTATTATGTCATTGTGTTCATGGCCTGATTCATTCGATCAAAGTGCCCCCTGATTACCTCCTCTGAAGCCAGCTTCCAGTTAATCCTGGCGGTGTAGATGATGAAAGTAATGGCTGCCAGGATTACACAGACCAGCATCCCTAGCCAGAGGCCTGCAAGGGAAAAACTCATGGCAAATGGTACTCAGTGGTGCCCCAATCCCTCTACCTACTTGCTTCATCAGACAGTTTTCTTACCCATGACTCCAATTTTAACCACAAATACCAACACGGCCCCGATTGGGAGACCAATACCATAATAGCCTATGGCATTCACAGTAGCTCCAAAGACAAGCTTGCCAGTTCCTCTCAACACTGCACCACATACACACTGTTGGGGAAACAAAAGGGAAGGATTATGTGATTAGCAATCTAGAAGGGCCATCTAGTCCTCATTTTACAGATAAGTAAACTGAGGTCCTGTGAGTTTTGGGGACTCCTGATCCTTGGATGATAGAATGGAGCTCAGAGACCATCTAATCCAACCCCATCATCTTACAGGTAAGGATACCAAGACCCAGTGAAGTCAAACCCAAGACCACACAAGTACTAAGTAAAAGCTGGAATCTGGACAGCGACCAGTCATGGTTCTAAAGCCAGTAAGCTTTCCACTGCCCCGGGAAAGGACAAATGAGTCTTGGAATGAGCCACAGAGAAGTAATTATAATGATGATGATGACAATAACAGGCAGCCGTTATAAGACCGTCTAAAATATCTCACTTGAATCTCACATCCAACCTGTGAGGACAATGCTAGAGGTAGTTTTGCACCCATTTTACAGAAGAGAAAATGGGGGCAGAGATTGTTTAGCCTAGCTAATGTCAGAGCTGGGACTTGGGCACAGGTTTTCCTGACTTTGATTCAAGCCTTCAGGCTGTTGTGTCACACCGTTTTCTTACCTTGGCTCTGATCATACCCCATGGTATATGGTACCTGATAGAGAGGGCACATGGTACAAAGGAAAGAGTACTAAACACGGAGTACTGAACTTAGAATCAGCCATAGGACCTGAACTTAGACCCAGGGTCTGTTTCCTGGGTCATTTAAGTCCCCCCTTCCCCACTTTGGAAAAGAGCACATTGACTAACTCTGGAGTCAGAAGACCTGAGTTCAAATTCTGATTCCCAGAAGACCTGAGTTCAAATTCTGATTCTGATCAGGTCATACTAAACAGCTAGATGGCATGGTAGATAGAATATCAGAACTTAGAATCAGGCAGATCTGAGTTCAAATCCTACCTCTCTAGCTCTGAGACCCTGGACCAAGTCACTTCATGTCTCAACCTCAGTTCCCTCATCTGTTAAATGGGGACATTAATAGCTCTTTCCTCATAGGAGTATCAAATGAGATCGCATATAAAGTGCTTTGCAAACCTTAAAGCACTATTGCTGTTAGCTATTATTTTCACAGACTTGTTGTAAGGATCAAATGAAATGTTATCTTCTGTAAAGTATTTTGCAAACATTAGAGCATTTTGCCTCAGTTTCCTCATCTGCCATCAAAATGACAGGGTTTCTTAGAATGCATTGATTCTTCCCTCAGCCATTGACCAGGATCCCCAGGCAGGGTACTGGCCCTAGTTTTGAGTTATTGGTAGCTGTCTTCAGCAGGGGAGAAGTCTGTATTCCATGGCAGACACACTTTCTCCTCATGGCTTAGGGGCATCAGCAAGAGAGAAGCAAAGCTAAGCAGGGGGATTGGGTTTGGGAGCATCCCCATGGAGGCCTTGGGCAGACGGGGAAAAGGAAGGGGAGAGGCCATGTGAATAAGGATGGTTTGGGGAGGGAAATGGCCCAGAGCTCAGGGATATACTTACACAGAGTGACTCAAACAGGTTATAGACAATATACACAGGCATGACCCATCTCACCAGGGCGTTGACTTCCCTGCAGAGGAATGGGAAAAAATCATTCAGGGCTATCAAACTGTGCGCTCAGTGGCCAGGATACACCTGCCCTGCCCACTGAGAAGCACTGATGAGAGAGAGAGACATCCACATACATACATACATACATACATACATACATACATACATACATACGCATAGGTATACCTATATATGTATGCATGTGTGTATATTGTGTGTACATATGTACTTGTATCCATACATATATGTATAGGTGCACATATGTATGACAGATATATAATATATATACATGCATATATATCCAAGAGAGAGCTAGACTTGAGCCAGGAATAGATAGGATTGGGTCCCACCTGACATAGGCTGGGCAAATTATCTCACTTTTCAGGAATCTAGGCAACCTGGTAAGAAGACTGAGGTTTATAACCAGAGCTCCTTGGATACATTTCAAGGGGTCCATGAAAGATAGAAAACAATGACATCTTTATTTCAAATATAATTGACTTCCTTTGTGTACTCTTCTGTATTTTATTTCATATAATTATAGACATTGTCCTGAGAAGGGGTCAGCAGGCTGCGCCAGACTGCCAAAGGAGGTCTGAGGAGCCCTGGTCTAAGACTAGAAGTTGTGGAAAAGTTACTAACTTACATTGGCAAAAGGAGTTTCCCTACCTGGAAGTTATTACAACAATGAAATCATGATCCTTTCCCTAATATAGTGTGAACACATACCCATATCCCACCACACACACACACACACACACACACACACACACACACACACACAAACACAAACACACACACCTGTAATAGAACAGAAGCTCCAAGCAGAGACTGTCTCATTTTGTTTGTAACTCAATGCTGAGCAGAGCCTGGCCACTGACCCATAGAAAACATTTAGTAAATGCTTGTTAATTGGTTGACAGACATTAACTCCTCTAGGTAGAATATAATCTTCTTAAAGAGGAGACTGTCTCATTCTGTTCTCCCTCATTAGGAGGTGAACTTCTGGAGGGCAGGAACAATATTTTTGCCATTTTTTGCATTCCCAGAATTTTCCACTTTGCCAGTCACATAGTAAACATTTGTTGACTGACTGTATTAATATCCCCAGAACCTAACAAGGTCTAGCACATAGCAAACACATAAATGCTTTTTTTTCTACCTGACTATATTTATATCCCCCAAACCTAACAGGCTCTGACATATAGTAAGTGATAATAAATACCTTTTGGCTACCTGACTCTATATCCCCAAAACTTAATAGGGTCTGGCACATAGTGGTGACTGACTGTATTTGTATCCCCAGAGCTTAACAGTGCCTGGCACTTAATATGGGCTTGTTGAATGTTTGATGGATAGATGCTTCCATTCCCACTCCAAATACCAGCCAACACACCTTCAAATATCAGAGACAAAGAGGCAGCCAGACATACACCTTTAGTATGATATGTTAAGATGCCCCAAGGGCCTTCCCAGGACTAAGTGGGAACCTATGTGGGGTATTTACCCAGGGGTCTAGGGATATCGATTACCTACTCATCATTAGTAAAAATCCTTCCCAGGACATCCTTGAAGATAGCTAGCAGAGAGCCAATGACAATAAAGATGCCAACTGAAAAGAAGGAGTTGAGAAAAGAAGCATTAGAAATGGTCCCATGGGGCCGCAGCCTCCCCCTTTGGTGCCTGTGGCCCCTGGGACATTCTCTTCCTTGAGTTAGTTTTCCATGTCATTGATCTTGCAGACCCCCAGATTTTTTTCAGAGGAATTTCTGTTTAGGCACAGCTACACCATGAAAATGGCTCTGGAAGAGTGTGACAGTCACATATACTAAGCCAACTTTTCCCTTTGTAATGGCGAGTGCTCTGATGGAAAACTAACTTGAGTGCAATCCTTGCTTCCCAGGCTGCCAATCATTGGGAAGGGGGAGGGACTGATGGGAGGGAAGCAACAAGTTTCCGTTCCATATTGTCCAGCTCAGTCTGCGAACCTGTGATCCATAGTGGGTAGAGTGTGACGGGAATAGAGGAGTGACAAAGATAGGGTGCTTGAGGGGGAGAACAATCATGGAAGGTTTCATGGAGCACCTTAGCTCCCTTCTCCTTTTGGGAGCAAACAGTACACCATTGTCTGGCTGGGGCCTTGGTGGAGAAGCAGGGTAGTATATAAGGGACAGAGTCATACCTTCAAAGACAGACCTACATTGAGTTTCACTTCAGACACACAATGTGTTTGTGGTCCTCAGCTAGCCTCTCAATGCCTCAGGTAACCCTCAGAGAAAGACTGAAAGCTACAGAGCAGGGACTCATTGATTCGTCTTTGTTGAGGGAGTTCCCTACACCAATAGAATCACAAATTCTGGATTCCCTCCAATTGTGAGAGGTAAGAATTCCCCATAAATTGGGAGCAGAGTGATGGGATTGGATCTGGGGCACAGGGGGAAATTACAACAGTCATTCCATTAACCCCAAATCCATCCTGGAACATGGAGAAAACTAGAGGGCAAAGTCCTTGCCCTATTAGACAGTGCTTGGCTAGGTCTGTACAGGGTATCTGCCCAACGACAACAATGATTGAGAAGATTGATCCTGACTCATGGTCCAGAGGCAAAAACTGGGAGTGGACTGGGAAGTACCCATTTACATACCAGTGCACAGTACACCAGTAACAGCAGATCTCTTAGCTGCGTGGATGTCCCCAGCACCTAATGCATTCCCCACTCTGACACACACAGCAGAGCCAAATCCAAGAGGAATCTGGAATCAAAGAAGTCAAGCTGAAATTAAAAGAGCCTGTGTGGCCTCCTTCTTTTCTTTGCAGAGGTACTTATGGGTATGGACATTGCACAAACTATTGGGCTCAACAGATGTGTTGGTTGGTTTTGCTGAATGCTTTCCCCTTTCCCCTTTTTTCTTCTGTTACAGTGGCTGGGGGAGGGGAGTTTTGTTTGGAAATGAAGATGATATTAAAACAGAAGTTATCAATAAAAATAAATCAAAGCAAAAGTATCTGTTTCTGTGAGCATGTGTGCTTTAGAAAGACTCACAAAATTGCTGTAGGGTAGAGTTTTTAGGATGCTTTTTCCCCCTGGGAAAGGCTGCATGTTTTAGATAAAGTGAAGAATTGGTAGGAAGGAGAAAACCCAGAATATGGACATAAAACAGGCAGGTGAAAGGGCAGGTGCAGCTGTAGGAGGGGAAAAAGATTGTGAGAAGGAGCTAGGAATGCAGATGGCATTATCTATCAGCTTCAAGAATGGTGGCTAAAGTCAACCTACAGAGAGGTCTCTGATAGAATGCTCCAGGGATCTGTCCACAGTGCTGATCTGTTTTAACGTTTTTCTCCCCTCATGAATGGATAAAGGCATCACAGCATGGTTATTAAGTGTTTGGATAACAGAAAGCTAGGAGAGAGGGAGAAAAGGGGAGGGTAGGAAGAAGGGATTTATATGGACATGGTCTGCTAGTTCCTGATCCCATGCCCTAATGGCAAAATTTACGTCTGCCTTAAAATGATCAATAAATATCATCTGTAAGTTCACCCATCACTGTCAGCCTTGGAAATGCACTAATTTTAATTATAAGTAGGATGATATTTTAACCAATTTGAAATATTTAAACCAATTTTAAAAGATTTAAACTGGAAAAGAATACAGCATGAATTTTTAGCCCTTTTTAAAAATGCCCTTGATCGCTTTGGCAGGATGGTCAAACCTATGGGCCCCTTCTCAGAACAGTATTCTTAAATGCATAAAACAAAACACAAAAGAAGCCAATTATTTTAAAGTAGCTAAAAAATATCTTTTGAACAAACTCATATTGCTCTAAAGATAGGCAAGAATGAGCCCTGGGTGTCCTAGAATATGACCCTCTCTGGGCCTCAGTTTCTTCTTCTGTAAAAGGAGAGTTGAACCAGACAGTTTGTAAGGGATTGTAAGGGCTCTAAGTCCTCTGATTCTAAAATCCCCAAGGATAGCCAATAGGAGCCAGACTGGGAAAGTTTACAAGGAGAAGGGGGAGAGATGATTCTTAAGGTTTCTTGCCTCTTCGCCCAGAAGGGACAGGTTTTCACTCACCATGTATGTAACGGTTGACACCTCATAAATTATGGACTGGGCAGACAGTTCCACCACACTGAGCAGACCTAGGAGAGAATAACATGTGGAAGAAAACTGAGATGGTGTCAGCCCTCCCCCAGTGTACCAGATACAGGCCAGCCACCCCCTGGAAGAGGGGCAAGGGAAGGGAAAAGGTGCTGAAATCTCAATTAATGGATGGAACTCTGAATCTGGAATCAGGAAGATCTGAATTTAAATTCTACCTCAGATATTTGTTGCTGTGACCCCAGGCAAGTCACTTAACCTCTTCTTCAGTTTCCTCATTTATAAAATGAGGATCAGAATAGCACCTACCTCCCAGGGTTGTTGTAAGGATCAAATGAGATCATATTTGTAAAGTGGTTTACAAACATTAAAGGGTTAAGTTCTTAGTGGCTCTTATTTTCCTGTGACGCTATAATACTTCCCCAGGAAGCCAGTCTTACTCATGGACAGCTCTCATCATGAGGACATTTTCCCTGCTATCAAGACTAACCCTACTTCTAACATCCACTCTGCTCCTGGTTCAGCCTTCTGGCAACCAGAACAAAGCTAATCCATCTGCCACCTAGCAGCCCTCCAAATAGGTGAAGACAGCTCTCCTGTTCCTCCTCCAGTTCCTCCAGTGGCGCTATGAATGGCAAAGTCTTACCTATGAGCAAGCTCCCAATCTCATAGGCCCACCACTCAATACATATCATGAGCATGCCCGGAATGGCCAGAGACAAGAAGGCTTCCCACTCCTGTAGGCACTGGAGGGACCAACCTGAGAAGAGAAAGGAGAGGAGGGGGCTGGAGTGATGTCATGCAACATAGCCAGGTCGGACCTCTGTCTTCTTTTGGAGTTCCACTTCCTGCCTCTTACCCCCAGTATTAGCCAGACCCAGTGGTTTAAATCCATTGGCCCAGGGCTGCTCAAAGTAAGTCCTGAGGAGGGCCAATTTGGGGGTTCCTGAACAGTTTCAGCAAAGCTAATCTTACATGAAAGTAGTTAATATGATCAAAGGGCCTCTGAAGAAGCAATATGGCACAGAGGAAAGGTCTAGGGCCATTGGACCCAGAAGTGGGGATGTGGGTCAGGGTGCAAGTCCAGTAGCTGAGGCAAGTTTAGTTGAAACAATGGAAGCGCTAAGGCATGATCATTTCCTGCACATGCATGACTGAGATAGGTGAGTCACAGGTCATGGGAGTTGAGGAGGCTGAATAACTGGGAAGTCAGGGTGATGGATCATAGATTTAGAGTTGGAAGGGGGTTTGGAGGTCAATGAGTCCTCACTTAACAGATGAGGTAACTGAGGCCAGACAAAGCCAGGATTGCACATCTGGTATCTAAGATGGGACTTTAAACCCAGGCCTTCTTTCAAGATCATCACTCCTACCTTCTATAACTATAAGCTCAGTTCTGAAGCTGCTGGGGAAGAGGTGAAGTGACCTGAGGGGCCTGGGTGACAGCAATAAGAGTCTGGACAGATGGCTCACTTGACAAGAGTCAGAATGTCAGGCAGTTGACCTGATCCTCCCCCTTCCCTCAACCCAAGTGTCAGCCCTAGCTTTCCCAATTCATATATTCTTCCAATCTCTCTTTCTGCTGGATCCTCTGAAATCTTCCTCAATGGTGAACCACTGGAAAGATCAGGAGATTTGGAGTCAGAAGACCTGAGTTTGAACCCCAGCTCTGTTGTCTCCTACCTGTGTGACCAGGTAAATTATTTTTCATTTCTCTCAGCCTCAGTTTCCTCAGATGTAAAGTGAAGGTATTGGAGTGGATGATTTCTAAGGTCCCTTCCAGCTCTAAGTCTAAGGACTATAAGGAGAGGTGATGGCTGAGTAATGGTGACAGAGAGAGGGTCTGGAAGTGAGGGCATGCTAGGTCTTCTTCTTGGCCTTGTGTAGCTAGGGGAGGAGCAATCATCCTTGTAGGGGGGTGTCAAGAGCTGGTGAGAAAGCTATCATGAAAGGATCAGAGCATTATAGATCTAGAAATAGTAGAAGTCAAAGGGAAGATTTGAATCCAGGCTTTCTAACTCTAGAAACAGAGATCTTCCTACTATAATGCCCTCTTTTCTAGAAATGCAAAAGAAAAAGATCTAGGGTGAGGGAATCCTAAATTTGAAGGTTACAAGGATCTTAAAAGTCATCTAGTCTAATACCAATTTTACAGAAAGAGAGAGAACACTGTACCTCCCCATGTTTCCAGGTAGAGTTTTCTCACCACGATATACAGGAAAAGGATGATGGCCTGGCAGTACTGGGAAATGGTGTTGGCCAAAGCAGAGCCCCTGGGAAAGAAGAAAAGGGAAGGAAAGGAAGGTGCCAGGTGGGGAAGATTTTCTTGGA
This sequence comes from Notamacropus eugenii, assembly GCF_028372415.1. NCBI lineage: Eukaryota > Metazoa > Chordata > Mammalia > Diprotodontia > Macropodidae > Notamacropus > Notamacropus eugenii. The sequence continues at coordinate 41,521,746 of NC_092873.1, read as the reverse complement.
ATCCTCTGTCTCTGCTTTCTGCCCCCATGCTACAGGTCTGAAACTACCCCCTTAGGTAGGTGCTAAAACCAATGATGATAATGAGAGTAGTGGTGATGGTGGTAGTAGTGGTAGCAGTAGTATTATAGTAGTAACATAGTAGTCACAATAAGAGTAGTGGTAGTAATGGCTATGATAGTGGTGGTGGTAATAGTAGTAGTAGTAGTAGTAGTAGTAGTAGTAGTAGTAGTAGTAGTAGTAGTAGTAGTAGTAGTAGTAGCAGTAGTAGTAAATGCATACACAGGCTACCCCTGAGGCAGCCTGTTCTCTCCAGGAGCAGAGTCTGCTGTTGGGCTTGAGCCCACATGATACAACCAGGGGGGTTACCCTAAAACAACTCCCAGGAGGGAGGGAGGAGACTCTCTAGATCAGGGCCATTCTCACCACAATGACAGCTGCTCACAAATGGAAATCACAAGCCAGACTCCTGGGTTGGTTGACTTAGTTTAGGTGATATGGTGCAATCCTTGGGCAAGTCAATTCCCTTCTCTGGGCCTCAGTTTCCTTTCAAGAAGTTGAACTAGATGATCTTGGAGTCATAGGAACATAGGATCATAGCTTAAATATTGAAGGAACCCGTATGGTCATTGAGTCCAATCTACTCATTTTACAAAAGAGAAAACTGAGGTTCACAGAAGAAAATTGAAAGGATCAGGGTCTATTAAAGTATTAGGTGTCTGAAACAGGATTTGAACTCAGAGCTTCCAAGCTTGTAGATTTGTCACAAAGTCATCTTGTCAGAGGACCCAAGTTCAAAATCTGCCTCCACTGCTTATTACCTGTGTGATCTAGAGCAAACCACTCTCTGGGCCTCAGTTTACTCATTTATAAAATATGGGGATTGAACTAGAGGTCCTCTTAGGTCCCTTTCAGCCCTAAAACTGGAGTCCTATGCTTTCTGAGTTCCTTTCCATCTCTAGGTCTCATGACCTTAGGGACTCTTCTCATTCCTTTTTCTGGGTGACCCACCTGCCCCTCCCCCTCCTCTGTCTCCATCTGAAAAGCCCCTCTCTCTGCTTATTCAATCAGTGAACCTCCATCCCAAGTATGAGTATCTGGGATCACCACATTTGAAGGTGATCGATGATTGATCAATGATTGAAAGAGAAAAGGCAATCTAGAACTCTGAGCTGCTCTGGGGTACACTCAGGAGGGGAGTCAGGGCTTTACTACACTTATCTGTCCTGAGGTCTGACATGTCCTGAGAGGTGTCCCCATCACTTGTCTTTCCTCTCCCTTTCCTTCTTTAACCCTCTTCCTCAGGTTTTGCCTCTTAGCAGTAGGTATGTAACTCCTGCCCTTTGCCCAACAGCTCCCAATGGGAGATCATTCCCTCCATCCTTGACCCCATAGACTGGAGTTCAAATCCTACCACAGACACTTACTAGCTGTGTGACCTTAAGGAAGTCACTTAGCCTTTGTCTGCCTCAGTTTACTCATCTGTAAAGCATTTATTAAAAATCTACTATCTTCCAGGTGCTGTGCTAAATGCCTAATATCACCTGCCTCCCAGGGTTGTCTTGAGGATCCAATTAGATAATATTTGTAAAGTGTTTTGCAAACCTTCAAAGGCTATACAAACATTAACTACTATTATCATTATTTCTGTTGTTATAGTACCAGGAAGATTCTTCCTGCCTTTGTAATGCCCACTTGCTACTTACGGCACTCCCATATTCAAAGCGTAGACAAAGATGTAGTTAGCCAACCCATTGATACCATTTCCCAGGATACCGCTGAGAACCTGAGGCCAGACAATGCCCTGAAATACAGGAAAACAGGAACCTAGCCACAAAATACTCAGACTCCCTGCTCTTCTTCTTTGGTACCATGATTTTTGTGGGTATCCTCTCTGCAACTGGGTACCTGGAGAGAGAGGATCTGTGAGTATGAGTTCTTGTGACTGTGTCTGAGGTTTGTGCAGCTTCAAGCCTGTCTATGAGTGTGTCTGGATGAGAGTGTCTCATGTATCTATGTGACTTATTTCTGCGAGTGTGTCTGGCAAGGTCCAACAGAGGGATGAGGTGTCATAAGTCTCCCAATGTCAGTATCAACTTGACTGTGTGTGTTGGTGAATGGGTCTTTATGTCTTTGGAGTGACTCTGTGACCATGACTTATGAAGGAAATAGTGAGGATGGAGGATGTAAATCTGGGGAAGGTGGAGAAGCCCTGAGTTCTGTTACCAGTTTTTCTACTGACTGGCTGTGTGACCTAAGGAGAGTTACTTCCTTCTCTATTTCCATTTTTTGTTAAATGAGGGGTCAGACTTGATGTCGGACCTTGTAGAGTCAAGATTCCATGAGTTAGTGATACCAGTATGCCCACCCCTACCTAGAGCACCAAGCCAGAAGCCTGGGATGAGATACTCTTCAGGAACACACAAACTCCCATGACCAGGACAGGGAGCCAGCCACCTCTCAGTCTGTGTCCCTTCTTACCAATTGTGAGAGATCATTTGAGGGTCATTTGCCTATAAGGAGGGGCAGCAGAGAGCAAGCATGTGCCTTAAAGTTAGGGTGGGCAGGGGAGTGGGCCTGCCCAGTGAACCACCTTGGGGCTGGCCCAGGAGACCCTGATTTCTTCCACTGCCCAATTTTCCCCATTCCTTCTAGCCTAAGTTTTAGAAGCACATTTTAGGTTGACCCCATAAAACCACACAGCACCAGCAGAGGACAGGACTCGGTGGGAGCTACTGGCAAGGAGGACAGCTGTTTAGATAGGCCTACATAGAGTGAGAAAGTCACCATACCTGGTTTTGTAGATATTTCACTTCTAAGGAATAAAGGAAAATGGCCTGGAGAGAAATATACAAGTACACATTAAGACTGATCTTGGATGGCTAACTATGGGTAAAATTCCAAGAAATGGGCCTCTGCCTACTTCATTCAAACGTCCCTCCTCTTCCCTATTCATCAAGTGCCCGGCTGTTCTCTGTACCTTGCTAGTCTCTATAAAATAGCACCTGTCTGCCTCAGGTCTCTCCCCACTCCATTCAGCCACCAAAGTGATTTTCCTAAAGCACAAGTCTGACCTTATCACCCCCCAACTCAATAAACTCCAGTGATCCCCTGTCACTTTCAGGATTGAATACAAAATGCTCTCCTTGGCATTCAAAGTCCTTCATAACCTAGCCCCCTGCTACCTTTCTAGCCTTCTTACACCTGATTCCTCAACACATACTCTTCAATCCAGTGCTCCACCAACCTGGCTTTTCCACAAACAAAACACTCCTTCTCTTGACTTCAGGCATTCTCTCCAGTTATCCCCCATGACTGTAATGCTATACCTCCTCAATTCCACCTACTGACCTCCAAGGCTTTCATTAAATCTCAACTTCCTTTTAGCCTCCTACAGGCAACTAACTGCATGATAGGATCACGGAGGTGAGATCTGGAATTGATGGCTTCTCTTTCCTTCCCTTGTCGTTGGGATTTGGACTTTCTGCCTGTTGCACAGATGCAATCTGATCCAGCATCAGATTGAGACTACCAAATTTCTAGATGAGTGAGAACAACACAGGACTGACACAATAAAATATAAGCAACTAGAAGTTTTTTGGGGGGTGGTGGTTCCCTTCCACTGTACCTAGAAGCAGAGAAATAACTACTTACCCCCCTTTAGAGCTGAGAGAGAAGGGGAACTTACAGGCAGAGCAGGAATGAAGATCATGACATATTCCTGGGTTATCCTACAAGGAATGGAGAAAAATAAATGACATTTTAGCAGAGTTCTACAGTGATGAGCAGAGCCCTCTCCCGGTTCCATTTTCCTAGCTATGATCTGTGTCAGTCAGTCAAGGGATAAGCATCTAACAAGTGCCTATCATATACCAGGCACTGTGTGGAGCTCTGGTCATACACGTACAAAGAATGAAACGATTCCTATTCTAAGAAGCTTACATCCTAAAAGGGGAAACATCAAAGGCATGTATAAATATGTACAGCATAAATACAAAAAGAATTCATGGTTATATCAGTGTGAGAGCATGAGCAAAGGATATGAACAGATAATTTTTTAAAAAGAAACTCAAATTGTTAAACATCACTTGACAAAAGGCTTAGTTTCACTAATAATTGTAAGACCTCATGTCTAGAGATGAACAGGACTTTGTAGATGGTCTGGTTCAGCTCTATCATTTTACAGATGAAGACACTGTAGCCCTGAAAGATGAAGCAGCTTGCCCGAGTTTTCATAGGTAGTAAACGAAAGAGCTAAGATCTGAACTCAGGTTCTCTGACTCAGAGCCAAAAAGTGCAAAGTAAAATAACACCGAGGTACTGCCTCACTTCTGTCAAATTAGCAAAAATAATTAAAAGCAATGAAATTCTGTGTTGGTAGATTGTGGAGATACAGGTACCTATTCATCAGTGATGGAATTGCAAACTCCTAGAATCTTTTTTTGGAGAATAATCTAGCAATATTTCACTAAAAGTTACAAAATTAAACATATACTTTGACCCAAACTTGGGTATACTTTGATCTAAAACAAACCCCCCAAAGTGCTCTCTGTTCAAAGATTTTCCTAGCAAATGAGTGGTACAGTGGATAAAGACAGCATTTTTTAAGATCTGAGGTCACCCTTTAAGACTCTAAGTGGTAGAGGAGGTGCTACTTGCATTGGTGGAGGGATTTTTCTCATCTGGGGAAGACAAGAAAACCTGAGTTCAAATCCCACCTCAGACATTTACTAGCTGTGTGATCCTAGGCAAATCACTTAGCCCTTTTGCCTCAGTTTCCTCATCTATAAAATGAGCTGGAGAACAAAATGGCAAGCTTCTCTAGTATCTTTGTCAAGAAAACCCCAAATAGAGTCATGAGTCAGACACAACTGAAATGCCTGAACCACAAAGATACTGTAATAATAATATTTATATAATGCCTCCTATGTGCCAGGCACTGTGCTAAGAGCTTTACAAATATTATCTCATCTGATCTTCACAACAACCCTAGGAGATTGGTGCTGGTATTTGAAAGCACCGAGTACTTGGTAGCCTGAGACCTCAGCAGGACAGAATGTCCCAAAAGTCTTAGTGCAGTTTTAAACCTTAATAGTTTAAATACCCTGTCTATAATTTAGAATTTAGAGATAATGCTAACATGGATGCTTGTCATTTCTAAGCAAAAGATAAATCATGCAATTAAAATTCATTAACAGAGTAAGAGGGAGACATAATCCTTACAACAGATTTTTTTTTTTTTTTGGAGTTGGTGACAGGGTTTTTAAAAAAAATAATTAATTAATTAATTAATTAATTAACTTTTAACATTCATTTTCACAAAATTTTGGGTTCCAAATTTTCTCCCCTTTTGTCCCCTCCCCCCCCAAACACCGAGCATTCTAATTGCCTCTATCACCCATCTGCTCTCTCTTCTATCATCCCTCTCTGCCCTTGTCTCCATCTTCTCTTTTGTCCTGTAGGACCAGATAGCTTTCTATACCCCTTTACCTGTATTTCTTATTTCCTAGTGGCAAGAACATTACTCGACAGTTGATCCTAACACTTTGAGTTCCAACTTCTCTTCATCCCTCCCTCCCCACCCCTTCCCTTTGGAAGGCAAGCAATTCAATATAGGCCAAATCTACAACAGATTTTTTAATGGATAATAAATTAGTACATACTTGCATCTGAGATATTATCCCTGAGAAACAAGTCTAGCCGGCCTCTTTCTCTCAGGTGTTTGTCCTTACCTCTTCGGAACATAACTGCTGCTAGGTGTTAGCTGTGCACACAAATATTAGGTTGTTTCTTTCAAGTTAAAACTACAATTAAGAGTTAGTCCTGAGGTATAACCCTTCTAAATTAAAAATTGTCTCCCTTGTGTAGAGGTAGTCTGTCCATGGAATGTTATTCTTTATAGTCTTTGTTGGGATGGCATTCCTTAATAAATGCTCATCCATCCATCCATCTATCCATCCATCTAACCATCCATCCATCCATCCATCCATTCACCCATCCATCCATCCATTCATTCACCCATCCATCCATCCATCCATCCATTCACCCATCCATCCATCCATCCATCCATCCATCCATCCATCCATTCGTCCACCTATCTATCCATTCACCCATCCATCCATCCACCCATCCATTCACCCATCCATCCATCCATCCATCCATTCATCCATCCATCTATCCATTCACCCATCCATCCATTTATCCATTGATGTTGCTTGAAACTAGCAAAAAAAAAGCAGCATTAATAACCTGAAAAATCTGATAAAGGTTCCTAGCCACCCATGTTCCTTTTACTTCCTTCATGCTTCAAGAGTCTGTTATTTCATTGCTGTGGGTCAGTCCTTCACCCCTGTGCATGCAACCCGGCTCCTATAGTAACTGATTAAACAATACTGAGGGTTGTTGCTAGGGGAAAAAAATCCACCCTGTTGTGAGCAGCTTCATGAACCAGAAGGAACCCAAGGGGTCATTTGCTCCAATCCTCTTACTTCATTCAAGGATCAGGAAACCAAAGTCCACAGCAGAGAAATGACTTGCCTGAGATCACATGGGTAGTGAGTGGTGGTCAGAATTTGATGGGAGCTGGGTGGTACAATGGATAGAACACTGGGCCTGGAGTCGGGAAGACCTGAGTTCAAGTTTAGCCTCAGATCTTACTAGCGGTATGATCCTGGGTGAGTCACTTAACCTGTTTGTCTCAATTTGCTCATCTATAAAACGGGGATGATAATAATAGTACCCACTTTCCAGGGGTGTTGTCAGGATCAGATGAGTTAATAATTGGAAAGTGCCTGGCCCATGGCAAGTACTGCATAAATTATTATTATGTAGTCCCACTGACCTATCCACTGTTCCATGATATTCCAAGGTTGGCCCTTAGATGACAGACTTTTCTGTCCTGCATTACATATGCCAAGGCTCATTTTTAGGAGGCAGAGCGTTCACGTAGCCAAGACTGAGTGACCAGAAAACACTGGTGGGGGCTTTCTGTCACATGCCACATCTAGATGCACAATGCCGAATACCATTTACATCAAAGACATCAACTTAAAATGAAAGTGCTCTCTGGGAATAGCCAACGTGCCTCCCACCCACTATTTCCCAGAACCCACTTGGGACCTTGCAGACCTCAAGGTCACCAGCCTCACCTACACACATCAGGGTTTTGTCTGAGGAGGAGAAGAATCTGTTCAGTATTAAGGAAGAGGGCCCAGCAGGGAAAGCAGCTGAGAAGCAGGATCAAGATTCCCCTTTGCAGAATGACCCCCACATGCTTTTTGTTGGCACTTCCATAAGTCTGGAAAACAGCACAATAGGGTTAAAATCCTGCCTCTGACACTATCTGGGTCACCTTGGTCAAGTCACTCATCTGTCTGAGCCTCAGTTTACCCATCTGTAAAATGAAGGGTTTAACTTCTAAGATTCTTTCCCACTCTTAATCTGTGATCCTAGAATTCTATGAACCCTGACCCAATTTAACTGAACAGACCCTGAACAACGAGCCAAGGAGATGCAACTGGGTAGATGCCAAGTTCAGTCCCAGAATCTCATGGAATGTGGTAGGGGAACAGAAGAATTCTAGATCCTTTTAATTAAGAAGTTGGTTTATGGGCACTGAGAAAGGGACGTGGTAATTACAAAGAACTAGGGTGATTTCATCAAGAATGGGTCATGACCTGACCTTGGAGCCAAAGAAAAGAGATGAACAGGTATCTCCTCAGCTTCTTTGCAGAAATGGGGGGGGGGGGGGGGCCTAAGACATTATATGCATGTAAAGTTGGATTTTTTTATATGTTGGTTAGTTTTGCTGCTTTCCCCCATTTTAAAAAAATTCTTTGATACCAAATCTCTCTCTCTCTCTCTCTCTCTCTCTCTCACCATCTCTCTGAAGGAGGAGGAGGAGGAATACACTGAGAAATGTAGATGAGGTAGAAAACAAAGATTTCAATCTAAATTCATTTTAAGAAAAAGGACGTCATAGCAAACTGCCTTCCTTCCTTTTTTTTATCCCTTCCTTTCCTTTTCCTTCCTTCCTTCCTTCCTTCCTTCCTTCCTTCCTTCCTTCCTTCCTTCCTTCCTTCCTTCCTTCCTCGTAGATGCAGTTAAGGAATGAATTAAGGAATGAAATGAACAGAGAGCCAGCCAGCTTTGGAGTCAGGAAGGCCAAGATTCCAGTTCCGCCTCTGATATGTTCTGTCTGTGTGACTCTGGGCAAGTCACTTCTCTCAGTGCTCCCTGACAACACACTAAGACTATAAGTCGCATAGCAGGTGCTGATCTCCATTGGTAGAGGAAGTCTCCTCACCTGGAGCAGTTTTTGTTTGCCAATAACACCACACTGTTATTTATTTTCATTATTATTTATGTATTTAATTATATTTTATAATTTCTATATTAACTTCCTATTATTACTTTATTTGATCGTTATTTAATACAAGAGCTTCTATAAAGGCAGAGAATGCAGTCATTGAATTTGCAGATCATACATACCTAGGAGGAATGGGGTAGGTGGGGGGGGGTAAGAATAATCCTTTGTATAATTTCACCGTGTGCCAGGCACTGTGAAAAGCTCTGTACAAGTAATATCTCTAACAAAACCCCCACAAGTTAGGTGCTGTTATCCTTATTTTACAATTAAGGAAACTGAGGCAGAGGTGAAATGACTTGCTCAGGGTCACATAGCTACTGTCTGGGGCCAGATTTGAACTCAGGTCTTCCTGACTCCAGGCCCAGTGCTCTATCTACTGAGCCACCTAGCTCACATGTCACATGATAGTCAAATCCAAAGAAATCTGGAACTTTGTGTTGACTCTAATAAGACAGAATTTATTAAGGATAAATGTAAAAGCTTGAGGTTCAAAAAACCAACTTCACAAATGAAAAAAGGGGGCAGGGCATAGCTAGACAACAGTTCATCTGGAAAAGATCTAAGTGATGGCAAGCTAGCACACAGTAGGTGCTTTATAAGTGTTGAGTTGACTGGAAATGGGAAGCATTTTGAGGAAGGGGTTTAAGGGATTGGTGATCCTGTTTTCTCAGTGAAATATCTGAGGGTAGAATTATAGTCGGGGGTGGGATTAAGCAGAAGAGGGAAAGAACGGAACAGCCTCAGAAAAATGAAATCTGGAAGCAGTTTAAGTTAGAAAGACTACTGAGTAGTGGCAAAACCCCATTCATAGATAGCTGGTGGCTCAGCATTCAGGGCAGGAAGACTCAAGTTCAAATCCTGCTTAAAACACTTGGACAAATCACTTCACCTCTGCCTGTCTTGGTTTCCCCATCTGTAAAATGGGGATGATAACAGTACCTCTTTCTGAGGGCTGTTCTGAGGGTCAGATCAGATGATCATTGCAAAACACTTAGCACAACATCTGGCACATATTATTCCCTCCTCAACTAAAGAGGTCATCCTAAACCACTCTACCAGCTCCAGGCTGGACCTGGCAAAGTAGGCAAAAGTCCTTTGGGGGCATCCTTTTCTGAGGCTCCTCTTTCTTCTTCCACTCCTCAGTTCCCAGGAGGTCTAGTATCCTTATGCTTCCTCCCAGCTGTTCTAGGTCCTCTGTCTTTCCCTACTCCTTTAACTTCTGTGAAAATGGACGTATTCCGTGAAAATTTTCCTTCGTGGTCCAGCTTCTGAAATGCTTAATTCATTCATTCATTGGTTCTATAAACACTTACTAAACAGTACAAAGTAGGTCAGGGGTAGATAGCTCTACCTGGGGTAGAAAAGAAGCTTGTGGGGAGGAACATTTGGTACATACCTCCATTATCCTATTTAAACATCCCCAAAGTCATAGTGACCATGAAAAAAATGTATATTGAACAGCTTTGTGATACTAAAAGTGTTATGAATAGAAGTTTTCTTTATAAAAAATTAATTTTTTTGTCTTATTTTTCAGGCACATATGTATGGCAAACACTAGAGTTTCTTTCCTGTCATATTCCAGATTGATCATAGAGCATGGGTTGGTTTTCCTGAAAGCAGAAGGACAGGAACCCTGCTCTAGAAATAAAAGATAAAAACTGAAAATACCCCTGCCTTCGAAGAACTCACGTTATACTGGTCTGTGCTGATACCTGTGTGGGCATTTAAGAGCTAATATACTATATCCCATTTATCAAGCAACCAATCTAGAGACATACTCTCTTAATCTGAAGGAGTAACTCCAATGGGCTGGCTGGTAGAGAAGATACTTTGGAATGGGGGCGGAGGGTGGAACCCTGCAGATGGCCATGGACAATTGAGTATCTGTTAATGTGTAAACAACTACCCAATACCATCACAAGATAATAGAATGAGAATAGAGGCATCCTACACAAGAAATTCCCAGCTGTTAGGGCTCTCCGCCTCCTGAAATTCTTAAACAGAGACTAATTGTTAGCAAGCTTTTCCAGATCAAGCCTCAGGTGACCTTTTTGCCACTTCTAAACACAGTTCCAGGTATGGGGTCATGCCCGATGGGACAGAGCAGAACAAGATTAATTCCTCTCCTTATCAAAACCCTATAAATACCCCAAGAAGGCTCTAATGCCTTTGAAGCCTTCTTCACCAGGCCAAACATCTCTAGTTTCTTCAATTAATCTTTCACCCCAGAAGTGTCGGGCTCACTGGTCAGATAACACTCTTCAGTGAGGCCCGAACCAGATTAAAAAGGTAGTTGGGAAATATTTAACAAACCAAATACAAATGCAAAAAACATAAGATACTATTACTATCTGGTTTTCTAAGTCAATAAGTCAAGGGATCCTGATGTCTAGCCATTCCTATTTGCATTTGACATTCCTGGTCTAGCCTACAATCCCTTAAGTACTCAGAATTAGCTTTTGCCCCAGTCTCCTAATTCTTCCTTCTAGACTCAATATTCTTGGTCTCTCACGTAGCCTGGTCTCTCATTCTGTCACTATTCTGGATGGTCTTCCTGGTTCTTGCTTAATTTGGTGACCACCACTGAACATAACTATGGTCTGGCCAAGGAAGAAGATAGTTGGATGACCGCCTCCTGATTTCTGGATACTTTTTGTATTTTTCAAATATGTCTGCAATTTCATTTATTTAGGAAACTCTTTGAAGAAATCCGCCTCAGCACCTGTTCGAGAACCCTCTGGGACGGGGCCTGAGAAATTGGTGACTTCCCTGAGACTTCCCTGGAAGGCTCAGAACTAGGATGTATCCGAGATGAGACTTGGATCCCGGTCTCCCTGACACTGTGTCCTGATGCCTCTGGACTCTAGGTCTTAATTTCCCAGACATTCTGCCTCTTTCCAGGTTAGCCTAAAATGGCATTTGCTTTCTGATGCATTATCTACACCAATACCCCAATTTGTGGACTAATTCATCTCCAGGGGGCCTGGATTCAGGCCATGGGTATCTTTCTAATTAACCTGGTTCTGAACACTTCACTCAAGAGAGGAGAACAGCAGGTGGCTTATCTGATTCTTCCCTGGAGCAAATGAGAGGCGTAATCCTCAGTGTGCACTGAAGTGAAGCCAGGCCTAGAACCACCTCCTACCTGAGACATCAGGGTGTCACAAGCCGAGGCCATGCCATAACCGACTGAAACTCCGCAAATGTTGACAAACTAGAGCAAGAAAACACAAAGTTTATCAATCAATCAATCAATACATATTTGTTAATACCTTATGTTAGAATCCCTGTGCTAGAATGTAAATTCTAGTGGTGGAGACAAGTACAAATATGTTTATACACAAAGAAATACAAATAAGCCAGCACACATTTATTAATCCCCTACTGTATGCCAGGCATTGGTGGGAAAAAAAAAGGAAAAAAAGGACCATTACCTGTCCTCAAGAAGCTTATATCTAGCAGGGGAGACAAATACATATGTGTCTATATACAAATGAACATGATGCAATGGGGGATGGAGGCATTAGCAGCTGAAGGGATGGGAAAGGTCTCATGAAAGAATGAAGTAGGACTTCTCAGAGGAAGGTGGGCAGACATCCCATGTCCCTGGGCCTTGGTTATATGTAATAGGTCTTCTGCTAGGTCTAGGTGGAAGTTTCAGAGGCAGGACCTCTGAGGATTGGGGATGTCCTTTGAGGGGTGCTCAGAAATGAGAGCTCTAAGGGCAGGAGGGGAGAGGAGAGAGCAGAACTGTAGCCTCTCTCCAAGAAGGGCTGGTCTCCCCCCAAGGGAATAGGGCAGAGTACTCACCGCCACAGCCAGTGTCACCGACGCCAGCTCCAGCTTTCCCAGGTGCCCACAGAACACACTGCTCACCACAAAGATCATGAAAATCAACAGTTGGAGCAGGAACTAGAGGGTAGAGAATTAACATGGATTAAGTGCCTACTGTGTGCCAGGTACTGTGTAAGCACATTAAAAATATTATCTCATTTGAAAAGAGGGACAAGTCAAAAGATCCCTGAGTCCTGGAGGATGAGGGTGGGGGTGAGCAGACTTAGAACTAGATGAGACCTTAGACATCGTCAACCCTGATCCCCTCATTTTTTTAAGAAGAGAAAAATAAAGACCGAGAGAAGGAAGTCACTTGCCCAAAGAGGAGGCAGGATTCAAATTTAGGTCTTCTGATTCCAGATGTGGCTCTCTTTCCCCTATAGTAACTAGGCCTGGTGGACGTTCCCAGAGTAACTCTTCCCTGGGCACTTCCAGTAGGTCTACGTTCAGCTCAGTTCCATTCAACAACCACTTATTAAGCACCTACTATGTGCTATACACCAAGCCAGGCACTAGGGATACAGAATGAGACTTGGGGAAGGCTCCCATCAGCACTGAGAGGTTCCTTCGTCCCCTTCTGGTTCTTGAGGAGGTCACACATACACAGAATGAATGTCATCTGCCAGTGGTTGGAGGAAAAAATAGGAAAGGCTTCAGGAGCACCGAGAAGCAAGAGGAAGGCCCTCTGTCACTTCTGGCTTGAAACTCCTTTTATAATTAAAGCCAGTATTTACACAGTGTAAACTTTATAGAGTGTTAACGTTGCTTTACAGATATTATCCCATTTGATCCTCACAGCACAGGTAAATGCCCATTTTACAGATAAAGGAACTGAAGCAGACCAGTAAAGTGCTTTGCCTAGAGTCACACAGCTAAGAAGGGTCTGAGGCTGTGACCCTCTATCCACCTGTCCTAGGTACTTTGCTCTACTTTACCATGATGCCCCTCTGCATGCATTTGGTAGCCTGGGAAGGTTAGATGAGGGAGAAGTCCTGCTTAGAACACCAGAGGGATAATCAGACCAGGGAAATTGGGTGAGAGATTGTCTGGGGGATGCTGAGGGTCTGGGAAGCCTTCTCCCTTCCGGAGGACACAGCTGGACACATTGTGACATGGTCACTCTCTGATTCCACTGGAGAAAGTAGTGGGAAAGGGGATTTAGTTTGGGAGCGGGGGAGTGATGGACTCCACCTCAGCCTTCCCTCCCCATCCTTTCGTCTCCCACCCCATTTAGGGGTTGTCCCTGGGATGAAAGCTCTTCATCTTTTGATATTTACTATTCTGTGACCTCAAAGTCCTACCTGAGCCTCAGTTTCCCCATCTGGAAAATTAAGGGGTGGGATTAAATGGCCTCTAACCCCCAACAGTCCAGCCTACCTCTATTTATATCCAGCTCAGTAAAGCACCCGGTGATGGGAGATGGGGACCCCAAGGTGCTCTCCCCTCCTCCCCGGCCCTGACCTTACCAGGGGTCCCGAGAGTCTGAAGAGACTCCAAGCTTCTGCCACAAAGCCTTCTGGGATGATCTTCCTAAGTCCCTTCCTCGGGGGTGCCTCCCCAGGGCTCTTGTTGTCTTCAGAAGGGCCCTCATCAGTGATTCCTGGGGCCTGGTTCATTCTGACTCCAGGCTCCAGGGCCTCCCACGGCAGATGGAAAACTCTCCTTAAATCAGACAAGGGCTGTTACTTGGACCCTGTAATTAAAACTCATCAGCAAAATCTGGGAGCTGGAGAAGAGATTTCAGTGGGATCTGACAGCAGGAAACCTTAGCCCTTCTTTCTCTTTCCCTGGAGTCACACGGGAATCACTAGAAGCCAGGGTAATGAATAAATAAAGATCCGCAGCCAACCAAGGGGTGGGGTCGTACAGGGAGGGCATAGCCAAGGGGGAACTAGACATTTCTAGCTGAATGGAGAGGCTGGAGCCCTAAGGCAGGGCTGGGCGGAGGCAAAGACCTCTGAGCGGCTCCTCCCCCCTTTCCCCTACCTCCACTTCACCTGGCCTTGGCTAAAAGGACATCCATTGGTCCTTCCTCCTACAGCCTGGCCCCTCCTGGGTCAGGCAAAGCCTGGGTATTCAGTCTAGTGCAGCGCAGCTGTTCTGGACTGCCCTACCAGGGAAGCCACATGGAGGCCCTAGTTGTGTCCAAGTCATAGATATCTTCAAAGGATCATCCCTGTGACTCTGGAAAGAATCACAGAGGCTGTTTAGTCCACCCCCACCCCCACCCCCTTATTTTAGAGACAAGGAAACTGAGGCCCAAGGAAGTGAGTGACTTGCCTAAGGCTATGCCCAGGGCTCTGTCCACTATTCTACCTGTCCAGAGATTCCCCTGTGGTCCCACAGTCAGTGCATTCAGAAGCAGGACCATTCTTGGGGTGTGACAGGCCTTGCGCAAATTCGGGGTCAGTGGGCCCTGTCTATGAATAATTTAATTTTAAAATGTATTGGAAAATACCATAAATGGGGCCCATTTATCTATGAAAATTTAGTATAACTAGCTTACAACATTTTACATAAGAAGTATTATGATTTAAATGGGGCATTTAGGTTATCTACTGCATAGAACTGTGGGCATGGAGTCAGGAAGATCCTGAATTCAAATGTAGCCTCAGGCACTTACTAGCTGTGTGACCCTGGACAAGTCACTTCACCCTGTTTGCCTCAGTTTCCTCATCTTTCAAATGAGCTAAAGAAAGCAGTGGCAGGTGCTGTCCAGCTCCATAATCATGTGGGACGGTGGCTTCTGTTATGTAACCTTGCCTTAGAGGCTGGATAGTTTGTGCATGGAGCAGAAGACCTAAATTTTGTAGTTACTGTGTTTCCGTGTGTTTAAACAGTCACAAACAATGGTACAAACCCCACCCCAAAGGTTTGGTGGAATTTTTCATATGAAAATACTGTTATAAGTTTGTATTAATCTCTCCTTGCAGTTCATACTTCCAATTCCTCCTCCCCCACAAAGCAACAGAGAATGAAAAAAACATATTTCTAACTCTGATTTATTTTTAAATTTCTGAGGTTTAAAGATAGTGACTGAGATGTCCAGCTTTGGTGAGGCGGTGGAGAGTGAAGGACTTAAAGTCAGGAAAGAGAAGCTGGAATCCTGCTTTGGTCACTTATTACCCATGTGACCCTGAGCAGGTCCACTTAATTCTTCTCACCTTCAGCATTCTCATCTGTCAGGTGGGGATAAATCACCCACCTCCCTGGTTGCTGTGATGACTAAATGGGAACATATGTAAGACTGTTTTTCAGACTTAGCTCACAATGTAAATGTTTATTGTCATTATGACTTGGTCTCATTTCATGGTGTTTGGTGGGAGAAAGGAAAGGAACCCCAGATACTGGTGGGCCATTCCCACACTCACCGATATGCCTTTGGTTCCATGGATGTTCTCTGCCACAAAAATGTATTTTTGAGGAAGAACCTCTCCACAGCCAAGGCAGCCCCCTTTCCTCTGAAGAACATTGAAGACTCCCAGGTGTTCAAAACCCTTCTATGATACAATGACTCTGGTCTCCTGGCTGTTCCCAGAACAAGACACTCTATCTCCCAACTCTGGGCATTCTCATTGGCTATCCTCTCTGCCTGGAATGCTCTCCCTCCTTTTTGCATCTTCCTGGCATTCCTAACTTCCTAAGAGCTGGGTAACAGGTAGACACCAAAAGTGAATGAGCAGCCCCAGAAAAGGGCTCAGAATGCCCTCACAGCAGAGGTGTGATCCCTGAACACCCCAAGCTAATATCGTTCAGATAGTGATCATAGAAAAGAATTCTTTTCAGTCATTAAGGGGAGTGGTACCTGAAGAAACCGAGGGTTGAAAAGGTACTTTTTTATATTTAATGTACTTTAACATAAACATCTTTTCCTTGTTCAAGATCTCTTATACACATTGCTGAAATGTTCTTGGAACAGCGTCTAGTTGGAAAGTAGGGGTCACTAGGCCAGTCTGAGCATCTTTCTCCCCCCTGGAAATACTTTAGTTTCAGATTAATGTTCAATTAAGTAGAAGCGTTTCTGGCTTGCTTGACCCTAAATCACAGAGAGCATTATCGGTATTAATTTTTTTTCAATATTCCCATCTGAAGAATTTTACTATCCGTAGTAAACTGTGGCTTCTTCTTCCATCCAGATAGGATGACCTGGAGGAAAGAGGCAGACATCTTGGGTAAGCAAACTTCTCCTCGTTTTATACCTCAAAAGATCATAGATTTAGAACTAGACCGTTAGGAACCACCTCATTTTATAGATGAGGTAATGGTGGAGGTTAAGTGACTTGCTCAGGGTCACATCGCTGTGCGGGCAAGATCTGAATTCAGGTCTTTCTAATTACAAGGCCAGAGTTGGCCAGGAAATGACCAAGCACTGAAGGAACCTTGTGTTTCCTTTGACTGATAAACTTGAGTGGTCACCTGACCCTCCCTGACCCTGTGACAACAGAATGAGTGTTGGAAGGGTTTGAACATTAAACTGCTCCAGTGCAGGCTGTTGGGAGTGGGAGGAGGATGAGGAATGGGAGATGAGATTGGTTTTCTATGACTTTCCTTTGGATTTCTCTTCTGACTTCCAACAATAAACATGTATTTAGTGAATGCCTACTGTGTGCAAGGCAACATGCTACAAGATGAGGGTAAAAAGCAACAAAACACTCATTCACCTCAAGGAGCTTCTATTTGACTGCAGAGGGGGATGAATGATGTGCATAGAGAAATAATTCTCCCTCTACATATATATACATATATCTATATATACACATACATGCACACATATATGTGTATATATGTGTGTATAGTTACTTCTCTATGCACCTATATACCTGAACATATGTGTGTGTGTGTGTGTGTGTGTGTGTGTGTGTGTGTGTGTGTGTGTGTGTACTGTGTGACCCTGGGCAAATCACTTAACCCTTGCCTCAGTTTCCTCATCTGTAAAATGAGTTGGAGAAAGAAATGGCAAACTACTCCAGAATCTTTGCCAAGGAAACTCCAAATGTGGTCATGAAGAGTAGGACATGATTGAAACAACTGAACAACAATGAAAAATGTGTGTAAACGCAAGTATATAAATATAGACACGCAAAATGAATGTGAAGTAATTTTGTGCTGGGAGAGCACTTAACAGAAAGGGGGATCTTGTAGTGAGTAACAAGAGTCTGGAAGCTTTGGGGCATTTCAAGACAGGCAGGGAGAGCATATCTGGCACAGTGGATAATCTGGGCAAAGTCATGGAGGTGGGAGATGATGAAATTTTATTACTTCAGTCCACACTCTTTGCCTGGTTTGTTAGCATGGGAAAGGATGGACCCCAAGACCTGACTGAACTGTAGAAGTTCCCAATCTTTTACGGAATGGAGACCCAACAAGACAAGGCAACTGCTGCCTCACAAATATGAACCCCAGTGTTGGACGAGTCAGGTCTATGTGACATGCAAGCTAGACCTGCATCTGCTTCTTGTGTTTCTGAGTCAACAGGCTGTTTTGGGTGAGTTTGGAGCTATTGTGAATCCATCCAAAGTCTTTTCATCTTCATCCTTTCTTCAATTTGATGTTAAAGTTTGACAGTTGTTCTAACTAGTCAATGGTCTGGCTAGGTGCACAGGGCTGATTTGGAAATGATTTCCATGTCACTAACCAGTTGTTTCTTGTCTGTTGAGAGATAATTAAGAAGCAGCATGGAACAGTGGAGAGAGAACTGGGCAGTAGCATTTGGAAGATCTGGGTTCAAGTTCGCCTCTAACACACACTGGTTGAGTGATCCTGGGCAGATTCCTTCACCTATCAGTGCCTCAGGGCAACTGTGGCCTTAATTGGCAGAGCAGGTGCCACTCTTCATTGGTTTTCTCATGGGGAGTCTATACATCAATCATAGACTGCCCAGTTAAAAGAGAGAGAGAGGGAGGGAGGGAGGGAGGGGTGGAGGGAGAGAGAGAGAGAGAGAGAGAGAGAGAGAGAGAGAGAGAGAAATTGTTGATTTCATTTCTTGTGAAGTTTCTTGGTGCTTGCCATTTATAGAATATCTTAATTCTCTTCTCTAATAAAAGACTAATGATATTCAGAATAATTTATAAGACTTAAGTTTGTTATTCAGACTTAATTTATGACCATAAGTCTTAACATGTTTTCCCACCTTCCCTTAGCACTGAACTCATTGAACATCAACATACAAGTTGGTTTGAAGGACCTAGCTAAGTTTTGTGTAAAATGTCTCCACTCCTTCATCCTCCAACATCAAGGTTGGCCCCAAAGCTGGGGGTCACTCCATCATCCTTGTCCCCTTGCCTACACTTATCCTGAGTCCTATAAATTGAAATGGCTCCATGTTTATCATTGCTCTTGGGCATATAATGAAACCAATTCAGCCAGCTCCGTTTTCCCCCATCTCTCTCAGGACATCTCTAATAGTAATTGTGACCATGCCAATAGTAATAATAATAGCTAATATTTATATAGGCTTTACTATGTGCCAAGCATTGTGCTAAATACTTTATAATTATTATCTCATATGATTCTCACAACAACCCTGGGAACTATTATTATTCCAATTTTTCAAATGAGGAAACTGAGGCAAACAGAGATGAAGTGATTTGCTCAAGGGCATACAGCTAGTAAGTATCAGAGGATGGATTTGAACTCAGGTTTTTTTGACTTCAGGATCAGTGGGCCCTTCATCACCTAGCTAAACACCACTACCTAGGAGAATGATTTATATCATACCATACCATACCATACCATACCATACCATACCATACCATACCATACCATACCATATCATAACATAACGACTTGGAAAGACTTCAAAATTCTAATCAATGCAATGTCCAACCAGAATACCAGAGGACTCATGATAAAAGAGGCTACCTCAAAGAGAGGGCATTGATTCAGATGGAGAGATGTTTCAGGACACAACCAATAGGGGAATTTGTTTTACTTGACTCTACATTTTTATAACTGGGGTTATGCTCTTTTTTTCTGTCTTTCTCAGTAGGGGTGGGGAAGAGGTGATAGGAGAGAAGATAGATTTTCATTTATTAAAAAAAATTAATTAAAAAATGCTACTCATCTCTTGACAGAGAGGTAATGGGCTCAAGGTGCAGGATGAGACATATTTCTGGACATGACCGATGTGGAAATTTGTTTTGTTCAACTATACATGTTTGTTGCAAGTGTTTTGTTTCTTTTTTTTCTATTTTTTTTTCTGATGGGAAAGAGGTGATGGGGGGAGAGAGAAATAAGTGCTTATAAAATGAAAAAGCAAAAAATTAATCATTGAAAAATGCTTATTGATTGACTGTTTAAATCCTGTACTGCTCTCACTAGATAGGAATTTTGCTCCCTAGTTGGGCACGTATAACTTTTGCCAACTGGATAATCACTATCCAGTTGGATATTTCTGGTTTCTGGTTGTATCCCACTATTACGCAGAAGCACCTTTAGCATCTCCCTCTCAGTCCATTTAAGTAGATAATTGAGCTACAATAGGAACCATAGACCATAACAGGGACATATGTAGAGTGTAGGTGACTGGGGCTTTGTCCTAGGGTGAAGAAATTTAGGAGGTACCGACATCTTTCACCTCCTTCAGCATCATAGAAACAACTAAGTTCAACACCTACTTATCAAGAATTGAATTAAAATAGGAAACTGCCCAATGGGGGTACCATGCTCAGGCTAGCTCTTCTCCCCTCTCTCTGTCACCTTGGCAGGGCAGCCTGTGTCCTGGGGTCTCTGCCTCCTCTTCCACCCTCCTCACCCCCACTGAATTTCTCTTAAAATGTAGACTTAAGAGAGGTGACAACATTTCTGTAATAGTGGAAAGGAGCTGGCTTTGTAGTCTAGAAGACCTGGGTTTAAAACCCACTTCTGACTCACCATGGCTACATGACCCCCAACAGATGAGGGAGTGCCCAAAGCAACTCTGTAAAGACTATAAATTGCAGTGTGAGGTCTGGTGTATGTTGGTCAAAGGGATCTCCTCACTGAGGAATTCCATACCGCAGTTCGATGAAATCTCAAATTTGGCTTAAAAAAACCACCCCAACTCACCCCCCTCCAAATAAAACAAAGCCCCCAAAAAATAGATTTGAGGGCACTTTTGTATTGCTTGCTTTGGATTGAAAATACTCATTACATGATTTTTTACCACCTCGGGAGGAGGGAAGAAAGGGATAGAGGGAGGGAGGGATAGAATTTAGAACTCAAAAATTTAAAAATAAGACAAAAACCAAATGTTCAAATTTTGTTTTAACATGTAACTGGGGGAAATTTTATATGTGTGTGTGTGCGTGTGTGTGTGTGTGTGTGTGTGTGTGTGTGTGTGTGTATGATATATAACTAATTACAACAGTAGGTAGGAGCCACAGTTAGGTTTTCCTGCCTCAGAGCTCTACTTAAGAGCCTGTTTGGGGGGCTTCACTATGATGGGATCAAGCATTATCCTGCAAGTTTTGTCTCTATAATCCTGAGGCAATCCACAAACATTTTCAAATTACACCAAATCCTCTGTTAAATCAGTGTATTTTCCCTTTGTAGACTGCTAAGGTGGCATTAAATGAGACCCAGGCCAAGTCCAGATGGCCTCTGAGAATCTCACTTCCCACCTGCGCTCAGACATATGCTTATATGTTAGAAGTCTAGTTTCTAAAATAGGGAAACGTGACTGTGTCACTGCAGCAGTAGATAAGAGTGATGGAGTTGGAGTCAGGAAATCCTGCATTCAAATCTGGACTCATACTTACTAGCTGTGTAACCCTTGACAAGTCACTTAACTTTTCTCAGTCTCAATGGACTCCTTTATAAAATGGATCTAATAATAATAGTACCCACCTCCTAGGGTTGCTGTGAAGATAGAAGGATATATTTATAAAGTCTTTTGCAAAACTCAAAGTGTTATATAAATGCTACCTATTACTTAAGAATGAACTTTTTTTTTGCTTACAGGTGGCTACCAGTTATCTCCACTTAAATACTAATTACATCTTCTATGCAGCAAGCAAGGCTGTCAAAAAACATTTTGAAGCCTATTAAGTGAACCAAATATGTGTCCTTTAAATTCTCTTGCTGAGTTTCCAAACTTGGGCCCCAAATGCTTCTTTGTAGGAGGTCTCCTCTGCTCCCCTGTGGGAAGTGGGGGATGGAGTAGGGAGGTAAGAGGCAATGGGAATTGGGGGAAAGGGAAGATGCAATCCCAACCCCCAAAGCAGCTGCCCTTTGGGCCTGTGGCACCAGCCATGAGACTCTCTTGGGCTGACTAGAGCAAATATGTGGACCCTGGCCACACAGTAACCAATTAGTCTTCTTGGCCTGACCCAAAGGCCGAACCACTGAGGCAATCTCTGTTAATCTTTTCTCTTTCAGTTATACTTTACGGGGGCTGAAGGCCCAGTCTGCCTGACCTCTGACCCTTCCTGATCCATGTTCTCACCAGAAGGGTGATGGGCAGTTATCCTCAAGTCACTAACCCTGCCTCTCATGGTCTAACATTCTACTCTTGCAGTCAGCTGCAAAGGTGACAGTTAACCCTTAGAACCTTTGGTTGGTTGTGAAATAACGGGATAAGCAACAGGGAAGGGACCCCTTGCTTTGGAGTTCCTTGTCCTCTAAGCCCATCTTTCTATCTCCCAACTTCTCCTCATCCATCTACAGAGTAAAGGTCACTTTGGGTGTTAATTAATCTTCTGTCTCCACTTTCAGCTCCACGGGCCATCCTGTTCAGTTGTGACCAAAAGCCTTCCATCCCTGACCTATTAAAAATAGCTGAAGCCTCCCCTTTCCCAAAAATAAGTGCCATTGGGGGTGGCTGGTAGAGAATGCAAAAAACAGAGAAAGCCTAGGTCCTGCTGTTGAGGTTTTAACTCTAGGACACCAAAAACTGTGGAGGTTTCATGATGTGTTGTCCTGGAATTACCTCAAAGAATTCTGGCAGATCACCTACAATCCAAGTACCTGTACTTTATAATAAATGACAAATACTGTCATTTATTGACATCGATGCCTCTCCTGAAGCCAGCTAAGTTCCATGAGGAACTAGCAATTTCAGAGAAAGCAAGATGGATATAAGTAGGGTAAAGATGAAATTACATAACAGAAATTTGTATATAGAATATAGGAATATGATTAATAATAAAAAGGCAGGAGGGGTTTGCTACGGGATTAGGTAATGAAGAGGGGTCCCATCTATGGTTTGGTGGTTAAACATTCTGGCCATGCTGCCCTCTAATTGACTAGCTATTGTGGTCCTGTCTGGTCAAGATAGATAGTTAGGTACTGCGGTCCTCTCTTGGCTTAGATGGGTGATGTGCTTGTGACTGACTACAAGAATACACATGTTTCTGTAGGAATGGGTCTGGGGAGGAGGAGGGAAAGTAGCACTGCTCTCCCTGACAAGCATGACAGTTAGGTGGCAAAGACAATTTTTAAAATTTTTAACATTCATTTTTACAAATTTTTAAAATTCCCAATTATCTGTCCTTCCCACCCTTCCCTCACCCTTTGAGAAGGCAAGAAATACAATATCAGTTACACATGGGAAATCATGCAAAGCATAGTAAGCCATATTGCAAAAAAAAAAAAAAAGAAAGTGAAAAAAATTATACTTCAATCTTCACATAGTTTATCAGTTCTCTAAGTGGATAGCATTTTTTCATCAGGAGTCCTTCCACCTAGGGCAGCTAGGTGGCACAGTGGATAAAATTCCAGATCTGGAGTGAGGAGGACCTGAGTTCAAATTTGACCTCAGATACTTACTATCTGTGTGACCCTGGACAAATCACTTAACCCGCTTTGCCTCAGTTTCCTCATCTGTAAAATGATCTGGAGAAGGAAACTGTAAATCACTCCAGTATCTCTGCCAAGAAAACACTCAATAAGGTCATGAAGAATCAGATGGGACTGAAATGGATCAACAGCCTTCAGAACTGATCAGAGTAGCTAAGTCTTTCACAATTGATCATCTTTACAAAATTGCTTCAGCAAGCATTTATTAAACACTTACTGTATCCCAGGCACTGTACTAAGGGTTGGAAATACAAATATAAGCAAATGAACAACCGAAGGACAACAAAATCTCAGGGGAATACTTGTAGGGGAGAGGAGAGCTATTCAGGATGCCCCTGATCAATCGATTTACCCCCAGTTCAACTGAAAAAGGCAAAGAAGGGGAAAGTAACAGGGATGGCCAAGTGTTTATTGTCAAATAATGTATAAAGTCCTGTGTGTATATGGCTTCCCTTTTAGAACTATATAAAGAAATATGTAAAATGTGCCTTGCATACATATTAAAACATATGTGGAAAAATATGTTTCCTGAGTCCTTCTTGTCCTCAGGCTCTTCCCTGGGTCTTTCTCATAATCTTCCTCCTTTTTTTGGATTATCCACCCTCATTTTCAGCCTCTTAGGCTGGGGCACCTCTCTCTACTACCCACCTTCGGGTTGTAGGTTGGGGCAAACAATTCGTGTATGTGCTTCCAGCAATGTAGATCATCCATGGTTGCTTTCATGAGTTGTTGTGGCAGAAGAGAATTCACCATCTTGTCAAGAACTTTCAGAAAAATACGTCTGTGGAGTCAAGAGGATTTGAATTCAAATCTGGTCTCAGACACTTAACACTTACTAGCTGTGTGACCCTGGGCAAGTCAGTTAACCCCAATTGCCTTGCCAAAAAATAAAATTAGTCTGGACAAATTTAGCTAGGCTGATCCTCAGACAAACAGAAAGTGTTGGCAGATCCATACTGGAATACTTCAGCTCGGTAGAACTTTCCAGAGTTCACATTCTGTTGGAACAGCTTTTGGAAGCCTAGAATCACTTCAATGACCTGAGGGGCATCAGAGGAGCATCTTAGTGGAAGGTTGTCCCCGTTCTCCATGATTCAGTGACCTCATCAAGAATAATAATTCAATTGAATAAGCATTAAGTACCTACTATGTGCCAGACACTGTGCAAGCGTTGGGCATATGGAAAGAGTCAAAAGATAGTCCCTGCCCTTGCAGAGCTCACAACTGAATGTGGGGTAGGGGGCCACAAAAGCTAACATTCATATGGCACCTACGGTATTAGGTGATACTATTATGCTCATTTTACAGAAGAGGAAACTGAGGGAAACAGATTAAAAAAACAGACTTGGGAATGTTTAATTCTTCTATTCAACATGACTAATTTAAAAGTGTGTTTAATAAGAATGTATGTGTAGAACCCACATAAGATTGCATGCCGTCTCAGGGAGGGAGGGGAAGAAAATTTAAGACTTATGGAAGTGATTGTTGAAAACTGAAAACCAATAAATTAATTAATTAAAATTAAAAAAAAAATTAAAAAACAAAAAAACAGGCTTGCCCAGGGTCACACAGCTAGTAAGTGTCCAAGGCCATATTTGAACTGACTTGCATCACCTACCTGTTGGTACTCCCTCCAATGACAGAAGACACTACACATTTAGGCCAGTCATTCCTGTGGTGTTCTGGTCCTGTAAATCCTCCCCATTGTGACCAGTCAAAGAGCCAGAAACTTTGTCTAATTGTCTTGACCTGATGTGTACACTAATGGAATGCTCGTTATACTGCCCCAAGCTTTGCTCATGACTGACCTACTTTCTTTCCTGACCTGCCATCCACTCATCTTACACAACTCTCAGTCGGTAATATGTCTGAACCAGCTCATACTCACCATGTGCCTCTCCCTTGTATCTTGGGTAACCTGAAATTTGAATTCATTAGAGATTTGGGAGATCCATAACACAGTCCTACTGCATCTCCAGAAGAAGGTTTAGTCATTACTTTTCTCTGGACCTGTATTTTCTAGGTATTGAGACTTCCTTCCACCACCAAGGCAAGTCCATAATTCCTTTATAACATTGTCTTAGAGAGTTGCCTTGGGATACTGAGAGCTTTACCTGTGGGCAAACAACCAGTTTGTCTCAGAAGTAGGATTTGAATTCAGGTCTCGTTGACCCCAAGGCTGATCCTTTATCCACTACCTTTCATCATTGTTGTTCATCAGTCATTGTCATGTCTGACTCTTCAAGACCCCATGCAAGCACCATAGTGTGCCAGGCCCTTCTATCTTCCACTATCTCTCGAAGCCTGTCCAAGTTCATATTCATTGTTTCCATGACACTATCTATCCATTTCATCCTCTGCCATCCCCTTTTCCTTTTGCCTTCAATCTTTCCCAACATGAGGGTCTTTTCCTATGAGTCTCCTCTCCTCATTATGTGGCCAAAGTATTTAAGCTTCAGCATCAGTATTTGACCTTCCAGTGAATAGCCTGAATTGTGTGCTCATCCTTCGTTGCCAAAGAAGACCATGCCATCAGAGAAATAATGACATGACTTGCACTTGGCTTTGTTTTGAGTGAAGGAGGGCTGTGCAGGTCACCAGTCTCACTTCTCCTCCAGAGCCATCTGAATTCCATGACCAGATATTCATCAGGATGACTGGAAATGATCCATGATGAGGCAACTGGGGTTAAGTGACTTGCCCAAGGTCACCCAGCTAGTGAGTGTCAAGTGTCTGAGGTGAGATTTGAACTCAGGTCCTCCTGACTCCGGCACTGGTGCTCTATCCACTGCACCACCTAGCAGCCCCATAGCTTGAATTAATGTCTTTAAGAATTGACTGCTTTGATTTCCTTGCTGTCCAAGGAACTGTCAAAAGTCTTCTCCAGCACCACAATTCAAAAGTGTTGATTCTGTGGCACTCGGCTTTCCTTATAGTCCAGCTCTCTCAGCCATACATGTAACTGGAAAAAAACCATAGCTTTGAATATATGAGCTTCATTGGAAAGATGATGGCTCTGCTTTTTAGTATGTTGTCCAGAGTGGTCATAGAGTTCCTTCCAAGAAGCAAGCATCTTCTAATTTCATGGCTGTAGTCACCATCTACAGTGATCTTTGAGCCCAACAATACAAAGATCTGACACTAATTCCATTTCTTCTCCTTCTTTTTGCCATGATGGGACCCATTGCCAAGATCTTAGGTTTTTTGGTGTTAAGCTTCAAACCAACTTTTACCCTCTGCTCTCTCACCTCATCAAGAGACTTCTTAATCCCTCTTCATTTTCTGCCATCAGAGTGAAATCATCTGCATATGAGACTGATGATATTTCTCTGGGCAACCATAATTTGGATGTTTGATTCATCTAGCCTGGCATTTTACATGATGCACTCTCTATATATGTTAAATAAATAAAGTGATGATATGCAGCCTTTTCATATTCCTTTTCCAATCTTAAACCAATCAGTTGTTCAGTTCTAACTGTTGCTTCTTGGCCCACAAACAGGTTCCTCTGGAGACTGAAGATGATCTGATTCTCCCCTCTCTTTGAGGACTTGCCACATTTTGTTGTGATCCACAGAGTCAAAGGCTTTAGTATAGTCAATGAAGCAGAAGTAGATGTTTTTTCTGGAACTCCCTTGCTTTCTTCATAATCCAGTGAATGTTTGTTTTTGTTTGTTTTTATGATAGACCTTTGTTTGGGGCTGAGGAGTGGGGAGGAGGCAACTAGGTGGTGTAGCAGATAGAATGCCAGTCCTGTAGTTAGAAACACCTGAATTCAAATCTGATCTCAAACACTTACTAATTACATGACCTGAGTGAGTCACTGAATTCTGTTTGCCTCAGTTTTCTCATCTATCAAATGAACTGGAGAAGGAAATGCCAAACCACTCCAGTGTCTTTGCCAAGAACACCTTAAATGGAGTCATAAAGTCAGACACAAGTGAAACAACTGAATAACAAAACTGATTCAGTGAGAAGCTTGAGGTCATTAAAAACTCAATGCAATAATGGGATATTACTGTACCAATCAATCAATCAATATTTATTAAGTGCCTACCACATGCCAGCATTGTGTTAAGCACTGGGGATACAAAAAGAGGCAAAAGACAATGCCTGCCTTCAAGGAGCTCACCATCTAATTGGAGAGACAAAAAGCTAAAAACATATACAAACAAACTCTACACAGGACAAAATGGAAATAACTAACAGAGGAAAGGCTTCACCACAAGAAACAATGAATATGAAGAGTACAGAGAATATGAAGAGTACAGGAAGATTTATATTAACTGATGCAAAACAAAAGAGTATATACTATTTTTGTTGAGTCATTTCAGTGGTATCAGATTCTTCGTGATCCCATTTGGGGATTTCTTGGCAAAGATATTGCCATGTTTGGCATTTCCTTCTCTAGCTCATTTTACAGATGAAGAAACTGAGGCAAACAGTGTTAGGTGACTTGCCCAGGGTCCCACAGCTAATAAGTAGTAGAGGCAGGATTTTGAGTCATTTTCTTGACTCTAGGTCTAGTTTCAATGCTTTGTGCATTATGGCACCACCTAGCAGCCTAATATACACAGTTACCACAAAATAAATGTACAACAAAATATTAAAAATTAAACACTAATTATAATGACCAAGTTTGGCCCTGAAAAAGAGATATGAAAGTACATCTTTCTCTCATTTTTGTAGGGGTGGAGGACTATAGTGATGGAATATGGCATATGCTGTTAGACTTGGGGAATATCTTGGTTAGTTTTGCCAAAATATTTTTTTCCTCTTTTAAAAAATTCTTTCTTATATGGAAGGATTTTCTTGATAGAGAGGGAAGGGTGATACATAGGGAATCAATTAACCAACCAAAAAGCATATATGAAGTACTTTCTGTGTTCCAGGCATTGCACTAAGTACTAGGGTTACAAAGAAATTAAAAACAGCTTTTGCACTTAAGAAGCTCACATTATAATAGGAAAGACAACATTTAAATTAACAAAGTACCTACAAGGGTAACTAGGAAGCACAGAGGATAGAGAGCTGGATCCAGAGTCAGGAAGACCTGAGTTCAAATCTGGCCTCAGACACTTACTAGGTGGGTGACATTGGACAAGTCACTCAACCCTATCTGCCCTGGTTTCTTCATCTATAAAATGAGCTGGAGAAGGAAACGGCA
The DNA here is from genome assembly GCF_028372415.1 of Notamacropus eugenii. Lineage (NCBI taxonomy): Eukaryota > Metazoa > Chordata > Mammalia > Diprotodontia > Macropodidae > Notamacropus > Notamacropus eugenii. Next base: position 41,493,604 of record NC_092873.1, on the reverse strand, counting down.
AACCTCTCCAGTATCTCTGCCAAGAAAACAACAAAAGTATATAAGAAATACACAGAGTAAATGGAAGATAATCTCAGAGGGTTAGGCAGGAGAGCTGAGTAGGAGAGAAAGAGAAGAGATGAAAGTGATGTAAAACCAAAAGATCAGTATATTTTTTCTAAAATAGTTATATTTTTTAAAAGCATTCTGCAGTTTCTCCAAAGATGAGCCAGCCTGCTGTCCTCTTGCCTATCAGTTCTGGTCCTAGCTCATTGTTCATGAGGAGCATCTTTCTATGGTGCAAGATCTGTTGAGCAATCCAGTGGATTTTCCATCTACCTACCAATCTGTTCATTTATCCAAGTACTTTGTATGAATTTACTGTGTGCAGAACAATAGGCTAGGGGGCCGTAGATTTAGGTAAAATCTGGGGCCTTGTCAAGATTACTGTCTCGTAGAAGAAACACAATCCAAACTGTGTATGGCAGTAATATACAGAGTAGGCTACAAATCAATCCCTTCCCAACATAAAATGTTGAGGGGGTTCATGTACCCTTTGTCTTATCCTAGATATTTCTGGAAGCATTCCTGGGTAATTTGAAAAATCATGTCCAACTGCCCCAGAGGGACTCACAATAGCAAGAGAGATAATTAGGAAGAGAGTAGCAACAGCAGCCGCCACCATCGTTGTTGTCGTCGTCATAGTAGCAATAGTAGTAGTAGTAGTAGTAGCAGTAGTAGTAGTAGTAGTAGTAGCAGTAGTAGTAGTAATAGTAGTAGTAGTAGTAGTACAACAGCAGCAGCAGCAGTAGCAGCAGCAGCAGCAGTAGTAGTAGTGGTAGTAGTAGTGGTAGTGGTAGTAGTAGTAGTAGTAGTAATAGTGGTAGTAGTAGTGGTAGTGGTAGTAGTAGTAGTAGTAGTAGTAGTAGTAGTAGTAGTAGTAGTAGTAGTATGTAACACTTCCCAGGATGCTTGCCTTTAATAACCTTCTCCCTTAATGGTCACATCTTTTTTCAGTATGCCCTCGGCACATAGAGCAGCAACCACAACAACTGGGGGACCAAGCCAGTGGACAACAGTGGACTTCCAACTGCCCACGAATGAGCTGAAGGCACATAAAGAGTATGACCATCAAGGGAGAGGGCTAGTCTGAATGTGGGGGTAGGGGTGTGTCATGTTTTAAAAGAAATCCATCGTGGAATGTTATTACACTATGAGAAATGAGAAAATAGTTCCTTTTTAATTAATTTTTTTCAATCAGGAAAAATCCTCCTTCTTCCTCCTCTTCATATCCCACCAATTAAGAAAAGAAAGAAAAACAAGACCCCAGTTATAAATGTGTATAGTCGGTTAAAACAAACGTCCATATTGGCCATGTCCAGACAAATGTCTTGTTCTGTCATTCAAGTGTTTCGCCTTTCTATCAGGAGGTGGGCAGCAGCATGTTTTATCATCAGTCTTCTGGAATGGTGGTTGATCCTCATGCTCATCATAATTCCCAAGTCTTTTAAAGTAGTTTTTCTTTACAATATTCTTGTTATTGTATACATTGTTTTCCTGGTTCTGCTCAGTTCATCCTGTATCAGTTCATACAAGTTTTTTCAGGTTTCTTTGAAACTGTCCTTTTCTTCTTTCTATAGAACTGTAGTGTTCCATCATATTCACATTCATGTAGTATAATTAGTTTCTCTATTCCCCTGCTAGTGAAAGATGGCTGAGATTCCACTGAGCTTACTTTTATGGACTGATTGGACCACTGAAGGATGACAGATGAATAGCCCAAGTGATGCATTGGTGCCCATGAAAGTGAAAAAAGCACCTCGAACAGGGAGAGGTATATATAGATCCTGGAGTATGTTTATAGGTGTAAGACATGTATATGTACAGGTTTATGTTTGCATGGAGGTGTAAGGTACAGGTGTAAGGATAGTAATATATGAATTTAGAATTACGTATAGGTGTGTGTGTATGTGTTTGTGTCTGTGTAGGGACAGGTTCATTTTAAGTTTCAGAGTATGTATATGAGTGTGTATAGGAATGCATAGGAGTAGATGTAGGTGTAGGGATAGGTTTATATATAGACATAGGCAATGCATACCAGTAAATGTTTAACAACTGGCTCTGTTTTGTTTGGTTTTTTTAATAAGTATGCATACCATACTTTTAAGTTTAAACTGCGTTATTAGTATTTTCTCCAACACTTTCTTAAGTCTAGAAATCAATAAAACAATAAATCAGCCCCCAGTTTCTTTAGTTTGCCTTGATGATTTCTGAGGTATAAATTTTCACATTGAAAATTTAATAACCAGCTCTGTTGAGCAGATTTGAGCTGTCTGAACTGCCCTGTGTGTAAGTATAGGACAGGTGTATAGAGATGCAAAGATTCCGGGGATAGGTATAAGTTGGGAAAGTAGCAGTGCAAGTCCTATGTTCTCCCAGGACAGGTAACTCAAAGTTGCACTTCAGCCTTTCTCTGCTGAGATCTCACTCTGCTACCTGGGGCAAGCCCTGGTTCTAGCCTTCCTGGTCTTCCTCATCCATCCAGGGGCAGAGGAAGTCTTACCCTTCCTTCATGCCAAGTTGCCAGTAGAGGGAGCTCCTGCCATGCCTAAACAGCCATTCACATGTCCTCCGATAAGGCTAACTCATGTCCTCTGATGCCAAGTCTCATGCTATTTCCACTGAGCCATGCTACTTCTTTCAGAGAAGATTATAAGAGGATTCCTGAGGTCACACCTAAAGATGCCTAAAGCCAAAGATGCTTCGTGGATGCAGATTGTTCCAGGGCACAGGATGGCAGTTCAGACTCCTTACTGGCAACGTCATGCATAAAGGCAATGCCAATATTCTATGGAGGGCAGGTACCCCTCTCCTCCTCCAGAGAGGAGAGGTCACCAGCCATGATCTCATGTTCCAACTAGTCCCCACTCCCAACTTTGGCTAGGAGATCTAAGGTTTCTAGGCAGGTCTGAAAAGAACCGATGGTAAATGTAGAGTTCAAAGAAAATGAAATCAATGAATGTAGCCCTCGTGTTACCAAGGACTCTTGATTCAAATTGTTCCACTCAGACTCCTTAAAAAAATCATTCCACTAAACAGTAATTCCTCTATTTGTAAGTACACTTAGCCAAGGGGTATCAAAAGGAGCTTTATTAGCAACCCCTAAAGTATTAGACACTAATTGTGTAAACAGGCAGATCTCAGTGTTCCCATCATCTAAGAACGCAGCAATTTGGGCTCTGGGGACAGGAAGGCAGCAATTCATTTAATAGGCCTATTGAGGTGAGGGCAGCAGCCTCTCTCATTCTGAGGCTGACTCAGGGCAGCAGAAAAAAGCCAGGGGAGCAAGAACCTCTGGGGTAGGTTTCTAGGCTGATCCATTATGGGCAGCATCTGTAGAGCTGATTATTCTGGAGAGAATAAGGGATAGAGGAAGAAGTGGAGGGGAGAGAAGAGGAATGGAGAGAGTGGAGAGAAGAGAGAGTGGGAGGGAGAGGGAGTCAGTTCATGGCTTTATAGACCTAGAGCTGGAAGGACTCTAGTCCAAACTGTTCATTTTAGAGACAAGAAACCTGAGGATCACAGAGGTTGAAGGACTCAGTCAAGGTCACACAGGTAGTAAATGGTAAAACTGAAATTGGAACCTCAATTCTCTGACTTCAAATTCAGCACTCTTTCCACTAAGCTATGTTTTGCATCCCAAAGACAGATGGGAGTGAGAGGGGGAGAGAGAGAGAGAGAGAGAGAGAGAGAGAGAGAGAGAGAGAGAGAGAGAGAGAGAGAGAGAGAGAGAGAGAGAGAGAGAGAGACAGAGACAGAGAGAGACAGAGACAGAGAGACAGAGACAGAGAGAGAGACAGAGAGAGAGAGAGAGAGAGAGAGAAAAGAAGAAGAATGAGGAGGAAGAGAAGGAGAAGGAGGAGGAGGAAAAGAAGGAGAAGAAGAAGGAGAAAAAGAAGGAGGACAAGAAGAAGAAGGAGGAGGAGAAGGATGAGGAGGAGGAAGAAAATGCAATGCAGCTTTAAGTGTGGAGGTCCTGGGCAGCTTCCCTTGTGCCCTGTGGCTTCCTGTGCTCTGTGTCTCCAAGGAACTCTTGGGTACTGGGTGATCCAGTGGACTGCTCAGGATCTTGGGCGTAGAGAAAATGGAGGGCTTAGGACAATGGTCACTTCATGACATGGTGATGACTGTTTTTGAATATGCCTCCTGAGTTTTCCCCCATTCTCTCTGTTATTATTAAATCCAAGGTCTTGAGATCCTGGCACCCAGCCTGCTCATCAGTTCCCTCTCCCTAGCCATCCCCACAGTAGCTTCTGCTTGTCCAGGGGCCTTTGGCATGCCTACTCAGTCTAGTAGTGTTGTTATACAGTCACTGTCCTCTGCTGGCCAAAGTGCTATCCTAGCTGCTGAGTTGGACGCTATGGGAAAATGGTATAATGAACTCTTGTCTAGTTCTCACCTGCTTTTGCTTCAATCAGAACCCAGCTCTCCTGTCATAGCCTCTGTTCTTCCACTAGGGCTTCCAGGCCTGAAAAGTTTCTTATAGCACCAGCCTGGAGACAGGAGGACCTGAGTTTAAATCTAGCCTCAGACACTAGCTGTGTGACCCAGGCGAGCTGCTTCTGTTTGCCTCAGTTTCCTCATCTGTAAAATAAGCTGGAGAAGGAAACAGCAAATCACTCCATTATCTTAGCCAAGAAAACCCATTTTAAAAAATCATGTTGACATTAGTCTCTCTTGGTTGTCTTACCTGCCAGACCTCTCCTCAGTTTCCTTAAGTGGTTCATCATTTATATCACACCCCCTTATTGTGGATATTTCTCAACACTTCATCTGGACCCTCTTCTCTCTTCATTCTCTCATTTGGTAAACTTATCAGATCCAATGGGTTTTATCATTCTATGAAGATGCTTCAGAGATGTATTTTCCAGACTTCGTCTCTCCCCTGCTTTTCAGTCCCATGTGACCAATGGCCTATTGAACATTCACTTTGGCTGTCCCGGAGATACCTCAAACTCAACATGTCCAAACTGAACTCATTACCACTCCCTCTCCTCTTCCAAATTTTCCGGTTTCTGTCAAAGACACCAGTTTCCCAGGTTTGTAACTTCAGGATTATATTGGACTCCTCTCTCACCCCACATAGGCAATCAGCTGCCATATCTTGCAGCTAGTTGACCCTGTGGCCTGGATTCAGGAAGACCAGACACTTACTGGCCGTGTGATTCTGGTCAAGTCAATTCTTTGTACCTCAGTTTCCTCATCTGCAAAATGGTGATAATAATAGTATATACCACCCTGAATTGAAAACATGTGCAAAGTACTTGGCAAGCCTTAAAGCACTTTATAAATGCTAGCTATTGTTATTCTTAAACCCTCACAACCCCTCTTGCATCCAACCCTTTCTCTCTACTCGCATAGGTGCCACCTTAGTTCAGGCTCTACCACCTCTTGCTGAGATTATTGCTACAGTCTTTTACTTGGTCTCTCTGCTGCTTGACTCTTTCCACTCCTGTCCATTCTATCTTCTGTTACCAAAATAAATTTTGTCATTCCCCTACTCAACCAACTCAATAGATTTTTTATTGCCCCTAGGATAAACTGTAAATGCCTCTGTTTAGCTTTTAATACCCTATACAACATAGTCCCAGGCTATCCTTCTACCCTTACTGGATAGGATTTCCCCTCTTGCACTCTGATCCAACCAAACTGGTCTTCTCTCTGTTCTTCATCCATAACATTCCCATCTCCTGCCTCTGTGTCTTTGCACTGGTCAGCCCCCACATTTGAAGAGTATTCCTTTCATCTCATAGAATCCTTCTGTCCCTTCAAGGTGCCGCTCAAGCACCACCTTCTACATGATCCCTCTCATTGCCAGTGCTCTCCTTCCCAACTATCTTGTATTTAATTACTTTGTATTTATTTGTGTTTGTTCTAACATGTATCCTTGTTGTCTCCTCCTTTAGAAAGTAAGGGATTGTATCATTCTTTGCATTTGTATCCTTAGTAACTGGTACTTAGTAGGTGAGTGATAAATGCTCAAATTTTGGCTGAGTTAGGAAAGGAGCTAGGTGGCACCATAGTACACAGAGCACCAGGCATGAAGTCAGAAAGGCTCATCTTCCTGAGTTTAAATCTGGTCTCAGACACTTACTGTGTGACCCTGGATAACTCCCTTAACCTTATTTGCTTCAGTTTCCTCCTCTGTAAAAATGAGCTGGAGAAGGAAATGGCAAACCGCTCCAGTATCTTTGCCAAGAAAACCCCAAATGGGGTCATGAAGAGTTGGGCATAACTGAAAGCACTGACAAACAACCACTGATTCTACTACTCAGAGGTGAGGAGGAAGAGTATTCCAAGCCTAGGAGATGTCAACTAATGCAAAGGCACACCCATAGGAGGAAGAACAAAGAAGCTGGAAGGAGGTACTTGCCATCCTTTGTTCCCTAGCATCGAGCTTGGTCAGCATAGTGGTTCTTTCCTTTCAGGTGGGTTTAACGTATTGTGTATATTATTTTCCTAGCTCTACTTCCTTCACTATGCACTGATTTGGCTTCCTAGGCTTCTCTGAATTCTTTATATTCGTTATTTCTTACAGCACAGTCATATTCTATTACATTCACATTCCATAATCTGTTTGGCCATTCCCCAAGGGATGGACATCTACTTTGTTTCCCATTCTTTGCTACCACAAAAAGCCCACTTCCCTCATTTAATCAATCAACACACCTTTAAGCACCTACCAGTTCTAGGCACTGAAGATACAGAGATGAAGATGAAACAGACCCTAGCTCTTGAGGAGCTTACATGCTAGTGAGGGGAGACAATGTGCATTGGCAACATTTATACGAAATAAATTCTAGGTAACATGGAGAATCGAGGCCCAGGGAACTGGCCAACAACAGTTATGTGGCTAGTTAGTGGAAGGGCCAAGATTTAAACTCAGCTTTCCTGACTCCTTGAGATTCTGATCAGACCAGGCCCCTTCCTCTTGGGATGAGTGTGAATGGGAATAGAAAACAAGTAGAAATAGCTAGAATGACTGAGGAGTTCAGACTGTCACTTATCTCCAAGACAGGAGACGTGGGTTCCCATCTTGGCTCTACCATTTGTTAGTGGTTTGCTGGGAAGGGGTCTCTCTAATATCATAGGGCTTTTTATTCAAAGAAAGTTTCTTCTTATACTAAGATCTGATTGTTATTGTTCAGTCACTTTCAGTTGTGTCCTATTCTTCATGACTTCATTTGGGGTTTTCTTGGCAAAGATACTGGAGGGGTTTGCCATTTCCTTCTCCAGCTCCTTTGACAGATGAAGAAACTGAGGCAAACAGTTAAGTGAAATTGACCAGGGTCATACAGCTAGTGTGAGGCTGGATTTGAACTCATGAACAAGAGTCTTCTTGACTCCAGGCCTGACACTTTATCCACTGTGCTACCTCCTGGTCTAAAAAAAGATGAGATTCAATGGACGGGAACTTTGAGCATCATAGTGAGTAGTTCTGAACACAGACCCCAGGAAGATTCTCAGTGTGGTGGATCAGAGGTGTTATAGATGTAAAGGTCACCTGTTGTTCTTGGCTCCCTAGTCCGTAACTCTCTTGTTTGCCTTTCCCAGATCTAGAGGTAAATTAATACAGCATCCTGTGGTGGAAAGGCTGGTGGACTTGGAATTAGAAGAACTAAGCTAAAATCTTTTGCCATTCAACTGCTATATAACCTTGAACAATTTACTTTCTCTCTCTGGGTTTCAGTTTCTCCATCTGTAAAATGAGGGGCTTGACCTAGATGATTTCTGAGACCTCTTCGAGCTCTGACATCCTTTCCATTTGCTAGGACCAGTGCTTCTTTCTCATCCCTGTTCCTTTCCCGAAGGGGAGGGTCCCAATTAACTAAAGAACCAGTGGGATCCCAGTGATGAGGGCTCCTTGGAAGGGGGAAGAGGTGAAGGGGACTGGCCAGATAGATAACTCTAAGAAGCAGCAGCTAACATATAAGTGCCCTGGCTACTAGCCCACCCCAGGATCCTTAAAGGGGACCATATGGGGTGCAGCAGGGCCCCCAAGTGCAGAGCTGTTTATTAGAGATTATTTTAGAGCAGGGGAGGCAAGGAAGGCAGGGATGGGGATGGAGAATGGAGCTGGAGAATTGCACAATACCCTTACCCTTGATAAATAAAACCAGACATTTTCCACCTTCTCCTCCCCATCAGCCAAGGACCAGCAACCAGCAAGCAAGCACGCAAACCTGAGGATTGCTGGAGGCGGCAGGCTGTTTGCTCGATTGACTTAAAAAGCAGCTTCTTAGAGACCTTAAATCCCTTCATGTTCCAGCTGGTTTCCTGCTTCTCCCCAGAACTATGGACCTGGCCCAACCACTCTTTGTTCCAGCAGCTGGAAAAGGTTACAAAGAAGGCCATTCACAGACCCCAGCCCTGGATTTCTTCCTCACTGCTTGGCCCACAGCACAGAACTATGGACTGGTCATAGTAACCATCCACATTTGGGTAACCCTTCAAGGTTTGCCATGATTCTCCCTCCAGCAGCTCTGCCAAGTGTGGAGATTATTGATTTAGGACAAGACTGTGCCTTGGTTTCCTCATCTGTAAAACAAGGATAAAAATCAATGTCTACTAGCAAATGAGACAGCATATATAAAGTGCTTTACACTCTTGAAGTTTTATATAATTGCTAATATTATTAATTATTAATATCTCCTTAACAGATGAAGAAACCAGGGTTAGAGCTCAGAGAATAATTTTTTTAGAGTGTATGGGTCATTCAAAAAGCATTTGTTAAGCTCCTATGATATGCTCTGTACTATGGTTGACAAAAACCAGGGTCACTGCCCCATTCTATCTGGGGAACTGCTCAGAATGCCCACAGGAAGTAGATTTCCTGCTGCTTCTCAAGGACCTTACGTTCCTGTGTTCTTGTACGTGACTTCCATGCCTGAAGTACCTTCAGTTTCCCTGGCTTCTTTAAGGTTTGGCCCACAAGCTACTCCGTGAACAGGCTTAAAAAAAAAAAATTTCTCCAGATATCATTTTTCTTTCTCATAGTCACACCTTCCACCACCAAAAAAACAGTCACTTTGAGGTTGTGTGTATCTGAGTCAAAGGTTAAGTGACTTGCCCAGGGTCACATAGCTAGTAAGTATTTGAGACAGGATTTGAACTCAGGGCATCCTGACTCCTGTTCTAGAGCTCTACTTATTGAGCTACCTCCTTTCCAACAATGTCATCCCTCCTTTCATCCCCATTTTACAGATGAGAAAGGGAAAAGTAATTGGATTTCCTGTCCCCCTCCCTCATCAGTAAATGAAGAGGGTAACCCACAGGCATAGGGTGAGGAGCAGAGGAGACAATTGTTGAAAAGATCCTGAGAAAAGCATAGTGCCCTGAACAGAAGCATTATCTGGGCTATTAATGCTATACTCAGATTTTGGCTTCTGCCCCCAAGGGGCTGTTACCTGCTAACCAGGTATGGGGATGGGGCTGACCATGCTCTCCTCTTCTAGAGGTTATTTAAGAGTCAAGGACAGACAGAAATACATAAAAACACAGACGCGCACACACATCACAATTTTTAAAAATTCTGTATTTCACATTCGTGTATACATGTTGTCTCCTCTGATATAATGTAAACTCCATGAGAGTAGGGACCAACCCATTTTTGTCTTTTTATCCCAGGTCCTTAACACTGCCTGGTACGTCGTTGACCGTTGAGAAATGCTTGTCAATTAATTCATTCATTCACTCACTCATTTACAAATATGGTTCCCAAAACATTACCACTAGATAAGAAAGGAGATGGGAAGAGACCACCAAATTGACCTTGATGAAGAAAATCGCCTGGGTTAGGTGCACTCCATCCTCAAGTATCAAAAGGATTGGTAGGTGGATTTGCTGAGCCACAGTCAGTGATGATAGACTGAAGAGAGATGAATGCTACCTCAATTTTCCAAAAAAGGGGGAGGTGGAGAGAAGTCTGAAAGCTGTGAACTTACCTTTGATTCCTGGGAGAGTTCTAGAATGGATGATTAAATGAAGATTGGTGCATACCTAGAAACAGTCAATGCAGATTCGTCCTGGACAAGTCACATCAGACCACTCATTTTTCTTCTTTACAGTTAGATGAGGGGAATCCCATGGGTTTAATTTACCCAAATTTTAGCAGAGCTTCTGATACAGTTCCTCTGACTATTCCCATGGAGAAGATGGAGAGATGTGTATTAGATGAAGATATACTTTGTATAAAATTAATTTTTTTATTTTCAGTTGCAAATTCTCTTTCTTCCCCTCCACCAACCATTGAGAGGGTAAGAAAGTCAAAGTCTTTTACAAATGTGTGTACTCATGCAAAACAAATCTCCCTTCGTTAGCCTTGTCCAAATAGAAAGAAAGAATGAAAAAGAAAGAAAGAAAGAAAGAAATAGACTTCAATTTGTGCTCTGACCGCATCACTTCTCTATCTGGAGGTAGATAGTATGTTTCAAGATGATAATCTACTTAGATGAATTCAGAACTGGATGGAAGGTGTCATTCAAAGAGTTGTCATTTAGTGGTTCAACTTGGCAGGAGGTTTCCAGTGATCTGTGCTTGATTCTACGTGATTTGACCTTTTTTTCATTGACTTGGACAAAGGCATTGATAGCATGCTCACCAAATTCGCAGATGCTATAAAGTTGGAAGGCATAATTTCAATGAAATGTGGAAAGCCATGCTTCATGACAGAATCTAGAGCCAAAAAGATTTTGACAAGCTATGGTCTGAGAACCAAATCTGGCCCACAGCTTGTTCTTGTATCACTGGTGAGCTAAGAATGGTTTTTACATTTTAAAATACAATAAAACTTTCTTCTAAAAAGTAGAAACCGTTCTTAGCTCCCCAAAATAAAAAGCTGGACCACTGGCTGTATTTTGCCATCCCCTTGGCCTCTGGAGAATTGGGTTAAATCTAATAAGGTCAAATTTAATAGGGATAAATATCATGTCTTACATATGGTAAAAGCAATCTGTTTCCCAAGTATAAGATGGAAAAGGTTTGGTTAGAGAGAAATTTATCTGAAAAAGATCTTGAAATTTCAGTGGACTTCAAGAATAATATGAGTCAACAGTGTGGTGTAACAGTTAAAAAAAACTAATGTGATCTTAGGTTGCCTTCATAGAGACTTGGACTCCAGAAATAAAAAGATGTTCAACCCTCAGTGTTCTGCCCTCCTCACACCTCATCTGGAGTACTGTGCCCAATTCTGGATTCCATGGCTTTGGAGGCACATTGATTAAGCAGAAGAGAGTCCTGAGGAGGATAGCTGGAATGGTAAAGGGCCTTGAATCTATGTCATATAAGGATCAGGAAAAGGAAGGAATCATAGATGACTTCAAGTATTTGAAGGACTATCAAAAAAAGGGATCATCCTTATTCTTCTTGATTCCAGAGGGCAGAAACTGAACCAGTGAGGGGAATGGGGCAATGAGGCAGATTTAGGCCTGATGTCAAGCAATGGGACAGAAACTGGATATCTGATTTCTTCAGTGTGTTTCTTTGATATCTACCAATGCTGGCAAATGCACTTTCCCTGCCATCCACAATCTTGGAGATTTGCCTGAAGATTTAAGAGGTTAGGTGATTTGTCCGAGGTGACTTGTCCAGTATGGCTTACATGCAGGATTTATCAGAGACAAGGCTCAAACCCAACTCATGGCACTTGGCCCAAACTTTGGCTCCGTTGGGTCATCCCAGGCATCTACCTACTTTACCCCTTTACCAAGAGTGTCCAAAACTCTAAGTCACTATTGATTAGATAAATGCAAATTAAAACAACTCTGATGTTGTTACTGCCTTACACCTATCAGACTAACATGATAGAAAAGGAAAATGGCAAATATTGTAGAGGATGTGGGAAAACTGGGACACATGCATTGTTAGTGGAGTTGTGAACCGATCTAACCATTTTGGAGAGCAATCTGGAACTATACTCAAAGGGCTATAAAATTGTGCATACCCTTTGACCCAGCAATCCCACTACAACATCTGTATCCCAAATAGATTTTTTTTGTCGGTCAATAAGCATTTATTAAATATTGTGACAGACACCTCAGAGGTGTTCAGAAATAGGGTTACAAAGATAGACAATAAAAACACACCTTGCTTTTCAGAAAGTTAAATTCTATGGGACTTGGGGAACAATTGTAAAGGGACTGAAATGAGATAAATTTCTTCTCCTGGTCTTCATTCCCTTCCATCAATCTACCCCAAATTCCACTCACATTCTGACCTTATTTTTCATTACTTTTTAAAATATTTTTTAATATTTATTTATTTAAATTTTCAACATTCATTTCCACAAAATTTTGAGTTCCAAACTTTCTCCCCATTTTTCCCCAACCCCCACCCCAAAGCACCGAGCATTCTAATTGCCCCTATCACCAATCTGCCCTTCCTTCTAACATCCCTCCCTTCCCTTATCCCCATCTTCTCTTTTGTCCTGTAGGGCAAGATAAATTTCTATACCCCATTACCTGTATTTCTTATTTTCTAGTTGTATACAAGAACAATACTCAACAGTTGTTCCTAAAACTTTGAGTTCCAACTTCTCTTCCTCCCTCCCTCCCCACCCATCCCCATTGGGAAGGCAAGCAATTCAATATAGGCCATATCTATGTAGTTTTGCAAATGACTTCCATAATAGTCGTGTTGTATAAAACTAACTATATTTCCCTCCATCCTATCCTGCCCCCCATTGCTTCTATTCTCTCTTTTGATCCTGTCCCTCCTCAAGAGTGTTGACTTCAAATTGCTCCCTCCTCCCATTGCCCTCCCTTCCATCATCCCCCCCACCCTACTTATCCCCTTCTCCCCCACTTTCCTGTATTGTAAGATAGGTTTTCATACCAAAATGAGTGTGCATTTTATTCCTTCCTTTAGTCGAATGTGATGAGAGTAAGCTTCATGTTTTTTTTCCTCACTTCCCCCCTTTTTCCCTCCACTGAAAAGTCTTTAACTTGCCTCTTTTATGAGAGATAATTTGCCCCATTCCATTTCTCCCTTTCTCCTCCCAATATATTTCTTTCTCACTCCTTAATTTCATTTTTTAAGATATGATCCCATCCTATTCAACTCACCCTGTGCTCTCTGTCTGTGTGTATTCCCACCAACTACCCAGATACTGAAAAAAGCCAAATAGATTTTTTTAAAAGGAGGAAAAGGACCTATGTGTACAAAAATATTTATAACAGTTCTTTTTATGATGGCTAAAAATTGGAAATTGAGGGGATGCCCATGAATTGGGGGATGTCTGAACATGTTGTGGTATATGATTGTGATGGAACACTGTTGTGCAGTATGCTTTCAGAAAAACTTGGAAAGACTTACATGAACTAATACAAAGTGAAGTGAGAAAAACCAAGAAAATATTGTAACAACAATATTATATGAAGCTTAACTGTGAATGACTTAGTCCTCAGCAATACAAGGATCCAAGACAATTCCAAAGGACTCGTGATGCTATCCACCTCCATAGAAAGAACTGATGGAGTCTGAATGCAGATTGAAGCAGACTATTTTTCACTTTCTTTCTTTTTTTCAAATTTTTATCTGTGTTTTCTTTTGCAACATAACTAATATAGAAATGTGTTTGGCATTCCTATATATGTATACACCATATTCAAATTATTTGCTTTCTCAATGAGGAAGGGAGGGAGAGAGAATTTGGAATTCAATTTTTTTTAAATGTTAAAAATTGTTTTTACATATAATCGGAAAAAAATATTTTTTTTAAAAGAATACCCACACTGTCCTGCCCTCTAAAGCCCTCTTCTTTTCAAAGTTCCACTCCTTCTGTCAAAGCCCCAAGCAAGACTTAGGAAATCAACCAGGAAACCCAGCTGTCATATTAATGCTGCCAAGTGAATTTCGCCAAAACATCCAATTTCCTTTGAGCATTTACAGAACCAGTAGACCTGTCTGGCCCAATAAAGATCATATGGGCAACAGCATCTGTGATAAGTAGAGAGGAATCATTGAACTGGAGAATGTCAGAGCAGGAAAAGACCTTAAAGATCACTAAACCTAGAGAGGTCACCTGATTTGCCCAAGACCTGCCAGTTATTGGTGGAAAGTAGGTCTTTTTGCTCTTAGATTAGATAGAGCTTTTTCCCATTAAGAGCATATTGAGTAAAAAAAGCCCTGGATTTTTAGTCAGAAAAAACCTAAATTCAAATTCTACCTTTCACATTTACTAACTGTGTAATCATAGGTAGGTCATAGAAACTTTCTGACCTCAAATTCCTTATCAATAAATTGGGAGTGATAATAACCTATCTTACACTATTGCCATGAGGCTCAAATGGAGTTATGCATGTAAAATGTTTTGTAATCTTGAAGTGCTATGTAATTAGTAGAATATAACTGAGATCCAAGCTTACTAATTATAAGTACTATACAACTGTGTGAACTCGGGCAAACTCTTGGGATTAGGTGTCCTCTGAGTTATTTCTAGTTCTAACATTCTATGATTCTATGACAATACGTAAAAATTAATTTATTGATTGCCTAAGGAATTATGGGATTTATAGAGAAATATTAGTGTGTATAGTTCAGTCTGTTTATCTGTCTATCTATCCTTTCATCTATCTTTCTATATACTTGTCTATCATCTAGTTAGCTAGTTACCCTTCCTTCTAATATCCATCCTTTCATTTGTCTATTCTTGTATCTTTCCTTCCATCTATTTGCCTTTTTTTATATATTATCATCTAGCTAGCTAGCTCTCCTTCCTCTTAACATCCATCCTTCTGTCAATCTAGCCACTTTTCCTTCCTTCCAAATTTTTCTCTATCATCTTGGTAGCTAGCCAGCCATCCTTCCTTTTATCATCTGTCCTTTCATCTGTCTGTCTGTCTCTCTATTACATCTCTTAACCTCAGTTTTTTCCTACCCAATGAGAGGCACTCAATTGCTCCCTAAGGCCCTCTCCATTCTCGTGTTGTTTTCACTTCCCAGCACCATCTTGGTACAGTCTGACTTTGGAACCAGATCATTGCTTTTCAGTTTCCTTTGAGGGATCTTCATCCATGCTATGCCAATTAACCCTGAGGGTTGTCCAAAGCTCTGTGGTGGGCCACCTTTTCTTCCCACTCTATGCTACCTCGATCCAATATCTCACCAGCTCCCATAGGTTCAATGATTAACTTTATGCTCAGATCTGTAGTTCCAGTCTTAACTTCTCCCTCCAGACTCCAAACCTGCATTGCCACTTGCCTTTTGGACATCTTGAATGAGTGGTTTAGGTTACTCAACTCGACATGACCCAAACACAAGTACTCACCTTTCCCCTCCCAAACCTCCTCTGTTCCCATCATGTTCCAAGTCATCCAGGCTTGCAGCCTGAGAGTCATCCTTGATTCCTCACTCTCACTCATGTCACATACACCATCAGTTGTCACACCTTGTCATTTCTACTCTAACAGAGTCTCTCATATAACTCTCCCTTCCTTCTCTCCATTCATATGGCCCCCTCCTAGCCCAGGTCCTCATGCCCTACCTGGACCATTGCCTTCACTTTCTAATTGTTATTCCTGCAAGCCTCTTCTTATCCCACTCTGTGTCCTCTCAGCTGACAAACTGTACTTCTGACCATGTCCAGGTATCCCACAAACCATCACACAGAGGACAGGCAGGTCAGCCTGGCTAAGGCAACACAGCACCCTAGGGGAGAGACAGGAGGCTGCAAGGGCAAGGCAAGCCAAACCACCACTTCCATCTTGACCACCATCTCCCCAAAGACCCTGATAGAGACAGTCCAGGACCCTGAACCCAAGAGCCTTCCAGCCCAGTGTCTACAGCCATCATCCTAGGAAGTAGCCCCTATGGAGAGGCAGCCTGGTCACTGCTCCTAAAGATCCAGAGGAGAAAAACTGAGGCCCAGAGATGGAGAAGTGACTTTCTCAAAGTCACACAATTAGATTAGTGTGACGTAGAACCCTGTTCTCCTGTTTCCTAGTCAGCCATTCTTTCCACAAGGCATCAGGCTGTCTCACCCATTAGTCACTCTTTGGGTTGACATTCAAGGCTCTAGAAATACATGATGATCTGAATCACATTGAAGAGAAAAATAAAGATTTACCCAAGGTCACAATATAAATCAGTTTCAGAGCTGGCCCTTGAACCTAGGTCTCCTGGACTAGTAGGCAGTATGGAAGGAGCATTGTATCTAGAATCAAAGGGCCTGGATTCACTTCCCTCCTGGAGCGCTCTCGCTCTCTCTCTCTCTCTCTCTCTCTCTCTCTCTCTCTCTCTCTCTCTCAACAAAGAAGGGTCTAACTCAAGATTATCTCAGGCCCCTTCTGGCTCTATGCACTCATGACCTTTCCATGACATCAAAGAGATTGGAGGCTCCTCAGATCACTCAAGGCTCCTTTCTTCTCTGGCCCCTTCTCTGGGAGGGGGAGAGGGCAGGTTGGAGCAAGGTCTCTTTGACTGCACAAACAATTTCTGTTTGCTTCAGTAATGAAGTTCTCACAAGCCAAGTCCCTGAAGGCAGCTCAAAATTCACCAGGAAATGAATGGAAGTAAACAGCTCTTGGGTTATATAACCTTCTTGGCCATGAAGGCAGCATCTCCTTTGGGCAACCATGGGGATGAAATGAGCAGAAACCATGAGTGTCACTCCGAATGGTGCCTGAGGCCAGGACAGAGGACAGTAGTGACTTGGTTATCTTTAGGGTTTCTAGAAAATGGGGGGATCCCTGCTAGGTCTTTTGTCTCACTGTGAGAGGGTGTCGTGGTTTTTCAACCCTTCCCCCAACTCTGGCTGTTTTCATGTTATTTCAGGAAGCTCCTTATGGTCAGATTGTCCAATGGTTAGAGCACTAGGCTTGGAGTTGGGAACACCTGAGTTTGAATCCCATCTCATATTTACTAGTGTGATTCTGGGCAAGTCATTTCATTTCTCTGAAACTTGATCTCTTCATTTGTGAAATGAGGTTAAAAACAGCTCTTCCCTTATAGGCTTACTATGAGGTTCATCTAAAGTAATGTCTATAAAGTGATTTGCAAAATTTTAAGTTCCATAAAAATGTCCACCCTTCGGAAACTAAGCATAGATCAACATCTTACACCATATATCAAGATAAGGTCAAAATGGATACATGATTTAGACATAATAGGTGAAACTATAAGCAAATTGGGAGAGCAAGGAATAATTTACCTGTCAGATCTATGGAGAAGGGAAGAATTTATGACCAAACAAAAGATAGAGAACATTATGAAATGCAAAATGGATAATTTTTATTACCTTAAATTAAATTTTTTTTGCACAAACTAAGGCAATGCAACCAAGATTAGATGGGAAGCACAAAATTGGGGGAAAATTTTTACATCCAGTGTCTCTGATAAAGACTTCATTTCTAAAATATATACAAAACTGAGCCAAATATATAAGAATATAAGTAATTCCCCAACTGATAAATGATCAAAGGATATGAACAGGAAGTTTAGAGATGAAGAAATTAAAGCTATCTATAGTCATATTTTAAAAAATGCTCTAAATCACTATTGATTAGAGAAATGCAAATTAAAGCAATTCTGAGATACCATCTGACACTTAGCAGAGTGCCTAACATGACAAAACAGGAAAATGATAAATATTGGAAAAGATGTGGGAAAATTGGAACACTGATGCATTGTTGGTGGAGTTGTGAACTGATCCACCTATTCTGAAGAGCAATTTGGAGCTATGCTCAAAGGATTATAAAACTTGTGCAAACCCTTTGATACCCTTTGACTGCTGCAATACCACTTTTAGGTCTGTATCCCAAAGAGATCATAGAAAAGGGAAAAGGACCCATATGGGCAAAAATATTTATAGTAGCTCTTTTTGTGATGGCAAAGAATTGGAAATTGAAGAGATGATCTTCAGTTGGGGAATGAGCGAAAAAGTTGTGGTATATGAATGTAATAGAATACTATTGTTCCATAATAAATGGTGAGTAGGTGGATTTCAGAAAAATCTGGAAAGACTTGAGTGAACTGATGCTGAGTGAAGTGAGCAGAACCAGGAGAACACTGTAAACAGAAACAGCAACATTGTACAATGACTGACTTTGTTAGATTTAACTCTTCTGAATTCAGTGATCTAAGACAATTCCAAAAGACTCATGATGGAAGATTCTATCCAAGTCCAGAGAAAGAATTCTGGAGTCTAAATGCCGATAGAAGCAGACTCTTTTCTCTCTCTTTTTTGTTTTTTCTTTCTTATGGGTTTTCTCTCTTGTTCTGATTCTTCTTTACAACATGTTTAATGTGGGAATATGTTTAATATGGTTGTACATATAGACCCTATATCAGATTGTTCTATCCACTGTGCCACCTTACTTTTACTTCTTTTGGATTTCTGTGTTCATCTAATTTTTAAAATTCCAGATTTAGCTCCTTAATGCCCTGTTTGCCTATTTTCCTCATGAAATTTTGTAGAGAGATGATTTTCTCACAAAGGATTGTTTTAGCTGCATCCCAGAAATTTTGGTATATTATCTCGTTGTTATTCTATCTTCTTCTAAATAAAAAAAAATATTGCTACATTTTGATTGTATATCACCAACATTTCCCAAGGTATCTTTCCTCCCACTCTCAGAGAACCACCCCTTATAATATAAGAGAGAGAGACAGAGAGAGAGAGAAAGCAAGAGAGGGAGAAAGACAATAAAAAAGTCCACAAAAGTAATCAATATACTGAAAAACCTAATTCTATTTTTCCAAACCTTGTTTTTTATCACAACATAATTAACTATTACCTAGATTTGTTCTTGATGTACCCATTATTTGGAATGTCATTATTAAGTCTTTTTTTTCCTTTTCTTCTCTGTATTTTGTGGTACCATGGTCTGTCAAATACATACTTAGTATTTCTAGGGTTGTTTCTTTTTAACATTTATTTAGCAGGTGATATCTGTGTCTTGGTACATGTTCTATGTACATGTGGTCTTGAGAAAGAGAAACAAAATCTTTGAAGAAAACAGCATTTACCTCTTGGTCAATTCTATAGCCTTTTGTTTTACTTCTCTTTTATTTTTAACAATTTCTTCTTTTAAGTTTACTACTCAGCCCTAGAATTGTTGCCAGACTCCATGCTTCTCCTGGCTCTTTGGTGAATGTCTCAAGGATAAGAAATCCCTCATTCTCACCTTTCTTCTCCCCGATAGTCAGAAGAACTGTGTTCTAATCCTGGCGAGACATTAACTAAAGGTGTGACATATCATTTCACTTTCTCTGTGCCTCAGTTTCTTCCTCTGAAAATGAAGGGTTTGGTCTACATAGCCTCTCACAAACCTTCCACTTTTAAATCCATGGTCCTATAACTAACGAGGTCCTTCTCAACGTTGACATTCCAGGGTTCTCTCACCTCAACAGGGAAAGGTGGGAACTGGAATTTATCAGAGTTCTCTGTCTTTAGAGGTTTGATTAAGCAGGACCAGAGGTGGGAGAAGATCTCAAAA
The DNA here is from genome assembly GCF_028372415.1 of Notamacropus eugenii. Lineage (NCBI taxonomy): Eukaryota > Metazoa > Chordata > Mammalia > Diprotodontia > Macropodidae > Notamacropus > Notamacropus eugenii. The sequence continues at coordinate 41,474,132 of NC_092873.1, read as the reverse complement.
CTCTTCTTACCATGACAGGAGCCCACGTCACTGTCACCTGAAAGGAAGCCAGAACATCCATGTGTGTTTGGGGGGGGGGGGGTGGCCTTGGACAGACAGCTCACAGGTCATGGAGAAGCTTGCTCCTCCCCTCTGCCCCCTGTCTCCACATGGCACACATCTCCTTTCCTGTCCTTCCCCCTCTCCTCTCCATCACTTTCCCATGTTCTTCTTCATCTTCTTCCCTTTCCACCTGCTCTTCTCCTTTTCCTGCTATATCTCAGTGGAGGCTCTATTCCTTTTCTACCCCCCCCCCCATTGGGGAGTGGCCACGTGAAATAATGATAATGATAATAATAACAGCCACTTCTATGGCTCCCTTTGACAGCTGTCATGGCTTTCACACAGGTGACCTCATTTGATCTGATGTGCACCATAACCCAGGGAGGTGGTGCCATCACCCTAAATGGGAATGTGGCTTCTCTTTGTTGGGGGGTCTCATGGCATGCTATATTTTCTCGGTTCAGGAAGAAGGGTAAGGAATGTGCAGGAGTCCAAAAAGACTAGGACTCACCTACACCACCAGAGGGTAGAGTGTGGACAGCACCGTGGACTATCACATCATTGGCGGCCACACCTCCACTGGAAATCTCTGCAATCATCTTCTGATTGACCTGGAAGACAGTACCAAGATTTATTTATAAAATGGACCAGAGAGCCTCAAAGGCTCCTTCCACTTTTAGTTCCAGGACTCAATTTGGCCAGGAAAAGGGCCATGACTGTGGGATTGGAACAGTGAGAGGCAGTGTGGTCTAATGGGAAGACAACTAGATTTGAAGCCTGACAATCTGGGTTTCAATCCTGGCTCTGTTCCTCGTTAGCTCTGTGAACTTGGACAAGTTCCCCTTCCTCTCTAGGCCCCCCTTGTAAGATCCTTGTAGCTTTGTCATTCCATATCTGATGAGCTCCCAGACAACACATACTGGCTTGGGATTCCTGGTGACAGACTAACCCAGAGTTCCTGAGGACAAAAGAGAAGCAATTTCCTATCAGAAAGCAGAAAGGATATACTCAGGCCAGTTTGTCCTTTGCCCAGAGCTACATCCTCTTTTCCAGATGGCAGAGGTTGCTCCTTTAAAGGGAAGGGAGGTTCACAAACATCATGACAGACTGGAAAGTGTACAGAATCTGGAATCAGAATATCCAGGTCCAAATCTAGGCTCTTCTGCTTGGGCATATCTCTGAGTCTCAGTTTCCCCAAATATAAAATGGGGGTTAGAAAAGAAGGCCTCTTTGAGCTCTAGGCCTAGGATCTTGTGATTCTAGGTGACAGAAGCTGGTGACCTACTCAGGGGTTTGGATTCCAGTAGGCATTAAGTGCTAAGAATTAGAAGTTAAAGCTAGGTCTTAAGAGCCCAAGTAAAATAAGGAGGAATACATTAAATTTGGAGTCAGAAAAATGGAATCAAAGTCTCACATCAGCCAGTGGAAAGGCTATTGGATTTAAAAATCAAGCAGCCTAAGTTGGAATCCCAGCTCTGTCAGGCACTGTGCTAAACAATTTATAGATATTATCTCATTAAATATTCATAACAATTCTGTGAGGTTGGTGCTATTATAATGCTTATTTGTAGTCAGGGGTTAAATGACTGGCCCAGGGTCACACAGGTAGTAAGTGTGAGACCCTAGATTTGAACTCAACAAGATGACCCTTCTTTACTCCAGACCTCATGCTTTATCCACTGCACCACCTAGCTGTCCCAGCCTTACAGGAACCCAGTGGTTTCCTTTACTACGCAGCTCTGTTTCCAGTGCCCCACAAAGCTGGAATAGTACTCAGTTCTCTGGATACTGCTTAGGTCCCAAGTGCTCTAGAAAGAGCATTTGACTTTGGTTTGAGGAAAAGGAGCCTTGGCAACCTGTCTGAGTGTATTATGGGGGAGGTGAGCAGCACGGAGAGGTCAGGAGGAGGGTCCCTAGTATTGATTACCTGGTCATTGTTAGAAAATACATAAAGAACCAAGGGCTTTGGCTGCTCATTGAGGAATTGGATGGCTTCATCCAGGCTCTTCACACAGATGATGGGGAGAACAAGCCCAAAGATTTCTTCCTGCATCACCTGAGACTTTGGGTCAACATCAGTGAGAATGGTTGGGGTTACAAAGACCAAGAAACAAAGGAGGCGCCAGAGTAAGAAACCTGGGGTGGCTCATTCTTAACTCATGCACAGCCCACCCATACACACCCAACTAGCTAGTTTTTGAAAGCACCTTCTCAACTAATAACCAATAAGTAATACACTGGGGAGTATGGCAGAGTAGATAGAGAATTGGCCTCGGAATCAGAAAAACTCCTCCCTGACACATGCTACTGACTTGGTGACCCTGGGCAAGTCACTGAACTTCTAAGTGGCTTAGTTACTCAATCAACTAGCTATTATTAAGTATCTACTGTGTGCCAGGCAATGAGAAAAAAACCCAGGCCACACCCATAGGAGCTCACAATCCAGTGGGGGAGACACAGGCACATGACCATGCCTCCTTGAAGACAGGGACTCTCTTTTGACTCCTTTTGTGTGCTTACTATGGTGACTGGAACATAGTAGGGGCTTAATAAATTTTTATTGTATTATATTTGAACTTCATGGAAACAAGATCTAGACAGAATAAATTGGAGAGAATCTCAGAGGGGAGGTACTAAGATGAAGGAAGACTAGGGAAGTGCTCTTGCAGAAGGTGGGATTTTAGCTGAGACTTCAAGGAATCCCAGAGGTGGAGAAGAGGAGGAAGAGCATTCCAGGCAGCCAGGAAAAATGCTCAGAGGTCAGAAGTGGGTATCATGACTGTCAGGAGGGGAGTGGCCCTGAATGGAGGAGCACAAGGAAAGAGGAGGATGTAAGAAGCCCGCCAGGGTACGCTGTGCCAGGCACTCTCTAAACTGATGCCACAGAGAGAGCTGTGAACAATCCCAGGTGCTGTCCCAGACAGCCTTCCAGCATTCCCCAACATCTGTGCATCTGTTGGTGGATTCTGAGATGACCCTGATAACAAGGCAGGTGGCCAACTAGGCATTGGGGGACCCTTCATCTTTTTCCATCTCCCTGCCAGCAACAGGATCAAACAAGTCTGGCTGGGGGCACCCACAGGGGATGCTCTGGAGACCTGAAGCCATGGGAGAAAATATTAAAAACAAGCAAGAAAGGTGACTCATAAAAGAGATAGGTCCATGGATTTCTTGTGGTCTGAGTTGAGTATCAGAACTGAGTCACCCTGACCCCACCCTTTTGCCCACACAAAGACAAGCAAACTCTGGAGGAAAACAATTGCACATGCCCTCTCCACCCCACCCAGTCCTGAATTAAATAAAGAAATTAAGTGCAAAACCTAGGCAGCCAACAATTCTGGTTAAGGGTCTTACACTAAGGGTACTCAGGTCAATACTAAGGGTCCATGTAGGGTAGGAAGAGGGGGATGGGGCATCAGGGTGCAAACAGAGGGATGAAGTACTTCAAGTCAGAGGAAGTGGGGTAGCTTGGCTCTGAAATTTGTCCCATTTGTGATCTTAGACAATACTTTCCTTCTCTCTGGGCCTCAGTTTTTTTCTCTGTAAATTAAGAGAGTTGGGAAGGCAGGGAAATATTGGAAATTTCAAGCCCCAAATTCAGAATCACTGATCCTGTATGGTTCCTCCTCTTGAAAAAACCAACAGGGATGAGAACCGAGCTAGGGGGTGCCAGATCTGCTGGGCAGGGAGGCTCAATGGATAGTTCTGTCCTCCCTGTCCATGCCCTCAGTGTGATCAGCCTCCAGATTCCCAGACAGGTTTTTGTTCCTTCTGTCTCATTCCTGCTATGGTGATGGGTTGGAGGCAGTAAGGCACTGCTTCTAGAGGAGGGACCTAAAGACGTGTTTATGTAACCCAGCCTTCCTTCTTTTTCCTCCTGTCTACTTCCCACTCCTAACACACTCTGGGCCAACCAATCTCCCTAATAAGAGCCAAGAAGGAAAAACTTCACTATTAAGAATGTCCTCAGGGGAGTTAGGTGGCACAATGGATAGAGCACCAGCCCTGGAGTCAAGAGGACCTGAGTTCAAATTCAGCCTGAGATAATTACTAGTTGTGTGACCTTGGGTAAGTCACTTAACCTTGATTGCCACCAAAAAAAGAAGAAGAATGCCCTCATAAGAAAGACCTAACTAGGAGATCTGTCTCCCCATAGAATATAAGCTTCTTGAAGGCAGAACTTGGTTTTGTTTCTATGTTTGCCACATAAGCATAGAAATAGGGAATGTATCTGTGATTTCATTGGTATTGGGAATTCCTCCCAGGAGAGGAAACTCCCTCTACCAAATTAGATTTCTACTTCAGTAATTATAACCTTAGAAAGACACTTTTTGTTAAAAGGAGGAGTTTTTGAGAAGAACCTATATCTGGAAATGACTTTTTAAAAAGGTATCAATAAACCTTAAAAACTTAAGGGGTGATAGGATCGATGACTTTCAATTTCCTTTCCAGTTCCTCAGTCATATAATCTGTTAAGTTCCGTGCTCTCTGTACCACTTCTGCTATTAAACTGGACATCCAGCTGTTCCTGGAACTCAGCGGGATGTTGTCACCCAGCGCATGCATGGTCACAAGTCTTGTCTCCATCTGTAATGGACAGCACAGCCTCCCCCACTTTACCCTTCACGATCCTCTGCTCAGGTGCCACTGCTTCCTTTCAGAAAGCCTTCCTGGAGAAAAGTAGTTTGTCCTCTGCTTTTGGGAGAGGGCTTCTCTGGATCTTTCCTTTGATCTACCACCTATTTGCCTTGCACTTATTTGTGTATTTATCTGTTCAAGTAAAAGAAGAGTTTTTGAAGACCATTTGTACAATCTGCCATGCCTTGATATGCACTTTTTCCTCACTTCCACCTTGGAGGATTCCTTGCTTCCTTGAAGTCTCATCTCTGGTGCCATCTCTTACATTACCCTTATACTAATACCACAGTTAGCCAGTGCCCTCCTCAAAGGAACTCATTTATTTTATTTTTAAAAAGTAAAATGCCTTCAAGTCCAATCACTCTGGCTCTCTTTGGTTGATCAACAACGGGTTGATCCAGTCCCAAACCTCACTTAATCATTGCTGTCACTGGACCCAGATCCTCCAGAGGAGAGAGTGAGGTTGGTGACTTTACACAGCCATGACATCTCCCTCTTGATGTCATGATCCTCTTTTAGAATGAGGGACAAAAAACAATCTCGGAGTAGTAGTAGCTTCCTCACTGGGGACCCAACTGGCCAATTCCAGTTGGGCAACACCTTTCCTTTCTTCCTTCCTTTCTTTTTCCTTCCTTAAATTCCTTTGTTTTTTCTTCCTCCCTCTTCTTTCTCGTCTCCCTTTTCTCCCTCCTCTCCCTTTGATGACATAGGGAATCATACCCTTACCTGGTGCTCTGCCCAAAGGAATATAAAATTGAATTGCTGAAACCTGGCAAGATATTTTGAGGTTTATGAACTAAATTTCTTGTTTCATTGATCATGCCTTAAACCCAAATCACTGTGGCTCTCATTGATTGGCTAACAATAGATTCCAGCCTAAGCCTCACTTGCTCATTATTTGGATTCTGATGGCTCAGAGTGAGTAAATAGCAATTGTTTATCTTTTGGTGAGAAACCCTGAAGGTCTTCCCATCACAGATCAACTTTATTTTATTTATTTATTCATTTATTTTATCAACTAGTTAAAAGAGGCCACTCTTTGCCTCATTTTTACCTAGCCTTAATCACTGAATAGGTATTGCCTCAGTCAAACTGAGATCTGTTAAAGAACTTACCTTAAAAAGACCAAGGTCTCCCACTACATCTGGGGCCATTTTCAGTTGTCCTGATCTCCGTCTTGCCACTGGACCCAGATGACTCCAGAGGAGTGACTGAAGCTAGCGGTAACTTTCCATAGCCCTGTCTCACTTATAATTCAGTTCACTCACAAGTCATAACATCTCTTTCCTGATGTTATGGCCTTGGACAACTAAGGACATACAACAACAACAGGAAGTCACTTAGAACAATAAGAGGTTAAGTGAGTTGCCCCAGGCCACACAACCAGTGTTCAGGTCTTCTTGGATCCAAGGGCACTTCTCCATTGATAACACCAAGATGCTTGAAGTCTGTTAATTAGTGATTGACTGATGAATTGAAATGTTGAGTTGGAATATGAGAACACAGACTGGGTTGGTCAAGCAGGGGAAGAGACAGAGACAGAGAGACAGAGACAGAGAGACAGAGACAGAGAGACAGAGACAGAGAACCTTTCTGGGTACCTTTCATCACCCCTGCCCATGTTTTTGCAGTACTTAGGTCCCTTCTCAGACAATTAAGTAACACCACACCCAGTTTCCAGGCCATCTGAAGGGGCACAGAAATCTAATCCATTTGCACTGAACTTTGGTGCCAAAGTCATCCTTTGTATCAACTTGTCCTGGCCCCTCCTGAAAACCTGCCTTGGCCTTAAGAAAAAGGAGATTCCAAGACTGAAGGAAAATAAAATAACAAAAACAAAACCCTGTTGATTCTCTAAGGACTCAACTAAATGTTTAATCCTTCAGCTCCCTCCCTCCCATCCTGCCCAAAGTCACTGTCACTGGTTAAGGGGTAGAAACAGGACAGGCCTGGGGGCAACAATATCAAGGACCACACTGGGAGTAGGATCAGGCTGCCCCCATCTCAGCTCCACCCAACACAGTCAATTGACGTTTGTTAAGCACCTGCCTAAATTCTACTAGTTGAAAAACACAAACTTGCCTTCTTCACAGCAAAGGGGAAAAGACAGACAGTGGCAACCCACCTATATAGAAAGAGGGCTCATCTCCATCCCGTCTATATGCCACCTTCTGTCCCTCAATTAAGCTCATCACTCTTTTGAAGGGGTGGCTGTTGGCCATTCTTCCATGGTCATGAGAATTTTTGGCATCATCCCCAGAGTATTCCTTTGGGAAAGAGGAATGATATTAAAAGAGTTTGTGACAAAAGGCAAAGAAAATCACTTTTAGATTTCAGATACAAAAAACATACCCTAAAACTATAAGGGGGCCCTGACCTGCATTGATAGAGAGTGTTCACTCACCTGGAATATCCTTCTACCCATTGAAATCACAGGTCCAGGCCCAATCCCTATTCACAGGAGGTAAGTTTCTTGAAAGCAGAAACAGACTGTCAGAGATTTTCTATTTATATCCCCAGGATTTAGCACAGTGCTTGGCACATTGTAAGCACTTAGTAAATATTTGTTACCCCATTCATTCATTTTGTTCATTCATAGAAGAATTTTGTGACTATGGACCCAATTTCAAGGAATGTCTGCTGCTGCTAAAAATAACTTATTTGGAGAATTTAGAGCTGAAAAGAACCTTATCTATCATCCATTCCAACCCCCTCATTTTACAAATAAGGACACTGAGGTCTAGAGTTGTGAACAAGATCACATAAGTAGTAAGACTCTGAGTCAGAATAGGAACCCATATCTTTGACTCCAAAACTAGTGTTCTTTTGCCTGGGTTCCCTCTCTCTCAGGAAGAGAATACATTCTTGGATTACTTCTTGCATATAATGCAACAGCCCAGGCTGATTTCTTGTTTTCCAGCCTTCATTAAATTGTGGAACTTCGAATGTGTTACTTTATCTCTCTTGGCTACAGGTATTCATCTATCTGCCTGCCTATCTATTCTTCTGTCCATCTATCTATCCATCTGTCATCTATCTGTCTATCCTTCTCTATGTCTATAACCATCCACATATCTACTTAATTATCTACCTGTCTATTTTTCATTCTATTTATCTTTCTATCCATTCATCTATCATCTATCATCTATCAGTCTATCTATCCTGCTATCCATCTATCACCTATCAATCTATCTTTTTATCTGTCCATCTGTCAATTCATGTATCTATCAGTCTATCCCATCCATCTAGCCATCTATCTATCGTCTGTCTGTCTCTCTGTCTATCGATCCTTGTAATTGTCTCTGTCCATCACCATATCTATTTAATCATCTATCCATTTACAAGCCTTTCTTTCTATTTATATTTCTATCCATCCACCTGTCGTCTCTCTGTCTGTCTGTGTATCTACTTAACTCCCTATCTACTCATTAAGTCACTTACCCTTCCGAAGTCTCAGTTCTCCCACCTGTAAAATGAAGATAATAAGAATGCCTATCTCCCTGGATTGTCATAAGACTCAAGTGAGACACTATACATAAAATGCTTTACAAACTTAGAAGTATCATATAAGTATGAGCTACCATTATTATCTTGGAAGACAGCTATTCTGTCCTTTTGTTTTGTTCTCTTCAAGACATGTATGGCCAGGTCCTTCACCTGGGTCTGCCTCAATTCGTTATCCTGGTCTCTGCCCTCTGGACTCATATGAGCTTGTTGACATCCTTTCTGAGGTGACCACACCTTATTTGGGACTTGGTATTAAAATCAACTTTGCAGTTGTGGTCTGAGCTGGGATCAAAGTACAGTGAGATAATCAACTCCCTTGTTCTAGATTTGGTTCTTCTAATAACGTCTAATATTACATTAACACTAACAGTGCCACATACTACTACTGATTCATACTGAACTTGCAGCCAGCTGAAAAACCAAGTCTCTTTCAAATGTCAAAGCTCCATCCTATATTTGTGCCGACCTTCTTTCTATTCCTATTAAATGTGTATGGAAAAAAAGTCAATGATGGAGGGGCTGTGGAAAGGCAGGAACATTGATTTATTATTGGTCTAGTTGTGAACTGACCTAAACTAAAAGTAACAAACAAAGTGACTAAAATTCACATGCCTTTGTCCCAGAGATCCCACTACTGGACATGGAATGTAAGGATATCAGACAACCAGAAAAAAATTCCAGAGGTGAAAGAATATTCATAGCAACATGTTTTGTGGAAAAAAAGAACATGGAAACAAAGCAGGTGCCCATTGATTAGGAAAAGGCTAAAAGTGCCACCTTCTGCAGGAAGCCTTTCTTGGGTTCCTCCAGGTGATATTGCCTTCCTCTCTCCCTTATATTGTCTTTGTAGCCACAACACCCAAAATTGCATCTGATACACAGTAGGTACTTAATAAATACTTGTTGATCGGTTGATTATAAGAAATTACAATTCTGAAGAATTCAGAGAAGCATGCAAAAACTTATATATGAACTGATGCAGAGTGGGGGGTAAGGAGAACCAGGAAATAACACTCACAATGATTATGATGATACAAAAGGCATGAACAGGGGCAGTTAGGTGGTACAGTGGATAGAACACCAGGCCTGGAGTGAGGAAGACCTGAATTCAAATGTGGCCTCAAACATTTACTACCTGTGTAATGCTGGGGCAAGTTAGTTAACTCTGCTTGCCTCAGTTTCCTCATGTATAAAATGAGGCTAAGACTAGCAGTTACCTCTTAAGGCTGTTTTGACCTGTGTAATTGTAACAAACAAATGACTTTTCTTTTGGAGGACAGTTGAAAAGATGTTTGTCCTTCCTTGCATTGTAAAGATAGAGAACTCCCCAACTCATGTGGCTGGAATTCCAGGCTTCCCTCAAAGATCCAGCTCCTCCACCACCTTTTGCTGGCTTCTACTGGCTGCTAATGCCTTCACCTCAAAAGTTACCTTCTATTTGGAGGTAGTTTGCTGGAACAAGTTCTAGGCCTGGAGTCAAGAAGACCTGAGTTCAAATCCAGCCTCAGACACCTACTAGTTATTTGACCTTGAGTGAGTCATTTAACCTCTGTCTGCCTCAGTTTCCTCAACTCTAAAATAGGTATCATAATAGCAGCTGCCTCTCAGACTTATTGGGAGAATTAAATGAATAATATTTGTAAAGTATCTGGCACATAATAGGTGCTTGATAAATGTTTTCATTATGTTTTCCATGGGTTCGCATGCATAATGGGCTCCATATTGCTTGCCTTCTCAATAGGGAGGGAAAGGGTTGGAGGGAGGATAGAATTCAGAAATTAATACTTTAAAAAAGAATATTTTTTAAAAGTTTTCATTCACTTTGTATCTTCTACATAGTTCTGCCTTTCCCTGCTCTCCTCTATTAGAATGTGAGGACCTGGAGGGCAAGAGATGTTTTGTACCTTTCTTCCTCATCTCAGCACTCAGCTCAGGGCCTGGCACCAAGGAAGTGGTGTGCAGGGGCTATAGAGGACATCCATCCCATCTGAGAGCACACACCGATAGGCCCACCTTCACAAAGAGGATCTGGGAGGCAGGCGCAAGTGATTTCATTGTCCCCTGACTCACCTTCAGGGCTTTCTTAAATCTTCTCCACTACTTGGCCTTGCAGAACAGGATCACAGAGGATGTAGTCTGGAGCCCAACAAATCTGGCCACAGTTCATGAATTTGCTCCAGGTGACACATCTGGAGAAAACAAATCCCAAGAAAATCGAGAACATTTCCACTATGAATTATGAATAGGGATGATGTGTGTTTTTCATTTGCTGGGAATGTTGGAGGAAGTCAGAACTCCAGCTTCTGGAGGGCACAATTCAGCCCTAGTTATTGAAAAATAATCTTCCATATCCCACTTAGTTTTCCATTCCCAGAGCAGGTGCCTTGCCCCATCAGCAGGTGTAGGATGCAGGGCATGGCACCTCTCCCTCCCCCAGTTCATAAGGATGGCAGCTGGACAGAAGCCCTAGTAGCATCTTCCAGATGGGGTAAGATTGGAACCCAAGACAAAAGGCTCATTATCATGAAGTGATAATTTACATGGAATGTTCGGTCTGTTTCTCCCCCACATAAAAGAAAAGGTTAAAAAGACTGGAGGCCAGTTTTTCTATGGTCGTGGCACTAGTTGCACCAATTTCCCCCCGCAGAAGTGATGGCACTTGCTTTGACTGAAATAACAGAACTTGACATGTTACGTTAACTCACCTGGAACCTGAGGAATCTGCCCACTGCTCTCTCACATACATGGGCCAGTTAGGTTCATCCGTGCCCTGACCATGCACTTGAATAAAAAACAAAATATCCCATGTGGTGCCATGTATGGATGCCACAGGCTCCTAGGACCTAGGGCCTGAAGGGACATTAGAGGTTGTCTAGCCCAGTTCCATCACTGTACAAAGGAGGAAATGAGGTTCAAAGCGGGTGAAGCACAAGGTCATATACATAAGTAGCAGGGCCAGGCTTTCTCGACTCCAAATCCATTAGATTTCCCATCATACATTACTTGCCACAAGCTATGACTCTACACACCACCTAAAAACCTAAATACTCCTCCCTGGCCACCCCTTCCTTTAGCGTTGTCTCTTCTTCTTAGAACAGAAGCTCATTGAACACAAAGATTGTCTTGCCTTTTGTTACTGTATCCCCAGTACAAAGCATGGTGCTTGACACATAATAACTACTCTTTTTCATTCATTCATTCATTCATTCATTCATTCATTCATTCATTCAGTGATACTATGATTCAAAGAGCTCCTTGGGCCTCTTCCAGCTCCCACAGTCTCTAGTGGTCTGGGATTCTCTGACATCCAGTCTCACCTGCAGGCAATGTCAAGGTCACAGTCCTTGTCAATGTAACAGGGATTCTTCCCTCCCAATTCCAGGGTCACTGGGGTCAGGTGCTTGGCTGCAGCTATCATGACAATCTTGCCCACTCCTGTGCTCCCAGTATAGAGGATGTGGTCAAATTTCTCCTTGAGCAATTCTGTGGTCTCAGGAACACCACCATTAATGACTGGAAACAGGTCCTGCCGTGAAAACAGATTGAGGAGAAGAGTCAGAAAACACTCTCTGTCTTGAGGCTCAGGTGGTCCAGTGGGGAAAGCCCTAGAGTTGGCACCAGAGGACCCAAATGGCCTCCAAGGTCCCTGCCAGCTCCAAATCTGTACTCCTGAGGTTCCTTGACTGGAATACTATCACTGCTTTCTCTCCCACTTCTCCAGCATGCCTCCCAGGAGCCTCATCATCATGCAAAACTGCATCAGCCTTGGTACTGACACTTCTGATGAGAGGACAGAGTGGTGAGCTTCTCCCAAAACTTCTGTTTAAGCAGGGTACCAGGTCAATCATTTTTCATTTCCCACTCAGTTAGACTCCTTTGGATTTCTCCATCATGCCCCAGTGCTGGCTACCTACCCATCCCTCCCTCAGGCTGCTTGCCCTGCCTGTTTAGCTTCATTCAGATGTTGTCTTCCCTCCTTAGATTGTAAGGGGCTGTCTTTCTTTTTCATATTTGTATCTCCTGTGTTTAGTAAAGCACCTGCACATAACAGGCATGTAATAAATGCTTATTGACAGACTGACTCCAGGATAACCTTCCACAGGTAAATTATCAAACAGGTGCCTTCCACCATCTGGTGCCACCTGACTTTCATGCTTTGTCCCCTGCTAATCCCTTTCACAACCACAGTCATATGACAATGTCTTCTTATCTCTCTATCTTTGCTGAAACTGGTCCCTACTCCTGGAATTCTCCTTTCTCCCCAATTTATCCTTAAACTCTTATTCACCATAAGGGAGGAATTTATGAGCAAACAAGAGATAGAAAGCATCATGAGATGTAAAATGTGTAATTTTGATTATATTTAATTAAAAATGGTGTGTACAAATAAAACCAATGCAGCTAAGATTAAAAAGAAAAAAAACCAGAGAAATTTTTTACAAGTTTCTCTGATAAAGGCCTCATTTCTCAAACAGATAAAGAACTGAGTTGAATTTTTAAGAATACAAATCATTCCTCAATTGATAAATTGTCAAAGAATATGAAGAGGCAATTTTCAGAATAAGAAATAAAAGCTACCTACAATAATTTGAAAAAAATCTCTAAATCATCGCTGATTAGAGAGATACAAGTTAAAAAAAACTCTGAGGCACCATGTCACACCTATTAGATTGGCTAATATGAGATAAAAGTAAAATGACAAATATTGGAGGGGATGAGGAAGAATTAAGACACTAATGCAGTGTTGGTAGAGTTGTGAACTAATTCAAGCATTCTAGAGAGTAATTTGAAACTATGCCCAAAAGGGCACAGCATTCATACTCTGCATGTGCATACCCTTCAACCTCACAATAGCAACAGTGGGTGTGTATCCCAAAGAGATTTTTTTTTTAAAAGGGAAAAAATCCAATTTGTACAAGGGTATTTATAGCAATTCTTTCTGTTGTGGCAATTGGAAATTGAGGAAATGTCCATCAATTGGGGGATGGTTGAACAAGCTATGGTAAATAAATGTAATATGAAATACTATTGTGCAATAAGAAATGATGAACAGGGTGGTTTCAGGAATACTTGGAAAAACATATCTGAATTGCTGCAAAGTGAAGTGAGTAAAACCAGGAGAACACCATACACGTTAACAGCAACATTGTAATGATGATGAATTGTGAATGTCAGCGATTTTCAGCAATTTCAGCAATACAAAAGAATTCCAAAAAATTCAGTTAATCTGTAAGCTCATTGACATCAGAAGCTCTGTCTTTAAAATTTATTTTTCTTGTAGCATCTAGAACACTTTGTTGAAAACACTTAGTACTTTGTTGAAACTAAAGGAATAAAATTTAATGGTTATGGGCAACTGTGTAGAAGTACTGGGGGTGAGCAGTAGGGGTGGAGGTAGGGAATCCCTGGTCCTGAGACTCAGAATTCCCATTGTTATTTCCAGTAGTTGGGGAATGTGACAGAATGAAGGAGAATAGTGAGCTCTGAGTCTCCTTCCTTCTACTCTCACCTCTCCTTTACTAATAGGAAGAGCAAGGAAGGAAGGATGGGGCATGGTGTGGGGGAAAGGACACTCAACTGGGAGTCAGGGACATCTAGTTAGCAGTGTGATCTCAGACAAATCATTTTCTCCCTCTGTGCCTCAATTTTCTGCTCTCTAAAATGCCTGGAGTATAAGGTTATGTGTGGAAGAGGCCTTAGACATCTTTCCATACTAATCCCTCACTTTTCATAGGAGTAAACTGAAGCCCAGACAAATTACCTTATTAGTCTAAGGTCACAGAGATAAACAAATAACAGGTGAGGGATTTGCCAATCCAACAAAATTAATTAAGCCCCAGCAAGTGTTTAAACTGACTTGGGAAGCACAAAGTGTAGATAAGATAAGAGTCCCTCCCCTTCAGTTCTTACAAACTAGAAAGAGCAGATTGGGGTCCCTCAGCTCTACAAGAATTACTTTGTCCCCCACCTCCAATTCTGCCCGTGTGACAAGGTCCCATTCTTTCCCATACAGAGAACTTTGGGGCTGAGACTCACCTTGTCCAGGTACTGAGGGAGCAGTGTGGCCAGAAGGGTGGCTGTTTGCTCACTCACTTCAGAAGGCTTGAGGACCACAGCATTGCCTATAGGATACAAGAAAACACCCCTTTACCCAGAGTGTCATACCAGACTCCTGCACCCCATGAATCCAAGGGTCATAGTATTCCCTTAGCTCCTCCACATCAAGTTGTAACCAACACAGGGAAAATCCATCTTTTGGCACCTCTGAGGGAGAAAGGTACAGGCTTCCTTCCCATAGTGACCACCATTCTAGGTTCCCCTGACTCCTGGTTCTCTCCTGACCTGAGCCCCCAGGCTCAGAGATCAGAGAGCACGCCAAACCACATAGACATCAACATGTCTGCGTGCACACACATGTGCATAGACACTCACAGGCTTGTGCCACACCTGTCTAATGCTGTGCTATGGTTTGCTTGGGCCCAGATCTTGTCCTCTAGCCCTAAATGAACCCCCTATTCTGACCAGTCTTCCAATTCAGACTATGAGCCTCAATCTTTTTCCTATATCTCATTTCCTTTGGAAGGCAAAAGGATAGTTACCAATAATAATTATTATGGCTCGCATTTATATACTGCCTACTAGGTGCTAGGCACACGCTAGACGCATTACAATTATCTCTTTGATCATCACAACATCCCTGACAGTTAGGGATTATTATTATTATATCCATGTTATAGATGAGGAAGCTGAGGCAAACAGGGCTTGTGACTTGTGCAGGGTCACACAGCTAGTAAGTGTCTGAGACCAGATTTGATGTCAAATCTTCCTGAGTCCAGGCCCAACACTTTAACCATTGAACCACTTAAATAGTTGGACACAAAGGAAAGGGGCCACAATCTAACTGAGAGAAGAAGGAGTGAACATTTAAAGCTAACAGGGGGATGCAATGTGGGGTGCAAGAATGCTGACCCTTTGGTCATAAGTTGAATCCTGACTCTCCTTCTTACCACCTGTAAAATGGGAGACTCAGAAAAAATTGAGAGGTGCAGACTGTCAAACTTTTAAAGCTGAACAAACAGACCCAGAAGGCTTAAACTACTTGTCCAATGTCATGTTGCTAATAAGTGAATTTGGTACAATTCACTTGCATGTCATGGCATCACCTCCCTGATGTCATGGTCCTCTTTGAGAACGAAGGACAAATGACAACCTCTGGTGAGTAGAAAGACGAGCTTCCTCACTGGGCACCCAATGGAAACTGGCCAGTTGGACAACACAGCTCTTGTCTTTTCTTTTTTATTCCTTTCTTTTCTTCTCTTTTCTCATCTTGTCTAGTCTAGTCTAGTCTTGTCTTGTCTTCTCTTGTTTAGTCCTGTCTAGCCCTGTATTGTCTTGTCCAGTCTTGTCTAGTCTTGTCCTGTCTAGTCTTGTCTTGTCTAGTCCTGTCTAGTCCTGTATTGTCTTGTCTTGTCCTGTCTAGTCTTGTCTTGTCTTGTCCTGTCTAGTCTTGTCTTGTCTTGTCCTATCTAGTCCTTTCTAGCCCTGTATTGTCTTGTCCAGTCTTGTCTAGTCTTGTCCTGTCTAGTCTTATCTTGTCTAGGCCTGTCTAGTCCTGTATTGTCTTGTCTAGTCTTGTCTAGTCTTGTCTTGTCCTGTCTAGTCTTGTCTTGTCTTGTCCTGTCTAGTCTTGTCTTGTCTTGTCCTGTCTAGTCCTGTCTAGTCCTGTATTGTCTTGTCTAGTCTTGTCTTGTCTAGTCCTGTTTAGTCTTGTCTAGTCCTCTGTTGTCTTATCTAGTCTTGTCTAGTCCTGTTTAGTCTTGTCTAGTCCTCTGTTGTCTTATCTAGTCTTGTCTTGTCTTGTCTAGTCCTGTATTGTCTTGTCTAGTCTTATCTTGTCTTGTCTTATCTAGTCTTGTCTTGTCTTGTCTAATCCTGTCTAGTCCTGTATTGTCTTGTCTAGTCTTGTCTTGTCTTGTCTAGTCCTGTCTAGTCTTGTCTAGTCCTCTGTTGTCTTATCTAGTCTTGTCTTGTCTTGTCTTATCGTGTCTAGGCTTGTCTTGTCTTTTCTTTGTCCACCTAGGGTAACAACCCCTTACCTGCAGGTGTTCTGCCCAAAGGAATATAAATTTTGATAGCTGAAACTTTTTTTCTTAAGGACTTTCCCTTATGTCCAAATCACTCTGGTTCTCATTGAATGACCAACTATAGATCCCAGGCCAAGCCATACTTGATCATTGTTTGGGCCCTGATTGGCTCAGAGGGAATGCAAATAGCAATTATTTCTGTTTTGGCCAGAAACCTTGAGGGTCTTTCCCTCCCAGATTGATTATTTTTCCTTTTTTTTTTTTAACGTGATAAAGAGGCCATTCTTTTACTCTTGTCTTACCTAGGCTTAATCCTGGAATAAACACTTCCTTAGTCAAAGGGAGAACTGTTTAAGACCTTAGCTTAAAAAAGTCAAGGTCTCCCATTTCATCCTGGGCCATCTCCAGTCTTCTTGATCTATATCTCCCCATTGGATGAAGATGACTTCAAAGGAGAAAGTGAGGCTAGTGACTTTGCGCATCCTGCCTCACTTACATCCAATCCACTTGCATGTCCTGGTCTACTTTGAGAATCAAGGACAAAAGACAACAAGTAGATTTGAAGTCAGATCCTAGATTCAAATTCTGACAGCTACTTAATGTGTAAGTGACTTTAGACTAATGATGGTTTTATTTGAGATTCAGTCTCCTTATGTGCAAAATAAGAGGGTGGGTAGGCCAGATGTCCTCCAAAGTCCCTTCCAACTTTAAATCTCTGATCTTATGAAACTGCTGGGCAAGTTACCAGTGATTCAACCAGTAACCAAACTGAGTGGTCTCCTTAAACATTTCGGATGCTACATGAGACTCTAGATGAATTCTAGCTCAAGAACTGAGTCTCACACCCAGTTTGATCATGAATATTATGGCAGTTTGACTGACCTGCCAATCCTCCTAGTGATGGGGTCCAGTGTGCTATCCTGAGGCTAATTCTAGGGAACACTGCTATGATCCATGAGGAGCGCCCCTTCCTCTCAGAAGATTTGGAGTCAGAGGACTTGGGTTCAAATCACTCAACCTCTCTGGACCTCAGTTTCCACATCTGTAAAATTGGTTAGATGATCCCTTCCAGCTATAAATCTAAAAACCTCTCTATCATCCAGAAGAAAGAAATTTTCCCCACCTCTAGCAATGACTCCTACCAACGGCTGGACTGACAGAACAAAGGGGTAGACCCAGGTCCCAATGATCAGAACCACACCCAGGGTTCTAAGTGGATGTAGGGCTGTTCATCCTTTGCATTTTCATTCTTTTCCACTGACTCATTCAGGATCCACTGAGGAAGGCTGGTGATCACATAGTCAACTTCTTCCAATAAGTAAATTCACTCTTGATAGAGTTCAGACTGCTTGTTCTGTGGCAACAATGGCATTCAGGTTGAAATCAGAGTCTCCGGGCCTCAGACTCCATCTACCCCAACCTTCTTATTTTACACAATGATAGGATGGAGACCAAGGGAGGTTAAGGGATTGGTGCATCATCACACAGGGAGCAATTACCAGTGGCAGTATTCAAAGCCATGTCCTCTGACTGTAGAGTCTGCCCTTTTTTACATTTTACCAAAAGGTACCAGATACTACCTCCCAAATCACAGGCAGAGAGCCAAGCCAAAAACCCCTAAGAAGATTGCCTGTCTGCTGAAAAGCCTCCTGAATGCCAGCTCTTTGTTTACTGGGTTATGGCTCCTAACCATGAAGTCCCAGGAACGGACATCAACTATGTGCAGCAGGTTGCAAAAGGACCTATGAAGGCAGTGGGCTAGCGCTGAATGAT
Source organism: Notamacropus eugenii (assembly GCF_028372415.1). Classification (NCBI taxonomy): domain Eukaryota; kingdom Metazoa; phylum Chordata; class Mammalia; order Diprotodontia; family Macropodidae; genus Notamacropus; species Notamacropus eugenii. The sequence goes on along the minus strand of NC_092873.1, from coordinate 41,456,088 downwards.
AAGAAAGCATGATTATGACTGTTGGGACAAGTCACTTCCTTTTGTCTTCTGGAAACTGGGATCAGACTAGGGCAACTCTGAGATCTCTTCCAGCTTTTCCCTTGGCTTGGCTTGGTTGGTTGGATGGAGGCTGGAAGAACACCCAGGAGCCTAGGAGGCCAACATTTCTGAGTGTCCTTCTTGCTCTGACTACTGTGAATCTCTGCCTGGATTTCAATGCCCTCGCCTCCACAAGGTACAATCATCTCTCTCTGAAGCCCTCCCCTCTGCTCAGGCCAAGCCCCAATCTGGGCTCATTCTGGCCTCTATATCTTTGCTCTATTTCCTTTCTATGTTGAATCCCCTTCCCATTTCTGTCCTGTCCCATTCTTTTGAGTTCTACCTCCTCACCTCCCATCTCAAAGTCATCCCAAATTATTTCCCTCTGCATTCATCCATCCATTCTGAATTTGTCCTGAAATTCTATGCCCTTACTAGTGCCAGAGCACTTTACCCATGGCCTTGTATTTATAGGGTCATAGGATTTCCAGCTGGAAGGGGCCAGTCTCTGAGTACAACCTTCTTTCCCCAGTTCAACCCTAAGCTCTTTGAAGGCAGATGTGGTTTGTCCCTATCCCTCTGGCATGTCCCATAGTCCCTAAGATGGGCTCCTGGTCAAGGCTGGGCTCATGGACTGAATCACTACTTTGTGGAGATCAGCATATAGGGCTGCAACAATTTCCTCTTCTCTCTCCTTCACCATTCTTTTGAGGTTTTCCAGGTGCTGGATCTGGAATTTCAAGGGCCAGGTTTTACCAGAGTTGAAGGCAGCCCTGGCCTGCTACATGGTCTTGCTGATTTTGCTTATGGTCTCTGAGAAAACCATAACAGACCATAACCATAACAGACATAGAGGGCTTTTTAGGAAATGAAAATGAAAACGGTCATCTTTTCCATTCAGTTCACTCCAATAAACACTTCTTGAGGGATGTTATACACCAGGACCTATATCAAGTATTGGGATGTAAAGACAAAAACCAACACCAGTGCCTGACCTCAAGAGACTTATATTCTACTGAAGGTCTACAATATGTACACAGATGGGTAGAAACAAAGTAGTTCTGGGGTAGAGAGTGAGGAACACTAATAACTGGGAAAGGCCAGGTGTGGGAAGTGGCCACTGAGCTGTGATTTCATGGGAGCTCCAAAGACCATGGAGGTGAGGAAGGAGGGCATGCCAAGAGTAGGGAACAGCCTATGCAAATACATAGAGGTAGGAAATGGGATATCATGTGTAGGGAATAACTTGTAGGAGATTTGGATTGGAACCTAAAGTATGAGATGGAGATTCATGTGAAATTAGTGTGGAAAAACAAGCTTCATCAGGACATCATGGTTTCCTTTGAGAAATGCTAAACTTGCTCAGTGTGCTTGGATTTATGGAACTTGAGTTCAAAGTTAGTCTATGCTCCTCACTCCCTGTGATTTGCTTATAGTTGCACAGCTGGTAAGTGCAAGAGGCAGAATCTGAACTCAAGGTTTCCTGATCCCAAATCCAATGCTCTCTCTGCTATTACAAGGAATCTCTCAGAACAAGAAGACAAGTCAGGATCTGAACTCAGGTCTTATAACTTCCATTCCAGGCTACATTCCATTATACCACATTGGAAAGGACCAAGCCAATCTCCTTAGTTTCTAGAAGAAAAGACTGAAGCCCAGGGAGGGGAAGCAATTTATCCCAGATCACACAGAAAGTTTGTGAGAGTTTTCTCTCTGCTCTCTGTCAGAGGAAATTCGCACCAAGATATTACCTCTATCAAACTGCCAACTACTAAGGCATAAGGAAAGAATCACGGTCCTCCCTCAACATGCACACGTCCATCCATGTCACCTGCATTTGAAGGGACACCTCAGGGAGAGGAAAATGCTGAACTGAAAACAACGTATAATGGTGGGAATCCAAGCAACATGACGGCTGGATGGGGAAGATTTTGGGGATGGGGCACTGCACCCTGGACATGGCTGCCTACTCTGATGCTTGCTGGATGTGCAACCTTGGACAGGTCTCTTCACTTTTCTGAGACTCCGGAGTGACCCATTTCACTTTCAGACAGCTCTTGTTTTTCTTTATCCTTTGATTTCAAAGAGAACCAATAGAATAATGTACCTCTCACAAATACTGCTAATGTACAACAACCTTCCAGCATGACATCACACTCGTAGAACATAACAGATAGGGGAGACCTGAGCAGTCAGCTAAGCTTAACACTCTCAATTTTGCTACAAATTTTCTCCAACCTACTTTTATCTCAATGGAATTTCATAGCCCCAAGGTGGTTGTGGGTTTGATCAATATAGTTTGAACAATCCCCACTTACCCTGTAACCAAATGAATGAGGTAGGCATTAGCTGAAGATTATGAACAGAGAGGAATTCAGTTTGGAAAATAAGGCTCTAGACAACTCCAGGTCTGGAGAACTCTCACTTGCGGAGACAGCAAGTTGGACATTGGTCTGGGAGATGGGCACAGAAGATACTTCTGTACATCTAAGCATCATGGGATATTCTCCCTAAAGACACTCTATCCACATAGTCTCAAACATTGGCTCCAACACATGTTCATGAATTCAGTCATTACTGATAAATTCAATTATTTGAATTATTAATTAGCATGTCATAGAAACTATTGGAAATTTACTCTACAGAACTAGAAAAACTAGAAAAATGCAGCAAAAGTGAATAAAGAAATTACATTCTACAGTTTCCCTCACACACTGGGACTCCTCGCAATGATTAGCAACTGAAGATAGCCTCACTCCTCCCTATTTAAAGTCTTGTCTTCCTTTCTTCCCACATCACAATTTGGCTCCAAACCGACAAAATTTATGTGACAGGGCAAAATTGATATTTAAATGAGAGGATAAAACTTAATGCAGAGCCCTACACTTTATAAAAAGTCTTGGTTTTAAAAATTAGCTATGTGTGATATTATCTGCTTTATTTTGAAATGTAGTCATGTGTCTTTAAAGGGATGCTCAGAGCTAAGATGCTGGATTTGAAAGGGGAACTCTTTGCTCATGGTGTGGTGCTCATGGTGCTTATGGTGTGATTGAATCAGCCTAGTAGGGAGGATTTTCAGTGTTCCAAGGTACAACTTGCCAGAGCAGTAACTTTGCTAAAAAGTTAAAATCAGTTACATGAAGTTTGGATCTTCCAAATCACAATTCAGATCTCATTCCCTTTCCTCAAAGCATCATAACGACCATGTGGCTAACCCATGAGGGTGCATTTGTGTTTGGGAAGCCTTTCAAAGTTAGGATAGACCCTGTTTTCTGCCTTGCAGATCCCAGATAATAGTCTTCTCCATGACCTCAATGTCCCTTCCTTCTTTAGAGCTTAAGTGCTGATTGGATCTCCAATCACTGACACTGGAGACCAGGTTCTCTTTGGGAGTATCTCTCACTAATTCTATGGGACTTTTGCTGACATCCAAGAGTTCCCCTTAGAAACACAAGAATTTTGGTTATGACTCTCTCAAAATGGATTCCCTGCAAGCATGCAGGCTCACAAGATATGAGATATAGAATAGTTTCCATTTAATTTGGCAGAAAAAGGCAGGAAGGGCTTATGTCCTGACTCCTCAACAACCAGGAAAACAGACCTTTTCTGAAGGACATCAGTTGTTTCTGGAAGTTTCCACCTTCTCCCTATGCTGATATAGTCCATATAATTCACAGTACCAATGAAAGGCTGGGCTTGAGTGGTAGGGTGGGTGGAGGTGGCAGGGGGTGGGGAGCAGTGGCAGACAACATATACTGGGAAATATTATCACAGTCAAATGCAGAAAGGCAGAAATATTAAATGCAAACCTTTCAGATCATGATGCAGTAAAAATTACGTGTAACAAAGGGCCATGGAAAGGCAGGCTAAAAACTAAAAACTAAATAATCAGATCCTAAAGAATGAGTGTGTCACACGACGAATCATAGAAACAATCATTACCCATAATTATGTAGGTCTCTTTGGCACCCAAAGAAAAATCAGTAAGGCTACCTTGAATGGCAAACACATCCCAGAGTCATAGAGCTGAAAGGAAACTCAGAGGCCACCTAACTAAAGCTCTTCATTTTACAGAAGATGAAACTGAGGCCCATGGCAGTGGGGGAGTGACTAAGTGGTCTGCCCAAGGTCACACAGAAAGCAAGAGTCAGACTTGAACCTAGGTCCTCTGACTCCTGAGCCGGTGTTCTCTCCTATGTGTCCTCCCACCTCCCTAGTGTCTCTGTATTCGAAGGTGACGGACAGGTTCCAGGTTCTTGTGGAGAAGAGGAATTCATACCTTTACTGACAAAAGAGAATGTTCATACTTTTGTTCACTCAACAGGTCTTTATTGAATAAATGTTTTGTCCTCAGCTCTGTTCTAGGTACAAAGGGGGAAAGCATACAAACAAAGTAAGCTGATTCCTGTCCTGGAGAAGCTTCCAGTCTACTCAGGAAGATAAAAGATCCAGAAGCATAGAACAGTTAAATAACAACCCAAAGGAATCTATGTTAAAGACAAGGGTCTGGTAAACACAGTAGATGCTCCACAAGTCCCACAGAGCAAGATGTCCCATATATAGGTTGGGGTGGTCTGGGAAGGCTTCCCAGAGGAGGTGACACTCAAGGTGCCAATTGAGGGAGTGGTTGGATTGCTTGAGGCAGGGAGAAGAGAAAGGGGAGATTGGGAGGAGAGCAGTGAGGAAGATTCAGAGCTTGGAGTTAAATGAAGGGCTTTCAGACATCATTTTGCTCCAAAGGACAATGAAACATGGCCACCTCCTCACTTCAGTGATGCCTGTGAAGAAGGGAGAAAGGGAGAGGTGATTAGAGAAAAGATTTTAGTCCCTCCATAGCTCCCCACTTCTGTCAGGGAGAGTCACAGACCCATAGGGTAAGAGCTGGAAGACACAGAGGCCAATCAGTCTAAACCCCAATCCTCTCTGAGCTCCACCCAGTTTCTGACCTCCTCCTCCTCCCACACTAGGACCATCTTGGCCTTGGTCTGGGTAAGATGCCACGATAGTACTGTCCCTGTCAGAGGTAGTCATGATGTAATCCCATTCAAGGCTCTTAGCCTGCCAAAATCTCCATTTGCTGCTCCTTAAAATGAAACGATTCAACTAGATAATCTCTCCAAGGTCCCCGCCAACTCTTCTGTGATTTCAGTCCTTCTCTGTGGCTTTCACCAAGAGAAGCTTCACCTTTGGAGATCAGACTTTCCTCTTGCATCTTTTTGATCAGTATTAACATAAGACTCATTGATTTTGTTAAATTTTTTCCGGTTTTTTAAAATAGACTTTACTTTCTGTTTTATCTATTTCTCCTCTAATTTTCAAGATTTCCTTTTTTACTTGTGGTTCAGTCATCAGTTATGTCTGACCCCATTTGAGAGTTTCTTGGCAAAGAGACTAGAGAGGTGTGCCAGTTCCTTCTCCAGCTCATTTGACACATGAGGAAACTGAGGCAAACAGGGTTCAGTGACTTGCCCAGAGTCACACAGCTAGTAAGTATCCGAGGTCCAATTAGAACTAGATCTTCTGGACTAGAGGCCTGTTTTTTATCTACTGTGCCACTTCAATTTTTTTTACTTGGGATTTATTTATTCATCTAATTTTTAAAACTCCAGATTTAGCTCCTGAGTGCACTCTTTGCCTATTTTGCTCATGTAACTTTGTAGAGAGATATTTTTTCCTCAACAGATTGTTTAATTGCATCCCAGAAATTTTTGGTATATAGTGTCATCATCATCATTTTCTTTTTCCAAATAAAAAAATTTATAGGTATATTTTTCTTATATATGACCAACATTTCCCAGAGCATCTCACTTTCTCCCCTTCCCAGAGAATCTTCCCTTAAAATATGAGTGAGTGAGAGAGAGGAAGAGAGAGAGAGAGAGAGAGAGAGAGAGAGAGAGAGAATAAAAAGTTCAACAAAACTAATCAATATAATAGAAAACTTAATTATATTTTTTTAAAAATTATTCTTTTTCACAAAATTATTAACTATTACCTGAATTTATTCTTGACATATGCATTATTCAGAATATCATTATTAAGTCTTTTTACTTTGGTTCTCTGTATTTTGTTGTACTATGAACTGTCCAAGAGATACTTCATATTTCTGGTTTGTTTGGTTTTTTTTTAACATTGTTTTATTAATTCTTAATGCCCTGGTACATGGTCTATGTACATGTGGTCCTAAGAGACAGAACCAAAATCTTTGGAGGAGAAACAGAATTTAGTTCTCTTGGCCAATTCTGTGGTCTTTTGTTTGTTTGTTTTATTCCTCTTCTATTTTTAACAATTTCCTCTTTGAAATTTACTCTCCAGCCCCAGAACAGTGTCCAGACTCCATGTTTCTCCTGGCTGTTTGGCAAATGTCACAAGGATAAGAAATCCCTCTTTCTCACCTTTCCTCTCCCTGATACTCAGAAGATCTGTGTTCTAATCCTGGGTAGACACTAACTGAAGGTGTGACTTTGGACGCATCATTTCACTTTCTCTGTGCCTCAGTTTCTTCCTCTGAAAATAAAGAGTTTAAGCTACATAGCCTCTCACAAACTTTCCACTTCTAAATCCATGGTCTGACAACTAAGAAGGTCTCTCTCAGCTTTGACATTCCAGGGTTCTCTCACCTCAACAGGAAAAGGTGGAAACCGGAATTTGTCAGAGTCCTCCTTCTTCAGACGCTTGATCAAGCAGGACCGGCGGTGGGAGAAGGTCTCAAAACTCTTCTTACCATGATAGAAGCCCATGCCACTGTCACCTGCAAGGGAGCCAGAAAATCCACGTGTTTGTAAGGCTTGGACAGGCAGCTCACTCTGTCTCTGCATTGCACACATCTCCTTTCCTGCCCCTCCCTCTCTTCTCCATTATCTTCCCATCTTCTTCCAGTTCTACCCTCTGTTCTCCTCCTCCTGTTATATCTCAGCGGAGGCTCTTTTCAATTTCTCCCCCCCTCCATTGGGCAGTGGTCAAGTGAAATCATGATAATGATAATAACAACCACTTCTATAACTCTCTTCGAGGGCTGTCATGGCTTTCACACAGGTGACCTCATTTGATCTGCTCTGCACCATAACCCAGGGAGGTGGTATCATCAGCCTAAATGGGAATATGGCTTCTCATCCATCTTTGTTGGGGGTCCCATGCCCAGGCCAGATATGCCATAATTCCTTGGGTCAGGAAAAAGGGCAAGGAATGGGCAGGAGTCAGGGAGGTCTGGGACTCACCTACACCACCATAGGGTAGAGTGTGGACACCAACGTGGGCCAGCACATCATTGGCAGTCACACCTCCACTGGAAGTCTCTGCAATTATCTTCTTGATGACCTAGAAGATAGCACCAAGATTCATTTATAAAATGGACCAGAAAGCCTCAAAGTTCCAAGACCTAATATGGCCAGGAAAGAAGTCATGGCTGTGGGGTTAGAAGAGTGAAAGTGTGGTCTAATGGGAAGACCACTAGATTTGGAGTCTGATGACCTGGGTTTCATTCCTGGCTCTGTTCCACATTAGCTCTGTGACCTTGGACATATCCCCTTCCCTCTCTGGCCCTTCCTTGTAAGATCCTTTGTAGATATGGCGTGCCATATCTGATGAGCTTCCAAACAACACACACTGGCTTGGGATTCCTGGTGAGAGACTAACCCAGAGCTTCTAAGCACAAGACAGAACAATTCCCTACTAGAAAGAAGAGAAGGGCTAGCCAGGTCAATCTGTCCTTTGCCCAGAGCCACACTCTCTCCTGGAAGGCAGAGGCTGCCCCTCCAAAAGGAGGGCAGGTTCACACACAGCATAGAAGATTGGAAAGTATGCTGAATTTGGAGTCAGAAGACCTGAGTTCAAATTTAGGGACCTTTACTTAGTACCTTGGTACTATCTCTGAGACTCAGTTTCCCAAAACATAAAATGAGGTGTTGGATTGGAAGGCCTCTTTGAGTTCTAGTCCTAGGATCCTATGATTTTAGGTGAGGGAAGCTGGTAATCTACCCAGGAGTTCAGATTCCGAGGGGCTGGGCTAAGAATTAGAAGTTAAAGCTAGGGCTAAGAGCCCAAGTAAAATATTAAGGAATACATTAAGTTTGAAGTCAGAGGAAAGGGATCCAAGTCTCCCATCAGCCAGTGGGAAGGCTCCTGGATTTACAAGTGAAAGGGCATGAGTTGGAATCCCAGCTCTGCCAAATACTGTGCTAAACAATTTATAGATTTTATCTCATTAAGTACTCACAACAACCCTGTGAGGGGGTACTATTATTATCCCCACTTGGTGACAGAGGTAAATGACTTACCCAGAGCACACAGGTAGGTCTGTTTAAACTCAGGTCTTCCTCACTCCAGCTCCCATGCCCTATCCACTGCACCACCTAAGTGTCCAAAGCTTATAAGAATCCAGTATTCCCTTTATTATACAGCTCTGCTTTCAATGCCCCATAAAAGTGAAATAGTATTAAATTCTCTGGATAACTTTTAGTTCCAGGGTGCTCTAGAAAAAAGTATTTGACTGGTTTGTGGAAAGGCAGCCTTGGCAGCCTGTGTGAGTGTACTGGGGGGGAGGTGAGCAGCACGGAGAGGTCAGGGTCAGGTTCCCTAGTATTGATTACCTGATCATTGTTAGAAAACACATAGAGAGCCAGAGGCTTTGGTCGTTCATTGATGAGTTGGATAGCGTCATCCAGGCTCTTCACGCAGACGATAGGAAGAAGAGGCCCAAAGATTTCTTCCTGCATCACCTGAGACCTTGGGTCAACATCAGTGAGAATGGTTGGGGCTACAAAGACCAAGAAACAAAGCAGGTGCCAGAGTAAGAAACCTGGGGTGGCTCATTCTTAACTCATGCACAGCCCACCCATACACACCCAGCCAGCTAGCCTTTGAAAACACCTTCTCAACTAATAACCAATAGTACATTGAAGTGGGTGGAAGACTGGATTGAGAATTGGCCTTGGAATCAGAAAGACTGTTCCCTCTGCCACATGCTGCTGGCTTGGTGACCCTGGGCAAATCAGTGAACTTCTCAGTAGCTCAGTCACTCAATCAGCTAGTGATTATTAAGTAAGGCACTGAGCTTAGACCTAGGGGTACAAAGAAAGGGGAAAAAAACCCAAGTCATGACATCTAGGAGGTCACAATCCAGTGGGGGAGACTCAGGCACATTGCCATGCCTCCTTGAAGGCAGAGACTCTCTTTTGCCTCCTTTTGTGTGCTTAGTATGGTGCCTGGAACATAGTAGGGGCTTTATAAATTGTTATTGTGTTATATTTGAACTTCATGGGAACAATATCTAGACAGAATAAATTGGAGGAAATCTCAGAGGGAAGGTACTAAGATGAAGGATGACTAGGGAAGTGCTCTTGCAGAAGGTGGGATTTTAGCTGAGACTTCAAGGAATCCCAGAGGTGGAGAAGAGGAGGAAGAGCATTCCAGGCAGCCAAGGAAAATGCTCAGAGGTCAGAAGTGGGTGTCATGACTGTAAGGAGAGGAGTGTCCCTGAATGAAGGAGTACAAGAAAAGAGGAGGATGTAAGAAGCCTGCCAGGGTACGCTGTGCCAGGCCCTCTCTAAACTGATGCCACAGAGAGGGCTGTGAACAATCCCAGGTGCTGTCCCAGACAGCCTTCCAGCATTCCCCAACATCTGTGCATCTGTTGGTGGATTCTTAGATGACCTTGATAACAAGGCAGGTGGCCAACTGGGCATTGGGGGACCCTTCATCTTTTTCCATCTCCCTGCCAGCAACAGCATCAAACAAGTCTGGCTGGGAGCCCCCACAGGGGATGCTCTGGAGACCTCAAGTCATGGGCACAACTTTAAAAACAAACAAAAAAGGTAGCCCATAAAAGTGGTTGGTCCATGAATTTCTTGTGGCCTGAGTTGAACATCAGAGCTGAGTCACCCTGGGCCCACCCTTTTGCCCACAGAAAGAGAAGCAAACTCTGGGGGAAACAACTCCATCCATCCTCCTCTCCAGTCCTGAATGAATTAAAGAAATCAAGTGCAAAGCATTGGCAGCCAACAACTCTGGTTAAGGGTCTTACACTGGGGGCACCTAGGCCAATACTAAGGGTCCATCTGGGGTAGGAAGAAGGGAATGGGGCATCAGAGTGAAAAGCAGAGGGATGATGTACTTCAAGTCAGAGGAAGTGGGGTAGCCTGGCTCTGAAATCTGTCCCCTCTGTGACCTTAGAAACTACTTTCCCTTTCTCTGGGTCTCAGTTTCCTTCTCTGTAAATTGAGAGGGCTGGGAAGACAGGGAAGCATGTTGGAAATTTCAAGCCCTGGATTCAGAATCACTGATCCTGTATGGTTCCTCCTCTTGAAAAAAACCAAGAGGGGTGAGACCTGAGCCAGGGGAAGTTGGCTCTACTGGGCAGGGAGGTTCAATGGATAGCCCTGCCCTCAGTGTGATCAGCCTCCAGATTCCCAGACAGGTTTTTGTTCCTTCTGTCTCATTCCTGCCATGGTGGTGGGTTGGGGGCAGGAAGGCACTGCTTCTGAAGGAAACTGGAGGGACCTGAAGGCATGTGTTTATATAACCCAGCCTTCCTTCCTTTTCCTTCTGTCTACTTCTCACCCCTAAACCCCACCTTGGGCCAACCAATGCCCAAAATGAGAGCCAAGAAGGAAAGAATTCACTATTAAAAATGCTCTCAGGGGAGCTAGGTGACACAGTGGATAGAGAACTAGTCCTGGAGTTGAGGACTTGAGTTCAAATTTGGCCTAGGATGCTTACCAGCTGCATGACCTTCGGCTGCATGATGCCATTGCCTCAGAAAAAAAAGAGAGAGAAAAAGGATGCCCTCATAAGAAAGAACTAACAAGGAGACATATCTCCTCATAGAATGTAAGCTTCTTGAAGGCAGAAATCAGATTGGTTTCTATGCTTGCCACATGGGCACAGAAATAGGGAACAGACTTATGATTTCATTGGTTTTGGGGATTCCTCCCAGGGGAGGAAATTCCCTCCCCTACCCTTGGATAATTAGAGTCTTAGAAAATCACTGAGAAAAATAAGAGGTTAATTGAGTTGCCCCAGGGCGCACAAACAATATTCAGGTCTTCCTGGTTGCAAGTGCAACTCTCCCTCCATAACACCTTGATGCTAGAAGTAGGTAAATAAATGACTGCCTGATGAATTGAAATGTTGAGTTGGAATACGGGAACACTGATTTCCAACATGCTTCCCTGCCTCCCAAACCCTCTCAATTTACAAAGAAGGAAACTGAGGCCCAGAGAGAGGGGAAAGTATTGTCTAAGATCACAGAAGGGGCAAATTTTAGAGCCAGGGCACCCCATGTCCTCTGACTTGCTTAGTCAAGCATTGATATAGATGGCAGAGAGGGAGAGAGCACTTTTCTGGATGTCTTATATCACCCCTGCCCAAGTCTTTGCAATACTTAGGTCCCTTATCAGACAATTAAGTAACACCACACCCAGTTTCCAGGCCATCTGAAGGGGCACAGAAATCTAATCCATTTGCACTGAACTTTGGTGCCAAAGTCATCCTTTGTATCAACTTGTCCTGGCCCCTCCTGAAAACCTGCCTTGGCCTTAAGAAAAAGGAGATTCCAAGACTGAAGGAAAATAAAATAACAAAAACAAAACCCTGTTGATCCTCTAAGGACTCAACTAAATGTTTACTCTTTCAGCTCCCTCCCTCCCATCCTGCCCAAAGCCACAGTCACTGGGTGAGGGGTAGAAATAGGACAGGCCTGGGGGTAATAACACCAAGGACCACACTGGGAGGAGGATCAGGCTGCCCCATCTCAGCTCCACTCAACATAGTCAGTCAAAAGACATTTGTTAAATACCTACCTAAATGCTACTAGTTGATAAACACAAACTCTCCTCCTTCACACTAAAGGGAAAGGGACAGACGGTGGCAACTCACCTATATAGCAAGAGGCCTCATCTCCATTCCCTCCATATGCCACCTTCTGTCCCTCAATTAAGCTCATCACTCTTTTGAAGTGGCGGCTGTTGACCATTCTTCCATAGTCACGAGAACTTTTGGCATCATCTCCATAGAATTCCTTTGGAAAAGACACACGCTGTTAAAAGAGTTTATGACAAAAGGCACAGAAAATCATTTTTTAAATATTTCAGGCACAAAAACCATTTCCTAAAACTCTAAGTTGTAGAGGGGGCCCTGACTTGCATTGGTAGAGAGTGTTCACTCACCTGGAGTATTCTTCTACCCAATGAAAGCACAGATCCAGGCACCATCCCTGTTCACAGGATGTGAGTTCCTTGAAAGCAGGAACTGACTGTCACAGGTTTTCTATTTGTTTCCCAGTGTTTAGCACACTATTTGGCACATTGTAGGCACTTAGTAAATGCTTTCTACCTCATTCATTCATTTTTTCATTCATGGAATAGTTACATGGCTATGGACCCAATTTCAGAGGATGTCTGCAGCTAAAAAGAATAAGTGATTTGAAGGATTTAGAGCTGAAAAGAACTTTACAGGCTTGAAAGGAATTAAGTTAGTGAAGACTTCTCAGTGGTTAACAAAAGGCCTTTAGTAGATGGTTAGGCCTAAGTTTTGGTTTCCCAGAGATCAAGTGACTTTTGCGAATACAAAACTTAAACCCCTCCTTGGGTTGCCACATCAACATCTACATCAACATAATGCCTATTGGTTATTCCATTGCTATTTTGCCCCCTATTCACAGAGTTGACAGCCAAGTTTAAATTATGAGCCTGCCTCCCAGTCAATGGGAGTAAAATGCCAGTAGGTTGGTATCTGTGTTAGGGCTATATAATCTCTATATTTGCCTTGTGTAATTGCCTCACTCTCCTGATAACTTATCAGAGAGGAGATGTCCTTTCTTGTGAGATCATAAGAAAATCTTACTGCTTTGCTTATACCTTGAGAAGTCTCTGATTTTTGAGTTGATGGTCTCTGACCCACACAGGATTCTTAAAGAAGTGAATTCAGGGATGGCCCCCTTAATTAAAAAAATCAAACAGAGAGACAAAGACCTTCAGGGCTGCTGCCAAAAGAAAAACAATTACTATTTACATTCACTCTGAGCCAGGAGGGCCCAAAAAAATTGCCATTCAGTGATACTTAGGCAGGGACCTATTGTCCAGTCTATAAACTCCAGAGGTAATTGACTTCAAGGTTTGATCTTTGAGAAAGGAATCTCACTAGCAAACTTCAAGTGAACTAGGCAGATTTCTGTCATCAAAATTTATTTTCCTTTGGAGAGGAGAGGGAAAGAGAGAGGGAGAGGGATGATGATGTCTTTCTCTCCCCCATCATATTGCCTTTGTAGCCACAACACCCAGCACTGTAGGTACTTAATAAATGCCTGCTGTTTGATTGATTATGAGAAATTACAACTGTGAAGAATTCAGAGAAGCATGCAAAAACTTATGTGAACTGATGCAGAGTGAGTGCTAAGAAAAACCAGGAAATAACAAACAGTGATTATGACAATACAACAGACAAGAACAGGGACAGCTAAGTGGCACAGTAGATGGAGCACCAACCCTTGAGTCAGGAAGACCTGAGCTCAAATCTGGACTCAGACATTACCAGTGTAGTGTGACCCTGGGGCAAGTCACTTAACCCTGTTTGCCTTAGCTTCCTCATCTGTAAAATGAAGGTCATAATAGTATCTGTATCTCAGAGCTGTTGTAACAGATGTAATTATAATGACCAGACTTGGCTTTTCTCTTGGAGGAGATTTGAGAAGATGGATGATCCTCCTTCCCTGACAAGGATATCCCCAATTCCTGGGGTCAGAACTCCTGGCTTCCCTCTAGATCTAGTTCCTGCACCATCTCCTTCTGGCACCCCCTGACTGTTAATGCCATTCCCGCTAAAGCTACCTCCTTTTTGGAGGCAGCTTGCTGGAAAGAGTACTGGGCCAAGATTCACGAAGACCTGACTTTGGACTGAAATCCATACTTAGACATCTAATAGTTGAATGACCTTGGGCAAGTCACTTAACTTTCTTCAACTGTAAAATTGAGATCATACAGCACCTTCCTCACATCATTTGTAAGGTGCCTGACACATAATAGTTGTTTAATAAATGCTCCTACTATGTTATGCTGAATTTTACATGTATAATGGCTACCATATTGCTGGCCTTCTCAATTGGTGGGGGAAGGACTGGAGGGAGAGATAAGACTTTAGAACTCAAAATTTTTAAAAAGAATGTTTTTTTTAAAAGCTCCCATTCATTTTGTGTCTTGTATGTACTTCTTTCTTTCCATGTTCTACTCTATTAGAATGTTGAGGACAAGAGATGGTTTTTTACCTTTCTTCCTCTCCCCAACATTTGGCACAGGGCCTGGCACCAAGGAGGTGGTGGGCAGGGGATATAGAGGACATCCATCCCTTCTGAGAGCACACACCCATAGTCATGCCTTTTCTGTACTCCCACCATTCTGAGGGTCTGGGAGGTGGGCACAAGTGATATCATGGTCCCCTGACTCACCTTCAGGACTTTTTTAATCTTCTCCATCACTTGGCCTTGCAGAGAAGGATCACAGAGGATGTAGTCTGGAGCCACACAAGTCTGGCCACTATTCAAGAACTTGCCCCAGGTGATACGTCTGGAGGAAAATAAATTCCAAAAAAATCAAAAACATTTCCACCATAAATAATGAACAGGGATGTTGTGTGTCTTTCGTTTGCTGGGAATGTTGGAGGAAATTACAACTCTCACTTCTGGAGAACACAATCTAGCCCTGGTTACTGAAAAATAATCTTCCATGTCCTGCTTGGTTTTCTATTCCCAGGGTAGGGGACCTTTGTCCCATCAGCACCTGTAGGATATAGGGCACAGCACCACTCCCTCCCCCAGTTCATGAGGATGGCAACGGGAACAGAAGTCCTAGTGGCATCTTCCATATGGGATAAGATTGGAACCCAAAGCAAGAGGATCATGGGAGAGGACTGAATTTGCATGGAATATGCAGTTTGTATCTCACCCACATCAAGACAACTGGCAAGAAAAAGGGGCATTCAGGAGGCCAGTTATTCAATGATCATGGCACTAGTTGCACCATTTGCCTCAACACAAATGGTAGAACTTAACAGTTGGGTTAATAACATTGGTTTAATAATAGTAATAATAAACAGTTGGTTTAATAATTAAATAATGATGCTAACACACACACAGAACTTGTGGAATCTGCCCACTGCTCTCTCACATATATAGGATAATTGGGGTCATCTGCACCCTGGTCATGCAACTGACTCAAAAACAAAAGTGTCCCATGTGGTGACATGTATGGATATCACAGGTTTCTAGGACTGAGGACCAGAAGGGACAGTTCCATCACTGCACAAAAGAGGAAATGAGGTTCACAGGGGATGAAGTGACTTGCCCAAGGTCACATACATTATAAGGAGCAATGCCAGTTCTTCTTCACTTCAAACTCAAAAGATTTTCTACCATGCTGCAGTTGTCTCAATCTATGACTCTACACACCACCACTGGATTTTCCAAACCTAAATACTCCTCCTTGGCTACACCTTCCCTTTGTGTCATCTCTTCCTATTAGAACATAAGCTCATTGAGCAGAAGGATTGTCTTCACTTTTGTTATTGTATCCCCAGTACAAAGCATGGTGCTTGACATTGACTGTCTACTTCTTTTTCATTCATTCATTCAGTGATATGATGATTCAAGGAGCTCCTTGGGCCTCTTCCAGCTCCCACAGTCTCTAGTGGTCTGGGATTCTCTGACATCCAGTCTCACCTGCAGGCAATGTCAAGGTCACAGTCCTTGTCAATGTAACAGGGATTCTTCCCTCCCAATTCCAGGGTCACTGGGGTCAGGTGCTTGGCTGCAGCTGTCATGACAATCTTGCCCACTCCTGTGCTCCCAGTATAGAGGATGTGGTCAAATTTCTCCTTGAGCAATTCTGTGGTCTCAGGAACACCACCATTAATAACTGGAAACAGGTCCTGCCATGAAAACAGATTGAGGAGAAGAGTCAGAAAACACTCTCTGTCTTGAGGCTCAGGTGGTCCAGTGGGGAAAGCCCTAGAGTTGGCACCAAATGGCCTCCAAGGTCCCTGCCAGCTCCAAATCTGTTTCCCTAGGATGCCTTGGCTGGAATACTATCACTGCTTTCTTTCCCACTTCTCCAGCATGCCTCCTAGGAGTCTCATCATCATCCAAGACTACATCAGCCTTAATACTGAAACTTCTGATGAGAGGACAGAGTGATGAGCTCCTGCCAAAACTTCTGTTTGAGGAGGGTACCAGGCCAGTCATCTGTTCATTTCCCACTCAGTTAGACTGCTTTGGATTTCTCCATCATGCCCCAGTGCTGGCTACCTTCTTCTCCTATCCCCCAAGACCTGCTTTTTTAGCAGGCTGAATGTTTTATCCTCCCATTAATCTATAAACTCAGTGAAGGAGAGAGCTCTGAATTTATAATTCATCTTTCTTCTAGCACCTAGAACACTTTGCTGCAATACCTAGCACTTTGTTGAAACTAAAGGAATAAAGTTGAATGGTTGTGGACTATTGTACTGGGGTAGGGTGAGTAGGAGGGGGAGGTAGGGAATCGCTGGCTCTGGGACCAGAACCCCCAGTCTTATTTCTACTAGTTAGGGAATGTGGCACAATGAAGGAAAATAATGAGCCCTAAGTCTCCTTCCTTCTCCCAGTCCTCTCCTTTGCTAATAGGAAGAGAAAAGATAGAAGGATAGGGATTGGTGAGGGGGGAGAAACACTCCACTGGGAGTCAGGGGCAGCTGCTTAGCTGTGTGACCTCAGACAAATCAATATCTCTTTCTAGGTCTCAGTTTTCTCCTGTCTAAGAAGCCTAAAGTATAAGACTGTGGCTGGAAGAGATCTTAGACATCATCTTTAGGGAGGAATAAACTGAAGCCCAGACTAATTACTTAATTAGCCTGTGGTTACAGAGATAACAACTTATAGGTGAGAGATTTGCCAGTTCAACAAAAGCCCCACCAAGTGTTTAAACTGACTTGGGAGGCACAAAGTGTAGACAACATAAGAGTCCCTCCGCTCCAGCTCTTACAAACTGGGAAGAGCAGAGGAGACAGTCGGGGTCCCTCAGCTCTGCAAGAATCACTTTGTCCCCCACCTCCAATTCTGCCCATGTGACTGCCAAGGTCCCATTCTTTCCTATACAGAGAACTTTGGGGCTGAGACTCACCTTGTCCAGGTACTGAGGGATCAGTGTGGCCAGCAGGATGGCTGTTTTCTCACTCAGCTCAGAAGGCTTGAGGACCACAGCATTGCCTACAGGATAGAAGAAAATACCCCTTCACCCAGAGTGTCACACGAGACTCCTACACCCCATGAAGGAAAGGGCATAGTATTCTCTTAGCCTCTCCAAATCAAGCTGTAACCAGCACGGGGCAAATTCATCATCCGGCAGCTCTGAGGGAGAAAGGTGCAGGCTTCCTTCCCATGGTGCCCACCATTCTATTCACCAGCCTGCTGGTACTCTCCTGACCTGAGCCTGCTGGCTCAGAGATCAGAGACCACACCAGACCACACAGACATCAGCATGTCTGTATGCATGTGCACAGACACTCACAAGCTTGTGCCACATCCATCTAATGCTTGGCTATGGTTTGTTCAGACCTAGATCTTGTCCTCCAACCCTGACCAAACCCCTATTCTGACCACAATCTCCCAACTCAGACCATGAGCCCCAATCTTTTCCCTAAATCTCATTTCTTTTGAAAGATAAAGGGGTAGTTAAAATAATTTATATACTCCCTGCTAAGCACCAGGCACTGTGCTAAGCCCTTTACAATCGTTATCTCATCTCATTGGTCATCACAACATCCCTAACAGCTAGGTTTCATTATTATTATACCCATATTATAGATGAGGAAGCTGAAGCCAACAGGGATCATTACTTGTCCAGGGTCACACAGCTAGTAAGTGTCTGAGGCCAGATTTGAATTCAAGGCTTCCTGACTCCAGGCCCTTCACTCTAACCACTGAATCACCTCAATAGTTGGGGATGAAAGAAAGGGGTCACAGTCTAACTGAGAGAAGACAAAGCTAACAGGGTGATATAGAATGTGGTTAATAATAATAATGTTGACCCTTTGGTCATAAGTTTAAATCGTGTCTCTCCTTCTCTACCTGTAAAATGGGAGACTTAGAAAGAATCGAGAGGTACAGATCATCTTCCTTTGAGAGCCTAGCAAATAGACCTAGAAAGCTTAAACCACTTGTCCAAGGACATATTTCTAATAACCAGATTTGAAATCAGAATCTAGAATCCAACTCTGGCTCAGCTACTTAAAGTCTGAGTGACTTTAGACCAATCACTGTCTTATCTGAGATTCAGTCTCCTTATCTTCAAAATAAGGGGCTGGACAGTCATGGTGACCTAGGAGGTCCTTTCCAACTTTAAATCTTTGATCTTAAAACTGCTGAGTAAGTGATCAGCCAGTAACCAAACTGGATGGTCTCCTAAAACATTTAGGATGCTAGATAAGACTACAGATGAATTCGAACCCAAGAACTGAGTTACAGCATCCAGCTTGACCATGAAGCTTATGGCAGTTTGACTGATCTGGCCAGTTCTCTTAGTGAAGGAATCCAGTGAACTATCCTGAGGTTATTTCTAGAGAACATTACTAAGATCCACTATTAAGAGTCCCTCTTCCTTCCAGCACAAAACACAAGATATGGAGTGTAACACCAGGATCTTTTGCTGGTTTTCTGGATTGAGTTTTAGCCAATCAGATGCACACATGTGGGCTCTAGTCAATCAGATGCTGAGTAGAACTGTACATAAAGAGAGTTGGCATTGAGAAAGCAGATGTGAAGAGAGCCAGTGATAAAGTGGTAAGAAGAAAACTGAGGAGACATCTCAGAACTGGGAGGAGACCTCTGATGGCAGAGACTTGTTGAAGGAGCCTCCTAACTTGAAAAGCGAAATAGAGTTGTGGGGCAGAAACCTGCCCATGGGAAGGAGGCTTAAGCCCCTTATGAGAGCTGTTATCACAGAACCTCGGAACTGTGGAGGTGAATTGAGATGATGGCCCTGATGGTGTCTGTCAATATTGTCACTGCCCTGTTGAGCTTTGTTTTCCCAGAGGTAGAAGCTACAGAGTGGAGCAGTCCCTATGAGCTGAGACATGGAGCAGGAGCTGCCTACATGTGAATCCAGGTGAGAGGCAGGAGGGGTCAGCCAACAGAGGATGAGTCAGGGGACCTGGAAGTCAACCTCAAGTTATGGTGAAAGAGAATTTCACTTGGACACTTGGTATTGATTAGAGATCCTGCTATAAATGTTATGTTTTACTTTTCGGAACAATGTTTAGTTTATTGCTGAACAGAGAGTTCATTGTACTATGCAATTAGATCCTTGAAATAATTCACAGCAGCAGTCCTCAAGCATGCTGCCCTGATTGGCTTTACATGGACTCACAGGACTTGGGTTCAAATCACTCAACCTCTCTGGTCCTCAGTTCCTCATCTGTAAAATTGGCTAGATGGGCTCTGAGAGCCTTTCCAGCTGTAAAACTGAAAGCCTCCCTATCATCCAGAAAAAAACGTTTTCCTCACCTGCAGCAATGGCGCCCACCAATGGCTGGACCATCAGATTGAAGGGGTAATTCCAGGCCCCCATGATCAGAACCACACCCAGAGGTTCTGAGTGGATATAGGGCTGTTCATCCTTTGTGTTATCATTCTTCTCCACAGGCTCATCTGGGATCCACTGGGGAAGATGGGTGAGTGCATACTTGACCTCTTCCAAGGCATAGATGCACTCTTCATAGAGTGCAGACCACTTACTCTGTAATGATAATGGTATTCTGGTTAACATCACAGTCTCTAAACCTCAGATCCCAGCTACCCCAACCTTCTTATTTTACACAATGATGGAATGGAGACCAAGGGAGGTGAAGGGATTGGCCCATCATCACACAGGGCACAATTACCAATGGCAGGGCTCAAACCCAGGTCTTCAGATTATAGACATTGTAACATTTTACCAAAAGATACCAGAATGCCCTCTCCCAAATTAGAGGCAGACAGCCAAGACAAAAACCCCTGAGAAGATTGCCTGTCTGTTGACAAGCCCCCTGAATGCCCTCTCTTTGTTAGCTAGGTCATGGCTCCTAACCACAAAGTCCCAGGAATAGATATCAACTATGTACAGCAGGTTATGAAGGGGCCTGTGAAGGTAGTGGGCTATCACTGCATGATAGGAAAACACGATTACAGTCATTGGGACAAGTCACTTGCTTTGGTCTCCTGTAAACTGGGGGGGGGGGGGGGGAGGGGAGGGTCAGACTAGAGCTACTCTGAAGTCTCTCCCAGCTCTACTCTTGGTTGGTTGGATGGAGGCTGGAAGACCACCCATAAGCCCAGGAAGCCAACATTTCTGAGTGCCCTCCTTGCTCCAGCTACAGTGAATCTATGCCTGCATTTGACTGCCCTCCCCTCTACCAGGTACAATCATGTCTCTCTCAAACCCTCCCCTCTGCTCAGGCCAAGCCCCAATCTGGGTTCATTCTGGCCTCCACATCTTTGCTCTATTTCCTTTCTGTGTAGGATCCCCTTCCCACTCCTCTCCTGCCCCATTCTTTTGAGTCCTACCCTCCCCTACCCACCTCAAAGTCATCCCAAATTATTTCCCCCTGTATTAATCCCTCCATTCTGAATTTGTCCTGAAATTCTATGCCCTTACCAGTGCCAGAGCACTTTACCCCATGGCCTTGTATTTAGAGGGTTGTAGGATTTCCAGCTGGAAGGGACCATTCTGTGAGTATAAACCTTCTTTCCCCAGTTCAATCCTAAGTTCTTTGAGGGCAGATGTGGTTTGCCCCTATCTCTCTGGCATGTCCCAGAGTCCCTAACATGGACTCCTGTTCAAGGCTGGACTCATGGACTGAATCACTACCTTGTGGAGATCAGCATACAAGGCTGCAACAATTTCATCTTCTCTCTCTTTCATCATCCTTTGGAGGTTTTCCAGCTGCTGGATCCGGAACTTCAAGGGCCGGGTTTTGCCAGAGTTGAAGGCAGCCCTGGCCCGCTTCACGGTCTCACTGATCTTACTCATGATCTCTGAGAAAACAGAAACATAATAGAGAGAGAGGGATTTTTATAAAATGAAAATGGTCATCTTTTCCATTCAGTTCAATCCAACAAACACTTCTCAGGAGGCTGTTATACACCAGGACCTGTATCAAATATTGGGATGTAAAGACAAAAACCAATAGCTAGTGCCTGACCTCAAGAGACTTATATTCTACTGAGGGTCTACAATTTCTTTAGAGATGGGTAGAAACAAAGTAGTTTTGGGATAGAGAGTGAGGAACACTAACAAGTGAGAATGATCAGGTGTGGGAGGTGGTCACTGAGCTGTGATTTCATGGGAGCTACCCAAAGACATGGAGGAGAGGAAGGAAGGCATACTAAGTGTAAGGAAGAGCATGTGCAAATGCATAGAGGTGAGAAATGAGTTAGCATGTATAGAGAATAGCTTGTAGGAGAGTTGGATTGAAACATAGAATATGAGATGGTTTCCTGACCCCAAATCCAAAGCTCTCTCTGATATTCCAAGGAGTTATCTCAGAACAGGAAGACAAGGCAGGATCTGAACCCAGATCTTGTAACTCCCAATCCAGGTTACATTCTGTTATACTACATTGGAAAGAGCCAAGCCAATCTCCTTGATTTTAGAAGAAAAGACTGAAACCCAGAGAGGAAAAGCAATTTGTCCCAAATCACACATCAAGTGTGATCTCTGCTCTCTACCTGAGGCACTTTCTACCAGAACATTGCCTCTCAAACCAACTACTAAAGCATAAGAAGAGACCCATATCCCTCCCTCAACACATACATGCACAGAGTTTCTCTTATCCCTTAAGTAATATGTGTTACTGTGGTTTTGATTTGTTTTGGTTTTTTTTAAGCAGTCTTCCAACCCTGAAACTTGTTTACACTTTCCTTCCAGAAATGCTTTGCTGCCAACCACCTCTTGGCTAGAGTCACTCACTAATGGCTAGAGTCACTCACTAATGGCTAGAGTCACTCAATAATGGAAGGAAGAAGGTTTTGCCCCAAGAGATCTTAGCTTTTCCCCAAATTTAAGGAACCTGATCCCTCTGGGCATCTCCCTCTAAGAAGGATTTCCTTTGACCTTCAAAGACTCTCATTTTGATAAATGAGAAGTTCTAGGAGGGGCCACAGGCAATGGATTTCCTCCAACAGAAGAAATCTGAGCCTCATTCAGGGACTAATTCTCCCCAGGGGCTGAGTCCCAACTCCCTTCTTCTCGTGTTGGATGTCACTCAGTCTTCCAAGCCTTCAAGTCTTCATTCTTCAACCACCAAACCCATGTGCCTTATGATGGGTTGACAAAATTTTTCTACCTCTGTCACTTCCATTTTATCATTGTCCAATGTCCCCTATACTTGCTACCACCACCCTGATAGAGAATTTAAGCAAAGTTAGTGGAGAGATCTCCTGGACAAGAGGAATCAAGTTGGTAGAGAAGTTGCATCTGCCCACATCTGGAATCATCTGAGAAGTCCTCTTTTACTCTTAAATAGGTCTCCCACATACCTACCAAAAAACAAATGGATTTCCTCAACCTTAAGATGGAAGGGATGGTTTACACCCATTCTCATCTTGGTGGTGTTCAGGTTTAAAGATGTGTGTTTGTCCTTCCTTGCCAAAGAAGACCATGCCATCAGAGAAATAATGACATGACTTGCACTTGACTTTGTTTTGAGTGAGGGAGGGCTGTGCAGGTCCCCGGCCTCACTTCTCCTCCATAGCCATCTGAATCCAGTGACCAGATATTCATTAAGATGACTGGAGATGACCCAGGATGAGGCAATTGGGGTTAAGTGACTTGCCCAAGGTCACACAGCTAGTGAGTGTCAAGAGTGTGAGATGAGATTTAAACTCAGGTCCTTCTGACTCCTGCACTGGTGCTCTACCCACTGCACCACCTAGCTGCCCCTCAGGTTTAAATATAGTTGTAATGAATCTAATACTCTCTCCAAAACTACATCCCCCAGAAGCCTGCGCAATTTTAGAGGCACTGAGTTTCAAAAATCTCATGAGAAAATGAGATACTGGGCTGGGAGGGGAGGTTAGAACAAGAGACAAGAATAAAAACAATAGCTCTGTTCTTCGCTGAAATGATTTTTTCTGGTTTCCAATGGTCTCTCTACAGTGGGACCTAGATGCCATTCCAAAAGAAATGGCTAGGTCTGCATTCCCAGGCTGATGGAAACCACAATGCTCCCTACCACACTACCACTTCCCATGCTAATACCCTGCCATGGCTGATTTGGAATATGAGAAATAAGAAACGTGGGGAAGGCAGGGCAGGGCAAATGTGTGGCACTTTAATTTTTTGTCTTTGGCTTATCTTATTACTGTTTTAGTTAAATGCCTCTTACTGATGGTTTCATGTATGCAACCAATTACTTTGGTATGGGAGAAAACATATTGGATGGTGGCTTTGAGTCAAAACAGTCACATCAATCCAGGAAGTATGGGGGTGGCCCAGGGTTAGTGCTGTGACTTGAAGGGGCCCTATTACGTTATTTTCATGGGACTTTTTGCTTTTAAAAGCAACTTTATATTTTTTATCTCATTTGATATACATGAAACTCTAAGACATAGGCAAGTCAGAGATCATCGTTCCCATTTTACACTTGTGGAAAAGTGAATCTAAGTGACAGGTAGGATAATGGCATTATGGAATCAAAGCTCAAAGAGTACTAGGAGATCACTTAATCCAACCTCATCATTCACTTTTTACTGGAGGAAACCAAGGCCCAGAGAGGGAAAGTTGACCCAGTGATGGAGCTGGGACTAGAACCCTGAACTCCAGGGCTTTTTTTGACTAAAACATTTCTTTCTAGGGACTAGGTTGCATTCTACTTAAAAGTATGAGAACAACTATAAGCACCACAACAGCAAACCAACAAGAGGAAACTTTTGCCCTCTTCATTGTCTTCTTCTCAATCATGATTCCAAAGAGGAAATATACCAGCTTCCAAACCAGCCTCCCATCCATGCTTTCCACCTGGACCACTGAGACCCATCAACGATAAGAAGGATGCTAGAAGCCAGATATTCTAGCCTTCTCATTTCACAAATGAGGAATCTGAGGCAGAGAAAGGGAAAGAAGTCTCCTCAAAGTCACACCTCCAGGCAGTGGCAGGATTGGGAAGAGCATCCAGGAATCCCTACCCCTGGGCTTCTTTCTATTAGAGCTCCAACCCTGACATGTTTCTCATGGCTGTGCCTGAGGATCTTGACAGCTGCCAAAATGGTGACATCCTGGGCAGTGGGGGTGGGGTTTGCTAATTTCCCATCGAAACCTTACCAAGGGGCACAGAGCCAGCACAAGATCATAGTGGGGAAACACACCCTTCCCCTACTCGTCCCACTCACTGGGGGAAGAAGAAGAAGTCACCCATCCCAGCTCTAACCATCAATCCACTTGTATTGTAAAGCACCTACTATGTACCAGGTGGTAAAGGGGGTAGAGGACTAGGCTTGCAATCAGGAAGACTCATCTTCATGAGTTCAAGTCTAACCTCAGACGCTTACTAGCTGGGTGACCTATTTGCCTCAACTCTTCATCTGTAAGAATGAGCTGGAGAAGGAAATGTCAAACCATTCCAGTACCTTTGCAAGGAAACCTCAAATGGGGTCACGAAGGGTCGGACACAACTGAAATGACTGAACAACACTATGGGCCAGGCACCTGTGATACAGAACCATAAAACAGCCCTTACCTTCAAGGGACTTACATTCTATTGGGAGACAGAATATAGACTATATAAGAATATACAAAATGAGTGCAATGTTTTTTTGGTTGTTTATTTGTTTTGGTTAGAAGACACCAGCAGCCCTGTGGACTGCTTTTCTTCATTAGCATGATTCCACCCAAGTTGGTCAGACTGCTAGGACACTACCTGAGCAGGTGAGATCAGCAAGGGATACCAACATTAGGGTACCCTGGGTGCCTCATTTGCCATACCTCTAAATCCTTCTCCTAGACCAAAATTTCCCCCTGTGGTTCTACTTTCCAGAACATACCAATAAGGTACATAAGAAAAAGAGAAATAAATCCATCTGCTGCCCACAGACCACCAAGGACCTACTAGCTCCCAGAATAAATTGTGTTCCACAAATCATAGGGTAGCTGAAAGACCTCTAGCTAAAAGAGACCTTCAAGCCACCTCGTCCAACTTCCTCATTTTACAGAGGAGGAAACTGAAGTCCAGGGAGGTTAAGCAACTTCAGAGCATGGGATCTTAGATTCAGAATTATAAGGATCCACTTAGCCTAAGCCTGTCATTTTACAGATGACAAAACTGGAGGACACAGATGCTGCACATAAGTCAAAAAGGAAATTCACTCTTTCAATTCTAGTGACATTTTCCCCTCTTAAAACATAAACCATTAAATTAACACAAAATCATAGAAGCTCAGAGAGGAAAAGACTCCATCTAGCCCAACCTATCCTTGAAACAAGAACCCCACTGTAACACATCGGACACATGATCCTCTCACTTTTACTTAGTAAGCTCCTGAGAGAGGAAACCCATTACATCCAGGGGTGGCCCATTCCACTTTTGGACAACTCTTGTCATGTTGTTTTTGGACCAAATGCTGCTAATGTACAGCTATCTACGAGAATGACACCACACAGAAACACAGAATAAAGAACAGGGGAGACCTGAGCACTTATCTAGGCTTGAAGCTCTCAATTTTGCTACAAAGCTTCTCCAACCTACTTCTATTTCCACGGAACTTCATAGGCCAAAGGTGGTTATGGGTTTGGGCCGTAAACCAATCCCCACCTAACCAAATTAATTAGGAAAGTATCAACTGGGGATTATGAATAGAGAGGAATTCAGTTTGGAAAACAAAACTCCCAGGAACTCCAAGTCTAGAGAGATCTCGCTTGGGGAGACAAGAAGTTGCACCATGGTCTGAGAGGTTGGCACAGAAAATACTTCTATATATCTAAGCATCATGACATATTTGCCCTAAAGAAATTATTTTCCCATAGTCTCAAACATGGGCTCCAATACATGTTCATGAATTCAGTCATTCTTGATAAACTCAATTACTTGAATCATTCATTAATGTATTATAGAAACTGTTAGAAAAATAATTTTTAGAAAGTTACAGAGCTAGAAAAACTAGAAAAATGAAGGCAAAGTGAATAAAGAAATTACCTTCTACAGCGTCTCTCAGAGACTGGGACTCCTTGCAATGGTTAACCACTATCTCTCACTCTTCCCTATATAAAGGTTTTTCTTCCCTCCTTCCACATCACAAATTGGCTCCAAACTCAGGAAGTTTGCCTGACAGAGCAAAACTGATATTTAAATGAAAGGGTGAAGCTTAATCCGGAAACTTACACTTTTTAACAAGTCTTGGCTTTAAGGATTAGTTGTTGGGTTGTCTCATCTGCTTTATTCTGAAATGTGGTCATGTGTCTTTTAAGGCATGGGCAGGGCTAAGATGCTGAGTTTGAAAAGGGAATTCTTCTTTGCCCATGGTGTGGAATCAACCTCTAATTGATTCAACCTGGTGGGGAAGATTTCCAGTTTTTCAAAGTACAACTTGCCAGAGCAGCGACTTTGCTTTTTTTCAAATCAGTTACATAAAATCTGAAAAATGCAAACCATGATGACTTGAAATTCAAATCACATTCCCTCTGCTCAAAACATCATAGTCCCCAGCTATCATGTGGCTAACCCATGAGGGTACATTTGTGTTTGGGGAACCTTTCAAAGTTAGGATGGACTCTGTTTTTATGCCTTGAAGATCCCAGATAATGGTCTTCTCCATGACCTCATTATCCCTTCCTTCTTCAGAACTAATGTGCTGATTGGATCTTTCCAGTTCCTGACCCAAGAGACCTTGGGGGTATCTCTCACTAACTCTATGTGACTTTTGCCAAAACCCAAATGTTCTCGGTAGAATCATCAGAATTTTGGTTGTTATCCTCTCAAAATGGATTCTTCATTCCCCTGCAAGCATTCAAGCTCATAAGATATGAGTTATAGAATAGGTTCTATTTAGTTTGACAGAAAAAGTCAGGACAGGGCTTATGCTCTGACCCCTTGACAATCAGGAAAACAAATTTTTTTCCTGAAGGACATCAGATCTTCTCTCTGCAAGAGTCCACCTTCCCCCTAGATTGATACAGTCCATACAATTCATAGTACCAATGAAAGGCTAATTTTGAGCTATGCCTTGGTGCATGTGATTCTCTTTGTCTCTGCATTCTCAGGGCCTGGCACATAGTTGGTGCTTAATCAATACTTCTGGATTGACTTATTGATTAAGGCTTCAAATCCCTTTACTCTCCCATTTCCTCTCTTCTCTCTCCTCCATCTCCATTTGGTACCAACTCTTCCATATCTTGCTACTGAAAAAACCCTAGCTTTGACTCTACAGATCTTTATCAGCAAGGTGATGTCTCTGCTTTTTAGTATGCTGTCCAGATTTGTCATAGCTTTCTTTCCAAGGAACAAGCATCCTTTGAAGTCATGGCTGTAGTCACCATTTGCATTGATCTTTGAGTTTAAGAATATAAAATTTGACAGTCCTTCTATTTCTTTTCCTCTATTTGCCAGGAGATCTGAGGGGTTTCCTTTTTTTAATGTTAAGCTTCAATTCAGCATTTATACTCTCCTCTTTCATCCTCATCGAGAAGCTTCTTAATACTTCATTTTCTGAAAACATTAACAACTAGCATTTATATAACACTTTTAGTTTGCAAAACACATTACAAATGTTTCTTCATTTGATCCTCACAACAGCCCTGGAAGATAGGTGCTGCTATCATCCCCATTTTGTAGATGGGGAAACTGAGGCAGGTAGTGATTAAGTGACTTGCCCAAGGTCACAAAGCTAGTAAATGTCTGAGGCTAGATTTGAACTTGGCATTCAGGACTCTCTAAAATCTGGTGTCTCAGGTAAAGTTCAAAAAAGGTAGATCAAAGCAAGTTCTCTCCAAACAAGGCAATATTTTATGAGTAGGGCACAATTCTACCTACAGAATGAGCCTAATGACTAACTCCATTACTCAAAATTCAAAGAATTGGAGGTGCAGTTCCTTTCTTTGTAAGAATAAGACAAAGAACAGAACAGAGTAGACTGGGAAGTCACACCATTGGTTTATGGAGTTGGCAACATCACAGCAATAAGACATCATGATTGTTTCCATTGAGGGAAACGTGCACACACATACATAGCATTGGGACCACCCCTCTTGGTTTCAGAGGAAAGTTTGTAGATTTATGGGACCCAGGTGCATCCCAAAGCCATTGGTAGTAAATCAGGGATAGCAGATAGAGAAGTCTGGCAAGGAGATAAGACCACCTTTAATTATCAAGGATGAGGCTAAGATGGAAGACAGTTTCTCTCAAGGATAATACATGAATACCGTGGCATTTCTCAGTAGCTACAATTATGAGGGATAACAAGTTTCCTTAGAACAAAGTGATTTGCAGGTGGTAATGAGATAACAATTACCTTAGAAGTAAAATGTTTCTTGAGAGTATTGAATCTATAACTTTGCTCAGAATTTATCTTTCATTAAAAGCAAACAATTGGGGGGGGCGGAGCAAAGATGGTGGAGTAGAAAGACAAATCTGTAGAAGCTCCCCTCCATAGCCCATAAAATACCTATAAAAATAACTCTAAACAAATTCTAGAGCAACAGAAGCCACAAAACGACAGAGCGAAACAGGTTTCCAGCCCATGGCAGCCTGGAAGGCTGACAGGAAAGGTCTATTGCACAGAGTGTGGAACAAAGCACAGCCTAGCCCTGGCGATGCGGCACCAGCAGGGAAAGGACCTGACCAGAATTCAGGGCTCCACCAGTAGTAGCTGGGGTTCCCAGTTCCCTCTAGCCACAAACACCAGAGACAGCTTCAAAGGTCAGTGAGAAAGCTTTTTCACTTGGGTGAGAAGGGATCAATGTCCTCCCCTAGCCTCAGCCCCAGGTGGTGGTGCCAGCAGAATTTTTCAGAGCCCTTGGTCTAAAGAACCTGGGGGAATTTAGCCACTGATCTGGGTTTCAGCCCTGAGTGCTAGTCCTGGGGTAAAGAAGAGTGTTGGCATGGTGGAGTTGGTGGATGCTCTAGAAAGGAAATTCTACTTGAAGATCCTGAGCAGAAAAGCTTTGGTAGCTCCCAGATCAGAGTGCAGGCCTGAAGAGGAGTAAACTGCTCTCCCTTGATTGCACCACCTTGGAGGAAATGAGAACTTACAGGTCCCCAGGGTATCCCCTCCTCTTGACAAAGGACTCAAAAGTCAAGTAACTGGCTAGGAAAATGCCCCCAAAAGGGGAAAAAATAAGACCAT
The DNA here is from genome assembly GCF_028372415.1 of Notamacropus eugenii. Lineage (NCBI taxonomy): Eukaryota > Metazoa > Chordata > Mammalia > Diprotodontia > Macropodidae > Notamacropus > Notamacropus eugenii. The sequence goes on along the minus strand of NC_092873.1, from coordinate 41,426,723 downwards.
AGAAGGCCACTTTCTTGGTGAACAGGTATTTTCTTCCATCATTTTGGATGAGGAAGAACAATGCATACCATCAGAGGAAGACCTAAAATTCAAGCCTTCTGCATCCAAAGCCTCCAAAATAAATATGCAATGATCTCACGCCATGGAAGAGTTCAAAAAGGATTTTGAAAATGAAGCAAAAGAGGTGGAGGAAGAGTTGGGAAGACAAATAGGAGAGGTGCAAGAAAGTCATGGAAAGTGAATCAAAATCTTACTAAAGGAGTCCCCCCAAAAATGCTGAAGAAAACAACACCTTTAAAAATAGGCTGACTCAATAGGAAAAAGAGATCCAAAAAGCCAATGAGGAGAAGAATGCTTTAAAAAACAGAATTAGCCAAATGGAAAAGGAGGTTCCAAAGTTCACTGAAGAAAATAGTTCTTTCAAAATTAGAATGGAAAAGATGGAAGCTAATGACGTTATGAGAAACCAAGAAATCAGAAAACAAAGGCAAAAGAATGAAAAAATGAAAGATAATGTGAAATATCTCATTGGAAAAACAACTGACCTGGAAAATAGATCCAGGAGAGACAATTTAAAAATTATGGGACTACCTGAAAGCCATGATCAAAAAAAGAGCCTAGACATCATCTTTCATGAAATTATCAAGGAAAACTGCCCTGATATTCTAGAACCAGAGGGCAAAATAAATATTGAAAGAATCCACCAATCACCTACTGAAAGAGATCCAAAAATAGAAATTCCTAGGAACATTGTAGCCAAATTTCAGAGTTACCAGGTGAAGGAGTTAATATTGCAAGCAACTACAAAGAAACAATTTGAGTATTGTGGAGGTACAATCAGGATAACACAAGATCTAGCATCTTCTACATTAAGGGACTGAAGGGCATGGAATATGAAGAACGATGCTTACCACCAAGAAAAGACATAAAAGTCTTCTTCATCTGAAAGCTTGGGAGAAGATACCTGTTCACCAAGAAAGTAACCTTCTGTAGTCTTCTTTTTTCCTCCATTTTTTGGGCAGTTTCCCAACCAGTTACTTGACTTTTCGGTTCTTTGTCAAGATTAGGGTATACTCTTGAATGGCAAATACGTCCAAGAATCATACAGCTGAAAGGAATCTCAGAGGCCACCTAATTCAAGCTATTCATTTTACAGATGAGAAAACTGAGGCCCATGATGTTGGTGGGGTTAAGTGATTTGCCCAAGGTCATATAGTCATATAGCTCTCTGAGTTCTGAGACAGTGTTCTCTCCTGTGTACCATGCTGCCTTCCCAGTGCCTCTATATTCTAAGATGATGGACAGGTCCCAGGTTCTTGCTGAGAAGAGGAATTCATGTCTTTACTGACAAAGGAGAAAATTCATTCAATTGTTGATTCAACAAGTATTTGTTGAATAAATGATCTATGCTCAGCATTATGCTTGGCACCAAGGAGGGGGTAATACAAAAAAAACCGATTCCTGCCCTTGAGAATCTTCCAGCTACTCAGAAACATAAAGAGCCAGGAGCCCATATCAGCTAAGTAACAACCCAAAAGAATCTATGCTAAGGCCAAGGGTCAGGTAAAGACAGTAGATGCTTCACAAGTCCCAAAGAACAAGGAGTCTCAGCTGTAGGTTGCAATGTCTGGGAAGGCTTCCCAAAAGAGGGAACAGTCAAGCTGCTAATTGAGGGAGGGGTAGGATTTCTTGAGGCAGGGAGAAGAGAGAGGAGAGGTTGGGAGCAGAGCAGTGGTGAAGATTCAGAGCTAGGAGTGAAATGCTGGGCTTCCAGATGTCAGTTTGGCCCAGTGAGCAAAGAACCACAGCCACCTCCTCACTTCCGTGAGGTTTGTGAAGAAGTGGGAAAGGGAGATGTGATTAGAGAGGTATGTGAGTGCCTCCATGGCTCCCTACTACTGTCAGGGAAAGTTACAGGTTCATAGGATCAGAGCTGAAAGGAACAGAGGACATCCAATCTAAACCCCATTCCCCCCTGAGCTCCACCTAGTTTCTGACCTCCTCTTCCTCCCAGGCTAGGACCATCTTTCCCTTGATCTGGATGAGATGTCATGATGACCCTGTCCCTGTCAGAGGCAGTTCTTCTATGAAGTCATGGTGTAATCCCATTCAAGGCTCTTAGCCTTCCAAAGACTCCATTTCCTGCTCTTAAAAATGAAATGATTAAAGTAGATAATCTTTCCAAAGTCCCCTCCAACTCTTCTGTGACTTCAATCTTTCTCTGTGGCTTTCACTAAGAAAAGCATCACCTTTGGAGATCAGACTTTATTCCTGAATCTTTTTGATCAATATTAGCTAAAGATTCATTGATTTTGTTAAACTTACTCTGGTTTTTTAAAATAACATTTACTTTCTGTTTTATCATTGCTCTAATTTTCAAGATTTCCTTTTTTACTTTGTTGTTCTAGAGTTATCAGTCATGTCTGACCCCATCTGGGGTTTTCTTGGCAAAGATACTGGAGAGGTTTGCCAGTTCCTTCTCCAGCTTATTTGACAGATGAGGAAACTGAGGCAAACAAAGTTCAGTGACTTGCCCAGGGTCACACAGCTAGTAAGTGTCTGAGGCCCAATTTGAACTACGTCTTTCTTACTCAAGGCCCAGTGCTCTACCCCCAGTGCCACCTCACATTCACATACTTTGGATGTAGGTGTTCTAATTTTTAAAATTCCAGATTTAGATCCTTCATGCCATCTTTGCCCATTTTGTTCATGCAACTTTGTAGAGAGAGAATTTTTCCTCAAAGGATTGTTTTAGCTACATCCCAGAAATTTTGGTATATAGTTTCATAATTATCATTTTCTTTTTCTAAATAAAAAACAAATATTGGTATATTTTGTTTATGTATCACCAACATTCCCCAAGTTATCTCTCCTTCTCCCCTTCCCAGAGAATCATCCCTTATAATTCATAAGAGAGGGAGAGAGAGAGAGAGAGAGAGAGAGAGAGAGAGAGAGAGAGAGAGAGAGAGACTGAGAGAGAGTGTGTATGAGAGAGAATAAAAATTTCAACAAAACTAATGGATATACTGAAAAACCTATTTTTTCAAACCTTGTTCTGTCTGATAACACTATTAACTATTATCTGAATTTATTCCTGACCTACCCATTGTTCAGCATGTCAATATTAAGTCTTTTTCATTTTGTCCTGTTTTTTGTTGTGCTATGATCTGCCAAAAGATACTTAGTATTTCTGGTGTTTGGGTGTTTTTTTTAAACATTTATTTATCCTTACTCCATGTCCTGGTACATGATCTATGTATATGTGGTCCTGAGAAAGGGAACCAAGATCTTTGAAAAAAAACAGCACTTAATTTTCTGGATCAATTCTGTAGTCTTTACTTTTGTTTCATTTTGTTTCTTTCTCTTCTGTCTTTAATAATTTCCTCTTTTAAATTTACTCCCCAGCCCCAGAATGATGTCCAGTCTCCATTCTTCTCCTGGCTCTTTGAAGAACGTCTCAAGGATAAAAAAATCCTTCTTTCTCACCTTTCTTCTCCTTGATAGTCAGAAGATCTGAGTTCTAATCTTCACTAGCCACTACCTCAAGGTGTGACTTTGGACACATCACTGTATTTTCTTTGTGCCTTAGTTTCCTCAAAAAATGAAGAGTTTGGGCTACATTGTCTTTCAAAAACCTTCCACTTCTAAATCTATGGTCCTATAACCAATGAGATTCTTCTCAGCTTTGATATTCCAGGGTTTTCTCACCTCAACATGAAAAGGTGGAAACTGGAATTGTCAGAGTCCTCTGTCTTTAGAGGTTTGATCAAGCAGGACTGGAGGTGGGAGATTTCAAGACTCTTCTTACCATGATAGGAGCTCATGCCTCTCTCACCTGAAAGGAAGTCAGAAAATCCATGTGTGTTTGTGAGAGGTGGGTGGCCTTGGACAGACAACTCACAGGTCATGGGGAAACTTGTTCTTCCCCTTCCCCCTGTCTCTGCATTGCACACATCTCCTTTGCTGTCCCTCCCCCTCTCTTCTCCATCACTTTCCCATTTTCTTCTCCATCTTCTTCCCTTTCTACCCTCTCTTCTTCTCTTCCTCCTATATCTCACTCCAAGCTCTTTTCCATTTCTGCCCCCCCCATTGGGGAGTGACCAAGTGAAATAATGATAATAATAATACAAACACTAATAATAACCACTTCTATAGCTCCCTTTCAGGTCCATCATGGCTTTCACACAGGTGACCTCATTTGACCTCATCTTCACCATAACCCAGGGAGGTGGTGTCACCATCCTAAATGGGAATATGGCTTCTTATCAATCTTTGTTGGGAGTCCCATGTGTGAGCAACATGTTCCATCTTCCCTCAGGTCAAGAACAAGGGCAAGGAATAAGTAGGACTCAGAGAGGACTGGGACTCACCTACGCTACCAAAGGGTAGGGTGTGGACACCTGTATGGAATATCACATCATTGGCAGCCACACCTCCACTGGAAGCCTTTGCAATCATCTTCTTGATGATCTGGAAGACAGCACCACAATTCATTTATAAAATGGATCAGAAAGCCTCAAGGTCTCCTTGCAGTTCTAGTTCCATGGCCTAATTTTGTCAGGAAAGGGACCACGGTTGTGGGGTCAGAAAAGTGAGAGGCAGTGTGTTCTAATGGAAAGATAACTAGATTGGGAGTCTGAGGACCCCGGTTTAAATCCTGGTTCTCTTCCTTGTTAGCTATGTGACCTTCCATATCTGATGAGCTCCCAGAAAACACACACTGGCTTAGGATTCCTGGTGAAAGACTAACCCAGAGCCTCTGAAGACAAGAGAGAAAAATTTCACACCAGAAAGCAGAGAAGGGCTAGCCAGGTCAGTCTGCCCTTTGCCCAGAGTCATGCTTTCTCTTCAGCATGGCAGAGGCTGCCCCTCCAAAGGGAAGACAGGTTCACAAACAGCATGGCATAGAGGAAAGTGTGCTGAATTTGGAGTCAAAAGACCAGGGTTCAAACCTCAGATCTTCTACTTAATGCCTTGGGCATATCTCTGAGCCTCAGTTTCCTTCCCCCCAACTATAAAATTAGGGGTTGGACAGAAAGACCTCTTTGAGCTCTAGACTTAGAATCTTGTGATTCTACATAAGAGAAGTTGGTGACCTCCCCAGGGGCTCTGGATTCTAGTTGGGGTTAGGGCTAGGAATTAGAAATTAAAACTCGAGCTAAGAGTCCATGTAAAATAACAAGGAATATATTAAATTTGGAGTCAGAAAAATGGAGTCCATGTCTCCCATCAGCCAGTGGAAAGGTTCATGGAATTAGATTTCAAGAGTCCTAAATTAGAATCCCAGCTCTGCAAGGTTCTGTACTAAATACATTATAGATATTATCTCATTAAATACTCAGGTGCTATTATCCTGACTTGGAGGTGGTGGTTAAATGACTGACCCAAGGTCACACAGTTAAGTAAGTGTCAGATGCCAGATTTGAACTCAACAACATGAGCCTGCTGTACTCCAGCTCTCATGCTCTATCTTCTAGCTGTCTCAAACTTATAGGAACCCAGTGGTCCCTTTACTACACAGCTCTGCCTTCAATATCCCGCAAAGCTGGAATGGTACTCAATTCTCGGGATACTGCTTAGGTCCTATGTGCTCAAGATAGAGCATTTGACTTTGGTTTGAGGAAAAGAAGCCTAGGAAGACTGTGTGAGTGTATTGTGGGGGAGATGAGCAGCACAGAGAAGTCAAGGGGAGGGTTCTTAGTATTGATTACCTGGTCAATGTTAGAAAATACACAAAGAGCCAGGGGCTTTGGCTGCTCATTGAGGAACTGGATGGCTTCATCCAGGTTCTTCACACAGATGATAGGGAAAACAGGCCCAAAGACTTCTTCCTGAGACCTTGGGCCAACATCAGTGAGAATGGTTGGGGCTACAAAGACCAAGAAACAAAGCAGGTGCCAGAGTAAGAAACTTGAGGGCGGCACATTCTTCACTCATGCACAGTCCATCCATAGCACACCCAGCCAGCTAGCCTTTGAAAGCACCTTCTCAACTGATAACCAATAGTACATTGAAGAGGGTGGAAGACTGGATAGAGAATTGGCATTGGAATCAGAAGGACTCCTCCCTCTGCCACATGCTGCTGGCTTGGTGACCCTAGGAAAGTCACTGAACTTCTCAGTGGCTTAGTCAGTCAATCAACTAGCTATTATTAAGTATCTACTGTGTGCCAGGCAATGAGAAAAAAACCCAGGCCATACCCATAGGAGCTCACAATCCAGTGGGGGAGACACATGACCATGCCTCCTTAAAGACAGGGACTCTCTTTTGACTTCTTTTGTGTGCTTAGTATGGTGCCTGGCACATAGTAGAGGCTTAATAAATTTTTATTGTATTGTATTTTAACTTCATGGAAACAAGATCTAGACAGAATAAATTGGGGGGAATCTCAGAGGGAAGGTACCAAGATGAAGGAAGACTAGGGAAGCGCTCTTGCAGAAGGTGGGATTTTAGCTGAGACTTCAAGGAATCCCAGAGGTGGAGAAGAGGACAAAGAGCATTCCAGGCAACCAGGAAAAATGCTCAGAGGTCAGAAGTGGGTATCATGACTGTAAGGAGGGGAGCGTCTCTGAATGGAGGAATACAAGGAAGGAGGAGGGTGTAAGTAGCCTGGCAGGATAGGCTATCCCAGGTATTCTCTAAACTGGTGCCACAGAGAGGTCTGTGAACAATCCCAGATGGTGTCCCAGACAGCCTTCCAGCATTCCCCAACATCTGGCTGTTGGTGGATTCTAAGATGACTGTCATAACAAGGCAGGTGACCAACCGGGACTGTTGTCCTCCATTGCATGCATTGTCTCCATCTGGAATGTACAATACAGCTTCCCCCACTTTACCCTTCATGATCCTCTGCTCAGGTACCACTGCTTGCTTCTAGAAAGCCTTCTTGGAAAAAAGTAGGTTCTCTTCTGCTTTTGGGAGATGGCTTCTCTGGATCATTCCTTTGAACTATCACTTAATTGCCTTGCATTAATACTTATCTGTGTATTTTATCTCTTTAAGTAAAACAAGCTCTCTTGAAGAGCATTTACCTGGTCTGGTCCACATGCCTGACATTCACTCTTTCCTCACTTCCACTTTGTACAATATCTTGCTTCCTTGAAGTCTCATTTCCAATGTCATCTCTTACATTACGCTTATACTAATATCAATTGGCCACTGCTTTACCAGAAGGCATTCATTTTTTTTTTTTTTAAATAAAATGCCTTCAACCAAAATCACTCTGGCTCATTGGTTGACCATGAATACATCAGTCCCAGCCCAAGCCTCACTTGGTCATTTTTGCCAATGGGCCCAGATAGTTCAAGAGTAGAGAGTGAAGCTGTTGACTTTGCATAGCAATGACATCATCTTCCAGGTGTCAACATCCTCTTTGAGAACATAGAATAAACAGCAATCTGTGAGTATTAGTAACTGCCCCACTGGGGACCCAACTGGACAGTTCCACTTGTCACTAGAGGTTCTTCCTTCTTTCCTTTCCCTCTTCCTTCCTTCTGTCCTTTCTTCCTCCCTCCCTCCTCTCCTTCATCACCCTTTTCTTCCTCCTTTCCTTCCATTCACATAGTGAATCATACCCTTACCTAGATGTGTTCTACCCAAAGGAATATAAAATTTGATTGCTGAAAGCTAGAAAGACATCTTAAAGTTTATGGGTTAGATTTCTTTTTTTACATACCATGCCTTAAACACTTAAGTCACTTTGGCTCTCATTGATTGGCCAACAATAGGTTCCAGCCCAAGTCTCACTTGCTCGTTGTTTGGATTCTGATGGCTCAGAGTGAATAAATTGCAATTGTTTATCTTTTGGTGAGAAACCCTGAGGCTCTTCCCCTCACACACATTTATTTTATTTTATAATTTAATCACTTATTTTTTTTAACTAGCTAAAGAAGAACATTCTTTGCCTGATTTTTACCTAGTCTGAATCACTGCACAGATGTTGCTTCAGTCAGACTGAGACCTGTTAAAGACTTTAGCTCAAAAAGACCAAGGTCTCCCACTGCATTTGGGGCCATCTCCAGTCCTGCTGATCTCTATCTTGCCACTGAACCCAGATGGCTCCAGAAGAGAGACTGAGGCTAGTAGTGACTTTGTACAGCCCTGCCTCATTTATAATCCAATTCACTTGCAAGTCATGACATCTCCTTTCTGGTGTCATGGTCCTTGTTGAGAACCAAGGACAAACAGCAATAATGACACAGTCACTGATAACAATAAGAGGATAAGGGAGTTGTCCTAGACCACTCCACAAGAATTCAGGTCTTCCCTGTGGTGACCTGAAAGTTTGGTTAAAGAAAAGGCACCAGGCTAAATGCATACATTTTTATTCTTATTATTTCCTGTAAAGTTAACAATACATGGATCCACAGAGCCAGTCATTGGATCTGACTGCTCAGTACAAGGATAATCAGGCTTAAATGAATTTTACCATGAGAAAGGAACTTTCTTAGTTGAACAAGTTGCAAATTTAGTGAGACAATTAACAAAATAGTGTCAGTTGGATTTTATGATTCCAGGATGTGTAAATTTCCTCTCTGTAACAGATGTCTCTGTGACATATGGTAAGGAGAAAAACCTACCATTCTGCTGGCAGGCATCCTGTCATAAATAGGTCTGAAATTGTTGACACAGGAAAGGGCATTTTTAGAGCAAAGCAAAGCAATCTGATTGATTAGTTCAGGCTTGGGCCCTCATTAAAGACCAAAATTTATATTAAATGATTATCACAGGGCAACTCTCCATCAACAACAACAAGATGCTCAAAGCAGGCTAATAAATGAGTGACTGATGAATTGAAATGTTAATTTGGAATATGGGAACACTGACTGGGTTGGTCAAGCAGGGAGAGAGATGGTAATGGAGGGAGGGAGAGAGAGAGAGAGTGAGAGATACAGAGAGAGAGACAAAGACAGAGAAAGAGAGAGAAACAGAAAGAAAACATTTCTGGGTGCCCTTCATCACCCTGCCTAAGTCTTTGCAATATTTAGGTCCCTTCTTAAGTAACAACACCAGTTGTTACTTGCTGCATCCCAGATTTGCTAACCCAGTTTCTAGGTCATCTAAAGGGGAAGAGAAACATAAACCATTTGCACTGTACATTGATACCAAAATGCCAAAGTCATTCTTTGTATCAACTTGTCCTGGTACTTAGTACCTCCTGAAAACCTGCCTTAAGAAAAAGGAGATTGCAAGATAAAAGGAAAATAAAACAACAGAAACAAAATGCTGTTGATTCTCTAAAGGCTCAACTAAATGTTTAATCCTTCACCTCCTCCCTCTCATTCTGCCCAAAGCCATAGTCCCGGGGAAGAGGGTAAAAATAGGACAGGCCTGGAGGCAATCACACTAAGGACCAGACTGGGAGGGGAACAGAGCTGTTCTCATCTTAGCTTCATTCAACAAAATCAATCAGTCAATATTTATTAAGCACCTGCCTAAATGCTACTGGTTGAAAAACATAAACTCATCTTCTTCACAGGAAAGGGAAAGGGACAGACAGTGGCAACCTACGTATATAGCAAGAAGCCTCATCTCCATTCCCACCTTATGCCACTTTCTGTCCCTCAATTAAGCTCATCACACTTTGAAAGTAGTGGCTGTTGACTATTCTTCTATTGTCATGAGAACTTTCAGCATCTTCTCCATAGAATTCGTTAGGCAAAGAGACATGACGCTAAAAGAGTTTATGACAGAAGGCAAAAAACATCATTTTTAAACATTTAAGATACAGAAAGCACACCCTAAAATTCTAAGTTGTAGAGGGGGCCCTGACCTGCATTGATAGAGAGTGTTCACTCACCTGGAATATCCTTCTGTCCAATGAAATCACAGGTCTAGGCCCCATCCCTATTCACAGGATGTGAGTTTCTTGAAAGTAGAAACCAGCTGTCAAACTTTTTCTATTTATATCCCCAGTGTTTAGCACAGTGCTCAGCACATTGTAAGCATTTGGTAAATGTTTGTTACCTCGTTCATTCATTTATTCATTCATAGAATAGTTATGTGGCTGTGGATCCAATTTCATGGAATGTTTGCAGCTGCCAAGAATAAGTGATTTGGAGAATTTAGAGCTGAAAAGAACCTTATTTATCATCCAGTCCAACCCGTTCATTTGACAGAGAAGGACACTGAGGTCTAGAGTTATGACCAAGATCACATAGGTAGTAAGATTCTGAGGCAAAAAGAGGAACCCATATCTTTAACTACAAAACTAGTGGCCTTTACCCTGGGTTCCCTGCCTCTCAGGAAGAGAATCCATTCTTTCCATTACTACTTGTTTATAATGCAAAAGCCAAGGCTGATTCCTTGTTTTTCAACCTTCATTAAATTGTGGTGCTTTGGATGAGTTACTTAATCTCTCTCTGTAATTCCATCTATTTATCCTTCTATATGTATCTGTCCACCTATGGATCTAATCACACATCTACCTACCTATTTTTCATTCTATTTATCCTTCTATCTATCCATCTATCATCTATCAATCTACCTTTCTGTCTTTCCATCTGTCAATTCTTTAGCTATCCATGTATCTCTCAATCTATCCCATATCTCTGTCCTTCTCTTTCTGTCTCTGTCTTTCTCTGTTTCTCTGTCTATGTCTCTCTCTCTCTCTCTCTCTCTCTCTCTCTCTCTCTCTCTCTCTCTCTCTCTCTCTCTCTCTCTCTCTCTCTCTCTCTCTCTCTCTCTCTCTCTCTGCTGTCTCTCTCTCTCCCTCCTTCTAACTTAAAAGTAATAAAGAAACTAAAATACACATGCCTTTAACCCAGAGATCCCACTACTGGGCATGGAATGTAAGAAGGTCACACACCAAGAAAAGGTTACACAGGTGCCAGAATATTCATAGCAGCACTTTTTGTAGCAACAAAGAACATGGAAACAAAGTGGGTGCCCATTGATCAGGAAATGGCTAAATGTGCCACTTTCTGCAGACAGCCTTTCTTGGGTTCCTCCAAGTAATAGTGTTTTCCCCTCCCCCATTATATTGTCTTGGTAGCCACAGCATCTAACACTGTGCCTGATACACAGTAGGTACTTGATAAATGCTCTTTAGTTGATTATAAGAAATTGCAACTCTGAAGAATTCAGAGAAGCATGCAAAAACTTATATGAACTGATTCAGAGTGAGAGGTAAGGAAAACCAGGAAATAACATCCACAATGATTATGACGATACAAAAGGCAAAAACAGGGGCAGCTAAGTGGCACAGTGGATAGAGCACTAGGTCTAAAGTCAGAAAAACCTGAGTTCAGATCTGGCCTCAGACACTTTCTACCTATGTGACCCTGGGACAAGTCACTTAACCCTGTTTGTCTCAGGGTTATCTGAGACATCATCTATAAAATGAGGATAATAATAGCACCTACCTCTTAAGGTTGCTGTAATCTATGCAATTATAATGACCAAACTTGGCTTTTCTTTTGGAGACTTAAGAAAATGGATTCCCTCCTTTCATTGTAAAGAAAGGAAAGTCTCCCATTCAAGGGGGCAGAATTCCTGGCTTCCCTCAAGTCCTAGTTCCTGCACATCTCTTTAAGGCACCCCCTGGCTGCTAAAGACTTGCCCTCTAAAGTTATCTCATATGTGGAGGTAGCTAGTTTGAAAGAGTGCTGGACCTGGAGTCAAGAAGACCTGAATTCAAATGCAGCCTCAGACACTTCCTGGTTGAATGACCTTTGGTGAGTCACTTAACCTCTGTCTGCCTGAGTTTCCTCAACTATAAAGTAGAGATCATAATAACACCTGCCTCCCAGAGTTATTGAGAAAATCAAATGAGATAATATCTGTAAAGTAATAATAATAGATAATAGATAATAACACATAATAGATACTTAATAAATTCTTCCACTATATTTTGCCTGACTTCACATGTATAATGGCTATCTTACCTTCTCAAAAGGTAGGATACAGGCTAGAGGAAAAGACAGAATTCAGAACTCAAAGTGTTTTAAAGGAATCTTGAAAAAAGTTTCCATTCACTTTATATTATTTATATATTCTTGAGGGCAAGAGATGATGCTTTCACCTTTCTTCCTCTCCCCAAAACTTAGATCCTCTCTCCCTTCCTTCCTTCCTCTGCCATCATCCTTCCTTCCTTCCTTCCTTTCTTCCTTCCTTCCTTTCTTCCTTCCTTCCTTCCTTCCTTCCTTCCTTCCTTCCTTCCTTCCTTCCTTCCTTCCTTCCTTCCTTCCTTCCTTCTCTTTACTTCCTTTCCCTTCCCTTCCCTTCCCTTAACCTTAAACCTACTGCACTGTGAAGCTCAGACACCATGGGGCCCTTGGCCCCTGCCCCCTGCCCAAGGGCTGTTCTGGACCCTTCAATAGTAACTGTTGCTGTTGCCCTCCCAGTCTGATATCTTTCTTTTCTTTGCCTCATTAAAAGGTCCATGGCCTGGCTACCTCCTAAACAAGCCTATTCAATGAATGGCCATTACCTCACTCTAAGTGAGTATCTGCACAGGCCTTGACCTAAAAGGGCCAAGGTCTCCCAGTGCATCTTGGTTCATCTCCAGTCATCTTGATGAATATCTGGTCACTGGATTCATCAGAGCCATCTGGCTCTGGAGGAGAAGTGAGGCTGGTGACCTGCACAGCCCTTCCTCAGTCAAAACAAAGTCAAGTGCAAGTCATGTCACTATCAGTCTGATGGCATGGTCTTCTTTGGCAACATAGGATGAACACAAAAACATCACAGAGCCCAGCACTAAGGAAGTGGCAGGTGGAGGCTATAGAGGACATCCATCCCTTCTGAGAGCACACACCCATAGCCCCACCCTCACTAAGAGGGTCTGGGAGGCAGGCACAATTGATTTCAAAGTCCTCTGACTCACCTTCAGGGCTTTTTTAATTTTCTCCACTACTTGGCCTTGCAGAACAGGATCACAAAGGATGTAGTCTGGAGCCAAACAAACCTGACCACAATTCATGAACTTTCCCCATGTGATACATCTGGAAGAAACAAATTCAAAGAAAATTGAGGCTATTCCCACCATGAATAATGAATAGGGATGCTGTATGTTTTTCATTTGGTGGGAATGTTGGAGGAAGTCACAACTCTGGCTTCTGGAGGACACAATCTAGCCCTGATTATTGAAAAATAATCTTCCATTCCCTGCTTGGTTTACCATTCTCAGGGTAGGGGCCCTTGCCCCAATAGCAGATGTAGGATGCAGGACATGGCACCTCTCCCTCCCTCAATTCATGAGGATGACAGCTGGAACAGAAACCCCAGTATCATCTTCCAAATGGGACAGGATTAGAACCCAAGGGAAGAGGATCATGGGAGAGGACTGAAGTGATAATTTACAAGGAAGGTTCTGTCTATACCTCTTCCACATAAAAAAAAAATTGCAAAATATCCATTCAGGATTCAATTGATTGAATGTCAATTCATTGAACAATACCAGTTGTTCAATGGTCGTGGCACTAGTTGCACCAATTCCCCCCAACAGAAACGGTAGAACTTGACAGTTCATTTAATGGTATGTTAACACACCCAGAACCTGTGGAGTCTGTCCACTACTCTGTCACATACATGGGCCAGTTAGATTTGTCTGTGCCCTGGCCATGCTCATGAATCAAAAACAAAATGTCCCATGTAGTGCCATGTATGGATAGCACAGGCTCATGGGACTGAGGACCAGAAGGGATATTAGAGGCTGTCTATCCCAGCTGCATCATTGCACAGAGGAGGAAAAGTGGCTCAGAGGGGGTGAAGTCCAAGGTCACACAGACAACAAGTAGCAATGCCAGACCTTCTTGACTCCAAATCCATTAGATTTTCTACAACTTTACAGTTGCCTCAATCTACATCTCTACTCACCATAATTGGATTTTCCAAACCTAAATACTCCTCCCTGGCCACCCCTTTGTGTTGTCTCTTCCTATTAGAACATAAGCTCATTGAGCCAAAGGATTATTTTCACTTTTGTTATTGTATCACCAGTACACAGCATCTACACAGTACACAACATGGTGCTTGATACTTAGTATCTACTGGTCTTTCATTCATTCATTCACTCATTCATTCATTCAGTGATACTATGATACAAAAAGCTTCTTGGACCTCTACCAGCTCCTATAGTCTCTAGTAGTCTGTGATTATCTGACATCCAGTCTCACCTGCAGGTAATGTCAAGATCACAGTCCTTGTCAATGTAACAGGGACTCTTCCCTCCCAATTACAGGGTACTGGGGTCAGGTGCTTAGCTGCAGCTGTCATGACAATTTTGCCCACTTCTGGTCTCCCAGAAGAGAAGATGTGGTCAAATTTCATCCTGAGCAATTCCCTGGTCTCAGGAACACCATCATTAATGACTGGAAACAAATCCTGCTATGAAAATGAATTGAGGAAATCAGTCAGAAAACACTCTCTGTTTTCAGACTCAGGTGGTCCAATGGGGAAAGCTCTAGAGTGGGCACCAGAGGACCCAAATGGCCACCAAGACCCCTGCCAGCCCCAAATCTATGCCCCTGAGGTCCCTTGGCTGGCATACTATCACTGCTTTCTTTCCCACTTCTCCAGCCTGCCCCTTAGGAGCCTCATCATCATGCAAGACTGCATCAGTCTTGGTCCTGACATTTCATCATATGTCTTCTGATGAAAGGACAGAGTGATGAGCTCTTCCCAAAACCATCGTTTAAGGAGGGTACCAGGCCAGTCATCTTTTCATTTCCCAATCAGTTAGACTTCTTTGGATTCCTCCATCATGCCCCAGTGCTGGCTACCTTCTGCTTCCCATTGTCCCTCAGCCTGCCTGTCCTGACTTTTTAGCTTTATTCACGTTATCTTCCTTCCTTAGACTGTAAGCTCCTTGAGGGCAGGGACTATCTTTCTTTTTCATATTTGTATCTCCAGTGCTTAATATAGTACAGGCACATAATAGGCATGTAATAAATGTTTATTGACAGACTGACTGCTGGATACCCTTCCACAGATAGGTAACCAAATAGGTGTCCTCCACCATCTGGTGCCACCTGACTTTCTAGCTTTATTCCCTGCTAATTACCTTCATAACCACAGTCAAATATCTGAGAAACACACTTGACACTGAAAAGTATCAAGGAAAATTTATTAAAGTAGTGTTCAGAGTAATGGAACACTTTGACCAAAGTGGACTCAATCCCTCTTCAAAAGGAGGATGGGAGGGAAGGAGAGAGAGAGACAGAGAGAGAGAGACACAGAGAGAGAGAGAAGTAAGGGCATTTTTATAATGTTAGTTCAGGACAGATTCTCCCATCAGAGGACAAATTGATCTGTTCTCTTTCAGGTCACAATATTTTGACATGCTCACTGTGTGTCATTAACCAAGTACAGTTGGATTTTTAGTTTGTCCTGTCAGTGACCCCAGGTGGTTTAAGGTGGACCAGTTCTTCTTCTTGGGTTTTTCTGAAAGACCCAAACTGTTTTCTGATTGGTCAAAGCCACCTGCAGTTTCTATTCAGTAACCTTAGGGACTAATAACTTTTGTGGACACTTAACCCCTGCTCTCTCTTGCAAATTTCCGACCTTTTTTACCTGACCATGCTAAGTCACAGCTCTGATTAACTATTATCACTCAAAGCTGGAAGTTTCTACCCTGTGGAAACAGAACTCTTTCCTTTGTTTCCTACAAATTCCTCCCCACCCTTTTTCTTTATTAAAACTTCTGTTTCCACACCTAAATCCAATCAATACCTCATCACTTTCTTTTCTATATATATTCTTTCTTTCATCTACCTCCCCGTTAAAGAAATATGGGAAGGGAGCAAAGTTGATCAATACATTGACAAATTACAAGAGGGCAGGTCCCTTGTTATAAGTACAGATACAGAGATTCAAAAGAAAAGAGGTAAATCAATAAACTGTTCTTTTAGAACATACATCTCATATAGTAGTATGAGGAGAAACATCATCTGATGCAGTTTTCTGGTCTGGATGCTCTTTCAAGTCATCTTCAGCACAACATTTTAGCATCTTCTTCCCTTCATCTTCTTGTAGAAATCCAGGTGCCCACTCTCCTACAAAACTGGCCTTGATATAATTTTAGATTACCATTCCTAAGCCTTATACCCTTATCATTCTTACAAAACAAAAATTGGAACTTTGGTCAATTGTCATGTCTAAGAAATTCACATTAGAACCCAGTTTTTACATTTTACATTAATTTACTATTTATTTTCCCCATCAGAAGGATAAGATTTCACTAAGAAATTAAGAACAGGCTCCAGTATATACATAAATACAATCAATAGACAGGCAGAGTCAAGATGGTGGAATAGAAAGATGCATATACTCTAGCGCTTCTCCCACAATCCACAAAATACCTGTAAAAATAACTCTCAACAAAGTCTAGAGCAGCAGAAGCCATAGAACAAAAGAGTGAAAGAGGTTTCTAGTCAAAGATAAACTGGAAGGTCAAAAAGAGAGGTCTATCTCATGGGATGCTGAGTGGAGAGTAGCACAGCCTTGGCCATGTGGCACTCAGAGAAACAGGACCTGAACAGACCTCTGAGCAGAGTTCCTAGCAGGGAATGTCCCAGATACCTCAACTCACAAGCAACAAAGAAAGCTCCAAAGGTCACTGGGGGAGGACTTTTCCAGCTGGGCAAGAGGGAACGGGGTTTCTCCAGCAATTGCCCCAGGTGACAGCTAAGGCTGTGGCAGCAGAATGTAGGCAGCTACACAGGCTACTGGAAGCAACCTGGATCCATTGTTCAGTCAGCTCAGCTTAAAGCCTCTGGTGATAGGGAGCAGCTAATCTAAACCCCACACAAAGCCCAGGGGAACCGAGCAGCTGAGTCTAATCTCTTGACAAAGGATTCAGAAGTCAAGTAACTGGCTGGGAAAATGCCAAAAAAAGGGGGAAAAAATAAGACCATGTAAGGTTACTTTCTTGGTGAACAGGTGTCTCTGTGAACAGGTGTCTCCTCCCATCCTTTCAGATGAGGAAGAACAAGGTTTACTGTCACAGAAAGTTAACACCCCTGCCTCCAGGGCCTCCAAAGTGAACTTTGAGTTCAGGCAATAGAAGAGCTTGAAAAGCAAGTTAGCAGCTTGCTAAAGGAGAACCAAAAAAATGCTGAGCAAAATAATACCTTTCAAAAGAGGCTAACTCAATTGAAAAAATAAGCCCAAAAAGCCAATGAGCAAAAGGTGGCATTAAAAAATAGAATTAGCCAAATGAAGGAGAAAGTTCAAAAGCTCACTGAACAAAACAGTTCTCTGAAAGAGGGAATTGAGTTCAGGGAAATGAATGACTATGAGATAAACCAAGCAGTTAAAAAACAAAACCAAAAGTTTGAAAAACTAGAAGACAATGTGAAGCATTTCATTGGAAAAACATCTGACCTGGAAAATAGATCCAGGAGAGATGATCTAAAAATTATGGGACTACCTGAAAGCCATGATCAAAAAAAGAGCCGAGACATTATCTTCCATGAAATTATCAAGGAAAATTGTCCTGATATTCTAGAACTAGAGGGCAAAATAAATATTGAAAGAATCCATCAATCATCTCCTGAAAGAGACCCAAAAAGAGAAACTATTAGGAATATTGTGACCAAATTTCAGAGTTCCCAGGTCAAGGAGAAAATAGTGCAAGCAGCTAGAAAGAAACAATTTGAGTATTGTGGAAATACAGTCAGGATAACATAGGATCTGGCAGCTTCTACATTAAGGGATTGAAGGGCTTGGAATAGGATATTCCAGAAGTCAAAGGAACTGGGATTAAAACCAAAAATCACCTATCCAGCAAAACTGAGTACAATACTTCAGGGGAATAAATGGTCATTCAATGATTTAGAGAACTTTCAAGCATTCATGTTCAAAAGACAAGAACTGTATAGAAAATTTGACTTTCAAACACAAGAATCAAGAGAAGCTTGAAAAGGTAAACAGGAAAGACAAATCATAAAAGACTTTCTAAAGCTGAACTGTTTACATTCCTACATGGAAAGATAAAATTTGTAACTCTTGAGACTCTTCTCAGTATTTGGTAGGTGGAGGAATTGTGTACACACACACACACACACACACACACACACACACGCACACAGAAAGAGAGTACAGGCTGTGTTGAATAAGGAGAGATGATATCCACAAAAAATATATATATAAAATAAAAATTAAAGTGTGAGGGAGGAAAATACCAGGAGGAGAAAGGGAGAAATGGAATGGGGCAGGCTATAACTCATACAAGAGATAAAGAAAAATCTTGTTCAATGGAGGAGAAAAGGGAGAAGGGGAGAGGGGAAAAGTGAAACTACTCTCTCCACATATGGCTTAAGGAGGGAATAACATGCTCGCTCACTCAATTTGCTATGAAAATCTATCTTATACTACAGGAAAGTAGGTGAGGAGGTAACAAGTGGGGTGAAGGGAATGATAGAAGGGAGGGCAAATGGGAGAAGGGAGTAACTAGAAATAAACACTTTTGGGAAGGGATAAGGTCAAATGAGGAAATAAAAAAATAAGGGGGGAATAGAGTAGGATAGAAGGCAATATACTTAGTATTATACAGCATGATTATTATGGAAGTCTTCTGCAAAACAACACATATATAGCCTGAATTGCTTGCCTTCTCAGTGGGAATGGGTAGGAAGGGAGGGAAGGAAAGAAGGTGGAATTCAAAGTATTAGCAACAAATGTTGAGAATTATTATTGCATATAACCAGGAAATAAGAAACACAGGCAATGGGGTATAGACATTTATTTTGCCCTACAAGAAAAGAGAGAAGATGAAGACAAGGAAAGGGTGGCAAGTGATAGAAGGGAGGGCTCATTGAGGGAAGCAGTAATCAGAATGCAAGGTATTAGGGGTTGGGGGGAGGGGAGAGATGGGGAGAAAAATTGGACATGTTACACAGTGATGTGAAAGCAATTAGTATTAAAACAATTGACTGAATTAATTACTGAGAGTAAATCAGAGACAGCTTTAGTTTGAGGAAATGAATTTTAACCTAAGTCTCTAAGAGGCAGGTAACTGGATAAAATTTGGCATTGATGGAAAAGTTAAGGTTTTAATGATAAACTTGATTTTATGATTGTTATTTAAGCAGGAACCGGAATAGGTATAGAAAGGCGTGTAAGTCACTTAAGACTTACCTCAAAAGATGTTCCTTAGCCAATGTGAAATCATAGTTATATATGAAACCTGGTTATTGGAACTTGCTATTTTAAGATGCTATGGGACTGTTAAGTGACTGTCCTTCTGAGTCTAATTCCAGGTATGAATAACAACAAAAGCAGTCTGAGCCTCCAATCCATGATGCCAGTAAGCCTGTGAGATGCTGGTATGAGAGCTGAAAAAGGTGATCTCATGGGAAGGGTGGAAGAGAGGCTATTCAGCCTGGGCTGAGGTAGGATCTTCCTGACTCAATTTCTCCACTGACACCTGGCAGATTCTAAGCCTCACCAAATGCAAGTTGACAATCTACTCCTGCCTGGAACTGACATGAAGTTGGAGAGATATTGTTTCCCTGCAATGTCCCTGCTCTTAGTGGCAATTTCCTATAGTCAATAGGTTTGTGAGCTTAATACCAGATCTATTAAATCACAGATTGTTGGTAGGGGAACATCTGAGGTCAAGTCTAAAATTAAGGTGTTAGGCTTAGGACTTTAGACCAACAACAATAAGTTAGGGTCCTTTAATTCTTAGTAATAGTGTGGAGACAATTAGGTCAAGGGCTTATGAAGTTAGCGTACATAATTGTCATTTGTGTCTCAGTTATTGTTTAAAAAAAAATCCGATTGTGGTATATTGTAAATGCTTTAAAAGAAGTATCATCTGACCAAAAGTTGGAATTGTGTTATGTGATATGAATTGTGTTAAAAATGAAAAATAAAAAAAATTTAAAAAAATAAAAAGAATAGGAAGGGCAGAGTTAAAAGCGAACCTAAAAGAGGTAACTGAGATTAGAGAAGTAGATCTTGCCAAATTCTGGCAGCTGACGATAAGCAGGAAAGGCTGGTGTCTGGCGCCATCTACACGGTTCAGGGGAGTAACTAGGCTAACGTGTTAAGAATTCTGGTCTGTCCAGAAAGTGACCAATGGTGAGGGGCTGCAGGAAAACAGGTCTGCCTTTTTTAATGGCAAAGAACTGGAAACTAAAGCAGCGTGCACCCGTTTCAGAATGGCTAAACACTTTTTAGTGTGAATGATGATGAAGGAGATGGTTCCAGAGAACCCAGGGAAGCCTTGTATGAAGCAATGCAGAGTGAAATAAACAAAACCAGGGAACCAATTTGTATAAGAACAACATTGCAAAAAATAAACATTTGACAACTGGACATCTTCTGATAAACACAATGACCAATCCCTATTCCAAAGGACCATCAGTGGAGAATGCCACCAATCTCAGATGATGGACTTGGAATGACACACATCTTTGGACACCTCCAATAGGGGAAATTTGTTTATTTGACTTGTGTCTATTTATTACCAGGGTTTTGGTTTTCTTTTTATTTGTCAGGAGTGGGGGGAGATGAGTAGAAGGTGAGAGGGGAAAAAAACAAATTTCTGGTAATTGAAGTTTTTTTATTTGAATTTAAAAGATAATTGAAATATAAATATAAATAAATTGAAATTTAATTTTTAAAAGAAAAAATAAAAATACAAGAAATAATCATTTTTGTTTATTTATTTATTTTTAGATTTCAACATTCATTTCCACAAAATTTTGAGTTACTAATTTTCTCCCCTCCCCCCACCCCATAGTACCTTGCATTCTGATTACCCCTTCCTCCAATCAGCCCTCCCTTCTATCGCACCCCACCCTTCTCTGATCCCCATCTTCTCTCCTTTCCTGCAGGGCAAGATAGATTTCTATACCCCATTACCTGTATTTCTTGTTTCCCAGCTATATGCAGTAACAATTCTCAACATTTGTTGCTAAAACTTTGAATTCCAACTTCTCTCCCTTCCTCCCTCCCCACCCCTCCCCACTGAGAAGGCAAGCAATTCAATAAAAGCTATGTATGTGTCATCTTGCAAAAGACTTCCATAATAATCATGTTGTGTAAGACTAGTTATATTTCACTCCATCCTACCCTGTCCTCCATTTATTCTATCCTCTCATTTGACCTTGTCCCTTCCCAAAAGTGTTTACTTCTAATTACTCCCTTCTCTCATTTGCCGTCCCTTCTATCAACCCCCTCACCCCACTTGTCCCCTTCTCCCCTACTTTCCTGTAGTATAAGACAGATTTTCATACCAAATTGAGTGAGCATGTTATTCCCTCCTTAGGCCATACGTGAAGAGTAAGCTTCAATTTTCCCCTCTCACCTCCTCCCTTTTCTCCTCCATTGAAGATTTTTCTTATCTCTTTTATGAGTGATTATTTGCCCCATTCCATTTCTCCCTTTCTCCTCCCAGTGTATTCCTCTCTCTCACCCCTTAATTTTATTTTTTATAGATATCACCCCTTCTGATTCAACTCAACCTATGCTCTGTGTGTGTGTGTGTGTGTGCAATTCCTCCACCTACCAAATACTGAGAAGAGTCTCAAGAGTTACAAATATTATCTTTCCATGTAAGAATGTAAACAGTTCAGCTTTAGAAAGTCTTTTATGGTTTGTCTTTCCTATTTACCTTTTCAAGCTTCTCTTGATTCTTGTGTTTGAAAGTCAAATTTTCTATACAGTTCTTGTCATGCTGAAAAACATGAATGCTTGAAAGTTCTCTAAATCGTTGAATGATCATTTATTCCCCTGAAGTATTATATTCAGTTTTGCTGGATAGGTGATTCTTGGTTTTAATCCCAGTTCTTTTGACTTCTGGAATATCCTAATCCAAGCCTTTCATTCCTTTAATGTAGAAGCTGCCAGATCCTGTGTTATCCTGACTGTATTTCCACAGTACTCAAATTGTTTCTTTCTAGTTGCTTACAATATTTTCTCCTTGACCTGGGAACTCTGAAATTTGGTCACAATATTCCTAGGAGTTTCTCTTTTCAGATCTGTAGTGGATGGCCTATGTCCCCATGTGGCTCAGTGATGTGGTGAAGAAGAAAGACACGGGTAGGTGAGTGAAGATAGGGCAACTCCATTTATTGATCTGAGGGTCAGGGTATTTATAGACAGAAACTGCAAGCTTATGTGACATTCTACTCATCTCCTGTCCTAGTGATTTGGCCAGTCTTATTGTTTTAAAAACTGTTAGTCTAGAGGGCATCTATTTTACATATTCCTTGCACTATGTAGTTCTCTTGTGTATCTCACAGAGACAGCAACATCCAGGGGGCATGGAGAGCCATTACAGATGATAATAAGCACAGTCTCAAAGAACAGTTTCCCTGAAGGTCTATCTTGAACTTGCCAACAGCACTCCATCCTGGCCCTCAACAATTTTCCCCCCCCCCACTTTTTTTTTTGGCTGTAACCAGGGATAAGGTACTTGGGTACCATGAGAGAGAAGGCACCTATAAATAGGTGACTGATACAGAAAAACAAAGGGATAGGGGCAATATAGCCATGAGCCAATGGAACAGGGATATAAAGGAATTTGTAAAAATTATTTGCAAAATAATCCCAAATCACACTTGCAGCTTTATTGGGGTCAAGATTTCCCTTGGAGGCTTGATCTATACTATTAGCAATCTGATTAAGATATTCAATATGCAAAGCAAGACTACTATTCCCCATATCCCATTCAAATGATTTCTAATCATAGTCCAATTATATAGAGAGCTATTATAACAGACAGCAGTAACACAAATAGAAATGAATCTATAATCACATCTCACGGAAAATCTTGTTTCAAGAACATCCACTTGGTTTCCTACCACCACAATAGTTTTCCTTAAAGCATCTATTAAATGGTATGTATGGATAAACCCACTGATACTGAGGAAGCCAATGCTGCCACAAAGCTTACAGTGCATAAAATAATGCAACTTATACATATTTTCTGCCTTACTTTCAACAATAACTGATCAAAAGTTTGATCAGATACAGACATATACCAGCCTTTACTTTTGATAGGCATTAAAGCAAACCTAGGACACATAATTACAGATGTAATGCTAGTATTAACTGTATGAAAAACAATGTATTCAGTGACAGTACAATTAAAGCATGTTATTTCCCAATCATAAAAGCAAAAAAAATTTTTCTGTCTATATCAATTTGTTTCTCAAAAACCTTTGACCCATATCCTACCATAATTACCTCCTGTATCTTCCCTCCTCATTTCACCACCCTAACCCAAGGCTGATTATGTATAAAAATCCATCCATCTCCCTCTTGATCAGTTCCTACTGCTACAGTGGTCAGCTGGAGGGTGCCTAGAAGCAGAATGAGTGGCTTCATTGTGCAGTCAGTCCAAGGTTCCTCGTGATAGTGGTTTATCTTCTCCAATGTATGGCAGAGGTCAGATGTTTCTTTCCGGTATCCAGATCATTTCTTCACTATTTCCTGTGGAAATACAAGCATACCCTCACCTCCATGTTAACACAGGGCATGTCTTTGTGATGTTCCATTTCACCTTTACTTTTTTCCAATCAGTAAGGTGTGTTTTGCCTTTTTGAAACTCTTTTTGAGCAGGCATAAGCCTCTCTCTATCTGGTGTCAGGTATACAACACCATGTCAACCCTTCTTATTCTTTTGCCTTCTTCTCCTTCTTTCTTTGGCTTTTGGAGGAGTTTTTATGTCATGATTGTGATGTTCTACAATGGTCTGACCAGTAGGATTATATGAGATGCCAGTTATATGCTGTATTCTGTATGACAGACGGAACTTAGTAAGGGCTTGACTAGTTTAAGCTGGACCATTATCTGTTTTTATAATTTGTGGAATACCTAGAGTTGCAAAACAACTGAACAGATGATCAATAACAAGTTTGGTTGATTCCCCAGTCAATGAAGTGGCAATAGTATAACCTGAATATGTGTCCATAGTCACATGAAGGTATTTATTCCTTCCAAATTCTGGGATGTGTGTGACATCCATTTGCCATATTTCAAGAGGATTGCATCCTCGAGGATTGATGGATGTATTTGATGGAGCTGGCAAAAACGGAATGCAATGTGGACAAGACTTTACTACAGTGCTTCTTGCCTGCTCTCTAGTAATGTGAAATTGCCTGAGAAGCATGGAAACTGACTGATGAAATTGGTTGTAGGAATGCTGTGCTTCTAAAACTGTCAGTGTGAGCAAGCTGTCTGTGTGTCTATTTCCCTCTAAAATAGGCCCTGGCAGTTGTGTATGAGATGGGACCCAAGATCTTTTGGGGTAAGGGATGAAGGTCTCAGTCTCTGGAATTGCTTCCTGCTGAGATTGGATGTAGAGCTGTCCCTGAGCCTCAATGGGTCCTGTTCAAGGGATACATAGCCTGAGTAGTTATCTGGAAGTTGATGGCTTGCACTCTGGAAAAGACAAATCTGGCATGGAGGTCAGACAAAGATCAAACAGGCACAAAAGGAGTATAAATAAAAGACAATTTCCCTGGCATAACAGACAAAGGAAGGCCACACTAGGCCAAGGGCAACAGATTTGAATATGAAAGGCCAGACTAAATGGGAAGATTCAGGAAGACCTGGCTACAAATTTGAGTATGAAAAGCCAGGTTAAGTGACGAGATTCAAGGGGAGTTCAGGGAGGTTGCCAGAGTCTGAACTCCATCATTCAGACTGCTTCACTTTCCTTTATATTCCTACCATAGACAAGATAGCTCACAAGTTATCATTCTTCACTAGCATAATTGTATTGTCTTAAACAAAAGAGATGTCAAACTTGAACCTTACAACTGAATACATGTACATCGTTGTTTTACAGGCCAGCTTCTCCCTCTCTGACTACATTCCCTTTGGAAGAAAAACTTGTTAATAAGTTCAAACACTAATTTCAACCCCTGCCCAGGCCATGGAATGACCACAAATTCAGATCAAAACAGCAAAATCTCCTCTGCTTTATAGATCATCACATATCAATTTATCAATTACACTGTCTTGAAAATGAAAATTTAGTAGGCTTTACAAGAAAGATTGTTTTAAAATATTTCTTCTGAAATAAAATTTTATAAAGAAAATTAGCTGAAAACCTTTAAAATGAGTCTTCTCACTTTGAAACAAAAATACACCTTTAAAATTAAAATCCATTCAAACTTAGTTGGTATAAAAGTGTCCTTAAGTAATATGAATTCCCAAAGTATTAGAACCAAATTCTCAATTATCACAGAATTCCTAGATAACACAAAATGCTTTAGTCACAAAGGTGCAATAGAATCTCCCCACAGTAAGAGACTGATTACAGAAAAACACTGCTGCTCATAAAATCCTTTTAAACAAGGGCAACATCTTAGGTGAGTCTTAAGTAGTCTACTTAAATTGGTGAACATGCTCTAATTTCAGATAAAAATAATATTAGATTTCCTGGTAAGATTACACAAAAGGGGCTCACATGCTTTGGTGGTCACTTACTATTGATCATAGAAATTTGCTATATAGAAAGAGAAAGCAGGGACATGGGACAGAGCAAATACGACAGAATAAAACATCCTTGACTCTGTTTGAATTCAGATAAGAGTAAAATTCTCCAATTATGTAGTATCTGTTTCATAGCCAGACTCAGGAATAGTCAGGTGGCAAATACTCCCTTTGAGTAGATTGTGGCATTTCTTTCAAATCAGATACTGTTTTAATTCAAACTCGGAACAAAAACATTTATAGTCTCAAATGTCTTTAGCCTTAAACAGTATGCAAAATTCACTAATCAGCTCAGTCAGATAGTCATTTCTATTCTCATGGAGTTGCAGTAAGCAATAAAGATTTACCAGGACTCATATGGATAAGGGAATTCCATTTAAGATCTTTTCCTTTTCAAATTTAAAACTTGTCCTGATGTAAAAGTCAATTGCCAAAAATCCTCTTCATAAGGGGGCAGAGCCAAGATGGCAGAGTAGAAAGGCACACATATGCAGGCTCTCCTCATACAGTCCATAAAAAACCTGTAGAGAGGGACTCTCAACAAATTCTGGAGCAGCAGAAGTGGAGAACAACAGAGTGGGGGAGATTTCCAGCCCAGGGTGACCTGAAAGGCCCATGGGAAACATCTGTTGCACAGGACGTGGAGTGGAGCCCAGCCCAGCCTTGGCCTCGTGGCCAAGGGAACAGCCCTCAGGGGCAGAATCTCCAGTCACAGAATCTCCAGTCGGGAATCTCCAGTCCCAGAAGCAAAGGTTCCCAGATCCCTCAACCCACAGGCGCCAAAGGTCAGTGAAGGGGCTTTTTTAGCTGGCCAGGAAGGGAGAAGGGCCTTCCCATACCTCTGACAGCAGGCAGCTGCCTCAGAGGCCACATCGCAGGTGCAGCAGCTAAATGCATTGTTGGATCGTAAAAACTCTGGGGGCAATGAGGAGCTGATTCTTGCCTCCGCCCTGTGTGGAGGCCCTCGGGGAGCTGGTCTTTCTCTTACACTGAATGGTGGCCCTGCCCATGCAGCTTATCTGAAAATCAGCCCCCACTGCTGACTTGGCGGAACTGGAGGCCAGGTGACTGTGTAGAGGAAACCCTGCTAAGATTCCAGGCACAAAAATTTCTCTCTGCGTCCAGACCAGTACATGCTTGATTGTGCCACCTTGGAGGAACTGAGATCTTACATATTCCCAGAGTATTCCCTACTCTTGACAAAAATCCTCGCCATTTATTACAACTTCTGAGCATGTCCTATTCATTTTTTATAATTTGCATAAGCCAATAACGTTTCTTTCTCAGGGGGCTGATGACTCTACCCCACAGGGATGGTTTCCAGGGGCCTTAGCAATTTTACAAAATAAAGGAGATTGGTACCTCACTTATGCCTGCACTTACCCGCAAGCATACAGGAGGACTGTTCTGAATGGGCAGAACTAATCTAAACAGAGTTTTCATTCAATTCCTTTCTTTCCACATACAGTAATCATTTAACTATTTTAGGTTTAGCATTAAAACAGTAACTCCAAATAGCTTAAGTTAACAATCTTACAACTTTTAAAATGAGAGCCAAATGGTTTTAACTGAAACTTCTTTAACAGGCAAAGGTGAAAATACCTGGTTTTCTAAATGGCAATTACAAAAAAACAAAATATTATAGGACAAACTTAGCAAGACTGAAAAAATTCTAAATAACATAGCGGGTTTTACACAATTTTCCCAACATCTTTTAGGTTCAACAAAATTCAGATTAGAAATTGGTTTGTCTAATAATGTTTCTGGATTACAGGGGTTAATCAATTTTTACAATACAAGACTATTACAATTTAGAAGCACAACAGTAACACAAATAGTGAACCTTAGGTGTCAAATATTTCCAAACCATGACATATAAATATTAACGGAAGACTGGGCTTCCTAAATGTAGGGGCTGGTTGGCTTGTGATCTCATACTGCTGTGGCCCAACCCCTACTCTCAGGGAGGGTAAATTAAATTCCCTACTATTCTTTAGCATTCTCTTCCCTTGATCTAATCTGGGATGATAAGAGTTATCTTTAGCAGTCCTAACTATTCACTGCAGCCTTAGCTGGATAATCAGAGTCGGGACTTCAGGGCAAAAGAAAAGTCTTAATGGTTCTAACCTTTACTCAAGTAAATTTTACTTCTGTGTCCACTCCTTAGGAACTTCTTTGAAAGAGAGGGCTTTTGAATCTATCAGCTGAAGTGTGGGAGACTTCTGGACAACTATCCAGTGGCACCAAGTCCCCTCCTTTCTATTGAAGAGTTCTAAAGCTTTATTTATCTCTGAGGTGTCTCTTTTTCAGATCTATGCATTTTTCCAATTTGCCTTAGTGCCAAATAATATAACTAATTCTGACCTGTCTTAAACATCCAATTAGGAGTGACATGTTTCACTTAAAATATGACCAGAATAACCACTTTTTGGTTATTTCCCATTATACAAAAACTTCTCTTTTAGGTGAGGCATGACATAATTAAAATGCTAGTCAATCTGCCTCTCTGATATGAGGGAAAAGGTTTCCCTTATTTCTTCTTGTCTTTCTCTCCACCTTCACAACCTGGCCAGGGTTAAAAGATAGAAAGAGAGAGAGAATTTTACCAACAACTTTCCAACAATTTCCAAAACTTTTATGCTTTCCTTAAAACTGCATATATGTTATTTCCTTGTATACCTTATCTGAAATAGCCTTTAGCAACATAAGATTAGTTTCTCTCTTTCTTTCTCCCATTCTCCTCCCTGATGCTGCAGTCATCAGAGAGAAGGGACAAAGGGAAAGGAAAGAGAAAACATGGGAAAGAGATTAACACACAAACACACTCACAGACAACATACAGAGACAGAATACATATACGGACAATAAAAAAGAATTCAACAACCGAGAAAAGATCAAAAACTAAGAAAAGATTATCAGAAATCCTCTGCACAGATTAGACCTTTGGCTTGATTTCTTTTACTTTGTTCCAAACATACTTTATGAAATTCAAATTTCCAAATTAAATAATCTCCTTCAAGAGTGGTTTTATCTAAATTACACTAAGCAGTGGGGCATAGGGCTGTCTGAGAAATGCTATCTAGAAGAGACTGAATGTAAGGATTACTTGGTTCATAATTGATTGCCCCTTGTTTTAATTCCTTCATAAATTTAAAATCCAGAGGGATGAATTCTCTTGCAACTCCTCCTGGATTATTGGGATCTGGGGTTTCTGGAGGAGTATAGAATGGCAGCGTTTCTGTGGGAGCCAAAGGTTCCAGGGGTGCT
Organism: Notamacropus eugenii; assembly: GCF_028372415.1. Taxonomy (NCBI): domain Eukaryota; kingdom Metazoa; phylum Chordata; class Mammalia; order Diprotodontia; family Macropodidae; genus Notamacropus; species Notamacropus eugenii. The sequence goes on along the minus strand of NC_092873.1, from coordinate 41,398,058 downwards.
GAGGCTTCCTCTGACCAGAAATACAGCTCTTCTCCCCCTTCCTCCTTCTCTGCATCTGCCCCACCTGAGTATTTCTACCCTTAAAAGTATCTGGCCCATTGTTAACCTTACTTTTGCTATTTACCTGTCAGTTTTTATTTCTTATGAACAGAATCTGCTTTTTGATTCTGTTAACACAATAAGTTCTACCCATAAGCCTCTAATTGCTGAGATTTTACTGTGTCTGCATGTACCTTGGATAAAGTGAAATGCCCCTGCAGGGGTTCTTTGAGGCTTCCCCTTACCTTAGTTGCTTTGTCACAACTCGGAGCTCCTTCCCAGGGGGCCATTCACCGAAAGATGAGTCCCGTTGCTGGGTCAGGTCCCTGTTCAGGTGCCAGATGTAGTTGATGTCCTGTATCCCCACGTGGCTTGGTGACAGCAGTAAAAAAGAAAGACACATGGGCAGGCAAGAGAAGATAGGGCAACTTTGTTTATTGATCTGAGGGTCAGGGTATTTATAGATGGAAAATGCAAGTCTATGTGACATTCTACTCATCTCCCGTCCTAGTGATATGGCCATTCTTATTGTTTTAAAAACTGTTAGTCTAGAGGGCATCTATTTTACATATCCCTTGTATTCTGTAGTTCTCTTGCTTATCTCACAGAGACAGCAACATCCAGGGGGCATGGAGAGCCATTCCAGATGATAATGAGCACAGTCTCAAAGAACAGTTTCCCTGATAGTCTATCCTGAACTTGTCAACCACACTCCATCCTGGCCCTTAACACGGATCTCTTTCAGGAGGTGATTGGTGGAGTCTTTCAATATTTATTTTGCCCTCTGGCTCTAGAATACCAGGGCAGTTTTCCTTGACAATTTCATGAAAGATGATGTCTATGCCCCTTTTTTGATCATGGCTTTCGGATAGTCCCATAATTTTTAAATTGTCTCTCCTGGATCTATTTTCCAGGCATTTTTCCAATGAGATATTTCACATTATCTTCTATTTTTTCATTCTTTTAGTTTGGTTTTGTAATTTCTGGGTTTCTCATAAAGTCATTAGCTTCCATCTGCTCCACTCTCATTTTTAAAGAACTATTTTCTTCAGTGAGCTTTTGAACCGCCTTTTCCATTTGGCTAATTCTGCTTTTTAAAGCCTTCTTCTCCTCATTGGCTTTTTGGAACTCTTTTTCCTATTGAGTTAGCCTCTTTTTAAAGGTGTTATTTTCTTCAGCATTTTTTGGGTCTCCTTTAGCAAGCTGATGACTCACTTTTCAAACTCTTCCATGGTCTGAGACCATTGCATATTTATTTTGGAGGTACTGGATGCAGAAGTCCTGGCTTCTTCTGACAGTATGCGCTGTTCTTCCTCATCAGAAAGGATGGAAGAAAATACCTGTTCACGAAAATAGTAACCTTCTATAGTCTTATTTTTTCCCTTTTTTGGGCATTTTCCCAGTCAGTTACTTGGCCTCTGAATCTTTTGTAAAAAGGAGGGTCCTAGTGCTCCTCCTCACCCAAGGACCATGCTCAGGGCTGGGATTCAGATCAGCTGCTCAATTCCCCCAGGGGCTTTAGGTGAAGTGCTTCACAAAAGGACTCTGCAGCTGCTGCCACCACTGCTGCCACCACCACTACTGTCACTGCTGCCTGGGGCTGGTGTTGGGGGGGACCCTGCTCCCCTCTTGCCTAGTTGGGAAAGCTCTCTCACTGACCTTTGAAGTTTTATTTGGCACTTGTGGGTGAGGGATCTGAGACCCTCTGCTGCTACTGGGAATTCTGCCCCAGAGGCCTGTTCTGGTTCTGTTCCTCCCAGTGCCAGTGCTGCACAGCCACGGCTGGGCTCTACTCTGCTCCATGTCCTGTGCAATAGACCTTTCCTGTCGGCATTCCAGGTTACCTTTGACTGGAAATCTCTTTCACTCTGTCGTTCTGGGACTCTTGCTGCTCTAGAATTTGTTGAGAATCATTTTTTACAGGTATTTTATGGGTTGTGGGGGAAGAGCTAAAGTATGTGAGTCTTTCTACTCCACCATCTTGGCTCTGCTCCTCTAAATAATCATTTTTAACACAGTACATATCATGTTATAAAATAATTCCAACTTCTGGTCATGTGATGCTTCCTTTAAAGCATTGACAAGATAGACCACAAACCATTCTTTTTTTTAAATATTAACCAATTGGAACAAGAATAATATTAACTAAATATGCTAACTTCACAATCCCTTGACTTGATTAGAATTAAAAGATCCTAACTAATTGTTATTGGTCCAAAATCCTAAGCCTAGTACTTTAACCTTAGACTTACGTCTTCACCTCAGATGTTCCCCTATCAACCCATTTTTATTAGATCTGGTAATATGCTTACAAAACTTCTGATTATAAGACATTGCCATTAAGAGTAGGGACAAATCTGGAACAGTTTCCCTCACCACATTAATTCCAAGCAGGAGTAGATTGTCAACTGGCATTTAGCCAGGCTTAAAGTCTGCCAGATGTCAGTGGGGAAATTGAGTCAGGAGAATCCTACCTCAGTTCAGGTGGAACATTCATTCTTCCAACTTTCCTGTGAGATCACTCTTTTGCAGTTCATACCAGCATCTTGCAGTTTCCCTAGCATCATTGATCAGTGGCTCAGACAGCCTTTCTTACTATCAACATGTAGAGTTAGACTCAGAAGAACAGTCAGTTAATAATCCCATAAAATATTAAAATAGGAAACTTCAATAATCATTTTCAGATATGACTATAATTTCACATTGGCTGAGAAACAGCTTTAAGGCAAGTCTTAAGTAGCTTGCATGTCTTTCTATACTTGTTCTAGTTCCTGATTAAATGACCATCATAAAATCAAATTTACCACTAAAATCACAAATTATTGTTCTAATAGATTTACATCTTTTCCCCAAGCTTCTCTATCCCTTTCTAAGCATGCTCAGTCTAAAAGAATGAGTTACACATATGATAAGTTCTAACACTAACTTCAACTTATGTTCGTGAAATGAATTCAAATGAAAAGAGAAACATTAAACTTTTCCATCATTGCAAAAGTATTATCAGAGGTTACCTGCCTCTAAGAAACTTGGACTGAAATTCTTTTCCCCAAACTGAAGATGTCTCTGATTTAGTCTCAGTAATTAATTCAGTCTATTGTATGAATACCCAACTGATTTTACATCACTTTGAAATCTACAAGGACCTCATGTTTTTGTCCCATTTATCTAAAGGGCCCTGGAAAACCTCACCTTGAAAGCTCCTTGGATTTCTCCACTTGATCCGGCTCTCTTGAGGCCCATAAGCTTTTCCCTATAACCAAATCGTTATTCTACTTCCAACCCTTAATTCTATCAATTAAAATCTCCAAGCTACTGGCCACTCCCATCAAGACCATCCCTGGGACCCTGAGACCACCTGGGGTCACCCCTGGAAAAGAATGTAGTATTTCAGGGATTTTATCTTTCATGAGACTATATGAGTACTAATTTAAACTGTCTGCTTTGACTTACAGAAACAAGCCATAAAGATGAAAAACAAGAACCAAATTAGATATCACCTCCACCTTATAGCCAGACTCAGAAATAGTCAAGTGGGATAATATTCCTTTTCAGAGGAACACCATGGAGAAAATGAGCCAGAAGGATCCCATTCCAGGCTGAGGACAGGATTATCCCTAAGGGAAACTTCTGCCTGTAACAAATTAACTTACAAATATAAATTTGGTAGGCCTTCCAAAAATCATACAAAAGATTTTACAAAACATTTCTTCACACAACAAATATTTTCCTCTTAAAAACAATTTATAATTTATCACAAAACCTTCTTAAGCCTAACTGACAAATATTATAAGAAAAAAATCTAAAACCAAGGCCTTTGCATAATTACCAAGTTTCCTTTCACTAACATAATTTTGTAAATCCTTGATTTACAGCAAAAGCAATTTTAGTTAAAACTTCCTTCTTAATAGCAGAAATAAACTTTTTAACATACTTCATACATTCTTAGATGAAACAGGCTTGAAAATCACACACACACACATACACACACACACACATATATAAAATATTCAAGGATTCTCATTTTCTCCATAGGAATTCTACAACACAGAAATTCACAACCCATTCATCTTTTTTTAACAATACAATTCCTAATAAAACAACATTTAGATAAATTACATTTTCAGCAATATACCTTATTATATATTTAAAACTTGAAGCAACCCATTATCCAGTAAGGTAAATGCATTTCCACATCATCTTGCACAGAAATTCATCTCCCCACCAACACGTGGACACACTATATCACCTGATAATCATTTAATATAACTTTTTGATTATAAAAATTTGCTATAAAAGTAAAAGTGGAACAATGTTATATATCTTAACAGAAGGAAAGAATCTCCTTAACTCTGCTCAGTTCCAGGAATGAATCAGTATCTGACAGCCAATCTTGTGGTCACTGGGTGCTGAAAGCAGGGTTTAGGAGTAATCAAATGGGAAATTTTCCCTTTTCAGAAAGCACATAGCAAAATTGGGAAACAGAGTTAGGACGATCCTAGTTATGTCATGTCCAAGGTCTTCAAAACTCTCCCCAAATATCTGCATTTAGCAACCCTCAGTCTGCAGTCAATTGACTTTATAATGACTTAGACAACTATTCCTGTAATCAGAGCTTAAAACAAAAGTAAATTGTAGTCCCATAAAGTCTTAAATAACAAGCAAATGATAGCTTGGTATCCTTACACATAGGGTCATCTCCAATTTGATTGAGCTATTAATTGTCAAATCAAGTTACATGATTTTTCTGTCTCCTTAAAATACTTCCTCACAATGGAGCCAAGATGGTGGAGTAGAAAGATGCACATACACTAGCTCTTACCCCATAGCCCATAAAATACCTGTAAAGAAGAACTCTCAACAAATTCTAGAGCAGCAGAAGCCATAGAACAACGAAGTGGAAGAGATTTCTAGCCCAGAGTGACCTGAAAGACCAACGGGAAAGGTCTGTCACACCAGACGTGGAGCAGAGCCCAGCCCAGCCTTGGCCACAAGGCACTGGGAGGACCAGAACAGAGCAGGCTTCAGGGACAGAATCTCCAGGGGCAACGCAGATCTCTCAATACATAGGCACTAAAGGTCAGTAAGAGGGTTTTTGCGGCTGGCCAAGAAGGGAGCAGTGTGTCCCCATAACTCAGGCCTCCTCAGGTGGCAGTGATGGAGGCAGCAGTAGACAGTCTCCCAAGGCAGGCAGCAACCTGCATCCATTGTTGAAGGTCTCATGGTAAAGCCCCTGAGGGAACTGAGCCCTGTGTGACAGCCCTGCCCCCACCTGAGCAGCTGATCTTAATCTCACACTGAAAAGGGCCCTGCCCCTGCCTAAAGCCCCTGAGAGATTGGAGCAGCTCATCTGAATCTCAGCCCCCAGTGCTGGTTTGTGGGAACTGGAGGTGAAGTGGTGGTGGAGAGGAAACTCAGAAGTCAAGTAACTAGCTGGGAAAATACCCAAAAAAGGGGAAAAAAATAAGACCGTAGAAGGTTACTTTCTTGGGGAACAGGTGTCTTCCCCCATCCTTTTGGATGATGAAGAGCAAGGCATATTGTTGGAGGAAGTCAAGACTCAAGTAATAGAAGAGCTTGAAAAACGAGTTAGCAGCTTATTAAAGGAGAACCAAAAAAATGCTGAGAAAAATAATACCTTTAAAAAGAAGCTAACTCAATTGGAAAAAGAGGTCCAAAAAGCCAATGGGGAGAAGGAGGATTTAAAAAGCAGAATTAGTATTGTGTTAAACCCTTTACAAGTGTTATCTCCTTTGATTGTCACAACATCCCTGACAGTTAGGTATTATTATTATTATATCCATATTATAGATGAGGAAGCTGAGGGAAACAGGGCTTGTGACTTGCCCAGGGTCACACAGCTAGTAAGTGTCTGAGGCCAGATTTGAACTCTTGAGTCCAGGTCCATCCCTTTAACCAATGAACCACCTAGATGGTTGGACACAAAGAAAAGGGGTCACAATCTAATTGAGAGAAGACAGAAGCTGAGTGATCATCCAAATCTAACGGGAGGATACAATGTGGGGTGCAAAGAATGCTGGTCCTTTGGTCAGAGGTTTAAATCATGACTCTCCTTCTTACTACCTGCAAAATGGGAGACTAGGAAAGAATCAAGAGGGGCAGACCATCTGCCTTTTAGAGCTGAACAAACAGACCCAGAGGGCTTAAACCACTTGCCCAGGCCATGTTGCTAACAAGTAGATTTGGTCCAATTCACTTGCATATCATGGCATCACTCTGCTGATGCCATGGTCCTCCTTGAGAATTAAGGAAAAACCACAACCTCTGTGAGCAGAAAGAGGAGTCTCCCCACTGGGCACCCAAAAGAAAGTGGCCAGTTGGCCCACAGAGCTTTTGTCTCGTCTAGTCTCATCTTGTCTAGTCTTGTCTAGTCTTTTCTTGTCTTGGCTAGTCTTGTCTTGTCTAATCTTGTCTTGTCTTTCTTTCTAATCTAGTCTTTTCTGATTCTGTCTTGTCTTGTCTTATCTAGTCTTATCTGGTCCAGTTGTCTTGTCTAGTGTTGTCTTCACTTGTCTTGTCTTATCTCTGTCCACAAAGGGTAACATCCTCTTTCCTGCAGGTGTTCTACCCAAAGGAATACAAATTTTGATAGCTGAAATTTTTTTTCTTAAGGACCAGGCTTTACACGCAAATTCATTGATTGGAAAACAATGGATTACAGGTGAAGCCTCAGTTGGTCATTGTTTGGGCCCTGACTGACTGAGAGGAAATTTAAGTAGTTTCTGTTTGGGCCTGAACCCCTGATGGCCATTCATTCCCAGACTGATCATTTTTCTCTTTTTTTTGACTAGGTAAAGAGACAGAAAGAAGGCACAATCCCTGCTCCCAATGATCAGAACCACACCCATTGGTTCTAAGTGGATGGGGGGCTGTTCATTGTTTGTATTTTCATTCTTCTCCACTGGCTCATCCAGGATCCACTGGGAAAGGCTGGCAATCACATAGTCAACTTCTTCCAATAAGTAAATGCACTCTTGATAGAGTGAGGATTGCTTGCTCTGTGACAGCAATGGCATTCAGGGTAAAATCAGAGTCTCTGGGCCTCAGAGACCTCTTCCCCAACCTTCTTATTTTATACAATGACAGAATGGAGACCAAGGAAGGTGAAGGGATTGACCCATCATCACACAGGGAGCAATTACCAATGGCAGGACTTGAACCCAAGTTGTCAGGTTGTAGAATCTCTTTGTTTTTACATTTTACCAAAAGGTACCAGATTCCACTCCCCAAATAAGAGGCAGAGAGTCAAGTCAAAAACCTCTAGGACAATTGCCTATCTGCTTACAAGCCCCCTGAATGCCAGCTCTCTGTTAACTGGGTCATGGCTCCTAAACACGAAGTCTTAGGAATGGATATCAACTATGTACATCAGGTTGTAAAAGGACCTGTGAAGGTAGTGGGCTATCACTGAATGGTAAGAAAGCATGATTGTGACTGTTGGGACAAGTCATTTCCTTTCATCTTCTGGAAACTGAGGGGTCAGACTAGGGCAACTCTGAGATCTCTCCCAGGTCTACTCTTGGCTTGGCTTGGTTGGCTGGAAGACCACTCAGGAGCCCAGGAGGCCAAGATTTCTGAGTGCCCTTCTTGCTCTGACTACTGTGAATCTCTGCCTGGATTTCAATGCCCTCCCCTCTACAAAGTACAATCATCTCTCTCCCTCAGACCCAGCCCTTTGCTCAGGCCAAGCCCCAATCTGCACTTATTCTGGCCTCCACATCTTTGCTCTATTTCCTTTCTGTGTGGAATCCCCTTCCCATTCCTCTCCTGTTCCATTCTTTTGAGTCCTACCCTCCCCCATCCTCCTCAAAGTCATTGCAAATGACTTCCCCATGCATTCTTCCCTCCATTCTGAATTTGCCCTAAAGTCTATGCCCCTACTAGTGCCACTGCAGTTTACCCTATGGCTTTGTATTTAGAGGGTCATAGGATTTTCAGCTTGAAGGGGCCATTCTCTGACTGTAAACCTTCTTTCCCCAGTTCAACCCTAAGCTCTTTGAGGGCAGATGTGGTTTGCCCCTATCCCTCTGGCATGTCCCATAGTCCCTAGGATGGGCTCCTGGTTAAGGTTGGGCTCTTGGATTGAATCACTAATTTGTGGAGATGAGAATACAGGGCTCCAGTAATTTCCCCTTCTCTCTCCTTCACCATCCTTTTGAGGTTTTCCAGTTGCTGGATCCAGAATTTCAAGGGCCAGGTTTTGCCAGAGTCATTCCTTCACCATCCTTTTGAGGTTTTCCAGTTGCTGGATCCAGAATTTCAAGGGCCAGGTTTTGCCAGAGTTGAAGCCAACTCTAGTCTGTTTCATGGTGTGACCAAGCTTACTCATAGTCTCTGAGAAGAAAGGGCCACAAGAGACAGACAGGACTTTTTAGAAAATGAAAGTGAAATGATCAACCTTTCTATTCAGTTCAATCCAAAAAACACTTCTCAGGATGATGTTATACACCAGGTCCTCTATCAAGATGTCAAGACAAAACCCAACACTGGCGCCTGACCTGAAGAGACTTACATTCTACTGAGAGTCTACAATATGTACACAGATGAGAAAAACAAAGGAATTTTGGGGCAGAGTGAGGAACACTAACAACTGAGAAGGATCTGGAAAAACTAGGTGTGGGAGGTGAACACTGAATTGTAATTTCCTGGGAGCTACCCAAAGACATGGAGGTGAGGAAGGAAGGCATGCTAAAGGTAGGGAAGTGCATGTGCAAATGCATGGAGGCAAGAAATGGATAGCATGTGTAGGGAATAGCTTGTATGGGGAGTTGGAATGAAGCATAGAGTATGAGATGGAGATTCATGTGAAATTAGCTGGAAAAACAGACTTCACATTAGGACATCACAGTATCTTGGGAGGAACAGTGAAGTTGGCCAATGGGCATGGACTTATGGAACTTGAGTTCAAAGTTAGAATCTGCTACTCACTCTCTGAGACTTGCCTATAGTCACACAGCTAGTAAGTACAAGAGGCAGGATATGAACTCAGGCTTCTCTAACCCCATGTCCAGTGTTCTCTCTGTTTTCTAAGGAGGATCTCAGAATAAGAAGACAAGTCAGGATCTGAACTCAGACTTTATACCTCCAGATCCAGCCTACATTCCATTATACCCCCCTGGAAAATGCCGGACTAATCCCCTTAGTTTCTAGAAGAAAAGACTGAAGCCCAGAGAGGTAAAGCAATTTGTCCCAGATCACACAACAAGTTTGTGACAGAGCTAGTCTCTCTATTCTCTGTCTGAGGTACTTTCCACCAGGACTTTGCCTTTCTCAAAATACCAACTACTAAGGCACAAGGACAGACAGGCATCCCTCCCTCAACAAATAGCACCAACACACATCAGAATCCAGGTGAGTGGGGACAACTTTGGGGATGGGGGCACCTTCTTGGGACACTGCATCCTGAACATGGCTGCTCATTCTGACGCTCTCTGGCTGTGTGACCTTGGACAGGTCACTTCACTTCTCTGAGACTCAGGGGTGGTCCATTCCACTTTTGGACAGCTCATAGTTGTAGTTGTTCCTTATTTTCAAAGAGGACCAATGAAATGATGTGCCTCTCACAAATACTGTTAATGTATAACAAACTTCCAGAATGACACCAAATGGAATCATAGAATAGCAGTTAGGAGAGACCTGAGCAATCTTGTAGGCTGAAAGCTCCCAATTTGGCTACAAATTTTCTCCAATCTATGTTTACCTCAAATGAGTTTCATAGCCCCAAAGGTGGTTGTGGGTTTGGTCAGCATAGTTTAAATAATATCTGTCTACCCTCTGGCCATATTAATGAAGGAAGCAGCAACTGAGGATATCAACAAAGAGGAATCAAGTTGGGAAAACAATTCTCCAGGGAACTTCAAGTCCAGAGAGATCTCACTTGGGGAGACAACAAGTTGGACAATGATCTGGGAAGTGGGCACAGAAGATACCTCTGTGCATCTAAGCATCATAGGATATTTGCTCTAAAGACATTCTTTCCTCACAGTTTCAAACATTGGTTCCAACACATGTTCATGAATTCAATCATTCTTGACAAATTCAATTATTTGAATTATTAATTAGTATGCATAGAAACTATTAGAAAAATCTTTTTTTATTTTTATAAATGTACAAAACCAGGAAAAGTAGAAAAATGAAGCTAAATAGAATTTAAAAATTACCTTCTACAGCTTTTCTCAGGGACTGAGACTCCTTGCAATGATTAGCCACTATATCTCACCGCTTCCTATTTAAAGTTTTTTCTTTCCTCCTTCCACATCACAACTTAGCTCCAAATCCAGGAAGGTTAATAGAGCAAAATTGATATTTAAAGGAGAGGGCAAAATTTAATCCACAGACCTAAACCTTCTATCAAGTCTTTGTTTTAAGAATTATCTTTTGGGTTATCTTATATGCTTTATTCTAAAATGTGATCAGATATCTTTAAAGGGATGGGCAGAGCTAAGATTCTGGATTTCAAAAGGGAACTCTTTTTTGTTCATGTGGTGGGACCAACCTCTGATTGATTCACCCTGGTGAGGAGGATTTCCAGTTTATCAAGGTACAACTTGCCAGAGCAGTGACTTCACTTTTCAGATCAGTTAGATGAAGTTAGGAACATGCAAATCATAAGGACATAATATTTAAATGTCATTTCCTCTCCTCAAGGCATCATAGTCCCCAGCCACTATGTGGCTAGTCCATGAGGGTGCATTTGTGTTTGGGGAGCCTTTCAAAGTTAGGATGGGTCCTCTTTTTCTGCCTTGCAGATCCCAGATAATAGTCTTCTCCATGACCTCAATGTCCCTTCTTCTTTAGAGCTTAAGTGCTGATTGGATCTCCAATCACTGACACTGGAGACCAGGTTCTTTTTGGGAGTATCTCTCACTAATTCTATGGGACTTTTGCTGACATCCAAGAGTTCCCCTTAGAAACACAAGAATTTTGGTTATGACTCTCTCAAAATGGATTCCCTGCAAGCATTCAGGCTCACAAGTGCCAGGCCTAGAGGCCTGTGGGCTACCCGAGTCTTCTTACCTCACCTCCCGAGGTCTTCGGTTGGCCAAACCGGATGCTCGTATGAGAGAAAGGATGTTCCAGAGTCGAACAAGGGTTGAGCTTTATTTCAGGGATTCAGTTACAAGTGCAGGGGATAGGGGGAAGGAGAGAGATATCTCCCAAAGAGGCAAAGATCTACAATAAGGGCTTAGGAATAAAAGTGTAAGTGGGGAGAGAGGGGGAGGGGGGAGAAAGAGAGAGGAAAGTGAGGAGCCTAGTAAGCTCACACGTGGTCCTTCGCCCAAGAGGCTTTTCCGGCTTTCCTGAACCTACTTAAGCCCTCCGCCTCGTAGTTTACATGTCAATACTGAGCCTGTTAGGAGACAACAGGTGTGCCCAATCCGGGACGACCTCGAGGGCAGGGAGACTCCACCCATCACGTATCTCCCGGGGAGAGGCGGAAATACCCGAGCTAGCTGAGCTAGCTCAGTCTGACCTTCTCGAATCCCCGCTGTTCATGGAGGGCCTCGTAAGACTCTAAGATTTAGAAGTCCCACTTTTACCCGCCCGAGACCATCCACACAGAATTGAACTTCCAATCCTCACACACAAGATATGAGATATAGAATAGGTTCCATTTAATTTGGCAGAAAAAGGAAGAAAGGGCTTATGTCCTGACTCCTCAACAACCAGGAAAACAGACCTTTTCTGAAGGACATCAGTTGTTTCTGTAAGTTTCCACCTTCTCCCTATGCTGATATAGTCCATATAATTCACAGTACCAAGGCTAGGTTTGAGTGGTAGGGTGGGTGGCGGTGGCAGGGGGTGAGGAGCAGTGGCAGACAACATATACTGGGAAATATTATCACAGTCAAATGCAGAAAGGCAGAAATATTAAATGCAAACCTTTCAGATCATGATGCAATAAAAATTACATGTAGCAAAGGGCCATGGAAAGGTAGGCTAAAAACTAAATAATCAGATCCTAAAGAATGAGTGTGTCACACGACAAATCATAGAAACAATCATTACCCATAATCACGTAGGCCTCCTTGGCATCCAGAGAAGAATTAGAAAAGTTGCTTTGAAAGTCAAAGACATAAAGTCATAGAGCTGAAAGGAATCTCAGAAGCCATTTAAGTGAAGCTCTTCATTTTACAGAAGAGGAAACTGAGGCCCATGGCAGTGGGGGACTGGCTAAGTGGTCTGCCCAAGGTCACACAGAAACTAAGAGTCAGATTTGAACCCAGGTCCTCCAACTTCTGAGCCAGTGTTCTCTCCTGTGTGACCTCCCACTTCCCTGGTGTCTCTGTATTCGAAGGTGATGGACAGGTCCCAGGTTCTTGTGGAGAAGAGGAATTCATGCCTTTACTGACAAAAGACAATATTCATATATTTGTTCATTCAACAGATCTTTATTGAATAAATGTTTTGTGCTCAGCTCTGTGCTAGGCACAAGGGGAGTGAACATACAAAATAAGTAAGCTGATTCCTGCCCTGGAGGAGCTTCCAGTCTACTTAGGAAGATAACAGACCCAGGAGCCCAGAATAGCTAAATAACAACCCAAAGGAATCTATACTAAGGACAAGGGTCTGGTATACACAGTAGATGATCCACAAGTCCCATGGAGCAAGGCATCCCATATATAGGTTGGAGTGCTCTGGGAAGGGTTCCCAGAGAAGGGGACACTCAAGCTGCTAATTGAGGCAGTGGTAGGATTGCTTGAGGCAGGGAGAAGAGAGGAGAGAAATTGGGAGCACAGTAATGGGGAAGATTCAGACCGAGGAGTGAAATAATGGACTTCCAGACATCACTTTGCTCCACTGGGCAATGGAACACAGCCACCTCCTCACTTCAGTGATGCCTGTGAAGAAGGGAGAAGGATAGAGTTGAATAGAGAGGGGATCTGAGTCCCTCCATGGCTTCCCACTTCTGTCAAGGAAAGTCACAGGCTCATAGGGTAAGTGCTGGAAGAGACAGAAGCCATCCAGTCTAAACCCTAATCCTCTCTGAGTTCCACCCAATTTCTGACCTCCTCTTCCTCTCAGACTAGGACCATCTTTTCTTTGGTCTGGGTAAGATGCCATGATGGTACTGTCCCTGTCAGAGGCAGCTCTTCCATGAAGTCATGGTAATCCCATTCAAGTCTCTTAGCCTGCCAAAGCCTCCATTTCCTGCTCCTTAAAATGAAATGATTTAACTAGATAATCTCTCCAAGGTCCCTTCCAACTCTTCTTTGATTTCAGTCCTTCTCTGTGGCTTCCACAGAGAGAAGCATCACCTTTGGAGATCACACTTTCCTTCTAAATCTTTCTGATCAATATTAACAAAAGATTCATTGATTTTGTTAAATTTTTTCTGGTTTTTTAAAATAGACTTTATTTTCTGTTTTATCTATTTCTCCTCTAATTTTCAGAGTTTCCTTTTTTACTTTGTTGTTGTTCAGTCATCAGTCACATCTGACCCTGTTTGAGGTTTTCTTCGCAAAGAGACTGAAGAAGTGTGCTAGTCACACCAGCTCATTTGACAGATGAGGAAACTGAGGCAAACAGGGTTCAATGATTTGCCCAGGGTCACACAGCTAGTAAGTATCTCAGGCCCAATTTGAACTAGGTCTTCTGGACTATAGACTTGTTTTTTATCCACTGTGCCAGTTCAGTTTTACTTATTTTGGATTTATTTGTTCACCTAATTTTTAAAATTCCAGATTTAGCTCCTTTGCCTATTTTGTTCATGAAACTTTGTAGAGAGATATTTTTTCCTCAAAAGATTGTTTTAGCTGCATCCCAGAAATTTTTGGTATATTGTGTCATCATCATCATTTTCTTTTTCCAAATACAAAAATTTATTGGTATATTTTGCTTATGTATCACCAACATTTCCCAGGGTATCTCTCTCTCTCCCTTTCCCAGAGAATCATCCCTTATAATATGAGTGAGAGAGAGAGGGAGAGGGAGAGAGAGAGAGAGAGAGAGAGAGAGAGAGAGAGAGAGAGAGAGAGAGAGAGAGAGAGAATAAAAAGTTCAACAAAACTAATCAATATACTAAAAAACCTAAGCATATTTTTTTCAAAACTTGTTCTTTCTCACAATATTATTAAGTATTACCTGGATTTATTCTTGACATACACATTATTCAGAACAACAATATTAAGTCATTTTTCTTTTGTTCTCTGTATTTTGTACTATGAACTGTCCAAGAGATACTTCATATTTCTGGTTTGTTTGGTTTTTTTTAACATTGATTTATTAATTCTTAATGCCCTGGTACATGGTCTATGTACATGTGGTCCTAAGAGACGGAACCAAAATCTTTGGAGGAGAAACAGAATTTAGTTCTCTTGGCCAATTCTGTGGTCTTTTGTTTGTTTGTTTTATTTCTCTTCTATTTTTAACAATTTCCTCTTTGAAATTTACTCTCCAGCCCCAGAACAGTGTCCAGACTCCATGTTTCTCCTGGCTGTTTGGCAAATGTCACAAGGATAAGAAATCCCTCCTTCTCACCTTTCCTCTCCCTGATACTCAGAAGATGTGTGTTCTAACTTTCACTAGAATCTAACTAACTGAAGGTGTGACTTTGGATGTATCATTTCATTTTCTCTGTGCCTCAGTTTCTTCCTCTGAAAATAAAGAGTTTAAGCTACATAGCCTCTCACAAACTTTCCACTTCTAAATCCATGATCTGACAACTAAGAAGGTCTCTCTCAGCTTTGACATTCCAGGGTTCTCTCACCTCAACAGGAAAAGGTGGAAACCGGAATTTGTCAGAGTCCTCCTTCTTCAGACGCTTGATCAAGCAGGACCGGCGGTGGGAGAAGGTCTCAAAACTCTTCTTACCATGATAAGAGCCCATGCCACTGTCACCTACAAGAGAGCCAGAAAATTCATGTGTGTTTGTAAGGCTTGGACAGGCAGCTCACTCTGTCTCTGCATTGCACACATCTCCTTTTCTGCCCCTCCCTCTCTTCTCCATTATCTTCCCATCTTCTTCCACATCTACCCTGTCTTCTCCTTTTCCTGCTATATCTCAGTGGAGGCTCTATTCCTTTTCTGCCCCCTCATTGGGGAGTGGCCAAGTGAAATAATGATAATGATAATGATAACAATCACTTCTATAACTCCCTTTGAGGTCTGTAATGGCTTTTACACAGGTGACCTCATTTGATTTGATTTGCGCCATAAGCCAGGGAGGTGGTGCCATCACCCTAAATGGGAATGTGGCTTCTTATCTATTTTTGTTGCGGGTCCTATGTCTGGGCCAGATATGTCATATTCCCTTGGGTCAGGAAGAAGAACAATGAATGGGCAGGAGTTAGAGAGGTCTGGGACTCACCTACACCACCAAAGGGTAGAGTGTGGACACCAACGTGGGCCAGCACATCATTGGCAGTCACACCTCCACTGGAAGTCTCTGCAATCATCTTCTTGATGACCTAGAAGACAGCACCAAGATTCATTTATAAAATGGACCAGAGGAGCAGAGCCAAGAAGGCAGAGTAGAAAGATGCATACACTTTAGCACTTCCTCCACAGCCCACAAAATAGCTGTAAAAAATTACTCTCAACAAATTCTAGAGCAGCAGGAGCCACAGAACAACAGAGTGAAAGAGGTTTCCAGCCAAAGGTAACCTAAAAGGCCCACAGGAAAGGTCTATCTCTGAGCAGAGTGGCACTGGGAAGAACAGGACTTGAACAGGCCTTGGGGGCAGATTTCCCAGCAGGGAAGGTCCCAGATCCCTCAACCCACAAAGCAACAAAAAAAGCTCTAAAGGTCACTATGGGAGGGCTTTCCCAGCTGGGAGAGAGGGGAATGGGGTTCCCCCAGCACTGGCCCCAGGCAGTGGCAGCAGCAGGTGGCAGGTTAGTACACAGAAGTAGCATGGGTCCATTGTCCAGGCAGCTCAGCTTAAAGCCTGTGGGGGAATTGAGCAGCTGATCTGAACCTCAGCCCTCAGTGGCAGCCCCACCCCCACCCAAAGCGCCTGGGGGAAGAGAGCACCTGATCTGCACCTCAGCCCTCAGTAGCATCCTCGCCTTCAACCAAAGGCCCTGGAGGAGTTGAGCAGCTGATCTGAATCTCAGCCTTGAGCACAATACTGAGGAGAGGAGGAGCACTAGGACCCTTCTCTTGACAAAGGATTCAGAAGTCAATTAACTGTCTGGGAAAATGCCCAAAAAAAGGGAAAAAAATAAGACCACAGAAGATTACTTTCTTGGTGAACAGGTGTCTCCTTCCATCCTTTCAGATGAGGAAGAACAAGGCATACTGTCAGAGGAAGGCAAGGCCTCTGCCTCCAGAACCTCCAAAATGAATATTAAATGGGCTCAGGCCATAGAAGAGCTTGATAAATGTATCCGCAGCCTGCTAAAGGAGAACCAAAAAAGAATGCTGAGAAAAATAACACTTTTAAAAAGAGGCTACCTCAACTGGAAAAAGAGGTCCAAAAAGCCAATGAGGAGAAAGAGGCTTTTAAAAGCAGAATTAGCCAAATGGAAAAGAAGGTTTAAAAACTCACTAAACAAAATAGCTCTTTAAAAGAAAGAATCAAGTTCAGGGAAGCGAAAGACTACAAGATAAACCAAGAAGTTAGAAAACAAAACCAAAAGTTTAAAAAAATAGAAGGAAATATGAAACATCTCACTGGAAAAACAACTGACCTGGAAAATAGATCCAGAAGGGACAATTTAAAAATTATGGGATTATCTGAAAGCCATGATCAAAAAAAGAGCCTAGACATTATCTTCCATGACATTATCAAGGAAAACTATCCTGATATTCTAGAACCAGAGGGCAAAATAAATATTGAAAGAATCCACCGATCACCTCCTGAAAGAGACCCGAAAAGACAAACTACTAGGAATATTGTGGCTAAATTTCAGAGTTCCCAGATCAAAGAGAAAATAATGCAAGCAGCTAGAAAAAAACAATTTGAGTATTATGGAAATACAAACAGGATAACATAGGATCTTGAAGCTTCAACATTAAGGGATCAAAGGGCATGGAATAGGATATTCCAGAAGTCAAAGGAACTGGGATTAAAACCAAGAATCACCTATCCCACAAAACTATGTATTATACTTCAAGGGAATAAATGGTCATTCAGTGATATAGAGGACTTTCAAGCAATCATGATGAAAAGACCAGAACTGAATAGAAAATTTGACTTTCAAACATAAGAATCAAGAGAAGCTTGAAAAGGTAAGCAGGAAAGAGAAATCATAAAAGACTTTCTAAAGCTGGATTGTTTACATTCCTACTTGGAAAGATAATATTTGCAACTCTTGAGACTTTTCTCAGTGTTTGGGTAGATGGAAGGATTATACACACACACACACACACACACACACACACACACACACACATATAGAAGGAGAGTAAGGGGTGAGTTGAATCAGAAGAGATGATATCCTTAAAAAAAAGAAAAGAAAAATTAAGGGGTGAGGGAGGAAAATATTGGGAGGAGAAAGGGAGAAATGGAATGGGGTAGGCTATAACTCATAAAAGAGATAAGAAAAATCTTGTTCACTGGAGGAGAAAAGGGAAAAGGTGAGAGGGGAAAAGTGAAGCTTACCCTCTTCACATATGGCTTAAGGAGGGAATAACATGCTCACTAAATTTGGTATGAAAATCCATCTTACACTATAGGAAAGTAGGGAAGGAGGGGACAAGTGGGGTGAGGGGGATGATAGAAAGGATGGCAAAGGAGAGAAGGGAGTAACTAGAAATAAGGGAAGGGATAAGGTCAAATGAGGGAATAAAAAAGAGATGGTAGGATAGAGGACAATATAGCTAGTAATACATAACATGATTATTATGGAAGTCTTTTGCAAAATGACACATATATGGTCTGTATTGAATTGCTTGCATTCTCAGTGGCAATGAATAGGGAGGGAGGGAGGGAGGGAGGGAGAAAAGTTGGAATTCAAAATATTAGAAAGGAATGTTGAGAATTATTATTGCATATAACTGGGAAATAAGAAACACAGGTAATGGGTATAGAAATTTATCTTGTCCTACAAGCAAAGAGAGAAGATGAAGGCAAGGAAAGGGTAGGGTGTGATAGAAGGGAGGCTACTTTGAGGGAAGGTATCAGAATGCAAGGTATTATGGGGTAGGGGAGGGGAGAGATGGGGAGAAAAATTGGAACTCAAAATTTTATGGAAATGAATGTTGAAATATAAAAATAAATAAATAAATACCAAAAAAATTAACCAGAGAGCCTCAAAGGCTCTTTCTACTTCTAGTTCTAGGACCTAGTCTGGCCAGCAAAGGGGCCATGGCTGTAGGTTTGGAACAGTGAGAGAGTGTGGTCCAATGGGAAGACCACTAGATTTGGAGTCTGACAACCTGGGTTTCAAATTCTTACTGTTTCAAATTAGCTCTGTGACCTTGGACAAGTCCCCTCCCCTCTCTGACTCACCCTTGTAAGATTCTTTGTAGCTATGACCTTCCATATCTGATGAGCTCCCAGACAACCCACACTGGCTTAGGATGTTTGAGGACAGACTAACTCAGAGCTTCTAAGGACAAGAGAGAACAATTCCCTACCAGAAAGAAGAGAAGGGTTAGCCAAGCCAGTTTGTCTTTTGTCCAGAGTCACACTCTCTCCTGGATGGCAGAGGCTGCCCCTCCAAAAGGAGGACAGGTTCACAAACAGCATGGCAGATTGGAAAGTATGCTGAATTTGGAGACAGAAGACCTGAGTTCAAATTTAGGGACCTCTACTTAGTACCTTGGTACTATCTCTGACACTCAGTTTCCCAAAACATAAAATGAGATATTGGATTGGAAGACCTCTTTGAGCTCTAGTCTTAAGATCCTGTGATTCCAGGTGAGGGAAGCTGGTGACCTACCCAGGAGTTCAGATTCTGGGGGGGTTCTAATTCTAAGAATTAGAAGTTAAAGCTAGGACTAAGAGCCCAAGTAAAGTAACGGGGAATACATTGTTTGGAGTCAGAGGAAAGGGGTCCAAGTCTACCATCAGCCAATGGAAAGGCTACTGGATTTACAAGTGAAGGGGCATGAGTTGGAATCCCAGCTCTGCCAAATACTGTGCTAAACAATTTACAGATTTTATCTCATTAAATACTCACAACAACCCTGTGAGGGTGGTACTATTATTTTCCCTACTTGGTGACAGAGGTAAATGACTTACCCAGGGTCACACAGGTAGGTCTGATTCAAACTCAGGTCTTCCTTACTCCAGCTCCCATGCCCTATCCACTGCACCACCTAGCTGTCCAAGGCTTATAAGAATCCAGTATTCCCTTTATTACACAGCTCTGTCTTCAATGCCCCACAAGACTGGAATAGTACTTAATTCTTTAGATAACTCTTAGGTCCCAGGTGCTCTAGACAGAGCATTTG
Source organism: Notamacropus eugenii (assembly GCF_028372415.1). Classification (NCBI taxonomy): domain Eukaryota; kingdom Metazoa; phylum Chordata; class Mammalia; order Diprotodontia; family Macropodidae; genus Notamacropus; species Notamacropus eugenii. The sequence continues at coordinate 41,378,656 of NC_092873.1, read as the reverse complement.
ACTTTGGTTTGTGGAAAGGGAACCTTGGCAGCCTGAGTGAGTGTATTGGGGGGGAGATGAGCAGCACAGAGAGGTCAGGGTCAGGTTCCCTAGTACTGATTACCTGGTCATTATTAGAAAACACATAGAGAGCAAGGGGCTTTGGTCGTTCGTTGATGAGTTGGATAGCTTCATCCAGGCTCTTCACACAGACGATAGGAAGAACAGGCCCAAAGATTTCTTCCTGCATCACCTGAGACCTTGGGTCAACATCAGTGAGAATGGTTGGGGCTGCAAAGACCAAGAAACAAAGTAGGTGATAAAGTAAGAAATCTGAGGGTGGCTCATTCTTAACTCATGCACAGCCCACCCATACACACCCAGCCAGCTAGCCTTTGAAAGCACCTTCTCAACCAATAATCAATTGAAGAGTGTGGCAGAATGGATAGACAATCAGAAAGATTGTCTAATCAGAAAGACTGCTCCCTCTGCCACATGCTGCTGGTTTGGTGACCCTGAGCAAGTCACTGAACTTCTCAGTGACTTAGTCACTCAATCAACTAGCTATTATTAAGTATGTGCCAGGCACTGAGCTTTGTACTGGGGGTACAAAGAAAGGGGAAAAAACCCAAGTCATGCCCTACAGGAGCTCACAATCCAGGGGGGAGACCCAGACAAATGACCATGCCTCCTGGAAGGCAGGAACTCTCTTTTGCCCCGTTTTGTGCACTTAGTATGATGCCTGGCACATAGTAGGGGCTTTATAAATTGTTATTGTGTTATATTTGAACTTCATGGGAACAATATCTAAACAGAATAAATTGGAGGAAATCTCAGAGGGAAGGTACTAAGATGAAGGAAGACTAGGGAAGTGCTCTTGCAGAAGGTGGGATTTTAGCTGAGACTTCAAGGAATCCCAGAGGTGGAGAAGAGGAGGAAGAGCATTCCAGGCAGCCAGGGAAAATGCTCAGAGGTCAGAAGTGGGTATCATGACTGTAAGGAAGGGAGTGGCCCTGAATGGAGGAGGACAAAGAAAGAGGAAGGTGTAAGAAGCCTGCCAGGGTATGCTGTGCCAGGCCCTCTCCAAACTGATGCCACAGAGAGAGCTGTGAACAATCCCAGATGGTGTCCCAGACAGCCTTCCAGCATTCCCCAACATCTGTCCATCTGTTGGTGGATTCTGAGATGACCCTGATAACAAGGCAGGTGGCCAACTGGGCACTGGGGGATCCTTCATTTTTTTCCATCTCCCTGGCAGCAACAGCATCAAACAAATCTGACTGGGGGAACCCACAGGGAATGCTCTGGAGACCTCAAGTCAATGGGGACAACTTTGAAAACAAACAAAAAAAGTGACCCATAAAAGAGGTTGTTCCATGGATTTCTTGTGGCCTGAGTTGAGTATCAGAGCTGAGGCACCTTGGGCCCACCCTTTTGCCCACAGAGAGAGAAGCAAAGTCTAGGGGAAACATCTCCACCTACCCTCCTCTCCAGTCCTGAATGAATTAAAGAAATCAAGTGCAAAGCATAGGCAGCCAACAACTCTGGTTAAGGGTCTCACGCTGGGGGTACACATGCCAATACTAAGGGTCCATCTGGGATAGGAAGAGGGGGAAAGGGCATCAGGGTGCAAAGCAGAAGGACAAAGTACTTCAAGTCAAAGGAAGTGGAGTGGCCTGGCTCTAAAATCTGTCCCCTCTGTGACCTTAGACAATACATTCCCTCTCTCTGGGCCTCAGTTTCCTTCTCTGTAAATTGAGAGGGCTGGGAAGACAGGGAAGCATGTTGGAAATTTCAAGCCCTGGATTCAGAATCACTAATCCTATGTGGTTCCTCCTCTTGAAAAAGACCAAGAGGGGTGAGACCTGAGCCAGAGGGAATTGGCTCTACTGGGCAGGGAGGTTCAAGGGATAGCTCTGCACTCCCTGTCCATGCCCTCAGTGTGATCAGCCTCCAGATTCCCAAACAGGTTTTTGTTCCTTCTGTCTCATTCCTGCCATGGTGGTGGGTTGGGGGCACGAAGGCACTGCTTCTTGAGGAAACTGGAGAGACCTGAAGGCATGTGTTTATGCAACCCAGCCTTCCTTCCTTTTCCTCCTGTCTACTTCTCACCCCTAAACCCCACCTTGGGGGAAGCAATGCACAAAATGAGAGTCAAAAAGGAAAAAATTCAATATTAAAAATGCTCCCAGGGGAGCTAGGTGGCACAGTGGATAGAGAACTAGCCCTGGAGTCAAGAGGACCTGAGTTCAAATTTGGCCTAGGATGCTTACCAGCTGCATGACCTTCGGCTGCATGATGTCATTGCCTCAGAAAAAAAAAGAAAGAGAAAAAGAATGCCCTCATAAGAAAGAACTAACAAAGAGACATGTCTCCTCATAGAATGTAAGCTTCTTGAAGGCAGAAATCAGATTGGTTTCTATGCTTGCCACATGGGCACAGAAACAAGGAACAGACTTGTGATTTCCTTGGTTTGGGGAATTCCTCCCAGGGGAGGAAATTCCCTCTCCTACCCTCTGGGTAATTATAGTCTTAGAAAATCACTGAGAAAAATAAGAGGTTAATTGAGTTGCCCCAGGGCGCACCAACAATATTCAGGTCTTCCTGGTTGCAAGGGCAACTCTCCCTCCATAACACCTTGATGCTGGAAGTAGGTAAATAAATGATTGCCTGATGAATTGAAATGTTGAGTTGGAATAGGGGAACACTGATTGAGTTAGTCAAGCATTGAGATAGATGGCAGAGAGAGAGAGAGAGAGAGAGAGAGAGAGAGAGAGAGAGAGAGAGAGCACTTTTCTGGATGTCTTATATCAGCCCTGCCCATGTCTTTGCAATACTTAGGTCCCTTATCAGACAATTAAGTAACACCACACCCAGTTTCCAGGCCATCTGAAGGGGCACAGAAATCTAATCTAATCCATTTGCACTGAACTTTGGTGCCAAAGTCATCCTTTGTATCAACTTGTCCTGGCCCCTCCTGAAAACCTGCCTTGGCCTTAAGAAAAAGGAGATTCCAAGACTGAAGGAAAATAAAATAACAAAAACAAAACCCTGTTGATTCTCTAAGGACTCAACTAAATGTTTACTCTTTCAGCTCCCTCCCTCCCATCCTGCCCAAAGCCACATTCACTGGGTGAGGGGTAGAATAGGACAGGCCTGGGGGTAATAACACCAAGGACCACACTGGGAGGAGGATCAGGCTGCCCCATCTCAGCTCCACTCAACACAGTCAGTCAAAAGACATTTGTTAAATACCTACCTAAATGCTACTAGTTGATAAACACAAACTCTCCTCCTTCACACTAAAGGGAAAGGGACAGACGGTGGCAACTCACCTATATAGCAAGAGGCCTCATCTCCATTCCCTCCATATGCCACCTTCTGTCCCTCAATTAAGCTCATCACTCTTTTGAAGTGGCGGCTGTTGACCATTCTTCCATAGTCACGAGAACTTTTGGCATCATCTCCATAGAATTCCTTTGGAAAAGACACACACTGTTAAAAGAGTTTATGACAAAAGGCACAGAAAATCATTTTTTAAATATTTCAGGCACAAAAACCATTTCCTAAAACTCTAAGTTGTAGAGGGGGCCCTGACTTGCATTGATAGAGAGTGTTCACTCACCTGGAGTATTCTTCTACCCAATGAAATCACAGATCCAGGCACCATCCCTATTCACAGGATGTGAGTTCCTTGAAAGCAGGAACTGACTGTCAGAGGTTTTCTATTTGTTTCCCCAGTGTTTAGCACACTATTTGGCACATTGTAGGCACTTAGTGAATACTTTCTATCTCATTCATTCATTTTTTCATTCATGGAATAGTTACGTGGCTATGGACCCAATTTCAGAGGATGTCTGCAGCTAAAAAGAATAAGTGATTTGAAGGATTTAGAGCTGAAAAGAATTTTACAGGCTTGAATGGAATGAAGTTAGTGAAGACTTCTCAGTGGTTAACAAAAGGCCTTTAGTAGATGGTTAGGCCTAAGTTTCTATTTCCCAGAAATTATATGCCTTTTGGGAATACGAAACTTAAACCCCCTCCTCCTTGGGTTGCCATAACACAACCCCTCCTTGGGTTACCACGTCAACATCTACATCAACATAATGCCTATTGGTTATTCCATTGCTACTTTGCCCCCTATTTACAGAGTAGACAGCCAAGTTTAGATTGTGAGTCTGCCTCCTAGCCAATGGGAGTAAAAGGCCAGCAGGGTGGGATCTGTGTTAGGGCTATATAATCTCTATATTTGCCTTGTGTAATTGCCTCACTCTCCTGATTACTTATCAGAGAGGAGATGTCCTTTCTTGTGAGATCATAAGAAAATCTTACTGCTTTGCTTATACCTTGAGAAGTCTCTGATTTTTGAGTTGATGGTCTCTGACCCACACAGGATTCTTAAAGAAGTGAATTCAGGGATGGCCCCCTTAATTAAAAAAAACAAACAGAGAGACAAAGACCTTCAGGGCTGCTGCCAAAAGAAAAACAATTACTATTTACATTCACTCTGAGCCAGGAGGGCCCAAAAAAATTGCCATTCAGTGATGCTTAGGCAGGGACCTATTGTCCAATCTATGAACTCCAGAGGTAATTGACTTCAAAGTTTGATCTTTGAGAAAGGAATCTCACTAGCGAACTTCAAGTGAACTAGGCAGACTTCTGCCATCAAAATTTACTTTTCTTTGGAAAGGAGAGGATAGGGAAAGAGAGAGGGAGAGGAATGATGACGTCTTTCCCTCCCCCATCATATTGCCTTTGTAGCCACAACACCCAGCACTGTGTCTGATACAGAGTAGGTACTTAATAAATGCCTGCTGTTTGGTTGATTATGAGAAATTACAACTGTGAAGAATTCAGAGAAGCATACAAAAACTTATGTGAACTGATGCAGAGTGAGTGCTAAGGAAAACCAGGAAATAACAAACAGTGATTATGACAGTACAACAGACAAGAACAGGGGCAGCTAAGTGGCACAGTAGATGGAGCACCAACCCTCGAGTTAGGAAGACATGAGCTCAAATCTGGACTCAGACATTACCAGTGTAGTGTGACCCTGGGGCAAGTCACTTAACCCTGTTTGCCTTAGCTTCCTCATCTGTAAAATGAAGGTCATAATAGTATCTGTATCTCAGAGCTGTTGTAACAGATGTAATTATAATGACCAGACTTGGCTTTTCTCTTGGAGGAGATTTGAGAAGATGGATGATCCTCCTTCCCTGACAAGGATATCCCTAATTCCTGGGGTCAGAACTCCTGGCTTCCCTCTGGATCTAGTTCCTACACCATCTCCTTCTGGCACCCTCTGGCTGCTAATGCCTTCCCCACTAAAGTTACCTTCTTTTTGGAGGCAGCTTGCTGGAAAGAGTACTGGGCCGAGATTCACGAAGACCTGACTTTGGACTGAAATCCATACTTAGACATCTAATAGTTGAATGACCTTGGGCAAGTCACTTAACTTTCCTCAACTGTAAAATTGAGATAATACAGCACCTTCCTCACATCATTTGTAAGGTGCCTGACACATAATAGTTGTTTAATAAATGCTTCCACTATGTTGTGCCAAATTTTACATGTATAATGGCTACCGTATTGCTGGCCTTCTCAATGGGTGGGGGAAGGACTGGAGGGAGAGATAAGACTTTAGAACTCAAAATTTTTAAAAAGAATGTTTTTTTTAAAAGCTCCCATTCATTTTGTGTCTTGTATGTACTTCTTTCTTTCCATGTTCTACTCTGTTAGAATGTTAAGGACAACAGATGGTTTTTTACCTTTCTTCCTCTCCCCAACATTTGGCACAGGGCCTAGCACCAAGGAGGTGGTAGGCAGGGGATATAGAGGACATCCATCCCTTCTGAGAGCACACACCCATAGTCATGCCTTTTCTGTACTCCCACCATTCTGAGGGTCTGGGAGGCGGGCACAAGTGACATCATGATCCCCCGACTCACCTTCAGGACTTTTTTAATCTTCTCCACCACTTGGCCTTGCAGAGAAGGATCACAGAGGATGTAGTCTGGAGCCACACAAGTCTGGCCACTGTTCAAGAACTTGCCCCAGGTGATACGTCTGGAGGAAAATAAATTCCAAAAAAATCAAGAACATTTCCACCATGAATAATGAACAGGGATGCTGTGTGTCTTTCATTTGCTGGGAATGTTGGAAGAAATACAACTCTCACTTCTTGAGAACACAATCTAGCCCTGGTTACTGAAAAATAATCTTCCATGTCCTGCTTGGTTTTCTATTCCCAGGGTAGGGGCCCTTTGCCCCATCAGCACCTGTAGGATATAGCACACAGCACCTCTCCCTCCCCCAGTTCATGAGGATGGCAACTGGAACAGAAGTCCTAGTGGCATCTTCCAGATGGGGTAAGATTGGAACCCAAAGCAAGAGGATCATGGGAGAGGACTGAATTTGCATGGAATATGCAGTTTGTGTCTCACCCACATCAAGACAACTGGTAAAAAAGAGCAATATTCAGGAGGCCAGTTATTCAATGATCATGGCACTAGTTGCACCATTTGCCTCAACAGAAATGGTAGAACTTGACAGTTGGGTTAATAACATTGGTTTAATAATAGTAATAATAAACAGTTGGTTTAATAATTAAATAATGATGCTAACACACACGCAGAACTTGTGGAATCTGCCCACTGCTCTCTCACATATATAGGATAATTGGGGTCATCTGCACCCTGGTCATGCAACTGAATCAAAAACAAAGTGTCCCATGTGGTGCCATGTATGGATATCACAGACTTCTAGGACTGAGGACCAGAAGGGACAGTTCCATCACTGCACAAAAGAGAAAACGAGGTTCAGAGGGGATGAAGTGACTTGCCCAAGGTCACATACATTATAAGGAGCAATGCCAGTCCTTCTTGACTTCAAACTCAACATTTTCTACCACACTGCAGTTGTCTCAATCTATGACTCTGCACACCACCATTAGATAAATACTCCTCCCTGGCTACACCTTCCTTTTGTGTTGTCTCTTCCTATTAGAACATAAGCTCATTGAGCACAAGGATTGGCTTCACTTTTGTTATTGTATCCCCAGTACAAAGCATGGTGCTTGACATTGACTATCTACTACTTCTTCATTCATTCATTCATTCATTCATTCAGTGATATGATGATTCAAGGAGCTCCTTGGGCCTCTTCCAGCTCCCACAGTCTCTAGTGGTCTGGGATTCTCTGACATCCAGTCTCACCTGCAGGCAATGTCAAGGTCACAGTCTTTGTCAATGTAACAAGGACTCTTCCCTCCCAATTCCAGGGTCACTGGGGTCAGGTGCTTGGCTGCAGCTGTCATGACAATCTTGCCCACTCCTGTGCTCCCAGTATAGAGGATATGATCAAATTTCTCCTTGAGCAATTCTGTGGTCTCAGGAATACCACCATTAATGACTGGAAACAGGTCCTGCCATGAAAACAGATTGAGGAGAAGAGTCAGAAAACACTCTCTGTCTTGAGGCTCAGGAGGTCCAGTAGGGAAAGCCCTAGAGTTGGCACCAAATGGCGTCCAAGGTCCCTGCCAGCTCCAAATCTGTTTCCCTAGGATGCCTTGGCTGGAATACTATCACTTCTACAGCACACCCTCTAAGAGTCTCATCATCATCCAAGACTACATCAGCCTTAATACTGAAACTTCTGATGAGAGGACAGAGTGATGAACTCCTGCCAAAACTTCTGTTTGAGGAGGGTACCGGGCCAGTCATCTATTCATTTCCCACTCAGTTAGACTGCTTTGGATTTCTCCATCATGCCCCAGTGCTGGCTATCTTCTTCTCCCCATCCCCCAAGTCCTGCCTTTTTAGCAGGCTGAATGTTTTATCCTCCTATTAATCTGCAAATTCACTGAAGGAGAGAGTTCTGAATTTATGATTCATCTTTCTTCTAACACCTAGAACACTTTGCTGCAACACTTAGCACTTTGTTGAACGTAAAGGAATAAAATTGAATGGTTGTGGACCATTCTACAGAAGTATTGGGGTGGAGTAGGTTGGGTAGGAGGAGGAGGTAGGGAATCGCTGGTTCTGGGCCCCGGAGCTCCCATTGTTATGTCTACTAGGTGGAAAATGTAGCAGAATGAAGGAGAATAATGAGCCCTAAGTTTCTTTCCTTCTCCCAGCCCTCTCCTTTACTAATAGGAAGAGCAAAGATGGAAGGATAGGGCTTGGTGAGGGGGAAAGAATACTCAACTGGGAGTCAGGGGCGATTGCTTAGCCGTGTGATCTCAGACAAATCACTTCCTCTCCCTGGGACTCAATTTTCTGCTCTATAAAATGCCTGGAATATAAGACAATGTCTGGAAGAGATCTTAGGCATCATCTTTACAGAGAAATAACTGAAGCCCAGACTAATTACTTAATTAGCCTGTGGTTACAGAGATAACATGTTATAGGTGAGGGATTTGCCAATTCAAGAAAAGCCCCACCAAGTGTTTAAACTGACTTGGGAGGCACAAAGTATAGATAAGAGTCCCTCACCTCCAGTTCTTACAAACTAGGAAGAGCAGAGGAGACAGTCGGGGTCCCTCAGTTCTGCAAGAATCACTTTGTCCCTCGCCTCCAGTTCTGCCCATGTGACTGCCAAGGTCCCATTCTTTCCTATACAGAGAACTTTGGGGCTGAGACTCACCTTGTCCAGGTACTGAGGGATCAGTGTGGCCAGCAGGATGGCTGTTTTCTCACTCAACTCAGAAGGCTTGAGGACCACAGCGTTGCCTACAGGATAGAAGAAAATACCCCTTCACCCAGAGTGTCACACGAGACTCCTACACCCCATGAAGGAAAGGGCATAGTATTCTCTTAGCTTCTTCAAATCAAGCTGTAACCAGCACAGGGCAAATTCATCATTTGGCAGCTCTGAGGGAGAAAGGTGCAGGCTTCCTTCCCATGGTGAACACCATTCTATTCCCCAGGTTTCTGGTTTTCTCCTGACCTGAGCCTGCTGGCTCAGAGATCAGAGACCATACCAGACCACACAGACATCAGCATGTCTGTATGCATGTGCACAGACACTCACAAGCTTGTGCCACATCCATCTAATGCTTGGCTATGGTTTGCTCAGACCTAGATCTTGTCCTCCAACCCTGACCAAACCCCTATTCTGACCACAATCTCCCAACTCAGACCATGAGCCCCAATCTTTTCCCTATATCTCATTTCTTTTGAAAGATAAAGGGATAGTTAAAATTGTTGGAGGTGTAAGCTCAGTTCCATGTGGACAGTCTCGGGCGGGTAAAGGTGAGGACTTCTAAACCTTAGAGTTCTCATGAGGCCCCCCAGGGAACAGCAGGGAATTGAGGTGTGAAACCAGGCTATCTCGTGCATTTCCACCTCTTCCCCATGGGAAACGTGCTGGGAGAGAGCATCCCCGCCCTCGAGATTGGCCCGGATCTGAGCACACCTATTGTTGTCTAACAGGCACGGTATTCAGGTGCAAACTATGCGGCAGGAGAGCTTAAGTAGGGTCAGGAAAGCCTGAAGGTGCTCTTAGCGCTGAGGGGCCCTTAGAGGACAGAAGGCCCCTCTTCCTTCTCTCCTCTCTTCGCTCTTCCCTCTCCCCTCTCTCCCCCTCTTCCATTCTCCCATTCTCCCATTCTCCCACTTCCAGTCTCTTACTGAAAGATATTTGCCTCCTTGTGAGATTCCTCGCTCCCCAGGAAGAGTTCCCCCTGCACATGTAACCAAGACCCTGAATAAAGCCTAACCCTTGTTCGACTCTGGAAAGTCTCTTCTCTCATACGTTTATCCGGTTTGGCCAGCCGAAGACCTGCGATAGGTAAGGTAAGACTCGGGTAGCCCTCAGGCCTCTAGGCCTGGCATAAAATAATTTCTATACTCCCTACTAAGTGCCAGGCACTGTGCTAAGCCCTTTACAATCGTTATCTCATCTCATTGGTCATCACGACATCCCTAACAGCTAGGTTTCATTATTATTATATCCATATTATAGAAGAGCAAGCTGAAGCCAACAGGGGTCATTACTTGTCCAGGGTCACACAGCTAGTAAGTGTCTGAGGCCAGATTTGAATTCAAGGCTTCCTGACTCCAGGCCCTTCACTCTAACCACTGAATCACCTCAATAGTTGGGGATGAAAGAAAGGGGTCACAGTCTAAATGAGAGAAGACAAAGCTAACAGGGTGATATAGAATGTGGTTAATAATAATAATGTTGACCCTTTGGTCATAAGTTTAAATCGTGTCTCTCCTTCTCTACCTGTAAAACGGGAGACTTAGAAAGAATTGAAAGGTGCAGACCATCCTCCTTTGAGAGCCTAACAAACAGACCTAGAAGGCTCAAACCACTTGTCCAAGGACATATTTCTAATAACCAGATTTGAAATCAGATTCTAGAATCCAACTCTGGCTCAGCTACTTAAAGTCTGAGTGACTTAAACCAACCACTGTCTTATCTGAGATTCAGTCTCCTTATCTTCAAAATAAGGGGCTGGACAGTCATGGTGACCTAGGAGGTCCTTTCCAATTTTAAATCTTTGCTCTTAAAACTGCTGAGCAAGTGATCAGCCAGTAACCAAGCTGGATGGTCTCCTAAAACATTTAGGATGCTAGATAAGACTACAGATGAATTCGAACCCAAGAACTGAGTTACAGCATCCAGCTTGACCATGAAGCTTATGGCAGTTTGACTGATCTGGCCAGTTCTCTTAGTGAAGGAATCCAGTGAACTATCCTGAGGTTATTTCTAGAGAACATTACTAAAATCCACTATTAAGAGTCCCTCTTCCTTCCAGGACAAAACACAAGATATGGAGTGTAAGACCAGGATCTTTTGCTGGTTTTCTGGATTGAGTTTTAGCCAATCAGATGCACACATGTGGGCTCTAGTCAATCAGATGCTGAGTAGAACTGTACATAAAGAGAGTTGGCATTGAGAAAGCAGATGTGAAGAGAGCCAGTGATAAAGTGGTAAGAAGAAAACTGAGGAGACATCTCAGAACTGGGAGGAGACCTCTGATGGCAGAGACTTGTTGAAGGAGCCTCCTAACTTGAAAAGCGAAATAGAGTTGTGGGGCAGAAACCTGCCCATGGGAAGGAGGCTTAAGCCCCTTATGAGAGCTGTTATCACAGAACCTCGGAACTGTGGAGGTGAATTGAGATGATGGCCCTGATGGTGTCTGTCAATATTGTCACTGCCCTGTTGAGCTTTGTTTTCCCAGAGGTAGAAGCTACAGAGTGGAGCAGTCCCTATGAGCTGAGACATGGAGCAGGAGCTGCCTACATGTGAATCCAGGTGAGAGGCAGGAGGGGTCAGCCAACAGAGGATGAGTCAGGGGACCTGGAAGTCAACCTCAAGTTATGGTGAAAGAGAATTTCACTTGGACACTCGGTATTGATTAGAGATCCTGCTATAAATGTTATGTTTTACTTTTTGGAACAATGTTTAGTTTATTGCTGAACAGAGAGTTCATTGTACTATGCAATTAGATCCTTGAAATAATTCACAGCAGCAGTCCTCAAGCATGCTGCCCTGATTGGCTTTACATGGACTCACAGGACTTGAGTTCAAATCACTCAACCTCTCTGGTCCTCAGTTCCTCCTTTGTAAAATTGGCTAGATGGACTCTGAGAGCCTTTCCAGCTGTAAAACTGAAAGCCTCCCTATCATCCAGAAGAAAAACGTTTTCCTCACCTGCAGCAATGGCGCCCACCAATGGCTGGACCATCAGAATGAAGGGGTAATTCCAGGCCCCTATGATCAGAACCACACCCAGAGGTTCTGAGTGGATGTAGGGCTGTTCATCCTTTGTGTTATCATTCTTCTCCACAGGCTCATCTGGGATCCACTGGGGAAGATGGGTGAGTGCATACTTGACCTCTTCCAAGGCATAGATGCACTCTTCATAGAGTGCAGACCACTTACTCTGTAATGATAATGGTATTCTGGTTGACATCACAGTCTCTAAACCTCAGATCCCAGCTACCCCAACCTTCTTATTTTACACAATGATGGAATGGAGACCAAGGGAGGTGAAGGGATTGGCCCATCATCACACAGGGCACAATTACCAATGGCAGGGCTCAAACCCAGGTCTTCAGATTATAGACATTGTAACATTTTACCAAAAGATACCAGAATGCCCTCTCCCAAATTAGAGGCAGACAGCCAAGACAAAAACCCCTGAGAAGATTGCCTGTCTGTTGACAAGCCCCCTGAATGCCCTCTCTTTGTTAGCTAGGTCATGGCTCCTAACCACAAAGTCCCAGGAATAGATATCAACTATGTACAGCAGGTTATGAAGGGGCCTGTGAAGGTAGTGGGCTATCACTGCATGATAGGAAAACACGATTACAGTCATTGGGACAAGTCACTTGCTTTGGTCTCCTGTAAACTGGGGGCGGGGAGGGGGGCAGACTAGAGTATTCTGAAGTCTCTCCTAGCTCTACTCTTGGTTGGTTGGATGGAGGCTGGAAGACCACCCATAAGCCCAGGAAGCCAACATTTCTGAGTGCCCTCCTTGCTCCAGCTACAGTGAATCTATGCCTGCATTTGACTGCCCTCCCCTCTACAAGGTACAATCATGTCTCTCTCAAACCCTCCCCTCTGCTCAGGCCAAGCCCCAATCTGGGTTCATTCTGGTCCCCACTTCTTTGCTCTATTTCCTTTCTGTGTGGAATCCCCTTCCCACTCCTCTCCTGCCCCATTCTTTTGAGTCCTACCCTCCCTCACCCACTTCAGAGTCATCCCAAATTATTTCCCCCTACACTCTTCCCTCCATTCTGAATTTGCCCTGAAAGTCTACGCCCCTACCAGTGACAGAGCACTTTACCCCATGGCCTTGTATTTAGAGGGTCATAGGATTTCCAGCTGGAAGGGACCATTCTTTGAGTGTAAACTTTCTTTCCCTAGTTTAACACTAAGCTCTTTGAGGGCAGATGTGGCTTGCCCCTATCCCTCTGGAATATCTCATAGTCCTTCATATGAACTCCTGTTCAAGGCTGGACTCATGGACTGAATCACTACCTTGTGGAGATCAGCATACAGGGCTGCAACAATTTCATCTTCTCTCTCTTTCATCATCCTTTGGAGGTTTTCCAGCTGCTGGATCCGGAACTTCAAGGGCCGGGTTTTGCCAGAGTTGAAGGCAGCCCTGGCCCGCTTCACGGTCTCACTGATCTTACTCATGATCTCTGAGAAAACAGAAACATAATAGAGAGAGAGGGATTTTTATAAAATGAAAATGGTCATCTTTTCCATTCAGTTCAATCCAACAAACACTTCTCAGGAGGCTGTTATACACCAGGACCTGTATCAAATATTGGGATGTAAAGACAAAAACCAATAGCTAGTGCCTGACCTCAAGAGACTTATATTCTACTGAGGGTCTACAATATGTACAAAGATGGGTAAAAACAAAGTAATTTCGAGAGTGAGGAACACTAACAACTGGGAAAGGCCAGGTGTGGGAGGTGGCCACTGAGCTGTGATTTCATGGGAGCTACCCAAAGACATGGAGGTGAGGAAGGAGGGCATACTAGGGGTAAGGAAGAGCATGTGCAAATGCATGGAGGTGGGAAATAAGATAGCATGAATAGGGAACAGGTTGTAGGGGAGTTGGATTGAAACATAGAGTATAAGATGGCTTCCTGACCCCAAATCCAAAGCTCTCTCTCCTATTCCAAGGAGTATCTCAGAACAAGAAGGCAAGGCATGATCTGAACACCGATCTTGTAACTCCCAATCCAGGCTACATTCTAATATACCACATTAAAAAGAGCCAGTCCGATCTCCTTGTTTCTAGAATAAAAGACTGAAACCCAGAGAGGTGAAGCAATTTGTCCCAGATCACACAGCAAGTGTGATCTCTGCTCTCTGTCTGAGGCACTTTCTACCAGGTCATTGCCTCTTTCAGACCATCAACTAGAAAAGCTTAAGGAGAGACCCACATCCCTCCCTCAACATGTACATGCGCATGTCCATCCATGCCATCTACATGTGAAGGGAGACTCTTCAGAGAGAGGACAATGTTGAACTGAAAAGAATGCCTAATTGTGGGAATCCAGGCAAGGTGACAGTGAGTGGGGAAGAACTTTGAGGATGGGTCACCTTAGGATACTGCATCCTTGACATGGTTGCCCACTCTGATGCTTGCTGGCTGTGTGACCTTGGACAAGTCACTTCAATTCTCTATGATTCATATTTCCACATATCTAAAATGGGAACAATGTCACGCTAACATTATCTCTATCACAACATTATCGTGACACTAAAGTGCCAGAGAAATGGGACTTAATTGAAGGGCTCAATGGCAGAGGGTCAGAGATTGCTGAGAATCCCAGAACTGTGACCTCCCTTCCCAAGTTTTTCTTCCTCCTCTTTCTGTCTGCGAATCAGCAAGCACACTCTTATTCTTCAGGTGCGCAGAAGACAGTCAAGGGGTTGGGTTATCATATTATCCCACTCACTTTGGGGCCCAACAGGCCCAGCAGAAGATAGACCTTTACAAGAGTGAGAAAATGTGGTGGATGTAGGGCCAGAAGTCTTGAGTTCTAGTCCTCACCCTGAGTATAGTAACTTTTTTAAGTCCAGGAATCAAAAATTTTATCTCCTGTAAGATCAGCTTGAAGCTCAAACTGTGAAATTTTTTATTATTATTAGGAGCATAGCTTTTAAGTGAGAGGAAAACATAAGATTCTGAATTTAGAGCTAAAAGGATACTTCAAATCCATCCCTCTTATTTTATAGATAAGGAAACCAAGGCCCAGAAGAGAAGAATGACTTTCCCAAAGTTAAGCAGATAATAAGAGGCAGAGACAGGCTTTGAACCTGGGTCCTCTGATGCCAAACCCAGTTCTATACATCTCAGTGCTACACTGAGAAAACTCTGAGAAAACAAACAAAGTGGTTGGGATCAAGCTATGAGGCCGTTGCTTTCGAAACAATAAATTATTTGTAACTAAATCCAACTGTGTTTGTTTTTCAAAACTAGTTTGGTCTGGTAGAGATAAAAGCTATGTGAACGCTGGAAATTAGAGTCAACAAATGAGAAAATCAGCTAACTCAAAAGTACAGTTTCTATGTATCCCTGGAGCTAAAAAGTTCTCCATTGACTTAAATCAGAAATGCTTTTTGCACAACTTGAAGTGGACATCTCGTAGACATCTCCAACTGAGCTCATTATTAGCCATCTGCCTTGCTCCTAACTTGCCTATTCTGTGGAGAGCACCACCATCCTTCCAGTGACTTGGTATCCCAAACTTATAGTCACCCTGGACTCCTCATTCTCTCCCTCTCACCCTTCACATCCAATCAGTTGCTAAATCTGTCGATTTTATCTTTGTAATAATTTTCATAAACATCCCCTTCTTTCCTTTGACACTGCCACCACTCTTGTGTGGGCACAGACTGCACACTGGTAAGTCTTCTTTTCTCCCTATGCCAGTTCATTCTCCACTGAGCTATCAAAGAGATCTTGGAGCATCTGTCTGACCAAGTCAGCCTTTTATTCTATAAAATCCAGTGACTTTCTATTACCTTCCAAAATCTACTGTTTGGCTTTCAAAGCCCTTCCTGATCTGCCCTCTTCCTGCCTTTCTAGTCTTACACTTTAAAATACCCCCCATAGCATCTTTGATCGGGGAATCGGGCTCCCTTGTGTTCCTTACACATGGTGGATGGCTCCATCCATCCTCACTTGTCATCCCCTATGCCTGCAATTCTCTCCTTGCCTCTCTTTCTTAGCTTCCTTTGTTTGATATTTTAGTTAGAGGTTAATTGAAAAGAGATATTCCCTTTGACCCAGCAATATCGCTACTAGGACTGTATCCCCAAGAGATCATAAAAATGGGAAAGGGTCCCACATGTACAAAAATATTTATAGCAGCACTCTTTGTAGTTGCCAAAAACTGGAAATCAAGGGGATGCCCATCAGTTGAGGAATGGCTGAATAAGTTGTGGTATATGAATGTAATGGAGTACTATTGTGCTCTAAGAAATGATGAACAAGAAGACTTCAGAGAGGCCTGGAAGGACTTATATGATCTGATGCTGAGAGAAAGGAGCAGAACCAGGAGAACTTTGTGCACAACAATGACCACAGTGTGTGAGAGTTTTTTCTGGTAGACTTGGAACTTCGTAATAACGCAAGAACTTAAAAAAAAAAAATCCCAATGGTTTTCTAAGGCAAAACACCTTCCACACTCAGAGAAAGAACTATGGAATTCATTTGTAGAATGTAGCAGATCTTGTTTGTATATGTGTGTGTGTGTGTGTGTGTGTGTGTATGCGTGTATTATGTTTTGATTTGTTATATGATTTCTTCCATTTATTTTAGTTTGGGTATACAGAGTTGCTATAGTGAAAACGTATTCAATAGGAAAGTATATGTAGATCATATATAAAACTGTATGGCGTCTTGGGGAGGGAGAGGGGTGGTGGGGGTTAGGCAGGGGGGCAAAAATATAAGCTTTTTGATAGTAATTGTAGAACATTAAAAAATAAACAAATAAATTAATTTTAAAAAAGAAATATCAAAAACAAAAAAAAGAGATATTGTTTTCCATTCAATTTTTGAAACTCCCTTCAAATCTATCCACAACCATTTGGCACTCCATGGACTCTAGGTTAAGAACCCTGGAACTAAATGGTCTCCCACATACCTGCCAAAAAACGAATTGATTTCCTCAAACTTAAGATGGAAGGGGTGGTTTCCACCCATTCTTACCTTGGTGGTGTTCAGGTTTAAATATAGTTGTAATGAATCCAATACTCTCTCTGAAAGTACATCCTCAAAAGGCTGTGCATTTTTAGAGGCACTGAGTTTCAAAAGTCTCATAAAAAATGAGATACTGGGCTGGGAGGGGAGGTTAGAGCAAGAGATAAGAAAAAAAACAATAACTGCGTTCTGAGCTGGGGTGACTTCTTCTGCTTTCCAATGGCCTCTCTACAGCGGTACCCAGATGTCATTTCAAAAGAAAGCAGCAGGTCTATATTCCTACACTGATGGAAACCACAATGCTCCCTACCACACTACCACTTCCCATGCTAATACCCTGCCATGGCTGATTTGGAATATGAGAAATAAGAAATGTGGGGAAGGCAGGGCAGGGCAAAAGTGTGGCACTTTAATTTTTTGTCTTTGGCTTATCTTATTACTGTTTTAATTAAATGCCTCTTACTGATGGTTTCATATATGCAACCAATTACTTTGGTATGGGAGAAAATATATTGGATGTATCTGTTAGGGGTCTGGCTCAAAGGTACACTGTTGTATTAGAGTCCTAACAATCTTTCACATTTTCATGACACTTTTTGCTTTTAAAAGCATCTTTATATTTTTTTATCTCATTTGATTATACATAAAGCTCTAGGACATAGCCATATCAGAGATGATCGTTCCCATTTTACACTTGGGGGAAAGTGAGTCTAAGTGACAAGTAGGATAACGGCATTATGGAATCAAAGCTGAAAGAGTACTAGGAGATCACTTAATCCAACCTCATCCTTCATTTTTTACTAGAGGAAGCCAAGGCCCAGAGAGGGGAAGTTGACCCAGTGATGGACTTAGGACTAGAACCTAAAATTCCAGGGCTGTTTTTGACTAAAACATTTCTTTCTAGGGACTAGGTTGCATTCTACTAAAAAACATGAAAACAACTATAAGCACCACAACAGCAAACCAACAAGAGGGAACTTTTGCCCTCCTCATTCTCTTCTTCTCAATCATGATTCCAAAGAGGAAATATACCAGAAATATACCAACAAACCAGCCCCCCATCCATGCTTTCCACCTGGACCATTGAGACCCATCCATGATAAGAGGGATGCTAGAAGCCAGATATTCTAGCCTTCTTATTTCACATATGAAGAATCTGAGGCAGAGAAAGGGAAAGAAGTCTCCTCAAAGTCACACCTCTAGGCAGTGGCAGGATTGGGAAGAGCATCCAGGAATCCTGACCCCTGGGCCAGACTTCTTTCCATTAGAGCTCCAACCCTGGCATGTTTCTCATGGCTGTGCGTGAAGATCTTGACAACTGCGCAAATGGTGACATCCTGGGCAGTGGGGGTGGGGTGTGCCAACTTCCCACAGAAATCTTACCAATGGGCACAGAGCCAGCACAAGACCATAGTGGGGAAACACACCCTTCCCCTACTCTTCCCCCTCACTGGGGAAGGAAGCAGCCACCCATCCCAGCTCTAACCATCAATCCACTTGTATTGTAAAGCACCTACTATGTACCAGGTGGTAAAGGGGGTAGAGTACTAGGCTTGCAATCAGGAAGACTCATCTTCATGAGTTCAAGTCTGACCTCAGACACTTACTAGCTGGGTGACCTATTTGCCTCAATTTTCATCTGTAAAAATGAGCTGGAGAAGGAAATAGCAAGCCACTCCAGTATCTTTGCCAAGGAAAACGCAAATGGGGTCGCAGAGTCAGACACAACTGAAATGACTGAACAATACTATGGGCCAGGCACTTGTAATACAGAGACATAAA
The DNA here is from genome assembly GCF_028372415.1 of Notamacropus eugenii. NCBI lineage: Eukaryota > Metazoa > Chordata > Mammalia > Diprotodontia > Macropodidae > Notamacropus > Notamacropus eugenii. The sequence continues at coordinate 41,360,211 of NC_092873.1, read as the reverse complement.
ACAGCCCTTACCTTCAAGGGACTTACATTCTATTGGGAGACAGAATACAGACTATATAAGAATATACAAAATGAGTGCAATGTTTTTTTGGTTGTTTATTTGTTTTGGTTAGAAGACACCAGCAGCCCTGTGGACTGCTTTTCTTCATTAGCATGATTCCACCCAAGTTGGTCAGACTGCTAGGACACTACCTGAGCAGGTGAGATCAGCAAGGGATACCAACATTAGGGTACCCTGGGTGCCTCATTTGCCATACCTCTAAATCCTTCTCCTAGACCAAAATTTCCCCCTGTGGTTCTACTTTCCAGAACATACCAATAAGGTACATAAGAAAAAGAGAAATAAATCCATCTGCTGCCCACAGACCACCAAGGATCTACTAGCTCCCAGAATAAATTGTGTTCCACAAATCATAGGGTAGCTGAAAGACCTCTAGCTAAAAGAGACCTTCAAGCCACCTCGTCCAACTTCCTCATTTTACAGAGGAGGAAACTGAAGTCCAGGGAGGTTAAGCAACTTCAGAGCATGGGATCTTAGATTCAGAATTATAAGGATCCACTTAGCCTAAGCCTGTCATTTTACAGATGAGAAAACTGGAGGACACAGATGCTACACATAAGTCATAAAGGAAATTCACTCTTTCAATTCTAGTGACATTTTCCCCTCTTAAAACATAAACCATGAAATTAACACAAAATCATAGAAGCTCAGAGAGGAAAAGACTTCAGGGTCCATCTAGCCCAACCTATCCTTGAAACAAGAACCCCACTGTAACACATCGGACACATGATCCTCTCACTTTTACTTAGTAAGCTCCTGGGAGAGGAAACCCATTACATCCAGGGGTGGCCCATTCCACTTTTGGACAACTCTTGTGATGTTGTTTTTGGACCAAATACTGCTAATGTACAGCTATCTACGAGAATGACACCACACAGAAACACAGAATAAAGAACAGGGGAGACCTGAGCACTTATCTAGGCTTGAAGTTCTCAATTTTGCTACAAAGCTTCTCCAACCTACTTCTATTTCCATGGAACTTCATAGGCCAAAGGTGGTTATGGGTTTGGGCCGTAAACCAATCCCCACCTAACCAAATTAATTAGGGAAGTATCAGCTGGGGATTATGAACAGAGAGGCATCTAGTTTGGAAAATAAAGCTCCAAGGAACTTCAAGTCTAGAGAAATCTCACTTGGGAAGACAAGAAGTTGCACCATGGTCTGAGAGGTTGGCACAGAAGATACGTCTGCAAATCTCAACATCATGACATATTTGCCCCTAATTCTTTCCCCATAGTCTCAAACATTGGTTCTAGCACATGTTCATGAATTCAGTCATTCTTAATAAATTCAATTATTTGAATTATTCATTAATATATTGTAGAAACTATTAGATAAATATTTTTTAAAAAATCTACAGAACTAGAAAAACTAGAAAAATGAAGGTGAAGTGAATGAAGAAATTACCTTCTACAGCGTCTCTCAGAGACTGGGACTCCTTGAAATGGTTAGCCACTATCTCTCACTCCTCCCTATATAAAGGTTTTTCTTCCCTCCTTCCACATGACAAGTTGGCTCCAAACTCAAGAAGTTTCCCTGACAGAGCAAAACTGATATTTAAATGAAAGGGTGAAGCTTAATCCAGAACCCTACACTTTCTAAGAAGTCTTGGCTTTGAGGATTACTTGTTGGGTTGTCTCATCTGCTTTATTCTGAAATGTGGTCATGTGTCTTTAAAGGCATGGGCAGGGCTAAGATGCTGAGTTTGAAAAGGGAATTCTTGTTTGCCCATGGTGTGGTACCAACCTCTAACTGATTCAACCTGGTGGGGAAGATTTCCAGTTTTTCAAGGTACAACTTGCCAGAGCAGCGACTTTGCTTTTTTTCAAACCAGTTACATAAAATCTGAAAAATGCAAATCATGATGACTTGAAATTCAAATCACATTCCCTCTGCTCAAAACTTCATAGTCCCCAGCTAACCCATGAGGGTACATTTGTGTTTGGGGAACCTTTCAAAGTTAGGATGGACTCTGTTTTTATGCCTTGAAGATCCCAGATAATGGTCTTCTCCATGACCTCATTATCCCTTTCTTCTTCAGAACTAATGTGTTGATTAGATCTTTCCAGTTCCTGACCCAAGAGACCTTGGGGGTATCTCTCACTAACTCTACGTGACTTTTGCCAAAACCCAAAAGTTCTCGGTAGAATCATCAGAATTTTGGTTCTTATCCTCTCAAAATGGATTCTCCATTCCCCTGCAAGCATTCAGGCTTCCAAGATATGAGATATAGAATAGGTTCTATTTAGCTTGATAGAAAAATTCATGAAAGGGCTTATGCTCTGACCCGTTAACAATCAGGAAAATAGACTTCCTTCCTAGAGGACATTAGATCTTCTCTCTGCAAGATTACACCTTCTTCCTAGATTGATACAGTCCATACAATTCATAGTACCAAGGAAAAGCTAGGTTGTGCAGTGGCTAGAGTACCAGTGCAGGAGTCAAGAGGACCTGAGTTCAAATCTCACCTCAGATACTTGACACTCACTAGCTGTGTGACCTTGGGTAAGTCACTTAGCCCCAATTACCTCATCCTGGGTCATCTCCAGTCATTGTGATGAATATCTGGTCACTGGATTCAGATGGCTCTAGAGGAGAAGTGAGGCTGGTGACCTGCACAGCCCTCTCTCACTCAAAACAAAGTCAAGTGTAAGTCATGTCATTACTTCTCTGATGGCATGTTCTTCTTCAGCAACGAAGGATGAACACACACACACAATTTTGAGCTATGTCTTGGTGCATGTGATTTCCTTTGTCTTTGCATTCTCAGGGCCTGGCACATAGTTGGTGTTTAATCCATACTTCTGGATTGACTTATTGACTGAGGCTTCAAATCCCTTTCCTCTCATTGAGGTTCCATCTCTCTCCTCCATCTCCATTTGGCACCAACTCTTACATATGTTGCTATGGGAAAAACCCACGCTTTGACTGTACAGACCTTTATCAGCAAGGTGATGTCTCTGCATTTTAGTATGCTGTCCAGATTTGCCATAGCTTTCCTTCTAAGGAACAAGCATCCTTTGAAGTCATGGCTGCAGTCGCCATCTGCATTGATCTTTGAGTTTAAGAATATAAAATTTAGCAGTCCTTCTATTTCTTTTCCTCTATTTTCCAGGAGATAGTGGGGCTGGTTGCCAAGATCTGAGGGGTTTTATTTTTTTAATGTTAAGCTTCAATTCATCTTTTATACTCTCCTCTTTTACCCTCATCAAGAAGCTTCTTAACTCTTCATTTTCTGAAAACATTAATAACTACCATTTATAGAACACTTTTAGGTTTGCAAAACACATTACAAATATTTCTTCATTTGATCCCCACAACCACCCTGGGAGTAGGTGCTGCTATCATCCCCATTTTATAGATGGGGAAACTGAGGCAGATAGCGATTAATTGACTTGCCCAGGGTCACAAAGCTAGTAAGTGTCTGAGGCTAGATTTGAACTTGGTTCTTCCTAACTCCAGGTCTAGCACTTTATTGGGCCAGCTACTACTGGAAGAGACATCTAAAGGAATCTATTCTAATCCCTTTATTTTATAGATGAAAAATTTGAGATCCAGGATGAAAAAGGCAGATCTGAACTCATTTCATGACTTCAAATCTTCCATTCTTCCCACTGTGCCATGTTGTAAGCATTATGATAATAGCCCACACTATTATGTAATATACAACATAATCACATCATAACCCACATTATCTAAAAATAGTCCTTTATGGTTTGCAAAATGCTTTATATACATTAGTTCAGTTTTCACAACCTTATAAGATAGGTGCTTTATTATGCTCATCTTACAAATGTGGAAACTGAGGCTGTGTGTGGTTAAGTGCCTTGTCCATGTGACCATGGTTAGTTAATATTAGAAGATCCTCCTGGGGTGGAGCCAAGATGGTGGAGTAGAAAAACACACATACACTAGCTCCGAACCCACAGCCCATAAAATATCTGTAAAAAAGAACTCCTAACAAATTCTGGAGCAGCAGAAGCCACAGAACAATGGAGTGGACGAGATATCTCTTCCAGAGGGACCTGAAAACAGACAACAAAGGTCCGTCATGCCCCAGACTCGGAGCCAAGCCCAGCCTTGCCTTGGCCACACAGCACTGAGACGAGCAGATCCGAGCAGGTTTCAGGGACGGAATCTCCAGTGGCCGTGCGGGTCCCTCCACCCACGGGCCCCAAAGGTTGGTGAGAGGGTCTTCTCAGCTTGCCGAGAGGGGAGTGGGGTGCCCCCATAACTCAGGCCCCCTCAGGAGGCAGCAGCGGAGGTGAGAGCAGACCAGGGCTCCCCAAGCAGGCAGGAGCCTGGATCCATAGTTGAAGCCTGCATAAAGCCCCTGAGGGAACTGAGCCCCAAGTGGCAGCCCTGCCCCAACCTGAGCACCTGAACTTAATCTCACACTGAATAGCAGCCCTGCCCCTGCCAAAAGCCCTGAGGCTGGGAAGCAGCATTTGAATCTCAGGCCCCAAGCTCTGGCTGGGAGGATCTGGAGGCAAAGTAGGTGTGAAGAGAATATTCAGAAGTCAAGTCACTGGCTGGGAAAATGCCCAGAAAAGGGAAAAAAAATAAGACCATATAAGGCTACTTTCTTGGTGAACAGGTATTTCCTCCCTTCCTTTCTGATGAGGAAGAACAATGCTTACCATCAGGGAAAGACATAAAAGTCAAGGCTTCTGTATCCCAGCCCACCCAATGGCCTCAGGCCATGGAAGAGCTCAAAAAGGATTTTGAAAATCAAGTTAGAGAGGTGAAGGAAAAACTGGGAAGAGAAATGAGAGACATGCAAGTAAAGCATGAAAAGTAAGTAAACACCCTGCTAAAGGAGACCCAAAAACATGCTGAAGAAAATAACACCTTGAAAAATAGGCTAACTCAATTGGCAAAAGAGGTTCAAAAAGCCAATAAGGAGAAGAATGCTTTCAAGAGCAGAATTAACCAAATGGAAAACGAGGTTCAAAAGCTCACTGAAGAAAATAGTTCTTTCAAAATTAGAATGGAACAGATGGAGGCCAATGACTTTATGAGAAACCAAGAAATCACAAAACAAAACCAAAAGAATGAAAAAATGGAAGATAATGTGAAATATCTCATTGGAAAAACAACTGATCTGGAAAATAGATCCAGGAGAGACAATTTTAAAATTATGGGCCTACCTGAAAGCCATGATCAAAAAAAAGAGCTTAGACATCATCTTTCATGAAACTATCAAGGAAAACTGCCCTGAAATTCTAGAACCAGAGGGCAAAATAAGTATTCAAGGAATCCACAGATCACCACCTGAAAGAGATCCAAAAAGAGAAACTCCTAGGAACATTGTGGCCAAATTTCAGAATTCCCAGGTCAAGGAGAAAATATTGCAGCAGCTAGAAAGAAACAATTCAAGTATTGTGGAAATATGATCAGGATAACACAAGACCTAGCAGCTTCTATATTAAGGGATCAAAGGGCATGGAATAGGATATTCCAGAAGTCAAAGGAACTAGGACTAAAACCAAGAATCACCTACCCAGCAAAACTGAGTATAATACTTCAGGGGAAAAATTGGTCTTTCAATGAAATAGAGGACTTTCAAGCATTCTTGATGAAAAGACCAGAGCTGGAAAGAAAATTTGACTTTCTAACACAAGAATGAAGAGAAGCATGAAAAGGTAAACAACAAAGAGAAGTCATAAGAGACTTACTAAAGTTGAACTGTTTATATTCCTACATGGAAAGACAATATTTGTAACTCTTGAAACTTTTCAGTATCTGGGTATTGGGTGGGATTACACACACACACATGCACATGCACACGCTCACACATATAGAGACAGAGTGCACAGAGTGAATTGAAGAGGATGGGATCATATCTTTAAAAAATGAAATCAAGCAGTGAGAGAGAAATATATTGGGAGGAGAAAGGGAGAAATGGAATGGGGCAAATTATCTCTCATAAAAGAGGCAAGCTAAAGACTTATTAGTGGAGGGAAAAAGAGGGGAGGTGAGAGAAAAACATGAAGTTTACTCTCATCACATTCCAAAGGAAGGAATAAAATGCACACTCATTTTGGTATGAAAACCTATCTTACAATGCAGGAAAGTGGGGGATAAGGGGATAAGCAGGGTAGGGGGGATGATGGAAGGAAGAGCATGGGGAGGAGGGAGCAATTCGAGGTCAACACTCATGGGGAGGGACAGGATCAAAAGAGAGAATAGAAGTAATGGGGGACAGGATAGGATGGAGGGAAATATAGTTAGTCTTATACAACATGACTATTATGGAAGTCATTTGCAAAACTACACAGATTTGGCCCATATTGAATTGCTTGCCTTCCAAAGGGAAGGGGTGGGGAGGGAGGGAGGAAGAGAAGTTGGAACTCAAAGTTTTAGGAACCACTGTCGAGTACTGCTCTAGCCACTAGGAAATAAGAAATACAGGTAAAGGGGTATAGAAAGTTATTTGGCCCTACAGGACAAAAGAGAAGAAGGAGACAAGGGCAGAGAGGGATGATAGAAGAGAGGGAAGATTGGTGATGGGGCAATTAGAATGCTCGGTGTTTTGGGGTGGTGAGAGGGGACAAAAGGGGAGAAAATGTGGAACCCAAAATTTTGTGAAAATGAATGTTAAAAGTTAAATAAAAATAAAATTCTTCCTGTAAAAAAAAAAAAAAGATCCTCCTTACTCCATGTCCAGTGCTCTGTCCCTAAGTCACACTGCTTTTTTAATACCGAATAAGGTAAAAAAAAAAAAAAAAAAAAAAAAAAACGAGCCAGAATTCTCAGAAACTCTTCTTCCCCTTTGTCACCTAAGAATCTGGAGATGACTGGAAAGAATTTGGGAAAAGATTTTAATTTCTGTTTCTGAAGTTTCTTTGTTTGTGCCAAATCACTCCTTGGGTCACTTTCCCAATGGCAGCACCCTCCCTTCTATCTTTTCTTTGTGAAGGACTTAGCACAGAGTCTGGAACATAGTAGGTACTTAATATTTTTTCTTTCCCTGCCCTATTCTCCTAATTTTTCCCCACTTTTTAGCCCCTCTTGGACTTTGTGTTTGGACTTATCCAGACCTCTAGCATAGATCTTTGCCTTGCCAACAAGAGATCAGGCATAGTGAAGTGTTTGAAAGGCATGAAGCAAATGTACCTACATCCTAGGAGCACTCAAAAACAAAACGGTTTATTTATTTTTTTATTTTTAGGCTGCAGTTGCTCCCCAGAATACCTTCTCTATCACTGCCCCTTCTCCCTCCTACTCCACCATCACTGAACCCTCCCTTCTAACAAAGAAAAACAATTAAGCAAAACTGATCATCTTAGAAACTGTGCCTGATGGTATATGGAGAATTCCACACTTCTCTGTTCAGAGGAGGAAAGTGTATGCCATTCTCTGTTTCAAAGGACTGTGAGTAGTTATTATTACAAGGAATGTGGATCTGGCATCCTTTTCTTTTCTTCCAGTCCATTGTAATAGGCAGTCTGAATGCTGTTTTTCTGATTCCATTGCCTCCTCTCTGCATCAGTTCATACAAATCTTCCCAGGTTTCTCTGAATTCCTCATGTGTGACCTTACTTACATGACAATGCTATTTTCAAAACATATTTTATTGATGGCTTTTAGACCAGTGCCCAGTAATTAATAATTAATAAACATTAATAAATGTTTGTTGATTGACAGACTCTCCTCAAAGAATCCTCCCTAAAAAGGAAAAACAGTTAAACAATCATGTGTGAGGGCACATGTAGCATCCCACACCCATAGTCCTCCATCTCACTATTGAGAAGAGGGAAACATGTTGCAGTCCTCTGGGATCTCGCTTGATCACTTTATTAATCTAAATTTTGAAGTCTTATAGTATTGTTTGCCTTTGCATGACTGTGGTCATTATGGTTTTCTTGGTGTTGCTTCAGTTAGTTGCATCAAGCCATTAAAGTCTCCTAAGTTTCTCTAAATTCCCTATATGCATTTTTCTTATAGAATAACAAAATATATTACACTCATGTACCATAACTTGTTCAGTCATTGGGCAGCTCTGTTTCCAGTTTGGGGCTTCCCCAAAAGGTGTTGTTACAAATATTTTGTCACCCTTAAGATCTTTTCTTTTTTCTTTTTTTTTCAGTTTTTACTTCCATGAGCTGTATGCCTGGGTGTCAGATCTCTGGATCTAGGGGTCATAATTTTTCTTATATGATTCCATTTGCATTTCACAGCATCTGCACTGATCCACCACCTCTCCAGCATTGACTGCTTCCATGTGTCGCCACTTTTATGAAGTTCATGAGTATGAGTTGAAACCTCAGTCGTTTTCATTGTATTTCTCTTTTTACTAGGAATTTGGAGAATTTTGTGTATTTGTTGGTAGTTGACCTTTCTATGGATACATTAATGTGCTGTTAGTGGAGTCCACTCATTCTGGAAAACAATTTGGAACTTGTTAAATGGTGCATACCTGTTGACATGGGTTATCCTGACTTTTGTCTAGCCACTGGACTATGATGACTCTGGAGGAGACAGTGAGGCTGACAACTTTGTGCACTCCTTCACTTAAATTCAACAATACACCCTCATGATGTCACAGTCCTCTTTGAGAATGAAGAATGAACAACAAATGATTCTGCATGAGGCCTCTACCCATAGAGAAGGACTTCCAGAGCAGGTGTAGCAAGTTAAACCTTTGTCACACTTTTTTTCTTTCTTCCTTTCTTTCTTTCTATCAGGGTTAAGTGACTTGCCCAGGATCACACAGCTAGTAAGAGTCTGAGGCTGGATCTGAACACAGATCCTCTTTACTACAGGGCCAGTGCTCCATCACACATATTTCTAGCACTTTATTGGGTCAACTACTACTGGAAGAGACCTCCAAAAGAATCTATTCTAATTCCCTTATTTTATAGATGAAAAATTTGAGATCCAGGATGAAAAAGTGAGTCCCTCACTACTATTATGTAAGTTTAAACTTACTCTTCCCTTAGATGTTTTGTGTATTTGTGGGAAGGAATGAGCCAGGTTTTTAGGAGAACATTTTGTATTAACTGTCTTGACCATGTTATCTGTGTACAGCCACTCTCTGGGAACCCGACCTCCTAATTGGAGCAGAAGTGGGGGAATGCTGCCATTTTCTTCCTGCAATTGTCTTCTGTTCTGACTAGAAATTCTGAGGGCCTTCCACTCCCAGATTATTACTCTTGTGATGTTAAATTGCCATCTTTTGTCTCAATTCTTTCTCAACCCTTAATCATGGAATGGGTGTTGTCTCAGACATACTGAGACCTGGGAAAGATTGGTCCCTTTGACCTAGTGATACCACAACTAGGCCTATACTGCAAAGCAATCAAAAGAAGAGAGAAAGGTTCAAAACTATTTACAACAGCCCTTTTCATGGTATCAAAGAATTGGAAATGGAGGGGATGCCCATTGACTGGGGAATGGTTGAACAAGTTACAGCATATGAATGTGAGGAAACACTATTGTGTTGGAAGAAATAGTCAATAACCTCCATTGTTGCTGAAAACATAGGGAAGGGTGAGACTGGAGAAAAGATTGAGATTTGGCAGTTCAAGATCACTGGGAACTTTTCAGATAGCCATTTCATTTGAGTGAGAAAGTCAGTAACCAGATCTCAAATGTCTGAGAAGTGACTGCCTTCTTTCTCTTCCAATTGCCATGCTTATACTTACCAGAGAGAGAGAAAATAGAGAGAGAGAGAGAGAGAGAGAGAGAGAGAGAGAGAGAGAGAGAGAGAGAGAGAGAGAGAGAGAAGAAGAAGAAGGAGAAGAAGAAGAAGAAGAAGAAGAAGAAGAAGAAGAAGAAAAGAGAAGAGAAGAGAAGAGAAGAGAAAAGAAAGAAAGGAAGGTAGCATCTGAGCTCAGAGTCTCTGACTTCTGAACCAGTACTGTTAGAAACAAACTTGACACACAAAAAAGGATCAAGAAAAATTTATTAAAAATGGAGTTCAGAGTGAGGAAGGGCTTTTATGTTCCTTCCCCTGAAGGAACAAGTAGCTTCCAGCATGGCCACCAGAAGGACTATGACCAGGTCAGGATGAGGTAGGACCCTTATAGAATTCTGAACTTTGGATTTCCCTCATTACTGTCCCCTGGCCATGTGACTTCATGTTCTCCTGTGATAGGCTTTTCCTCAGACAACTTATTGAGCATGCGCAGCAGTCTTCTGATCTTCATCTCACTGTACTAGGTTATACCCCCCCCCCCCATCAAAGTGTGGAAATAAAACTTACTTTCTGTTTTCCCACAGTACTCTTCATCTTTGACTTCCATGAGGCATATGTGTGTGTGTGTGTGTGTGTGTGTGTGTGTGTGTGTGTGTGTGTGAAATCTCTGGATCAAGGGGTATGAACTAGTTAGTGATTTTTCTTGTATGACTTCAAAGTGCATTTCAGAGTGGCTTCAGTGATCTACCAGCATATTGGTGTGCCTAGCTTCCCACAACCTCTTCAGCATTGACTAATTCCTTGTATTCCACCTTGCCTCAGTCATTCATTAGAAGAGGAGGATGAGGGAGCCAAGATGGCAGAGTAGAAAGACACACATACGCAGGGTCTCCCTACATAGCCCATAAAATACCTGTAGAGAGGGACTCTCAACAAACTGTGGAGCAGCAGAAATGGAGAACAACAGAGTGGAGATTTCCAGCCCAGGGTGACCTGAAAGACCCACGGGAAACATCTGTTGCACTGGATATGGAGCAGAGCCCAGTCCAATCTTGGCCTCGTGGGGCGGTTCACAAACAGCCCTCAGGGGCAGAATCTCCAGTTGCAGAATCTCCACTCCCAGCAGCAGCAGGTTCAAAGATCCCTCAACCCACAGGCACCAAAGATCTGTGAGGGGTTTTTTCAGCTTGCCAGGTAGGGAGAAGGGCTTTCCATAGCTCTGGCAGCAGGCAGCCACCTCAGAGGCTACATGGCAGGCACAGCAGCTGCATACATTGTTGGAGCGTAAAAACCCTGGGGGCACTGAGGAGCTGATCCTTGCCTCCGCCCTGTGTGGAGGCCCTGGGGGAGTTGATCTTTGTCTCACACTGAATGATGGCCCTGTCCATCCAGCTTATCTGAAAATCAGCCCCCAGTGCTGACTTGGGAACTGGAGGCCAGGTGGCTGTGGAGAGGTAACTGCTAAGATTCTGGGCACAAAAATTCCTTTCTGCGCCCAGACCAGTACACACTTGATTGTGCCACCTTGGAGGAACTGAGATCTTACAGATTCCCAGAGTATACCCTACTCTTGACAAAGGACACAAAAGTCAAGTAACTGGTTGGGGGAAATGCCCAAAAAAGGGGAAAAAAAATAAGACTACAGAAGATTACTTTCTTGGTGAAGAGATAACTTCTCCCATCCTTTCAGATGAGGAAGAACAATGCTTACCATCAGGGAAAGACATAAAAGTCAAGGCTTCTATATCCCAAATATCTAAAATAAATATCCAGGGGGCTCAGGCCATGGAAGAGCTCAAAAAAGATTTTGAAAATAAAGTAAGAGAGGTGGAGGAAAAATTGGGAAGAGAAATGAGAGAGATGAAATAAAAACATGAAAAGTGGATCAACACCTTGCTAAAGGAGACCCAAAAACATGCTGAAGAAAATAACACCTTGAAAAATAGGCTAACTCAATTGGCAAAAGAGGTTCAAAAAGCCAATGAGGAGAAGAATGCTTTCAAAAGCAGAATTAGCCAAATGGAAAACGAGGTTGAAAAGCTCACTGAAGAAAATAGTTCTTTCAAAATTAGAATGGAACAGATGGAGGCTAATGACTTTATGAGAAACCAAGAAATCACAAAACAAAACCTAAAGAATGAAAAAATGGAAGATAATGTGAAATATCTCATTGGAAAAACAACTGACCTGGAAAATAGATCCAGGAGAGACAATTTAAAAATTATGGAACTGCCTGAAAGCCATGATCAAAAAAAGAGCTTAGACATCATCTTTCATGAAATTATCAAGGAAAACTACCCTGATATTCTAGAACCAGAGGGCAAAAATAAGTATCCAAGGAATCCACCAATCACCGCCTAAAAGAGATCCAAAAAGAGAAATTCCTAGGAACATTGTGGCCAAATTCCAGAGTTCCCTGGTCAAGGAAAAAATATTTCAAGCAGCTAGAGTATTGTGGAAATACAATCAGGATAACACAAGATCTAGCAGCTTCTACATTAAGGGATCAAAGGGCATGGAATATGATATTCCAGAAGTCAAAGGAACTAGGACTAAAACCAAGAATCACCTACCCAGCAAAACTGAGTATAATACTTCAGGGGAAAAAATGGTCTTTCAATGAAATAGAGGACTTTTTCAAGCATTCTTGGTGAAAAGACCAGAGCTGAAAAGAAAATTTGACTTTCAAACACAAGAATGAAGAGAAGCATGGAAAGGTAAACAGCAAAGAGAAGTCATAAGGGACTTTACTAAAGTTGAACTGTTTATATTCCTACATGGAAAGACAATATTTGTAACTCTTGAAACTTTTCAGTATCTGGGTAGTTGGTGGGATTACATACACACACACACGCGCGCGTGTGCACACGCATACACACACAGAGACAGAGAGCACAGAGTGAATTGAAGAGGATGGGATCATATCTTTAAAAAAAATGAAATTAAGTGGTGAGAGAAATATATTGGGAGGAAAAGGGAGAAATGGAATGGAGCAAATTATCTCTCATAAAAGAGGCAAGCAAAAGACTTTTTGGTGGAGGGAAAAAGAGGGGAGGTGAGAGAAAAACATGAAATTTACTCTCATCACATTCCACTAAAGGAAGGAATAAAATGCACACTCATTTTGGTATGAAAACCTATCTTACAATACAGGAAAGTGGGGGAGAAGCGGATAAGAAGGGTGGGGGGGATGATGGAAGGGAGGGCAATGGGAGGAGGGAGCAATCTGAAGTCAACACTCTTGGGGAGGGACAGGATCAAAAGACAGAATAGAAGCAATGGGGGGCAGGATAGGATGGAGGGATATATAGTTAGTCTTATACAACATGACTATTATGGAAGTCATTTGCAAAACTACACAGATATGGCCTATATTGAATTGCTTGCCTTCCCAAAGAGAATGGGTGGGGAGGGAGGGATGAAGAGAAGTTGGAACTCAAAGTTATAGGAACAACTTTCGAGTACTGTTCTTGCTACTAGGAAATAAGAAATACAGGTAATGGGGTACAGAAAATTATCTGGCCCTACAGGACAAAAGAGAAGATGGGGACAAGGGAAGGGAGGGATGATAGAAGAGAGGGCAGATTGGTGATAGGGGCAATCAGAATGCTCGGTGTTTTGGGGTGGGGGAAGGGGAGAAATGGGGAGAAAATTTGGAACCCAAAATTTTGTGAAAATGAATGTTAAAAGTTAAATAAATTTTAAAAAAATAAAAAATGAAAAAAAAGAAAAGGAGTGATGTCTGATGAGATTGGAAAGCAACATGGTTAGGGCCAATTATTTTAAAAGCTAAACAAAAGAATTTACATTTTATATGACAGTCAATAAGAAGACTTTGGTACTGATTGAGTAGGACAGCATCCTGGTCAGATCTGAGCTGTGGCAGCAAGGGGAGAGACCTGAGGCAGGAAGATTCATTAAAAGGCTGTTGAAAGAATCTAGGAAAGAGGTGATGAAAATAGGTGCTGCTTTTGACCGAAATAAGGAAGTTTGGAAGAGGAGAAGGTTTAAGGGGAAAGATAATGAGTTCATTTATGGCCATGTTGATGTTGAGATGTCTCATCTAGGTAAGCTAGATGATGCAGCCACTAGAGCATGAGGTCTGGAATTAGGAAGTCTCATCTTCCTGAGATCAAATCCAGCTTCAAAGACTTACTAGCTCTGTGACCCTGGGCAAGTCTGTTTGCCTCACTTTCCTCATCCGTAAAAAGAGCTGAAGAAGGAAATGGCAAACCACTCCAGTACATTTGCCAAGATGTTCCAAAATGGAGTCATGAAGAGTCAAACAGGACTGGAAAACAATTAAATAACAACTTGGGCATCTAGTTTGGAATGGCTAGTAGTCTGTGGGATTAAAGTTCTACATCCATCACTCTAGCTCCAGGTTGGCTTCAAAAAGACCAGCAGGACAGATCCATTCGCTGTAAAGGCAACTAGTCCCCCATTGTTCCATGGATCCAGGATAGAGATATCATTGTATTATAACCAATTGTATTATCAGTGGTAGTCTTGATGACTGTGCTTATCTTAAGTAGAACGTTAATTACCAGATCCCTCAGGAATAATTTAGTCCATCTCCCTCATTTTGTAGGCATTGAAACTGAAATCCAGAAAAGAGGAACAACTTGTCTAAGATTCCATTCAAATCAACAAATAAATATTAGCTGTGCCACCTATTTGTTAAGTGCCTGGCAGTGTGGTAGCATTGGACATACAAGGACAAAAACCCAAACAGCCCCTGCTTTCAGGGAGCTTCCAGTCTACTCACATAAGTAAATATAAAATTTATTAAAAAGGAAGATGAGAAGAAGAATGTGATCATCTTCTGGAGATGTGGGGTGTGGAGGAGCATCACAAAAAACTTTGGGGTGATCTGTGCTTTGTAAGAGGCTAGAAATTCTCTGACACAGAAGTGAGAAACTAGTATTCTCCCTCCTCAAGAAACTCCCATGGCTCTCTATTTCCTCCAAGATCAAATCCCTCTGCTTGACTTTCAACCCAGCTTCATAACCCAGCTTCTTCCCACTTTTGCAGTTTCCTTATAACTTATATACTTTATAAGGCAGTAATGCCCACTTCCCTGCCTTTGCTCCCATGAGACACCTCATGCCCCGAAATCTTGCATCTTCACTCACTGCCCCTCCTGTCTGGATCTCTCTCCCTCCTCACCCTGGCTCCCTGGTGTCCTTTAAATCTCAGCTAAAATCCCACTTTCTTCAAGAAGCCTTTCCTGGTCTTCCTTCATCTTAGGGCCTTCTCTCTGAGACCACCCCCAGTTTATCCTGTACATAAAGCACTCTCGTCTGCATTGTGTT
Source organism: Notamacropus eugenii (assembly GCF_028372415.1). Classification (NCBI taxonomy): domain Eukaryota; kingdom Metazoa; phylum Chordata; class Mammalia; order Diprotodontia; family Macropodidae; genus Notamacropus; species Notamacropus eugenii. Next base: position 41,345,193 of record NC_092873.1, on the reverse strand, counting down.
TGTACACAGTTCTTTGCTTATTGTCTCCCCCATCAGACTGTGGGTTCCTTAGTGCAGGACACTTAGCTGGCTTTAATTAATTAACATTAATTAATTAACATTAATAAACGCTTGTTGACTAACAGCTCTTCAGATACTTGAAGACAACTCTCTTAGGGCAAAAGTGCTCTCCCTTTTTTGATCCTCCTTTCTTCTATTATAGGCTTTTAAAAATTCACTTTATTGTCCTTAACTTCTCTCACCAGCTAAATATCCCTCAACCTTTCAATCAAATCTCATACAGTATGGATTCAAGACCCTTCACAGTACTGATTGACCACTCTCCAACTTAACAATGTCCTTCCCAAACTGCAGAGCCCAGAATGAACACAGTACCCTGACGTGGGCAGGGCAGGACTGAGGACAGCAGCCTGATTATCTCCTCGTTGCCAGGAGGTTTGTTGTGTCATTTCAGTCGTATCTAACCCTTGATGATCCTATTTGGGGTTTTTTGGCAAAGATACCAGAGTGGTTTGCCATTTCCTTCTCCAGTTTATTTGACAGAAGAGGAAACTGAGGCAAACAGGGTCACAGCTAGGAGGTGTCTGAGGTCAGATTAGAACTTGGGAAGAGGAGTCTTCCTAACTTTTGGCCCCACGTTCCCTGCTCTATGGCACCACCTAGTTGCCCCTATTTTCCAAGGTTATTGCTAGAACCTGGGCCATAATAACATACATAATAACATATCAGCAACCAGAGATTCAGTTCATTAGTTTCTGACTGCCTTGTCACAGTCAAAATACTGACTCAAATTCACCTTGCAACCTCAATGAAGTAGACTTTAAATTGCCAGATCTTTTCCCTTTTTTCAGAACAGCCACTCTTTAAGCACGCCTCTCCAATTCTTTGTATGTCAGTGGAAGACTTGGCATTCACCCCTATTGAGTTTCATCTCATTAAGTTCAACTCAGTGCTCCAGCCTGTCAATATCTTCTTGGATGCTGATTCATCATCCAGTGTTTTCACTATCTTTCCTAGTTATTAACTTATTATCTTCCCCATTAGACTATAAAATTCTTGAGGGCAGGGGGTTTTTTTACCCTTCTTTGAATTCCTCATCTTAGTACCTGCCTGGCACAGTGCCATCATCCTCAGCCTTGGTAAGGAGACTTACTCTGATGAAAATGTTAAACAGAACAGACCAAACACAAAGCCCTGGGGTCACTGGTCCCATTGATATTGAACCATTAACAACTACATGTTAAATTCAACCAACTCTAAATCTGTCCAATTTTATTATCATCTAGCCCCCATCTCTCTATTTTTGCCCCAAGAATCATGAGGGAGACTTTATCCAATGCTTCACTAAAGTCCTAGCTAAAAGCATTCTGTTGATGTGCTAGGTTGGTATTAGCTCAGACTGGCACGGCTTGTTCTGGGTGGAGCAACACTGTATAATCCCTGCTACTTTTCTGTGTGTTTGCTATTAATCTTTTGGAGAATTCTAAAGAATTCTAAGAAAGCAGCATGATGTAGCATGTTATACTTAAAGTCAGAGGATCTGGGTTCACATTAGAGGTAGCTAGGGGGATTGGTCACTGGACCTGGAGTCAGGAAGACCAGAGTTCAAATCCAGCCTTAGAAACTTACTAGCTGTGTGTCCCTAACAGAGTCACTTTCTATCTGTCTCAGTTTCCTCCTCTGTAAAATGGGAGTGATAATATTCCCTATCTCCCAGGGTTATTGTGAGGATCAAAAGAGCTAATATTTGTAGAGTGCTTTGCAAACCTTAGCTTTGTTAGCTTTAACTATTATTATTATCATCATTATTAATTATAGGTCTGCTACTTTTTTCCTGTGTCACTTTGGGTAAATGCACCACTCATCTCTAGGGGTCAGTTTCCTTCTCCATCCTATGTGAGGATCCTATCTGTGTGACCTTGGACAAGTCACTTAATTCCTTTGGGCCTCAGTTTCCTCAATTATAAAATGAAGAGTTGAACTAGATGTCCAATCAACCAAAAGTCCCCTCTACTTCTAAGTCTATGATCCAATTATTTTCTCAAGAATCAGAGCCAAGCTCACTGCCTCGTAGTTTGTAGAGTCTTTGGAAAATCTAGGCAGCATTTGCCATTCTCTAGACCTATGATCCCCCTCCATTCCCCATGGACTTTCAAATGGTACTGATTTCTCTGTATTTATCAAAGGCAACTTTCCCTCTCTCTCTACCTCTCTACTTCTCTCTCTCTCTCTCTTTCTCTCTCTCTCTCTCTCCCTCTCTCTCTCCCTCCTCCTTCTTCTTCTTCTTCTTCTCCTTCTTCTCCTTCGTCTCCTTCTTCCTCTCCTTCTTCTTCTTCCTCTTCTTCTTCCTCTTCTTCTTCTTCTTCTTCTCCTCCTCCTCCTTCTTCTCCTTCCTTCTCCTTCCTTCTCCTTCTCCTTCTTCTCCTTCTCCTTCTCCTCCTTCTCCTTCTCCTCCTTCTCCTTCTCCTCCTTCTCCTCCTCCTCCTCCTCCTCCTCTTCTTCTTCTTCTTCTTCTTCTTCTTCTTCTTCTTCTTCTTCTTCTTCTTCTTCTTCTTCTCTTTCCCTTTCTCCATTTATCTTGAGTACCCACTCCCTGTTCTGTCATTTCCAGTGCAAAGTTCACTCTCATTGGCCAAGAGAAGCCATTTAAGACCTGAGCATCTCTGCTTCTTCTCTCTTTCAGTTGTCCTCACCCCACCCATCTCATGCCCCAGTGCCCTCCCTTCTTTAATCCTCCTTTCTCACATAATAGCTTTTTAAAAATTCGCTTTTTTGTCCTTAGCTTCCCTCACCAGCTTCAGCTCATTCAAATCTTTAGTCTTCTTGACCCTGTTTTTACAGGGCTTTCCCTACTCTGATCCAGCTTTTTTGCCCTGTCCTCATTTCTATCTCTTGTACATTTCTCTTTAAAATCAAAGTTGATTAGTGAGTTCCCTATGCATCCACATCAATCTCTAGACAATTCTCATTTTTCCTCTTTGCTGATGTGGCTTCCTTTTGTGTCTTCAAAATTTTATCTTTGAGAGTCATTCATGACTTCCCCTAGAAAGAGTTTTCATCTATGGGATCCTACCTGTCCTTCTTCTGAACCCTTTGAAATCTGCTTTCCCTGGATCTAGAGTAAACATCAGGCGATATTTGGCTTTCCTCTTATCCATCATGTTTCAGGAGGCAGAGGTCACTTTCCTCTAATGTTGCCATCATTTCAAACCCTTTGGTGATAACCAGTAGGGAGAATTTCACATCATTGGCTGCTCTGACTTTTGAAGGATGAAATTATTCTTAAGGCAATTCAAAAACAAATTAGCTGCTCTACTTTTGGGAAGGAGAGGCTGAGACGGGTACAGAGAGAGAGAGAGACAGAGAGAGAGGAGGAGGAGGTGGCAGACAGAGCTCCAGCAGGTATTTGGAAAATTAAAGTTTCCCATCACTACTACACATTTATATATCAATATACACAGCTGTAGAAAGAAGATACCTAACACTGGCCAGGTATATTACATTTCACCTTTATCCCCATGGTTCTCCAGTACCCTTAAGAAATTTGGGGATAGTTAGGTTCTGTGCATATGGTTCCAGCCCACAGCAATGGTATTCTCCCAACTATAGGGGGGTAGATCCCCTGTACTCCAATTCCATTTAGCCACTAAAAGTCAGATTAGCTTTTACAAAGAAATATTTACTTCAAAAGCATAATTACAAATATATAGACTTACTTCTCAACATATGGGGCTTAGTTCTCCCAACCTCTACCCTTTTGCAACACTTCAAAATTTGGGAGGGGAAAGGAAAGACTCATAACTTCCTGTAGAGCATAGACCTACGTTCCAAGTTCAAACCTTCACTTTGATCAAGTCCACAGCTCCCTGTCTGCTCTGGGCTTCCCTACTCAGCTGGTTGCACCATCTCACTTCAATTCTGGTTCCAAGATTGGCATGGCCTCAATTGTAGGATCAGGAGAGGTCACTCTGGCACCTGAAACCAACCAACAAAGAACAGAAATGAATACCTCCAGACTCATTTCTCAGGATAAAAAAGAAAGGAGGGGTTTAGTTCATAGTGTCACTATTGTGAGTGAACTGTGGGTGATCCTCAGCCCCCTGGAAAAAGCAGGAAAGAGAGATTATATGAGTCTGGCAGTTTTTAAAGAAACAACCAGTTCTAACTATCCAGCCAATCAAAGGAGGCCACTTCTGCCCATGTGGTAAGAGGTCCAGTTGGGACAGGACTCCCTCCAAGGAGCAGGGTTTCTCCAGGTTAAGAGATCAGGACATGTGCATACAAGTCATATGTTTTCCCTGGAAAGGATATCACAGCCTTCTCATGCTCAGGAACACTAGACAATATTTCAGCACAATGTGTGGGAGCCATTTTAAACAATAAAATTACCAAGAAAAAGAAAAAAATGCTCCAAAGCAGCACTAAATGGGTATTTGCTTAGGGTGAGAGAGCTGAAATAAGAAGGCAGAGGGCAGCCTCATTCATCCTCAGCTGGAAACGTAGGTGTCAGGCAACTCAAATGTCTTGCTTCTCTGAGCATGTCCAAGAGGACTGGACAAGAGTGGTGAATATTGGTTCAAGGGTTACAAACAAACTTTAATGAGTAAGCAAATTCTCAAATATGAAATCCATGAATAATTAGGATCAATCATATATATGATGTGTGGATGTGGGTATATATGTATGTATACACACACATGCACACATACACATACACACACGCACACACACATACACACACACATCTCTTACCAGCTGTGATCTATTTCCCAAACTCTTTATCTTTTCCCTCTCTCTGGGTGGTCTGCAGTATACTTCAATGCCTAAATCACTTCTGTTTCTCCCTCCATTCTCCTTCCTTTGATCTTTGCCCCACTGTTTTCCACCATGCTTTTCTCCTTTGATTCCTGGATTTTCTCATTGGAATATAACTTCTTAATATACAATGCTACCCCACCACCACCATCACATGCACACACACTCACACATATGCTTACACTGTTTGTTGTTGTATTTAGTCTAGTATGACCCCATTTGGGGGTTTTCTTGGCAAAGATACAGGAGTGGCTTGCCATTTCCTTCTCCAGATTATTTGACAGATGAAGAAACTGAGGCAAACAGTATTAAGTGACTTACCCAGGGTCACACAACTAGTAAGTATCTGAGGGCTGATTTGAACTCCTGACTCCAGCCAGGTCTGACTTCCTCTCTATTGCTCCACCTAGCTGCTCCTACAGTATGAACCACATCTTCATCATGAGTTTCGCTTCCACCAAGTCTTGGTGATACTTTCTTGTTGCCCTAAATTTTAGGCATTTGTGTACAGACATTTGAGGGCCTAGATTTTACTACTGGTTTCTTACTTGGGTGTTTTTCCCCTCATAAACTTCTCAGCATCTCACTGCTGTTCTTTCTCAAAACCAGGGAATTCCTCCCTTTTTATGTGTACCGTGGACTCTTTGATGTTGGTGAAGCTTATGGAACTCTTCTGAGAATAATGCTTTTGGGAAAGGAGGAAGAAAAGGGAATTCACATTTATTAAGTTCCTACTATGCGCCAAGAACTGTGATCCTCAAATGCATAAAATAAAATACATAGGATTATAAAGGACACCAATATTAAAACACTAATATTAAACATTACCACTAATATTAAAAGTTATATTTTTTTCAGTGTACAGATCCCAGATTAAGAAGCCTCATTTGGGGTATCACTTGTTAGTTTTACAGAGGTCATTTTTCCCTCTTCTATCCTTTTAAATCTAAAATGCTTTTGATAAGATTTACACGGCACCTGACAGATACATTCTGACCAGTCTTTGTTAGATGTGTTCTGTGCCTGGACAGGAATCTATCCTGAGATACTATGTTCTTAGCCAGCTGTTTACTTCCCAAATCCAGTTCTCTCTTTGGCATCCTTTACTTTCAATAGGGAAGAGAGCAGTAAACACTGTGTTTCTTTTGTCTTCAGTTTCTTGCACAAGACATTGTCATCTTTGGAAAATGCTTTTAAGGTTTCTTTTTTGATGTCATTTGTGTGCAGATGAATCATCAGAACTGGGTGGTAGCCAGCCTTTTTGATAAGTTTTGGGATGTTCTCAGGTACCTTTTGGATACTTGCCCTGGCAAGATGCTACACCTCTTTGTTGTTGTGAGAACAAATTATAAAGAGCAAGGCAGCCTGGGGAGGAGAGGTGGGCATTGAATGAATGAATGAATGAATGAAAAAAATCATATTAAGTACTTACCAAGCTTGATGCTAAATGCTAGGATGAAAATTTTTTTAAAAGAGAGGAAAAGAGATCTTTACCTCAAGAAACTTACAGTCTAGTAGGAAGAAGGAATACCCATGAGAGAGGGTGTTTTGGCTTGGAAATTCCCAGGGATAGTGAGTAGAACCATAGAGAAGTTGGTTGACATGGCTTTTCCAGTAGCAATGGCAGTATTGATTTGATTCCAGTTCTAAAGCTAGAAAGTTAGAAGTGAGGGACATGTGGAGGGTGACTGGAAAGAAGAAGGTCAGGGTGAAATGAGAAGCATGGCTGGGGTAAATGTATTAGGTCCTATGACACTCTCACCAGTGACAATTTAGCCCCTCCCAGAGGAGAGTTCCAGAGATGAAAAGGTTAAGTCCACTAGTGTAAAGTCTCTAGAGGTCCAGCGATTCAGAATAGTGGGTAGCAAGGCCCAGTGGTACAAAGGATGCTGTGCCAGGAAGAGTGTGGGGTAAGAAGATAGCTAAGGTAGAATCTACAGCACAGAGGAGGTAATGCAAGATACCACCAAAGCAGAGTGGCATATGGGAAAGAGTCCTAGACTTTGAATCAAGAGATCTGGGGTCAAATACCAACTTCACACCTCTGTAGCCATGTGGGAAAGTCAATGCTCCTTTGTGAACCTCAATTTCATCATATCCAATTCAGTTCATGACTTAGAACTTTACTGATTAGTAAGAGGTCTTTGAGACTATATCTGAACACTTGATCATTCCTAATCCAGTGATAGCATCTCTGGAAAATTAACTAGACTGGCTCTTGGAAAATGGGCTCACCCTCAAAGCCTTTCTAACTTGGTAACACCTGCAAAGAGTGCCCTGTGGGTACAACCTTCAGGAATTCAGCATTGCCTTCTCATCATGATGAGACACGGAATGGAGTTCCCAGGGGATTTATACTTAACCCTGTGATGTTTAACACTTTTCCTAGTGACCTGGATAAAGTTATAGGTACTTATCAAATTACTTATCAAATTTGTCAGTGACATTGAGGTGGGTTGGAGTAGTACACATACTGGATGATGGAGTCAGGACCCATAAAAAGTCTTGACAGACTGGAGCACTGGGCTGAATTGATAAGACAAATTCAAAAGGAATAAATACAAAGTCTTATGCCAGGATACATTTTATTAAAAACATCCTCACAAATATAGAATGGAAGAGGCATGGTTAGACAATTGTCTTAGAAAGGATTTGAGGGTCTTGGTGAACCACAAACTCAATATGAGTCAGAAGTGTGATATGGCAGCCAAAAATGCTCATATATCTTGGTCTGCATTAAGAGGACCATGATCTCCAGGAATCATGAGATGATAGTTCCACTATACTCTGCCCTCATCAGGTCTCATCTAATTATGCTTGGTTCTGGGGACCAGAGTCTAAGAAGGATGTTGATAAGCGTAAGAGTGTACAGAGGAGAGCAAGCCAACATGATGAAGGGTACTGAGTCTATGACATATGAGGGTCAATTGAAAGAACTAGGTGTGTTAACTCTGGAGAAAAGAATCGGAGTAGGGTAGCTAGGGGATGGTAACTGTCTACAATTATTTGAACGACTTGTCATATGCAAGAGGCATCAAACCCATTCTGTTTGGTCCTAGAAGACAGACCTAGAAGTAAACAGTGGACATTGCAAATGGGAAATGGGAAAGGTAGGTTTGGTTTTAGTAAATACTTCCCAACAAGTGGAGCTGTGCATGAGTGGAATGGGCCGCCAGAGAGAGGGAAGTAGGGGAACTCCTGCCTTCTTAGGGAGTCCATTTGTCAAGTATGTTAAAATGTTCATTCATCTCATGTGTGGGTTGGTTGAGATGGATGAAGAGATGTCTTTCAACTCTCAAATGCTGTGAGGAGGACTTCAGTGAAAATTTATCTTTCTTCCTTCCTTTTTCTTTCATTTACTAATTCATGCTTTTTCCCTTTCATCCTTTCCTTTCTTTCTCTCTTCTCTCCCTTCTTCCTCCTCCTCCTCCTCCTCCTCCTCCTTCTCCTTCTCCTTCTTCTTCTTCTTCTTCTTCTTCTTCTTCTTCTTCTTCCTTCCTTCCTTCCTTCCCTTCCTGCTTCTCTTATTTCTTTCTTTCCTTCCTTCCTTCCTTCTTTCCTTTCTTTCCTTATTTCCTTCCTTCCTTTCTTCTTGATACTGACCTTTTCTGGAGTTTCCACACTTCTTTGAACAGGCCTTCTCTGAGGGGCTAACAGCCCTGGGACAGGAAAGGGCACAACCCCAGATCTGATAGCACTCTGTGGCAAGTACTTAATCTTCAAGTAGGGCAGAAGACAAATGAAAATTGGAGCTGGTACTAGAGCTAGGCTATTTCTCCTGCCAGCCAAGGTAAACACCCTTCTCTGAAGGTATCCTACATGCCTGAGGAAGGCAGTCAGGAAGTGCCAAGTGAAGTAAGCTCAGAGAGCCTGAGGTTCCTCACCAGTGCCAACTGTTCACCATCTCCACCCCTCCTTTAGTTACCATTAGCCTGAATCATCACTCCCCTGGCAGGTTCTCCCTCTGCCAGAATATCCTCTGCTCCCTGCAGCCCCACCTCACTTGGGCGTTCAAGGTTCTATATACCTGGCTCTACCCTGACACTTGGGACTCCTGCCCAAAGACAAAGCAGAAATCAGCTTCTCAGCTCCAAGTGTCCTCTCCTTACCACTTTACCCTAGATTTTAAAGATGTCTCAGTCAATGTAGCTCCCTCCCAAATTCCTTTCCATTAGACTCCCTTGAACTCAGTCAATCCAGCAAATATTTATTTGGCAATTACTGTTTAGAAGGCTGCTGGCCAGGTTCTGTGGGGGGTAGGAGAGAAGGAGGAAAGGTCCCTGCTGGCCAGAACCTTCTAACAGACAAAGTTTAACTTCATGGGAAAGAAGGGGGTAGAGTATGGAAAAATACTGCTGGATTTGGAACCAAAGGAACTGAGTACAAGCCTTGTCCCCTACCCCTTACTTCTTATGTGACTTTAGATGGGTCACATGATCTCTTGGCCTCCACTTCCTCATCTGTAAAATGTGAGAGTTGGACCAGATGACCTCTGAGGATCCTTCCAACTCTGAAAGGGAGAAGAATCTACACCTGCACCTCAGTCAATCAATAGACAAGATTAAGACTATTAAATGTATAATCAAAATTGTCTATATCCAAAGATCCTTATTAGGCTAAGCAGGAAACAGAGTAATTAGCAAACCAAATAAGCTAAGTATGGCTCTGGCACTATTACATTGGCTGTTAGGTCAAGCAATGAATAAGTCTGATGGTGGAAGACCATTGGTTCAGAAGATTTGAGCCAAATCCCTAAGAGGAAAAAGAGGAAATAGTTTTTTCCTCTCTCTCTCTCTCTCTCTCTCTCTCTCTCTCTCTCTCTCTCTCTCTCTCTCTCTCCCCTCCTTCTCCCTCCCTCTCCCCCTAATACTATGAAAACAGTGGGGTAGCTAGGTGGTGCAGTGGAGTCAGGAGGACCTGAGTTCAAATCTCACCTCAGACACTTGACACTCACTAGCTGTGCGACCTTGAGCAAGTCACTTAACCCCAATTGCCTCAGGAAGGTTGCAGGATATAAAATAAACTCACATAAGTCCACAGCATTTCTATATATTACCAACAAAGTCCAGTAGCAAGTAGTAGAGAAATTTCATTTAAAACAACTACAGACAACAAAAAATACCTGGGGCCCTACCTGCCAAGACAAACCAAGTTGTTATATGAACACAATTACAAGGTACTTTTCATATAAATGAATACAAATCTAAACAATTTGAGAAATATTCATTGCTTGTGGATACAGTGAGTCAATATTACTAAAAATGACAATTCTACCTAAGTTAACTTACTTATTCAATGCCATACCAATCAAACTACCAAAGAATTATTTTATATTATTATCAAAAATAATAACAAAGTTCATCTGGAAGAACAAAATGTTAAGAATATCAAAGGAATCAACGAAAAAAATGTGAAGGAAAGTGACTTATCAGTAGCAGATCTCAAACTGTTTTACAAAGTGGTAAGCATGTAAACCATCTGGAACTGAGCTAGGAAATAGAGTGATAAATCAATGGAATAAGTTAGGTACACAACACATAGTCATAGATGGCCATAGTAACATAATGTTTGATAGACTCAAAGACCCAAGCTTTTGGAGATAAGAATTCATAATTTGACAAAAATTGCTTGGAAAACTGGAAATCAGTTTGACAGAAACTAGTATAGAGCAACATCTCATGTGACACCAGGATAAGGACAAAGTGGGTACATGATTTAGAAATAAAGGGTAAATCAGGGAAGCACAGAATATTTTACCTGTCAGATCTATGTTTAAGGAAAGAATTTATGACCAAACAAGAGAGAGATAATTACAGGATGTAAAAATAGAAATTTTTGATTACATTACATTAAAAAGGTTTCACGAAAATGGCGGAGTAGAAAGACGCACATACACATAGCTCCGAACCCACAACCCATAGAATATCTTTAAAAAAGAACTCCTGGCGAATTCTGGAGCAGCAGAAGCCACAGAACGGTGGAGCAGAGGAGATTTCTGTTCCAGAGAGCCCTGCAAACCTCTCACAAAAGGTCCGTGGCGCTACAGATGCAGAGTCGAGCCCAGCCCTGCCGTGGCCACGCAGGCGCCAAGAGGAGCAGATCAGAGCGGGCTTCAGGGACGGAATGCGTGGGTCCCTCCACCCACAGGTGACGGGGGTCGGTGGGAGGGTCTCTTTGGCGGGTCGAGAGGGGAGTGGGGTGCCTCCATAACTCAGGCCCCCTCGGGAGGCAGCAGCAGAGGCGGGAGCAGTCCACGGCTCCCCAAGCAGGCAGGAGCCTGGATCCATTGTTGAAGGTCCCTGCAAAAACCCCCTGAGGGAACTGAGCCCCAAGCGCCGGCCCTGCCCCCACCTGAGCACCTGAACTTGATCTCACACTGACTAGCAGTCCTGCCCCCGCCCAAAGCCCTGAGGCTGGGAAGCAGCATTTGAATCTCAGACCCCAAGTGCTGGCTGGGAGGACCTGGAGGTGGGTGTGAAGAGAATATTCAGAAGTCAAGTCACTGGCTGGGAAAATGCCCAGAAAAGGGAAAAGAAATAAGACTATAGAAGGTTACTTTCTTGGTGAACAGGCATTTCCTCCCTTCCTTTCTGATGAGGAGGTACAATGCTTACCATCAGGGAAAGATGCAGAAGTCAAGGCTTCCGTATCCCAGCCCACTCAATGGGCTCAGGCCATGGAAGAGCTCAAAAAGGATTTTGAAAATCAAGTTAGAGAGGTGGAGGAAAAGCTGGGAAGAGCAATGAAAGACATACAAGAGAAGCATGAACAGCAGGTCAGCACCCTGCTAAAGGAGACCCAAAAACATGCTGAAGAAAATAACACCTTGAAAAATAGGCTAACTCAATTGGCAAAAGAGGTTCAAAAAGCCAATGAGGAGAAGAATGCTTTCAAAAGCAGAATTAGCCAAATGGAAAAGGAGGTTCAAAAGCTCACTGAAGAAAATAGTTCTTTCAAAATTAGAATGGAACAGATGGAGGCTAATGACTTTATGAGAAACCAAGAAATCACAAAACAAAACCAAAAGAATGAAAAAATGGAAGATAATGTGAAATATCTCATTGGAAAAACAACTGATCTGGAAAATAGATCCAGGAGAGACAATTTTAAAATTATGGGCCTACCTGAAAGCCATGATCAAAAAAAGAGCCTAGACATCATCTTTCATGAAATTATCAAGGAAAACTGCCCTGAGATTCGAGAACCAGAGGGCAAAATAAATATTCAAGGAATCCACAGAACACTGCCTGAAAGAGATCCAAAAAGAGAAACTCCTAGGAACATTGTGGCCAAATTCCAGAGTTCCCTGGTCAAGGAGAAAATATTGCAAGCAGCTAGAAAGAAACAATTCAAGTATTGTGGAAATACAATCAGGATAACACAGGACCTAGCAGCTTCTATATTAAGGGATCAAAGGGCATGGAATAGGATATTCCAGAAGTCAAAGGAACTAGGACTAAAACCAAGAATCACCTACCCAGCAAAACTGAGTATAATACTTCAGGGGAAAAATTGGTCTTTCAATGAAATAGAGGACTTTCAAGCATTCTTGATGAAAAGAACAGAGCTGAAAAGAAAATTTGACTTACAAACACAAGAATGAAGAGAAGCATGAAAAGGTAAACAGCAAAGAGAAGTCCTAAAGGACTTTACTAAAGTTGAGCTGCTTACATTCCTACATGGAAAGACAGTATTTGTAACTCTTGAAACTTTTCAGTATCTGGGTACTGGGTGGGATTACACACGCACACATGCACACGCACACACACATAGAGACAGAGTGCACAGAGTGAATTGAAGAGGATGGGATCATATCTTCAAAAAAAATGAAATCAAGCAGTGAGAGAGAAATACATGGGAGGAGAAAGGGAGAAATGGAATGGGGCAAATTATCTCTCATAAAAGAGGTAAGCAAAAGACTTATTAGTGGAGGGATAAAGAGGGGAGGTAAGAGAAAAACATTCAAATTGACTTCTTCCACCCTGGGGCATGGGGTTAATATTAAACAGCTCATTAGGCATGAGTAGAAGCTTCTGACCTTTTATTTGATCAGAAGCCTGGTTCTGCTAGGTCACAGCTGTAGTTGGAACTTACATCTTGTTATCTTGGAATAGTATACTGGGAATGTATATGAGTCACTTCTATGGAAACAGAACTCCTTCCTCTGTTTCTCACATTTGGAACTCAAAAATCATTTTTAAAAATGTGAAAAGTTATTTTTATTTGTAATTGAGAAAAAATAAAAACATTCTTTAAAAAAAATTTTTTAATGATCACTAATAATGACATGTATGATTTCATCCAGAAATAAATTAATTTTATTTCCTTTTTCTGATGGATTAATAGATTGGCAGATCAGAGAAATGTCATAGAACAGTGATTATCAACCTTTTTGAGCATTCCAATCCCTCACTGACATATGTAATGGGGGGACAGACCAATGAAAGCCTAGCCCTTGTGATCATGTGCTGATATAATCCTCTATATGGACCAACATTGGGTAGGGAGGGTCCAAGTTGGCTACCAGAGAAACATCTTTTGTTTGTGAAGGTATTCTGTGAAGGTATTCTGTGACTTTTATTACAAAGAAAGGAAAGGTTTTTCAATGATCTTCTGAGCAGGATCTGAGCATACATACAAAAGGTTGAATTTTTTTTTTCTTTCTTCCCTGGCTGCATCAGTGAGGAGGTGGGAATTGCTAAGAGCAGGGGATAGTGTTGGCAAATGTTTAACAACTAACTCTTCCAAAATTTATGTATGGCACACACTTTAATCTGCATTATTAACATTTTTCCTTTACTTAAGTCTAGACAACCTACAAACAGTATTTGTTTTGTAACATTTGTTGATTTGCAAGGTGTAAATGGTCTCCCTGAAATGTTAATGATTAACTGATAAGAATGAGTTGGCAGCAGCACACCCCTGGGCTTGACTGCAATTAATGCTGAACATTCTAAGACTTGTCACAGGAAGGAAGGATAGGCTATTTTCCTTGGGTCAGAGGGAAGAACTCTAGCAAATGGGACAGAGGGAGAAAGCTAGCACCAGAAGCTGCCTCCCCCATGTGAAGTGATGAACACATAGCTCTGATGCTGATTCAGATTATACTGTGTCTGTAGATGAACAGTGGAGATAAACCCGACTTCTCTTGTGACTTTGTGAGATGCAGGAGGACAGCAGAGTAAGCTGTCAGAGGTCTAGTAATTGGCATACATGTCAGTGTTTATAGAGAGCCAAGACTAGTGAGGAGCAAAGCCCACTAATGACCAGCTTGACTCCATGTAGCAGTGAATGAAGGGCTGCCAAAAGAGAGTAACTCATCCTTCAGCTAGGCAGCATACAAGAATAACTGGGGAAGGTGGGGTGTGAATGCCTTGTGGCAGCTAATGGCTTAGTTGGGGTCCACTCTCCCAGTCAATTTTTCTTTTTGTAGCAAATGACCTCTTTGTTGTTCAGTTATTTCAGTCATGTCCACTCTTTGTGACCCCATTTGGGGTTTTCTTGACAAAGATACCGGAGTGGCTATCTGTATCCCAAAGAGATCATAAAAAATGGAAAAGGATGTACATGTACAAAAATATTTGTAGCAACACTTTTTGTGGTGGCAAAATATTGAAAACTGGAGGAATGTCCAACAATTGGAGGATGGCTGAACAAGCTGTGGTATATGTACGTAATGGAATTCTATTGTGTATTAAGAAATGATGAGCAGGCAGATTTCAGAAAAATCTGGAAAGACTTTTGCAAACTGATGAAAAATGAAATGAGTAGAACCAGGAAAACATTGTTGTACACAGTATCAGCAACACTATCTGATGATCAACTATGAAGGACTTATCTCCACAGCAGCATAATGATCCAAGACAAGTACAAAGGACTCGACAGAAAATGCTCTCCACATCCAGACAAAGAACTGACGGACTCAATGTAAATTGAAGCATATTTTTCTCACTTATTTTAGTTTTTCATGTTTTTGTACCTTTTGAACTGTTTCTTCTTTTACAACTGTGAGTAATAGGGAAATTTGTTTTACGGAATTGCACATACATAACCTATATCAAATTGCCTATCACTTTAGGAAGAAAGGGGGTGAGGGAGAAAAATTTGGAACTCAAAATCTTGTAAAAATGGATGCTTAAAAATTGTCTTGCTATGTAATTGGGGGTAAAATAAAGTACAATTTTTCAAAAGATACCGGAATGGTTTGCCATTTCCTTCTTCATTCTACAGATGAGGAAACTGAAGCAAACACAGTTAAGTAACTTGTCCAGGATCACTCAGCTAGTCAATGTGAGACCAGATTTGAACCCAGTCTTCCTGACTCCAAACCTGGTGCTCTATCCACTGCACAATTGAGTGGGGATTGTAGAATAATAAGATCCCCTGTGGTTTTGTTGTTTGTTGATTTTTTTTTTAATACGCTAAGTAGGACAAAAGTCCTTCTCCAAAGCCTTCCTCTAGCAGAGTGTCTCTGGTGCACATGATAGGATCATGCAAGAAGAGATCTTAACAAAAGGGGTTTTAAAAATTATCAATTGAACAGCAATATCACTGGTTCAGTCTCTAGGAACAAAATGAACAAACTGTAAAATGATTGATATGAACCACAAATGACTACTTTGAAAGCATGTTGTA
Organism: Notamacropus eugenii; assembly: GCF_028372415.1. NCBI lineage: Eukaryota > Metazoa > Chordata > Mammalia > Diprotodontia > Macropodidae > Notamacropus > Notamacropus eugenii. The sequence goes on along the minus strand of NC_092873.1, from coordinate 41,329,743 downwards.
GAGAAAAATCCATATTCAGGTCCACGTGGGACAACATGACCTCTGAGGTGCCGTCCAACACTGGAATTCTGTGGTGAGGGGCATAAAACAGAGAGTTGATGCTCACCAAAGGTACTAATCAGTGTCATGGAAGATTTTCTCACTCTACATAGTCTAAATAAAGAGAACCTAGTTAAATAGAGGGGGGTTCTTCAGATGGTGAGGTCTTCCAGAGGGTCTTGCTTGCAGATTGATATTAATGGAAAGCATTTTAATGGGAGCTCACAAGAGACAATGCTAGAATTTCAAGTTCTTAGGGTTAGCCAAAAGAGTCTGAGGAATAGTCAGAAACCCTCTGGGAACCCAATTTGCCAGTGTGAGTTCAGGTTAGGTAAGTTACCCCAGAGGATGAATAATGCTACAAAGGATTCACACACATTAAATTTATTCCTGAATGTTGCCTAGCATTTGTACCATGGAGACAATAATAAAATGCATCCTCAGTGAAATCTACATCTACACAAAAAACATGGGTCCAACAATCTACACAGGAAAAGCCAAGTGAATGAATGAACGAGCATTTATTAAGTACTTACTATTGAGCCATGGACTAAACACTAGCATACTGATAAAATCATTTAATATAAATTTTGGACTTTAATAAGGGCCAGAGCTTGAATTAAGAGGAGCCTGGACCTAATAATCTCTTTGTTCTCTGAAGTAAACTCAGAGAATTCCTCTTCCTAAGTCAACAAAGTTAGATGGGACTCACTTAGCATTCCTTATGAGACCCTTAACCCAAGACACTATCTTGAATAATGAGACTTTTTCCATATCTTAATATCTTGTGGACATATACTATGTTATGGTATGTTAATGGTAAAGAAAACACAGATATCCTGGGTCATAATTTCAATTGAAACTTTGTCAACTCTGTTATCTTATTGTATTTACAGCCTATGTAATTAAGAAACTCCTTTCTCATGATCTAGTTAATCACTCATGGAGATCATAAATCTGAAGGACACAGACCACCTTAGATTGTCCTAAACAGATTTAAGCCTGGTCATTCTTGTATTAGTCAGTCAGAATTTTATTCTGGCTCCATGATCATGTAACTGCTGGCTTTAAGGGAATAAACTGTATGCATTTAGCTTGTTACCTTTTCTTAACCAAACTTTCAGGTCAAAAACACAAACACATAAAGTAATGACTGTCCCTGCCATCATTCCAGTGGAGGAGCCAACGCACAAAGAGGAGTAGTGGCCAAGAAGGAGCACTTTGGTCTAAAAAGTTACATGGATGGTGAGCGAGCCATAGGAAAGTGGATTGACACAAGCCGTCCAAGAACAATGGGAGAGCTGATTTAATTATGGTTTGTAGTTCAGGGTTCAAGAGTAGAAAGTGGATGGAGAGGGAAGATTCAAAATGTAGACACTCTAAGAAAGGTAGCTGGCAAGACAGAGATGGCCAGATAGCATGGAATGAAGTGAGTAAAAAATGAGTATGATACAGCTTACAACATTTAGTGCAAGGTAGTTAGGTGGAGCAATAGATAGTGTGCCAAGCCTAGAATCAGGAAGACTCAAGTTCCCGAATTCAAATTTTGCCTCAGACACTTACTAGCTATGGAATCCTGGACAAGTCATTTAACCCTGTGTGCCTTAGTTTCCTCACTTGTAAAATGAGCTGGAGAAGGAAATAGCAAACCATTCCAGTATCTTTGCCAAGAAAACCCCAAAAGGCAGTAATGAAAAGTCAGACTTGTTTGAAACTATGTTTTACAAATAGCTGAGGAAAAAGGTAAAGGAGAAAGGGGAAGATATACCCAACTGAATGCAGAATTCCTGAGAAGAGCAAGGAGAGATAAGAAAGCTTTCTTAAATGAGTAATGCAAAGAAATAGAAGAAAACAATAGAATGGGAAAGACAAAATCTCAAAAAAAATTAGAGATATCAAGGGAACATTTCATGCAAAAATGGGTATGATAATGGTAGAGACTTAACAGAAGCAGAAGAAATTAAGAAAAAAGAAGAACTATGGAAGAAAGATCTTAACATCCCTGATAACCACGATGGCACAGTTACTGATCTAGAACTAGATATCCTGGAGAATGAACTCAGCTAGTGAAGGTGATGGAATTCTAATCCATTTATTGAAAATCCTAAAACATGATGCTGTTAAAGTGCTCCTCTCAAAATACCAGCAAATTTGGAAAACTCACAATGGTCACTGGATTTTAAAAGGTCAGTTTACATCCCAATCCTAAAGAAGGGCAATGTCAAAGAATGTCCAAATTACTCAACAATGGCACTCATTTCACAGGCCAGCAAAGTTATGCTTAAGTTTCTGCAAGCCAGGCTTCCACAATATGTGAACTGAAAATTACCAGAAGAGCAGGTTGGTCTTTGAAGAGGCAGAGGAACTAGAGACCAAATTGCCAACATTTAGGGTTAGGGTTAGGCTTCCAGAAAAAACATCTATTTCTGCTTCATTGACTATACTAAAACCTTCAACTGTGTGGATTGCAATAAAATGTAGCAAGTCCTCAAAGACAGGAGAATAGTAGATCACCTTACTTGTCTCCTGAGGATTCTGTATGTGTGCCAAGAAGCAACATGGAACAACTAATTAGTTTAAGATTGGAAAAGGAGTACAAGGCTACATGACATCACCTTATTTACCTTGTGTGCAGAATACATTTTGCAAAATGTCAAGCAGAATGAATCAATCAAAAGGCAGAATTAAGGTTGCCAGAGAAATGTCAGCGATCTCAGATATGCAACTGATATCACTGTGATGGCAGAAAGTGAAGAGGAATTAAAAAACCTCTTGATTAGGGTGAATAAGGAGGGTGTAAAAGCCGACTTGAAGCTTAACTTCAAAAAACCTAAGATCTTGGAAACTGGCAAACAGAAGAAGAAATGGAAATGATGTTGGATTTTATACTTTTGGGCTGAAAGATCACTGCAGACAGTGACTGCAGCCTTGAAATTAGAAGACTCTTGCTCCTTGGAAGGAGAGTTATGGCGAATCTGGACATCATTCTAAAAAGCAGAGACATTCCCTTGCCGACAAAGGTCTGTATAGTCAGACCTATGACTTTTTCCAGTAGCAGTATGCGACTATGAGAGTTGGGCAATAAGGAAAGCTGAGCACCACAGAATCAATGCTTTCAAATAGTGATGCTGGAGAAGACTTTTGATAGCTTGGACAGCTAAGAGGTCAGATCAGTCGATACTTAAATTAATTCTGAATATTCATTGGAAGGCCAAATACTAAACCTTAAATACTTTGGTCACATAATGAGAAAATGGGACTCATTGGAAAAGACCTGGATGTTGGGAGAGATTGAAGGCAAAAGGAAAAGGGGACATCAGATGATGAGACGCATAGATAATGTCATGGAAGCAACAAATGTGAGTTTGGATATACTTTGGGAGATAGTGAAGGATAGAAAGGCCTGGCGTGCTGTGATCCATGGGGTCACAAAGAATTGGACACAACTGTACAACTGAATAACAACAATGATATTCATTTGGATGTTTTCTCATAAAGACCTTCTTAAGCGGCAAAGGAAGGGGAATTATTCACATTTTGTAGATGAGGAAACTGACCCCAAACAGATGTAGTGGAGAAAGGGAAAAAGAGAGGGAGGAGACCCAAACTTCCTTACTCCTTCCCACCCCTTTCTTTTCCCTTTTTCCCCTTTTTCCTTAGAAAAGGAGAGCCAGAACTCGGGCAGTTGGAGCTTTAGAAGTTGCTGGTACCACCGAATTCAGCCCTTGGGAGCTCCGAGAGAACAGAATTCTCCTCCCCACCCATTTCTTTGCAGAGGTGAGGGATACACATACGCTGCATACTCTCAGGACCTTTTTTAATGTGTTGGCTAATTTTGCTAATTTTATTCTTTGTTCTAAGGGATGGCTCTTTGAGTGGAGGAAAGGGAGGGAAATATCAGGAAATGTAGGTGCTGTAAAAAAAAAACTGCTATCAATTAACATTTATTTTAGGAGGAAAAATTGTGGCCCCAGTTGAAGAGTTCCAAGAGTCAAAATAACCTTGACCTTGTAATGGCCAGTTCCCAAAATGCCTCAGTCGCTTCCCTTATAAAATTGGGATTTGGACAAGACAGTCCCTGTCAGCATAGGTATTTAGTCATGTCCATCTCTTTGTGTCCCCAGTTGGGGTTTTCTTGGCAGAGATACTGGAGTGCTTTGCCATTTTCTCCTCCAGTTCATTTTACAAATGAGGAGACTGAGGAAACAGTAAAGTGACTTGCCCAAGGTCACACATTTGAACTCAGGAAGATGTGTGCTCAGTGTACTATGGCTCCACCTAGTGGTCTTTCAACTTTAGTTATTATTATTAACATTGTATCTATGTAACAGTCACCATGCACACACACAGTCAGCAGGGTTTTGGAGCCCCCTTGTGGTTACTCCTAAACCAAAAACAGCAGACGCTGAGATAGCCAGAAGATCTTAACCCTGGACTCAACGACTCTAGCTAATGGCAAAGCCTATGGCAGCTGAACAGAAAAGGGCCTTCAGCCTCCAATCCCTTCATTTTAGGGAGTCAGAAACCAAGAGCCAAAGAGAAGTAATTTTCCTGGTCTCCTAACTCCCAGATCCAATATTCTTTCCCATGCATAGCCATACTCCCCACTCAGGGCACATTTAAATTCCAGGCCCCCAAGCCCGACTTTGCAAATGACACACCCATCCCAGGTCACCATTTCCTGGACTGCTCAGGTCTGGGACCCTGAATTCGTAGCCTGCCTCTTATGTTTCGTCCCCAGGGTGACTTCACCTCCCTGAGCCTCAGTTTACTCATCTGTAAAATGAAAGGGCTAGATTAGATGGTCTCTGAGGTCCCTTCCAGCTCTCAAGCAACAATCCTGACACAATAACCTGATAGCACCGAACTGTAGAGGCCCCTCAGCTGCCCACATCTCCTTTTCTCCACCTTCCTCTTGGTCCTTCTTAACCTATTAGTCCAGCTTCTGACTCATTATGGTCCTATGAGCCTGTGTCTGTCTTCTCCAAAGTTTCTTGGGCAGCAGTAGCCCTGTGATGCCCACACTTCCTCCCCCCAAGTCCTCCACCCTCCTTGTATACCCAGACTATTGCAATAGCTGCTGCTTGGACTCCGTACCCCAAACCTCCCCCTTCAGTCCAACCTACATTCAGCAGCCAAAGTGATTTTCCTAAAGCAGCTTCCTATCATCTCCAGGATCAAATATAAAATCTTGCTTGGCTTTCAGAGCCCTTCATAACAAACACACACACCATACACACCACATACCCATACAAAACACACACATACATACCCATACACATATGCACACCCCATACACACACATAGTCACACACCAACACACACCACATACACACATACTACGCATACATACACATACACATACCCATACACACATATACACACCAACACACATGCATACTCCACACATACCACACATACGTACACCCACACTCAAACACACACATACCATATACATACACAAACACATACAACACACCTACACATACCACATACATACCCATACACACACATACACACTTACACTATATACACACCAACACACATACATACACACCCCCCCACATACACACATATACAAACACACCCCTTTCCAATTTTCCTACCCTCTCTCCCCTCCCCCATAATCACACATTCTTCGATGCAGTCCCTGACTCCAGGCATTTTTCTCCATTCATGGAATGCTCCCCATCTCCATTTCTTGGCTTCCTTCAAGTCCCACTAAACTCCCACCTTCTCCAGAGAGCCTTCCCTGATCCCCTTTAATTCTTAGACCTTCCCTCTGTTGATTATTTCCAATATATCCCATACATTTCTTGTCTGTACATAATTATTTATATGATGTCTCCCCCTCTAGTCTATAAGCCCCTGAGAGCAGGGACTGTCTTGCCTTTCTTCCTATCCCCAGCACTTAGCACAGAATCTAGCACATAGTAGGTGCTTGGTGAATATTCATTGATTGACCCTCCAGGTAAATGACCTACCCTCCTTCCTCAACAAAAAGGTTGTGACTATTCATCCTCTACCCCTTCATCTGCTCTCCTCTACACCTAAAAACCTCCTGTACTGTCCCTCATGCTCACCTCCTTTTCGTGGTAAAAGGTGGCCCTCCTCCTTGCTGAGGCCAAGCCTCCACTGAAGGTGCCCCTGGTCCCCTTCCCTCCCATCTCCTCTGGCTGCTTGCCCTCCTGGATCATTCTCTATCTCCCATCATTCAACTCTCTTTATTGACTCTTTCTTCAATGCCTACAAACACACTCAGGTCTCTACTATCCTTAAAAACCATTTCCCCTGGGTCTTAGTATCTCACAAATTGTCTTCCTATCTTTTTTTCTTGTTTAAATTCATCATAAAAATCTCACTGTGACCCAGCTCTCTCACCACCCTCTCCCCAGTTTTTTGGTAGCCTAGCTTCTGACTGCACCAGTGGACTGACAAAGCTCTCTCAGAGGTAGGCAGTGGCTCCCTTACTGATGTCATGATTGGACCACCTTCCATTCTCCCCCCAATCTAGACCCCTCCCCAACCTCATTAGGCTCCCGCCAACCAACTTCAATCCTTCAGGATCTGACCCTTTCCAGAGGGTTGGTGTCTCTCTTTCTGACTTTGTCCCCAACACCCCTGCTCCCCAAAATCTCCCCATACACGGAGGTGCATTAGAAGGAAGTCCTATCCTGGGCACTCATGGGAGTGCCCATCTGGTGCCATGGGAAGCTTTGGACTTGAGCCTTTCGACACCATTTCATGACCTATAATCTCCTTGAGTTAAGGGGCTGGGGGGTAGCTAGAAAGACTCAGCAGAATGGCCAGAGACTCCCATGACCAATGCCCGTGACATGCCTAAATCTGAGAGTCTGCCTTATTCTCCTTGATGAGAGCATTTGACACCGTTACTGCCCCAGCGTATCCCATCTCTCGTTCCCTGGCTCCTCTCTCTCCTGGTTTTCCTTTCTGTCTAGTTCCCTAAGTGTGAATGTGCCCCAAGACCCTGTCCTTGTCTCCCTCCTCCTCTCTCCTCTCTTCCTTTCTCTTCTCCCTTCTCTCTTCTCCATTTCCCTTTTCTCCATTCCCCTGCCCTCTTCCCTTCCCTCTCCTCTCCCTCTTTTTCCACACCCTCTCCTTCCCTCTGACCTCCTTTTCCCTTTCCTCTGTCCTTTCTTCCCTCTCTTCTCTGTACCTTTCCTCCTCTTCCCTGCCCTCCTTCCTATGCTCCTTCTCCCAACTCTTCCCTCCCCTCTTCCAGGAGGCAACAGTGCATTAACTTTCAATTCAGAGGATCTGGGTTCAAATCCCACCTCTGAGGTTTACTACTGGATAAATCACTCCTTTGTGTGCTTCATTTTCCTCATCTGTAAAAATGAGGCTGTTGGATGAGGTGCCTCTGAGGTTCCTTCAGCTCTATCTAGATCACAGATCTTAACCTGGAGGGGAAGGCGGTCTATGAGCTTTGATGAGGAAAAAAATAAGGTAAACTGAGGCACAAAGTTCCAAGTATAATTTACTGGTAAAGCATGAATCTACCAACAAATGGGACCGTAGCTTCCTCAGTAAGCTAAAACCCTGACTGTGGGAGACAGGTTTCTTTTAAAGGTTTTAGGGAGTACAGAACAAAGAGCAGAACAGCATAAGCAACATCATGTAATAGCTGAGAAGTGGGGGAACCATATGATTGGTTAGAAATTTGGCAAAGGAGGGGCTGGCAACAAACCCCTTCTGGCTCCCTCCACCCCCACTAAGAAGTGTTCCTCATTACTGATAATGGCCCAGACTTTGCAACAGCAAACCAGACGTCTTTGAAGGAAGACTTGATGGTGTGAAGATATCAGAATGGGCTCCCTAGAGTTTACACACAGCCTCCAACCATTCTCAGCTGAAGTCGTTGAGGCAAGACTGGTCTTTACCAGGAGAGCTGGATTTCTGCATTAACCCATTACAGCTTGGCTGAAGACTGAATGCAGACCAGAAACAAAGGACTGTGACTTACATAAGCAGTTACTGGACAAAAATCAATTAACTGTATATAAGAAAATGATACAGGATCAATACGGATCATTTCACAGTTTGTTTTCACTGACTTCTCACTGAAATTTAACATATATGGATGTAGAAACACATGATTCTGAGAAGAGCCCACAAGCTTCTGCAGACTGATGCCAAAGGGGCTCCTTTATCAATATTTTAAATCCTAGTGGATAGAGCACTGGCCCTAGAGTCAGGAGGACCTGAGTTCAAATTCAACCTCAAATACTTGACATTTATTAGCTGTGTGACCCTGGGCAAGTCATTTAGCCCTATTGCCTTGCCAAAAGAAGGGTGTGTATGTGTGTGTAGGGGGGGGAGGGGGCACGGTATTCCTGCTTGGCAAAAAATGTGTCCTCTGATGCCCAAGAAGCAGAATAACGCCCTTGGGGAAAGCTTAGGGAATGATCTCAGAACTAAAAGAGGCTAGTCTGAAATTGGGTAAAAAAAAAAAAAACAGCAGGGCCTGAAAGCCAGAGGATGTCTTCAAAGATTGCTTACCTTGTTCGCAGCAGCGGCTGTTAGCAAAATTCCTTCCTTCCAATGAGACACTTGGGTGCAGTGGAAAGAGTACCAGCCTAGCAGTCAGAAGACCTGGGTTCAAGTCCAGCCTGAGAGATGGGCAAGCCCCTTCACCTTACAAGCCTCATTTTCCTCAGCTGTAAAATGGGGAGAACAGCTCCTCTCTGAGCAGTTGTGAAGAAAGCCCTCTTTAAAGTTTAAATATTCATAGAAATGTGCATAATTCATATTAAACATTTAATACAAAAGAGACACATGATGTTGTGGGCATGGGTCCCTCCTTCCATCAACACACATCCTCCACAGCCAGGCAAATGATTTTCAAGAGTCCAAAGTTTTCTCACCCAAATTCATGATGAATTTCTGGAGACTTACTTGGGCTGCTCCTTGAATGACCCATGAAGTATTCATCACTGGACACATACATTGTAACCAGGTGGTGCAATGGATAGAATGCTGAGTCTGGAATCAGGTAGACCTGAGATCAAATCTGGCCTCAGACACTTGCTAGCTGTGTGACCCTGGGCAAGTCACTTGACCTCTGCCTGCCTCAGTTTTCTCAGCTATAAAATAGGGATGATCATAATACCCACCTCACAGGGTTGTTTGAGGATGAAATAAGAATATCTATAATGCTCTTAGCATAGTGCCTGGCACATAGTAAATGTGTATAAATGTTTATTCCCTTCGTTCTCACCATAATCCAGTCCAAAATAAAACATGATTAGGGCACGGGACAAGTGGGAACAAAGTGCTGTGTGAGGCCCGAGGGGACAATCTGGGGAGGCTTCTTACCATGGCTCTCACATAGTAGGTCCTTGCCAATGATAATCGACTTGGTAGTATGAGTGAGACTCTGGAGGATGAACAGAATGTAAATAGGTTGGTACAGAGGATGCTTCCCATAGAGATCAGACAGAAGGGCAGGAAAGGATAGGCCATGGATTCAGCTCAGTTCAGTAAGAATGAAGCCCCTGCTATGTCCCAGACACTCTCTGGGGAAACTAAAGCAAAAATGAAGCCATGCCCACCCTCAAGGAGCTTACACACTATTGGGGGATACAACAGAGATGCAGAAAATAAGTGTATAAACAAAGTCAGTAGAGTCATTTAAGGTGGGGGAAGTGTTCATCCTGGGGGAATGGGGAGATCTTGGAGGAGCAGCCCTTGAGCTAAGCCTTGAAGGGAGGTAGGGGCTCCAGCAGACGTGAGGAAGGAGAGCACAGGGACAGCCTTCACAAAGGCTTGGAAGTCATGTATGCAGGACTTGAAGCCGGGAAATTTTGGCCAGAACGTAAAGTATGAGGAGAGAGAATAACGTGGAAAGTCTGTCAGGCTAGGCTGGAGCCACGCTGAGAAGGACTTTAAGCATCAAATGGAGGAGTTTATAGTTTATCTTAGAGACAAGCTGCTTGAGCAGAGCATGGACATCCTTGGACCCATGTTGAAGAAAAAACAGTATTTAAAAGGGCAAGTAAGAGATCAGTTTGGGAAATCAGGCTGGCGCCTCAAGGACGTGTAAGGGGTTTAAACTTGGTTCAGTAGGTTCTAGTACATCCTATATGTACTTAATCCATCTGCATTCCTTTGGCTCTTACATTTTATAGGTCTTGGGCTCTGGGTTTACAGGATGAGTTAGAGGGAATGGGAGGCAGAAAGGACAGTGGGGTACTTCCTTCTCATCCTTTCCTCCTCACCTAACAGCTCAGATTTCTAAGCATAGATGTTCCCTAAAGTCTAAGGCTTAGAACCAGTAGCCTCGAGGCCACAGGTGGACCTCTAGGTCCTCGAGTGCAGCATCCTTGGATTTTGTGGCTTCCAAGAGCCACACTTGAGAGAGGCCACAGCTTCCCCACCCCTGGTCTAAGCTTTAGGTGCTCATCAGTCTATAGTCCTCACAAGTCTAGTAGGATGCAAGTTCCTCAGGCGCGGGGACTGCTTCATTTTTGTCTTTGCACAATGCCTTAAGTAAAGGAGACCGATAATTAATACTTGTTTATTGAATTAGGCCTGGGATCACAGTAGGGAACTAAACAACATGGTGGGTGGCTGAGGGACTTCTTCCTTTCTTACATGGTTCCAGGGAACCAAAATGGGCTAGTCTAAGACTTGCAAAGTAGTTATCAAAGTGAGAGCCTTGGGCAAAAATTGTTGTGTTTGTCCTTCTTTCTTGAAGAGGACCATGACATCAAGATGATAACATGACTTTCAGTTGACTTTGATTTGAGTGAGGGAGGGGTGGGCAAGGTCACCAGTCTCACTTTCTTCTCCTGAGCCATCTGGATCCAGTGGCATGATATTCATCAGGACAACTGGAGATGGCCCTGGATGCAATATAGGCAAAAATACTTGAAAGGGAAATAGACAATATGTAGTCATTGGGCTGATTCCTGGCCCACCCACCAGCTGGGAATTTCCGACTCTCTAGCCGGAAGGTGGTGGAAGATCTCCAGTGCTATCTCGCCACCTAGTGGCCTGCTGGGGTACCAGATTCCATCCTTCCTTTGACTTTTCCTGATCAATGCAGACAAATCCCCTCCTCCTCCAGTCTTGACATTAGCAGGGATGAGCTGAAACGAGAAGGTATCAGGTTCATAAGAGCCACAGCATATTGTTAAATTTTCACTGTAAGTATTTACACCTCAAAAACTGGCAAACAGTTCAAAGTAAGATCTGATTTATTTTGTTGACTGTCCAGATTTAAGAAAGTGATGGAGAAAATGTTAGTGCAGATTAAATTTAAAAGTGTGTCATGCTTATGTTACATTTTTTCCCAGGAGAGCTGGTTGTTAAACATTTACCAACACATCCTTGGACACAGGGCTGGGGTTAGTGTATTTTTCCCCCAAAGGCAGATATCTCATCCCTAAGTAAAAATAGATTAAAATGTAAAAATGTAATAAAAGGGAATCTAACTTGGCTGAAGCAGTTGCAAAGCCCAAGAATCTTGCCCAGACATCACTTGGCTGGTACAATCTCTGTCCCTAATGGGTCCAATTCAAGTGAATTCCAAAAGGATTTATTAGGGACCTACTATGTATCAGATACACAGACCAAAATAAAAGTTTGTACTCTCAAAGAGCTTCCATTCTTTTGGCCCCATTCCTATTTGGGCTAGGAAGGATTATAGATTGGAGCTGGAAGAAATTTTAGACCAATCCCTTTATTTCATAGATGAAAAAACATGCCAAGAATTTCTACAGGGTCACACAGGTAGTATCTGAGTCAGGATTTGAACTCACATCTCAACCCAATGCTCTAGCTACTGTAACAGCAGAACAAATCAGCTGGAGATGCAGACGATCAAACCTAGAGACTTATGTGTGAGTAATTATTTCACTGAACACAATCCTTCTCCTCCTTCATTTCTTAAAATCTCTAGTTTCCTTCTAAACTCAACTCAAGCACAGCCTTTGGCAGGAGACCTACCCTGGCCCCTCTATATCCGTTCCCCAGGTAATAGTGTCTATTACCTAAGGTACCCTCCCTTCAGCTTAACTTGTTATCCTTCAGTATGTGATGTGTGTGTGTGTGTGTGTGTGTGTGTGTGTGTGTATCCCTCTCTCCTTCCCCTTCTCCCTCTCCTTCTCTGAGACAATAAGCAATCTGACATAGGTTATGCATTTGCAATCATATAAAACATTTCCATATTAGTCATTTTGTGCAAGAAAACTAAGAAGGAAGGAAGGAGGGAGGGAGGGAGGGGAGAAGGGAGGGAGAGAAGGAAGGAAGGAGGGAAGGAAGGAAGGAAGAAGGGAAGGAGGGAAGGAAGGAAGAGAAAAATAGGATGTTTCACTCTTTTCAGACAACATCAGTTATTTCTGTGGATGCAGACAGCGTTTTTCATCATGAGTCCTTTGGGATCGTCTTGGATCACTGTATTACTAAGAATAACTAAGTCATTCACAGTTGATACAATGTTGCTGTTGCTGTATACAATGTTCTCCTGCTTCTGCTCACTTCCCTTTGTATCAGTTCATGTACATTTTCCCAGGTTTTTCTGAAACCATTTCCCTCATTTCTTTTAGTACAATAATATTCCATTACAATCATACACCACAACTTCTTCAGCCATTCCCCAATTAATGAGCATTCCTTCAATTTCTAATTCTTAGCTATCATAAAAAGAAATGCCATTCTATCTCTTCTTTCAGGGAAAATTTGGTCATTTTAAATTTGCCACATTTAGTTTTAATTGACGCTGTAGTTTCTCATTTGTATCATTATAGTCATTGCATATTTTGTTTGCCTGGTTCTGCTAACTTCACTTTGCATCAGGTTATATGAATCTTACTGTGCTTCTCTGTAGTCTTGTATGCCTTATTTCCAACAGCACGGTAACAGTATTACAACCATGTTACACAACTTACTTAGCCTTCCTCTAATCAGTAGCAAGTCTCCTCTCTTTACAGAAGAATTTGAGGTTCAGACAAAGAAGAAATTGAGGTTCAGAAAAAGAAAATTGTGAGCACTTGTATGTCTGCTTGAGAGAGAGGGATGGGGGCAGGGGTCCTTGTCTCTGAACTCCCTCTGAACATCCCATTATGGGATGACATGGTTAATGTTATATGCTTAATGTATGTTATGTGTTTATATGTTATATGTTATGTCATGTGTTAATAATATGTTATATGCTTAATATAGGACCAATTTAGCATAGTAGAAAATACTGTATTAGGAATCAGGATATCTGGATGAGAATCCTAGAATCTTGAGTCCAAAGGCACTTTCAGGGCATCTTCAAGGTCAAATCTATTTTCATAATAATGCTAACATGTCTTAATTTTTAATATGGTAGGCCTCAATACATAAACAAAGCTCTTAGCAGGGGAGTCTTCAATAATTTTTAAAAGGTTATGAGAATAGTATAGTATGGTATAGTAGAAAAAGGATTGATGGGAGTCAGAGGACCTGAATTCAAATTCTTCATTTAACACTTACTACCCTCGCAACCTTGGGCAAGTCATTTAAATTCACTGAGCCTGTTTCTCAGTCCTTAAAATGGAACAGACTAGATGACCTCTGAAGTCCCCTCTAATCCTATCATAGTTTGGGTCATACAAAGCATACATAGATATTCCCTGTCTGCTTCTGGACAATTACATATTCTTGACTCAGTCCTGAAGGACTCGTCACTTATATAGGCTTTTGGTAGAGGTCCCTTAGTCCTCCCCCACGGCTGCATCTATTAAAAGAACAGACAGACAGTTTCTAGTTCAATCTCTTCTTTCAATTCTTTAGGTAGTATCTTGTCACTACGAGACTTCCTGTGTGGGGTTAGGCAGGTCTGGCCCTTCCCCACCCACACATCATGGCGACCATATTCAACATGGCAGCTTGAATAGGAAATTCAAGTAGACCAGCTTCTTCTAGTCCTTTGACTGTTTTCTTCCAATTTGTGGTTCCTTTTCTGACAGTACAGGTAACTGTTCAATAGGCTTGAGATAGATGTGTCAAGGCCTGAAGGTGATCTTGTGAGTCTGAGAGATCTAGAGGCTCGTAGGGCAAGCCAATTGATTGGAGAAGTTGTTTGGACAGCACCAAGTAGGGTGAAATAAGGACCTTCCTTTCTAGTCATCCTGAAAATTGCTTCATATTTAGATGTGTAAATATCAGCCTCTTAAGTAATAGTAGTAATAAGTTACTTAATCGATTTTCAGTTACTGTGTCCTGTCTTTCAGCATTTCTCATACCTGCCATCTCTGCTTTATATCTTACACTGCATACTTCTTTTAGAGAAACTCTCAATGTGAGCCAAAACCTAAGGCTTGAGCAGTTTTGTCCTGGGACACGAGGGTGGAGGACTTGGGAGGGGGAAGGGAGCCTAGACCACTTCTCACTAGAGGCCAGTCTTTCCCAGGACTAAACCTGTCTGGAGCAGTTGCCTGGTTTGTAGTTCAGAAGGAATGGATTCAGTGCAACCCTTCTGGCCCATCAGCTGTTATTAATGGGAAGCTAGAGATTAAGCTGACTGAGGGCAGAGAACCTTGGAGGGGGGGAGGGAAGAGGAGGAATCTCTCATTTCCTCCAGATGGCAAACTCCATTCAAGAAAACTTCATGGGGGCTGGTGGGTCCAAACATTGTCTGGGTGCATGGATGCTAAGCTTATCCTCAGCCAGCCTTCCTGACGGACTAAAAACAGCCTCATGCATGAAGTATCATGGGCTTACATTCAGCACAGAGTGCCAGGCCTGGAGTCAAGAAGACCTGAGTTCAGTTCAACCTCAGACACTTGCTAGCTATGTGACCCTGGTCACAAGTCTGAAAACCTGCTTGGCTCAGTTTCCCCATATGTAAAATGGGAATCATGATAGCACCTACCTCCCAGGGTTGTTGTGAGAATCAAGTGCTTAGCACAGTGCCTGAAACATAGGAAGCCCTATATAACTGTTAGCTATTATTATTGTTAGGTTATCATCCTATGAACCCCAGTCTTCTTGACTTCAGGGCCAGTTCCCTACTAGTGTGCACTGCCACCCTCTTTCAGCTCAAACACTCTATATGAATGTCAGTCACTCAAGGCTAGCTTTAGCAAATGTGTGCATGCAAGAGGGATTTCTAGGACTAAGGGTGGAATTATATTACATTAAAAAGTCCATTGAAGCCTGTAGTAAAAGGCTCCAGGAAATTAGGCAGATATCAGAGGCAGTGTGGCTCAGTGGAAAAAGCACTAGTTCTGGAGTAAGGTCCCAGGTTCAAATTCTACCTGTGTGAAATCTGGCAAGTCACAATCTCCCAGTTTCCTTATATTGAAATGAGGGGGCAGCTTAGGTGGCCTCTGGGGTCCCTTTCAGCTCTAAATCTATTCTCATCAAGGTTAGCACTTCAGAATGTTCCATCCCAGTACTCCCACCCCACTCAATGGGAAGACCTGGGTCAATCCAGAACCAGAATGAATTTGTCCTTCGCACAAAACAGGGACTAGCTTCTGGGCCAGGGCAGGGGATCATGCTGCAGCCACAGCCAGGGACAGTCCTTCATTGATAACATTTGCTGAGATATTCTAAGGACGCTCGGCTCTCCATGATGAGACTCTGAACCATACCAATCCACCAAGAAATAAATTAGCTTGTGGCTAATTTCAGCTGCTCCAGAAAAGAGGATGTAGACAGCTGAGCAGGTGTGAAAAGACCTTAAATTTAGAGCGAGTGGAAAGCAGATCTGTAATTTTCATATGCTGAATGTAAACCTGTGATGCTTTAGGCATGAGGCAGCCGGGCTGTTTTTAGACCATCAGGAAGGCTGGCTGAGGATAACCTCAGCATCCTGGCACCCAAACAGTGTATGGGGCCCGCCAGTCTTCCCAGAGTCTGTGCCAGAAAGGCAGCCTTTCTCCTAGAAGACTGATTTTCTAGTTCTTTTCCTGTTTTCGTGGGATGGAATTTGCCATCTTGAGGAAATGAAAAGATTTTTAAAAATCTTCAGTTTCTTTGCCCTCAGTTCAATTCAACAAACACTTAATCACTCAGCACTGGGGGTATAGAGATATGCATGAAATAGTCCCTGCCTATGTAGGGGCCTAGATTCCACTGGGAAGAAAGCAGGAGAAGAGGCTCTTAATTTTTTTTACATCATGGTCCCCTTGGGCATTCTGGTGCAGCCTATAATCCCCTTCTCAGAATGTTTTTAAATGAATAAACTATAGTTATTCAAAAATTTTTCAAAACTATTATTTCAAAATTATTCAAATTTTTTTTAAAAAGTTCTTAAGTTCTTCCCTAAAGGAAGGTAATTTGAGGGAGAGAATGCTAATAACCTCCACGAGATAAAGAAAGGTTTCCCATAGAAAGCAGCACCTGAGTTGAACCTTGCAAGAAATTAAAGATTCCAGGAGGCAGAGCTGAGGAAGGGAAGCCTTTCTGGGTGTAGGGAACAGCCTGGGCAAAGGCATGGAGGCAAGAAATGGGGTGACAAGTTCAGGGAGTGGCATGTAGTAGGCCAAGTTAGCTGGAATGTCAAGTGTGTGAAGGGGAGTGATGTGAGATAAATTTGGAAAGGTAGGTAGGTAGGAGGCAGACTGTGAAGTGCCTTAAATGCTATGCCGAGGAGTTTGTGGTTTATCCAACAGGGAGCCACTGAAGATTTTTGAGTAGGGGAGTGACATGGCCAAAAAGCAGTTGCCTTGGAAACACTGTAAGGACAGCAGTGTGGAGGACAGTTTAGACTGGAATCAGAAAAACCATGCCCCAGTGAGAGGTGAGAAGGATTTGGATTGGGAACACCCAGAAGGGAGAAGGGTGTCATCTCAAAGTAGGAACAGGGAAGATAAGTCTAAATAACTATGATACAAAATGAGGGTGGGGATTGTGGGAAGATGTCAGTGTGTTGGGATCTTGAAGAGCCCAGATCCCCTATAAACACTCCAGTAACACTCTTTAAAAAAATGGACCAGAATGAACAATAACGAAGAAAACCATAGAAAATCAGTTACAAACTCTTCTGTCCTGTCCAGGACTGCACACAAGTATGACCAGAATCTTGCAGAAGTGCACAGCAGAGACAAGCTGCATTAGCTGAAAGAAGAAAGTGAGACACATACAGACACATACCTACATAGCAAGAGACAGGGCCAGACCAATGTCCTGTGTAGAGCAACCCAGTGAATGGGGCAAACTAGTGACCCCATCCTCTGGAGCAGATGGAGCCTGAACAGTACCCAGCATGGGATGGGGCCTCTCCCATGGCAGGAGACAGGGCCAGACCAATGTCCTGTGTAGAGCAACCCAGTGAATGGGGCAAACTAGTGACCCCATCCTCTGGAGCAGATGGAGCCTGAACAGTACCCAGCATGGGATGGGGCCTCTCCCATGGCAGGAGACAGGGCCAGACCAATGTCTAATGTAGGGCAACCCAGTGAATGGGGCAAACTAGTGACTCCATCCTCTGCCAGGACATGGCAGGAGACAAGGTCAAACCAGCACCTGAGCAACCTGGATTAATGAGGGAGATATGGAAGAGGAGCTTTAAGATACCCCAAGTCCCACATCCAAGAATATGATAAATGCGTATGAAAGGTTATATAAGGTCTAAGGAAGGAAAGATCACTTTTAAGAATGATGGAATTGGGGGAGACTTCATAGAGAAGGTGGCAGTTGAGCAGGATGAAAATAAGACATTTATCTTATCTGTTAAAATTTGCAAAGCTCTTTAAAATATTCTCTCTCTTGATTCTCACAATAACCCTGTGAATTAAGTACTACAGGGATTATTGTCCCCATTTTACAAATGAGGAAGCTGAGATTCCGAAGCTCAGTGCAGTGGAAGGACTTAGATTTAAGTCCTGGGTCTGACACTTAGCATTTTTGTGACTGTGAGCAAGTTGGTTCCCATCTCCTGGGCCTCAGTCTCCCTCTCTGTAAAATGAGATGATCTATAAAATCCTTTTAATTCTAAATCTACATGTACAGGGTCACATGGGAACAAAGAGGCAGTGGTGGGAAAGAACCTCTCTCTCCAGATGCAAAGTTCTCACCCTCCACACTGGGAGGGTGAGGCAAGGAAGGGACAGCCCTACAGGGACTGGAAGGAGAGAGCAGGAGCTCCTTTTCCTGGGTATGGACCAAGATAATTTGTCTCTCTGAATTCTTGTCTTCCCCTAGAAAACTGGGACGGCCTGAGGAGATGATTCACGGACAAAGAGAGTGGCAGAATTTCTTTACCAATGGATTCTAATGAACCAGCATGCATTCTTCTTTCCTCCTCTGGGCTCTCATTTTGCAACAGGTGCAGAAATCATGGCACAAGAGAAAGGGACACTCTCAGGTTTCATATGGTAGCATCCTGGGCTATATTCCATTTTGTCATTTTGCTCAGGGGGTCTTCAACTTTTTGAGTCCTGGACTCTCTGTTCAAGCCTATGATCTTCTCAGAATCAGGTTTTGGACTGCACAAAATAAAACACCCCAGATTACAAACGAAACCAAAAGCTAGTGAAAGTGAAGATAGAATTGTCCCCCATCTCCCACCCCCCAGGTTCTGCATTAGATTAATTTTGGGCTTGGTCAGTGATAGGGTCAGTCAAAGCCAAGAGGATCTTGACAGCCTGGAAGTTTGCAGGCCGAGAACCCTCTGGTGACTATGGGCGCAGGACAGTCCCTTATAAAGCCAAAGAAAGAAATTGGAAAAGAGCTCTACTTATTTTGTATTTATTCTCATATATTTCTAGGTTCGTATTCCCTCTGTTTGTCTAACAAGCCTCCAATAAGCACCTCCCAGGTGCTAAGTTCTGGGAAGTCAAAGGCAAAAAAAAAGTCCCTGTTCCCATGTTCTAGAGTAGGAATTTTTTTCATTTTTTTGGTCTCTATATCCCCAGGTCCTAAAACACAGGACCTAGCTCTTAGTGAGCACTGACAGGCTTGATGATTGACTCTAATGGAGATAAGAATGATGTGGAGGGGGAGAAACGTCACTGTAGGCTACAGAGCAAAGAGAACCAAGGAAAGGATATACTTTCCATATTTCTTCTCAAAATTGCACAAGAGAACAGCCTCATTTCATGTCTGCTTAATCCTGTTGGGACCATCTGGCAGAAGGACTAGAGCTGGAATTCTGAGTTGGGAGACAATTAAGTTTTAAGGGAGACCTGTATCCTAGGCCCTTCCCATTGCCTGGGAGGAAGCCTCCTCTCTCTGATCTGGCAACACTCCGGCAGCCCCTGAGTCTCTGCTTCCTTCTCTCTGCTGTTTCCTGTTTCATCTTTGACTAATCCTCCTGGGCCTCTGCCTCTGCAGATGCTGAATATATCTAGCAGGAAGCAAAACAAGCCCTTCTCTGCAAATCCCTCTTGGCTGGGAAGAGGCAGCTGGGGGTTACCGGGAAATCAACATTTAGACCACATCCTTATCTGACTCTCTTGGAAATATCTGACTAATGAACCAAACTCAAGTACCATCAAGGGGCCAAATACCCTGGGGAATGGTTAGTCTGTACCCAGATTCTCAGGGGGAGGCCATGCTCCTGTAGAACACAAGTGTTTTGAGGAGTATAAGCAAGACTGGATACTTGGCCTGAAGATCTCAGGTAGTATCTAGTTACAGCTGCCCTTATTAGGATAGATTGGGAGTGTGTGTTTGGGGGGTGGGGTAGTACAGATAAGGAACCCTATAAGGAAAGGCCCTTAAACTGTCCCACACATTTCAAGAACCCAGTCCCTTGTGTTTGCCTGGGACATCTGGCCCACCCCAGCCCACACCTTGATTTAGTGTCAAATTTACTTACACTCCTTAATCCTATCCAGATATTCCTAGTCTCTTTGCACAAAGGCTTAGATCTCTCCCCCATTAAATCGTGCAGATCCCTAAAATCTGACTCTTGTATTGGCCACACAGCCTTTTCTGTGACTCAAAAAAGGCATGAGTGGTTGAATTCTTTCTAGGCAGACCCCTGACCTGTACCCTTGAATTTAAGAGGTTCCCAGCACCCCTAAACCATAAAAGGACAAGGGAAACCAAGGAGAACATAATGAAGGAAGCACAGCCTACAGGGAGAAGGGAAGGGCTCTTTGCAATAGTTAATCCAAAATACAATTACTGCCACCAAAGGCTGTGAGTCCCTCCTGGTGTTGCTGCTGAATAATTTAAACCTCTCTCTGGGTAGAGCTTAAGTTTTCCAATCTGAAGTAGGGTCTGGTCATCTCTGAAGGGGACAGCATAGTTAATGAAAGAATTGGACATGATCCCTGAGATGAGGTTGGGAGGGAAGAACCTAATGAATAGCTTTGTACTTGGGCCTTCAGGGAACGTCACTACCTCACTGTGGTAGCTTGCCACGTGAGAGTAATGCCTGGAGGCCAAGAGACCCAATTTCCAGTATCCATTCTTGTCAAATCTTGCTACATGACCCTAGGAAGACCTCCAAATTTCCCCAAACTTCAGGCTCTTTACACAAAGTCACGGAAACACTGAAAATGAGCAACTGTCAAAAAGACAAAAATTATTGTGAGAACTGAAGTTTAGTATTTAGCACTTAAGTACTCTAGTATTAAATGAATTAATTATGTGTTATTGGTTGAGTTTTTCAGGTTGTGTCTAACTCTTTGTGACCCCATTTTGGGATTTTCTTGACAAAAATACTGGAATCGTTTGCCATTTCCTTCTCCAGCTCATTTGACAGATAAAGTAAGGAACTGAGGTGGAAAGGATTAAAGTGATTAGCCCAAGATCACACAGCTAGTAAGACTCTGAGGCTGGATTTGAACTCGGGAAGATGAGTCTTGCTGGTTCCAAGCTGAGTTCTCTATCTACTGAGCCACTTAGCTGAGGGTCAAATAAATAAGATACAGGTTTTCTGGGACAGGGCTTAAGAAATTAAGGAAAACAGAAGGGTACACTCTAGGGAATGGCCCAGGTTGGGAACACTGGCAACACTGTGCCAGTACAAGTGGTACTTCTCCATTAGGAATGTGGCCTGGAGCAGATGCCACAGGGTGCTATCTAGTAGTTAACCACTAAGTGGTGCTTGAGGCTGGAGCTCTGCCAACTCATTTCAAATATGTATGCATGAAACACTCATAGGCCTTTCCTAGTGTACAACCTTCAGTTTTCCAGTATAGAAGTATGGATTAATTCCATCCCCCCCCAATTTTGTTTTCCTTCTTAGTAAAAGTCCAAAGAATTCACTCAACATTTAGACTAAATGGGATTCGCTAAAGTGAACTTAGAATATTATAAATCTACAATAACTTCCGTAAATCAGAGATGCTATGATACAAGTCTGAATCTAATCCCCTCACTTTTCTCTCTTCCATTCTCTGTCCCCTCCTCACAGTGTGGGACCAGAAGCACCCAAAAGCCTTTTCTTCTCCTTTTTTTTGGTAGATGGACACTCCCAAATATTCTTTATCTCAACCACAGTACAATTCACGTAGAGTGTAGGTCAAACCCCTGACCACTTAGGTGACTTACTCAGTACAATTCACTTGTGTTCCCTTGCTACATGTAGAGGCTGCAGGCCAAACACCTGACCAGGTGACTCCAGATGAATAATTCAGCAGTCTGGCCTTGGTCCTGGCTTCCCTTGAAGAGACACAACACCCCCAACCAGAGAGAGGCTGCCTGGACTTACAGCACCAACCCCTGGTGACTGTCCTTCATGGCAGGGTTCAAACCCTCCCTCCGCCTTATATTCATTTGTGTTTCTCTTTGGTGCTTAGAGATCTGGAAAAGGAGAAAAGGATAGGCACATACTATGAAGCAAAAGGCTGCTTCTGAAGACGCTACAAATGTAACTGAATGCTATTACACTCCAGCAAATATAAGGAATTCAGAGAAACATGGACAGACTTGTAAGAACCGATGCAGAAGGAAAGAGCTCAACTAGAAAACTGTACACAATGAGAATATTAATGAAAACATCACTAAAAGACATTCAAACGTAAATAATAATAGCTACCATTCATATAGTGCCTGCTAATGTTCCAGGCAGCGTGCTGAGTACTTTATAATTATCTCCTTTGATTCTTACAGTGATGATGGGGGGGGGGGGGGAGCCACAAGGAGAAGGAGAGACAGGGGAAGGGGGGAAAGGAGGGGAAGAGACTGGGGAGGGGGAGACTCTATTATTATTCCCATTTTACAGATGAGGAAATGAGGCAGTGAGGGGAAGTGACTTGCCCAAAGTTCCATAGCTAGTGAGAATCTGAGATCCGATGACTTCAGGCCAGGTGCTGTTCTACCCACTAGGTCACCAAGATTCCTAAAACACCTAAGAATTCCTTGGCACTTCAGGTGCCACTTTGATCAAGCTGCAAGAATAATTGATCCTCTTTAAAATCAGCAGGGTCTGTTTTAAGTGGAAAATGGGTCAAGGGCCCATCAATTTCCATTTTCTGGACTAGGGAGTCCACCAGGAAATAAAGTTTTCCATCTCCAAAAGAGATCTTTCCCAAATATCTGCCCATTCTGATCTAGACTGCACACAGCTGGCCCCAGCACAGATGTGACCTTGAATGAATGAGAAATTATCAAACATCTTCTACATGCTCAGCACTGGGGCTAAGTAACCACGTCACCCCACTACTCAAACTCCGCAGCTGCTCTTACCTCTAGAAGCAAATATAAAGTTCCACTGCGCATTTGAGCCCATCACAACCTGACCTCTCCCATCATTCCAGCCTCATTTCTACATGACTCTCCTCTTCATACACTCAATCCAGACCATCTTCTTACTGTTTTTATCAGCAATTGGCTTGCTAAGCAGATAAAAACACAAAAAACCAAAATCTCCACTATCAATGAGAGGAAGGATTCTTAACCCTTTTGCTATGTCGCAGACCCCTTCGGCAGCCTAGCGAAGCCTCTGAAAACCCTTCTCAGAATGCTTTTAAATGCATAAAATGAGATGGCAAAGGAAACTAAATAGATTGAAACATTATTGCTAAACTCTTTTTAAAAGCAACTTAACAAACCTAAGGTAAGATCTACCCCTCTCCCTAAAGGATGGATGAGACATTAAAGGATGTTAGGGGCAATAATCCAAGCCAGAGAGAAGGAAGGACTTAGAAGGATAAAAGAGGAGAGGTTCAAGGTAGAATTAGCAAAGCCTGTCAACTATTCAACCTCTTTTTCCCAGGTTTTCAGACAAAGACACTGGGGAGGGAAGTCATGTTATTACTATATTATTATAAGAAAAATAGGAAAGAGAGAATGGAGGGGGCGGGGAGGGAGAGGATACAGTGAGGAAGAAGAGTCTGATCTAAATCTACTGAGTTTTAAGGGGTGATGCTGAGAGATCAAAGTGGGTATGTTCACAAAGCAACTGGAAACATGGACCTCTGAGGAGCCATTAGGGCTGACAAAATAAATGTGAGAATCCCTATATGTGGCATTCGGCCATGTAGGAGCGGATGACAGTTTTCAATCAAGGGAGAGCTGGAGGAGGACCATTTGGGTTGTGGATCACCTCTAGATGCCCATGATGCAGGGCCATATCTACTATATTCATAGCATGTTCCCAGAAGGGGAGTAGTTAAGGGAACTGAGAAGGGATGAGACTGATTGACCCAAACAGGAGCTGAGGGAAGCCACCCAACTACCCAATCAAGCATTGGGAAGGGGACTCCCAGGAGTTACACTAGCCTTTGAATAAATGGCTAAGAACTTCTTTGAACTGTTACATCAATGATTTTAATCCTTCTATTATCCTAATATTTATAACAGAAAAGTGCAGGGCATCTGGACAGACAGCAAAGTGCACACCGGACTTGGAGTCAGGAAGATTTGAATTCACATCTGAGCTCACTTAACTAGCCATGTGGCAACCTCTGTCTCAGTTTCCTCATCTGTCAAAATGATACCTACCTCACAGGGTGGTTGTGAGGATCAAATGATATCATATTTAAAGTGTTTTGCAAACCTTAAAGATACAGGTTATCCAGGATGAAAAAGTAAAAAAAAAAAAGGCTGCCTGCCTGTCAGGAATCAAAGTTTTGGAAGAGATCAAACTGCACCTAGAAACCGTTGTCAGTTTTATTTTACCGTAATATACATTTATACAGGCGATAGTAAAAAGGCTCTCACACAACAGTTCAGTGAGTTATTCCCTAGTTTCCAGAAGAATGCATGCTGTTACAAATGAGAGGTAGAAACACTGTATTAAAGACCTAAAAATACAAACATTATATAAATAAACGTTCAAATTAACTGTTGGAATTTCATACAGATAAATAAGGTAAAAATTACATTACTTTGTCAAAGTAAAGAGAAACTCATGGTTTTCATCAGTACACTAAAACGCTATCGATGTCAGAGCTACTGTACAACTTTGTCAAAGAGTTCAGACCACGTTATCTAAAAGGATTAAAATAATTTTGTTCTGGAGAATGGTTTATTCAAGTATTCAAGCAGGTAAGTAACCAAAACAAAATAAAAATACAATATTGGAACCATTTCCAGAGGAGTCTTCAGGTAACTTGCCTAAACACTCCAGGCCTTACTATTTGGTAAGCTGCAAGAATTGAGCTTGAAATGAAAAGTGCCCACCCAGGTGGGGGAGTCCCCACCCCCTTAAGAAAAAACAAACCTGATTTTTCATAAACTTGATGTAGAAAGCCCACATCACTAACAAGCATCTAGATGACCAACCTTGGTTGCGGCCCCAACTATTTGGGAGAGCCCCTCTCAATTTCCAGCACTGGTTCTAATACTGCCCAAGAAGCTGTGGACAGAGAGCGCTTTAAACACACCCCTTGAGATCACAGGCGCTAATTAATGCACATTCTGCATGCACAACAAAAAATGCAACCAAGCCTTATGTAGGAAAAGAAAAAACAAACCAGGAACTCAAAACATTTTCATTACTGAAAAAACTGGTAGCTGTAGACAAATAGGTAAAAAAAGGCAAAGGTCACATGAATATAAGTTTTTACAGTCTGTTTAAAATTCTCCTAGAAGTTACACTGGAAATTCCGCAAAGGATTTATTTACAATAAAATGAAACTTTTGGAAGTCAGTTCATTGTGCCTTATCTGGTGTTAAATTAATAGTTCTTCAAAGTCCAATATAATTGCTTGAGTAAATTAGTGCAACGTGAAATCTGTTGGAAGGAGATCAAGCATGTAGCCACATCAGATCAAACCCAGGACTCCAGATAGAGGGGGGTCCAACTTGTCATCCCTTTAAAAGGTGTCTGTCCCCTTCTGGATGCACACGGCCTGGGGCAACCTCACCCCAGGAGTCAGACCTGCCCTTTCCTACTGTGTGCCTCGGGCATTTCCTGGCAGTCTGAGAGGCAAACTTTGAAGGAGACTCCACCTCCAGCAGCATCTCCCCTACTGCTGGGGCTGGGGGAGCATCCTCAAGATGACCCATCGATTCAGTCCAAGGCACACTTACCAAGTTGAGAATGAAACCCAGGGAGAGTCTTTCACTCCTACTTCTAAGAGAGAAAAAGGAAAGGGGGGCTTCTCCATTCGGTATACCATCCCTACAAATAACAGCAGTAGTTTGAGGGCCACTGTTCTTCTCTGCATCAATGGTATTTCTCTTTGGTAGTCACCGATTCTCCCTGGAGGAGGGTCCTGGCCCCCACCCCCCTAATGTCACTGCTGCATGCTGCATCCATGGGAGAGGCTATGGCTCATAGACAGTCACCGCACCATAGCAGAGTGCAGACAGCCTTCTTTCAATACTAGATTTATCTGCAAGCAAAATCAGAAAATTCCCTTTAGGACAGACACTATGAACCATGGATAATTGAACTAACTGAAATTTAAAAGAAGACCATCACTCCCCATCTGCCCTTGCATTGCCTTCTCCAGGGAACCAGATACTTACTCAAAGCTGTCTAGACAAACCCAGGTTCCAGACAAAAGCAGGTTCAAGCTGGAGGAGGGGCATGATAGGCCATCCCTCCCAACCTTTTCATCTTATAGACAGGGAGACTTTGCAAACCTTGAGACTTTTATTTGTAACTGCTAAGTTGTTCAAATGGGCAAACCCTGAGAATGGAAGACTTCCAGACGCTAAAATCAAGACCAAATCCTGAGGAATCTACTACTCGCTAGGGTGTGTGGCCCCAGTCATTTAATCTCTGAGCACTGGTTTTCACTCATCCAACCTGGACCATTTGCTGGGGTCACTAAGAAGGTTCTGTTCAGTGCATAGCCCCTGGTCCAGGGCTGTAAGGCAACTGTGAGCACTCCCTTTCATCTCATTTTGCACCCACAGCACTTAGGGCAGCACCTGGCAGATAGCAGGAGCTTCATAAATGCTGACTGACTAGATCTATCGAGGTGGCCATGAGCAAAGCGCTTGTGCAGGCTCTGAGCGGGATGTTATTCCCCTCCCCTCCCACTTTCACAGAGTCTGGTTGGTCCTCTGAAGATATGTACAATATTTTTCCCATTAATAACCTCTTAAAGAGTGAGATGGTTGTCAGGTTGGGGTCAGAAAGGATGACGATTTTATCCGCACTGCCCTTTTTTTTTTTACAGGATGGCAAGCTACAGACACAAACTCACATTTGTGTACGTTTTCAATGTCTGCTGGGTCCTGCAAAATTTTTGTTAAGCCTTCCAAAAGAAGAGCAGCTTTGTGATAACGATACACAATATCCTCCGTCTGCTGAAACATCTCATCAAGGGCTGCTGACTGAACCTGGGGATACAGGAGAAAATCAGAACTTTCTAAAGCATCCCAAGCAAATAAAATGCATTTGAACAAGGCAGTCATAAATCTTGGAATTTAAAAAAAAGGCATTTTGCATTTCGATGAAACTATTAAGTTGAGTTAGTATGTAACTAACCAAATAATTAGCATGCTAGCATTCCACAAAAGTAAAATGCTACAAGATATGTAGATAAACACTATCACAATCTGATTTAGCCTCTTCTCCTAACCAAGGACTCATTTCTGGGGTTTGACACAATTCTGGCATTTCAAGATGCTGAAATATAAGGCCTGTGTAGTGGTCCAACACCAAAGTAGAGAGGCAGTGACAGGGAGACCCGCCCTGCCATTAACTTGCTGTGTGACTCTGGGCAAGTCCCTCAGCTGCTTCATCTGTCAAGTCAGACTAGATGACCTCTTTCTTCAGAAAAGCAAATCACGAATCATCAGCCCCGCTCTGCCTGTTGCCTCAGAACAGATGAGCCACAAGATCTGACAAAATTCATCCAAAGGGGGTGGCGGGGGTGGCAGTGGATCCTGTGAGATCCTTGAAAACAGGGACTGTCCAGCACTTCACACAGTGCCTGGCACACAGCTACTGGTGCTCAATAAAGGCGTGTTGACTGACTGAAACTAGAAAAAGAGATAAAACGGGCCATTTCACCTGCATGAAATGCAGTTTTTCACACAAAGTGAATGCTGATGTGATGAGAAGGGAATTGGACAAAAACCACTTCCCTCAACTACTTGACAAAGCTTTGCTCCCCAGGTACAAATTCACAGAAACACACAAGGCCCAAGTCATCTGACAGGACAGAAGCAGCCCAAGGGCTCGATGGTTCTCAGCTCCAGAGAGGAGGTTCCTCACCGCTGAGAAGACAAACATCCATCAAAGCAACTCTGAGCTCCCACATCACACTCGGCCAATGGGCAATGGTGACCAAGGCAAGGCGGGAGGGGTTGTGAAAAGCCAGACCAGGCTTGTCCCAACATTGTTAAAGCTATGACTCGGTCCAAGTGCTCTGGGAAGCCACTGACAATAAGTGACAAAAGAAAAGTGACTCTAGTCTCTAACCACCATAGCCTCTCCATCACACAGCTCAGAGAGCAGAACCAACTCCCAGTTTATGAGTAGAATGGAGTCCAGTTGGACCAGGAGGAACACAGAAAGCCTAGCTTGGAGGGACTCGTGTAGAATGGACTCCAGAAAACAGTACACCCAAGGATGAGGACAGACCCTGAAGCTGTGTGTGAACAGAATGGCCAAGTCCCACCCCCCCCTACCCCCCAGCCCTTTCCTGACAAAGGTATCAGAGCCTATGACTATGGCACACTGCAGAGGGCAGCAAAATTATTCAGTGTTGGTCAATTTTGCTCAACTGGTTTTTTCCCCTTTTTATCCTTTGTTATAAAGGCTGGATCTTTGGAAGAGGATGGGAAGGGGGTACTTTGATAAATGTAAGTGATGTGGAAACAAATGATGTCAATAAAATGTATTTTTAAAAATTAATCTAAGGGATATACTCATATAGAAATATTATCCCTTTGCCTTTAAATTATGAAACAGGTTCTAAACATATCTGTGAGCAGTTAATAAGCCCATTATGATTTAGATATCTAAATTAGAGATCTCTAAGCTAATTAAGTTTAGATCTTTAAATATAATGAATCAAGGCGTGTTCTGTAAAATTAGTCTTTCATGTTGTAAAGAGGCAAAGATTACCTGAAACTGCCTGGAGAACAGGTAATGTTCTCCTAATTCTCCTAATGGTGAAAATTTTAGATAAAATATCACATTTAAGCTTTGTTCAAGCTTTTCTTCCCCCCTCTCTATTTCTGATTTTTCACTGTCCACTTCTCCATTTCAATAGATACATTCTTGGTTCCATACGATCATATGATCAGTTTCTCGTTCATATCAAAACCTGGCAATTGGTAAAAGAAGTGGCTTATTTTGTTTCTATGCTGCTGCAACATGAAAACAAAACCTGAGTGTGAATTTCCGTTAGGTAAGTCATGGCACGCATTTTTATAATGACTTTATCACAGCCAAACTGCTTAACAGGCAGAAAATATTTTTTATAAAAATAACAGGCAGTTTCTACAAGTAAACCCTGAATAGTCAGGTCAACAAGAAACTACTAAGTGCCTAGTACGTGTTAGGAACTGTCCTAAGTTCTAGGGATACAGACAAAGAAAAAGACAATCTGCTCTCCAGGAACTCAGATCGGTAAGAGAAGAGGCTGCTGTTTGTCCTTCACTCTCGAGAAGAGGACAGTGACATTATGAGGGTGATGTCTTGACTTGCAAATAAACTGGATTTGAGTGGAGCAGCTGAACAAAGTCATTAGCCTCACTCTCTCCTCCAGTCATCAGAGATGACAGATAAAGGCAGACAGCTATAATCAAACAAGCTATGGGCAGGATAACCAGGAGAAAGCACTGAGGGTAAAGAGGACTAAAAAGCAGAGCTTTAGCTGAGACTTGGAAGAAGCCAGAGGAAGGATATGAGAGTGCTCCATCCGCTTGGGACAGGCAGTGAAAATGCAGTCAAGATAAAGAGGCCAGTACTGTTGGATCACCGAGTATGTACATGGAGGTCAATAGGGCTGAAAAAAGACTAAAAAGATTGGAAGGGACCAGATCATGGAGCATTCTACAAGCCAAACAGATCCTGGAGGTAACAGGAAGCCGCTGTGGTTTGCTGAGTAGGGAGTGAGAGAGGGGTGTGTGTGTGTGTGTGTGTGTGTGTGTGTGACATAGTCAGATCTGTACTTAAGGAAGATCACTCTGACATCTGAGGAGAGGATGGACCAGAACGGAGACAGCATTATAGCAAGAAGACCAACCAAAAGGTTAGTGCAATAGTCAGTGTGTTCACCAATGTCAAAAGAAAGAAAGCACGTGAGGAGTGGAGAATGAGGACACCTGTGACAGTAACAGGCAAGTTAGGCAAAGGTGAGGGTTCGTGGGAAAGCTACCACAGGCACCTTATAGCTATGCAGAGTTTAAGACATCTACAAGATATTAAGGGTTGGAGATGTCAGACTGGAGGTTAGGGCTATACAAATGAAAATGAGAATCCCGGGCAGGGAGATGACCATAAATCTGTGGTAGCTGATGAGATCATGAAGGAAATATCATAAAGGGAGAGCAGAAGAGGGTCCTGGGCCTTCATCTGTGAAAATGAACAATATCTTTTGGGGACACTCACAGTGAGTGGTCACAACCTGGACAACATTCCAGAAAAGGAGACTGAGGAGTGACCAGGGAGGTCTGAGAAACAGGAGGACCATGCCATCAGACGAGCAGCAAGACGACAGAGAACAGGCTTCAGGGAGGTCCAGAAGGACAAGCCTTGAGAAAAGTCCATTAAATCTGGCCACTAAGAATATAGGTAATTGTGGGGAGAGAGGTTTCAATTGAATGATGTAGCTGAAGTGAGAGCGGAGATGCGAACAGAAAGGCTGGGGTGGGGCAGGGCACGGATAGGAGACAGCCTTCATGGAGTTTAGCCACAAAAGTGGGGAGACGCAAAGAAAAGAGGGTGGGGGGAGAGACAGGGAAGGGGTGGAAAATCTAGTGAAGGTTTTCTGAGGACTGTGGAGACATACCTATAAGCAATCTGGGAAGCAACCAGTAGATGAGGAGACTAAAGATAAACGAGTGGTGGAAAGAGATGACAGGATGGTTCAATCATCTGTGCACATAGAAGGGCTACCTCTTCACGTGAGACAGGGGTGAAGGAGATGAGAGGAAGAAGTTGTTCTCTGTTAAGTGCCTGAATTTGTTCTCAGCTGAGAGGGTTTGGGAGGGGGAGCCATGGGATGTAGAAAAGGATGGCCCTGACACCGTGAGGACCCAATCAGCAGGATTTCCTGATTTTTCTCTGGCTTCATTCAGCAGCACATGAACAGGAATGATCCAAGGCTAAATTGGTGCCTTCCTCATGCCCTGCATGTACCCCTTCTGTGGTCTGTGCATGGAAGGCTTGTGGGAGGAGACCATAAAATTCACTTCACAGGGGTGGCTGGGCTGTGACACCCCTTGTGAAGAGAGGCTCCCATGGATGAGCTCATGGATCCACTGAAGGATCTCTAAAACATGGTGCATCTTTCTTAAGGGCAGGGCTGAGCACCTCATTTCTCTGTTCCAGTTTCCCACCCCAGTCTGTTTCCAACATTCCTTCCAAAAACTCTCTGCACTCCTTTCCACATACACTAGAACCACATCTTGACTGTCCCCCTTTACAGCGACCTTGCTAGCCCACCTCAGGGCCTTTGGTTTATGCCTTTATCATTCTGCCTGTGAAAATATTATCCATCCTCTAAGCCCCACTTTTCAGATGCCACCACCTCCATGATGCCTTCCCTGATTCCAATAGATGCAAAGGATTTCTCCTACCATGGACCACATAGCACTGTATAGTCAGGGCAGCACTCTATTAGACCAAGTACCATTAAAGCAGAGGGATTGCCTTCTTCGCTGGGTGACTCCTAATGTCAGGAATAAAACCTTGCACATGGCAAGCACATTTCTTGAATTCAATATGCAAATTATATCAGTCAAAAGAAGCTTTTAGATTTACTCCATTACAAAGTAATTACAGACATGAGGTGAAGACAATCCTGTACATTCTTTTGGAAGGAAGAGATGATGTGCCCTTTAAAGGCAGAAGCCTTCCCAATGGATAAATGGTCAAAGGATATGAACAGGCAATTTTCAGAGGAAGAAATTAAAGATACCTATAATCATATGAAAAAATACTCTAAATCACTTTTGATTAGAGAGATGCAAATCAAAACAACTCTGAGGTACCACATCACATCTACCAGACTGGCTAACATGACAAAACAGGAAAATGATAAATGTTGGAGAGGATGTGGGAGAGTTGGAACACTAATTCATTGGTGGTGGAGCTGTGAGCTCATCCAGCCATTCTGGAGAACAGTTTGGAACTATGCCCAAAGGGCTACAAAACCATGCATACCCTTTGACCCAGCAATATCACTTCTAGGACTGTATCCCCAAGAGATCATAAAAATGGGAAAAGGTCCCACATGTACAAAAATATTTATAGCAGCGCTCTTTGTGGTGGCCAAAAACTGGAAATCATGGGGATGCCCATCAATTGGGGAATGGCTGAATAAATTATGGTATAAGAATGTAATGGAATACTGTTGTGCTATAAGAAATGATGAGCAGGAAGACTTCAGAGAGGCCTGGAAGGACTTATATGATCTGATGCTGAGCAAAAGGAACAAAACCAGGAGAACTTTGTGCACAGCAACAGACACAGTGTGTGAGTTTTTTCTGGTAGACTCAGAACTTCATAACAATGCAAGAACTTAAAAGAAAAAGTTCCCAATGGTTTTCTCTAAGGCAAAATGCCTTCCACGCTCAGAGAAAGAACTATGGAATTCATTCGCAGAATGCAGCAGATCACGTGTGTGTGTGTGTATTATGTTTTGATTTCTTATATGATTTCTTCCATTTATTTTAGTTCGTCTACACAGCATGACTATAGTGAAAACGTATTCAATAGGAAAGTATATGCAGATCCTATATAGGATTGTGTGCCGTCTTGGGGGGGGGGGGGAATCTAAGTTTTATGGTAGTGATTACAGAACATTAAAAAAATAAATAAATACATACAAAGACAGAAGCCATCCCATCCAGACAGCCTCTACCACTCCCACTTCAACCACACAAAGAGGATTACCATTTCTACAGCACAGTTGTAGATGAGCTTTTCTGCAGTCACACTATTGATTTCATCAATGAATCTTTGCTTGTCGGAGAAGAAGCGATTCAGCTTTTCTGTAAGTTTTTTGCATACGGCGATACAGAATTTATACCTCTCATTCAGATTTTTGACAACTGGAAAAATTAAGATACGGCACAAATTTATCAATTTTAGAAGCAGAAAAGATCCCCAATTTGTTTCTTCCTACTTCACTACTTTAGCCACACAATTAGGATTGATCTTAGAAATGTGATTAAAAAATCCATTTTACCCCCTAAGGCTTTCTTTTGATTAAAACAACATTAATGAAGAAATCCTTTTGACACCTTTTTCTCCATCTGCTGCATAGTGCAAATACTTCTTTTTATTTCTTAAATAACTCCTATAAACTCTTACTTGAATAAGTAGTCACTGAAACTAGACAATAATTATTGTTGCTGAGTTCCATACCTTGTTTAACAGCCGTTGACGGGTTCAGTTTCCCTGATTTGATCTGGGCTTTGGCAAGATGCAAAGACGATGCAAGCAGCTGGGCTGCTTTCATGTACAAGACCAGTTGTTCTACTTGTCTAGAGAGCAAACACAAGGATTCAGCCTTTAAACATTAGACTTGACTTGCATCAGGCTAGCTCATTATCAGACTACTAAAATACACCTCACCATGCTCAGGTCAAAAAAAGAGAGACTTCTGAAGGTGAAATGGAACATGTTAGTCCCCAAGCCTGAATAACTATGCTCTAGCAAAAGAGGAAAATTAAAAGAAACACAAAGGATAGATAAGTCCACAGAAAATATAACACCATCATCGGATACCTCACATTCTAACCTAGAAATGTTGTGTGAGTGGCTGTCCAGCTCTGCTGTGATGCTAACATGACCCCTTCATGACTGTCTATAGGCACAGCAGCTACAGAAACATGAACAGGGGTCCAACCCCCTCTCCCCAACAATAGTAACCATATATGGCATCCTCTCCAGCTGATCAACACTGTCAAGAAAGAGAAACAAGCAAATGTGACCATCAACCATTTAAGTATGTCCTAAAGATAGTGGAGGCCTGGATCAGGCAACACTTATCCAAGTCATATTCTAACACAAAGAACTCACCATAATTCTTAAAAAAACGACACATGGGCAAAGTGTTTATTTTACTACTAAATGTTTGACAATGATTTGTAAACTGTTAAAAGTTATATAAACTTCAAGCTGAGACTTACACAAATGGAAAGAAGGCAGAATCATCCATGGGACATAAAGAAAATTGGGAGAAGAGTATTTGGTGGAAAAGAGCCTGGAGAGGAGGGGGTGACTTCCAAACTGGAGCACTGTCATCTGAATTTTAGCTTAAACCAATCTTTCATCAGCATTTTTTCTTTGAATTTTAATTTGGCTGTTTCCCTTTCAAATTGGGGCAAATGACTGCATTATCTACCTTTCATTCTCTGGGGTCAGTGACAAAGAGGACTGCATCCTCACTATCTCTGAAGACCCAATGCAGTTAAAGGCACCCAAGTTCAGTTTCAGGGACTCTGTAGAGGCAAGTTTCAGTCCCGTAGATGCCAGCACCTTCCCTCTCACATCAGTTTTCATCCACTTTCCTTGAGACCTTTCCTCTCCTGAAGTCCACTTAATCAAAAGTTCCTTTCTCTTTTTCCAAGGAGTCCAGCACGTGCCCCCACCACCTTCCCCTCCTCCTCCCTTTCTACTACCAGGGCCTTTACTGTCGAGAGATGCTCCCCTCCCTCCTTCCGACACTTTGTCTCAGCCAAAGAAGGGATGGTCAAGTCCTTAGCAAGGATGGGGTGTAAAGTCCAACATGCCTGTCTAACAGTGGCTTCCAAACCTTCTTCTACCCTCATACTGTCTAACCATGATCCTCATTCAGGCTTCATCTCCTTTGCTTTCTAATCTCACCTTTTCTTCTCCACACTATGCCAACTCCCCCAGCCTACCCAGAGACCACTGAACACCACCGGAGGTTTCCAAGTATCACAGCCATGTCATGTGGGTGTCCTACAAAATCTTGGGATCCAACCTTGACAAGGCCCACACTGCAGCAGAGCATTCCTCCCTAACCCACCCCCTATTTCGCTCCCCACAGAAGCTACTCTAAAACTTCTCCTTCCTTCAAACATCTTGTATCCTTTCTTGCCCACCATGAAGGAACCTGCAACTTACTGAGAGAAATGAGGCTGTATGATGGGGGTTCCCTCTTCATAAATAGCTAACAAGACCTAGCATTTATATAGGGCTGTAAGGTTTGCAAAGTACTTTATAAACATTTCATTTGATTTTCTCAACTGTGAGAAGGAGGTGCTATCAGGATCCCCAGGTTACAGTCAAAGAAACTGAGGCAAAAGTGAAGGAGCTTGCTCTTGGTCACCCAGCTACTGAGTGTAGATTTGAATTCAAACCTTCTGGATGCCAAAGCCTGGCTGGAGCATCTAACTGCCTCTCTTACATTCTCTTCCTTCTTAAAACACCATTCATTGACACCACCTACTTTCTGGCCTTGGATCCATCCATTCCCATTCATCTCCAGCAGTCTGAATTCTCATTCAACTTCCCTCTCAAATCCTCAATCTTCCTTTGTCACCAAAGGATGCCCAATTCTCCCTGACTCTTAAACAGTTTTTTTAAAAGCCTCAACTTCACTACACCACGCCTTCAATTTAGTATTGTCTTACATCCCCTTCACAAACTGCTTGAAAAAGCTGTTTACTCACACTGCCTCCAATCTCCTAATTGCTGTATTTGGTCTTTGCTCATCTTTGTCAACCTGCCTGTTGAATCAGACAGTGCTGACCATTCTCTCCTCCTCCTCTGACCTTTCTGACCATGCCTTCTCCATTTACTTGGCCGACCTGCCATATCCATCCTGCCCTCTCACTGTGAGTGTTCCCCAGGTCCTATGTTAGCCCTTCTTCCCTTCTCCATCTTCACTCTCTCTCACTTAGTCAGCTGATTAGGTTACTATTATCTCTATGCTGGTAGGTCATGGACAGTTCTGGTTCTATTCTCTAACACTCAGTTCAGCACCAATAATAGTCTACTAAACATTTCAAACTGGATATCCCAGAGACCTCTTGAGTTTGACACGTCCAAAACAGAATTCTGCTTTCCCCGATTTCTGTTGTGGGTACCACTGTCCTCCTCCTAGGGCCTCAGTTCCTCATCTTGGCATTCCCCTCTATTCCTCATCCTCCCTTGCCCCTATGTGAAATCAGTAAAGTCTGTCTGGGATCTAGGTCCTCCCCTGCAGTCATGTCTGCAGCTCTTGCTTAGATTATCACAAGAACCTCCTCACTTGTCTTATCACAAGAATCTCCTAACTTGTCTCCCGTTCCCCCAGCTCCAAGCTATCCTAGACCCAGCTGCCAAAATATTTGTCCTTAAATGCACATCAAAGCTGTCCACAATGTCCTCCTAAGCTCAATGGACACGACTTTCTTTGCTGTATTCTATGATCCAACCCCATGGCCTTTCTTCTTTTCCTACACATGATGTTCTATCTGCACTGGCCATCCCACATGGCACAAACACTCTCCCTTTTTCCCCTTCCCCTCACAGGGTCTTTCTCTTCCATGACAATGGTTTGAGCACCACCTTCTGCCTGAAGCCCCTCCCCCAACCACCTTGTATGTTTGCTTTCATTCACTTTAAAGTTACGGTTTATTTTTAGGCATACTTCTCTTGTGCCACATCTACGATGATGTCTGGCATAGAGCAGACATTTAAGAAATAACTGCTGACTGAGTGATGTATACCCACATTTGCACATGTCTATTTTATGATGTAAGCATCTTCCAAGCAAGGACTATTACTGCTGTTTCCTCTGTCTTCAGTCCTTAGCACAGGGTCTGGCACATAGTAGGCACTAAAAAGCACTTGGTGATTGAGAGACTTTTCCATCCTTAGAAACACCAGTCAAGTACCACGTGTATAATGTCAAAGATAAACATCTAGAGAAATTCTCTCACAGATAACAATTTAAAAGCTATGGAAAAGCCATTTCCAAAAAAAAAGCTAAGCTACCAGCAGTCATAAGAATGCTACAAACAAATTACAAAAAAATTCCAATGAACACAACTGAACTTTTTGCTTCATGCTCTTACACTGGCAAAAGTGAAAAGGGTAGATACTGGAGGGGGCTGGAGGAAGATGGCCACACCAGGGAACTGTTGGTAGAGCTGTACGCTGGTCTAACTGTTCTGGAAAACAGTTTGGAATGATGACAAAATGATACCACTACTCCAAGGAGGTCTGAGAGTGAGAGAAAGGTTCCATATATATTGAAATAATTGTAGCACTTGTGATAACAACAAAGTGGAAGGAAGATGTGGACCCGCAGACTGGAGACTGGTGGACAAGCATTTATTAGTTAGGAGCTTTGCTCCATGCCAGGCCCCATATTGGGCAATAAAAATGCAAAGAAAGGCCCTGCCCTCACAAAGCTCACATGGGAGACAGAAAATGCCATCTCAGAAGGAAGGCTCTGGGCTGGGGTTGGGGGGAAAGGCTCCTGCCCAGGGGGAATTGGAACAGTCTTGCAGGAAGCCAGGGGATGGAATGTAAGATTATTGTATCCTAAGAAACTAATGGAAATGGGAGAAACTTAAAAAGCCTGGGCACAGAGGACTGCACGTGTGTTTCAGACCAGCCAGTGTGCTCTGCTTGGCTGGACTTATTTGTTACAAAGGAAGGGGGAGTGGGGACTGTAAAGCAGCATGGTCATAAGAGGGAGAAAAGAGAGAGGCAGAGGACTCTAAGTCTTTCAATACATCAAAAATTGCTCCCATACATTCGGATGCTCAAGGAAAACATGGGGGGTAATACAAACCTCACAACTTCTGGCTTTCTCACCTGACCACAGACAAACAGGAGCAGTTTTTACTCTTGTATTGAAATTAATAAAGCTTCTTAAAACAATATGGAACAGCTTCAAGTTTCAAATATTTCCTCTCTGATGCTTTTTGTTTGCTGATGGCGTTGTTCAAAATAAAAAAAAGTTTTTGAAATAAGAAAAGACATGGCAGGACATGCTGCCTAGGGAGGGCCACCTGTAGCACTAGGGTCATAAATACACATTCCCAAGTTCCACCTAGAGGTCTTAGCACAATGAAGTTACAACAGAACAAAGCATTCTGGGTCTCCTCCCCCTCCCCTTCTGAAGTTTGCTTTGATGGGACTGGACAGAAGGCACCTACCCCCAGTCTTTGCTTAGCTGGCTTATCTGATCCACCACCACGCTCTCCTGGATCTGATACAGTGACACAGCCGACGTGCACAGCTCGGGGCTCCCTCCCCTGATGGCTGTCAGATCCAGTACGCACTCAGTGAACGTCAACATCGTATTCAGATGGCGCAATGTATCTGTGTGCTCCCTCTGTGGGGAAGAGGAGGATCCCTTAACTTCAATCCCCAAGACAGAGTCACCACCTGCCTAGGTAAGCTATGCACAGAGAGTCACGTATTCACTAGCAGATAAAAGATTCCAGTTTTAACTTCTGGATGGTAAAGAACAAAAAAAGGTGAAGTGTAATGGCACACGCGTATCTCAACCACTCCCTACAACAGTGGCAGAGCAAAGTTCACAGTTTCTGAGTAAACTCACTTCTCATCTAAGTCCTGGGAAGCCAGCTGTAAATAAGTATTCATTCAAACCAATTCAATGAGGCTTTGGGTCAGGCATGGTGCTAGGGGTCAGAGATAAAAGACAAAGACCAAACAATCTCTACACTCGGGAACCTTACATTCTCTTTAGAGAGAGGACAGGCACAGCTTCAGGAAAGAATACTGAAAAGCTCAGCTGTCCAGGACTTTATGCTGACAACACAATGTCACACAAAGGTTAATTTCATCTTTTTGTCAGAGCGCTCTTCAGGGAGCGCCACATTCCTCTCCCATGATACACAGAAATGTGTTTGTGTGACTTAACTGTCTTCAATATTGTTAAACTACCCAAAGGGCAGAAGAGATCTGGACAGGCCAACTGCATCTGAGTAAAGGTCTGATGTATTAAATACCTTTTTGCTTAGTTTTCCCCTAAATCTGGGTTGGCAGGGAAGGAAAGCATACAAGAAGGTGGGCATGATAAAAAGGGACATATGATGGGGAGGAAAGAATAGGCCTTAAAGGCAAAAAAGAAACCCAGCTGACCCAGTGGCCCTAAGCTGCCTCCAGGATCAGTATCAAATGCTGATCATAGTGATCAGCCTACCTGCTCCTTCTCCACTGGGGATAAGAGAAGACTGCTCTGAGCAGGGCTTTAATGAGACAAAAAGAAAACATCCTGGGGTGGGAGAGAAGCCCATAAACTTCCCACCCTCCCTCTATCTTCCTTGGGGCCACCAGAGGGCTTGGTTTCCCAAGGCAGGAAGAGAGGGAATGATGCTGATGTCCTCATTGAGTCTGGGGAGAGAAGTAAGCTGAAAGCTCTGGGGTCTGATGGGCCTTACTGAGTTTGGAGAACAGAATTCCTAAAACCCTAAAAGTCTCATCCAGAAAGGACAGCGTATTATTTCAGGATGCCCTTTAGAGCACCAGAACACATATAAAAGTTCTCATTTGGCATAAAACCCTTTGCTTAGTCTGTTGTAGACAACAGGCATTCTGGAAGGGGTGGCATGAGTAAGCTGGTCTTCTCCGATTTTTAACAATCCCTAAATGT
This sequence comes from Notamacropus eugenii, assembly GCF_028372415.1. Lineage (NCBI taxonomy): Eukaryota > Metazoa > Chordata > Mammalia > Diprotodontia > Macropodidae > Notamacropus > Notamacropus eugenii. Next base: position 41,290,642 of record NC_092873.1, on the reverse strand, counting down.
GTGTGTGAGTTTTCCCTCTTTTACAGAGAAGAACAAGCCATAAAAATACTAAATTTTTTGGTGCTGGGCTTCCTTGGGTATCCAGTAGGTCAGCACTTCTTAAACTGTGGCTTGAGATGGTTACATCTACTTTATTTGGAAAATAATTCAATAGCATTTTTTTGGATGAAAAAGACAAGGAAAAAAGCCTCCAAGTGTGATTTAGTGGTGCCTTTTGTCATTTGTATTAAACATGACATTAAATGCCCAAGTCTCTTTCACTACCTCCATGAGAGTTTCTTCTGGAAGTTCTGGAGCCTCGAAAGTGATAAAGCCCTCCAAGCTGGGAGGAGACGCCCCATACGGTGCATACTTCAGGCTGGGTGCTGCCTCTGCTCCCGGTGGAGAAGAACCCATATAAATGCCAGGAGGGGAGCCCATGTAGACACGGCCACTAGTGGAGCAGAGAGACCCTCCAGAACTGTTTGATCCAACTACATAAAAACAGAAAACACAGAGGAATCTCCTAGGGGTTATTCATCAATTCCTCTACTTATTTAACATTATAGGACTTATTTAACTACATAGGACTACAAGGACATACAAGGACCAATAAGGTGATATCAAATGAGAAAGGAGAGGGAAAATACGGGAACATATTCATAAAATTGGAATTCTGACTTAATCCTAGGCACAATGGTAAGAAAAACTATTTCCCCAAAAGGAGAAAATCACTTTTGAAAACTGTTTGGGTCGATCGTCACAGGCCTTCCAAGTAAGATCGAAAGCACCAAAAATTGCTCATTTATCCTTAAAACTACTCCATCAATTGATGATTGACATTTTAAAAATAGAATACCTTTACCCCATCTGCTCATTTTTCACTTTTAAAATGCTGTGAGATGCTGACTACAGATACTAGTTTGGCCAACTGTAAAATGAGAGAATAGGTCCTGAGAGGTTCTGGCCGGCCTGCATGGCCGACAGCGAGCCAGCAAACAGCACTGTTCGTATCGGGTCCAAGTTGAAATCATCTACAGTTATCAATCCAGACAGTACTTCCAGCCACCAGTCCACCTATCCCTGTCCAAAGCCAAGAAAGCAACACCTCACCTGAAGTTGTCCTTGTACGAAGAACCATCTGGGTGCAAGCAGGAGGTGTGGTGCTATTGGGAGGAGATCCTACCGTGAACATCACAGCCCTAGAACTGGCCCCGGTGGCCACAGGAGGTCCCAGAACAACTCCACAGGCCGCTGCAGGAGCTAAAAGAGGAGGGCACAAGGTATGATTTCTAGAAACACAAACCACCCCCAATATTATCTTGCTCTCCCAGGGTAATCTCTAGTACAATGGCAGGAGGTGTGCTGGTAGGGGAGTCCCATCTCCCACCTATGATCACTTGGACTCTTTAGCTCCATGATGGAAGAAGTCAAGTTAAGAGTAAGATGAGATGATGCCCCACGAGGACTTTATCCCCAGGGAGCAGCACAAGCCCGAGTCACTGCTATTGGAAAATAATCAGAGAACAGAATCTGGACACAACCAGACAACTGCTGAGGTCTGATGATGGCTCTCTTGGGCTACTGAATAAATATACTTGCTAAACACTGGATGTAAGTGAAATTCCATCAAACCAGCTCCATTTTCCTCGTTGACTTAATTATTAGAATCACACATTCATTCCTCAGAAGAAACTTTCATCCCTCAAACAATCCAGCATTTTCCCATCCACTGTCCTGCTCAGCCTCAAGCATCAGAATGTCGAAGGAAGCAGAACCACTCGACCCTGATGCTCACCCTGAGCTGCAGGCAGGTTCATTGGATGATTATCCTCAAAGCATCCTTTCTCTTCTCTACCAAACTCTTTCATAGCTGTCCTGCACACTAAAAATGGGGGCAGGAAGGACATTTTTTCCCCCAAGGTCCACACAGAAGCTACAGGATTTGGCATCTTGTAGTGATGCCCACACAAGTTCTAGGATATTCTCTCCCCTTTTCCCATTCTATTCCCAAAATAAAAGTGACTTATGGTAAAAATATGGCCTGCTGAAGAGCCAGAACAAAGTCTTTTTTCAGACTCTCCCCTTCAGAAAGAATTCTGTCAATATAAATTTAAGGAATCTTCACTGAACTAGCTCCAAGGTACATTACAGTTAAATTTCACATGAGTTGTCAAGGACAGCTAGCTAGAGCTAAGCCTACTCTGTATCTGAGGTACAAACTGTCTTTTCCGATCTGTAATCTCAAAAATTAGGTGCCTGTATAAACATGGAATCATCTACAAGAGAACCAAAAACCATTAGTGTAAAAACTAACTCCAAAACTAATCCTTGCCAACCACAGCTATTTTACCAACAGATTTCCATCATGGACACAAATACTACACACAGAAATACGTAGAAGAGTGCTCTGACTCATCTTGGAGGAAATCAGAGTCAACAGACTAAAAGCATGACTTCTGGTTAATTATTAGGATGAGTATAAAGAGGCCAGAAATGGCATTGTTTTTGCCTTGGTATATATCATCTTAAAACATTAGAGAGAGTGTATAAAGAACATGATATATACCTACATTTAGATATCTATATTGTTCTTAATTTACATGAAATTGGAAAACATCTTACTGGAAAATTTTTTAAATCTCACCAATTATCACAAATAAATATGCAGAGATGAGGACAAAAGAGTCAAAGGAAAAATAAGACTTACACAAAAATTGAGAGTTATTGCTTTAACAGCTGTGGAGAAAAGCAGCCAGGAGATTTGGGTTGTAGTTCCAAAGCAGTGTTTGCAACATGAATTTATTAAAGGAAAAAAAAAATTCAGCAGAATGATGTAGCTACCAAAATAGATTCTCTAAATTCATTAAAATCAAGAATTTATTCCCTACTTTTTACTTTTGTAGACTCATCACCATAATCACCACAAATTTCCAATACAATAAGGGCTTCCAGAAAGAATACTTTCCTTACTACAACCCTATGCACACACACATGGTTCACACTATTTAGGCTCCAGAGATAAGAGGCAGCGAAATGGCCCTGTACAGTTAATAAGTTTGGAACCTGACTTGGAATCCAGGTGCCCTGACTCCAAGTGCAGCCCTCTACTATATCACACTATATCTCGAAACAAAACTGAATTCAATTTCCATAATTTGCATTTTTTTAGGGGCAGGATATGAGTGGACTGGAAATAACAAGTCCCTAGGACAAGAGAGCCAGCACTAAGTAAGGGTCAAGATGGACTGGGTGACTTGAAGCAATCAATGAACCAATGAGTTAAATCAGCATGCATTAAGTCCTTACTACGTACCAAGGCATTGGCCAAGAACACAATCTTATAGACAAAAAGACAAGATGAGGGCGAAGAACACACTGAGTATAAGAAGGCTCAGAGAAGGACGAGAGGAAATTGGAATATCTTGGAAATGTTAATGGCCTAAGAGGATGAGGCAGGCTTACCTGTGGGCGATTAAGAAATGAAGGAGATAACTGCTGCGGAGGAACGGTGTAGTCAAGGTGTTAGGGAAGTGATCGATGTAAATACTGATGTCCAATCAAGGACAAAAGAAGGGGAATGAGAGTGAGGAGGAAGGCTATTGGGAATACTCAGACATATGTAAGCAAAAGATATCAAAAAGGATAGAGGGAACATCATGTAGACAGAGTACAAGGATTCAGAATTAAGAGTATTAAAGATCAATGGAAGAGAAATGGCCTGGAAGTTTATAGAAAATAATCAGGGCCTAGGACACAATGAACTCAGAGTTTCCAAAATCACCACACTCACAGCCACTAGCAGTCCCAGTCAGGTGTGTCAAGCAATACACACAGAAAACATTAAAGCAGACTTTTTTAAAAGGACAAAAATAGCACAAAAGAATGGTATCCTCTATGGGCAGGGAAAGAGCCATGTGAAGGTCAGTTCCTTCCTAAGAGCGACTATGTCACTGAGGTCTCTGTACTCCTAGGGTCTGAGTCAGGGCAGGATGGTCAGCATGCTTTTGGTAGAGCTTAAAGTGTATGGTGGAGACATTTTGGAAAGTATTACAAAACTGAACAAACCATCTGGCTCAGTGATTCTGTTAGAATGTTATTTTAAGGAACCATAAAAAGGACTTATTTATACAAAAAAAAAAATTCACAAGTGCTTTACTTGTAACAAATGCTTATTTATTAGTCTTTGCTGATGATTACATGCAAATATTTTTAAGGGAACATTTACCTACTGAGAAATACAAGGTTGAATTCAAAATGTCAGGTACCAAAGAAAATTGTTTTCTCTTTTCTATGGTGCCAAGTACTTTTAAGGTTTAATATGCTATTAGCAATGCTCAAGATTTCAGCAGGACCACTGTTGGATAAGAAAGTGTAAGTTTTACTCTTAATCTAAGTCAAAGACTTGCCATCTTCTTACCAACGGTTTTGATTATGAGTTAGACTTAGCTTTTTTCTCCCAGTGCTACAACCACCACCCAAAACATGGACTGATACTTGGGTAGGCAGGCAGTAGAAAGATGACCAAATGAAAATAAGCTAGTATTGCTTAACTTCTATGTTTAAAAAGAAACCTGATCCTCCTTACCTGTATCCATGGGTCGTTCTGTGTTGAGACTGTCTGTACTGCCCTGATACAGCTGCCCACCCAAGGGCATCTTCGCTTGTTGATCTGACAGTTTCCCAGTACTTACAGATCTATAAAAGGACAGTAATGTTGTCAATGGAAAAGACAATACTTGACCTTAAAAAAGCTGTTTTTAGAATCATAACTTTTAGAAGGGAAAATGTCCATGCTATTACTTTTTTATATAAGCTTATAAATAAAAATTGGTAAATGGAATATTTTACCTGCCAAATGTGGCTTTGCTGTGCTGCTCAGCTACCTGCCTTTCACTTCCTTGGGCTGAGAGAAAATGTGAGAACTCTCGTGGGTCACTCACATCTTTAGCTGGCACATCTGTTGGTCCCTGACGAGTAACCAAGGCGAGCAGATTGGAAGATGCTTGGGTTTTAGGAATCTTGGAAGGAGCTGTGGCCTAGGTAAATACATTTAAGGTGATTTTTAATAAAATGCCTACATATTTTCCATTTATGACACTCTAAAAGATGGAAACTCTGGGTGGAGTACTACCATGTTTCTCAACTTATAACATGGCTTAATAAACCAACCTTAGTGGGAGAGCCAATGATTGTTGGTAAAGGCGTTTTAAATAGCCAGTCAGAGCTCCTAGGAGAAGATCCCATGTGCTTGGTGGGGGAGGTCCCAAGGCTGACCGGTCTACTTGGCTGTGGTGAGTAGCTATATCCAAACCCTGCATGGGATGGACACACAGGGTCAGAATGCTGCTTTCGAAGCTTCTGTTTGTTCTGGTAGATGTCGGTGAGCGTAGGAGCGCTCTGCAGTCTAGCACCCAACAAAAGAGACTGTGGTGACTGGGACTGTGGTACTGGAGAACCTATGAACAAGAAAAGTGCAGAACACACATAACCAACATCTTATAGTGCTCCAAGTATGAGACACACAAGGCTCAGTCTAAGAACTAAAATGACAAGGATGCAAATGTCTCGTCTTTCCATGAGGCGCTGCTCTGAGCACGCTCTGGCCTCACCACAACATCCAGCTAACGCACACTGTGCTCGCTGCTCTCAGAGGACAGGATTTTATGGGGACAACTCCATCTACTGCCTCTCCCAGCAGCTAGCAAAAGGAAATAACCGGTTAACTAAGAGAGGAAAATAGAGTTAGAGAAATGGAATCAAACCATCCAAAAGTCTAGACCAGGGGTGTGAAACTATGGCCTTGAGGCTACATGTGACCCTCTTTGGTCCTCAAGTGCAGTCCTGTGACTAAATGCAAACTTCACAGAACAAATCCCCTTAGAAAAAGGATTTGTTCTATAAACTCTGGACTCAGTCAGAAGGCCACATCCAAGGACCTAGAAGGCCCCAAGTTCCCCACCCCTGGTCTAGACTGCCATGCTACATTTTTAACAAGAGTAAGAGTACTATGAAGACCCATAGTTCATTTTCTGCATCATTTATCACTGTTTGAATGAGATAATGATGTTTATTCATGATTGTTTGGTACCTAGGAGATAAGTTCCTGAAGCAATAATGACACCCACAGTGAAATAATGAAATAACTAAGAAGTAAACCAAAGATGGCACACAAAAATGCAGAAAAACTGAAGGGTCAAAAAAGTATCTCATTTCTACTCAGAGATCAGAGTAGGAAAAAATTAACCTGTAGAATTCCACTTAATCCCTTGGCTAACGTAACCCACCTGAAGAATTTCTACTCCTCGAGTCATGACCCTGCGGCTGTCCACAACAGCAATGGCCAAGCTGTTCAGGGATAGTACCAACTATAAGAGAAGGACAACAAATTGGATGCTTGACTGTTCTCTCACCATAACAACAGAAACACACAGCACACACTCAAAACAACATGGCAAATTAGGTTTTCAAAAACATCTAACAATATGCAATTTAGTTAGCAATCATTGTTAGAAATCACATTAAACAAACATGCCCACAACAGTTCTTTCAGTTATCCACAAAATGATTCTCTAAGCACACTTCTATCAGTGAACTACAGACTGATCTCTGATGCCTTCCTTACCTAATGGAGAAGGAGAATACGGTCTGGAGGACCCTGTGGACAGCCTACGCCCAGCAGTCTGTACTGTGTCTGCAGGGACTGGAGAGCAAGAGCCCATCTTCAGAAAGCCCAGGGGGCTGGTATTAGACCTTCGTACCACTGCAGATCTGAAAAGTTTGCAATTTTGTTTTAAAGGTGGAATTTCAAGAAAAAGCTCTTTAACCTAGTGCACTAAAAACTTGAGTTAAGCAATAAGCATTTAGTAAGCACTTACTGTGTGCCAGTCATTGTGCTGAATGCTGGAGATACATAACAAGGTCCAGCCCAGGCCCGGACCTTGAGAAGCTCCCAATCCCCTGGAGAGGACAACATGAAGAACTACACACAAACAAGCATACACAATCAACAAAGGGAAGGCACCACGATGAAAAGGAATCAGGAAAGGTTTCCTGCAGAAGGTGAGATTTTAATTGAAACTTGAAAATAAGCCAGGAGGCAAAGGAGGGAGAACATTCCAGGAGTAAGGGACACTCAGTAAGAATGTCCAGAGCCAAGAGATGGTATTGTCTCATTCCAGAAAGACCCAGGAGCCCTACGGCACTGAATGGGGAGGAAGGTGTAAGAAGACTGAAGGCAGGGTAGGGAGTCTTGCTTATGAAGGGCTTTGAACAGCAAATATAGGATCTTCTATTTGACGCTGGAGTTGAAAGGGGGCCACTAAAGTTTATGGAGTAGCAAGATTGGCATGGTCAGACCTGTGCCTTAGAAAAATCAATTCAGTAGTTGAATGGAGGCTGGACTGGAGTGGGGAGAGACCTGAGGCAGGCAGAGCCACCATCAGCCTATGACAATAATCCAGCATGGGGCAATGAGGGTTTGCACCAGGGTGAAGGCAGGGGGAGAGGAGGTGTATTCTAGGGTGCTACAAAAGTGAAATTAACAAGCCTTGGCAACAGCTTGGATGTGGGAGTAAGAGACAGGGAAGAGTTCAGAATGACTCCTAGGTTGAAAGCTTATAAGACTGAAAGGATGGTGCCCTCAACAGTAATACAAAAGTTTGCAAGGGCAAGGTTTTAGATTGGAGGAGAAGAAATGAGCTCAGTATTGGATGTGATGAGATGGAATATCTATGGGGCATTCATGTCAAGATGACTAATGGGAAGTTGAGGATGACTGGAGGTCAAGAAAGAGATCAGGGCTAGGTAAGCACATTTCAGAGTTATCAATAGAGAGATCACTGAATCCATGGGAGTGGAAGAGTGAAGTAGCACAGAGGGCCCAGGGCAAAGCTCATAGTTAGCAGGTATGCCTGGATAAGGATTCAGCAAAGGAGACTGAGAAGGAGCAGTCAAATAAGAGGGAGGAAACCCACAGGAACCCAAAAACCCAGAGGGAGGAAGCATCAACAGAAGAGAGTGATCCAGCATCAAAGGCTGCACAGAGGTCAAGGAAGATGAGGATGGAAAAAAGGCTGCTGGATTTGGCAACTACCTAGCTATCAACACACAAATGAAGCCAATTTCTATTCTTGTGTTGTCGTTGTACTAAGCCCAGAGAAGTGAAGAACCACCAACATGTAAAATTTTGCTTACCCATGGAACAAAAAACTTTAAAAGGAGCAAACCCCTGATGATACATGTGGCAATAATACAAGATCTATTTAGAAGGGGTAAAACAAAGCCAATCTGTTGATCATTTGGGATCAATTTTCTAGAAAAAACCAATAAACTTCTATGACCATTATATTATGCACTTTCTTACATGCCCACCAACTCTTAGGAAACATATATACTGGGAATCCATTCCCCATTAATATGTTTCCCCAGAGGGCTAAGAACTGAAGGGGGGCTTAGAAGTGCTCTAGTCCAAGCCTTTGATTTTACAAATGAAGAAACTGAGGCTCAAAGAAGGGAGTGATTTATCCACAGGCTGGAAGTGAGATTTCATCTGAAGTCTTATAACCAAGCCTTGGCCTGGGGAGGAACTCTAGCCCACTGCTCTGGCCACTGCATCAAACAGCTTTGAACTCACAGGTGCATTGACGGCCTTCTCTGTGGCCAGATTTGTGGAAGGTGCCATGGGAAATATGCTAGTGGCAGTCAAGTGTCATTATCATTAGTAAGGGCAGGGTGGGAGCCTAGAGGGTACTTAGTTTAGAAAGAACAAGACAAGTACCTGAACAGAATGAATGTGTGAGGATTAAACACCTCTTTTTTGGGCTAACAGCTCCTGCTCTGGAGTGTCTGTCTCAAGACCACAGGCCACAGAACTGAGGCTGATAATTTCCTCACTGGAAGTTCTCTCTACCAATATTACAGGACCAGGACAAAAACGAAAATGAAAAACAACCCAGACCCACACAGCAAACACCAGCTGAGTTAAGAACAGAAATTTATTTAAGACAGAAGCAGCTAATTGCTCATCATTCACTGGCAGACAATCAGCTGGCTGATGAAAATGCAGTAGATGTAGAAGACAGCGTGGAGGATGGTCTGCTAGGGCTGTTGAAACACTGTTACAAACAAAAGGAGGTTCCCATAAATGGACCCTGAACACTTCATTTGGGAACACTTTGTTCATATTAACAAGATAAACTAAAAGGTGCAGCTTGCAACAAAGACCAACCCAACTTTAATTGCACAACTAGCCACCAAAACAACTCACTCACCTTGGAGAACCATGGGGATTTGTCCCAGGGCTGGCTGAGGAGAGGTTTTGTTCAATCCTCTGATAATTCCTTAACTGAGTAGGCACTGGAATAGGTGCTGTCTCACTGTGAGGTGATGGGGAAGGCTGACATGGTCTGCAACCACAATGTTAACAAAGGTAAGAAAAATGCTGACAAGGCAGCTTCTCTCACCTGAACTATCACTGGCATATAGGGATTTTAACATTCTATATGTGCATGTGAAAATGACTTGAGAAGTTTTTCTGGGATCAAGTGAAACACAATGACTTTAAAACTTACTTATCTGAATCAGGTTCTTCTCATTTTAAAATGTTCTTCCCAACCCCCACTTAAGACCAAGAACCACGAAATGAACTGACAAAATCCAAACACACAACGTAATGGAGAAAGTTCCCATGAGTCCCACTGGCAGACCTCTGCACATTAAGGGAGCAAAATAGGTCTAAGAGAATCTATTGCATGTAAGAAAAGGATGTCCAAAAGCCAAGAGGAGTGGAATGTTTGTTTACAAAAGCTGTTAATAAGTAAGATGGCCCAAGGACCTCAGAATTTCCCAAGATTAAAAACATGTTGTATGATTCCTCTCTTTAAACACCCACATACTGTCTGTTGTATAATTATATGAACTACGTATAAATAGGCCCAAGGATTTTACCTCCTTCCTCAGTTTTAATAAACATAGAAAAGTCTATCAAAGGGGTATCAAAGTGATCACTATCAGAAATGCATGTAATATTATAATTTCACACTTCTACTTTAATTTCTAATCCCAAACCAAGTTTTAAAAACTCCTCATGGCTCAGGAGCAACCCCATGTGTGAACAGGAAAGCATGCTGAGCTGTTTCCTTTCCTAACAAAGCTTTGTGAATTCCCTCTTCCCAAAAGAATCAACTATAACAAGACCACACATTCAAATGCCCCAAACAAATGGCATTTATATACTAAAATATGACAAGGAGATTAATATTTAATCTAACCATTAGAACGTTTTAACACTCTAAATTTAAAAAAAAAACCACCAATACATTTCAAACATCAGAGAAATATTCTTTACCTTTTAAGTATTCAGATTAAATTCAATACAATTATTCATGCTTTTGGTAAATGTAGACCTAATGTACACCTGAATTTTGCTGTAAACTAGAAAACAGAAAGGATTCATTTTTATTTCAAGTAAGATGGACTTCTCCGAAGCCAGCTACAGGGTGCCTACCTTCATTATGGTCCCCTGTGATAAGTGTGCAAATGACCCAGCACTGTCCAGAAGGTTACAAGTCAGTGACTGAGCATGGCATGTGTGACAACTATGTCTGTTGTCAGAGGGAAATTCATCAATAGATGCCTTTGTATTTTTCTTACCATGACCACTTACTAAAAGGTGTAGAGTGTATGATCTCCAGAATGCCAGGAGGACTCCCACCAATGATTCCATAGACATCTGAAGTATTCCCATAAAGTGTTTCCCCCCAGCAATAGGGCACATGCTTGAAGGCATTCCAAGAGCCTACCACAAAGCAACCAAGAACAAAGACTGCACTAGGGGCTTCTTTTTCCCCTGTGGTTTTACTGTAATGGGCAGAATCACAGGATTGTTGCTGCAGAGCTGGGAAGAACATCAGGTCATCCAACCTAACATCCTCATTTTGCACATGAGAAAACAGGCACTGGGAGTTAAGTGACCTGTCCAAGGTTGTCACAGGTACTGGATTGTCAAGAGGTGGGACCTGAACCCAGGCCTTCTGGTTCCAAGCTCTTTTCATTGTGCCATGATGTCCTCTTGGATGGAAAAACAGAAAGTGTTACGAAAATATTTGCAGAAACTCTTTTTGTGGTAGCCAAGAACTGGAAATTGAGGGAATGTCCATCAACTGATGAATGGCTAAACAAGTTGTGGTATATGAATGCAATGGAATACTATTGTGCTATAAGAAATGATGAGCAGGCAGACTTCAGAAAAACCTGGAAAGACTTGAATGAACTGATGCTGAGTGAAGTGAGCAGAATACAGGAGAACATTGTGCACAGTGACAGCAACACTGGGTGATGACCAACACTGACAGACTTAGCTCTTCTCAGCAATGCAAGGACCTAAACAGCTCTAAAAGACTCATGATGGAAAATGCTATCCACATCCAGAGAAGAAATATGGAGTCTGAATACAGAGCAAAGCATGCTGTTTTCTCTTTTTGTTTTGTTTTTTTCTTTCTCATGGTTCCTCCCATTCATTCTAATTCTTCTATACAACATGACTGATGTGAAAAATATATTTAGCAAGAATGTAGAGCCTACATCAGATTGCATGCCATCTTAGGGGGTAGGGGAGGGAGGCAGAGAAAATCTAAAACTTATAGAAGTGAATGTTGAAAACTAAAAATAAATTAATTTATTAAAAAAAAAGAAAAATAGAAAGTGTTTGAAACTAGATTTGTTACAATAAAAAATCTGACACTATCCAATTATGATACTGCCCCAACCATTGTCGATCCCCAGCACTAGCAAGTTAGACACGTTCAAGTGTACAAGCAATGTACACCTCCCTACGAATATCCTAAAAGAATTAATGTGACTGACCAAGGGCTTAGAGTTTGGCCCTTTTTCTAATTTAATGAATCATACTTCTTTGATACCGACAGTCAGCAGCTGCTCATGCCAAAGCGCTGAACCTAAGCTTGGTTCCACTATCACAGGAAAATCTACTTGTTGGGGCAACTTCATGGAAAAAGGCCTAAACAAATGTTATGTCTATAGAAGGGACGAGTTACAGCTCTGAAAAGCTTATTACAAATAGTACAAGTGTGGTACAAACTCTCTTCCTACTGAGAAAATCAGAAATAGTTGGTAATTGATTCTGTTATATATCACCAACATTTTGTAAAACTGCCAAAGTCACCTTTCTTTGTCTTTGAATTAAATTCGGAAGTTCATAAAGTCAGTCTTCCTCTCAGAGGTAAGTTTAAAGGTTCGTTTTCCCCATATATCACTTTAATTAAAAGAAACCTGTTATCTCTATACCATTAGCTGTCCTTGTGCAATTAGAGGAAGTCGGTTAACTATATAGCATTAGTTACTCTTGCAGATTAACTAAATCAATCAGAATTCCCTAGCAAGATGGAAGGCAGGGTCGGTCCCACATCCCTGATTTCCATCCAATCATATTTCTCCCCAAGCCTCAGTCGTATTGTTCTCCCCAACTACAGTACTGCATTCTGTTTTTTGGATGCTTCTTCTTTTGTCTATAAAAAAAGATATGTCTGCCCTCACATGGGGTCTTAGCTGAGGAGGCTGAGAATTTGCTTACTGGCAAATTCACACATCGTTGATAAACTGTGCTTAGAGCTTGTGCCTCAGTTTACCTTCATTTCAACTGCAACATAACTGCTTCATGACTGACATAGGGATATATATTCCTCTAGGAAACCATCTAACTCAAAACATTAATTAAAAAAAAAAACCACTTTGTATTGCCAAAACTCACTTAAAAGAATTTCAAGATTTTTCTTAAGTGAAATAAAAGCAAATACTACAGTAATCCACCAAACATTCTGACATTGAAGACATTAGACTTTATGGAGACTGTCAAGATGTTGAAAAGTTGGATGGAGAACCCACAAATTTAACTTAAATATTACTTTCTAATATTATCTTAAACATTAGTTAAATAATAATAATTAAATAATATCTTCAATATTGCTTTCTAATCACTTGCCATTAGTACCAACACTCCTAGTGCTAATCTACTGTAAAAGTTTTAACTTTGGGGCAGGGGGAAGGCAGCAGGGGCGTGATTTCACTGGCGTAAGGGCTCCCGATGCAGCCAGTTCAACGCCTGTTTGATCACTTCTAGGGTTAGTACTGAGGCACTCAGAGGCATGACATGACCTACTAGACACTGTGTCCAGAGGGTGCCAGCGGAGGATAAGCTTGAAACTACAAGTTCCTGAGTTCATAGGTAGTGTCCACTATTCTAAAACCCTCCTGATGTGAAGGGCTTACTTTATTAGCGAGAGGCACTAGGCACATCAACACACCCACAGGCAGCATGCATGGGAGAGTGAAATGATACTGGACTAGGAATCAAGAGGGTTCAAGGAAAAAAATCTCAATTAATCATCCCCAGTGCCTGCAGGGAGGTCGCCTCACATGCAACATCGGGAGCCAAGACCAGACCGTCTCCAGCCATTATCACAGTTCTGAGTCTGTAATCTCGTAACTTAAATCTGAGGAGCAGCAGGTGCTCCTTTAGAAGACTTTACTGTATCTCCTCAAGGTTAGGAATCAATAAATAAAATCTTGCCCAGATCACACTAAAATATGAGCATTCTCAAATCTATGACCTAGCAGTCAATATAGTATACATCATAAGTTTTATGAGAAGTAAGGTTTTTTTAAGTTACGAATAAGACTGAGAAGCAAATAAAAATAAACCACATGATTTTTTACCCTAAGTAAATTTCAGTAATCTCACTTTAGTCATTTAGTAAAGTTTCATAGTAAAGTCTCAATTTAGTATTGTCTGAAATTCTATCACAATGAAAATGGTGATAACTGAGAAGTTTATAATCATTTTACATATAGACTCAACTAGGTGGTGCAGAGGCCAGAGCAGTGGACTTGAAATCAGAAAGATTGTGTTAGAACCCTGCTTCAAACACTTACTAGCTGTGTGACCCCAAGCAAGTCACAACCTCTGTCTGCCTCAGTTTCCTCATAGTGACTATAATCAAACCGGCCTCCCAGTTATAGTGAGGATCAGATGTGACAACAAGCATAGCGCTTTGAAAACCTTAAAGCACTACGCTAATGCCAACTATTATTTTTATTGTGACTAGGCAGTTACTATATGAAAAATACTTGGAATGACCAAATATTTAAACTCTAGATTTTTCTTAAGACCAGGCGCCCAACATACACCTACCCACCTGGTGCCTGAGCTAGAAGGGCTCTATCGAGTAGAGTTGGAAGAAGGATTTTGTGATGTTTCTGAGCTCCCAGAAACAGTTAAAAGACTGTTTTTTTAAAAAAGAGGCAAATGCACTGATAAAAAGGTGAGAAAGATAACTGGGAGAAAAAAAAACATTGTTAATTCATTTAAAATATTCACATTGCTGTTCTGATGTGAATATTAGTTTCCAGTTTAAAATTAAAAAAAAAGAAATAACCCAGCACCTTGGCAACATGACTGTTCCCAAAAAACAGAGCCTGGGCCACAAATGTGAAAATGTTCAGAATATTCTGGTAATGATGTTGAAACATACCCTCCTCCACACACCAAGAACTCGCTTGAAGCCCTTCTGCCAGCAGTTCCCATTGGCATATCATCTAAAAAAAGAAAAAAACAGTTAAGCCTAAAAAGTAGTCCCATCTTACAGATGTCCCCTACTGGGACCAAATGTTCCTCACAGTGGCCAATGGTCAATGTGGCTCTGTTCCTCCATATACCTCACCAGGTCCCTCCCAACTCCCACCCCCAAGCACATTCTCAGGTTCCTACATGTTTGTCACTACAAGCTTCTTTGAGGACAGAAACATGTGTGGAACCCCTCCTGAATAGGTCTAAATAACAAAAACACCCCACCCAGGCAATATCCCTGTGAATAAAAAATATATATTTTTAAAATAAAACCATACCACATCATATAAAAAGGGGAAAAAATCAAGAGAATCCTCTTAATATTGGCAAATGGCTTTTAGCAGAATGAAAATCCAGTAGAAGAGAAGTTCCTTAAGGGAAGGTCTATCTCTGCCCAGCATCCCCATAGGATCCTAGCTTAGGCACTGGAAGGGGCCACGCCCCTCATTTACAGATAAGTCAAGTGAGGTTCCTGCCCAAGCCTTTCTTGGCAGTAGTTTGGGAATGAGTGTAAATAGCAACTGTTTCTGTTTTGGACAAAAACCCTGAGGTTCTTCCCCTCCCAGACTGATTTTTTTTTTGGACTAGGTGAAATAGGCCATTCTTAGCCTCATTTCTTACCTAGCCTTAATCACTGAATGGGCGTTGCCTCAGACAGGCTCAGACCTGTGGAGATCTTAACTTAAAAAAGCCCGGGTGAGGCTGGTGACTCTGCACAGCCCTCCCTCACTTACATCCACTTCACTTGCATGTCATGGCATCACATCCCTGATGTCATAGTCCTCTTCAAGATCAAAGCACAAACAATGAGCAAGTGAGGCCCAGAGAGGGTCCCGTGGCAGTATCAAAGAAACTGGCATCCTCTAACTCCAGAGCCTGGGCTCTTTCCAATATGCCATACTGCCTTAGTGCTTAGCACAGTATAGAAGCTGACTAAGTACTTGTTGATTAAATTTACCATATAAAGCAAAAAGGGAATTTGAAATTGGAAGCAAAAAGAGACCAGCACACTTTTTAAAAAAACCAATCTTATCCACACTTTGTCTACGTCACATCAAATTTGTCTATGTCACATGTGCCTTCCCATCCTCTTACTCCTGGTATTTTTTAAAGATTTCAGAAATCTTTCAGAAATCAAAAAACATTAAATTTTAAAACACAGAAGAAAGCTGGAGTAAAGCAGTACAAATGAAGTGTCAATAAAAGTGCACCACATACCTACCATTATCTACCTAAATGAAGCAGTCATTCCTCACTCCTCCCCTTAACAAATCCAGAACCTACAGTCTTGTTGCCCTTCAGCTCCTCCCCATTCCCCAACAATATCTTTTACCTTAATCTTTTTAACAAACAGTGATGACCTTGCTGGGACAAATTAAAATCTACAGTAATACAGAAGAGTTTGAGGATGCAGCTCTTCATGGGAATCAGCTATGGAACACTCTGGCAAAACCCTTAAGAACCCATCTTAAACTCTCAGTTCCTCATGGACTTCTAGAAACCTGTACTTCCAGAAAGCTAGAATGCCCACCTCCAACCTGAGTTCATGTCCTCAGTCCCTGTGTCTATCCCACAACTCTCCCTACTGGCCTTTGCCACTCACTGGAGTCCAAAGCCCTCCTAAGCCACACTCAACTCAGCTGTCACAGCAGTTTGAGATCAGCAGCACTGATGAGAACACTAAGGTGAGGACCTTATAATGGACTAGGTGGGTCTGAAGGCCCTCAATCCGGGAAAATCATTAACATGCCAGCATACATGCATCAGGCTATCTGACCAGGGAATCCTGTCACACTGTGCTGGAGTCACTAACACTGGGAGGCAATGGTTCATTTTCTCAGGCATTTCAGGAGCCCCATTTGGAGGTTTCTTCCCTCCAACATCAGGGCTATAAAGTACATTTGTGTGTGCCCCAAGAGCACACACCAATTATTCATATCCTTTATAAATAGTTCATACCCTTTAACAAAGACATCTCTCTGCTGGGCATAAACCCCAAGGAAGCCAAAGACAGAAGAAAAGTCCCGTATATAGACCAAAAAAAGCCACAGCATCATTCATTGTGGTAGCATAAAAACTGGAAACAAAGCAGACGCTTATCAATTAGGAATTCATAAATTACAGTATGTGACGCTAATATATTACTGCAACGTAATAAACCATGAATATAAGAAACTCAGAAACATGGAAAAACCTATCTGTACTTAGATAAAATGAAGTAAGCAGAACCAGGAAAACCACGTACCGTATGTACAGGACAACCAAATAACGTAAATGAAAAGAAAACAAAAATGAAAGATTCCTTTTCCTCCCTGGAGGATTATATTCAGGTTTGCTAAATGAGTTATTCTGGGTTGCACAGCAGGGCAACACTGGTCACAGGATCTGAAAAAGCCTGACAAGTTTCAATATGTAACAAAATGAATGGAAATAAATGAAACTGGCTTATAAGATTAAAAGGGTAGAGTAGGGTAAGGCTGAAGTTTATAAGCCACCAACCCATCTATATATCATTATGAATACAAGTACGCTGAAAGAAAACATACAGTCAATTACACTAACGTGGTTTGTGATTGACTTTAACCTCTGCTATTTTCCAACCTTACTTGGGTCTGGTCAGCGTCCACCTTTGCTGTATTTTGACTGGTCTTCTGCTCCTAAAACACACTGCTTGTACCTGTCCTACTAATCTCACCTGATCTCCAATTTTCCAAATTTCCCATTCTAAATTTTATTTTTGTCTTCCAAATCACTAGCAAATTCCTTCATTTAATTAATCGATAAAATGGTCCTCAGAAACTATTTGATAAGAACTGCTAGAAAATGTGGAAAACAGTCTGATATAAATTAGGCTTAGATCAACAACATCTTATACTGTATTACACAATAAATTCAAAAAGGATTCATAAACTGAATAGTAAAAATCATACAATTAAAAAAATTAAAAGAGAAGCTAATCATATACCTTTTGTTGCAAAGGATAGAAGAGGAATTCTTAACCAAGCAAGGGATAGAGGTAATTATTTAAAAAAAAAAAAAAAGGAACAAGTGTAATTACATTAAACTGAAAAGCTTCTGAAAAACAAAATTAATCCAACTAGGATAGTAAAGGAAGCGATTAAATGGGGGAAAAAAATCTTTGTATCAAATTTGTCAGGGATTTGGTATCCAAGACATACAGACAATAGACACACACACAGACACACACATACCAGCAGACACACACACACAGACACACACACACACACACACCCCACACACACACAGAGCTACTCTTCAAGAGATCAGCAGCCAAAGGATAGGAACAGTTCCCCAAAAAATTACTATTAACTATGAGAAATGCTCCAATTCATTAATAAGGCCATTGCAAATCAAACTAACCCCAAGGTTTTACCTTATATTCAGCAAACCAGAAAAAAATGACAAAATATGGGTATTGTGGGAAAATAGAAGCACCATTGCCTTGGTGGTGGAGATGTGAATGAGTACAACCATTTTGGAAAGTGAAGTGACCAAAAGGTCCCTACTCTTTGAGGTAGAGATTCCACGACTAGGCATATGCCCCAAGGAGGTCACTGGCACGGCAAGACTTAGATGAACTGATGCAAAATGAAGCAAGCACAGCCAAGAAAACAGTGCAGGACAAGGTCTGAAACAAAGTCATGGGGAAAGAACAAGCCTGACCCCTTAAGAAGTGCTAGGAGAACATGGCCCCACCCATTCCTTAGTGGAGGTAGGAGTTAACTTGGCCATGGAACAATGCCAACATTGCCTTCAATCCTTTTTTCCAATTTATTGATTGATTCTGCAGATTGCTTCTCCCTTTTTTTTAAAATACTCTATATTATATGGGATGACTGTCAGAGAGCAGGAAGAAGGCAATATAAAAGAAGACATTTAGGTGATATAAAAACAGAACATAGCACTAAAACTTATTTTACAAAAGGATCCCAGGACCATTACATGTGAGACATCAGACAATGTGTCTACCCAAGCTCATGCCATGACAACCACCCCTCACACGAAATCTTTGCTTCGTTCGCAATTATCACCGTAGTATAACCAAAACCATGCCTTCCTTAGCTTATCCATGAGAATTCTGCAGATAATGGGTCGGATGTTTTCCTGAACAGATTGTGTTTGAGATCCCTTCCTTGATATCACATTATCATGGAAAGATACTTCATTGGTCTGGCCTAATTCGCACTAACAAAGCCATGCTCGTTGGCTCCCAGTAGCTTTTGCTATCCTTAGCAGTTGCTAAGTTGTTTAACAGTTGGTTCCTGTATCTTACCAATCAAATATTCAGCTGACCACACTAATTAGTCTCCTTAAAAACAAGCACATTTACCCTTACATGGGTCTTCCGTTCTCATTTCTCACATCTAATGGGGAAAATAACATTTGCCAATTCTCTAAACAATCCAGGACATACATGTTTTTAGACACTAGCAATTTGATTATTCACTTTTAGGTTAAACCTTTACTGATGTAGCTTAGTTTCTTTCTTTATGGTTTCCCAGTCACCTTTAAGGGGGGGATGTGCCCAATTTAGTTGAAAATCCCTTCTGTCCTTCCTGTAGCTCAACAAACTCCCCAAAGTCCTTGGATGCTTTGCTGTGAAAGGGAAGCAGCCAGGTCAACCAAAGGTCAGCTGAGTCAAGCTGAAGAGGGCCAGACTTTATTGACAATGGTCCCATGACCCAAGGACCAGCCTCTGCACGATGGGAAGGGCTGCTGACCCGTGGCATATTATGCCATGGTGATAATGGAGGAGACCTAGTCCAAGTTAGTGAAAGGTACGAGTACAGTGAATTAGTGGAAGTTTCAAAAGGTACAACACGTACCTTGTTTCCAAAAGCACAGGTTTTTTCTTGTCACCTTTAATGTTCTTTTTCCAATGCATCCTTCCTCATGATATACTAATCCTGGTTCACTGGTTTTCCTAAATTTCACTTGCCTTTTCAGGCAAATTTCATTGGCAGAAATGCACAGATCTCAGGGCTTGGAGTCAGGAGATCTGAGTTCAAATCCAGCTCTCAGACACTTACTAGCTGTGTGATCCTGAGCAAGACATTTAACCTATTTGCCTCAGTTTCCACATCAGTGAAACAGAGATCATAATAGTGCCAATTTCCCAGGGTTGTGGTGAAGATCAAATAGAATAGTATTGGTAAAAACTTAGCCCAGTGTCTGGGACATGGAGACCGTTACATAAATGTTAATTATTCCTTTCCTTTCCTTTATTATTATATTATACCCTTCCTTCTTTTCCCTTTCCTATTCCTTTATCTTAGAACAAAGAATAAAATCAATTTGTAATCATTTCTTCTAAAGTTTCCTTCTACCTTTAGATCCCAAACACTTCCTTGTGAGAAAGTTAACATAAGTCTGGCATGATAAAGGAGTAATTCTGGAGAGTTAAAAATCCATTAATAAATTGACAAATGGTACCCTGCAAGAAGATACAATATCTTAAGAGTTCTAAGAAATTTCAGAGACCATCTAGTAAGTTCATTCTATAGATGAGGAGGCCGATTTGACATAAAGCACAAGAAATATTCAGATACAAAAACTATTTTAAAAAACAAAATATTCCTCGGTGCACAATAGAAAGAATACTCACATGAGTGCTCTGATGAAATGTTATGGGGAACCAAAACAAAGTCATCGGTGTCACAAGAAGAGTTCTTACTACTGGTGCTGGCAGAATCTTTAGACACCTGTAGATAGTTGGGAGGACCCAAGGGCGGGGAAGATAAGTTGTCTTCCTGAATGTGCTGCATATCTGGAAGGGACTGAAGATGACAAAATTAAAAACTAGCCCAATGCCTAAATTCAAGCAACAGCAAACAATAAAACCATGAATACTCTAAAACTTGTCACAAAAAAGGGACCAAAGCAAAATTGTAATACAAGTGAGATTTCACAAATGCCTATTTTTAAAAGTTTTCCATTTAGAAAGAAAAAAAATGAAGTTATCTTTGCCCATATATCCTATTTAAAGGGTTCTAAAAATATAATGACCAAGCTGGCCCCCAAAGAAAAGATATGGAATGGGACCGCCTGCAATTCTTTGTGGAGGTGAGGAAACAGGAGTGTGGAACACTGCTGAGAATGGGAGACTTTCAAGGTGTTGGCTACTTTTGTTGAACTAGTTTTTGTTCTTTATTATAAGGGACAACAAAGGGAGTTGGAAGAAGGGCAGGAAAAAGATATATTGGGAAATACAGGTGATGGGGGAAAAAAACTACACATATATTAAAGTTGGGAAGACATCTTCAGAAAATTTCATGTAGTTGGTAGGAAGTAGCCAAAGATTTAAAACTTATGACATTTCAGAGAATTGTTTCACCATAAAAGAACTAAACTAAAAGAAACATTCAGAATGACAATGTTTCCATATATAAAATGAAATGGAAATTCATAACCTTGGGTTGTTTCGAAGACTGGGCAGAATACAAGGAATAAGGACATTTAAAATTTCAAGTTTCATCTATAGTAACAGAATCAAAGTTTTGGAAAAATCTTTTCAGTTTTGTTTTGTATGGGGGAGTGAAGAAAAGTTTGGAAATAGCACCCAGAGAGAGATCCCAACACAAAGCAATCCAGCCCAGGTTCTGTGTGTCATTAGGGCCAAACCGGGATTTACCTGATTCAAGGATCCCAACTCTAATGGGTAGTTTATAATCTACTGACAATCTCAATTAAACAGTTTTAGTAACTTGTTTATTGCCCAAAGTGCCAATGACTGAGCTAACCCTAACCCTAATCCTAGAGGTAAAAATACTAGAGTTGTTTTAACTATCTTCCAGTCTAAAATTAGACTGTAGATCTTCACTGATCAGTTGGATTTTCCGCCCACCCCAGTCACGTCTGTGTAAAACTTGTGTTGGTCACATACTACAGACACAGCTTATATCTGGATGATCTCTCCAAGGGCTGCAGCATCATTCCCCCTAGCCCAGTCCACAGATAATGGAAGTTTCCTATGTTAAAAGCTCTATGCAGTCATTTGGCCTTGCACAGACTCTTGAGTCCCTCAAAACTGGAACCTACACAAAGCCTAAGCCTCTCCCTTCCTAGCATATCTGCTCCCTCTAGGAGGCCCCTTTCCCATAGAATTTACTGAAAATCTACTGAAATTTCTCCTTTGGGCACAAACGAGCTCCAGATTTAGACGACCCTGGGCTTCTTTGAGGAGCTCAATGTCATTGAAAATTCAGCCAGAGAGATTGTCAAGGGATGGAACCCAAAGAGCACCTAGATTCAGTAGGGTCACCAAGCTTTACAATTCAGTTAGGGACTGCCTTAGCAGTAAAGAAAAGGGGATGGGACAGAGGTATTCAAGGTGAACCTTTGGTCCAATCGAGTTGTTATTCTACATTTCCCAATTTCTCAGGGTGCCCTTTAATTTAACGTGTCTTTCATTTTACACAGCAGCAATTCATTTGCTTATAGGAAAATAGGTTTCTCAGAACTTGTGTTTTATTTAATACAGTAATTTTGTAGAATTGTTTCAGAGCAAACCTTTCAAAGAGGTCTTATTTTAGGAAGTCAAGTGAAATTAGGACTAATTTCACTAACAGCAATTGTTTGACTAAGGAATTTTCATCAAGCTTTAATCTACTTATCACTTCCTGAACGCCCTTTTCCATTAGACCCAGCTCTGCTTCTCCAAAAGGGTCTGGAGAAGCGAAGGGAACCTCTCAAATACTATCAATGGTGGCAGCGGTCACAACCTATCCCCTTTACATTTGCATGGGGGCTTTCATGGAATGTTAACAATTTTCATCAAGGTAAAATGGGAGGAAATAGCACATCAAGCATCTGAAAATGCTAAACTAGAGATGAGCTCCTAGCTTACTCCTTGTCAAGGGTGACTTTTGGTACCTCTTATAAAAATACTGGGCCCATTAATCCAATCTAACTAACATTTATGATCAGAGTATATATAAGGTACGGACAAAAACCCAGCCCACATCTTCAGAGAGCTTACATTCTAATGGGGGAGGACAGATAAAACATACATTCAGGGAAGTATATAACAGTGTAATTTGAGGAAACAAAGAGCACAATACTCCTGGAGGCTGGGCAAGAAGGAAGGAGAGCTGGGGAAAGGTTTCCCAATGCAAGGAAGCAGAGAATTCCCTGAGGTACAAAGAGAGAGGGCACTCCAGGCCCAGAGAACACCAAAGCTGGCTACAGACAGGCTCGGAAGGAGAGTTTATAGGGGATGGAGGCTGGAAGGAGATGGGAACAGGCTGAGGGGTTTGTCTTAATGGCACTGAAGACTTCTAAGCATTGTAGTGAGTGCCATGCCTAGGCTTGTGATTTAGGAAGGCCATGCTGGCAGCTCGGTAGAGGATGCACAAGAGAGGAGAGAAAATGGAAGCAGGAAAGGCCATCATTATACTCCAGGCAAGAGGCAACGGTCACATGAGGAGAGAGAAGGGATGGGGACAAGAGACTGGGGAGACTGGGATAAGGAGCATTTCTGGGCACCTGCCTACATACGGGGAGGACAGAACCAAGGAAAGATTTTAAGGATAAGCCAAGAGAGCTGGAAGGACAGCAACACCTTCAGCAGAAATGGGGAAATTTGGGGGTCAGTGCTGGGAATGGGCCCCTATCATCCCACTCCCTATTTTCTCCTCTAACTTCAGGCTCTAGTGTTTAATACTTTCTGATAGAGATTTCTTACCCAAAGTCACCAAGCATCTCAGCTACTATTAGACAACCAGGGAGGAAATCCATCACAATTAATGTCAACCGGTATTCAAATAAAGTTCCCCTCATTTCTTCCTCCACACTCCACTGCCAGTCTCGCTTTTTACTCCACTTAGTCATACCCCAAAACCTGGCTGCAGGCGAGGCACTTTGGGGCTCTGACATCATCCCTACTCCTCTGCTGACACTCATGTCTCTTTCAAACCAAATGGGGTCTGCCTCCTCCCCTCCATCTTCATCATATTCTCTCCCAGCCATGCCCTGCCACTGCGCCTCTCGATCTAACAGAACCCCACCTCCCACTTGGCTTCCCTTTCTGCTCCCTGCCTACCGGGCTCTTTTATGACCTTAGCATGTACCCCTACCATCTATCCCTGCCACACTAAAATGGGACCTGACTTCCTACCCAGCCATATGTGTCCCAGGATGCCATGGACTACATTTTTCTTTCTTCTTCCCTTTTTTTTTAAATTCAGAAGTGTCAAGCCTTGGCACAACTACTGCTGTTGGCCTTGTAGTTTTCCTAGAGGAGTACGGGGAAACAGAAGGCACTGCACTGGTTTCAGAAGCAGGTTATGTATTTTCTTCAGCAGTACAACTATAACACCACCAACCCAGTGTGCTGGGTGGGTTTTCTGGGAAAGGTCCCTGCTGGAGCAGAAACCCTGCTCCCCCGCCCCCAGTCTCTCTTTCTGGCTCGAGTTTGGCAAATAAAACTAAAAATCAAGACCTACATAATGTTGATTTGGGGTAGACTCAGAGTCCTTTGGTCACAGAGAGTTCTGAAAAACCAAAAGATGACCACAACTGCCAGCAGTGTGAAAAAAAGTGCCAGGCTGGGGAGAAACAGAGGAAGAGCAGGTTATGAGCCACAGCAACTAGAAATCCAAAGACAAGAAAGAGGATTTGGTCATGATATTGGGGTGATAACAGCCAGGAAGATGGAAATGACTTAAAGCTGCAGAACAAGGGAGACAAGTTTGGGCAGAAGCAATTTTATGGGGACCAGAAAATGTTAAGATGTTGACTCAAAGGCTGTTCCTGAACCACTAAGAATCTTGTATAACACAGATGGTTAAATCCAAATTTACAATAGATCTTATAGATAGACAACAGTCACGTGTGTCTACAGACTCTATAAAATTATTTTAAAGGTAAACCAGAACTCACTGGTGGAGAAGCAAAGCGGCAAGATGGAGAACTACCGCAAGAACTGCCAGAAACTGAACCTGCGTAGATGGGTACTGGCACTGGGCAGGCTGGAGGAGAAAACAGAGGAGAGACGTCACTCATTTTCAAATTCAGCATCTGAATTCTCTGATGGAAAAACTCTGAAAACTGTCCCAATGTAATGCTGAGCTTGTCTCTCAAGAACAGCGTTCACCCATTAAAATTCATGGGAAATTCATTTAGAATGGGGTAAATTTTTCAGTTCCCCGAGACAAAATATTCAATTGGGGTGGAAGGGGAAGGGAAAGAAAACCTTCTACTAACAAAGCTTAACTTCTATTGCAATGCAGAAGAATCACTTCTGGCACCTAAAGAGAAGTTTCAGCAAGATTACATGAGCATGTGAGTTTCCCTTGGGTAAACTGAATAAATGCAGGTACTTACACTTTTTAACTGGAACTTGTTCAAGAAAAGGATGACTAAAAAACGTTTCTGTAAGATAAAAAAAAAGTTTTCTCAGGCAAGCCCATAAGTATAGTCCCATAAAGCAGGTAAGCTGTACAACAAGTTGCTTCTGAATCCTTCAGGTATGATGGCTTGATTTCCTAACCAAAAATCTTTTTTTTTTAAAAAAAATAATCAGATTATGAGAATATCCTTGCTATAAATTTTTAAAACAAATATATCATGGATTTGCAAAAGCAGTTTTTTCCATCACAAACAAAATTTTTAATTCTAAGATTCCTTGAACACATAATTTTTCTGCTGTCCATTTTCAAAACACTTGTTTCTATGGAAATCTTGCAGAAGACCTTAAGTTAGAGACATTTCTGTAAGCTTTTTCCAAGCACTAGATCAGAATATCACTGCTGTTTTTCACTGTCTAAATGAAAAGGGAATCTGGCAGGTGAATTATACAATATATTCTCTTCTATTCCAGCTGAGTTGTTTTTGCAGCTGGTTTCACAATTTAAGCAATATTAATTCTCCTTAATTTTGTTGATCCAATTAAATGGTTTATAATTTCTATTAAAAAAATTTGCATTTGTTAATCAACATACATACACCGTAGCATCCACTGAGTGTCTGAGAACAGATCCGAAATAAAAATCTTTAGTTATTAAACTGAGATGATCTCCCACGTAATAAAGCACTTTTTAAACCTCTTCCTAGATTTACTACCTTCCATCTTGCATGAATTTCTTGCCTTATCTCCTCTGCTTGTCCATTTATACATTTCTCTCTCATACTTTTCACTACCCTCACAGCATCTAGATAGCAGTGAAAATAATATAGATTTTTAAGACAAAAAAGAAACTGCAAGCTGAAATCAGAGTTTCACGATATTTACTACTTAACAAAAGTCTTTCAATCCTTTGGTTTATGGGCAGGCAGGGTTTGGACAGATCCTGTGATTTCACTGTGTGGTGGATAATTAATAACTGAGGAAACAATCTGAGCTGTAAGATTTATTAGCAAAACAGGCATCATAAACAGGTCAATGAACTCCCTAGTCAGTCCAAAGGCCCTGAATACAGAGTGAGACAGATTTTTATGCATTAAAAACAATTAATCAAATGCCAGCTGATTAAAATAAAACAATTAATCAGGATTAAAAATAAGGCGATCTGATTTCTAATTGGAGGAAAGATTATGGACTTTCCAAGCTGATGGGAGGGGCACCGCAGAAAATGAGGTGTCCTACTGTCCTCCCAACCTCAGTCAAAGGAACATGGGAAACAATAATTGATTGACCAGTACAGGTCAGTCGTCTGATAAGACATATAGGTGGCTTGAGATTTATAATTGTGAGAAAACTCCTTGTATTGATCTTCAGATTTGGCATAATCTAGGTCCTTAGTTAAGGTTATCTGAGCACAGGGAGAGGTGGTCCAGTCTCCCAGACATGCAAACAATGTAATGAAGTTATCTCAAAGTTCCCATGACTGAATCAATTTTCCCACAAGCTAAAAATTGGACTAGACCATAACTAAACAGAAAGAGAACTTACCTAGCTCCAAAATTGAGTTACAAGATGGAGTCATGGGTTCACTCAATGCCCACAAATGGTAGAGAATACTGTTTCTCAAGCTGTGCTACGCAAGGAATTCTGAAACATCCTAAGTTGTTTTTTTAATAAACCACGCATAAATAGGCATTAAAAATAATAATTAGAGGATTTTACTACAAGGATTCTGCCAAAGTTCTGTTTAAACTGTGGAAAGGCTTGAGATCCCCTGGTAAGAGGAATTCCCAGGAAAGACATTTCCTCTGGGGTTGCAGATTAGCATCTCATCTCAGAACAGTGGGAGGTTCCATATCTCTCACAGTCACAGAGCTAATGTGTGTTGGAGACGGGACTAAAATTCAAGTTCTCCTGTATGTGCCATCCACTCCCCCCAGGCTCCTTCTCCACAAGGCTTCATTATGATGCTTTAATCAACAACACAGATTTTGCTTAACTTTTTCGGTTTTAAGGAAGAATTTTATGGGGAAAGGGAGATTGTTGGGAAGCAAATGGTATAACAAAAAGCATCCACAAAATAATTTCTAAAAACTCACTAGAAAATATATTGGTCATTATGAGTAGACAACCCTGATGCTGTCACTTCATTCTGAACACTGGAAAGCTTAAAGAAATGTACTTTACTCACCAAAATCCATTCTGTCCTTCTGATTTCTCTGAAGCAAACCCAAGAGAAGATTAGCCAGATATGGTGATGTTTCTCTGGGGATACTATGAGAAAGGGGGGGAAAGACATTAATTGAGGACGTTGGTTAATTGTAGGGGAGAAAGGCCTCATTGGCAACAGGGAGGCTGGAAAACGCTGGGGGTTTGGGGCTGGATGGGAAGGGCAGAATCAGGTAATCAGTTGTGTCAGGCATGTTGAATTCAAGACATCTACAGGGCATCCCATCTGAAATGTCCAAAAGGCAGTCAGTGATGTGAGACCAGAGCTCAGACGAGAGATGAGGGCTAAATCTGGGAGTCATCTAAACAGATATGATACTCAAACTCATCAAAATTGATTAACTGAATTTCTTAAGCAAATGAAATTATGGGTCCAAATGGCAATACTTAAAATTAATCTGAAAATATGCAGCAAAAATAAAATTCTCCATTTTCAGATATCCTAAAACTTTCAGTTTAACAAACATACATACCTAGGAATCAAACTTCTGTTCTTTTCATAGAACATCCTCAAGTCTTGTGGACTATTGGCCTATAGAAAAAAAAAGGGAGGAAATAGTTAATGTCAGTCTCATCAGACAAAAGGCTTAAAAGGCTTTTCCACATCTTGGGATCAATACTAATCTTCCTACAAAGGCTGCCCAGTCTGCCTTCTAACAGATGGTCCCATTGTATACAAGCTTCCTTGCAAGGATCCCTGTGGGACCATGACCACATCCCAATCTTTCCTTTGCCCACTAATTTCACCAAGATAAATCCTCTTCAAATAGTGAGTATGGAATAAATGTTGGTGACAATTAAGAGGTTTTAATCTCTACCTTCAATATAGACTGCCAGTATGATCTTTGCCATCAGAAAACTGGAGCAAAATGATCATCCTCCCCAAGAAATATATTACATGAACAATTCAGAATCAAGATTATGACAGTCATATTTTAAAAGTATTTCTGGGTATTCTTTAGCAAGACTTTAAATGGGAACAGAGAGAAATCAGAACAATTCTACTTACGCTTAATGCCTGACCAAATCTACCCTACCTCATATGCAGTCTTTTCCAAGGAGGAACCCAACCTAAGCCACTTCTTGGTCAAAAGTAAAATGAAGCAGGTTCTACTACCTCTACTTCTCAGCACCTGGCTACGCTTCTAACCCAGGTCAACATCAGCCCTGATTTAATTTGAGCACAATTACTGGTCTCCACTTTTTAGAGATGCATAACAAATATTTTTTAAAAGAGCATTTCCATATACAAAGCAGAACACAAAAGGAGACCATCATGAAAACAGCAACTCTCCACCTGCTTCTTTCAAAAAATAGGTAATATATTCACA
Source organism: Notamacropus eugenii (assembly GCF_028372415.1). Lineage (NCBI taxonomy): Eukaryota > Metazoa > Chordata > Mammalia > Diprotodontia > Macropodidae > Notamacropus > Notamacropus eugenii. Next base: position 41,262,096 of record NC_092873.1, on the reverse strand, counting down.
TATTGCTTCTAGGCAGCTATGGAGAAGCTTCAAAATGTTTCAATGGCCTTCCCTCCTCCAAATTCTCCCAATCAAAGACCAAACGGAAAAAAAATATTTACAACTTAATAACAATCAAACAAAACAAATGCACAAAGCAGTCACGTTGGAAAAGGTGTTTCTTTCTATACCATAAGTCCACCACCTCTCTGTCAGGATGTGGGTAACATCATCTTTCATCCAAGGTCCCTCTGAAAACATGGATGGGCATTACACTGGTCAGAGTTCCCAGGCCGTTCCAAAATGCTTTTCTTTACAATGTGTTGTCTTAGTATAAGGATATCAGAAAGTTTCCACTACATTTTTTGTGAGCCACCAGGAAATCCTTTGGCGGACCACAGGATGAGCAGGCCTGGTATAAACTTTCTTCCTGGTTTTGTTTGCTTCATTCTGCGTTAGTTCAAGGATGCTCTGAAATTCCCTCATCATTTCTTATCTATTACACTCATACAACATGATTGATAGGTACCCTTCCCCTCTATCCCCCAGATTCCAGTTCTTTGCTTTTCTTTTTTCCCTTTTTGATTTCCCCTTCAAGCACGGGAATTTTGTTTTGCTTGTGACTATTATTAATTCCCAGTATTATCCCACCCTCAACCCCCACCCCTTCCTATTTTCACTTGTTTCTCTATTACACTGATCTATTTTTACACCATCTCCATGTGTTCAATAGTCCTTTCAGAGACTGGTGAGGTTCATTTGATGCCCCCTCTCCCACTCCTTTCCTCCACATTTGTTTATTTTTCTTCTCACTCATTTCAACACCAAGAAATTCCAAGTCCACCTCTTTGTTCTTCCTTTCTACATGAGTTCCTTCTTTTGCTCTCCCTTCTCTTTTTCCCCCTGAAGCCCTCAGAAAAGAATCAATCCCCAGCCCAAGCACTGCTTCCCTTATTCAGAACCCTTAACCCAGGAAGCCAGGAAGGTTCTGAGGGAACACTTGTTCCTCCTGTCCCCCCATTAGAATATTACCCTGACATCCTTCTAGTCGCACCAGTTACTCTTCACTGGTCAGGGTTTGTATCTCAAAGACCCTACTCAGCTCTGGCCTATTCGTGAGAAAGGTATGAAAGTCTTACATTCCACTGAAAGGTCCATGATTCCCCCTCTGTCATCATACTCTGCTTTGCAGAGCAAGTCACTCCTCTAGGTCATAAACTTTACTCTTCTGCCTTTGGCCCAACACTGTGTTCCAAGGTCTCTCATTTATGAAAGAAGCTGCCAAGTCTTGGGTCCTTGCTACTTCCTAGATGGCTGCAATCTTTTTTCTTTGCCACAGAAGCTCCAGATGTTATAATATGATGTTCCTGATACTTTTCCTTTGGGGGTTTCTTTCAGGAGGCGATCAGAGGATTCTTTCTTTGCCCTCTAATTCGAATAGATCTGGACAGTTTTCACTTATGAATTCTTGAAATACAGTGTCCAGACTTTTTCTTTTAATCATGGTTTTAGGGAGTCTAATGATTCTCAGATGACCTCTCCTTGACCTGTTACCCGTTTTCCACATCAGATCTCACATTTTCTTCTATTTTTTTTTGCCTTTTGATTTTGTTCTAAAATTTCTTCTCTCACAGTTACTGACTTCTCTTTAGTCTATTCCAGTTTTCAGACAGTCCATTACTTGCATACAGTTTACCATGTTTTCTTCTATGAAGAGCCCCATGCTCTTCTTCCAATTCTTTCTTCTTTGTTTCAACTTTTAAATCTCTTACTTCATTTCTGGGTCATATGGTACTTGTGAAAAGTCCATATTTCTTTGAGTCTATGGCTATTACAAATTAAGTCTCTCCTTTTGGAGGTATCTTTAGATCTACAATAATTTTAATGCTAATTGGTGTCTTCTTCATTTATGCCAACTTTAATTCTGGAATGGGGGGGTTTTTTGACTGAGCAAGGTTCAGCCCCCACAGCATTCTTGGGCAGGGTGCTCATCCCTGTCTAGTTAGCCCTGAATCACCTGCATACTTGCACTTTCCTCCATCTCCCCAGCTGGATACTTCTACATCTTTTGAGGTGGAGAATGCTACATCTTCAGAATTTTCTATAATGCATCAGGCTGAGTAATGGGGGCCCTGGAGTCCCTGGATGCTTGAGTTCTCTAGATATAAGCACTACCATCCTAGACATCAGAGCCAAGGCTTCCAAAGTGTCCCATCCTACATTTTCTCTGTCTCTGGACACAGTTCTCCAGGCTATCTGTGTCTCTAGACTGTCTATTTGCACAAGGGGACTGTTGGCTTATCTACCTGTGCTGTTGACTTTGCTGGCGGATCCCACCGTTGGTGCCTACAGACTTCAGGTTGACTGATGTTATGTGCACTTCTGGAACAGAAGTCATACACTGTAATTTCTCACTGGGTTTCTTAACAATTATTTGGTCCAGTGAGAATGTCAGATTTTTGCTGAAGGAGAGATGTAGGACATGGTCATTCTGCTTCCACTCAGGTAGTCCTCTTGTTTGGAAATCCTGTATGCTTCTTTGTAACTCCAGTCTAAAAAACATGCTAGCTTCATTTGTGAAGAGCCCAGCTGGAAGAGGTAGGAGGAAGGGCAGAAGAAAGTTCTGATGAGGCTCAAGTTGTTTCGACCCACTCAACAGTAACCAAGAGTAAGAACTAATCTGGCTCCTCCTTCTAACCTCTCTGAGTCAAGGGAACACTACAACCTTCAGAACAGAAGGAGAAGAGCTTGGGAATAAGATGAAAGGATCCACCAGAACAAAAGGACAATCCAAAGCCAAGCATTAGAGAAACTGTGCTACCTGAAAAGGGGGCTTTCCAACCAGGCATTGATAGATCACAGTTCCTATGCTCCACAGGTCAGCCTTGGCATCATAGTGTTGAGACATAATAACTTCAGGAGCCTATAGAAAGGACAGAAAAATCCAGAAGGCATGGTTATTACTGGAACAATACTTATCTCTGCTACCCATAACCAACTAAATTACAAAAATGATAACACTTTCTAAGAATGTCATCAAGAATTGCCTTTCCATCTGTGAATTATTTGTCTATTTTCCCTGGAAAACTTCAAATTCAGAGTCAGTTTTCCCATGCTACTTGACACAAGTTGAAATGTTCTGTCCTGATGGCACAGTTGGTTTATGGTTAGAAAATTTGAACAAATTTTTAAAATTATCTTCAGTAAAATTAAAATTAAAATTTTTTTAAATTAAAAAATTAAAATATAATTAGGAAGGTAAAACTGTCCCAAAAAGAAAACAAGTTTTGTCATTACACTAAAAATAAATTACTGTTGGATAATCCAGCTTTCAATCAACCCAATTCTGGGTTCCCTTCATCAGCACAAGTAGCAAGCTGGCTGCCAGGTTGCAATCCACTGTGATAGAGCTGATCAAGAGGAACATCAAATTCATTTCACAAGCCTGGGAAGCTTGACATTGCAAGGGAAGAGTGAGGTATTGTAGGATGCAGTCTATGATGTGCTGTAAGGATCTTGTAATCCAGTCCTCTCAAACATAGTAAATCAGATCTCCAAACGTGGCAGTAGGGGACTCAACCAATAGAGAAGTCGTGGACTCCAAGAGAGCCTTTAAGTCCAAGCATATTTTCCACATCTATAGTGGATGTATCTTCTAACTGCCTCTGTGACCAATGTTCTAATATTACCCACAAATAAAATGAAGCTACATGAAAAGAACATAGGGAGATGGAGAAGAAAACCTGCTCTGATGCCAAGAAAGTGCTTAGGAGTAGCATCAACCACGCCTTCACGAAGTTTTCATCGCAGAAAACTGGGGCGATCATTCTATGGCAACATTTCCTACTGACTCCATTATAAAGGCTTGCTCTATAGGGATTCGCTTTACAATCAACTTTGCTGGAAGTCATCTACTTACTGACATGTGAAATGTCCACAGAGCACTACCAGTTTGTGTTGTTACCTTCATCCTACTAGAGCCTATTATAAAACCAGAGCCTCTCTCTATATAAAATCACATCCTTTCTGAAAACAGCGAGGCTTTATTTCTAGCTCACACTATCCAAGAATCTACAGTTTTCAATAGACAAGGCTACAAGACTCACCATATACATAGGAGATCCACACAGGGTGGCAGCCATCATGTTACTATGCAGATAACGAGCAAAACCAAAGTCCGCTATGTCAAGAAATGAAAGGAAAATGATAAATATTTTTCACATTTACCAAAACTCTGTGTTTCAAACTCTAACAGGCAAAATATCTAAACTCCTCTCTACCATCTACATAGAGTCTGAAAGCTGGGAAAATACAGGAATGGGAGGGTATAAGGGAAAGAGGGGAACAAGGATTCAGATTGGAAAATGTGTAAGTATATTTAACAAAAAGTCTAGACTAATAATATATTGAGATGGACTGGCAGTTGGAGATTGACCTTTCGAATTTTTAAGAAAACAAAAACAAGTTGGCAAAAAACTTCTTACTGAAAAGGGTTGATCAGAGGCCTAACACTAAAAGGAACAACAATGCAGTCCCTACATCAGCAAACCAAGAAACAGCATTGGCATCAGTTGTACAAGCCATGGCTCTGCCAGCTACGCCTGATACCAAGAGAAAAAGGACTCTAAATCATTCATTTAAAATGTCAAATGCCATATTTCTTGTTAAAATGCCATCAACATTTGTTAGGAAATTCACACTTTTTATTTTTTCCTGAATTCCTCTTACCAGCAGGAATGAATAACCCTGCTCTACAGCTAATCACTTCTGGCAGGACTAAGTGCTCCAGAAACATATGATATCTACCTCATGATTTTACATCAAGGACCCTAAAAACCCAGTCATCTGCCAAACAGAAGGACTGGACCAAAAATAAATGAAAGGCCCTTCTGGCTCTGTCCTTGTATCATCGCCATAATTAGTCTTGATGGGCACCCAGAAAATGTAATTTATTCTGATCTAGGCCATACACTCAACATCTAGAACTCGAGCCTGCAGAAGGAAGAGGAGGCAATCTTCATGTAGCACTTTGGAAAGTCTGCCAACGAGTTGACGCACTTTATCTCTCTGAGTTCTCGTAGCAACAACCCAGGGCTCAAATACTTTAGTTGGTATTATTTTGTTTACAGATAAAGAAACTGAGGTTAAAAGACAGGAACTGACTAACCCACACTCAGACAATGAATAAAGGTCAGGGGCAAGATCTGAACGCAGGTCTCTCCTAAATGCCAGACCTAGTCCTCTTGTCACTACTCTCCAAAGCTTTTTAAAGTAGAACATTGGTTCCCTGGAGAAAAATTTGTCCCTTTTCTATTTCTATCCCAAGGGCCTGGAAAAGTGCTTGAAACCTAAAAGTAGGCTAATAAATGCTTGGTTAAGATTTCAACACAATTATCAACGTTATCACTTGTTCAAATTTGATCAAAATCATAGAATACTAATTTTCACAAGGGATCACTTCTTCAAGGAAATATTTTCATTTACCTATTTTGATACGAATGCCACTGACACTTGATTTTCTGCGACTAGCATAAGACAGTAAGATGTTCTGGGGCTTGAGATCCCTGTGAATGATTCCTTTACTATGTAGAATTCGCATGGCAGCTGCAATCTGATGCAGAAACACTCTGATGGTGTCTTCACTGAGAGTTCCTTTAGCTGTTGGAAAAGCAGTTACATAAATATTTGTACATACTTACACATACAAAGCCAAAACACCATCTGCATACACCCATAATTCAATTATCAGTGGTAATAAGGGGAAAGGATGATGTAGCAGAGCCACAGATGCTAATTTTATTTAGTAGATTCATATCATAATTCCTCCAAAGAAATGTTTTCAACTACTAAGGCCGACCAGGTCAAGTTTTCATCTCTTGTTTTAACTACCCATCTCTGGTGAAGAGCGTGGGGGGAAGGGGAGGACATATGATCAAGTGGGTTAATCAAAAGCCCTGGTTAATCATCCAAATAGAACTGACTTATTGCAAGAGAAATCTTATTATATATGTATATTAAGTATATTCAAATATATTTACATTTTTTAGCTAGATGTTTTCTTGACATTTCTAATTAAAGTTGAATTATATTTTAAAGACAAATTACATCCACTGACCACACCAGGAAAAAAAAAATCCATTCTAGATTAACAGACATTTTAAGCAAATAGTGTTTTATGTTAGTTTACCCACATGTGTTACTACATGAAAAGCAAACCGTAGTCTAAGGGACCAAACCAAGGAAGAACACCAATCACCATGGACTTTATATGAGTCAGGCTCTATCTGACTTTTCCTCAAGTGTAAACTTTAAGTTCTCTGGAACCAACTGTTAAAATTTCAGAGTAAACATATATACCTCAGTATTCAACAATTACTACAAATCAGGATTCAGGTTTTATTGATTGTCTGGACTTAAGAAAGTGATGAAGAAAATGTTAATAATGTAAATTAAACTCTAAGCATGTACATATATTCCCACCCCTCCCTAGTGTCCCCCTCACCCCCACCCAGACAGCATGTTTCTTAAACATTTACATCCTTGGGCTGCTCTAAAAATACTCAACAGAAAGCTCAAAGAATGAAGCCAATCAGCACACTGGAGGCTGATAAAAACAATGACCAGCAGTCATACAGCACTCTCAGGGCTGCCAATACTCATCTCTCATCTAAGCCTCAACACCCCTGCCTGCATCTATGTCTTCAGGTATGTGCCTGCCCCATGGGGATGCAAGCTCCTTGACAGATGTGTTTTTGCTGTCTCTGCGTCCCAGTACTTAGCACAGGGCTGGGCATACAGTAGATGCTTAATTAACACTTCCTGATTAATATCTTATTGTAGACACCACCTGTCATGATCTTAGGGGCTAACAGAGGCTGCTGAGTACATCTACCGACACCTGTCTGAAGCCGTTCACTAAGAATCTGTGGAAAATGAGGGAACCCATAACATGACGGAGGAAGTAGAGACTGGGATAATCTCACAATGGGGTGCTCAGGTGCTGTGCTTCAGAGGAAGTGGGGATTCTATGAAACAGAGGTGGTGCAAAGTAGAAATATTTGAATGAGGCCCCCCTAGGAAAATAGAAAGGCATGGGAAGGGGAGGTGCAGTGGAAACAGGTATGATTGCCAAGGCAGAGAAACTTGCAGATCTGCAGAGAAGCACGTCCCTGGACCCTTTGTGGCTAGGGCAGTTGGCAGTAAGAGCAAGAATCAAGATGGAGATCCACAGACTCACTGAAGCAACTCTACCCTTGGGGGGGTACTTGGGATCTCTTTGAACTAACAAGCTAGATCCCCAAGTTCAATTGTTTCTGCTCAACTGGAGTGAAAATATTGTCAGAGGGGAACACAAGGGTCTCCCTAAGACCATGTTCTGGTCTCCTTATAGCTCTGTCCGTTCTGTCCCAACCCTCTGACTGGCTTTTTAACAGATACCAGAGAAGAGGATAACTTCCATGGCCTGGACATCAGGCCTCTCTGATGGGCACCTGTACAAGATTTTTGGCAAAGTCTCAGGACTTTTTAACTTGATGTCAAGCAAGAATGTACATCTTCATACACTTAGGCTTCTGTACCCCAACCCCTGCATGCCGCTCCCCTTTCCAATCCATGGCAATCTGGCCCCTCAGACCTCATGTCACTTTGCCATCACTAGCACAACAACACAACTTTCTATGAGAGTTCTCTGTAGGGGTATCTTATCACCCTCTTGCCCTGAGGGCTATGTTTCATCCAAGTTTTACCTCCTCTTTCTCAACATGAATTACAATATTCGGTACCCAGAAAGTACTTAATGTTTGTTGAATGAATTTGTAACAATGTTTGTTGAGTGAATTTGTAAAGTGTTTTTAATGATGTATTTAATTTTATAAAGCATTTTTACATCTATAACTTCTTTAATAAATTCTTCTGTCTTAGAAAGTTTTTTCTAATGGTTGTGTGAGGTCGTTTCTGAGAAACTGAAGAAAATATAACTCATAGAGAACATTACTAAGCATTACTTCAACAGAAACATATTCATATGGAGTCATATAAACACTATCAAATATTAACATATATAGACACATTTATAAAATCCAAAATCAAAGCCTTGCAATCACCCAAATCATAATTTGTTGCTATTAATTTAAAAAAAAAACAGGTAAAGTAAATATGAAAAAATAGCTGAATATTTACTGATCTCAAGCAAAATAAAATTACCTTGTAAGTAATCTGCCAAGTCTCCACCGTTGCAATACTGATTTTCAAAGACAAAAAGATAATTAAAATCCAGAATGTTTATTCAATTCATTACCAGGTAATAATTTTTCATTAGACTGTCATCCTATAAAAATGTAATAAATATCATCTGAAGTAGATCCATTCTGAGAACTATAGTATCAAAAATTAAAACATTACTTATGACAATTTAGCTATGCTTTACTGAATGTTTTAGCACCAGTTTTCAACACTATATTATTTGGCAGCATATTCTTAAGGTACTTCTCAAAGAAATTTCAAATCCAATTAAACAGACATTATCAGACTACAACCTACCTCCATCACCAGAAAAACAGAGTTGGGCAATTCCTAAAATAAAACACAATAAATCTTATTTAGACTGATGATCAAAGCCTAAAGTAACATGAATATTGTTCTCAAAATAAATTTCAGAGATTGCTTAAAGATTTTAAGACCAAATCCTAATAGGAAACACTAATTCAGACTAAGGGAGAACACTATAGTAACATAAAATACTAAATGTCACCAATGGCTAAAGTTATAAGTACCCCAAAGCCCAGTAAAACTTCTGCTTTAATCACAAAAAGGAGAACCAATTTTATGTAGAGGGCAGTAAAGTTAGAATTTAAGATCTAAGCCTACACAAAGTTCAAAATGGAGAGGAAAAAACAAAGAGCGTTAAGATTCTCTTGAATCACAATTTCCCAGCAGTTAAGTGGTCACACGATAGGAACATTTCTCAAGTGAAGAACTGCAAAAGTATTGGGGGGGAGGGGGAGGGCCAGAGGAGGCTGAGCCAAGATGGCAGAGTAGAAAGATGGACCTGTAGAAGTTCCCCCACCCATAGCCCATAAAATACCTGTAAAAAATTACTCTAAACAAATCCTACAGCAGCAGAAGCCACAAAACAACAGAGTGAAAGAGAGTTCCAGCCCAAGACAGCCTGGAAGGTGGACAGGAAAGGTCTATTACACCAGGCTCAGGACGGAGCACAGCCCAGCATGGGCCACACAGGGCAGCAGGGACAAGACCAGAGCCGGCTTCAGGGTGCCACCTGCAACAGCTGTTCCCAGATTGCTCAACCCACAAACAACAAAGACAGTTTCAAAAGTCAGTGAGAAAGCTCTTTCCCCTGGGTGAGAAGGGAACAGATCTGAACCCACTAGCAGCAGCCACTGCAGTGACAGCATCCATTTTTGGAGTCCTCGGCTTAAAGACCCTGGGGGAACTGAGTTGCTGATCTGGATCTCAACCCTGAGTGGCAGTCCTGGGGTGAGGAAGAGCACTGGCTGGTGGAGCTCAGGGAGGCTCTGGAGAGGGAATCTTACTTGCAGATCCTGGGCAGAAGAAAATTTGTGGTTTCTCCCAGACCGGAGCACAGGCCAAGAGAGAAGTAAACTTCACTCCTTTGACTGTGCCACCATGGAAGAACTGAGAACTTACAGGTCCCCAGAGTATACCCTCCTCTTGACAAAGGACTCAAAAGTCAAGTAACTGGGTGGGAAAATGCCCAAAAAAGGGGAAAAAAGTAAGACTATAGAAGGCCACTTTCTTGGTGAACAAATATTTTCTTCCATCCTTTCAGATGAGGAAGAACAATGCTTACTATCAGAGGAAGACACCAAAGTCAAGGCTTCTGCATCCAAAACCTCCAAGATGAATATGCAATGGTCTCAGGCCATGGAAGAGCCCAGAAAGCATTTTGAAAATCAATTAAGAGAGGAGGAGGAAAAATTGGGAAGAGAAATGAGAGTGATGCAAGAAAATCATGAAAGCAAGTCAATAGCTTGCTAAAGGAAACTCAATAAAATGCTGAAGAAAATAACACCTTTAAAAATAGGCTAACTCAATTGGCAAGAGAGGTCCAAAAAGCCAATAAAAAGAAGAATGCTCTAAAAAGCAGAACTAGCCAAAAATAAAAGGAACTTCAAAAGTTCACTGAAGAAAATAGTTCTTTAAAAATTAGAATGGAGCAGATAGAAGCTAATGACTTTATAAGAAACCAAGAAATTACAAAATAAAACCAAAAGAATGAAAAAATAGAACATAATGTGAAATATTTCATTGGAAAAACAAATGACCTCGAAAATAGATCCAGGAAAGATAATTTAAAAATTATGAGACTATCTGAAAGTCATGATCAAAAAAAGAATCTAGACATCATTAGAAAACTGCCCTGATATTCTAGAACCAGAGGGTAAAATAAATATTGAAAGAATCCAACAATCACTTCCTGAAAGAGATCCAAAAAGAGAAACTCCTAGGAATATTGTAGCCAAATTTCAGAGTTCTAGGTCAAGGAGAAAATATTGCAAGCAGCTAGAAAAAAAAACAATTCAAGCATTATGGACATACAATCAGAATAACACAAGATCTAGTAGCTTCTACATTAAGGGATCAAAGGCCTTAGAATATGATATTCCAGAAGTCAAAGGAACTAGGATTAAAACCAAGAATCACCTACCCAGTAAAATTGAGCATAATACTTCAGGGAAAAAATTATCATTCAATGAAATAGAGGACTTTCAAGCATTCTTGATGAAAAGACCAGCGCTGAATAAAAAATCTGACTTTCAAACACAAGAATCAAGAGAAGCATGAAATAGTACACAGGAAAGAGAAATCATAAGGGACTTACTAAAGTTGAACTCTTTACATTCCTACATGGAAAGATAATATTTGTAACTCTTGAAAGTTTTCTCAGTATTTGGCTAGCTGGAGGGATTATACACACATATATGTGGAGAAAGAGAGAGCACAGGGTGAGGTTGAATAGGATGGAATGATATCTAAAAAAATAAAATTAAGGAGTGAAAGAGGAACATATTGGGAGGAGAAAGGGAGAAATGGAATGGGGCAAATTATCTCTCATAAAAGAGACAAGAAAAAGCTTTTTCAATGGACGGGAGAAAAGGGGAGAGATGAGGGAAAAAGTGAAACTTACTCTCATCACATTTGGCTTAAGGAGGGAATAATATGCACACTCACTTTGGTATGAAAATCTATCTTACACTATAAGAAAGTAGGGGATAAGTGGGGTGGGGAGAATGATAGAAGGGAGGGCAAATGGGAGGGAGTAATTAGAAGCAAATGCTTTGGGGGAGGGGCAAAGTCAAAAGAGAGAATAGAATAAATGAATGGCAGGATAGGATGGAGGGAAATATAGTTAGTCTTACACAACACGACTATTACGGAAGTCTTTTGCAAAACTACACATAGCCTATACCAAATTGCTTGCCCTCTCAGTGGAGATGGCTGGGAAAGAAGGAAGGGAGAGAAGTTTGAACTCAAAAGTTTTAGGAATAAATGTTGAGAACTGTTTGTGCATGCAAGTGGGAAGAAATACAGGTAATGGGGTATAGAAATCTATCTTGCCCTATAAGAAAAGAGAGAAGATGGAGATAAGGGAAGGGAGGGGTGTGATAGAAGGGAGGGTAAACTGGGGGAAGGGGTAATTCGAATGCAAGGCGTTTTGGAGTAGGGGGAGGAGAGAGATGGGAAAAAATTTGGAACTCAAAATTTTGTGGAAATGAATGTTGAAAACTAAAAATAAATAAATAAACATTTAAAAAAATATATCTACAACCACATGAAAAAATGCTTAAAACACTAATAAGAGAAATGCAAATTAAAACTCTAAGTTTTCCCCTCACACCTTGCAAACTGGAAAAGCTGGGAATGGGCAATGTTGCGGGTACTATAGGAAAACAAATATGCTGGCACATTATGGGGTGGGGGACAAATCTGTGAATCAATACAACCAATAAGGAAAGCAATTTGAAATTATGCAAATGAAGTGACTAAAATATGCATATTTTTAACCCAGAGATTCCATGTACTAAACTTATAGCCCAAAGAGTTTATGGATAAAAAGAAAACTCCTCATATACATCAAAATGTTTACAATCTTTTTGCGGTAGTAAAAAATTGAAACAAAGTTGATGCCCACTGACTGGGGAAATGTCTAAACAAATTGTGGCACATGAATGTAATCGAGCATTACTGAGCAATGAGAAACAGAAATGTGATGAATATGAATGCTTCCCTAGAAACACGCAAAGATTTATGTGGTCTGATGCAGACTAATTAAGCAGAGCCAAGAAAAAATTACACACAACGAATAAAACAATGTATATATAAAGAACCACAAAGCATTCAAGAGTAAAGGCTACAAAATTATAAAAAACAAGCATGGTCTTAAACAGACATGAGAAGACACTCCTCCTTCACCCCTCATTGCTTTGCAGAGGTGAGAGGGTCATGGATACGTAACATTTGCATGTATTTTCAGACATTTTGTTTTGCTGGTCCCAGAGTTAGGAAGTATTTGAGGTGACATCAGAACTCAGGACGTGCTGACACTAAGTCCAGAAATCTGCATAATGGGTCACATAGCTGCTTCTAATAATAGTATTCTAGGAACAGAGTATGTAAGCAACTTATTACAAAGAGAAGAAAAAGGATTGGAAATTAATGGACAAATGGGAAATGGGATAACTAAAAAATTGTATTTTATACATCAAAAATAGCCCATTCAAATGTTGCAAAGCAAGTTGTACCCTTTGACATTATTTATAATAGCTGGAATCTCAGCTCTAACACTGACTCCCCCACCCCCATGCGCTCCTCAAATGGCTCTGTATTCTCTCTGTGAGCTTACTTTGGGCACTTCCAGTACAGGACTAGCTAGCTCTCTGAAGGCAGACAAGGTGAGTGCCTTCAGCCTCCCATCCAAACAAGGATCTTCTCAAATACACCACAACCATCTTTAATTGACCTTAATAAGCTCATGACCTTCAGCAAGCCCCTTAACTCTCTTCACCTGATTCCTTTTCTATAAAATAAGAATTCAGACCATGACTCACTCAGTAGGCAAGATGCAAAGATGGCAGAGAAGCAGTCTCTGATGAAGAGGCTGCAGAAATGAGGCACAATTGAAGTTGGTAGAAAGATTTTTTTTCCCAACCATCATTGGAAATAATTTGAAATTATGCTTAATTTTTTCTTTTTTAAGAAAATGACTGAAATGTCACCCTCTGACCCAAAGGTCCAATGTATGCCAGAACATTCATAGCAACACTTCTGGAGCACCAAATCAATCGAAACAAATAATTTTAACTATTAATGGAATTTAAATTTAATCCTAATTATTCAAATGAAGTTAGTTTTAATTATTTTAATTGAAATCAATTGAGTAAAGGGCTAAAGAGCTGTTTTACATGAATGTAAAGGTACATTGCCTGTGCTCTAAGAAATGATGAACATTAAGAACTGAGAAGCACGGAAAGCCCTAAGAACTGATGCCTAGTGAAAGAGTAGGCTGAGTATCACAGGAACACATTTACAGCTGAAGGGAACCTAAGGTCCTTGCACCTTCATTGTTTATACTTGAAAAAACTGAGGCCCAGAGAGGTTAGGTCACTTGTCCAAGGTCACACAGACAGTGGACAGTGTAGCTGAGGGGAGTCAAAGCTGATTCTGACTAAAGTAAGCACTCTGGTGACCCTCCTACCTCCATCCACACAAGGACTACCAAGTTTGCTCCAAGAAAAAGGAAGCCAAAATGAAGGCCATGGAATGGTACCCAAGCAATCCTGAGGAAGAGCCAAGAACACCTTTCACTCTCTTTACTGAAGAGGTGGGGGGACAGCAGAAATGGAGCACTGCATGTCTGCAAGACATCATTAATGTTCTAGTGGGTTCTGCTGAACTGTCTTTTTCTCCTCTTTTTGAATTCTTTCTTACAAGTGATGACTTGCTGGGCAAGATCTATCTGGGAAATCTCTCTTCCTTCCAGGTCCACACAATTCATACCTACAGACTACAAGTCACTCTGTTTCCCTCCTCCCCCAAGGCCCTTTGGGTACTTGCTCACATTTCTCTCCTCCCTAATTCCCCCCCTCATACTAGGGGACTCCAATATACATACATACTGACCCTCCCTCAAACATCACAATCACTTACAGTTCCTCAACCTACTCACTTCTCATGACATGAGTTATCCCTCCACCCACCTCAGCCACACACAAAGCTGCTCAAATCCTTGATCCTGTCATCACCTACAATTTGGCACACAGTTTACTTTTTATGTGTGTTTGGATGTTATCTCCCCCATTAAATCATAACCTTCTTGGGAACAGGACTGTCATTTGCCTCTTTCTGTATTTGTAGCACAGTGCCTGGAATATATTAGACACTTAATAAATATTTACTGATTGAATTAATGTGATTGGGGGGAAATGGCATCAAGGTAAAGAAGACAAGTTTCTTGAGGGCGGTGGCCATCTTCCAATAGGGAGCTTACTCAAGGTTTCCTGGATGGAAGAAGTCAGATGAAGTTAAACCTGGCCAAAAAACTTACAGTGGCTACGTCAAGTCCTGTGCTCTTTTGGTCTGTCTCACCATCACTCCCTGGGACTCCCCCATCACCACCAGAATCCTCCCCCACTAACAAATGACTCCAATCAAAGGAATGTTCCTTTTCATTCTGCATCTTTCATCTCCATCATCCTCTGTGCCTTGTCCCCCAGACTCTCTCTCCCTCCCCATCATGCTGATCCAGGTCTAGAAGAATCTTCCACAAACCCCTCTGAAAAGCTTCTCAACGGGTGGACAGATTATCAGTGCCACTGACTTGTCCTGTTAGCACAAACAACTAAGAGGTGAATTCTATTGTCCCTCACTGCTGAGTCATTTCAGTCATATCCAACTCTTTGAAACATCATTTGGGGTTTTCTTGGCAAAGATACTGTAGTGGTTTGCCATTTCCTTCTCCAGTTCATTTGACAGATAAGGAAACTGAGGCGAACAGCTAAGTGATATGTCCAGGAAATTCCAAATGGAATTTTAGGTGAAATGTGTGAGTTGCAGTTGGTCTATTCATTGAAAACAGTTTTTGAATGTCTCACCAACTACAATTCCAGAACAGATGCTGTACCCATTTTCTCACAGAAATAAGTGGATGGACAAATAAACTGAAGAATGACACAGCCAACTTAGAAATCTGTTTTGTTCGACTATGCCTTTTGTGACAAAGGTTTCTTTTTCTTTTTTCTTAATTGGTGGGGGAGGGAGTGAGGAGCTAGAGAACAGGATGCTAAAATGAAAGAGACAAAAGAAAGAAGGTCATCAAAACATGTTTCTGAAATGCAAAGAAGGAAGGCCAGAAGGAATCACCAACAGGACATCTTTGAAGGTAACATGAATGTGCTATATATTTAAGAAATAAATGCAAGCTGTCCATAACAGAGCTACAGTTTCACATGCAATCCCCTTTCTGCTAAAATTAGAGAAAAAAAATCAAAATTCTTTCCTTCCTCCTTTGAACATCTCAATCCTACATATTTTAACATTCAGCTCAAGTGGTGCCACCTCCACTCCAGGTCTTGATCTCCCCTTTCACTGAACTTATTGTCCTTCACATTAACCTTTATATCATATTTTATTGCAGTTATTTCCACCTGATTTATGTATGTATTTTGTGTTCTGCAACAGATATTATGATCATGGAAAAATAGGGAGCACCCATGGTACTGTATTTCTTTTGATGTGCTACACACAAAGTAGATATTCAAAAAGTTTTTCAATAAAAAAAACTGCAATTCACAAATCCCACTTGAAATCCCAATTAATAATATGAGCTAACTCTCAATTACTTCTGCTAATAATCCACAAACTTAGGGAATGTAATTATTTATATTTAAAAGGCTTTTCCAAGGAGCTGAGGAGAATTTGGGCTTGAAAACTCAAAATGAAAGTCATCTAAATATCTGAAAACAAAACCATGCAACCTGTATCTCCTCTAACAGCCCCTTGCTGAATGCTTTAAAATTTGTCATTGATAACTGCCACTCCTGGATAATTGTGAGTAAATTACTGTTTGCTAAATATGATCCTTTTATAAATACTTTTTTTTTATACCTATAATATTTCCCATTTGTATCCATCCCCTAACCCTTCCCAGAGATCAGTCCCTTAAAATAAAGAATAAAAAGAGAAGGGAAAAAGAGCAGCAAAACTAACCAGCATATCAAAAGTCTGACACTTTATGCAATGTTCTACATCCAGTCCCCCTACCCCTGCAAAAAAGCAGAGGGAGTTATCTTCTCAAATATGATCCTTTTAGAAAATTAAGTATTGGACTCATTTTACAATGCTCAGTTTTTAAAAATCAATCTCCTTATTCTGTCCAAAAGTACTTTTTATTTTCTTACGTGTAAATACTTTCACAAACACCAACATAAAAGGATTAAAAATTTACTAGCAGGTAAATGTCTGCTGCCATCTGACCACATGATCAGATAGCCCGCATGCTGCCAATTATTCATATAAAAAAAGAATCTAGACTAGCAATCTACTACACAAAGCAAGGTGAGCCACTTTCTGGCAAATAAAAGGATGTACAGCCAGTTCTTGCTTAATGTGAAGTGGACCATTCCAAAAACGGTCACCTCCCCTCATGGGGCTCTGTATGGCCCCACTTCTGTAGCCCCCAAAACCAGGAGGCGAGAGGGGATTCAGTGCCTGGAGGCCTCTGTTACTGCCCCTAACTGTCCATACTGAAAGGTACATGAAATTTAGCAAGTTTTCAGAGTAATCTTAATTTTCCAACTAGCATGACATGATTGCCTTGAAAAAGTAGAAATAATCTTCCCGTCACACACAAAATGAAGGGTACACAAACAGAAAGTGAGACATTTTCATAAAAGAGCAGACTACAGGGTGAGTTAAGGACAAAAAAAAAAACAACTTCAATTTCCTCTTGGGGACAAGTAGATCTCTGTGATCTTGAGAATCTCTGTCCTCAACTGATCCTTTGAAGTCCTTCCCAAATGGCAGAAGAAGCCTTCAGCCTACTTCTATCCAATGCAATCTATCTCCAACATCAGTTGTGCACTGAGAAATCTGTAGACTGCTCTGAATAATCATAAGAGAAGTTCAGGCCTCTTTATGCTGTCCATTTTATTCAGTTTGAAGTGTACAAGCACCTCCTTTCAGTAAGAAAAGATACAGACTGCATTGTGATCTGGAGGTGGAAAAGGTGACTTAACACTATCACCCAGAGCACCCAGTAAAAGAGCAGAAGGAGTCGATAGAATGCAAAGAGCACTGGATTTGAGGACAGGAAACACAGGTTTGAATCTCATCTTTGGTACAAACATCCTCATCCATAAAATTAGGGAGTCAAGAATGACTTGATGCCCCTTTTAACATGAAGGATTAAAATTCCATGAAAAAGAGAACTTGGTATTCTTGTAGTACAGACCATATGAACTAGCAAAGGAGAAATCTCAGAAAAAAAAAGTCATCATTTCTAGAGATAACCAATAATTAGCTGTAAAAGTAATCAAGCCTAGCCCTACCAGATCTCAAATTGTATTACAAAGCAGCAATCATCAAAACCACTTAATACTGGCTAAGAAACAGAGAGATAGACCAGTGGAATAGGTTAGGTACCCAAGACACAGTAGTTAATGAATATAGCAATCTATTGTTTGATAAACCCAAGGACCCCAGCTTTTGGGATAAGAACTTAACCATTTGACAAAAATTGCTGGGAAAACTGGATAACAGTGTGGCAGAAACTGGGCATAGAACAATGCCTGACACCGTACACAAGAATAAAGTACAAATGGATACGTGATCTAGGTATAGAGATTAATACTACAAACAAATTAGGGGAGCAAGGAAGTGTATTTGTCAGATTTATGGAGAATGGAGAAATGTACAAGAATACAAGTCATTCCCCAATTGATTAATGGTCAAAGGATATGAACAGGAAGAAATTAAAGCTATCTATAATCATATGAAAAAATGCTCTAAATCACTATTGATTAGAGAGATGCAAATCAAAACAACTGAGGTACCCCATCACACCTAACAGATTGGTTAACATGACAAAATAGGAAGATGATAAATGTTGGAGAAGATATGGGAGAGTTGGAACACTAATTCGTTGTTGGTGGAGCTGTGAGTTGATCCAACTATTCTGGATTTGTAGCCCAAAAGGCTACAAAAATGTGCATACCCTTTAACCCAGCAATATCACTTCTAGGACTGTATTCCCAAGAGATCGTAAAAATGGAAAAGGGTCCCACATGTACAAAAACATTTATAGCAGCTCTCTTTGTGGTGGCCAAAAACTGGAAATCAAGGAGATGCCCATCAATTGGGGAATGGCTGAACAAGTTGTGGTATATGAATGTAATGGAATATTATTGTGCTATAAGAAATGATGAACAGAAAGACTTCTATGATCTGATGCTGAGTGAAAGGAGCAGAACCAGGGGAACTTTGTACATAGGAACAACCACAGTGTGTGAGGAATTTTTCTGGTAGACTTGGAACTTCATTGAAATGCATGGACTTAAAAAATTTCCAATGAACTCTTGAGGCAAAATGCCTTCCACATCCAGAGAAAGAACTATGGAATTGGATCGCAGATAGAAACAGACCATTTTCTTTTGTATTATGTTTTGTTTTGTTTTATGGTTTCTCTCAATCATTTTAATTCTTCTATGCAACATGCATTTAATAGGAATGTACATGTAGAACCTACATAAGGGAGGGAGTAGGGGGGAGGGGAGAATGAGGGGAGGGAGTAGAAAAAAATCTAAGATATATGAAAGTGATTGTCAAACACTGAAAACAAATAACACAATTCAATTAAAAAATGAAAGTAATCTAAATAGTATGAAAGACAATAATTCTTCTGTTCATTTCTTCAGACCTAGGATCCACAGAAGTCTCCAATTGCTGCTGTTATTGCTGTTCAGTCATTTCAGTTACGTTCAATTCTTCATAGACTCCATTTGGGGTTTTCTTGACAAAGATAATGGAATGGCTTGTCATTTCTTTCTTCACCTCATTTCACAGATGAGGAAACTGAGGCAAACAAAGGGTAAGTGACTTACTCAAGGTCACACAGTTACTAAGTGTCTGAGGCCAGATTTGGACTCAGGAAGATTAGTTTTCCTGACTCCAGGCTCAGTGCTTTATTCACTGGGCCACCCAGCTGCCCAGCTTCTCTAATAGCAGCCCTTATTTCTCACAGCACCTTGTAGCAGGCGCTAAAGAATGAATCTACACAGATGCTGTTAACTCAGGGTGACAGGAAGGGGCCATTAAGACAATGGTTTTCAGCTATATGACTCAGAGCTAAATTTGTAAGCATCACTAGCCAGGAAAGCCAGATGACTAAATGTAGTGCATAATAATGCACTGTAGAGTATAATATAGCAAACATGGAAGGGAGTTATCATCAACTCAGATGAGAAAAACAAACCCTAATCAGGATCAAGTTCACTCCAGATCACTCATCCTTGCTTCTTTCCTATCCCCAACTAACATCACAAGTGAACTGAATTCTTCTGTGGTTATGCGATCATATTTGGCATGTGAACCTAGAAGTAGAGCTTGGTTTCTAAAAGAAGTTCTTAATAATAATGCCTAAATTCAAGTTGAGAAGTCTAAATATTCTTGGTCCCAGTGGTGAGTGGGTATCACTATTACCTTTTTACCCCTCTCTTTTCTTATTCTGCCCTTTCCTGGCATGGACAACATAGTGGCAAAACACAGAGAAGAAGGGATGCTAAAGGGTGACAGTGAGGACTGGCACACAACTCCTTGTCCATCCTTCTCCCTCCCCCTAACACACACACTCATGAATGACTGGCAGAAAACTGGAAAAACATAAGTCTTCACCTCTATGGTTCTAGGTCAGATTTCCAATTTTGTTAGTCACCATTACTGTGGTAGCAGATATAGTCATGCAGAAGATTCTGAGAAGTGCTCACCCTGGTTTTTAAACGTCAGCTTAGATAAACTTTTCCCTGCCCCCACAGCATAGTATATGAAGGTAAAAAAAAAAAAACTTACATAGAGATTCTTAAACTGGAGTGTGTGGAAAGATTTCAAGGGGTCCATAAGCACAGATGGGGGAAAAAAATTTACACCTCTATTTTTACTAACTTCTAAGGGAAATTTAGCATTTCCTTAAATTACTTACTTGAATATAAACTTTACTAAAGACGGCTAAGTATCACCATTTGACTTAATGCAACAAGTCTTTATATGCTTCATACTATGTGCAAAGATCACACAGGAAAAACAAAATAGAAATTATTTTGCTGATGTACCACACCAAAGGATTCATGCCAAAATTCACACACATTTGAGGTTTGCAAAAATCATATTTTCCTGATATTTTCACTTGGTACTTAAGAAAAGAAATAACTACAAGTATAGATAAGAAGCACAGACACAAATTTTAGTATTTTTTAATGATACTTTCTACAAATCATTCATTAATGCGAACGCTAAAAATAGACAACTAGGAATAAGCAAATGTGCAAGTTCAAGTACCAATACTGTAGGTCCCAACCCGATCTCTCCAGTAAGCAGAGAATAGGAGAGAAATCTAAATCCCATTCAGTGCATAAACTGACAAGTTATTGTCAACATAAAAGCACTTCAGCTTAAAGCTGCAGACTCCAAAATAGCTAAATATATTTAACATATTTACCCAATTCTTCTGCTTCATATGTGCACAGTCTCCTACTAGAAACCTAACATCCAAGAGTTGGGAAAGACATCAGATGTAGCTGGTCCAAACTCTTGCCCAACATCAGTCTTTTCTACAATATCCATCCCTGATACGCACGTATAAACCCTCTCTCAACCTGATTACTTCCAGTGATGAATAACATTAACCTCACAATGCAACCCATTCCAACTTACAGAGTTCCCATATAAGATACAAAAAAAAAAAAAAATTCATGCCCTTGAGGAGCTAACCAATAGGGAGCCAAAATGTATATGCAGGAGGCAGCTCAGTATGACAGCAAGCAAAGTAGGATCTTTTGCTGTTTTTGTTTTAGTATAATCAAGTGCCTCTGACCACATCAGGCCTTTATCAATCCTGAGAGTGTTTACTAGGAGTAAAGTACAGAAATAAAAATTTCTTTAACTAGAAACAGTGTATTGTTAATTATTTTAATGTGATTAAAGATCTGCTCTAAAAAAATGTATAACTACTCTGAGGGTAAGGTTTTACTTTGGGGCTTACTGACAGCAGATGAGATTTGGGGAAGTCACTAAGGGCCCCCCAACCCCTTTTGAAAACCCAGATGTTGGTGCTTCCTTCTCTGGCAACTACGGTCAGACAGTTGGATCTGTCTGTTGATCTATGACGTATGTATTGCTTATGTCAGACATTTGCAAGTATGTCTGTTGATCTTTAATTTCTCTATATTTCTCTGAAGTTCAGGGTGCTGACTTTTTCCCCTGAACATGTGCATGATTAAAGTAATTGCTGACCCCCTAAAAAGTTGCCTTTCCTTTTATAAATACAGATCTAAGAACCTATGATAGCAGACCCCTCTGTGTATATCAGGGTGCTTACTGATACACTCAGTTTACACACACAAGCACCCCAGGCATCCCTCTCCAATCAACCTGCTTCTTTCCCTGTGATCTGTGCCACCCTCTAGTCCAAATCCTCCAAAAATGGCATTTTAGTTAAACACATCCAAAGTGATTAAAGGCTTGGAGAAGAAGAAAGCAAAGCAACATCTGAGGAGATATATGCAGATGGCCCTTTTGGGGACAGAACATTGTCCAGCAATTGGGTCTGGTCAAAGCTAAGTATCTAATAACTTGAAATGTTGACTTCCAACTGAGCATTTTAATTTGACTACTGAATTCAGCATTCTCTAAAGCTCATGATTTGAAGGCAGCATGGTCTCAACAGGGTTAGGAAGGGCAGGGCACAATAGACTCAAATTAAGGAAAGTGTTTTAGAGAAATTTTGGAAGCTGGAATGATGCCTGATGCCTCTTCACTGAAAATGCTGGCACTCCACTAAATTTCAAGCAGCTAAAGAGGACCAGAGTGCCAGGCCTGGAGTCAGAAAGCCCAGAGTTCCAATCCAGCTTCAGATACTTACTAGCTGTTTGACCTTGGGCAAGTAATTTAGCCTTGGTTCACCTCAGTTTTCTCATCTATAAAATGGAGATAATAATTACACCTACCTCTCAGGGTTCCTGTGAGGCTCAAATGAAATATCTGTCAAGTAATTAGCACAGTGCCTGGCACACAGTAAGCTCTACATAAATGCTAACTATTATTACTATTATTATAATGACGCCTAATATGATCAATGGCATATTAAAAATAACACTGTTTTTAGGTGGGTGAGCTCTCAGTGCCACAGTCGCCACAATAAGACTTTCAAGACAATTGTTTTTCCATAACATCCAAATCTCCTTGCATAGACATATCCCTAATAAAGTATCACCTGGGAAGTACCCACCTGGCAGATGCTCCTCCATGGATATAACGAACTTGCAGAATCAAAAGAAGCTAATGCTACACATGCCAGCTTCCCCAGCAGACAAGTCAAAAGATGACTTGTTTAAAAACAGATCCTATAACATTGCCTTCCCAATACGAAATGGTCTAGAGGTAACAGGAGTTCAAAGCAGAGGAGGAGACAAATTAGGCCAAGAAAATCATTTCTACACTGTGGCTATTTCTTTATTTTTTCACCAAGGTGGAAAGAAATCTATGAGCAAAGATGGCAAAGAGCCTACTTCTGTTCTGTGCCACATTTCAAGTATAGATGTTAACCAAAAAAAAAAAAAAGTTAAGGACAAGATTCTCCCCCACCCCAAACTTAGGTGCACTTAGAAGAAACCAAAGGAAACCATAGGAAAACGAGATACTAGCTCACCACCACAGACCTTTCCTACATCTCTCCTGGGTATGTGAGCAAAGGGCTCTATAGGAACTCATCACAAATCTTTTGGCTCTTTCTACTGAGCTAGGCAGCCTGCAAACAGCAGACAATCTGTTTCTGGGACCGTATTTGAAGCCTTACCAGCAGGGTAGAATCAGCCAAAATTTACACTCCTCAGAGGCATAGGCTTTGAGAAACCAAGGACTTGCCTCAAAAGTGGGACATATTTATAAATACAAAAGGGAAAGTTCATATCAGACAGGCTCAAATTTTTATAAATATATACAACATTAAATGGTATGTTATTATATAATACAATGTAGTAACTCTCTAAAAAGTAGCCGCACATTTGCTGGATGATACTTTTAAAGTCTATGTGAACATTAAAGTGCTATAATAAGTGAGTTATTATTATTCCTCTGTGATACAAACCTAGGGGAACATAGAAGGAACCAAGCATTTCTAGTTCCAAATGAGCTTTCTCACTACTCCATTCTGTTTGAAAATAGTCCAGCCTGCTCTCCTCCAACTCCCAACACAATCCCATTCCCAAGAATATTTCAGTTTATAGCCAGCCTTAAGAAGGGAAGTCATGAGTTTGCATGTACGTTTGCTGAATAGGTCTTCACGGTCAATATTTAAGTATGTGACCATTTGGAAATGAAATACAAAAATCTCTGTGTAGCTCTTATCTTACCAAATACATTTCAGAAAAGCTAGAAGACAATGACAGAAATAGGTATTTCACTTCTGCAGTTTCCTCTTTCCCTCAAAACACCTGCAAGTGCTCCCTGAACTTTTTTCCACTATTACTTTTCACTGAAAGATGATAAGGAGAAATTTGGCAGTATGTCACTGCACAAATCACATACATTTTTGATGATGGCATCTTTCTGGGTATAGTAGCCTGAAAAGCATTAAGTCACATGTAAAGAGAAACTTTTACCAATTCCATATTTATCCAAAATAAGGTCAGTGATTAATATGGGGAATCTAATACCTTCAGGTGAAAAAAAATGAGCCCCTCATTTTTTACAGAGGATAAGAAATGATTTGCATTTATTCTGATGAAATTTCCTAGACTGTCAAACCTTAGAAATTCTAATTAAAGAACAATCTCCATAAAAACCATGACTTAAATGTTCATTCCTCTATCTTAGAGGAACATAACATTTTATGGCAATCCTTATTACAGATACTCTCTCATAGAATAAGAGAAGCATAAAGTTAACTATGTAGCGCAGGCATTTTCTTCCTATTTTCTCTATGAGGAAGAGCAAAGAAGTTAGGCCAGATGCCCAGAGCTAGCCTGGGGCAAAGCAACAGCCCAGAGGGCGAGCTTGGTGACTAGGCCACTGACAAAACATCCAGATAGGAGATGGCTCTGTATTTACCTACCCCACTGCGCATGTTCAAGGAGTATAAAGACTTTGCCCAAATCTCTCTCCCAATAATGCCATCAGTTTAGAGTCTCAAGAAAATTCATCATCTTTATCATTAATCATGTACAAATTACCTAAATTACATTCCAATCTATTCCCAATCTAACTTATCTCCTGGTCTTATCACCACAGTTTTATGAAGTATCATCTAGTTGTCATAAAGTCACCATCTTATTTCAAAGCCTCCAAACACAGGTAAGGGATGAAATAACCACCCCAAACTGAAAACCTCATTGGCCACAGTACATCTTTTGGTCAATGGGAAACTTTTGACCTACCAGAGCAGAAGGCATAAGCCAGAGCTCTAACTCACTAGTCCCTAGCTCCCCTGGATAGAACAGCCCCAGCCTATAAGCCTCCTTCCAAAGCCTCAAGGGATAGAGATGTGAAAGAATTTCCCCAAAGGCACCTGTGCCCATGGAGCTGAGTGTCCACATAAGGTAGTTCTTGAGGGGCCAAAGCTTAGCTTAGACAGGAGAAAGGCTGGAAAAGTGCCTAGAGAATAGAGGGGGGAAAGTAGGAGAATGATAGAAATGGGCATGGTTGTATTAGAGACAAGTCCTATGGGTGGATATTTCAAGAAAGTGTGTAACCCATCTTCCCACTCTCAACTGCTTCAATGGATCATAGAGCTAGAAAGGACTTTAAGACATCTAAGCAAACTCCCTAATTTTACAGATGAGGTTGATCACATATCCCTAAAGGTCAGGACAAGGTCTCTACTTTGCTGACCACTGATTTAGCATGCTGTACTCAAGAATAATTGCTATGGCCAGAACAGGTCACCTGGTGACCAAATCTACCCCAGAATCTCACAAAATCATTCAATTGCTAATCCAACCACCTTAAAGATATGTTCTAAGATTCTGAGTTTTAATTACCCGAACACCATTTCCTCCAACAACCAAAGAATGATCCCCAAAGAGGGGACTGCCAGAAATCCCTGCCAGAAGAAAAAAAATCTAATGGCACACGGTATACACTCCCAACCTGCCATGTTAGTACCTACCCTGAATTTAGTAGGATTTTCTGTAAGCCATTGAAATCAGGAAATTAAGAGTTAATACTACTCTACAATTCTCATACTGGATAATGACATGGCAGCTGATGTTTTGTCCACAGAGACTAAGTCAGACTACACCAAAAACCTCTGAAGAGAAATAAATTCAGCCCATTTTCAACAAGGGATTTCTAGACTAGCCCTGTTTTCTTATTTTTCCTTCTATAATCCTCAATTTCACAAAGAAGGTTCAACTTACGCTTTTGTAGATCAGGTAGTAAAAAAAAAAATCAGACCACCAAATTCCCCATAATCTGTTATATGCTTATTAGTAACAGAAAAATTATGTATTTCATGTTAAAAAGCATCATTAGCCTGAAGTACAAGGCCAGGGCAACAATATACATCCTCAGTGTTTACTAATTTACTTTTCCACTGCCTCATTTAAGGTCAAAAATTCACATAATTTAAATGGTCTCTTTAACTAGGACACAGGATCTTAAGATGCATGAAATTTTACATATTGTCTAGTCCAATCTCCTCATTTTACAGGAGGAAACTAAGGCTAAAGGGGCAAAACAAGTTCCCATATCCAGTTAGAGAAAACTAATTCTACACACATCAGTGTGTGTATATATATATATATATATATATATATATATATATATATATATATATATATATATATATATACATATACACATATATATATATATATACACAAACACAGACATACATGTATATTAGATAATCCAGTCATACTTAGTAAGAATTTAAATGTTATTTTCTGCATTTCAATTTCCAAGATTTCCTAGGTATAATATGAATTTTCAGTGAAACATACTTTAAAAAACAGACATCACAATAAGAAAAAAGGAATCCAAATTAACATACCTGAACATCATAGAGAGCCACAATATTTTCATGCTGAAGTTCCTATAAAACAAAAATCATAAATATTTATTTTAACAAAAGTTAAGTGAAAATGAGACTAGTGGATTAAAGCAAAGCATAATTTTTGTATATTAATTAAATATTACCAGGTTATGAATAGGCAAATAAAACACAAATTTGTCTGATAAGCCTTGTTCTGGGAAAATATAAAGATTCTACCACCTACATGTCAATTAAATATAAAAAGAACTCTAATAAGATAAAAATAATTGATTCAATTCTAAAAAACAAACTGATGTGGCTGAAAGGGTCACAGAAGGTATAACTGGCTAACTAAAAACAACATATAGTTTCTAAATAGCAACAGAATCACTGATATAATTAAAAAGTACTTTAAAGGACATGTTATCTGCCTGAGAGGTGACAGCTAAACTAGTCTAAGCAAACATTTCATTTCTGGAATGAATATGAAAGGCCACATGCCAGGAACAAAATTTAATAGAAAGTTCCTCAATTTAGCAGAGATAGAGCTAAAAGCTGAATTTATACTATAAGTGCCCAACTGAAACTACAAAAACTGTGTAAGATCAAGACAATGCTTCCTCCTCCATTGGGAAGTGCATACCTTCTCAATTAATAACATAACTAGGAAAAAAGAAAAAACTCAGAAATCAGATTTAATATATTATCAGTTTCCACTAACTTCTAAATCTAATGAAAGAAAACAAGACATGCTATCTAGTCCCAAATTAATTTAATCTCCTAAATTATTTTAAAGCACCAAATATTCCAAAGGACTGAGCTCCCTCCTATAAGAAAAGAGCAGTAGTGAACGTTCCCATTGAATGACAGGCCTCTGCCTGTCAAGGCTACTAAGGATCATCTGTGAACTTTGGGTGAAGAAACACAAAGTAAGAAGATATAACCACATACCTTTAAGATCTTAATTTCCTTTCCAAGAAGTATCTGTGATTTTGACAAATTTTTTTTATTAATGCTTTTTATAGCTACTTCCCAATCAGTTTTCTGAAAAGGAAAAAAAAGAGATTTCACTAAATTGGCACTGAAATCAACTCAAATTTTAGCACACTGCCATTAGTAATCTAGGACTCTTAGCAAGAAAGAATAGCCACACCTTTCCCAATGAGTTCTACTCCTGACATGCCTTTACATTAAATAGACTCAGAAACCTGACACAACCGTTTTTCAAAAGCACGGGGCTTCTAAGTTGACAAAAAAGAAACAAAAAAGGTCTTGAGCATGCTCATTTGTTTTTTAAAAGTCCAGTTAAATCATTTTTTCCACTCATACTCTATGATACCCAAAGGGGGTGGGGTGGAGGAGAGAGGTTGCTATGCTTGCCTGGGGTATATAGGAAGCAATGCTAGGAAACGTGACACCTTTGAGTTTTAGAAAACCTCA
The DNA here is from genome assembly GCF_028372415.1 of Notamacropus eugenii. Taxonomy (NCBI): domain Eukaryota; kingdom Metazoa; phylum Chordata; class Mammalia; order Diprotodontia; family Macropodidae; genus Notamacropus; species Notamacropus eugenii. The sequence continues at coordinate 41,234,399 of NC_092873.1, read as the reverse complement.
GCCAATGGGAGGGCAGCCAATTTTCCACTGGATCTGCAATTATCAACATTAATATGACAAACATTGGAACTACTGGACTCCCCAAAGATCACAAGGCCCCTCGCCTCAACGTTGTTTAAAATGTCTGAAATGAACAATATTTTGGAGTCTCAGGAAAAACAAAATAAAACTTTTCTTGCGTTGTAAACAAAAGAATATATTTAACCACTTGAAACAAGAAAAACACTACAGTTGTCGGTAGATGGAGCTCTGACTGTGGAATAAGGTTTAAACCCTCAAAACAATCGAGACAATACAAACAACCAAAAAAAAAATGCAGACAACTGGAGACAAATAGGTCTTCCAAGAGGGCTAAGCCTAATGTCTAAAAAAGGACGGATTTCCTTCAAGTAACCAACACAGACCCTCTACAAAGTAACCAAAAAAAAACCCAACCTTAACAATTATACTATGTTGCCTATCTAGTTAAAAGTTTTGTTTTTTTTTTAAATTGATGGTGTCAAAGCAACTTCACCCAAGACTAACTGCACTAACTGCTAACAGTATCTCATCAAAATGTAAAAGTTAAAGAAATGTATCGGAGAGGCTACAATCCCCCAGTTCCTGAAGGAAGTCTTATTGGCTTTTGTTTTTGTTTGGTTTGGTTTTTAAGGAAGGAGGGCAGGAAGCAGTAAGAAGGTCAAGTGCAGTGGGGAAGCTATGGGAAGGGGGTCAGTGTATCTATCTATTCCTTTGTGGTTTAGTTGGGAGCAGGGTCGAATCTGGGCAAGCTCATGGAGAGGAGAAGGAGGGGAGATGAGGGCACCAGGAACACTTTGGTGTGGTCAATTCTAGGGGAAGGAGGAGCGTGGAAAGGGGGGGCAGGGACACATTGGCACTGTCAATCATGGGGGATGGAGAGGGATAGGAGATGGAGGGAGGTTATCAGAGAATGGAAGGGGGTGGGCGGGGGGCTGCAGACGGATGGAGTGGGGGCCAGGGGCACATCGGGGCTGTCATCCTGGGGCGCGCTCGGTCCTTCCACTCGGCACCCGCGGCACACCGAGAAAACCCACAACAACAACGCGGCACCGTGTCAGTGGGTGTGTTGGAGAAGGGCTGGGAACAGCGGGGCTGCCCCCACACGCCCCCCCGGAGTCACAAGTTGGCTCAGAGAGGACAAAGTACTGGAGGTGGGAGACAAGCCGGGAAAGGAGTTTGGGGGTCTGGCTCGGCATTGGGGTCCGGGCTCCCCGCCTTGGGGAGGGGGCTCGCGCAGCCGCTACCTTGCGATGCCGGCCTTTGAAGACCACGGCGAAGGCTCCGTGCCCGACGAGGTCCTTCTTGCTGTACTCGAAGTCCCCCACCACCTCCATGCTGGGCGTGCTGGGCGGGGGGCATGAAGCCCGGCGGGGGGCGGGCGGCGGGCTGGAGGCCGGTCAGTCCCGCAGGGCCCCCAGGCCCGGCCGCGGCGTCTCCCTGGCCGCACGAGTGGCGGCTGCGGGTCCGGGCCCCGGCCGGGCGGCGGGGGCGCTCATGCCTCCCTCGGAGCCCCAACGAGCGCGGGCGGGCCTGGGCGGCGGCGGCGGCGAGAAAGCTGCGGCCCCGGCAGAGGGAGCAGGACGCCCGGCGACCGGGACTCAGCCAGGCCTCGGGGGCCGCCCGCCGCCGCCGCCGCTGCTCCGCATGGTCCGGCCCCGGCTGGGGGAGCTCCAGCCGCGCCGCTCGCGTCCCGTCCCGTCCCCTCCCGGCCCTGCCCTTCGTCCGGTGCCTCGGCTCCCCGCGCCGCTGCGCCTCGCTGGGCCCAGGCCCGCCGGCGGCCGCTGTCACTAAGAGCCCCCGGAGCCGCTCGCGCCCCCGGGGCAGGGCGCCGGCCGCGCTCTCGCCATTCCTCGCCCAGCCCCCCCGCCCCGGCTCCCCGGCTCCCCGGCTCCCCGGCCCTCCTTTCCCGCCCGAGGCGAGCTGGGACAACTCCCCGGCTCCGGTCAACGCGCTGTGGCAGCAACCTCCGCACCCCACCCGGAGAACACCGAGCTCAGTCGGCGACTGCGCCGACTGCCTGCTCCTCCGCGACGCCCCGCACGCTTTAAATGGCGAAGCGCTCGGCGCAGCGCCGGCTCCTTCCGCCTGGGAAAGAAGTGCGCCCCCCACCGACGCCCGGCAGGGGAGGCTGCTCTGGCTTTCCCGCGCCCACCCTGTCTCCTTAGGGGCATCTGCCTCCTGGGAGGGGGACTAGGAAGCTGACACCGGCTTGGGGGAGGGGTGAAGGTCAGGAGCAAAGCGAGGCCGAAAGGGGCTTGGAGGAGACCCTAACCTAGAGCCCGGGAGCCGGGCTCCGCCCCTCCACCCTACCCCCACCCCCTGGCTCGGGCTCAGTTTCCGGATGGTGTCAACCCAGGACAGTGGGCTGAGCCGCCGGGGGGATGCAGCCGGCCGGTCTGGACTCGCAGCTGACTCCCCCGGGGGTGGGACGGGACGGGACGGGACTGGTCCGGAGCTGATCCTGGGAAGGATGCTGGGGACTCTCCGAGGTAGGGGAGGCTCGCGCGGGTCCAGCCAGCCTAGGGGAGAAGCGGAGGACCTGACAGAATAGGACCGTTATGCAATACCTCCCCCCCACTCCAGGTCAGCCCCCAAGGAGGAGCAAACTCCCGGGACCAGGAATTTCTGTGCCCTCGGGAAGTTCCAAGAACTGACTCCAGCACAGAAGCCGACCTCTGAGAAAGAGTGGGCCGTACCCGCTCTGACCCGAAGCGGGGAACATCGACCTTAGAGCTGGGAGATAACAGCAGAGATGGACAGCTGGAAAGGACCTCGGAGCCACTGGTCCAACTCCCTCATTTTACAGAAGAGGAAACTGAGGCCCAGGGAGGGCCCAAGGTCACACAGGTATTGTCAGAGGCAGCGTCCTCCGACATCAGACTTTCCTACATAATCTCAATACCTGGCTCGGACATGGATCATAGGATTCAGAGCTGTGGAGATCCAACCCAGAGCCATAACTATGGATGGAGGATTGGAAAAAGTTGGTCTTCGAGCCTTTCCTGGTCCCTCCCCCTCCCCGCTACTAATGCCTTTTCCTTTCAGATTAACTTCACATGCTCTGAATAAATATTATCTGTACCTAAGGATTTGAAAATGTCTCCCCCATTAGTATGCAGCCTCCTTTTTTTTTTATTTTTGCCCATTTTTTAATATCCCCAGTGTTTAGTACAGCTCTGAGTAAGGACTTACTAGATCTTTGTTGACTGACTAATTGACTGATTCGAACTCACTTTGACTGCCACCTAATAGCGTGGGTAGTCACTGAACTTCCCTGGGGCTCCGCTTCCTCACCTGTAAAAGGAAGGGAGTTTGGATCAGGTGATCCCTGAGGTCCCCTCCAGCTTTGGCTTTTCAGTCCCTGATCTTGTATTGTGCCTCACCAGATTATGGAGGTGCTAGGTACAACCATATACAGTCTTCTTCCCAGCATCCCTTTAAGAATGCACCCCCTCCTTCAAGACCTATCTCCCCTCCATCCCCAGCAAAGTTTTCTCTCATTTGCACCACATTTGCACCACAGCCATTAGTTCTCTCTATGCCCCACCACCAGAAATTTAACACAGGACCCAATTTGGGCTGGTTACAGTCCTGATCCAACCCCATCCATTTGGAGATGGGGCTCTTCCACCTCACAAAAATAGGACCAAATTTCCAATGAACAACTTGTGGACTCACTGTGTGGAGATGCCTGTGTTATATGTTGGGGGGGAGGGGGTCGATGGGGAGCAAAAGTCATCCCTGTCTTCTAGCTAGAATGAAAGAGGGAGGATAGAGAACAGGGACACATGTAAGAGTGTCATGCCCCCTTCCCCTCATCCTACTTAGGCTAATTAATATAGTCCAGTTTTGCTCCTTCCTACATTTGGGACATCATGTTGTTGAATCTTTCTGGGTCTTGTTTTACCTCACCTATGAAATGAGAGGGTTGGACTCCTTCTAGCTTTAGAGAAATGATGTCCCTGCCTTTGATATAGCTAGTAAGTGCCTGAGTCAGGATTTGAACACAGGTCTCCCCTGCTCCAACAGGGGAGCACTCTATCCACCATGCACACTGCTGGTCTCCAAGGGCCATACCAGCTTTAGTATTCTGTGAGACATCAGAAATCCTCAGCCCACTCAGTGGAGGCAGGATAAGGCAGCTTAGTCAGGGCATACAGGAGAATATACCTTGTGCTCCATCTATATGAATATGAATGTGTCCTTTCAGGTATACCATCAAAATCAGACATCGCACTCCCATACTGCTCCTGTCTTGCCCCAAACACATGTAACAGCATGAATGGGAACACCCACCACCCACATGAAGAAAGAGGCAGAGGAGGGGAATAGGGAGAAAAGTGACTCAGTGGAGTGGAGAGAGGGCCAACCAACCTTGGAGACAAAGAGCTGGATTCCCTGCTACCTGTGACCCACAGGGCCTGCCTCATTCATTCTTGAACCAAGGAAATCATCAGTCCAAAACAAAAGATTATAAGGTATTTACATACCCCGTTAAGGGTTGCAAAGGACTCTGCATGAATAAATTAAAAAGTATTAATTACTTACCCAGTTACTTACTGTGTGCTAAGTATTGAGGATACAACATAGAAAAGAAAGACTGTCCCAGCTTTCAAGGAGTTCACACCATGATTGAGGGATGACACATAGAGGAAGGCTCTACTATAAGGCAGATGAAAAGGCCCAGGTGTCTGTGCAATACTGAGGCAGACATAAGGCCCAAGAGCCCTTGAAGTGCATCAGAGGTACAGAGGGAAAGGCCTAAATGACCTTAGAAAGCAGAGCACCAAGTAGTATAGACAGCCATATCTGGAAGACCCAGAGGGGTCAGGCCTACCACCACTGAGAGAAGTCAGTCCAAGGGTCTGAGTGGAACAGTGGTTCTGGGGTCCATCTTACAGGAATGTGTCTAGGGGTCAGAGGCTAGTCAGAAAAGTGAAGGAAGGCCTGGAAGGAGGCTACTGGTTCCAGGAGGTTCTCAGGCTACCTGCTGGACAGTAACTAGCCTGGGACAGAGGAAGAAGGAGGAATGAACCTCCCACGCTCAACTGGCCAAGTATCCATAAAATGACTTGATCCTAACAATCCTTTGAGGTAGACAGTACGGGAGTTATTATATATTCCCATTTTACAGATTATGTGTATACAAGGGTTTGAGAGGTTGTACATAATGAGACACAAATTTTCCCATTATTGAAATGTGTTTGCTCGGTTCAATAATAAACATAGAACAATTATTATATCCCATAAGGATTCCCTTCCAGTGGGGATAGTGCTGCTAGCACCGACATTGCGGCTCCAAGCATCTCTCTTCAAAGGTGCTGTTGCTTCCAAGAATTCTGTGTGTCAGCAAATCGCCAGAATGCAAAAGGTTACAAGAGGTAAGAAGATCACTCACATTTCTATAGGGCTCTGAAGCTTGAGCAACAGCCCATGAGGTAGCTAGTGGTGAGTATTCTCCCCACTTTACAGATGAAACTGAGGCTCTGAGTTGTTTGATGATTTGTAAAGGAAACTCCCAGGGCAGGCTTGGCCCCTGGCAGCTTGGAATCAAGAGAGGCCTGGCCTCCAATTTGCCTTTGTCACTTGATCATAGATATGTCATTTCATTTCCATGAAGTGAAGCTTCCTCCTCTAGGGGAAGAAAAAGACAATAAAAATGAGTGTCCTACAGCGGAAAGAAGTCCAAGTTTGGATCCCAAGTTCAAATCCTGATGTTTCCACTTCCCATGACCTTGAACATCTCTGGGCTTCAGTTTCCTCAACTGCAGAATGAGGAGGTTGGACTAAGGTCACTTGGAGCTCTAGCCCTATGAGCTATGATCAGACTGCCCTTTACAAATGAGGTTTATCTATCCATAAAGCAGACGCAGCAGAACCTCCCTGGAGGAACATTTGCACATTGCAATATGCAACAGCATTAAAAAAAAAAAGTCTATAATTCAATCTTTTACCCATTCAAAGTTACTTCCCATATTTTAGGGACAGCCCCTCTCCCTACCCCAACTCAGTCTCTCTTCTCAAGGCTTACAGGACTTTTAAGTCTGAGTCACACAGTTTATCAAATTCCATGACTGAATAGTGTGTGTGTATGTCATGTCTTTTCTCACTATACTATGAACTCACTGAGGGCAGGAATGAAGCCCATACTTCCCACAATGCATCATAGGACTGGGCACATTTTTCGATAATTCTAGAATCCAGTGATGGAATGTTATCACAAAATGTACAGAGCTCAAATACTCTTAGAACCCATCCATACATTATTAGAGCTGAAAGGGACTTTCACGGACAGCTAACTCACCCCAGCTCTACCCCCATGTCTCCATTTTACAGAGAAGGAAACTAAGGTCAGTTGAACCAAATTAAGTTTGATGATCATGGTAAGTCAGCTGTACTCCCTTCTGCAGGTTCCGCAGCTGATGGTCAAGGCCCCTATGCAGCAAAGTTGCCATAGCCCTCGTGGGTGGGACTGGTATGGAGTGCTGGCCAGTGCCCAGCACTAAATTTAGCCTCAGCACAAAACATGTGCAGAAGTGAAGGAAAGCAAAGGTAATCAATAGTGTTAACCACAGCTGATAAGTCCCAAGGTGTACCTGGGGGGGGGGGGGGGCGCCAAAGCCTGGGTTGTCCTGTTTGCCTCATTTGCCCTCATCTGTAAAACAGGTAAAAACACTGCTGTGCTTCATTTGGGGAGAACTGACTTCAATTCAACTAATATTGTTGAACATAAACTCTCCAGCTCATCAGAGAGCTAGGTGTTATAGTGACTAGAATCTGAGCCTAGAGTCAAGATGACCTGAATGCAAATCTGGCCTCAGATATGCACTTGCTACGTGACCCTGGACAAGTCATTTATCTTCAGTTTGCCTCAGTTTCCCCATCTGTAAAATGAGAATCATCATAGTACCTACCTTCCAGGGTTGTAGTCAAAGTCAAAGGAGGTAATGTTTATAAAGCACTTTACACATGGTAGGCACTATGTAAACATGAGATATTATTATATTTGTTAGTATTATATTTATTATTATTATGAAGATGAGGATGTGGCTTGCCCCATGTAACTTAATCTCTGTTGTATGCCTCAGTTTCCTTACCCCTAAAATGGGGATAATAATAGCACCTATTTCCCAGAGTCGTGAAGATCAAATGAAATAATTGTACAATGCTTAACACAGTGCCTAGTTAGTACATAGAAGGTATTTAATAAATGCTGATTTTCTTCATGTGCACATGTGCACACGCATGCATGCACACATACACACATACACGTACACACAGATCACTGTCCTTAAATTATGGAGTCTAAAACTCCACACTGCACCAGATGTGGCTGACCAGAGCAGAGTTAAGAGGTCTGCCCTATAAGCCCTCCCTCTCTAAATAGACATTATATTAGCTTTTTGACCACTACCTGGACTAAAAAGCTTATGGTCCACTAAAACCAGCAGATCTTTTTCAGAAAAGCAACTGTTTAACCACCCAGGCTATACTTGTGACAATTTTTTTGAACCCAGGTGTAAAACTGTACATATATCTCCATCTCATTTTATCACCTTACATTCAGTTGAATGTTCTCACCTGTTAAGATGTTTTTATGTTGTTCCTGGCTGTCATCCAGAGTTTTAGTTTTCTCTCTCAACTTGGTATCAACTACCCATTTAATAAGCAAACTGCCTGTTCTTTTATCCTAGCCACCAATTGTGATGGCAAGCAAAGTAGGATCTTTTACTGTTTTTATTCTAATCTAATCAAGTACCTCTGAATCTTGCCTTTATCAACCTAGAGTCTTTACTAGGAGTAAAGTGGAGAACTAGAAGCAGTATATGTATTTGTATTATTAATTATTTTAATGTGATTAAAGATCTTCTCCACCCATTAATGGGCTTGCCCATTAAGGGGAGTTTGATTAGGGAAGATTTATGGGAAGGCCCACACCTTTTGTTAATGAGGCACTGGTTCTAAAGGGTTGTGATGCCCTCTGGCTCTAAAAAGTGTATAAAGACTCTGAGAAGAGGTTTTACTTTGGAGCTTACAGATTGAAAGTGTTTGTTTGGCCAGAAGAGACTCTGGGCAGCCCCTAAGGAGCCCCCTCCACCCCCTTTTGAAAATTCAGATGTTGGTGCTTCCTTCTCTAGTAACTATGTATGTATGGTCAGACAGCTGCATTTTTCTGTTGATTTGTGATGTATGTATTGCTTACTGTCAGACAGTTTGGAAGCTTTGTCTGTTGATTTAGATTTCTCTGTATTTTCTCTAAAGTTCAGGGTGCTGACTTTTTCCCCTGAACTAAGTGAATGATACATGTGCTTGATTAAAGGAGATTGTTAACCCCTCAAAAGTTGCTTTCTGTCTAGAAATGCGAATCTAAGAACCTGTGATAGCAGGCCCTTCTGTGTTTGTCAGAGTGCTTGCTTTCACACCAATGACAAGGAAAACGTTAAGAACGGGTGGACTTCAAAAAAACCTAGAAAGACTTATGTGAACTGATGCTGAGTAAAGTGAGCAGAACCGGGAGAATATTATACACAGTAACAGCCACAGTGTTAGAGGACTATTTAGACTTAGCCCTTCTTAGCAAACCAAGGACCTAAAGCATTTTCAAAGGACACATGATGCAAAATGCCATCCACATCCAGAGAAAGAACTATGGAGTCAGAAGGCAGAATAAAGCAGACTATTTTTCTCCTTTGTTATGTTTTGTTTTTCTTGTGGTTTCTCCTATTCGTTATAATTCTATACAACGTGACTAATGTGAAAATGTGTTTAATAGGAATGTATGTGTAGAGCCCATATAAGATTGCATGCTGTCTTGGGGCAGGAGGGGGAGGGAGAAAAAATTTAGAATTTATGAAAGTGATTATTGAAAACTGAAAACAAATAAATCAATAAATTTGGGGGTGGGGGGAAGCACCAAGCCAAGCTCAGATTCTCCAACCCTAACCATCTTTCTGCCCCACCACCCCTGATAAGTTCTGCTGTGCTCACAGTTCAAAGAGAGGGACAAGGCCTGGCCACAGATCACTATCCTTCAAGGCACAGTGAGTGAGGTGGTACAGAGAGGGGTGATAGAGGTAAAATGATCACAGTAGTTCATATTCTTGGACCCCATTAAAGTTTCCAAAGCATTTCCTTCACAATGGCCCAAATGGGTAGTGTCAGTATCATTGTATCCATTTTACAGATGATTAAGGATCAGTGTTGAGCCTCTCACCAAAGTACATGTCAGAAATGGAATTTGATCCCAGACCTAGTAAAAGAGTTCTTCAATTGTGTCTGATTCTTGGGGTTTCCTATACTAAGAAACTGGGGTGGTTTGCCATTTCCTTCTCCACCTCATTTCACTGAGGCAAACAGGGTGAAGTGACTTGCCCAGGGTCACACAGCTAGTAACTATCTGAAGCCAGATTTGAATTCACAAACTTAAGTCTTTCTAACTTTTGTTAGACATTCTGGGCACTGTGACACCACCTAACTGCCCCAGTAAAAAGAAATAGCCAGCGTTTCAATCAGAGAACTTAGGTTCAAATCCTGGCTTTGGTAATATTGACAGCTAGGTGGCATAGGAGATAGAGCACTAGACTTGGAGGTAGGAAGACCTGAGTCCCAATCTATTAACTGTGTGTAACCTCTCTCAGCCTCAGTTTCCTCATCTGTAAAATGAGAATAATGTTGCAAGGATCAACGACAATATTTATAAAAACACTTGACAAACTTTAATATCAATCAATAAACATTGGTTAAACACCTACTAAGTGCCAGGGATACAAAAGGTGCTATGTAAATGCTAGCTATTATCACATCTGTATTAAGAAAGTCAGTTTCTTCCTCTGCATAGTGACATTAGACTATGTGGTCCACCAGGGTTCTTTCTAACTATTGAACATGACTTTTAGAGGAGGAAGAGACTGATGTGGCCTAGAAATAAAAGGAAAGAGTTCAAGACATGGGTGAGACAAGCTAAAGAGAGGAGGGACAGTCTAGGCTGGACAACACAAGCAGGAACATTAGGGACCATGCCCTGCCTGATGAAGAAACAGATTAGCCTGACCCAAGTAGAAGGGGGGGTGGAGGGGGTGGTGGTTGTTGTTCATCTTTCTGGGCCCATGACATGAGGTTCTGAGTCACTGATGGCCATAAAGTAGTAACAGTCAGTTGGGACAAACCCATCCATAGGTGGCCTTGCACATCAGAGTAACCCAATAAATGTTTAATGGAAAAATGTGACTAGATTATTGGAAAACTCAATGCCCAGGCAGCAGAGGTTAGACTTCTTCCAGCCTAATGTAAATGGAATAGGGGCCTAGTTTCTAGAATGTGCCTCAATTTGCCTCTCCTGGTGGGTACAAGGCATGTACTGCATTCCCTTCTTGCTTCAAAAACTAGCATTGTGCTGACAGGTTTTTTGGGGGGAGGAGGGGTCCCCCTATCTCACACAGGCTGGAAGTACAGTAACCATTTCTGGTAGCTCCTGGGCCCAATCTCCCTACTATAGAAGCTTTGGAAAAGCACAGAAGCTTTGATCTGCTCTGTTTCTGACCTGGGTTTTCAGCAGCATGGCAGGCCTCTGTTCCTGGGGGCTCATCACACTGGCACCAAACTCAGGGTCAAACAAATATCTACCTAGAGCCTTGGAAGGAGGAGGACTGCTCTGAGTGTCTGGGGAAGAGGAGGAGGGAGAGGAGTTGCCTATTTCCCCATGGACCACCATGTGTGTCCCTGAAAACCCAAACCCTGTTTCTTTGGTGATTTTTCTCTTCTGATGTTAGAATAAGTATCTGGAGACAGAATGGACCAGGTTACAACCCTATGGACTTTTGAAAGTCAGCAGAGTCATCTGAAGTGCCCTCAGCAGGTAGCAGTTGGTAGCAGAGAACAATAGTTGAATCTGGTGAGTAACCAGCAGTGAAAAACCTAGTCCTCCTGACCCAACCTCCTAGTGCAGGGATGGGGAGCCTGCAACCTCCAGGGCACATGTGGCTCCTTAGAACCAGGAGTTCGGCCCTTTGACTAAATCCAAACATCACAGAATACTCTGGTCAAAGGGCCACACCCAGAGGGTCACATACAGCCTAGAGGACATAGGTTCCCCACCCCTGTAAATATTGACCAGTCTGCCCTAGTCCTGCAAAGAGCTAGCCCAACTGATCAAGAGAAGGCTTCCCCATCAGAGATGCCCCTCCCAGAAGGAAGCATCCTGGGTGGAGACTCCTAGAAAGGAGGAAGGCAGTGAGTTACTCTTTACCTTATGTGTGTACTTCATACAGTAGGGACTTATACCCTATATTTATTATACACAGACAACAAACCCTCATGCAAATCCAACCCTGCACACCCAGATTTAAGTGTGGGGAGTGTTTACAGAAGACCTGAGAAACTCTAACCCCCTCAGGGTTACCCAGGTACCCTCTGGGAACTGTCAAGAGAGAGAGTCCAGAGGGGGCTACACAGATTATTAGAAACAAGAAAGCCCTCCAGAAAAGAATCTATTCCAGCCCTTTAGAAAAGCTATTTTCTAGATGAAGCCAAAATGATCTCAGGGCACAAAGCCTTGTGGATCAGCAGAGATGGGAACAAAGGAGCCACGTTCAGAGGCAGGTCTCCCTCAGCTCTGGGCACAATAATGGCAGCAGGACAAGCACAAATCCAGGGGAGGGGGAGAAATTTGTTCCTGGCTCTGGGCCTCTGACTCAAGAGAAACTATAACAGCAGCGTAGAGAGACTGAGACAGGCAGAGAAACAAAGGCAGAGAGAGAAGGAGGGAGGGAGGAAGAGAAAGAAAAAGGAGGGGAGAGAGAGACAGAGACAGAGACAGAGACAGAGAGAGGGGTGGGGAGAGGGGAAGGTGTAGTGGTGGAGCAGATCGTCTAACAGGACAGAGGCAAACCACCCACCCTATACATAACTAAGTCTTGGTTTTTGTGATTTAGGTATTTCTAAAGAGCCTTACGTCTAAGCACTATGATAGGATCATGGGATTTTGAGTTTGGGAGAGACCATTTGGATCACCCAGATCAACCTCCTCCTTTTACAGATGAGGAAACTGAGGTCTACAGCTGGAAAGAAACTTATACATTGTCATCAGGTAGTAATTAACAGAGACAGGATTTGAACCCAGGTCTTTTAACTCTACAGTCAGAGCTCTTCTCTACCCTTCCCCTCCATATATTACCATAAACCATTACCACAAATGAAATATATCTGTAAATGTAATGAAGGGACTGGAAGAAAGAAAGAAAGAAAGAAAGAACAGAAAGAAGAAGAAAGAAAGAAAAGAAAGAAAGAAAGAAAGAAAGAAAGAAAGAAAGAAAGAAAAGGAAGGAATGGAAGGAAGGAAGGAAGGAAGGAAGGAAGGAAGTAAGGAAGGAAGGAAGGAAGGAAAGAAGGAAGGAAGGAAGGAAGAAAGAAAGAAAGGAAAGAAGGAAGGAAGGGAGGGAGGAAGGAAAGAAAGAAAGAGAAAGAAAGAAAGAAAGAAAGGAAAGAAAAGAAAGAAGAAGAAAGAAAGAAAAGAAAGAAAGAAAGAAAGAAAGAAAGAAAGAAGAAAGAAAGAAAGGGCAAGGGTGGCAGGAGGGAGGGAAGGAAGGAAGGACAGGAAGGAAGGAAGGAAGGAAGGAAGGAAGGAAGGAAAGGAAGGAAGGAAGGAAGGAAGGAAGGAGGAAGGTCGACTTGCAGTTGACTTGGACTTTCGAGGAAGAGGTCTGTGCAAGGTCCACCCAGCCTCACATTCTCCTCCAGTGCCCTCTAGGTCCCAGTGGCCAGATATTCCTTAGGATGACTGGAGATGGCTCAGGATGCAGTGTGGGAGACCCCTGGCCCGTTTTAGGCTAAGGTCTTTTCATATTCTCTCTTTGAGTGATATACACCCATTCAATTGAACTAGGCCCTCTTAAGAAGTGAATCCAAGGGATGACACCCTTAATAAAAAAATAAAAAAAAAAAAAAACTGGGGAGGGAAAGACCCTCAGGGTTGCTGGCCAAAAGAGAAGCAGTTACTACAGTTACTATTTACGTTCACTCTGATCTAGGAGGGTCCAAAAAAGGAAGAAAGCAATTGTAGAAACTGGAAATCCTGATAGCCTTGTTACTAGACTTCACTTCCACCAATCCTGAGGAATCTGAGTCCCAAAATGGTCCAGTGATTTGCTCAAGGTTACAGAGATCATAAATAGAAGACCCAGGTTCTGAGTGCTAAAATATTGAATTAAGTATATTCCCATTAGAAAAATGTTTTTGTGTGATATGGCTAATATGGAAATATCTTTTGCATGATTTCACATGTATAATTAAACAGAACAATACTTTCATTTGTAATATTCAGACTCCTTCACTTCCATCTGCAGATAGGATGCCTTTGATTGTGAGGAGTCCATCCAGCGAGGCTGCCTCTGAGTGTAGGCCCTCTGGGCACCTGGCTGCCCTTCCTCCCTAAGTTCTGGGCCTCTGAAGCAGAAAGACGCTATCAGGACTCAGGAGAATATAGGAGATACCTACCCCCCCATCTCCACCTTCACCCCTCCCCCCCACTCTCCTAAATAAATATATTTTAATAAATAATAAGTTAACTAAAAATAATAAATAAATAAACAGTTCCTCAGATAAATATCTTTCTTAATAGAAAGAAAAATTCATTAAGTGAACTGCTGCCCAAGTCACACAGCGAGCCTTGAGCTGTTCAATGCTAGTTCATCTCTGTCTGGGCCTCAATCAGGATCATAGATTTAGATCTTGAAAGGACCTTTGAGGCCATCTAGTTTAACCCCCTTCATTTTATGGATGGGAAATTAAGCCTAAAGAAGATAAGTGACTTGCCCAAGGTCACACAGCTAGTAAGTAGAAGAGTTGGAATTTACAACCCAAATCCTCAGACATCCAGTGTCCATGCTACTGCTCCAAAACCAGACAAATATGTATTAGGCACCTACAAGGTACAGTGTTAGGTGGCAAAAATCCAAGGATTAAAAAATGAGATTGTCCCTGCCCTCATTCATTCATTCATCTGTTCAACTGACTTTCAGGAGCGCATAGGTCATTCACATCCTTTGGGACTGGGAACCTGCCTTTTCCAGGCTTACTGCACATAACCTACATTCTTCATTCCAGCCAAACTGGGTTATTTGTTACATATTCTTCTATCTCCAGTGCCTGGGAATGCATTCCTCCCATCACATCTGCCTCTTAGGATCCCAAATATCCTTCAAGACTCAGATCTAGAGACCTTTCCTGATACTTCCAATTTTTAGCACACTCTTGATCCCTGAAATGTTCCTGTATTCGCTAATTTGTGTACATGTTGCTACCTATCCACAATACAATTTAAGCTTCTTGAGGGCAGAAATAATGTCATATTTTTGTGGTTGTAACTCTAGCATCTAAGCATTGTGCCTGGCATACAGTAGTTGTTTAATAAATGCTTGTTGAATAAACTTTGCTTGCTAATGTCATTTTTGCAGACTAATTTCCTGGACTCTAGATCCTGCCTGCTTTTCAGAGCTGACTTCCCTGAACTTGACACTTTGTGGCCTGGGTTAGGCGGGGAGTTGGTATTGACTTCTAGACAGTACTGCTCTATTGCCATGTTTCCCCCCCAAAGTAAATCACTTTCTCTTTTATCTGCCTCGGTTTCTACTTTTGTTAAAAAAAAAAAAAGGTCCCATCTCCTCCTTCTGCCCCCCTTTATGGATTGTGAAGCTCGATTGTCATTCTAATCAATGATGCCCTGTTGCTCCTGATGGAAAGAGCAAACACCATGCATTCTCAGCTGTCAGTCCCTAAAGTTGGATCAGATGGCCTCTGAAGTCCCTTCCAACTCTGATCTATGACCAGTCATTGACATCAACAGAAAACCTGTTAAGGCCAAGCCTTGTGTCAGTACTGTAGCAGCATACAAAGGAGTAATAATGAGTTAATATTTATATAGCACTTTTAAGGTCCACAAAACATTTTCCAAATATTTCCTTTAATCATCACAATATCCCTGGAAGGTAAATATTATTATTCTCTCCATTTTATAGATGAGGAAACAAGGGCTGAGAGGAGTTGCGTAGCACCAGGCAAGTAGACTCTTTATAGGACTCACTGATTGACAAACATTAATTATTCTCATCTTCAACTTATAATTAGCATATAGCTTACCGCTAGTTCTATACGTAGGCAAAGTAAATAGCTGCCTATATGATATTAGATGCCTTGTGTAAGACTGCCCTCCTGCCCAAGGAATGTATTTCCTCACCACTATCTATCACTAAGTTTGAAATTCTTCTCTTCAAGATTCATTCATTCATTCCTGTTTGTGTTTTGTTTTGCCTTTTTAAAAAATAGCTTCAGCACTTAGTGCCTGGAATACATTAAGTGCTTAATAAATGTTTGACTTGATACTGACTTCCTTTTCAGCTTTGTTGTCTATTACCATGCAGGCCCTCGGAGACTTGAATTCCTGGGAAAATTCTAGGACAATCATCAAAGAGATGGTTGCTGTTTCTAGAAAGGGAAGCAAGTGATAAATAGCCAGCATAGCTTCTTCTAGAATTGGTCATGCCAGAAGGAAAAATTGTTTTTATATTTTACCTAGATTTTAGCAAAGTTTTTGTGAAGTATCTCATCCTAAGCTAGAGGAGAAGACAGTGAGATGTGGACTAGAAGGTTATACGATTAGATAAGAACATAATGGAACTCAAAGAGTGATAAGTAGTTAACAGTTTAACTTTTTCATCAATGACTTGAATTCAGGCACAAAACTGTGAGTGCTGGTTAACACACTGGGTGACATAGACAGGATCCAAAGGGGTCTTGACAGGCTAGAGCACTGGATTGAATTTCAAAGGATGAAATTCAGTAAGGATAAATGTAAAGTGTTGTACAAAAAATCAGCTCCACAAGTATTAGATCAGGAAGGCATGCCTGGCTAGCAGCTGTTCTGAAGATCTGGGGGTTTTTAATGTGTGCAGGCTCAAGATGAGTCAGAACTATCACGTAGCAGACAAAAAATTCAATGCATTAAAAGGACCATGAATTCCAAAATTACAAAGGTGTACTCTGCCTCCACATCTGGAGTAGTGTTCTTAGTCCAGGTACCACAGTTTAAGGACACTGTCATAGCGAAATGGTAAAGCTCTTTGAGTCAACTTCAGAGGTTTTGCTCAAGGAACTGGGGATGTGTAGTGTGCAGAAAAGAAGACTTTAGGAGGTAATAATAGCTGTTTTCAGATATTTGAATGTGGAAAGGGACACTTGTCCTTTTTGGCCCCAGAGAGCAGAACCAGGATCAATGGATAAAAATTGTAAGTAGGAAAATTTGGACTGGAGGGGAAAAAACCCTCCCACCAGAGTTCTCCAAAAGTGGATGACTGCCTTGAGAGTTGGTGGGTTTTGCCTCCTTGGAGGTCTTTAAGCAGAAAGTGGAGATCACCTTCACATACATGGTTGGAGTAGATGGTCACTCAGTTCCCTTAAAGCTCATGACTTATGTGATTTGATCATTTCCTTGGGGCACTGGAGCAGTCTTAAAGACTCTAAGTTGCACAAGTGAATTCTCAGGTTCCTCCCTGGGGAAAAAAAAAATGAAAAACTGAAATGACATGAGGAGGGCTTTCTCCAGGAGAACCAAATTTAGAGAGCACCACCTATGTATGATCTGTACTCCTTTCAACCAAATAAGGAGTTTGGACTAGATGCTGTTGCTGTTAGTAGCAGCAGCCTCACCCAAAGGTGTCCTTCTTCTCAACCCCACAGCTTCTGGTCCCCCTTCCATCCCCTCTAGTGCCTATCTTTCAGGAGCAAAGAAACCTCAGTGTTCCTAGGCATTCTTTAGTCCCCAGAAAGCTCCACTCCCAATCCTACCCCCCAACCCTTAGCTTGCCCCCTCCTTCCCCAAGCACAAAAATTCATGGTTAATGTTCTGCTCATTCTCACCCTGTATGTCGGAGCCAGCTGTGGGAGGCACCATTAAGTAGTCTCAGGCTAAGATGGGGGTGATTATAGGGCACTTCCTGAGGCTGGTGGCTAAAATGCCTTATTATTACATCTGAGGCATCAATGATAGAGTCTGATAATGGGAGTGTAGAGTGAGTTGGTCAATGCCTAATGGAGTCAGTGAGCATATCCCTGGTACTCCAAAAGCATCTCCACCTTAGAGTGAATGAATAACTCATTTCTTCCCCTGGGGGATTGATCCAAAGCAACCTGAGGTTAAAGTCAGCAGGGCTTCTAGCACACTGACAAGGAGGAAACCTTGTCCTGGGAAGCAAGACACATAGGTTCCCATCCTGCTTCTGACAAATACTGGCTGTGTGACCCTGGAGTCACAACCTCTCTGAACCTCAGTCACTTCCTCTATAGAATGTGGCTAATACATGACCTGACTAAAGCCTTGGGGCTGCACAAGAGGATCTCTTGGGATCCCTTTCAGCTCTAAGACTCACGATTCCATTATCCTTTTTCCAAAGGTGGAAGAAAGCAGGGGGAAAAAGATATATAAATGAGTGTCCAACAATATACTCAAGGACATCCTAGAGGAGACAGTGGAAAAAACCCTGGTTTTCAAATCAAAGGGACCTGGGTTCAGATCCCACCAATGACACTCCTTTGGATGACCACGGACACAACACTAAGCCTCTGAGAACATTGGATTCCTTTGGGTCACAGGATCATGAATTTAAAGCTGGAAGGAAGCTTAAAGGCCATCTGGTCCAATCCTCTCATTTTACAGGTGAGGGAACTAAGGCCCAAAAAGGTTGGGTGACTTGTCCAAGGTCACACGGGTAGGAGACGATAGAGACAGGATTAGAAGCCAGAATGCTGAACTCAAAGTCAGTGCACTTTTCATTGTACCTGAGGAAAATCATTAAGTGCTCTGTCATTTTCCAAGCTATAAAGTGTTTTATTATGTTATGGTTATCGTGGTTATTGCAGAATTGAGACACAGGATAGATGTGGTAGCTTTTGGGGATACCAGAAGAGAGGATCCATAACTTCCTACTCAGTTATTTGGGTGGGAGGGAGATAATGAAGACAGCTATAATGACAGACAGTAGGGCAACCAGGTGATGAAGTGGGCAGAGTGTTGGGTTTGAAGTCAGGAAGACTCATCTTCCTGAGTTCAAATCCAGTCTCAGACACTTACTAGCTGTGTGACCCTGCACAAGTCACTTCACCCTGTTTGCCTCAGTTTCCTCATTTGTAAAATGAGTTGGAGAAGGAAATAGCAAAGCACTCCAGTATCTTGGTAAGAACACCCCGAATGGGATCACTTAAAAAATGAATCAACCACAAGAAAAAGATGCCAGTAGCTCTCCAGCTAAAATGAATTGGGAGACTGGAAGGCAGGACTTGGTCTTATGGACCAGGTATATAAGCTTTTCAATATACTACTACTACTCACTCTGAACTCTACTGCTGGAATTAGATTTGCTTTGCATGGCCCCAGAGGGCAAAATTAGAAACCATGAAAAAATATTGCAAATCGATGGATAAACAAAACTAAGTACTTGTTAGTACTACACTGAATTACACTGGGTATTGAGGACATAAAGGCAATGAATGAAGTAATCCCTACTCACAAAGAGTTTATAGTCTAATGGGAAAGATAGCTAGAGCATACATATCTATGTGTATATGTGCATGTGTGTATGGATGTCTATCTAAATGCATGTATGTACATGCACATATATGTGTATATATGCACATGTATGTATATACACGCATGAAAACACATGTATACATTCATATTTTGCTACATATATACACACATGCATAAACATACACATATATATGTCTTTTGTCCTTCATTTTCAAAGAGGACCAATGATGTCATGGGGTGATATCTGGACTTGCACATGAATTGGATTTAAGTGAGGCAGAGTTGTGCAAAGTTGTCAGCCTAACTCTCTCTTCCAGAGTCATCGAAGTCCGGTGGCAAGACCAAAGTCACGATGATTGATGATGGCCCAGGAGGCAGTGGATGATCTTGGCATCTTTGATGTTTGACCAAGCTCTAAGATCTCCATGGTGCCTGCCTCAGCTGCCTTAATGGCCATTGGAACAAATTGTTCTTATCCATCCATTCTGCAGGTGGGGGGTGAGATGGGAGTGGAGTCTTCATATGCTTGGGGTAGCACTCTCCCAAATTACCAATTAGTCTGATGCCCATTGGTTACCCTGCACCTGGTTTAGCCCATCTGCCAGGACTGTTTACCACAGTATGGCTGCTGTGCATGCTATAGCTTCTTGGAGTTACAGGTGAGGATTGGGTGAAGAGGTGGATGAGCAGCCCTAAAAAGGGATTAACAAGTCCTTATAATAGAGGCACTAGTCTTCTTCCTTGAACCTCCCCCCCCCCCCATACTTTGCCATGTATATGCAACATAAATTGTAAGATCCAGAATTCCCCTGGCTGGGGAAGCCTGTACCTCCCACACACAGTGGGATGAGTTCAATACCAAAGGAAGAGGCCAAGTAGCTCCAGACTGATTATAGGAGTTTAATCAATCATTATGATTACTTGTAAATAGTAGCAACCTGGGGTGGCAGCCATATAATTCAGCAGATTCTCAAAAATACCCCAGGAAAGCCTAGTGGTAATTACAGGAGTCAAAGGGAGGTGGAGCTATAATGCACGTCACTACTGATTGGTGGATATTTTGGGTTTCTGCTTAGTATGAGCTTGGCTATCAAGCCAATGTCATTAGGTAAAATGCCCAGACACAGGTTTGTGTATTGATCATATGCAGATCATAAATGTGTCACTGTGTCCATGTTATTGACTTTCATTGGTCACAGTATCTAAGTTATGACTCAGTGTCTGAATTATGATTTTTTAACAGGTTACCATGTCTGTGCTTCCACCTTTCACAGAGTTTAAGTTAATGGCTTTCACTTCTTCTTCTTTTTTTTTTTTATGGCTTTTCCCTAATTGGGACCCCACAAAATACCAAGTCATTAAACACAAGGTAGCTTAGGACAGAAGGCACCAGCAGTCAAGAAGATCCAAAAAGTCTTCATGCTACTGGTTCTTAAAGATAGAGATAAATTCTATGAGATTGAGATGAGGTCAGAGTGAATTCCAGGCATGGGGGGCTTCCAGTAGAAAGGTATGGCAATGGGAAATGGGATATTATGTATAAGGAACCAAGAAAAGGCCAGTTTGAATTAAACAGTGCAAGAGGGGGTGTGATGATACTCCATAAAGTTAGAAAGAGAGGTTGGGGCTGGTTTGTGATGGGCTTTGAAAGCTAAACAAAGTATATACTGTATAGCTATAGCCTGGATGTAAAAGGAACATGAGTACCCCAATAATTACAGATGTTCCAAAGTAGGATGAGAGGGCTATGTTCTCCTTCATCAGAGGGTCTTCACACAAAAGTTTGCAGGGGGGGGGCACTTATTGGGTAGAATAAAGAGGGAATTTTTTTTTAGAGATAGGTTGGACTAGAGGGCCACTGAGGTTTCCAACAATTCCATGGACTCTAGACCTTCTTTTTGGCAGCCAAGAAAGCTAGTGCTATATTAGGCTATGCTAAGGGAACCATGGTGTTTTGAACCAAGAGGTCATGGTCCCCCTGTACTGTGCCTTGGTCAGATCATGGTGCTCAATTCTGGGAAACATGTTGTAGGAAGAGTATTTACAAGCTGGGATGAGTCCCAAAGAGGTCAGCTGGGATTCGAAACTGTCTCATGAGGGTCAGGTGAAAGAACCAGGGATGTTTACCCCAGAGAACAGGGAAAGAGGGATCACCCTGGTTCCACATGGTCCTGGGGACAGAACATGGAAGTCCCAGGATCTAACTGGGAATAGGATTTAGGAACAGAAATCAGGAGCCAGAAGGGAACTCAGAGGCCATCATTCCACAAAAGAAGAAACAGAAGCCCAGGAAGGCTTAGGAATTTGCCAACAGTCATAAAAGTAGTAAGTGACAAAGCATTTGAACCCAGCTCCATAGAAGGAAAATTTTCTCATAATTAGAGCAGGGCAAGAGGAGGATGGATGGGCCACCCCAGGAGGTAATGAATTTCTTTTTTCTAAAGGTTTCTGAGCTGAAGCCATAGAACTTCTTGATTGGGGTGGGAGGAATTTTTCTTCAGGAACAGATGAGTCTGGAAGCCATCTGGGATCCCTTCCAATTCCATCCCGTAGTTATTCTGAGATCTTACCTGCTACAAGGACCCTGGGACTTGGAGTTTGGCTTTGACCCAGCTTTAGACAATGCTATTATTGTCCAGTTCTTTCTGCTGTGAAATCTTTAATCAATTCTTCACAGACTTGGTATCTGCTCCAGACGCTGCTCTGGCCTTTTCAGTTCCAAGACCTGCATCTTAGGCTGCTGACCTCTGCTTGTTTGCTCAGGACCTTTGTCCCCTCCCTTGTCCCACTACCCAACTCTCCTGGTTCCTAAAGGCTTTCATCAGCCCCATGAAAGGCTCTTGGGAGGATGGGAGAACAGTATAGGGAAAAGCTTAATAAGAGAGAGGTGTGGCAAAGGCTCGCATGTTGCCTTGGGTTGACCATTGTAGCTACCTCCTCCCCCTCAATCAATACTGTTGCCATGTTCTCAAAGGCAGCTTACATGTCATGTTGGGCACATGTGCCATAGGTCAACCACCTGATGACATCAAGCCCTAAAATTCTGCTCCAGCTCAACTCTCTTTGGTTTGGCTGAAAAGCCTGGATGATGCCTGGATATCTGGTGGGATATGTGCCCAAAGGACCTGTGATGATCTCTATAGAGGAGACACCCTTCACAGTCACTTGTCCTGGAACAGCTTAAGAACTAGGGATGTTGGGTCTAGAGAACAGGGTTGTCATCTGGAAGAAGGATCCCTCTTGTCCTATTTGACTACAGAAGAGTGAACAAGGAGTAATGAATGGGTGGAAGTCATTCAGGCTAGTTGGGAATGACATTTCAGACCATAGCCAGAGCTGGATGTGTCTTTCTATCTAGGCTTTTCATTTAGGTCTGGTATCAAACTCAGGACTTGAGGAAACAATGATTTCCCCCTCTCTGCTCCCACACTACCCTGTCACCTGTGCTGGCCCCAGTTATCACTGCTCTGATGCTTCTCAGTTTTCCCTGTATTTTACTCTTGTATCTATATCCTTCCCCTACTACATATACTCCAGTAGCCTGTTGTATCAGTAAGCACCTCAACATATACAAGGGGGCCTGCTATTATAGGCTCTTAGATTTGTATTCATAAAAGGAAAGGCAACTTTTGAGGGGTTAACAATCATTTTAATCAAGTACATGTATCATTCCTTTAGCCAAGCACATATATCATTCACCTACTTCAGGGGAGTCAACACCCTAAGCCTTAAACAAAATACAAAGAAATTAAAAGTCAACAGACATGGCTTCCTCTGCCTGAATTCAACAGACAGTTGGACCCCAACTGCCTGACCATAGTTACTAATGAGGGAAGCACAACATCTGGGTTCTCAAAGCCAGGGGGCTTCTTTAGCAGCTTCCCAGAGTCCTTCATCTGGCCAAACAAACACTTCCAGTTAGTAAGCCCCAAAATAAAATCCCCCACCTCAGAGTCTTTATACCCTTTTTAGAACCAGATGGCATCACCTCCCTTGAGAACCAGTGCCTCATTAACAAAACAAAAAGTACTTGGGACCCTCCTACAAAACAACTCCCCTAATCAAGCTTCCCACAATGGGCAGGCTCATCAATGGATGGGAAAGATCTTCTTTAATCACTTTATTCAATCAGAGGTATTATACTTCTTGATTATGCTAAAACAAAAACAGCAAAAGATCTTACTTTAATTGCCATTATACTTGTAAATTCCTTGAAGACAAAATTGTTTTATTTTTTTCTTGGCTTTTCCAGTCCAGTGTATACCTAGGGGCCACCAAATGAATGTTTACCAAATACACTTGAATCTAATTGGAATCTCTGCTGCCCTTACTGGACCAGGTAGGGCTTAGATAAGTTCATGAGTGTCAGGGCGATGGTTGGGTAAACCCCCAACCTGGGAGGTCTATTTAGGATCATAGAGCCAGAAATGACCCTAGAGACTGCCTAGGACCCTTTCCTCCTCTAGTCTTTCTATGATTCTAGTCTAGCCTCAGTTTCACAGAGGAAAAAACTCGAGTACAGAGAAGTAAAAAGATTTGTGTGCATCTTATGACATCATCATCATCATCAAAGCTAACATTTCTGTAGCAGTTACTGTGTGCCAGGCATTGTGCTAAGTGCTTCCAGTTATTTCACTTGATACTCAAAATAACCCTGGGAGGTAGGTGCTGTTATTATCCCCATTTTACAGTTGGGAAAACTGAGGCAAAGTTTACCAGTGTCACATAGCTAGTGTCTACGGTTGTGTTTGAACTCAAATCTTTCTGACTCCAGACCTGGCACTCTAGCCACTGAACCACCCAGCCCTCCACGTAATAGAAAGAACACTGGATTTGAAGCTTAGAGGACTCAGGTTCAAAGTAGAGCTTTGTTGATTACTACCCATGGGACTTGGGTCAAGTCCTTCCCCACTTTGGGCCTCAGTTTCCTCATCTGACAAAGGAAGGAGTTATACTTGACTATTAGATTCCTTTCCATCTCTAAATCCAATGGTGTCAAGGTCACACCTACAGTAAATAGTAAATGTGGAATTTGAACCCAGGACCCTTCCTTCCAATACCTGAGCCTCCTCCTAATGGTACAGCCTTCCCACATGTGGAAGGCCAACACCACCTTCTTCTTCGAGGCTTGTTGTTCAGTTGTTTTTTCAGTCAAGTCCAACTCTTTATGCTGCATTTTGGGGATTTCTTGGCAAAGATACTGGAGGGCTTTGCCATTTCCTTCTCCAACTCATTTTCCAGATGAAAAAACTGAGTCAAACAGGGGGAAGTGACTTGCCTGAGGTCACAAAGGTAGTAAGTGTCTGAGGCCAGATTGGAACTCAGGTCTTCCTGACTCCAGCCCCAGTACATCTGTAAAATGGTAATGATAAAGCCTCTGATATGTGCAATGTGTTGAGGATAAAGATGGAACTGCTGTAAGGCTTAAATGAGGTCACATCTGTAAGGTGCTTTGCAATCCTTAAATTATAATCTGCATGTCTGTTGTTATTATAATCACCTCATAAGTCATAAGGCTGAGGTCAGAAGTTAAGGACAAATGGGGAGGGGAAAGTGTATTGAATTTGGAAACTTTGCTCACCCAGTCCCCTTTAGCTAAGCTGCTTTGTGCCAACTAGAGAAAAAGTCTTGCCCAGAAGGTGAGTGACTGAGCCAAGGTCACCTGATGAGTCAGAAGCAGGAATAGAATTAGGGATTTTATCTGCCCTTTGTCACCTGATCCAACTCTTGGGTAATCATTCCAAGAATCTCTAAGTAGGGGACAAGCACCACTGGAGAGCCCTGCTAAGAAAGTGTCCTTAGGTGCCCAGGTTATAGGTCAGATGGTTTTATAAAAACAGTTTTGGAAACCCTCCAAGACACTTTGTTGGAGGAGCTTCAGAGTGGATCTGCTTTCCTCTGAATTCTGCTAGCACCCCACAGAATGCCCTCCGGCCCTCCCACAGGTTGTTTCAGAGTAAAAACTCTGGGCTCACAAGAAGCCAGGTCCAATCCTGACTCTCCCACTCCCTGCCCCAGAGGATCATGGTCTCTTTTTGGCTCATTGTCCACATCCCAGAACAAAACTCAGGGGAAATAGAATGATATATGACTTGTGTCTTGTTTACCCCAAAAGAGGGAACATCATCCCCATGCCTGCATAAGTTCTCAGTCTGCAAGATGAGTGTCAGATATGAGACAGCCTTCTTTTCACCCACCACAAAACCCACCTTGGATGCAAACGATTCCCCAAAGCCTGTGAACTAATAGGTAACTATAAAGCACTCAGCCCACTAGATGTAGCTGAGAGAATACTCCTCCATCCATCTCAGGTCTATACCATCCAAGCAATCCAAAGCAATGCTATAGAAGATTTGCAAAGTCCAGAACTCCTGCCCTCAAGTGGCATGGTTTTAGTCCTGCTCAGGTGCAGGGAGAGGAAGAAGAAGAGGAGGAGGAGATGAAAGAGAACTAAGAGAAGAAGGAGGGGGAGTATTTAGTTTTAGGGCTTGCAAGATGCTTTACAAATATTACTTCATTTTAATCCTCACAACAACCCATTTTACAGATGAGAGAACAGATGAGTTCTTATTTAACATCCTCTTCCTTCTCCAATAGGTTCATGGTTAAGGAAATCTCTTCTGAGAGCCTGAACCTAACATTCCAACTCAAGGTCTTTACATCTCTTGGAAATTCTCAAAGTCAAGATTCTCTGTGAGGTAATTTGCCAAGCTGGAAATATCTGTCCTCCTGCTACCTAATCTCTACCTAATGTTCCGAAAAGGAAATAGAAAGAAGATGCCAGGAACTGGAGGTACAGAAACTCCCTCTAATGAAGCACAGACCATCAGCTTCACCTATGTATTGCTATTTTATGCTGGGCTGAGGTAGGTGGTGGCTCAAGAAATCTCTTTACTCCTCTCCATCCCCTTGCTATAGTCCAAGAGAGACAAAGCATGGAGAAAAGAAAAGGGAGGAGGAATGGGACATTTCACAGCTCACTCTTATGGATCACAGTGAACAGAAGGTCACACACTTCTCTGACATAAGTCCATCCTCCTGAGCTGGAGTCAACTCTAAAGTCCCAGACTTATGCAGCAAGGTCCACAGCTTGTAATGGCATCAAGTTGACTCAGTGAAAACTCAGGGAATTGGTGAGGACCTCCCTTGGTGAGCCTCTTACACTAATCTAGGGTAGGCTGTTTTGTTCATTCATTCTACAACTCCCTATCACTCAGCTAGTGGCTTTATATAAAAAATGGTATGTATGTGTGGGTGGAGGAGATACAGAGGAATGATACATAGTCTCTGGCATAGGGGAAATAATAGATGGAATAATAGCTAATGTTATAAAGCCTGAAGGTTTGCAAAGCATTTTATGTGTATTATCTCATTTTATCCTAACAACCCTGTGAGGTAGGTGCTATTGTTGAGATCAGGGAATCATAATGTTGATGTTTGGGGTGCTTAGGACCCCAAAATTGTGTTCATCCTTTGTTGCTGAAAAAGACCATGCCATCAGAGAAATGATGACATGACTTGCACTTGACTTTGTTTTGAGTGAGGAAGGGCTGTGAAAGGTCATCAGCCTCACTTCTCTAGAGCCATATGGATCCAGTGACCAGATACTCATCAGAATGACTGGAGATGGCCCAGGATGCAATGGGAAACCTTGGTTCCTTCAGGACAAGACCTACTCCCTACTCACTTGGGGTGAGGTAACGCCCAAAATACCCCGGGTCCTGCCTGAATGAATTCAACCCAAGCCTTCTTAGAGCCAAAGAAAAACAAAGTTTATTAAAGATTCACCATTTTGGACTGACTCTTAAGAAACCTCAATATCTGTGATACTTGTATTGACAAGTGGGCCAGAAAGAAACTGAGCCAGATTGAATCTGAGCACCTTCATGTAAGGGAGTCGTCCTGGCTCCAAGTCTAATACTCAGTCCCCTCTAAGGGCACTAGCTTTGAAGTCAGAAGAACTTAGTTAAAATCCCAGCTCTAACCACTCATGAAAGTAACCAGTCCCTTCCCCTTTATGGCCTTCAGTTTCCCCTGAAAAAACTAACAAAAAGTTCGGGTTCCATGACTTCTGAAGTCTCTTCTAGCTTTAAATCTTATGATGCTCCTCCCATGGAGTTTAAGGTTTTGAGGGAGTAGTCTCTCTGCACCTTGCCCTAGATGAATCATAATTGTGTTGTGGGATGAGGGGAATTGATAGGGAGATTCATGATGGATGTCCCAGGATGAGATTCAGATGGAGTGGTCAGTGAGAAGCCCATTATCTCAGGTACCACTTAAAGCCATTTTAGGAGACAATGAGATTCGGGTAGGCTGGTCAAGTAATGCTGAAACTAATTGGGACCCCAGCCCCTCCACCCAGGGATCGATAATGAGATGATAATAATAGATAAGGCCCCAAACTCTGAACTACTGTCCCTGGTTACCTTATCTCCCCATCCACAGCAGGAGAAAAGTCAGGAGCAAAATGAAAGTCTGTACACAATATTTATAGAGCTAACTAAGGTCTTTGTTAGTGTCAGCCATGAGGGTTTATGGAAATTGTGTTAAAATTGGGTTGCCTGGAGAAGTTCATCAGCATTGTATGTCAGTTTCATGATGGCATGTTTGCCCAGGTTCTGGATAGTGGACAGTGCTCTTGTGCCTTCCCAGTCACCAATGGAGTGAAACAAGGCTGTGTGCTTGCTCCCATGCTTTTTAGGGTGTATCTCTATTAATGTAACTCTGTGCATATGCTAACTCTTCCTTTATGCTGTGTGTGATTGTGGAAGAGTCTGCCCTGGGTTTATGGGGAGAACATCTGCTTACTATACTAAAGAAGCTATTTCAGCAAATTTTTTTTTGTTTTGAGCTAATTGTGTCTCATGTCTGATGATTAAAGGGAAGCAGTCACTGAAGATTCACAAGCTATAGTTTTAGGACTGTGGAACCTATAGAGATCTTCTGACCAAAGCTAGCCACCTTCTGGAGAGCCCAATCTATAACAGGTACAAAGATAAGATACAAGATCCACATGTGAGAAATGATTATAACTACCAATATCTTGTAGATTTAGAGCTCCCCCCTTACAAAGTCCGGACTTTAAGTTCAATTTTTCTTCAGATATTGATTATCATTATCATTACTGATAATGAGGTTGCACTGACTCTCTCTGATCTGGGTGAGACACAATCCAATTTTGCAAGGAATTTAATCTAGGATGGGGTAGCCCATTGTGCTCCCCTCAGGCTTGGATGGAGTATACATTCTTTGAATTGATAACCTTAAAGCTATGGGTGATCTGGTATGGAGATACTTTCCCTATCTAAGAGATACTCAGCCCTTATTTTAATATAACCCACCTCTAATCACAGGTGGAGTCAATTAAAATTAATGGCTATTTGATGGACCACCTACTGTTTTGAAGGTATATAAGCTGTTAGTCTGTCATGATTGTCTTTGGTCTAAGAGAGATGGCCCACTGACCATGTTTTTGTTAATAACCTACTGGCCTTCTTAATAAAATTATTAAATTATCCATTAACTATATCTCTCAAACCTTTTTAAACATCACAGAAGAAAAGGATGACTATGGGATGGTGAGAGGACCTAGGAACATGCCACATGATGACTGGTTGAATGACTTGTAACTTGGAGAAGGCATATGCATGCATACACACGCATGTGTGACATGTGCATGTCTTTAAATATTTGAAAGGCTGTCAAAGGACAGGAGATTAGACTTGTCTTCAAAGGGCAGACAGGGCAAACGTTGTAGAGCCCCTGATCCATATGAATGCCAGCTGTTACTATCCTTATAACGACTACCATCATCCTATATGTGCTGAAGGTCATAATCAGTCAATTAACAAGCATTTATTAGGTACTTACTACATTCCAAGCACTTTGCAAGTGCTGGGGATGGGATGCTAAAGAGAAGGAAAATCAGACCTGTCTTTAAAGGAGGTTGAGTTCTACAGAAGAAATTCTGTCCCCAATAAAGTTTCAAGTCCTTCCAGGTTGACCTCAAGCCTGAAGGAATTAGCCTTGACTCTGAAAAAGTCCTGTAATTTGTACAGGTTTCTGGACAGAGCCAGTGTAGGGAGGAGATCAAGTCAGCATAAACCATGGCACAGAAGCAATCCTGGAAAAAATTGGCTGCTTTCCCAAACCTTCAAGGATGGGAAGGGACCTCAGTTATTGAGTAAGTGAGCTGTTGCATGAAGAAAGGGTCACAGGCAAGAACTGACCCGAAGGCATCTGAGGATTTCCCAAGCAGAAGCAGCTAGGCCATTGTGCTGTGGTAGAAATATCGTTAATGTGGAAGAAGGAAAGGAGTGCCATTCTCAGTTCCCCCTGTTTGTCTGCTCTCTGCCCTTGGCCCTGTAAAGTCTCTCCTTCGGGAACTGGGAAAGTCATTCTTTCTTCCTCTTCCTCTCTTGTTCTCCCTCCCTCTCTTTTTTCTCTCTCTCACTCCCCCTTGCTCTTTCTCCTCTTCCTCTCTTCCTCTTCTTCTCAGTCTGTCTGTCTCTGTCTTTTTCTGTCTCTGTCTGTCTCTCCCTCTCTCTCTGTCATAATCAAACCTGTACCCGATAGGAAACCCCTCCCTGACAATTAGTCACCTCACCTAGCCTTGGCTTGAAGACAGAGGAACTGTCTATCTGAGGCCACCAACCATCTCTTAGGTATTTTTGGCTGTATCTAATGCCTTTTCTCAGTTCTCATCCTCCTGAAGCTCTCAGCTGTATCCAGCCAACACCGTTACCCATCCCCTCCTCCCAGTTATTTTGAGACACTGTTCAGGAACACAGAGGGACTCCTTGTCTCACTTTAATTCCATTCAGTTTGACAAGCACTTATTAGGTCCCTACTGTGAGCTCCAGGCACTGTGCTGGGTATTTGAGACACAATGACACAAGTGACCATTCCCAGCCTCAGGAAGATTACATACTCCTGGAATGGGGGTGGGGGAGGAAAATATGACTTACTTATACTTAGTGTATGTTGTGTTACTAAGTGGAGTGTACAGACCAAGTGACACCAAATAAGGTCTAGTGATGCCAAGAGCAGCCTGGTGGCTTCACATAAAAGGCAGCAGCTGTGCTGTACTTTGAAGGATGCTGGGGATTCTCAGGGGCAGAGGGGAAGAGGCATTCTAGACATGCAAAAACACAGAGATGGACCATCCTACATCTTAGATACAGAACTGGGAGAGACTTCAGAGATCACTGGTCCTACATTTTACAGATGAGGAGCTGAGGCCCAAGGGCATGTGGGAGTGAACAGCTGAGGATTTCTGAATCCAGGAGAAATGTCCAGTAGACCAGTTTGACTGGAATTCATAGGATTAGGGATTTAGAGCTGAATGAGAGCTCTCAAACCATTTAGTTCAATCAATCCAACCATTTCACATACAACAGAAATGAGGTCCAAGGAGTTTAAGTGATTTGTCCAAGAATTTGAACCAGATACCCTGACTTCAGAGGCTGTTTTTTACATGGTACCAGTTCTGCCAAAGCAAAGGCGTCCCCTCCCCCCACTCCTCCAGCCACTGTCCTGGGAATTCACCCAACCTCATTGTCCCTCTGAAGGAAGTGCCCCAGGACAGGAGACACAAGCTTCCCAGTCTGCTAACCCGGTGGGAGGATGTTTAGGTGGTGAGCATCACACCACATGTTGATATCCTATGGCGACCAGACTGTTGGTGGTGCGCCCAGGGCCTCCAAAGCCGCCTTTCCTCCAGGGTGAGGCTCCTTCACAAACAGGAACATTCTCCCAGGCCAAATGTCTGGAGTTGCCACTTTGGGGAACAGGTCAGCAGCTGCCAGCAGCCCTCAATGTGCTGAGCCACATCCCTAATTGCCGAATGGAAAGTCAGAGCTGCTCTAGAATGGCCTTAGTGGAGGCTGGGGGAGGGAGAAATCAGGAGCAGGCTGCGCTCCCTTTCTTTCACTTTTTTTCTTCAATCAGTGACCAAAGTCTCCCTGGAGTCAGTCCGCCTCCCCGGGGGCATCTTGCATCAGACCCCTTCTCTCCATCCCCACAGCCAGCAGCCCTCCTCCCCACCCCATTGGGATGACGACAATAACCTGACCGGTGTTCCGCCTGCCTCCCCGCCTCCCATGCCTCCACTCGCTCTTCTCTAATCCGTCCTTTCTACTGTTGCCAGACTAAACGTTCTCCTACGCACGTTTGGTTATATCCTCCTCTGCCAGCCAGCAAGGTACAGAGGAAGCCGTGCTGGAGCCAAGGGGTCAAGTGCAAATTCCTGCCAGGCTACTTCTCACAATCGACCTTGGACAAATCTCTCCTCTCTAGGTATCAGTCCCTCATCTGTTTAAAAAAAAAAAAAAGTGGAGGATTGGTGGAAGAGATGAAGATCTTTAGAGACTGAATGGCAATGAAATTTCTCCTTCCTCACAGAAGGAGGTGGGGAACACCTAGGACAGAATAGTGTATACTTTGTCATTGAATGAAACCTATGCCCTTGCTCACAGCAGAGACAAGGCAATACTAGGACAGACAATGAGAAACAGTGGAAGAAAGCATGCTGATTTGGAGTCCAAGGTCCTGGGTTCAAATTTTGCTCCTTCATTATATTACCTATATGACTTTGGGAAGGTCATTTCACTTTTCTGGGATTTCAGTTTCCTTATCTGTAAAATGGTGAACCTAATGACTTCTTAGGTTTATTTCAGCCCCAGATTTATAATGCTGGGATTCCACGTCTCCCATGTCATGGCAAAGGGATGGAACTAAGAAGACAGGATATCGGGTGCATTGTCTGAGGCTATTACTTCATCAGTTGATTTTGCTGAATGACTGCTTTGTGATGGGGGGAGAAAGGGGGCAGTGAGTGTTCCATGTGCTAAGGGGGAGAATTGAAATGATAGTGATATAAAAACAAAAGGCTTCCATAAGTATATTTAGAAATAAAAATTAAAAGAGGGGGGTTGAGTAGCAACCTGGAAGGTCCTAGTATTTCCTGGTCATTTACACCTCACCCCATCTCACTCCTCCACCTGGCCAATCACAACTTTCCTTTACGTGCTCTCTTCCCTCATTATAATGAAAGTTCCTTGAGGAAATTTGGTTTGAATCCAAATAATCTTCCTCCCACCAGTCCATTCCCATCCATAGAGAAGGCAAGCAATAGCTATCACCTGTACATGTAAAGTCATGCGAAATGTATTAGTCACGTTGCAAAAACAAAAGCAAAAAATAAAAATAAAAAGTCTGCTTCAATTTGCACTTAGATTGCTTCAGTTCTTTTCTCTGGAGGAGGATAGCATTTTTCATCATGAGTCCTTCAGAAGTGCTTTGGACCATTCAGATTAGCTAAATCTCACTTTGTTACATCATCGTTACAAGGTTGTTGTTACTGTGTGCAATGTTCTCCTGGTTCTGCTCGCTTCACTTTGCATCAGTTCATATAAGTCTTTCAAGATTTTTCTGAGAGCATCCTACTTGTCATTTCCCATATCACAATAGTATTCCATTACAATCCTATGCCACAACTTGTTCAGCTATTTCCCAATTGAGAGGCATCCCCTCAATTTCCAATTCTTTGCCACCACAGAAAGAGCTGCTATATTTCTGTACATATACACAAAAACTTACTGTAGAACCTCCCTCCCCGCCTCCATTCCTGCTTTCCTTCTAATTCTGGCTGCATTGGCTTTATTTGCACAAAACCTTTTTAATTTCATATAATCAAAATTATCCATTTTACCTCCCATGATACTCTCTATCTCTTGTTTGGTCACAAATTCTTCCCTTATCCATAGATCTAATAGGTAATTTTTTCCATGCTACATTAATTTACTTATGCTATCACCCTTTATGTCTAAATCATGTACCTATTTTGACCTTATCTTGGTATGTGGTGTGACATGTTGGTTTATGCCTAGTTTCTGCCAAACTGATTTCTAGTTTTCCCAGTGATTTTTGTTAAAGAGTAACAAAAATGGTTACTTGTCAGGAGTGATTTGCCATTTTACAGATGAGGAACTGAAGCAAACAGGCTTAAGCGACCTGCCTAAGGTTACACAGTAAGTATCTGAGGCCAGATTTGAACTTGGGAAAATGAGTCTTCCTGACTCCAGGCCCTGTGTTTTATCCACTGCTGAGCTCTCTATTTCTCAGCCAGTACCAGATTGTTCTGACAATTACTACTTAGTAATATAGTTTGATATTTGTTACTTTCACGTTGAAAAAGAAATCGATTCCCTTGATATTCTTGACTTTTTGCTCTTCCAGATGAATTTTGTCCATTTTTTTTAGGTCTATAAAATATTTTTTGGTAGTTTGCCCTGTGTAGCTATCTATTGTAGAGGAAATTATTATAAGGCCTATGTGTTGTGAGTTATTGGGTAAACAACTCCCTAGAAAAAGTAACCTTAGAGGTCAAAGAAATGGATAGGGTGTTTGGGTTTTTTTATAAGGAGAGTTTTTTATAAGTAGAGACCCTCAGGCTAACAACTACAGAAAGGAGCCTAACTGATTTCTAACTAGGAGAAAGTCACCATCATAGAGATTTTTTGACAGAATATCTGATAAGATTAAATACAAAGAAAACATCCCCCGGGAAGAAGCCGGATCTTTAGCAATTCCTGAGACCTCAAGGTTAACAGTTTTATCTCCAAGGTTAACGTGTTCTCCCTAAATCACCTGATATCCTGTCCCTACTCAACCTCCCCAAATAGGAAAGTGGCTGAACAACCTCAGCTAGAAGGCTCCTTTTGCCACAAGTAACATAGCCCTAACATTGTATAAATCCATATGTGTGTATGTGTACATGTAAAATGTATACGTATCATCCTTTCTTCAACAAGTTCACCTGAAACCAGGAAGAATAAATACAGAGGCAAGGAGCAGAGGGCCATCTTCCCAGGCCACATGTCAATCTTAGATAGGGAGGACCCAAGGCCTCTCTCCTAACATTATCTTTCTTCTCTCACCAGAATTTGGTCAGGAAGGAAGGAGTCAGACCAAAAGAACTCAAGTCAACAAGCTTTTATCATGTGCGTACTACTTGCCAAGACCTGGAAATATACATACAAGACAGTTCCTACCCTCAAGGAACTTACCATTCTAATGGGGGAAGCTGGTACATAGCAGGAAGCTAAAAGTAGAAACAGGGACACAGGGGTCCTAAGGACATGGTGGAGAAAGTCTGGAAGGTTAGGATGAGAACCTGGAAAGGAATGAAGATATGAGGAGCCTGGGCATCTTCCTCAAAATTGAGGTTCTGGGAAAAAGCAGCTAATCTAAGGAAGAGAGCAAAGCAGAGGAGAAAATAGTTCACAGGCAGAATGAGCTTCCAGGGTGAGGAGATTTCTATGGCATGGTAAAGAAAGTCTGGAGAGTCAGGAGTATAGACAGGAAAAAGTATTGTGGGGCCAACCAGTGCCTTTTGAAAGGAACCCAGGTCTGGTTACCGGACCAGTCAGCAGATTACAGGACAGGAGCAGATTACAGAAAGTCTGGGAATGCTCCAAGTCTTTGAGGGGATTGCATCAACCAAGTCCTGGGTTCAGGCTTTTAGGACTGGGAGTTAGATTCAAATGAGTGTACAAGAGAATACAAATTAAGAACTGTGTGAGGTATGTGGTTGGGAAGGGATCTAACTCCCTATGTGACTTCAGGCAAATCCCTCAGACTCTAGGGGCCTCAGTTTCCTCCTCTGTAGAAGTGAAGGGGGGTGGACCACATGTGATCCAGAGATCCTATGTTATTCTGTTATAGTTATCTGTATGTCATCTCTATGTTCTTGCCCCCAGGCCCATCCCTAGGGTGGAGACCCATCAAAAACTGCACTTGAGAAAGGTCAATTTAAGGAGCTGGTGGCATGACTGAAGTGTCCCAGGCTTGGGGATCACTGTAGGGGTTGGAAGAGATCCCAGCAGACTGGGGTTACAGTGTTTGTTGCAAACCAGCCAGGAACAACAACTGGGAAGAGGAAAGGCCAAAGGAGGGTAACAGTTCTCTTCCAGTAGAAGCAGGGTCCAAGCCAGGAACGACAATACTGCCTGAGAGGAGGCTGGCCAGGGGTGAGGGCCCTGGGTGTTTGGGCTGCAGGCCTGGGTTATTGGGCAATTCACCAGGAGCCAGGCTGGACCAAAGAATGATCTGAATTTGCAGCACTCAGGCCAGGCTGAGGGAGTGTTTGTTTGGATGTCATGCGGGGCAAAGGCCTGCCTGCCAGCTTCTTTTAAAGTGCCTTCAGCTGGAGAATTCTCTCTGCCACTGCTTCTATTTACAAGGGCAAGTCTGGTCAGGTTCAGGCACTAGACAATGTGCACCCTCATAGACACCACCTCCTGGTGGTGGCCAACCTGCGCATCTCTCCCATTATCTCCTAATGGCATTGACTGGACACACCAGCTTCTGTGGGAAGCCCTTTCTGGTCTCCCCAACCTCTCTAACTACCTTGTGTTGAACTGCTTTCTATCTGATGGTATATATTCACCTCATGCTTATCTTGTATATATTTCCTGGTTTCCCCATTGGAATGTAACTCACCCTGTTGTGAGCACAGTAAATTTTTTTATATTTGTATCCTCAGTATAGTGCTTGCTACATAGTAGGTACTTCAGAAATACTTACTGACTGGCTATCTGACAGCAGGTATACTAAGCATTTATTAAGGTTAATGGAAACCAAGTAATTAGCCAGTGGAAGCCAATTTGGCTTTCACATGCCTGAATCCTCTTAATAAAAGGAGGGAAATGGGCTCGTGATTTCAGAAGAAGTCACAGACTATAATGAAAAGGAATTCCAAGGCCTTCATTTCACAGATAAAAACTCCTTAATGAAATGAAGGGATGGGATTCAAACTTGGGTCCTCTAACTTAAAAGCCAGAGAGAGTTTTCCACTAAGCCATACTGCCTCCCCATGGTGGAAGGAATTCTTAGAAAGAAAATGGCCTGCCCACCTTCTCTGAAACTTGGAGCCTTAGGAGTCTAGGGTACTAAGAGGTTAAGCAACTCATCCAAGGTTATACAACTTAGAAAGTTATAATAGTTTACAACATACAATAATAGATCATAAATTTAATCATCTGTAAGAGAACCTAGAGCCCACTGAGTTCAAATGAGGAAACCAGAGGCTAGATAGCTTAAGTGACAGCTATATAATAATGGTTAATAGTTATATGTGTATGTATGTACACATACATATGTGTACAATGTATGTAATATATTACTCATAGAAAATGAATAATTTATATACAAGGCTTACAAAGCATTTTGTATATACTTAAATCTTCATAACCACCCATGAGGTAGGTGCTGTTATTATCCCTATTATACAGATGAGGAAACTGAGGCTGAGAGGGGTGATTTAGCCAGGGTCAGACAGCTTAGTAAATATGTAAAGTGCCCTCCAAACTCAGGTCTCCTGTACTCTCTCCACTACCCTAGTCCAACTGCCTCTAATAGATCCAGAGTAGGAAGAAACCTCGAGGTCAGTTATTTCTAGTTCAGAGTCTTGTTTTACAATTGAGCTTAGACTTATAGAGATTGAGTGCCACACCCAAGGTCACCCAGGTAAGGAGAGGTGGAGCTAGGATTTGAACTTAGGTCCCGGAACTTCAAGGTCAATGTTATTTTCACAAATGTCCAACTGTGTACATCTGTCTGTGCTGACTGGTTGTACCCTGCATTTTGTGTGATCTGTGATCATCTGATGACTGTCAGCTTTTCTCTTGTTCCTTCCTTTGATTTCCTATTTGTGAGTTTCCTTCAATGTATTATGGATACATAATTTAAAAATTTTCTGAATCCAGTTTTTCTTTTCTAAACTTTCAAATCCTTACTGTGTTCTGAAAGCAAAAATAGAGCAGTAATGAAATGACTTGTTTTTATATTTCAAATCTCAAAGTACAGATGAACACTTTTAAAAATAACTTGTAAATAAAATGATAGAACATTTTTCATTTTTTCCTACTTGTTTAAAGGTGGTAAAATTGTTTTTTAAACCCACTTTTCTATATGATTTCACAGTTTCTGATTGGTTTTTAAGGCTTCCAAGGTCATGGTCCCAGTGACCCCAACAAATTCCCTCCTCAGTAAAATTAGGGGATTGGGCTCTGGGATCCTTTCCAAGCCCAACTTGGTGGCTTTTAAACCTTCATCAAGGCCAAGGGAACTCAGAGGTCAAAGGGGCAAAAAACTAGGTGGGAGGAAGCCCAATACAAAATGTACCTGCATGAACGACCTTCAACTCTGGACTTATTTGCCCAACTAAACAAGAAGATTGACCTAGATGACCTCTGGGGTCCTCCTAGCTCTACTAGGATTCTGTTTCAAAGTTTTAACTAGGCCTGGCCCAGGGCCCAGAAAACATTCCTCCTTGTCTTCCTCCTTCCTCTTTCTTCCCCTCTTCTTTCTCCTCTCTGCTCTTTGAGAATTCTCTGGTTCACCCTCACCCCTCTTCTTCCTCTTCCTTCTTTACATGCCCCTGACTCCCAGAACTCTGGATTTTGGATGGCATCATTCTGAACACTAAGATCACAGGCAGCAAAGAACCACAGAGAACATCTGGTCCAGACCCCTCCTTTGACAAATGAGAAGGCTGAGGCTCCAATAGTTAAGGTCACAGAGCTGGGATGCATTAGCAGCAGAATTTGAACTTGGGTCATAGGGACATAGATTTAGAACCAGAAAGACTCAGAGGTGATATAATCTTAGCATTCCCCACCCCCCACCCTGCTTTTTTTTACAGCTGAGGAAACCAAGGCCTAGGGAAATGAAGTCACCTACCTAAGGTCACACAAGGAATAAGCACTGGTGGTGGAATGTGAACCCAAATCTTCAGTGTCCTTTTCACTGGGCCACTCTATGTTCTAGGGCAAAGCTTGAGCCAAAGTCTTCCTTAGATGCCTCACTGGGGCTTGAAGGTGGCCCTGGATTTTCGTGGGTTACCCCTAGACTGCCAACTCTGGTAGGTCCTGACCATGGACTGTGCATTTGCCATCTGAGGACCCACCCAGCCAAGCTGATGGAGGCCAAAGGAGGGAGGGATTCTTTTGACCACAGCAACCCATGAAGATCTTCTATGAAAGCACGGAAAGGTCACCATCTACATCACTGGCAGTGCCCAAAGGGATGAAATCACAGATCCTTGAGTTACTAAAGTAAATATGAACTAAATAGGATTTGTGGGCTCACCTGGAAACCCAACTCCTTTTTATAACAGGAAAATGCCTTCTAAGTTTCAGAGAATAGACAACATTCTTAAATCAAAGGCAGATGGGGCTTACTACCGTGGGGGCTCCCTTTTTACAACAATGGGGATTAGTTTTCCCTAGGCAACAAAGCTGTTCCTGGGACTCGGTTGGTCCCTGCGTCTCACCTATGAGCAGTTGGGGATTTGAAGAATTTCTGAAGAATAGGAGAGTCGCCATATCTCTCACCCTCTCCCTGCTCTGCCAACCTAGCGTTTGCTGCTGTGTTGTGTCTGACTCTTTGTGACCCCATTTGAGATTTTCTTGGCTAAGATACTGGAGTGATTTGCCATTTCTTTCTTCAGCTTATTTTACAGATGAAGAAATTGAGGCACATAAGTGGTCAAGTGACTTACCCAGGGTCACATTGTTAGTAAGTGTCTGAGGCCAGATTTGAACTCAGGAAGATGTCTTCCTGATATCAGGCTCAGTGCACCACGGCACCACCCAACTATCCCATGTCTATCCACTGTACCATCCAGCTGCCCTCTATACGACTGCCCCTAAGCCAGGTCTGCACAACATCTGGCCTGCCAAAGGATTTCAGGTGGCCCATGAAACGCGTAGAGGATGTTGTGCAGGCCTTCCCTAAGCAATCAAGAGGACAGTTTCTGACCTCTGCAGTGCTGGATAGGTTCTCAAGTGCTAGCTGCCTAACTGGTATTTATTAAGCACCTACTATGTGTTAGGCACTGTCCTAAACATAAAGAAACCAAAAAACAGTCCCTACTCCCAAGGAGTTCCAAGTCTAATGGGGCAGATACCCTGCAAACAGTCATGGGCAAACAAAATACACACAGGATAAATTGGGGGGCAGAGGAGGGGGTAGTTTCAGAGGGATGAAGGGGGGCTGTGAAAGACTTCCTGCAGAGGTGGGGCTTTAGCTGAGGCTTGAAAGAAGCCAGGAGAGTGGGGAGATGGAGAGGAGCAGAGAGGGAATTCCAAGCTTGGGGAGTGTCAATCAAGGAACAGCAAGGAAGCCAGTGTCACAGAGGTCTGAGTCAGAAGGAGAGTGGGAAAAGTGGAAAAGGCAGGAAGGAGCCAGGTTAAGAAGGGTTTTTAAAAGCCACTGCTGTTTATCGGGGCTGTGTTAGGCCAAAGTCAACCGTTCCTTGTTCCTTGTTTCACGGCTCTCTTGTCCTAACATTGAACCTGAACAGGCACCTGCCCCTAACAGAGACCCCTGAAGTCCCTTCTAGACCCAGCCTCAGGCTGGCACTAGCCTGGCTGCCGGGACACCACGCAGAAGGCCTACAGAGCAGCACGATCACGTCACCAAGCCTCCCCATAAGGGCTGATGCTGCACAGCTGGGCTGAACTCTTAACGCCTTTGCCCACAGCTTCTACTCCTCCAGGACCGATGAAGACAAACAGAAGCCAGGGAGAGAAAATACGGGGTGCAGCTTGGGGTGGGCGGGCTCAGGGCAGGACAGGCTTGGAGCCAGGGAGGCTGGGTCAGAACCCTGGATCTGTTTACTACCTGCGGGGCGCTGGGGGAACTGATTGGTCGCTCACAAAACAAGAGGACTCCACTGGAAAGACTTCAAAGGCTTCTGGGACCCCATAAAGTGTCTGGTCTCCAGCCTCCTCCGTCCTTCCTGCTTCTCCAGGCACCTGTTCCCTGCCCTCGCCATCCTCTCCCCACAACGGGACTAGGGCAGAGACTGAATTCCCAACTGGACCCCAATGTTTTCACTCCTCCACTCTCTCTCCTTCTGGAATTCCTCATTAAAGAATTTCTGGCAATAGCATGTGGATGGGTGGAGTGTGGAGAAATTTATGTGGCCCTGGAGCCTCCTCCCCAAGGACTGGCCTTGAAAGGAAGATACTCCACTTATTTTAGGGTGCTATTGAAGGGGTTCTGTGTTAGAGCCTTGCTTAACTCCAGCACTGAATCCCAGAATCATAAGATCCTGTGTCCAGAACTGGAAGAGACTCAGAGGCTCACAGATGTAGACCTGGAAGGGACCTTGGAAGTCACTGAGTCCCTTTTTACAAATGAAGAAACTGAGGCCCCAAGAAATCAACTGACTTGCTCAAGGTCACACAGATGATAAGTTGAAACCAGGTCCTCAGGGCCAAATCTAGCAGTCTTTTCACTGCTACCTTTCCAAAGCCCTCATTTTGTAGAGATGAGGGAACTGAGCACTGGGATGGCTCAAGGTCAAACAACAAGCCTCAGAGGCAGGCCTGGAAGCCCAGAATTGCAAGAGATGCCCACTCCCACAGGAAACCCCTCTATAGCACATCTCATCCCTCCCATCCCTCTGTCCCCCAAAGGCTAGGTTGTACCCCCTAGCCCCCTGGCAGAATATAAGCTCCTTGAGGGCTGGACTGACATTATTTTTGTCTTTGTGTGCTCAGGGCTTAGCTTAGTGCCTTGTATATAGTTGGTGCTTAATAAATGCTTGTTGCTTTTTTTTTTGGTTGAACTATGGTGCCTGCTTCACCAGGTTGTTATAAGGCCAAATGAAATAATGTATAAAAAAGTTTCCTCAACAGTGGAATGCTTCAGAAAACTAATTATTATTATCACCAATATTATTATTTCCCCCGCCCCACCCCCCCATACACTCTATCTCCCTGACCCTCAACCACACAGATCAGGCTGGTCCCCTGGAGGTCCCTATGCCCAGGGCATCTAGCCAGTGCTCCTGCAGGGCCTGTGATGTTATGGAACGGGGCTGGCCCGACGTGGAGGTGGCATACAAGGGAACTAGGATGCAGAAGGAGGAGGATCCACATAAAACAATGGGGAAAAACCCCATAGATGGAATGCTTTTGACGATCAGTTTGAGCATTTATTAAGCACCTGTTATATACTGGGTACTATGCTAAGCACTTAGGATACAAGCCAAAAATAAAATACTTCCTGCCCTTAAGAAACTAACCTTGTAAGGGGAGTGGGGAACAACATATACACAGGTAAGTAAATACCAAAGGGTCTATCAGTTTACAATCATTTATTAAATGCCTGCTATGTGCCAGTCAGGCACTGTGCTAATGGATGAGAACGCAAAGCAAGGTAAAAGACAGTCCCTGCTCTCAAGGAGCTCATCCTCTAACAGGGAGACAACTTGAAAGCAATTACATGTAAAAAAACTGTATACAGGATAAATTTTAAATCATCAGCATAACGTATATACCAAATGATTGCACAGGTGAGGAAGGAAAAGCACAAACTTCTGGGAGGAGCAGGGAAACAAGAAGGGCTCTGTGCAGGACACTTGAGTAGCCTTGAAGGTAGCTAGGGATTCCAAGAGATGGACTTGGCCTCTGGAGCACTGGGTTCAAATCCCACACATTCTAAGTGAGCAAGACCTGTCCCTCTTGGCATCTATAAAGTGGGAATAATAATATTTCCTTTACCTACCTCCTTAGCTAGTGGGGGGTGGAGGGATGAGAAAGCAGTTGGTAAATCTTAAACCACTAGACAAATATTCCTGTATATTAGAGTTATTGTTATGAGGACACCTGGCCCCCAAGGCGCCTGCTAATCTTAACTGTACACAGAGTTTTCTGTTGTAACTCCATTCCAGCGACAAGATTCTGGGAAAGTAATTTGGTACCAAGAAGGTGAGGGAGAGGGGAGGCATTTACAGGAATCAAAGACGACCTAGGGAAGAAGGTGGAGCTGGTAATCCGAGACAGCAAAGGAAAAGAGCAGAAAACTGCTGTCCATCCACCAAAGAGACACCAGTCAGTCGGTGAACATCTACAAGCCTCCTATGTGCCAGACCCTGTGCTAAGCTCTGGGGGTACAAAGGGAGGCAAAAGACAGGGGCTAACAGTCTAATGGGGGAGACATCATGCAAACGGTTTTGTGCAGAAGAGATGCTCCAGGATAATAGAGAGAAAGCACTAGAACTGAGAGACATCACCAGAGACGGTAGTGACAATGATGTAGGAAAAGCAGGTGAGACGCAGAAATTCCCAGGAGACAAAACAGAAGAAATGAGCTGGTGATGTGCCAGCCTCCCATTTTGAAACTCAGATGAATCCAAAGCGTATGTGAGTCACAAACAAAAAGGCAAGAGAAAGCCCGACTGCCAGGAAGGAGGTGGGCACACCTGGCTCTGCAGCAGATGGCGCAGGTACTTTGGGGGCCCTTGATGAAGGCTTAGATGACACAGAAACAAATCGGTCCCTTGGTCTCTGTGCCAGTACCTGTGGGAGACTTGGCTTCAGAACCAGGAGCCAGATACTGGCAGACTTCAGGAGGAAAAGAAGAATTTTCTTTCTTTCTTTCCCTCTTGTCAGTAATATGAGGAGGGGGAGAGAAATGGGACTTCTCTCTCCCCTCCCCCTCCTCCAAAAGCCATGGCAGTTGTGAACCCAGGGCAGTGAGAAACATGTGCCAGTCCCTTGGGAACCTTATCTAGTGCCTGGCACATAGCGAACATGTAATAAATGCTTTGGGATTGATTGATGGCCCCGACAAAGCTCAGGCTGGATTTCAAGTCTTTGGAGAAGCTGTTTCTTCTTCTGGCTTTCTCTCCCTTAGCACAGGTCACAGAAGAGACAGCAGGAGAGTTTC
Organism: Notamacropus eugenii; assembly: GCF_028372415.1. Classification (NCBI taxonomy): domain Eukaryota; kingdom Metazoa; phylum Chordata; class Mammalia; order Diprotodontia; family Macropodidae; genus Notamacropus; species Notamacropus eugenii. The sequence goes on along the minus strand of NC_092873.1, from coordinate 41,192,059 downwards.
TGGGTTCCTGAGTAAGTTATCAGTTGCCCTGTGGGAGGTACTTCCTGAATCTCTGCAGTATCCTACAGGAGAAAACATACCACTACCTGGAGAAACCACCTGCAGCCTAAAGGCCTAAGAAAGCTGAGCCATGCCCCTAGTAGGGCGAATATCAACCATCAGAAGAGGGCCGAGCCAGGATGACTTCAAAGATCTTTTCCTTCTAGGAATCATACCATCAGCCAAACAACTAAATAGCATTTATTTAAGTACCAACTAGGTACCAGTCACATTATCACACTTAAGCACACCAAACAATCTAGTGTCCAATTACTGTACTGGTCTAGGATCATTGTCTATTTCACATACGTACAGCTTGTGTACTTTACTTGGATCAAAATTACCTGGAATTATTATTCAACTATAAAGTATTATTAGTACAGAACCAATATATAATTAAATATTGTTAATTATTATATTAAGAAGAGGAAGGTTGATAGTATCATAGACTGGAGAGGTCAATAAAAGCTGATAATATTAATAATAATAAAAATAACATTTCTAAAACTCTTTACAGCTTGCAGAATGCTCTCCTCCCAACTCCCAGGTAAGAGAAACACTGGGGAGTTTTATTACTAATTATTAATAAATCTTAATAATTAACAAATATTAATTGCTATCATTAACAATCAAAACCTTTTCCCTGTTCTAAATTTGACAAACAAAAACATTTCTCTATATAAAGAAAGAGGATTACATACATTCTGCTTTTTTATAAAAGTACTGAATCCAGCCCATTCATTCCAGTTATCTCACTCATCTATTTCCCTCTAAATTTTCTTCTATTCTTTTTGTACTTTTAAAAAAAATGCTTCACTCACACTGTTATTTTTAAAAATTATCCTTAACCTCCTTCTCCTCAAATCTCCCCATCCCTCACAAAATTAAAAAACCACCAAAACTCTCTCTTGTAACATAGCATAGCCATGCAAAATAAATTCACACAGCAACCACATCTGAAAAAGTATCATTCTTTACCTTCAGTCCATCACTTCTCTGTCAGATGGCAGAGCAGCCTTCATCACTGGCCTTGTGGAGCCTTGGGGAAGTCATCATATTGATCATCGTTAATAGTAATAACAGTTAGCACTTTGATGTCTGCAAGTTACTTCACATTTACTCAATTGATCCTTCCAGCAAACCTGGGAGGTGAGTGCTATTATTATCTCTGGTCTGTAGATGAGGAACTTGAGGCAAACAGGTTAAGTGACTTGCCCAGGGTCACCAGTTAGTAAGCGTCCAAGAGTTAGGATTCAAACTCAGGTCTTCCTGACTCTCAGCCCAATGCTCTAACCAGTTGAAGCTTTGGGAGGGAATACAATTAGTGGGCAAGGGAGAGAGAGCTTGTGCACTGGGGTCCCCTGTTGCCTCCCTTCCAAACCCAAAACCCCCTTACTGAGAGGATCCACCCTGTAGCTCTTTCTTGAGTTCCTGTGGTTGATAGAAAGTGCTAGGTCATAGGGAGTGTGTTCAGGTAGAGCTCGGAGCAGAGGCTGTCTGACTGCGTGACCAGAGTATTACTTGGGGGAAACAATTGAGAAGTCAGTTAAGTACTTAGGTTTTCTCTTATAGCATTTTCCACATAGGTTCAGATTTAATCGAGGCTGTGTGTGCATGTGTTTCATCTAAACGAATCTTTTCTTTTTTTCTTTCAAAGGACACTCCATCTCCATGTCTGAAGTGCATTCCATCCTCACCTCCACCTCTTAGAATACCTGGTTTCCTTTAAAGGTTAATGAAAATGCCACCTTCCACACAAGGCATTTCTTGATCCCCCAGCTGTTAGTGCCCTCTGTGCTTTCCCATTCCTTTGTACAGAATTTGTATCTACTCACAGAGGCAACTAGGTGGTGCAGGGGATAGAGCACCAGTGCAGGAGTTAGGAGGACCTGAGTTCAAATCTCACCTCAGACACTTGACACTCACCAGCTGTGTGACCTTGGGCAAGTCACTTAACCCCAACTGCCTCATTCTGGGTCATCTCCAGTCACCCTGATGAATATATGGTCACTGGATTCAGATGGCTCTGCAGGAGAAGTGAGGCTGGTGACCTGCACAGCCCTTCCTCACTCAAAACAAAGTCAAGGGTAAGTCATATCATCATTTCACTGATGGCATGGTCTTCTTCGGGCAATGAAGGATGAACACATATCTACTCACAGGTATATATGTTGTCTTTCTTGACAGATTGTAACCCACCTAGGGCCAGCGACTATTTAATTTTTGTTGCTGTGGGAGGTGCTGATCAAAGTGCCTGGCCCATACTATGTGTTTAATAACAATTGCTTGCTAATGATAACAATAAATGCTTGCTGATTTCTTGGTGCAATAGAAAGCCTGCTTGACTTAGAGACTGAAGACCTGGATTTGAGTCCTGGTTATGTATCTTGTTACTGTGTGACTTTAGGCAAGTCACTTAACCTTCATGGGCCCCAGTTTCCTTTTCTGTAAAATGAGGGGGCCAGGACTAGGTAGCCTCTGAGGTCTCCTCCACCTCTACATCTGTGACCCCAAGAGTGTAGAGAGATAAAAGAAGAGGATGCCTGCTGGCTGTTTTTCTTTGCCCTTGAAGAAGGAGCTGGCAGTCTAGGGTGCCGCCCAAGTCTTCCTGCCAATCAATGCCCCCTTAAGGATATCTGTGTGCAGGGCTGACCTACTGGTCTCCACCAGGACTGCTAACTCCACAGCCCCACAAAAGAGAGGAAATGGGTGGTGGGCCAGGACGTTCACTTCCTGCTGACTTTGGGGAAGATATCAGAGGAGTTCCTCTCAACAGCAGGAGACAATGGAAAGAGGAACACTGATTTCCCAGGGTGGGCAATTTACATAAATTCAGTAAAACCTGAATCCATACAGGCTCCACTAAGGAGAAATGTAGAGTTTTTTATGAAAAAAAAAAACAAAACCTTAAAACATCAACTTTTTTAAAAAAGCTGAAAAAAATGCCCTTAAAATCTGAGCAACTCAACTCAAATTTGTTGTGCTTGATTATACTGATTTGTCATAAAGACAAGCTTTACTTTGGAAGTGGTAATGAGGGAAAAAGGGAAAACAGAAAAGAGCATCGATGAAATATTTTAAAAATACACAGAGATGCAGACTGGCAGGGAAATGACTGCCATGCTATATGTAACATATATTTAAAAGCAGTCTGCATGTTTCAGACATAATCCTCTTGCTTCTATCTATATAACTAGGATTTCTATAACACTTTAAGGCTTCTAGAGAGCTTTGCATAAGTTATCTAGTGTGAGCCTTATAGTAACCCTGGGAGATAGATTCTTTTATGATCTACATTTTGCAAAAAATTTGCAAAAAAAAAATTTCAGTGATTTGCACACAGCCAAAAATCTTTTGAGGCAGGATCTGAACTCTACCTCCCCAGCTCGGAGTCCAACAGGCTACCCTAGCTATCTGTGTATGGAAATATTCATGTTTATGATTTTTTAGCTCAATAAAACACGTTTTAAGAAATTAAAAACTTTATAGTCCCCTCAACAAGCATTAATCATGCCCATACTATGGAACAGGTAAAAAAAAAATCCTATCAACAAGCATTTATTAAACACCTAGTGAGTGCAAGGTATTGGTATTAAGCACTGTGGTTACAAAGAAAGGTAAAAAACAAACCAATCCAGTCCATGTCAATCAATAAGTATTTATTAAGTGTTGTCTGTATGCCAGGCCCTGTACTAGATAAGACTACTTCTCTCAAGGAGTCTGCAGTCTCAAAGCAACAAACCAGTTGGCTATGCAAATGAAAAAGCTAAGCAGATCTGCATGAGTGAGGGAGGGGGACAGGATGCTCCTCTGGAGTCATTCAAACAGGCTCCGCAGGGCCCCTATTTGGAAATATGCACTAGAACTTAGTTGGCAATCACATCTTGTACTAGATCTCAGGCTGCCTTTCTTCAAAAATATTCCTGGCCCTGACTGGTTGGGAAGAAGCATGAGAATGGGTGGGGCATGTTGTGCAAGGAGAAGCAGATTTATCTGTGCCTAGCATTCCTGGACACTCCCACTGCCCCTGGAACTGGGTCTTCGCTTCCCTCCATCTCCCAACCCCCCAGCCCAGAAGCAGACAGCACAGCTCAAGCATATTCCTCTGCTGGCTGGCTGGGGGAGGATCCTATTGTCCTATCCAAATCTGTGTGACCCGCCCCGTGAATGCCCAGGCTGCTTCTGGGTTAGAAGAATCCTTCACCCTGGTGAGGATTAAAGAATAACCAGAGACAGCGAGAGACAGTGAGGTCAATGGGGACAAAATCAGCCCCTCCCAGAGGGTCCCAAGCCTCAGTTTATATGGGCTTCTCTAAGGATCCTAACCAGGAGATCTGTCCAGCTCAGAAGGGGCTACCCTGAGCAGGATGAAGGGAGCCAGCCACAGAGAACGAAGGCTTGGCGATATAGAGAAACCATGGAGCAGCCCACCCCCCACCTCAGATACCAACAAGCTTCCTCCTGCCCCTGTGACATGACAATCCCAGAAATCACCCAGAAGAGCTGCCAGAGACCAGTGGGTGGGCAGGATGCAGAAAGCCAACGGAAACAAGAGGAGAAAGGAAAGGGGAGGGAAGAGGTAATTTAGTAGAGAATATTAATAACTAAGATTTATGTGATGTTTACAGAGAAGCCTGCAACATAATGACTATTATTGACCCCATTTTACAGATGACAAAACTAAGTCCCACAGCAGTGAAGCAATTGGTCCACCATCACAGAGTTAATGTCAGAATTTGAACTCAGGTCTCTCCCGTGTCTAAGCCCAGTTCTTTTGATGAAGCCTGGAAGCCATAGGTAAGGAATGGGTCCATGCCAGGATCAGGGAATGGGCAGGGTGAGTCAGTAGTAGATCGGGAGTCTGAGTACCTGGGTTGAGATACCTGCTTTGGGAATCTGGGTAATCTGGGCAGCACCTCTGTCCTCAGTCCCCACCTCTGAAAATGAAGAAGTTGGACCAGATGACCTCCAAAGTCCTTTCCCTGCTCTAAAGCTGATGCTATGAATCCCCTCAGAGCCAGGAAGTTCCCATGGAAAGAAGGATCTGCCCAAGTGGACCAGCTGACAGAGGCCTGGACAGAATGGACCAGGACAGCCCAAGGGGCCTCGCCAGGCTTTCATCTGCACCTGAACTCCTCAGCCCCAAAGCAGCAGGGAGTCCTTGTAGGTATGGAGCTTTCTCTGTCCTCTCCAAGCCTCCCAGCCCTTCCAGAATTCACCTTCGTTTCACTGTCTGCTGGGCTAAGCTCCCAAAGCTCTAGTGAAGGACAGGCTCTTTCTCAACCATGTAGTTAAGGAACAGACCAGGAGCCACCCACGGCAGAGGGGACTGGTGGGGAGCAGCAGCCCAGTAGGGAGAGAGATGCTGCTGTCAAGCAATCATTGGCCCCCAAGCTGGTGCCACAAAGTTCTCCTCCAGCCTCTGATGCTCCCTGCCTTCCTTCAAGGCTGGTGCCACCTCCTCCAGGAAGCCCTTTCTGGTCCTTCTTCAGGTACCTTCTGTCCTCATGTTATATCATAGGGGTGGAACAGTGCAGTCACATCCCTGTGGAGGAGGGAGGGGTTAGGTTCTAAACTCAAGACAAAATAATTGCACCTGATGAAAGATGGAAGTTTCTATCAGGAGCCGATGGACCGGAGTTGATTACTATGGAAACGACTGAATATAAATTTTATTATTCAATATACAAAACTAAACTGTAGGTGAGGAGGATGGGGGTGGGAGAAAGAGAAAATAGATCTGTTCATTACATTTTGTTTTAAAGAAAGAAAAGAAAGCTAGAAACCAGGATTTCAGATAGAAGAAAATAGAAACAAGTAAAGACTTAGCTGGCAGAAAAACTGATTACAGTGAAAAAAAAAAAACAACTCAACTCTTAAAAAGGCTTCACACATAAGCATGATTATATTAGAGGGATGATCTCACCGCCACAGAACTGTTTCTTCTTCTTCTTGCTTCAGCATGAGGCAAGAGAGGAGACAAAGAAGGCAAAGGGAACAAGACAGCGGGGGCCTGCTGACCAACTATCGATGTTAGGAAGGCCAGCTAAAGGTTTCCCTTTCATAACCTCTACCAGCCTAAGCAGAAGAGGGCATGTTGTTTTTCAGTTGTGTCTCTGTGACTCCATTTGGGCTTTACTAGGCAAAGTCACTAGAATGGGTTGCCATTTTCTTCTCCAGCTCATTTTACAGATAAGAAAACTGAGGCAAATAGGGTTAAATAACTTGTCCAGGGTCATACAGCTAGGAAGTACCTGAAGTGTTGGGTCTTCCTGTTGACTCCAGACCCAGTGATCTATCCACTGCTCCATCTAGCTGCCCATGTGAGTATGAGGAAGAGATTACTGAAAGACACTCAGTGTGGTGGGATACCTTTGCTCTGGCAGGGCCAGGGACCTGGACCCTTCCTGGCTAAGGAGACAACAGATTCCCATCTTTCATTTCATGCCTACCCTGGGACAACCCCTTAAGGAAATCAGCATGCTATGGAGGAAAGACCCCTGCCTCTGGACACAAAGGACCTACATTCAAATCCCACCTTGGATGCTTACTATCTGTGAGACCTTGGGCATGTCAATGACTCTCCCTAGGTTTCAGTTTCCCCAACTGTAAAATGAGGAGACTGGAAGAGATCAGTAGAGTCAAATTCAAAAAGAAATGGGGCTGCTAAAGTGCACAAAAACTGGGAAAATTTTTACAGCAGGTTTCTCAGGTAAAGGCCTCAGATATATAGAGTACTGACTCAAGTTAATAAGAATACAAGACATTACCCCATTGATAAATGCTCAAAGGATATGAACAGGCAATTTTCAGACAAAGAAATCAAAGCTATCTATTGTATGAAAAAATGCTCTAAATCACTATTGATTAGAGAAATGTAAATTATTACAACTTTGAGGTACCAGCCCACATCTATCAGACTGGTTATTATGACAGAAAAGGAAAACAATAAATGTTGGAAGGGATGTGGGAAAACTGGGATACTAATGCACTTATTGGTGGAGTTATAAAGTGATCCAACCATTCTGGAGAGCAATTTGGAACTACGTTCAAAGGGCTATCAAACTGTGTATACCCTTTGACCTGGCAACATTACCACTAGATCTGTATCCCAAAGACATTAAAAAAAAAAATGCAAAGGCACCTCTATGTACAAAAATACTTACAGCAGCTCTCTTTGTGGTGGCCAAAAACTGGAAATTGAGGGGATGCCCATATATTGGGGAAAGGCTGAACAAGTTGTGGTACATGAATGTAATGGAATGCTATTGTGCTATAAGAAATGACAAGATGATCTCAGAAAAACCTGGATTTACATGAACTGATGCAAAGTGAAGAAGCAGAACCAGAACACTGGACAACAGTAACAGCAATATTATATGATGACCAGCTGTGAATGCCTTAGCTATTCTCAGTAATATAATGACCCAAGAACATTCCAAAGGATTCATGAAAAATGCTTATCCACCTCCAGATAAAGAACCAATGGAGTCTGAATGAAGATCAAAGCATCCTATTTTTTACTTTGTTTTTTCATGTGGGTTTTTTTTTTGAGGGGGAGTGTGGGTGTTGTCTGTGTTTTCTTTCACAACATGACTAATATGCAAATATGTTTTGCATGACTGCACATGTGTAACCCTATATCAAATTGCCCACTGTCTTAGGGAGTAAGGAGAAGTGGGAGGGAAGGAAAGAATTTGGCATTAAAAAATTTTTAAATGTTAAAAACTGTTTTTATGTGTTATTGGAAAAAGTATTATTTTAAACTGCACAAAAGGATCCTGTAGGCATCATATTGACTTATAAAACCACACATTTTAACATTATCTCTGTTCTATTGTATTTTCATTTTGCTAAATATTTCTCAATTACATTTTAATCTGCTTTGTGATGAGGAGTGTTGTAGGTGCTGGGTCTGTGTTTGACACCTCAAGACTAACTGGCCTCTGAGCTCTCTTCCAACCTTCAATCAGGGATCATAGACTTGGTATCCACGACATTCTTTTTAAAAAAATATTTTGATAGCTGTTTTTCAATATAATTAAAGGCAGCTAGGTGGTACAGTGGATAGAACTCTGGGCCTGGAGTCAGGAGGACTTGAATTCAAATTCAGTCTCAAGATGATTATTAGTTGTGTAATACTGAACAAGTTACTTAACCTTTATCTGCCTCAGTTCTCTCCACTGTAAAATGGGTATAATATAGCACCTTCCTCCCAGGGTTGTTGTGAGGATCAAAGCAGATACTTGTAAAGTGCTTTGCAAACCTTAAAGCACTCTCTATATGTTATCATTATTACTGATTTTGTGATTCCATGCATTTACAAACATGGTTCTGACAAGAGGTCCATAGGCTTCATCAGACTCATTCAAAGGGGACCATACCACCAAAAAAGGGGAAGAACCTCCAGCTCTGAAGTCATGATCGAAAGACATTTAAGCTCTCTGCCCTTTCTGCGAGTCGAGTCACTCAGTTCCTTTAACAGTCTCCAAACTTAACCTTGATCATCACCTCAAGACTCCACTCCTACCCCCATGGACACCAATCTACAGTGGTATTAATATCAAGTTGCATTTTCTTCCACAGGGGCTCATCTTAAACACACAACCTGCACACTTCCATCTCTCTGCCCGTGCTCAAACTTTTCTTTCCTGTCCTCCCTGCCTATCCTTTCCAAGAATCCTCTTTCCTTTGAAGCTCAACTCAATTTGATGCAGTGGGAGATAGCTAGAAGTAGAAGCTGGGTCTGTCACAGAAGTAGAAAGGATTCTGGCAGGAGGTGAAAGGTTGGAGGTGACTTCTTTTTCCTCACCTCCCTCTATGGTCCCCTAAGGTGCTCGGTTTGTGAAACAGGAGCTGGAAAGCCATTTAGTTCACCACCCTCATTTTTGAGATGAGGGAACTGAGGTGGAGATGAAGTGATCGATCCAAGTTCTCTCTTGTTCTCACTCTCCTTCCTCAAATTAACTTGTGTTTACTTACTTAGCTTACATAGCTTAGCACAGTGCCTGGTACATAACAGGTACTTAATAAATGTTGATTTATCATCTTTGAAAAGTAATTGATCTTAGTCTAAGAATACTTTCAAGAAGTTCAGCTCCTTGAGAGCAAGAACTGGTTTACTGGGTCTAGCACAGAGTCCTGCATACAGTGAGTGTTTAATAAATGTTTGTTCAACTGTTAAATTGAAATTAAGAAGTTGCAAAGTACAGTGATGTCTGAATTACTTGGCACAAAGAAATAACCTAATTATTGACATACAATAAATCTCACAACTTCTTTTTTTTTAAAAAAACATAAAATGCCCAAGGGTTTCCTTTCACTGCAGTAACTTTTTTTTGGATGGTAGGGTACTGAGTTCCTAAGATTTTGACATGTATTCATCATGAAACCACACTTTCATCCCAGGGGGTATTAATTGTTCTTCTGAGGAGCTGACCATTTTCCCAAATCTGGCCTTGATTATAGCCCCTGGGTTTTCTTTTTTTGCTCTTAATTTTTGGTAACTTTACTGGCATCATGTGACATATATCACACAGGGGAAGTAGGTGGTGCAATGATTAGAATGCCAAGCTTAGAGTTAGAAAGTCTTGAGTTCAAATCCAGTCACAGACATTTATTATTAGCTGTGTGATCCTGGGCAAGTCACTTAACTATTTGCCTCAATTTTCTGATCTGCAAAACAGGGGTCATAAAAGCACCAACTTTCCAGGGCTGTTGTAAGGATCAAATAAGATAATAATTGCAAAGTATTTAGCATAAGACTTGAGACTTAGTAAGTGCCATATAAATGTTAGCTAATATTAAAATTATTATACACATGTTCAAACTTATTGTCTGTTACAGGTCCTGCTTCTCATTTGCTCTGTGAAATGAGGCAGTTTCACTAGATTGAACTGGTTAACAAGCCAGAGAAGAAAGTATACTTGATTTGGAGTTCAGATCCCACTCTGCCATCTTGGGCAAGCTAATTCACCTCTCTGGGCCTGCTTCCTCATCTGGAGGAAGTGACTGGACTGAGTTGTCCTTCTAGAAGTCCCTTCAACACTAAATCTCTGAATCTTTCAACTAAAGGTTTATCTCTTAAATCCTTCCTTCAACTAGTCTGGGTAAACCATGGTGGCATCTACCTTCTGCCATCAGGGGAGGGGCTGAGGTGGAGCCACAGCGGCCTCTGCTGGCCAATAACTAGAATGACTCTAGTTGAAGGCAAAGACTATCTGGTCTGAGCTGCCCCTCCCACTCAGTCCAGTGGCAATGCATTCTTGACAAGAGATCATCTAGCCTCCCTTGGAAGACCTGATGAAGCCAAGAACCCACTCCTTCCTGACACAGCCCACTGCACTTCTAGTTTAATTGTTGGGAAGGTCTTCCTTACATCAAAGCAAAATATACCTCTAATTTCCATGCATTTCTGCAGGGCAGAGGTTCTTTGCCTTGTTTGTGTTATGGACTCCTCAGAATAAAGTTCTGAAATGCACGAAGTAAATACACAGAATTACAAAGTAAACCAATTAGATTGAAATATACACAGAATTACAAAGTAAACCAATTAGATTGAAATACAGCAATCAAAATATTTTTAAAAAATAAGTTTACTGACAACAACACTGTACGATCACTGACTTTGTTAGACTTAGCTCTTCTCAGCAATTCAATGATCTAAGACAATTCCAACGACTCGACAGAAAATGCCATTCACACCCAGAGAAGGAACTATGGGGTCTGAATGCAGATCGAAACATACGGTTTTCTTTTTTTGGTTTTTTCTTTCTCCTGGTTTTTCCCTTTTGTTCTGATTCTTCTTTTCCAACATAACTAACGTAGAAATATGTTTAATATGATTGTACATGTAGAGCCTATATCAATTTCATGTCATCCTGGGGAAGGGGTAAAGGAACTTAGAACTCAAAATCTTACAAAAGTGAATGTTGAAAACTAATAATAAATTAATTAAAAAATAAGTTTGCTGACCCCTCAGCTTAAGGACCAATGTTCAAAGGTCAAGCAGTCTTCCAGAAACTTGAGGAGAGCTATCCCTGAAACTTCTCTTCTCCAATCTGGACAGTCCCCATAAAGCATTCCCTCCTGTGCCCTAATCATCCTTGTTACCCTCATCTGGACCCTTACCAGCTCCTCAACATCTTTCCTAAAATACGGTGCCCAGAACTGAACCCAGGAGGGTCTTGTGTATTTGATGATGGCAGAAAGCATGCAAATTTGGGGGACCTGGGTTGGAGACCCAACCTCGTGGCAACCCTGGGTAAGTCAGAAGACTGTAAGAAGCAGAACAGGTGCTGACCTGCATTAGTAGAGGGAGTTTCCTACAGGACAGGTAAAAATAAATTAGCTTTGTTCTCTAAATAACACACTTATTTAACACAAACCAGACCAACTCCTTGGAGCCTATAAAAAGTACAAGCGCTGCTCTTAGGGAATGTTGGGCTAGCTCAAGAGGAGCTACAAGGACTGTGGCTTAAATTGAACCACTTTCTGCAAGATGCACACATCGGACATGAAATCCCAGGGCAGGAAGAGTCCACCAGAGCCTGGCTGGAAGTGGAAGAGGGGAGGGCCTACAGTGGGCTCCCAGGTAGAGGCTTTTGGCTGATCAGGGATTAGACCACGGGTTCCTTGTCTTTTTTTCATGCTACTGGACCCTTTGGCAGCCTGGTAAAAGCCCCTTCTCAAATCTGCGGCTTCAAAAAATGCCGAAGATTTCAAAGGAAACCATTTACACTGAAATAATTATCAAAAACCTTTAAAAAGCTCATGGATCCCAGGTTACGAACCTCCTGGTCTGAGATGCATAAAATGACATTTTCCCCACCCCACCCAGATCTCAATCTCCTCAAGCCTTCCCTCACCACATCAAGTTGGAGAAACCTCTCTCTCTCTTCTCCAAATCTGGATAAAAGCAGAGAACAAGCTAGCTTTAGCATAGAAGTCACAGAATGTTAGACCTGGGAGGGCCTTCAGGGCTCTAGTCATCCATCAGTTTACAGAGCAGGAAGCTGGAGGCCAAGGGAGGTTAACTAACTTGGACAAGTCTCCATAGGGAACCAAGTGGAGAAGTGAAGATTCTCTCAGGTCCTTTGACCAAGAAGCATTCCTCTGGAGGATTAGAAGCCAGAAGAAAAAGATTATTACAAATAAACCCAAACCTATTAAACCACACTGTCTGTTGTAGGTTTCCAATAAAATCGTAAGTTCCCAATAAAATTTAGGCAGTTCAATAGGTTTTGTTTTTAAAAAACTTTTTTCTTCTGGCTTCTAATCCTCCACACAAACTTTATGTGGCCAAATGCTTGGCCCAGCTCCTCCCATCACCCTTGAAGAAGGCAGTTTCACTGGGCTTCCCTACCACAGAATACATCCTCTAATTTGCCATGTGCTCTTGCCACGCTTCCTCCAATGAGATGGCAGTGCTTTGGGGAGAGACATAAGCTTATCCAGGGCAGGGCCCTCTCTCTACTTGGACAGTCATGAGCCTGGTTCACCTTCTGCCTAAGACCTCTGGCCGTCCTCTCCTCCACCACAGCCGCCCAAATGATGTTACCAAGGTAGAGGCCTCATCATGCCATGAAAATCTTCACTGGTTCCCTGCCTCTAAGATAGTCCTCCATAATATGGCTCCAGTTCACCTTTCCATGTTCATTTTATATGGTTCCCCCCTTCACACATACTCCATTCCAAAGAAATGGAGTCTGACTAACTTTGTACCAGACTGGTTTTAACAGGACTGTACTCTGCTGAAAAAACAGAAAAAATGTTTACCCAAGAAAAATTTCCTATATCCTGTATAAACATGTTTCTTAACTATCGCTAATTGCCTATTCACAGGTTATGTCTGTCCTTCGTTTTCGAAAAGGACCGTGACATCAGGAAAATGATGACATGATTTAGAGTTGACTTTGATTTGAGTGGAGGAGGTCTGTGTAAGGTCACCTGTCTCACTTTCTACTTCAAAGTTTTGTGGGTCCAGTGGCCAGATATTCATCAGGATGACTGGAGATGGCCCAGGATGCAATGGGAGACCCTGCGCCTTTTAGGCTAAGGCCTTTTCAGGTTCTCAGTTAGAGTGAGGTAATGCCCATTCAGTGAATAGGTCTCTTTAAGAAGTGAGTCAAAAGATGGCCCCTTTAATTAGGAAAAAAAAATGAAGCTGGGAGGGGAAAACCCTCAGGGTTGTTGTTCCAAAGAAAAACAGTTACCATTAACATTCACTGCAAGCCAGGAGGGCCCAAAATATGGTCATTAAGTGGAGCTTGGACAGGGACCTATTGTGGTCCAGTCTATGAGCTTCAGAGTGAACTGGGTTTAAGGTTTTGTGAAAGATGAAAGAAAGAAAAGAGAGAAAGGAAAGAAAGAAGTATCTTCTTCCCTCCCTTCCTTGCTTTGTCTTTCACAAAACCCTGTCCAAGCTCCACTTAATGGCCATATTTTGGGCCCTCCTGGCTTACAGTGAATGTTAATGGTAACTGTTTTTCTTTGGAACAGCAACCCTGAGGGTCTTCTTCTCCCAGCTTGATTTTTTTTTCCTAATTGGGACCATCCCTTGATTCACTTCTTAAAGAAGAGTGAGAACCTGAAAAGGCCAGGGTCTCCCATTGCATCCTGGGCCATCTCCAGTCATCCTGATGAATATCTGGCCACTGGACCCAGATGGCTCTGGAGTAGAAAGTGAGGCTGGTGGCCTTGCACAGCCCTCCCTCCCTCAAATCAAAGTCAACTGCAAGTCATGTTTTCATTTCCCTGATGTCATGGTCCTTTTCAAAAACGAAGGACAAGCACAACTGCCTATATCATTTATATCTTAAACAAAGTCCAGTGGCTCCCCATCAACTCTAGGATCAAATATAAAATGCAGTTTGGCATTTAAAGCCCTTTAAAGCCTACCCCCCTCTTACCTTTCCAGTCTTCTCACATCTTTCTCCTCCCACCAGGTACTCTTATCCAGTGACACTGGCTAACTCTCCCACTGTGCTGTGCAGAGAGCAGGTTGTTTACAGATCTGGTTAGTGATTTAATTCGACAAGCATTTATTAGGCACCTACTGTTTTCAGGCACTGGAAATAGATAAAAATGAGAAAATGAAGATAGTTCCTCCCCTAAGAAGCTTACATTCTGGATTATAAGATGCTCCTTACATTAGAATCTTATAGGAAAGCCACTGATTGAACTGAGGTAAGATGGGATGTGGGATAACACTTTTCCCAGTGTCCATGGGGTGGGGGATAGAGGGGTTATGTAGTTTTATCATTAGAAATACTGCTGAGAGAAAGGAGTCCTCTAAGATAACCTAAATTGTGCTGGGTCTCTTGGAGCATTTGTCCCAGAGTTTTCAGTGATCTAAATGGACAGAGATCCACCTCATGCCTGAACCAGAATCTCTTCTATGATAACACCAACCTCTGCCCAAAGCAGCCTATTTCAAAGCTCTAATCATGGAGGGCATTTTTTCCTTATGCAAAGCCTAAACTGGCCTTTTATGGATGTTCTTAGTCCTGGGATCTTCCCCTACTTTCTCTAGATATCACCTATGTACCTAGTTATTAATAGGTTGTTTCTTCTAGTAAAGGTGAGTTGCTTGAGGGCAGGGACTATTTTAGCCTTTCTTTGTAGCTCCAGCATTTAGCACAATGCTTGGTATATGGCAGGTGCTCAATCAATGTGTGCTGACTGCCTCAGATGGAGCGGAACAATGCTGATCCTTTTCTCTCAAATTAGAATTGTACAAGTACTCAAAGATTCTTACCATGTCCCCAAGTTCTTTTTCAGCCTCAGCTCCTTCACCCAGTCCTGATACAACATCTCTAGTCCCTTCACCTTCTCCAACATGGCCCATGGACCTTCCTAAACGCACATGTACTTTGCTGAAACATGATTCGCTCATTTAACAAAAGTCAAGCCAACTCCTATCAATAATGGGGCTGCTTCTTCTGGGGAGGAAAGTGGTTTTTCTGAGGAGGGGCAATGGCACAAGAAAGATAGAACCATTTCTGGTCTTACAACTGTGTGATCTTTGGGGCTATAAAACCAGCCAAGTTCAGACTTGGCTGAAAAGCTTAACAACCATTCTCAGAAAGAGATGCTGAACATCAGACACTGAATTTCAGTGCTGATAAATATGGAAGACTCCACACAGAGCAGGGAGACTGGGGATGGCTTGGTGGGGCACTAGGGAGCATAGGACCTTCACAAAATGTGTCACAAAGGCCTATGAAATTAAGACATCTTCTGGAGCTCCAGATAGTCTTCTACCTCTAAGCACTGTGCCATGTCAAATGTCATAGCATTTGCCAAATGCTTAAGGTGAGGCAGGTAATCAGGCTCTGTCTCCACAAGTTGTAAGCTCTGCAGGGCAGGGACTATATCCAAACTTCACTGAATGTCTGGGGCATGCCTAGTGCCTTATGCACATAAAAGATCCCATGGCAGCACTGATCTGAATAGGACATCATATTTTACCAGCAGATAAGGAACAGAATAATCTCTATCTCAGGAAGAACTAATTTTTCATTTATCAGAAAGTCTTTTCTCCAATTATAGGAAATTAGCTTGGTTTAACTACATGCCTAACCAAATGTAGAATATTTTTACAACTGAACCTTGGGTGGATTCAGTTCTAATGACCAATTTTCACACACCCTAAAAGTATAAACTTCATAGACACAAAGGCATGCAGGTGCAGCTTGCTCTGTGTGAAAGACAGGTTCTTGAAAACTTAAGTCTACCCTAGATTGTACAAATCATATCACTCAAGGAACTGGAGACTTAATAATGCTCTGTGAATTCTTTTCTAAGTAACAGTACAACTCACAAAGAACTCTAAGGTTTGTGAAGTCCTTAGCAGACAATTTCTTCGTTGAGTCCCACCACCCAGGGTGCAACACTGATGACAGGTATTATCACAGTTTTACAGATGAGAAAGTCAAAGCATAGGAAAGTGAAGGTCTTTTACTTCCAGGTGGTCACACAGATCACATCCTCTGACCCCCAAGTCCAGCACTCTACCCCAAACATGGTCCTGAAAACAAGAAAATTTCTATAAAACAAATAGTCACCTCCCACTTTATTTTGCAAACCAGGCAAAAAACATGACAGGTTTTCCTTAAGAGTACATGTATGACTGCTTTTAGTTGATTTGATTTCTTTTGCAGTTCTAAATTTACAGAAGTATCTCCAGGAAATAGCATTTATGTGCAAACTCCCCTGCCTGCCTCCCACTCCCCCCAACTATTCTATTACTTTATCAGTGTTTCTACTTTAGTCAGTAGCTGCATGCTTATGTTTTGGACATGAGACCCTCACTCAAATCAGTTCTGGAACATTTCCTGAAGGTTGCAATGAGGATAGTTTAGGGTAAGGGCATTGTCAGGGTATAAATGGAAATAATCATTTTCATATGGCTGGAAGAAATAATTGTCTCTTTTACTTTATTTGTACTCTGCCATCACATTTTTAAGTGGCTCCTGTAGCATCAGCTTAAGTCGTGTGGGTATTCACAGGAATTGTGAAGCTAACCTTTCCACTATCCTAAGGGGAGGTGCGGGGAATGGGGTACTTCCTTCATAACTTCACAGTGTAAAAATTCGTAAAGGTCATGTAGAAGTTCTACTGGGGTGTGTGTGTGTGTACAAGACCACAGCATAGAAGGAAGCTGTACAGCTGAGCTCCTGTCCATAACACCTCCAAAAACATCTATAAAATGCACCACATTGAAACCCAATGGAGAGGATGACACAGTGTGTCTTTTGTCTGGTCTAAGTCAGCAGACCCATGGAGTGCTCCAGCATCCAAGGAGATGCTGCACTGCTACAAGAGGTCTCAGACTCACCGTGGAACAATCCTAGACCCACATCAGGGCACTGCCATGGAGAGAGATGCCAATATGCAATTTTGTCACTCATTACCCAATCCTGCGTCAAAGATGCAGGGCAGGGTAAGAGGGGTACCTGCACACAAAAGCCCTGGGTGGAGATCACAGGCCAACAACAGCAGCAGCAGTATGGCTTGGACCCAAGCTCAGAGTGGGGTCTCACTTCCAGCATCTCGTCTGCAGAGGAATAACCAAAGCAGGAATCCCAGACCAAAGGGGAGATGATGATTCTGCCATTCTGAACCCAACAGAGCTTTCTAGCTGGCTAACAGGGCTGGGAGTCTAGTAGAACTCTACACTTGTACAAACTCAACCTTGCCTAGCTCTGACCAGCGGGGCAGTAATCAGAATTTGCCTTGGATCACTTAGGGAGCACTGCAAGCTGCCAAGTCCTCAGCTCATCCCTGAGATCCCTGAATAACATAACAGTCAATACCCCAAGAAAGCAGCAACAGACCTTCCCTCCAGAAGTGCTGCAGGGCCTGACCCTAACACTGAATCTGAAGTCAGGAAGTACTATGGAAGAATGGGCAAACAAAAAAAGGGGCACACTACAATGAATTATCATGGTGGCAGGAACACTCAAGACACAAATGCAAAGGAAGACAATGACTCCAAAACGTCTGCAAGCAAAGCCTCAGAGAAAAACACAGCCTAGGCACAAACAATTAGAATTCTTAGAAGGAATGAAGAATCAAAAAATCTTTCTATAAATGGAATGAGAGAGAGCTTGAGGAATAAACTGAAAAAGAAATGAGAGCTATGGAAGAAAGAACTGGAAAGGGAATTAACAGCTCATTAAGGGATATTCAAAACTTTGTCCAAGCAACAAACTCCTTGAAAATTCAAATGGACCTAATGGAAGTCAAAGACTTCACAAGGCAACATAAAATCAGGTCAAAAGAATAGTAAAAAAAAAAAAAAAAAAAAAAACCAAAACCAAAACCAAAACAACCCCAAAAAAACCCCAAAACAGAAGAAAATGTAAAGTCTCTCTCAGCAAAAACAAAATGACCTGAAAAAGAGACTGAGGAGAGGTAATTTAAGAATCACTGGACTGCCTCAAAGCCATGACCAAAAAAAGAGCCTAGACATTCTATTTCAAGATATCTTAAAAGAAAACTGCCAAGACCTTAGATCAAGAGGACAAATTGGAAATAGAAAGAATTCACCTTCCCCTCCTGAAAGTAACTCCAAAATGAAAACTCCTATGAGCACAACAGCCACAATCCAGAGCTTCCAGGCCAAATGAAAAATACTGCAAGCATTCAAAAAGAAGCCACAGTCTGGCCCACCCATGATTCAGCAGCCCTCACTATAAAGAGGCAAGGAACTTAGAATATGATGTTCCAGAATGCAATGGATATGGACTCACAGCTAAGAATAAGCAAAAACTGAGTGTAATCCTATAAGGGAAATAAATGAACCTTTAATAAAATGAAGGATTCCCAAGCATTCCTGATGAAGACCAGAGCTGCTTAGAAACACAGCAGTTCAAACACAGATGTGAAGAGAAACATAAAAAATAAACAAGAATGAACAATGATAAAGGACCAAACAAGGATAAACTGCTTTCATTCCAGTATGGGGAGATGACATGTGTTTCTTCTCTGAATCCATCATCATCAGGGTTCACAAGAGGGAGTTCCAATTAGACGAGGCCTGGAAGTGGTTCTGCTATGTCCTGATGATCTTAAGAATGGAAAGAAAGAAAACGAATATACTAAGGGGAAAGGCAAAATTATCCCACAGAATCAGGGTATAAAAGTAAACATTTACACTAACAACCAAAAGGGAGAGAGGGAAAGCAGCTAACACCTGAACCTTATTCTCATCTAAACTGGTAAAGACAGACACACAGTTGGGTAAAGTCCATTTCACTCTATAGGAAAACAGGAAGGAAAAGGGAGAAGGGGGAAAAGAATTAAAGGGAAGGTAGATTAAGAGGGGGATGGGACCTAAGCAAAACAAACTATCAGGATCTACAAAAGTATTTAAAGTTATTTTGAGGTGGCAAAAGATCAGAATCTGAGGGAATACCCAAAACTGGGGAGCAGAGGAATAAATGATGGTATATACATGTGATGGAATACCATTATGCTGAACCCTTTTCAGCAAAATGAGCAACCAAGATTTCAGAGGCCTAATGATGCAACATGCTACTGCCTCCTGACAGAGAGATGAAGGTGCCAGCAGGCAGAATGAGACAGATTTTTTAGGACATGGTCAATGTAGAAAATTGCTTTGACTGCATACATGTTTGCAATCGGTTGGCTTTTTTTTCCCTCATGTTTCTAACTGAAGGTGGGAGGAGAACTAGCCCTTGGTTGATTA
Source organism: Notamacropus eugenii (assembly GCF_028372415.1). Classification (NCBI taxonomy): domain Eukaryota; kingdom Metazoa; phylum Chordata; class Mammalia; order Diprotodontia; family Macropodidae; genus Notamacropus; species Notamacropus eugenii. The sequence goes on along the minus strand of NC_092873.1, from coordinate 41,172,804 downwards.
AAACAAATTAAAAAAATAACTGAATGAAAAGAACTTTCCCTTGGAGAACATTTCCTTAAGCAAACGAACTTTTCAAAGGCAAAACAGGGAAATGATCTGGATCATACAGGAAACAAGTGCTTTAACCTTGGCTGTTGCACTAACAATTGTGCAGCCCTGGGCCGGCTGATGCCCCTTTCTGGGGCTCTATTTCTTCCACTCTAAATGAAAGAAGTGCTCCAATCATTGCTCCAAGGTCTGCTGGGCTAGGGTTCTGTGACTCACTCAAGCAGGAGGACTTACACATAAACATGCTAATTATGAATTCTCTTTATTTTAAAGTGGCTCTGACAGGGCCCCAGGTAAATCGTTGTTGATCACTGGTTTGAGTTACTGTATGTATTGAAAATAAGACAGTATTTCTTTAAAGTAGCCTATTTGAATTTCCCACTGAAATAAATAGGTTTGTTCAATAGTTAATCCAAATGAATTTAATACATTGAGAGTGTCTATTATGAAAGTTAAATAAGCTCCTCCCACAAATTATCAACAATAAATGTTCTTGAATAACCTGATCTTTATTCACAAGATTTGAATTCTACACCGTTTCTAGAACTGGCCAGCCTAACCTGCTTACTATGCAGATGGGCTGGCAGAGACTGCAGTGAAGGGGTTTGTCTAAGGTCCTGCAACCAGTTAAAGGCAGAGTCAGGATCCTAACCCTAACTTCCCATTCTGGCACTCTTGCAATTAATTATGCCATGGGGAGACACAAATCTCCTGACAAATGTGAAGAAAAATGTACTCAACTTTTAAAAAGCTGAAATAACCAGAATCTTCTCATGCAAGTACTCACTCCAAAATATGCACGGGCATGAGGGTCACCCCAAACCATATTTGATTCTATATTCTTTATATAGTTTTCTATGAAGACTAAAGAAATCTCAAACGGGCTAAAAATTAAAAGGACAATGTCTACCAAACCAAACCAGTTAAAACATATCACTTGCACCTAGTGGCCAAGAGCGCCATCAGAGTGGCCAAGAATTCATACAACAGTTATGGTCAATTATGACTCATATTTATACATACATCCTAGTTCTATTGTCTGTTTTTTTCTTTTTAAATAAGGCAAATGAAAACATTCAGAGGCTTCAACATATAAATTAAAAAGGCCATAAAAGCTCCTCCAAGCAGAAAACGGACACATCTTTTAATATATTTTATAGATATTTATATATATTTTAAATCAAACACAATTAAATAGAATATGGTTTAGGTACATGAATACTTGGGCATCAGAGGAGTAATAGAGGTGGTACATAGTACCAAAAACCTATACACAGCCTTTCTGTTTCTTCTTGTTGACAATACACAGTGTGCCTTTATACAATCACATATTGCAATGGAATAACATTCTGTATTCATTCAAAGACTCTCAAGAACGGAGATGATTGATAATCTTTATAAAGTGATTTTTTTTCCAAGTCCTTTGACAAAAAGCAGTAACAGGAAAAAAAAAAAAACAAAACCCTCCCCACCCCATCAGAGAAACATGTCACAAGGAAATATGGGCAAAAACATAATGGAGTGATACCCAAATGCTGTGCTGCCCTGCTGAACTGCTGAACTGCTTCCTGGGTCTGAGCAGAAACCCAGCAGTCTGCTTTTTGTCTTAATGACAGTAAAAGAAACAAACGTCACAAGTGGCAAAATTCCAAACGACCAGCAGAAGCAAGAGGTGGGAGAAACTGCCAAACAGAATTGATTGATTTAAAAAAATTTTTTTTCTTCTTTAAAAAAAAATAGTCCTATCTGGGAACAGACATTCTAGTTTGAGGACAGCACAAAATGAAAAACTGGAGTGAATCATTATGATATAATCAACAAACCAATTGATATTTTTAAAAATGTTGCTGCTTCTAAATGTATTTTGGACAAGGAGTAGTAACTGGAGAGCAGAGTCCAGGGAGAGCAGGGAGACTTTGATGCTCACACATGGCATTCTTAATTGCACCTTCGGCCTTGTGTTAGCAACACAAAGTTACACCAGTGAAACACTGGTTTTTAAATATTCTGTATCTCAGAAGCTAGTAAAAATGCAAAATTATATACCTCTACCAAAGGCAAGGAGAGTGCAGTCACTTCACTCATGGCCTGTTACTTTCCTTCAAAATTAATGCTTCTGCAAAGGAAGGAAATACATTTAGTCTGTAATTAATACTCACCTAGTTTTGGTAAGGAAAGCAAACCAACAGAGCTCCCAGCCCACATGCCTTCCCAAGGAACATTTTAAGGATAGGGCAGGATCTTTTTAGACACTTGCTCTGCAGTCTTCAGAATGTGTGATTATTACTGTAAGTGACATTAGCAAGAGAACTAGTGCTAAGCTTCCTCTCACACCTCCTTGGCACGAGTGGCCCCAGACTATTCCCGAGAGTTTAACAATCTCTCAAAAATGGCTTCCTGTTGTTGTGAAGTCCATCAATCACATTCTTCTTGCAACAACGTGCAGAACCCCCTCTGTCTCTTTAAAAATCTTCCCTATGTGTGCTACATGTGCAGTGATAGGCAGATTTCTGTATGTGACTCTGCACTTGGTGTGGGAGGCCCTCGATGGCTCCCAATTCTTCCTTAGGAAAAGATGGTGGTCTCAGTGATAAAAGTACAGTGCTTATTTTCATCAGCTGTGTTAAAGAATACAACCAAAGGAAAAAAGTTCACTTATCTTCAAAAGCAGACTTCCTTGATCTCACATTTAAAATCATAGCTGGAAAAAGAACAGAAAGAATGAGTCAAACTTAGTGTGGATGATTCTCATTCATTAATATTTATTGATCATGTCACTAGGTGCTGAGAGAAATGCCAAGCTACAGCGGCCCCTGCTGTTCATGAGATAACACTCTGGCTGGGAGGAAAAAAAGGAGGAGAGTGAAAGAAGAACCCAGCTGCTTTGCAGCAGCCAGTCAAGGTTTCAATGAAAGGGGCTGGACTTCCCAGAATCAAACCATTCAAACTGCTTGTCCACTGAGGGAGAAGCTTGCCCAACATCACAGAGCCAGAACCCAAGGTTTCCTGGTCCTCTGTCTGGGTCTCCTTCCATCATAGCAATCCTGGGCCCTGAAAGATAACTAGACAACTTGACAAGCAAACCAAACCAGAAAGCTGGGCTCTGAAGAGAGGGATGCACGGTGACAAGATATACTGGTATGTCCTAAAATAACATGTAAGACCATTTGGACATACTGCACATAAATCTTCTTTCAAAAGGTCTGATCTCCAAAATCTATCTCTTCTGTAGGACCTTTACATTTCTCCCCATTAAAGATATTATTGTCAGCATAATATGAGGCAGTCACCACAAAAAGTAGGCCTCTATTTTTATCTTATGACTATATCTCACCTTCACACCGTGGCCTGAATAACTAGAGCACTGTAGATAAAAACCATCTCAACAAAAGCTGCCCTCCCAGCAGAGAAGCACATTCTGCACATGGAACAGAGTATGTTTCTGGTGGAAATACGCCCCCACTGCCATTTAAAGATGCTCAGAAACAGCTTCAAATGAAGGCTCAAAGCAGAAAACCCCAAAGCTTAAAGAAATGAAGAAGGAAGGTGGGATGGAGGCCAATCTGGATCCCAAGCCCCCAAACTCATCCGACAGATGCCTTTCTCTGTCTTTCCAGCTACTGCTTATGTGAATCACACCAGAACTAGTTGATAGCCTTTCAAAGTATCAAAGCTGGGCCTATTTTGTCACAGCTAATTTCCAACTTGGAAGTGCTGGCTGAGTTGGGGGTGTCTGTTTTGGCCACAATAATGACCCTGGGTCATGGGAGACTTGACTTGAGGGTTAACACACTATCTTCCTTACTTATACTCTTCGCTTAAGTGGAGGGCTGAGCTTGAAACTGGGTTTGAATGTTCTCCAAATATTCTCAGAGGACTTTATCTAGAAATAGATTTCAACAGAAAGCAGATTCAATCAGCCACATGAAATGACTAAGGAACAATGAAAGAGCACCAGGTGGTTGGCTGGATGGCCTTGGCATCCACTGTTCCCTCAACCACTCTAGCTGACTTCCTTAGATGGGGTTTGTGAATTCACTATGCTCCTTTTGCCTCTCTCTCATGCCTTCTGACCTGTGCTGTTTTGGTCCTTGTCTTTCAATATATGATCAACAAAGAGCCCACCAAGTTGGCAGCCTCTTCTGCTTTTAATATCCCAGTCAAGGGGATGCTGGGGTGGGGTGTCAACGGAGGGCTCCAGCTGCCCACCTGTCCTCATCATTCTCAGCCACACCTGGCCCCCTTACCCCTTGCATCTTTGTATTGCTCTTGGGGCCACTTCTGATGCCAGGGTGTTTGTTGATGTACAGCCACATTAAAAAAAAATCAATAAACTGATATGTTTAAGCACCTACTATCTATAAGTACTGAGAATCACAAAGACAAAAATGAAATAGGAGTTTAAGAGATATCTATCAATGGCCTAACTAGACTATCTATCAGAAGGCAGGTCAGACTGGGCTGGATGCATTTTTCATGTGCTTAATTTCTGTACTGTGGTTGGTTAGTCCAATCTCCATTCTATTACTATGGATTTTTAGTGAAGCTCTAGAATGTTTTGGAGTGTGGTACAATTTAAATTATTATTATCTACATATTATCTAATAAGAACATTTAAAGAGTATCACCATCAATAAATAACTCCTTCATCTGGACTAAGATCCCTAAACAAATTTTATTTTTGGTCATCCCTCTTCCCTCCCCCGCCCCTCCGCTGTTTATTTGGCATGACTCGTAAGTACTGATGTTCGAACATGCTACCTCCCCCTGCAGATGATATCCTCCTTGAGGGCAAGGATTATTCTTTTAGCTTTGTATACCCAGCATTTAAACAGTGTTTTGTCACACAGCCTAAAAATAAATAAATAAGTGTTTGTGTCTATATCCATGTTCTCTACAAATCTCCTTCAGTTATGTAAAAATCTGGCTGGCTGCACAAAGTCATCCCAGAATGTCTATCGTGTGTTTTTGCATTGCTTGAATACTTGTCAAGGTTTTACAGGCATAACAAAGCAGGCTTCTTCTTTTCTTAGGGGCAGAAGGAACAGCTGTGTTTTTTTCCATCCTTTGTACAAGTACTACTTGCTAACCACAGTGTCAGGGGCACCGATGTGAAAGACTACAACTGTGGCTGTCCCACTAGCACCAGGTCACTAAGAATCAATTGCAGATGCTTCCTTTCATATCAAGTTCCTTTGCTACTAGTTTCATCTACAGATTTTCTTGGGATGATTTCACATGCAGTCCCCTGCGACTTTGTGAGGTGACAGAATCCACAGCATTCATCCTCCTCTCCAGCTACTAAAGAATACCTTTTTGTTTGGCAAAAAGAGCCAAAATCTGCTGGCTAGCATGGCTTCTATGACCATGCAATATTTTTAAATTTTCATTTTGTTAACTTTTCTATTACATTTTCTTTTTTGGGGGGTTACTTAATAGAATTCATTATCCTTCAACCCAAACTCTTCCTAAATTCCCTATTTTTACCCACAGCACCATCCTTCCACTCATCCAGATTTTACAATCTCAGAATCAACCTCAATTCTTAGCTCTCCTTCACTCCCCATCATATCCAATCAGATGCTAAATCCCATAGATTCTACATCCATCTCTTTCTCCTCCATTCCCTTTCTGTCCACCCATTCACAATGCCACTAACACTACCCTATTGCATTTCAATCATCATTTTAAAAAATGTACTAAGCAACTAGAAAGTGTCTATTAGGGACTCTGAGAGGTTGAGGTGAGAAGGAACAGAACTGATTAATAGTCTAGGATAGAAAGGGATAAGGGCCTGAACCAGGATGGGAGACAAGTGAGTGGAAAGAAGGGGATGGATGGGAGCATGAAAGAAAAGCAAAACATGACAAGAGATAGGGTGTGGTGAGAGTTGAGAAGTGTCATATCCAAATGGACACAGTAGGAACTTCATAAATGCTGGTTATTAATGGTCTGAACCAGGCTGAATGTGCCCAGTTTACAGGAGTCTAGTGAGAACGTGAATCTTTACCTTGGTCGACTTCTCTAATGGTGAGTCACACTGTGCCTGCTGCATCACATCATTGACTATCATCTTTGCGATCTTCCAAGCCATCTCTTCTTGGGCCTAAAGCAAAGCATTCAGCAAGTGGTTCAAAGGCAGTTAATACAATGTTCCAGTCACACATTTACTGGGTCTCAAAACACAAGCCCACTTGGTGTGGATGGCCTCTGGGAAACCTGAGAGCCTCTGCTGCCATCCACCTTAGAGGCCCTTTGCTTATTTCATGGGATTCTCCCAGGCATCCTGTGAGACAGGCAGGGATACAAGGCTTCTAGTCCCCAAGTTACATGAGGAACCCAAAGTCCAGAGTTCAGTGACAGTGACTGAGCCCAAGTTCTCTGGCACCTTGACCAGAACACTTTCCATTAATCACAGTTAGGGGAGGAGTTAGGCTGCCACTCTGGCACTAGCAGGTTAAAATGCCACTGAGAAACAACTATTCAGCACTGATATTAGGAACAATTTTGTGGTGCTTATTCAAGACAAAAAAATGCTCCTTTCAGAGTCCCCATTCTCCGGAATACTCTTAGAGGGCTAAAAGCAAATTTTGAGTTCCACAAAGAGACTGACCTGAGGGAGTCAAAGAAGCCATTTTCCCCAACCTGTGCCCCAAGGCAATGAGCTCAGTTTTAGGGCTTTTATTTACCAGGTAGGCAAGGCTATTTCTTACAGTTGTTAAATAAGATACATAGTAGATGACAGAACATTAACACCTACTCTTTGGCCACAAATTATCTGCAGCTAGACTGAATACAACAATCAGAAAGGAGACCAGGGGGCCATAAAGGTACTACTCTTCCTAATAGTGCCCTGGGCAAGGGGAGCCCTTTGATTTCACCAAACTGCTGAAATCCTGGTGGTCTCATTTAAAGGGAGTCAAAGTGAGAGGAGAAACAGCACCCTACCCAGAGGGAATGATATTTATAACTAGGTATCTATTCCTACTTGGAAAAAAAATTACCTCATCAGTATTTCCTTGCACCCATTTCTTCATGGCTTGCGAGAACATAGATCCTATTAAAAAAAAAAAACAAACCCAAAATTGAGTATAGCTTTCCAAGTCAGATTTCATATTTTCATGAAGTGCCTGAACCTCTCTTTAAATAAACCCCACACCCAGGGTTAGGCATAATAAGATGGTTTTATTTTTTAACTTCTTCCTAAGACTAGTAAATCAGCACAGAAGCACCAATAAAATATTTTTCTTCAGGAAAATCTACTACATTTGCCTTGCAGAGACAGAACATAAAATTCATTTAGTAGGTCTTTTCAGTTATGCAGAAATGCTTTTGGTTTGGGGCCTTTTTCCCTCTATATTCTTTCTTGCTAAGTGTCTTACGACAAATATAGTAGGAACCCCCTAGAAAGTGGTCCCAGCAACCCTGACTCCACTTTGCCCCTGGGGCACCCTCTTTTATTAGTAGAGAGATAAAAAAAAGCACGATCCCAAGTTATGATGAGGCAACAACAACCACAAAAGTACCTGCTGCCTAAATGTGTGGGCTTCCTTCAGTCTGTGCCAGAAGCACTCAGCTGGATCCATGGATCTCACCCACTTGGCTAGCAGAAAGGCTCTCTGAAACTCCATGCAGCACCATGCCCAGCCCCAAAGCCTAGCTGACTCCTCCAAGAGCAACCAGCTCCTTTAGAAAATTCAACCCTCTCCTCCACCTCAATGCGAGAGACAGTTAGGCCTCTGCTCACCATATCCCATTATTATACCACTCCTCCAACCTCCCCAGCGAGCCATCCTCAGTGAAAAGCTGTAATCACTATTTAAAAACAAAACAACAAAACCGTACCAGCTGGACGTCTCTTTTGTGTACTAGAACTAGTCTGAAGCCAAAGATAGTAAGTAACCTTATCAGCTGCCATGGGTTTAACTATCATCTGTGTGCAGATGACTTAGATCTGCATAAGGGTTATGTATAGTTATAGATAAGAGACAGATTGATCTCCCCTGAACTTCAGTTATGCACCACCAATGGCCTATTAGACATTTCAAACTGGATGTCCCAGCCATCACATGCAAAAATGAATTCATCTTTCTTCCAAAATTTCTTAATCCTGTCAAAGGCATAACCACTGTCCCAGGCTCCTAGGTTCATAACCTTGGCATTACCCTCTCCTCTCATTCTCCTCAGCTCACACATCCACTGGCAGCTAAATCTTGCCTAACCTCACACCTCTCACCTTTGACCTGTCTCTCCACTCATATACACAGCTACCCTTTAGTTAACCTTAACACCAGCTGCTTAATGGGTCTCCCTGGCTCAAGTCTCTCAACACTCGTCTATTCTACACATGGTTATGTGCAGACCTAACCATGTGACTCTCCTATTCAATCCATTTCTGTGGTTCCCTACTGGCTATTGGATCAAATATAAACTAGTGGGTTTAGATTTTGAAGCCTATGCAATCTGGCCCCAGCCTACATTCCTAGGCTTCACTGAACATCATTGCTCTTCTGGTCTCTGTGATCTGGCTACACTGCCCTTTCCCCAGCTCTTCCCATGTGACTCTCCATCTCCTGCACCCACAGAATTCTCCTTTTCCTTCAAGACTCAACTTGAGCCCCACCTTCTACCAGAAGGCTTTCCTAATCCTCCCCACCACCAGTGTTCTCCCTCCCAAACTATGTCGTAATGTAATATTTTCGAATTGATTCTGTCTATACTCAAGTATGCACTTGTCTCCCCCAACAGAATGTAATCTTGTGAACAGGGACTGCATTCCTGGTATCTAGACCTCAAGTGCCTAGCTAGTGCTCTTGGTCTTAAACTATCTTCTATGTCGCTACTTTTCGTGTGTATTCATCTGGTGTTACACTTTATATTTATGTCCTATACACGGTTACATACACCTGTTATCTCCACCATTAGAATGAGCTCATTGCAAGTAGGAATTGTGTCATTTTGTGTACTTGTATCCTGAGTGCCTAGTACAATATCAGGCATATAGCAGGTGCTTAATAAATACTTTATTGGGTGATTATTAATCTTAACAAGTTAAAGCTATACAAATCTTTAGCCTTTGCAAAAATGAACTTCCTTGTCTTTATTTTTGAATCCACATAAATTAATTTCTTTATCTAAAGTCATTCAATCAAATTTCTAATTATCCTCTTAATGGCTACACATTGGCTTCTGAAATCTTCATTTATCAGTGGAAACCAAAAACTGTGAAAATCAAGTCAGTTTCTAAGATGTGTAGGAAGCAAAAAGCACTCTGCATTCAATTCTTGAATAAAATCAGTGATATTTACCCAACTTAGCTTTTATTGACTGAACAAAGTGAGTCTGTTTCCACTTAACTGTCTGATAGTTCCCATTTGTTCACTGAACATTTTTATGTGCTTGTGATACATTTACAACATCTCAAGACACCTCATAAATCCAACTTTGATTTAGAGCACAGACTCCCAAACTTATCTGCCTACTGCCCCCTTAAAAAAAAGTTCCTCAGCACCCCACTGGAAATCTACTTAGTTTAACCCTTCAACAGTTTGAAACCTGTGTCATTTCAATAAAATAAAAATTTTTTTAAAAGTTTCATCTTAAATTCAATAATTTATTGTAAATTTGTGGGGTTTTTCCTGCACTGAAATTTTGATGATGCAATATTGTGTCATGTAACCGTATCGTATCATATTATAGACAAGTCATTACACCCACATATTCCTGCCGATGCATGCTGGACTTCCCAACAATGTGCGATGTGCATCTGTCAGAGGACTTGACCACTGATCAGTTCTAACTTGCATTTTGTGTGTTTATTTGGAAAATAATGCAATCACCATGACTTTTAACTGTTACACAACAGATGAAACATGCACAAATGAAATGGTTTTTCAAAGCTTTCTTATCTTCTTTTCTTTCCTTATGCTTCCTGCACCCCCTCATTTTAACTCGATGCCCTCCAATTGCACTCAAGGCTACTAAGATCCCCCTGGATTGTTCCAGTGCCCCCAAGGGGGTGGTATCACCCACCTGATTTAGAGTGCCAACCTGAAACAAAATATTACTCTATCTCAAATATTTTTACGAGATTTCAATTAAATGTTTCATGGGCAGGAGTCACAAAAATGACTGCACTAAAAAAAGTTTAGACTTACCAAAACCATCAGTCCTTAACATTCATGCATTTAACTTTCATGACTACAAGCTTTTGCATGATTTTTATTGGAAACCTCTTTTTTACTTTCATGTTGGCACTTGTGCACATTTGCAACTACTCACAATAGAGAAAAAATGATAGGTGTTGTGTGCAAGTTTGTGGAGCGGCTGGTGCCCCCCCAGGAGCTTTACCGTGCCTGCTCACCTTGCCACTGTAGAGAGCAGCCCCACCTCTGCTCCCCACCCCTCGCATTCAGGGCATATTTTCATTGTTTATCTTAAAACACAACTTTTGTATTGCAGTGATGCCCTCAAAGTGTGGGGCGAGTCCTTTGGGCTCTAAGCCAGGCATGCAGTCAGTGCTGTAAGCTCTATGTGGGAGTGTCTACTGAAGCTGGCTGCGAGCTTGGTGTTAATAAAACGATAATTTGTTCTATCCACAAAAGGAGGAAAGTATTTATAGTACTGTGGACTCCAGGTATTGTGAAAAGTGAATATGATCTGAAATCAATTTTTTACAAAGGATACGTTAGCATAAAAGGTCACAGAATTCTAGGGAATTATTAGTGAGAAAAGCTGTTTTGCAAATTACCAACTTTATTTTGTATACTGTACTTTATGGGTAATTTCATAGCTACCGTTAGGAAAAGTGCATATTATCAGAATTAATGTTTTACTATAAAGAAATATATGCAGAAGGTACATTATTTCGGAAATCTCTAGTGAGAAGGAACCGTTTTGGGGAGATGCAAGAACCTAACCCCCTATTTCCCAAAGGTTCAATGTATCAACATACTGTGTTTTTTTTACTTTTGCACTGTTTTTTTAGGAACATTATTCTTACAAGAGTTAAAGACTGACTGTACTGTTTCTAAGTGTATAGCTCAGTGGGTTAATAGACAGCTTTGTGAAGTACATGCCAGGCATGAGTTGAATAAGGAAATGAGAGCTTACTTCATAAAATCTACTGAAGCTACCTTAACGACTGTCACTGCACCAACATAAAGGAAGACACAGTCTTAAGTGTAAACAATACCACAAACCTCTGGATTTCTTTACATCAGGCTCAGGCTCAGATTCCCGGATGAACTGCCCTAGGTCACTGACTCTCCCAAAGGTCATCTTCCTGAAGGGAAAAGAAAAAGGAAATGACAAACCACAAGAGTTAGCTCTAATCTTCATGGGGAAAATGTTATTACTACTCATCTCTACATAGCTGTCTAGAAAAATGGCAGCTATCGTGTGGCCCATTTGGAGCAGTCTTATTTCATTTAAAGTGGGCTTGCTTAACCAGAACACACATAAAAAAGCTGAGACTACTAGTTAATAAACTGTGCAACCAATCAAAATTTCAAACAATGGAAATGATCTTTTTCACAGATTTTCAGGAGGGCATTAGAACCACAGAGCTGCAAAGCACTTTAGAAATCCCTATATTTTGACCCCATTACTTTACAGTTAAGAAACATCAAAATTTCCCTATGTCTAATCCTATATTTCATACAACAAAACGTGGAAATGAAGCTACAGGTTAGTAGATTTATTCCTAAAAAACCCAAGTCACATCTCTGGTGAAGAATTAATTCTTTTGGACCCCGAGGATACTATTTGCTAAATGACTATTATAAAGAACTAAAAGAGTACCTAAGAGATTATAAAAAATGGAAAGACTCAAAGTTCCTAAGTTTTCCTTTGGCTCAATCCACAACTAATTCTTATTGCCCAAAGGATGCCCATTTAAAACCACAAAAAGGCTGGGTGTGATAGTGCACACCATTGTCATAGACAGCTGGTGGATCACTTGGAGCTGCAGAGGGCTAAGGCGATTGAGTATCAACACTAATGAAGTGAGTCCCAAGAGCAGGGGGCCACAGGTTATCTTGGGAGGAGTGGATCAGCCCAGGTTAGAGATGGAGCAGATCAAATATATGTGCTTATGGGCAATGGGATTAGGTCCATAAGTGGTCTCTGCACTTCCAGCCTGGACTGGATAGGGAAACTTTCCATCAAGGAACTCAGTAAAAGGTTTTGTTCCATTCTGCGTGATTTTTAAGGATTTTCCATCTGACATAACTAAGACTAACCACCAAGGAATCTCTTTTTTAAGGCTGTGTAAGAGGGTAGCAATAATCAGTTGGGAAGATAACCTCCCTTTTAGAGGCTGCAGGCTGCATTGGACTCATATAGTTATTTTGAGTGGGACATGACAGACCTGCGAATGTTATTTCACAATGTTATAGGAGCTACGTTATAGGAGGATTCTAGTGTCCAAATGACAGCTGTTCTTTAAGGATAAAATTATGCAACCAATTTCCTAAGCAGAGAAGAACGATGTGGCAAGTTTTAGTTCTCCAACTTATAATGCTGATATTGGCTTTTTGCCTTTAAAATAAACAAACAAACAAACAAACAAATAAATATGTAGACACACACACATACATATCTTATATATCTGAATCAATGATGATCAAAGACTTGCTGTAACACATGATTTTACTAGAAAGTAAAATCTGCTAAGCACTTCATATACATTTGGAATTTCTCAATATAAGAAAACTGAATGGGCATAAAGTAGATGTAAACTCATGACAGCGGCAAAAATCTGCCACCAGCTCACTTTACCCTGCGTATGTCCGCTGATACAAAGATTCTGGATCCAGACTTGCAGCATCTACAATTATTGCTTCATCAAAGTTTTTCAGGATTTTAACATTGGCCTTCTTCACACTGAACTACAACAGAAATTCTACATGTTAGTGCCAAATGCACGAAACAAATCCACCCGGGGTTTTCTGAGTCACACAGGTTACAGTATTAATAACTGCTGTCTCTACTGTCAGGGCTATTAAGCTGAAATCACAGGGGCAAAGCTACTCAGCCATGCAAAAAATGATCCACCATGTATCCCAAGGCAACTTAATGTTTGCAAAATATTACAAAGCAATAAATCCAAAATAAAAAGAAATTCAAAAAGAAAAACAGTACGGCAACTTTTTTTAGTCTAAGAACATTCTGATAAAAAATTGGATATCCAAAATCTACATGTTGTTGCAAATTTGTAAGATTCATACTCAATGGCTAAGTGGTCAACACTGATAGTCAATAGCTATTTGAAAAATCATCCACAACACCCAGTAATCTAGGAAATGAAAATCTGTTTAAAAAGTCAGACATATTATACCCATTATTTTGGCGAAGATAACTAAACAGTTAAAGCTCATAGGCTATGAAAAAAGGTCTATTCTACTGGTGGAGCTAGTTGAAAAATAGAATAATCTTTCTGGAAAGTAATATGGCAATATACAATAAGAACTATCAAATTCTTCCCATTTTTTGACCCAATGGTCCCAAACTACTACTACGGCCTAAAGAGGCTACTCTAAGAATAAAAAGATCTATTTGTACAAATATACTCCAACACTATTTGTAATAACAAAACATAAAAAACAAAACTTGGAAAAACCCCTGTGTATGAACATGAAGCAATAATACTATATCATAAGAAATGACAAATTTATATAAAGCATACAAAGAAACATGGTAAGACATATTAAAAAATATAATATGAAGACAGAATTTGAATATACATTCTTATGTGAAAATATAATTGCATCAAGAAAATAAAATATATTGAAATTAAAGGCTATAAAAGGGAAGCAAAAGGCCATGCTTTACTAGGCAGTTAAACCTAATATACACTTATTAATTATAAGTAATGAAGTGCATCATTTGATGGATAATTTTTTTTGTGTTTAGGGTTATCAAGTTTAAATTTAAAAAAAAAATACATCTTAAAACATACAACTGAAAGGCAGCATACAGATTCAAACATACAATACGTAACACTAGTATGCTAAAATAGCTACAACTGTTTTAATGCCCTAGTACAATAGCCAACACGATGGACTGTTGTTCAGTCATTCAGTCTTGTTGAACTCTATGTGATCCCATGGCCATGTTTTCTTGGCAAAGATCCTGGAGTGGTTTGCTGTTTCCTTCTTCAGTTCATTTTACAGATGAGGAACTGAGGCAAATGGAGTTAAGTGACTTGCTCAGGGTCTGAGGCTAGATTTGAGCTCAGGTCTTCCTGATTCCCAGGCCCAGTGCTCAATCCACTGCATCACCTAGCTGCCTCACAGGACGGATGACATAGCTCTAACTTCCTTTGAATCTATTCGTATAACTGCTTTAGCTTAATATCTGCAATGTCGTTGATATTTATGCAGAACAGTTCTTTCCTCCTATTTTGGGGGTCTTTTAGACAATAAATGTAGAAAACAATTCCTACAGAAAAAGAAAGTGTTGTGCACTGCTTGATCAATCTTGTCACTGTCCATCATAACCTTTTCCCAAAATGACTGGTGAGGCTAAGGTAGTAAGTTTCCCCCAAAGCAATTCACTAAGACCCCAAATGCAAAGCTAAGATTTTTCTAATGTGAAAAGCCCACAGAACAACTCAGAGAAAAAATGTATATTGATCACATTTCTGGCAATTTCAGTTTTATGCATGACCACCAGCTTCAGAGCTCATGCTGTTGCTACCTCCTCAGTTCAATTGATATCCAGGCTTGTAACAAGCCAAGGCTTCCAACCTTACCCCACCAAACCCTTTGGCACCAGATTGATTTGAATCCCATCTCTACTAAGTGTCAAAGAATTAAACCTCTGAGTTGATGGACCAAGATTAAAAGATCTATTTTCTTCCAGAGACCACCGTGACTTTTAGAAGCAGGCTTTTGCTTCACAGAGATTCCAGTCTAGCTGGCTAGTATCTCTCAAGCTGGGAACAGCCTACAGAAATGAAATTGCCCAAGAAATAGTACTGGAAACAAAGGAACATCAGTGCTGTACATTTACTTAGGAAATGGAAAAGAAGCCATCAGGGAAAAGAGGAAACTGATCCGAGGGTTGATCCTACATAAAACTGAACTGTCTCCTGACTGAAATGGAAACACTGGCTCCAGTGACCTCCTACAGTTAGAAGATAATGAGAGCAAATCTGACTCAGGCTGGGCTCTGTAATTCTTTCAAGATAATAGCTGGAAAGTACTCCCAGGAAATATTATTCACTTTCACTGTTTAACCTCAAAGCCCAAGGCAAAACAGTCATTTGCAACATTTGACAGCCCATAAAGCTTTGGAGGACCCAAGTGCATCTGTCAGGCCGCACCAACTACTTCATAAGCCCCGCTGACAGCACTTCTCATCTGCAGAGCTCGACTAAAAAGACAAGCTAGCTTGACAAGGTGAAGAGTAAGAACTGAGAATAACCCAGTCCAAAAGGTTAAAGTTGGAGATGATGGGCACATTCCTATTTTTTTAAATAGCATTTTCTCCAGGTCTTTATACTTTATATTCAGAAAACAAAAAGTGCCCAGATTCTAAAGTCCCAGGGGCTGAGCTGGCACTCCTCAGTTCAGCAGAGTCAGGGAAAAACTAGCCTGGAAGTAGGAAGGTTCAAGGCGGGTAGAGGGTGAAGTCACAGTTCTGTTACCTACTGACTGGCTAACCTGAGACAAACCATTAACCCTGCCCTTTAACCTAAATGTGAGCTCACTATCCTTCTTCTCATCAACAGCATCCAAACCATCATTACTCTCTCCATGCCATTTCAACTGGTCTGGCTGTCTCCAGATTCTCCCCTCTCTAATCCATCCCAAGTTAGTATGACGGAATCTTTCTATATCACAAATCTAATCATATCATCCTAGGCTCAAAAATATCATGCTCCCTTATCACTCACCAAGTAAAATCAAATCCCTTCTCTTCTCTTTAAAGATCTCTAGCCTTGGTCCCAGCCTTTGGTCCACCTTTCCAGCCTGATAGCCAACCATTCTCTACAGGCAGCCAGTGCTCTTGCCAACATGGCCTAGTGTGCCATTCCACCTTCCTGCCTTTATTCATGTTTTTTCTTCCACCAAGAACTGCCTCCAGCCCCTGATTCCAAATCCTACCCTGTCTCCAGGTCAAGCCCAAGTGCTACCTCCTTCCTCAAGTCGTCTCTGATTCCCCGCCCTCAGAAGCCATCTCTTCTCCTCTTTTGCCCTCTGATAGCAAAGTGCCCTCTTGTCACATTCTGCTTTGTGTTCAGTTATTTAGGGACATGTCTCACCTCTCCTAACAGAAGACAGATGCTTTTTATTCACCTCTACTCCCTTGCTCCATAGAAAGCACCTAGCAGATGCTTGATAAATGCTTTCTGACTGGATAAATAATATGTGAAAGTAGTTCTAAAACCAAAGTATTCTCTCTACATAAAGTATTGTTACCAGTCAAAATTATATAAAAAGCTACAAAACAGTTTCTCACATAACAAAAATAAATTAAAAAGACACCAAGTTTCAAGCCACCCCAGCATTTCTTTTTCTTTATTCTACAAAGGAAGCATCTTAACAATAGTCGTCTAATATGACTAATGTGGAAATATGTTTTACATTATCGCACATGTATAACCTATATCAGAATGCTTGCCATCTTGGGGAGAGAAGAGGGGAGGGAGAAAAATCTGGAACTCAAAATCTTTTAAAAAATGAATGATGAAAATTGTCTTTACTTATAGTTGGAAAAAATAAAATTTTAAAAATTTTAGAAAATAGTTATTTAACTTCACATGTATAGCCAATATAAAACTGCTTGCCTTCTCAATGAGAAGGTGGGAAGAGAGGGAGAGAATCTGGAATTCAAAATTTTAAAAATGCCAAAAATTGCTTTTACATGTAATTAGAAAAAAAAATTATAAAAATAGTCACTTAAATTTTTAGTTTATCCCATGCAGAGCTACCTGCATCAAAACAGATGAATTTCTGGACAGGTTCATAACTAGCTATTCAAGCCAAGTTAGGATGATATCATGAAAGGTAACTACCATTGCCTTCCAAACACAGCAACAGTGCCCACAGAACAATGGACTAGACTGACCCCTGGTCTGACTCAGTGTGGATTCCTTAGGATTTTAATGGTGTCACAAAGAAAAGCTCAACATAAGAAATAAGAAAGAACCCCTCTGGGGTAGCCAATATGTTACTGTGCTGATACCCCTGAATACTCAATTTAAAGTATATGTGGACTAGAAGGTAGGTATATTTCACTTCTCTGTTCACTTCAAACTCAAAAGTGAGCTCCTCAGCAGCTTTTGATTCAAAAGTCTGGGGGATTTTTACGTATAAACTCTTAGTTGCAGAAGATGATCAGTTTGTACCTGAGCAGAACCATCAGAGCTACTCGAATGAGACTCGTGATCAGGAGGGCCCCCAGAGCCAGCAATCGTCAGTGCAATATTTCCTCCTGGGAATTCATCTCCTCGTACTGAATGGATAAGGTCGTTCAAGTATTTATAATAAAGATTGCTGGACAGGAAGCCAGGTAAAAAGACCTACAAAAAAGCACAAGTATTCTTTTTTAACGAATGAGCAGAAATGGGACAAAACGTGGGCTGGAGACCACTCCTGAGACCCTTGGTTACCTTCTCCATAGTTGTCCAGGCCTGACGCAGTGGAGTAGTGAAACAGCTTGGGAGGGGCCCTCCTTCCCTGCAGATGTTGGATTCAATTTCTAATCTTACAAAGTCATCAAATCCAAGAGGATGTGTAGCTTGAAGGGAGAAGTACCTGTAGCAAGAAAAGAGAAAGACAGGTCATAAAAGCACAAGTAGACTCAATTCTAAATAAGAAGCCGGCTCACAGGCCAGACATGGACAAAGAAGGTCACCCATCTGTCCGGTGGCGATAACAACATGCCACTTGCTGCTGTCATTTGATTCCCCTCAGCTTTTTAGCAAACCCAGGTCCCCCAGTGCTGAACATTTAACTGAAACCCTGGAAGGACACACAGTACTCATCCTAGAGTCACAACTCCTGGGTAAAAGTTCCAGCCCTGACACTTTTGACCAAAGAGGTCATTTACCGGTCTGAGCCTCAATTTCCTCCTCTGTACAAACTGGAAAATAATATCTGCACAAACTACAGTTTGTGGTGAGAAAAATGCTTTGTAAACCATAATGCTCTCCATAAATGTAAGTTCTTCTCATTCTCATCATCATGATAACTTAAAATGACTCGACACCAGAGAGAGGCATTTAGCCCCACGTAGTAATGAAGGGTTTCTCAGCTGAAGGCCTTGCTGCAGCTTTATTCCCTGCACAAACTTATTGGGAGAGTAGTGATGAGTCAGGAGCAGCTAGCCATGAAGGATTTCTAACAGGCAGGTCTATGCTCCAGCCAAACACTACACTCAGGCCTTCTAAGTCCTTTCCAAAGAATCCTTCTAGGGTCTTTGCAGACTCCAAAAGACTAATTTGGGAACTGTTTCAAGGACCCAATTAAGCTGGTGTGGGCACTTCTTCCACCAGCAAAGATTAAAATTTCTCTAGCTTATCTCTTACCTAATAAACAATGACAAACAATGGAAAGTTTCTCAATAAGAAAGTGATATGATCAGACCAGCACTTCAGAAAGACTAGTGGGAACTGAATTAGAAAAGACTTAACTAGGGTAGCAGTGGCTGGAGAAGGGATGTTTGCAAGAGATGATACAGATGTACAATCCATAAGCCTGCCAATGGATACGGGAAGTAAGGGACCTGGAAGAGTCAAAAATCATCTTGAAACTAAAAACCTAGGTGACTGGAAATACGATGATACCTTTAAGAGAAAAAGAAATTGTAAGGATTGGCAGGTTGCAGGGGAAAGAGAGTGCCTTGCACTTTGAATGTGGTAGGTTGAGATACTAATGAGACATAACAGGAGGACAGACCTAACATGTAACTAGAATTAGGCACAAGGCCAGGCACATAACTGTCACTTAAGAATGCTTGTTGACTGACTGGCTGAAGAGACAAATCAATAGTGGATTTACAAATCAGGGAGTCATCTGAATGGATATGGTCATTGAACTAATGAGATCCAAGATGCTGAGAGAAAACAGAGCCCAGGACAGCATCCTTAGCACTCAAGATACATGAGGAGAAGCAAAAGAACAGCATCGTAAAAGCTAAGGAGGTCATCAATATCCAAGGTTTCAGGAAAGTCAAGTGACAAAAAAAAGTCACTTGATTTATCCACCATAAGATACCCCAGAACTCTGAAGAGCACAGAGTCGTCAGGTGAGACGGTGTGAACAAGGGGCAGGTTGTGGAGGGCCATGAGGAGGTAAAGACAACCCCTGCAGACAACCATTTTCTAGGATCTGGCAGTAAAAGGGAAAAGGGACTATTAACTAAATGGGAGGTGTCAAAGTCAAGTGACAGTTTTTAAGGAAGAGAGTAGAGCATGTCTGTAAGTGGTAGGAAAATGAGTAAGTGGGAAGGATGGCTAGTCAGGGGACAAAGGAGAAGGTCCCAGAAGGAGCAGTGAAGAGGACCCAGGGAGAGGAGTTAGCTTTGCCCCCATCTTGAAGATGGGAATAAAGGAGGCCAGGAAGATGTGTTTAGGACATGAGGGAATCACCACTGATTGTTAAGCAAAGTGACTGTCCGAGGAAGACAAATCCTGCAGACCAATACAGAATACATCACGGGAGAGAATAAAGGAAGGGAGACCATTACATGCTCTGTCTTATGACCTTGCAGCCTCTATGCAGTCTAAGTCAGAAACACAAATGATCACCAATCTATGAATATAATTTTTCCAGGTATGCAGAGGTGTCAAAAGCTAAATTCTATGCATGAAATCCTCTCCATTCCTTGTTAAAATCAGAGCAGGGTGTTAGAAAGCATCAGCCTTCTGGATCTACCTACCTGTGTCCTGTGTGGGCACCCCCAGGCCAGACCACATCCTGCTCCTGCCAGCTATGAGGTGGGCTTCTAGAGCCTCGCACAGAACACAACATCAGGGTCTCGAACCACTGAATCACCTATCTTCCTCCACAGATCTTGCTCCAATCACTGACATTTTGCCTGGACTCCTTTGGCTCCCATCCATCCCATGCCTTGCTCCCTAACCCTCTTCCTCTCTCCATCCCTGGCTGCCACTGTCCAAACTTGATTTGCTGCTGCCCTCTCCTTCATCACTGCTTTATTCCTATTCCTCAAACCTAACCCCTACCAACAATGTCCCACAGCAGACTTGCTGTCCCCTTCTGTTATGCTCTCCAGAATTCCTTCGCTATAATTAGCAAACTGCTTTCAT
Organism: Notamacropus eugenii; assembly: GCF_028372415.1. Lineage (NCBI taxonomy): Eukaryota > Metazoa > Chordata > Mammalia > Diprotodontia > Macropodidae > Notamacropus > Notamacropus eugenii. Next base: position 41,152,475 of record NC_092873.1, on the reverse strand, counting down.
CTTAAAACTTGGCCTGGTTCTCTACTGCTGACACTGCCTGCCTGGCCTCCCTCTCCAGGACTAGACCACTTTCACAACAGCCTGAGCTGGAATACTCAGCCTCCCATTGTCCCTTCCAGACTCTCCCTCTACCACTATCAGTCAGGAACCTTTCCTCACTTGAGGTTCATTCAATCCAAATCTATCACCCAGTCAGGATTCTGTTATTTGTTACTTACCCAGCCCCAAGGCATTCTCCTTCCTTCTTCAATGAGTTCAGGGCTTGGCTCACAGGCTTTCTCTCCACCACTCCAATTTCTGCCCTCATTCTACGGGACTCCAGCACACACACTTATGGTCCCTCAAATACATTAACTTCCCAATTCCTCAGTCACCTCAATTTCCACCACCTGCTCTTCCACTGGCCCTCAGCAACACAAAGAGATGACCATCCCTTGGCTCTGGCCATCACCCACAAATGTTCCACTCTGCTATTCTTGACCTAAATTTCTGTATCTGATCACAAGCTTTCCCTTTGCCTTCAAATGCCTCACTCTGTCCTCATCCTCACTGTAACCTCTAACCCTCAGTCCTTCCCAACCCCTCTTCCCTTCCCTGTTCTGATCTCTTGCTGAATCAGTCCAATCTTACATTAGAAGCCCCTGTCCCACCTTACAGAGCCAATCACACCTGGCCAGACCCCAACACTCAATATTCCTGCTATTCTTTGCTCCTATTCACCTGCTACTGAACATGGCTTGAGAAAATCATAAAACAGTGCTGAACTCTCTACAGATATGTCATGTGATCTCCCCTGGACCTTTTCTGCAGCAAGGAGATGATGCCTCCCTAACTGATTCATTATCCTACTCAGCACAGCAGCTAGTCCAAACCTTTTCATTGCTCCTCAAGCCTTACATGGTAGTCTCCTTTCCCATCCACTCAAGAACCTCACTGAAAAAGACAAGGCTTCAGATACTTCTGTCACTATCTCCTCCTTTATTCATGTCTCAGGTCTCTGCCTTTTAATGTACCTTCAGCACTTGGCACTGTGCTAGCATACAGTAAGCATATAATAAATGCCTGCTGACTGACAGGAAGAGATGGCCATTCTCCTTGTTAAGGCAAACCCTCTCTCTACATGCACCTCAGAACGACAAATTTCAAGCCCTATCTGCCCTGATCTTTCCTCTCTACTGTGGCCATACTGCTGGAGAAAGCCATTTGCTTTCTTCTCCTCCTCTTAACTCTTTGCAGTCTGACTTCCAACCTCATCATTCAACCCAAACTGCCCTCTCCAAAGCTACCAGTCATCTTTTAACTGCCCAGTCCAATGGCCCAGTCTCATTCCATCCTTCTCGACCTCTCTTTGGCCACTGATGCTGTCAATAACTCTCTTCTCCTTTCTAGGTTTTGGTGACACTGCTCTCTCTCGTTTCTCCTCTAAGTGTTCTCACCTAGCCTCCTTTGCTGTATTCTTCAACAAGGCCATGGCCATTCCCCAAGACACCATTTTGGGGCTCTTCTCTCTCTTGACTATTTTGCTTTAGAATCTCCATTGCACCCTTGAGTCTATCGTTATATCTACACAAATGGTTCCCTGAAGACAGATCCAGCCCTAACCTTTACCCTGAGTCCCAAATGCTCCTTGTATCACCAACTGCCTCTTAGACACTTCAAACTAGACGACCCATACACATCCCAAATACAACACATCCAAAAGAGAATTCACCCTCTGAAACCCTCCCCTCTTCCTAATTTTATTATTACTACCAAAGGCACAACAGTCTCCCAGTCACCCAGGCTCACAAGCCAATTCATTCTCAACTCTCACTCAAATTCACCCCAATATCTAATGTGCTGCCAAATCTTATCCTTCCTACTTTTGCAGTATCCCTCATCTACATCCCTTCTCTCCTCTGGCACTGCTAACACCCTGGTTTAGATCCTAATCACCTCACACTTGGACTACTGCAATAGCTTGCTGGTGGGTCTGCCTGCCTCAAGTCACCTTCTCCACCCTAATTCAACCTCCCGGATTAAATATAAAACCCTTTGTTTGGCTTTTAAAGTCTTTCACAAACTGAGCTCTTCCTGCTTCCTTTCTAAGTCTTCTGGTACTTGACTCCTCCTACATGTACTCTAGGAGTCAGTGAGGTTAGCCTTCATTGGCCTCCTTTTGTACTTTCTCTTGACTTCTGGACTTTTCACTGGCTATCCCTCTTGTGCCTCTGTCTCCCTGCCTTCCTTCAAGTCTCATCTCAAATCCCCCCTTCAAAAAGAGGCCTTTCTTAGTTCCTCTGAAATTAGTGCTCTCCTGCTGACTTTCCATTTACACTGTCTATCTCTTATCTGCATAATTTTTAAACTTTATTTTCTAAAATTTTGAGCTCCAAATTCTCCCCTCTCCACTCACTGAAAAGGCAAGCAATTTGCTGTAGGTTACTCGTGACATGCATAACTTTTTGCTCATTATCTCCCCATTAGAAGGTGAGCTCCTTGAGAGCAGCGAAAATGTTTTTGCCTTCTTTTGTATCCCCAGAATTTAGCAGTAACCCAGAACACAGAATGCACATAAATACTTTTTCAAAAGTAACACCAAAGGGAAAATGGCGCTTCTTCCTGTGTGTTTGCCATGGTTCAGAAACAGCTTGGATTCAGCAGAGTCAAAGCCTCCACTGCTGCTAAAACTACTGTGTGGTTCAGTCAGGTGGGAATGAAATGGAAAAAATATACTTCTTGCTCCTGCAGATAATGCAGAGGTCCTGTATGCCTGAAAGCAGCCAGAATGTGGATCTTGTTCTAATTCATCAATTACTTATGCTCTAATTCATCAATCTTGCGATGATAAATGTTTGCTATTTGTAGCATTTCTGCCTGAGATCCCCACATATTTCCAAAGGACCCCAATTCTACCACACACAAGAACTCTAAGGAATTCTGTCACAAGGTGGCGCTACCTGCATACAATTTATCACAAAACTGGGAAAAAGTTCCAAAAATAATAAAGGAAAACTGGGCAGGGCAACAGCACTCTATACTCTGTGAAACTGGGTATGACCTGAACATCTCCCTTACTAACAGCTTTCACCTCTTGACTCAGGACTTTTTTTGTGGGAACAAGCCTCCCAGCTGGATAGACATCACTGAACAAACAGGTTTCACTAGAAGTCCACTCTTCTCAATGCATCTATGCATAAGGTCAGGTGGAATTGTGCAACAATCCAACTCACTTGTCATACAAGATCATGGCATCATTCTGTGCTTCTTGACCATCATACTGGCCTTTTTTGGCAGCAAGTTGGGACTGGAAGTTATCAGCTGCCAACCAAAACTGTAAGATATTCACTGCATCTTCCTTCTCCATGTACTGAGAAAGAAAAAGAAAATAAAGAAAGTTAGGGGAGGAAAGGCCTCCCTTAGTACTGCTAAGACACTCATTATATTACACAATCTTGCAGTCAAAAAGCAAGATACATTCAGTGCAGTTATAGCCAGACAGCATCTCAGGTTGAAAATTATCATATTCTCATTACAAAGGATCTACATCGATCACACTAAAAGCAAGATTAAATCTGCTGGTTCTACTTTCATTACATTAACAAAATTAAACATTCCAATTCTTTACTAGCAAACATATAAAGAGGACAACAAAACCCTTTCACACATGACCATTTTTCATTATCATACATTGCGCCATAGCAGTCTGAATAAATGCTCCAGGCTTAAACTTGCAGCAGGTGAAGTAATAAAGAATACAGCCAGATAGCTTAGCACCACAGATGGTGCACGTTACCAATGCAGCTGAAGACAGAACCCAAGTTTGGTCTTTGAAAGCCACTGCTTTGGAAGATGCGCTGTCTCAGCTTGCAGTACTTGTTAGATGAGTGAAATGTGTCTTTTGCTAAAGCCAGCTGAGAGCTGCCACATAAAAATGCCCCAACAAGGCTCACTTACTCACTGCTTCTAGCAAATGCTTCATAGAACACTGATATTGCTCAACAGGCTAAAATTAAAAGAATGGTAGCATGAAAGGGTATTTACTAATAAGTCGCCTCCTCTGTTGTTTAATCTGCAAATATTATTTCATGAGACCTAGCGATGAGAGAGCATGTTGACAAGACATCTCTAAAACAACTATAACCAAATGTGTTTCCTCATTTTACTGATGAGGAAGGAGACTCAGCCATGCCCAGGGATCACCTAACTCTTAAGTCAGAGTTGGGGCTCTGCCGCCGAAGGAACAGCAACACAATCAGGGTTGGTGAAGAAGCCAAAAATTTGGCTCAAAATGTCCCCCAATATTCTAGAGCTACAATGGTTATTTTAATTAAGTTACTTTTACATTGAACTTTGGTTTTCTCTTTCATTTAACCATTAAACCAGCCTGCTCAGCACTCAGCCTGCCAAAGCAGGCAGGATATCGTGCAGATCTGCTTTATGTGCTCTACATTTTTCGAGGGCTGCAAGGGGTACATGCAGGCCTGCATGAAACTGTTCGAATATTCATACCATAAAACAGAATGTATATCTGAAAGAGAAAATATTTTCATTTAATTAATTCTACCTTTCACATTCTTTTCTATTGGGAATAACTTAATATTCATGGCACAAATGCTATTATAGGGTGGAAGGAAATGTAGATTTTACCTCCGAGAAATAAAAGAGGGCTGATTCACAGAAGAGAATGTCAGCCAGGTAAACAGTTCCACTGGTCAGCACTTCAATCTGGTATTTACAAAAATGGTGACTTCGCAAAAACTCACTAAAATGCCTGCACACAGACAAAATGGGAAAGATCTGAAGGAACCGCAACCAAGTACAATTTAAGCAGGAATAGCCTACACTCTCCCCATCACTGATCACGGTACATATAGGCTCTGTTAATTTAAGAACTCTAACTCGGAAGACAATTTCCCCAAAACTGTGGGGTTTGCCTGCTGTTAAAATACATGGTAGACATTAAATAAGCACAGGCCACACAATAATGGAGAACTAGGGAGCCTAATCTTAGACTTTTATCACTTAATGAAGAAGCCAGTGACTATTCTAGTCACACTCACTTGAACCTTTGGAATTGAAAATTAGTATTTGAAACTCAGGTAGAAAAAAGAGATCAAGCAAAGTGCAACTTAAAAATGAACATTAATATTTCTGTGTTTCTCTTTCATAGGAACCAAAACCAAGAGTCATTCTCAAGCTACATGGACCTGGTTTTCTTGAAGAACTTTTGCATCAGCGTTGTCTACTGCCAAGCATTACCCTGAGCAACGACCTGTAACAAGAAACCAAACCCAAGTGTCCCAAATGTAGAAAACCTCCAAGTCAACTTACTCTTGTTCCATTGCATTGAATACTATGGATTGCGCCATAATAAAGCAGTTGGGATCCACCTGTCCATCCTCCCCACAAATCTTGGCTGTAAAAGAGATCGTAAAGAAGTTAGCTTTCAGGGAAATCCGAGCTATATATAAGCATAGTGGCTGGCACACAGAGGGCACTTAATAAAGGTTCATTGATTGAATTCATTTAGTCATCTTAAATGAAAACGTGAAACTGAGGTACAGAATTAGATGATTTTCTTTGCAAATGACCCTTTCCCCAACACCACACCACTATATAAACTACTCTCTCTCTATAAACCAACACCAGTCAGGATAATGAGTAAATTCTAATCTCCTAGGATGATGACATCTGGTGGGGCTAAGTGGGGCTCCAGTTATCACTCTGGGTGCCAGCGAGTTCTGGGCCACCTCCTGTGACTGAGGTCACTGTTTGAGCCTATCCTGTAGAGTCCAAGTTCACCCAGAGGAGAGGCCTCAATTACAAAAGCATCTATTTTTTGAAGCAGGAATCAACTTTTCCTATCTTAGCAGCTGGGCTGAATATAAATACTCTCTCTTCTCAGATCCAATCCTGACTTGAAGAAAGGGAGTAGAAGGGAGGAGGAGAAAACCTTGGCTATCAAATCCTTAGAGGAGAAAGAAAGTTAAAAATAACCAGAAATAAAGTTTTTGAAATGAGAGGTATTCCATGAAGGAAAAAAAAGACCTGACATAGCGTCCAATGCCTGAGTTGATGGATGTAAATTCTAAGTTTAATACAAAGCCTTTTCATGAACACCTTTATAAAGTGAGAGGCAAGTTCATTATACAGTACCTATCAAGACAATGTATTTATTCCTGAGGTGATCACTTAGGGAAGTACCTTTCACTGGCTTGGATATCTTTTTGCATGTTCTGTACAGGTAAAATCTGGTCAGAATGAAGATGGAGAAGAGCCGTGAGGATGTGTGTGAATGAGGAGAGGCAGAAGTGCTAGGGGCTCAGCCTCAGAGATGAGGGAGAGGCGGCTTTGGAGGGAGTGGATGAGAGAGAGTGCCTCAGTGCTTCCCTTTTAAAGCCTCTGTTGGTGGCATCCTGCTTCTCTCTAAGTTACTCCCCTTCTCTGTGAAACCTGCAACAGACCAAGATTCCTCATCTGACTCACCACACCTGGAGTACCTCTTGGTAGCACTGTGCTTTTTCTCCCAATTACTGGGGCCTTCCCCTGCTCTCATGGAAAATGTCCAGCTAGCACACACTGTCCCTCGCCACTTCTGCCAGTAACCAGGAAGGAGGTTCAAGGGAGTTGAGAGCTACTAATAATAACGGGGCACATGCCAGAGTAGGCAGGCTTTTGTGAAGTAAGCTGGAAATCTCCGTTTCATTTGTAGTATTTTTATGAGACAAGGCCTTCTGTGTTCTAAAAAACTGACTTAGATAGAAATAAAGCTTTAAAGCACAACTCCTCCCTAAATCTGGAGACTACCCACCCCCACCTTCACCAAGGCCATCTTCCTGATGATGGTGGTGCGGACATTTCAGGCCATCATCTAGGCCTACAGAAGACTGGTGGTTCCTCCAGCTCACCCAAACCCTCAAAGCACCTTAAGGAAGTGAGTTGGGGTTGGACCATGACCCTGTGAGCTGAAAGGACAACAGTGCCAATAACTTGTACATCCTGACTACAAGTTCAAGGTTCTTTCCACTCCATCGTGTGCAGCTTTTAGAGATTTACTTCTCAAAATAACAGTACTTGTGATCACCACAGCTCAGAACATGTGGAGGGAAAATGGAAGGACATCTTTTTGATGCAGGTTAAGAAAACTGGGTCCAATAAATACGATAGGTATTTCAAACGCGATACACTAACACACCAGAGAATATCCCAAACATACCAAGTAGAGACAATGTAGCCTAAATTCTTTAGTGATTGCTTTGGAATTCTGATAGTAAAGATCAGTACTTTGTAGATTGGGAACATTGAAACAGGCTTACCTACTATGTCATTTCTCATTGCCTCCGTTATGGGTATTGGTTTAGCAGCATCCGGAGATATATATTTGGTAAAAGTATTCACTGCATCACGTTCTATACCTGAGGAGAAAAACAAGATGGCGGCTTTAGGAAGTCCTGCACTGGCTGGAATTTAATGACTCCTGACCTTCTGCACAATTCCCTCCTTATTCTTGAAAGGCTCTTTCTGGAGTATGCTGGTTCATCACTCTTCCCAGACTCTAAATGGTGGATGGTCTATTTTTTTGATTCATGTTAGTCTTGTCTACTCTACCCCTACTTAGTGCCTAGCACAGTGTGCCACACATAGTGCTCAGGCTCACTAAAAAAATTCAGAAAGCTCTGCTGAGGGGAGGAAGCAGCAGAAGTCTACATCCTGTCATCTGTGACTTCCTCCTATGGACCTGGGTGTTCAACTGCTAAGTGAGCTCTAGGTAATGTACTGATCTGCCACCAGTGTTGGGGAAAGCTGCAGTCAGAAGATTCTGCTGACTACCGTCTCAAAGCGACCAAGAACAAATCAAGAACAAAAGCTAAATACAATTCTTATTCACCCAAGTATTTTCTGGGAACCTCCTCTGTGACAAAGTTTTGTGGTCAGTGTAAGCATAGTGACCAATGACCTCCCAAAGAGAACCTGAAGGGGACCTGTGGAAAACATCCCAAGGAGCTTCTGACGCAGGACTTCAAAGGAAACTCCAACCAAACGCTAACAGCAGAGAAGTCTATTCAACATAATAACAGGAACCAGTGGGGCTGATCATAACTGTACTGGAGCTGAAATGCAGACAGCCCCTGCCTTTTTGGGGACAGAAGTTGCCAAAGCTGAGAAGAGCTGGGTTATGAGTAGCATATTTTGGTGACAGAGATCCCCCAAAGTTCAATTTTTCATCTATTCTATTTGGTGACTTAAGAATTAAATAAAGTGAAGCAGATGCTTTTTCACTATTACAAACAAAAAAACTCAAGCCAAAAAATACTTTGGAGCAACTTCTTTAAAAAAAAAAAAAGGAACATGAAAGAAAAAGCTTTAACATCCTTATTTTTACTTTAAAAAGCTACCCTTTGGGAAGCTGCTAGAAAGGGAAGTTCACTGTGAGCATCTGAGAATGCTAAGATCAAGTGGTTTGGGTTCCTGCACTGTAACTCTCAGCTCTTCTTCCTTCCTCTTTAAATGCAAAAACCTTCAGTGCAAAAAAAAAAAAATCCAAAAAACTGTCTGATCACATGAAATCGCTCAAAAAGGGTTTCATTTAGTTATTTGGTGTTTAATTCAAAATAAACTTATTTCCACTAAAAGGAATACAAAAAAAACAAGCATGTTAACCTGAAGCCTCACTTGGTTTTCCAATGTTTTCATCATACTTTATATATTCCAATATATACACCTGATTTAAAACTGTTTAAACCTTAAGAATTGTAGCTGTCTCGTGCAACCAAGCTATGACATTTCATTCTAAATGGATATATTTTAGATTGTTTCAGAAAAGCTCGAAGTGGTTCAATCCCATTTAGAACATCAAAAGTGAAAACAAAATGGAAAGGCTACGCTCTGAGTATCATGCTGTATAGGGGCAGTTCAGCATAGTGGATGTAGCTGGCCTCAAAACAAGAAGAACTAGGTTCAAGTCCCACTCCTTATACATTCTCACTGTGTGACTCTGGGCAAGTCATTTTACCTTTTAGCCAGTACCCTAGGCCAGAGGTGTCAAACTGACTGCCCTCAAGCTGCAAGCTTGTCAGGCAAATCCAGATTAAAATGTAACTGGGAAATGTTCCAAAAAAAAAAAAAAAAACTGAGTCTAGAAAATGTTCATTTATGGTGTTCTAAGTCAATATGCAGCCTACAGGATCCCTTCCTATTTGAGTTAGACACCACTGTCCTGAGCAACTATTTAAGATGGAATCTCCAAGTTACCAAGAAGGTGTTGACCTTAGTGGACTTCTTAGTGGAAGGTATTTCCTCACTTGGAAGTTTATTTACAGGTCCAGTGCCACATCTCTGATATGTTATAGCTTATAGCTTACATCTTCTCTTAATCAAAGTTTGCAATATCTTTATTTTACAACACATCACTTAAAAAATTTCATTTAGTATGTATAGCATGTATAGTTGAGGAAAAGGTCCTTAAACATGAACCTGGCTTCCCCAATAAGCAAATTTCAAATGTATTAATGTACATATGAGGGATTTTTAAAGGTGCAAACCAAGAGGCATATAGATAAGTGTGAGTGGGGGGGGTGGGGTTCAAGGGAGAGAAACAGTCAGAGGAAGCTGTGTCAGACTTACTAGCTATGTAACATTGAGAAAGTGGTCACTTGAGTCTCAGTTTTCTTACCTGTAAAATGAAGACAATTATATTTGTACTGCCTGATTCACAGGGTTGTTGTAAAGAAAGTTGGCTAGAAACCGTATAAATGTGAGCTGTTTTTACTTATCCCAGTCATTTCTAACTACTCTAATATACTGATACCTTCCTTGGAGAGAGCAGTTCTTATTTCTATTAGCCTTTGATTATCTTCTTCCTCAGTGAAAATGAGGGCTGAGACTATCTTATGCTTTACTCTTTATTGAGAAGAAATACAATCATCTCTATTCCTATGTACAGCTGACCAGAGGTAAAATGATGATGAGAGCTGACATTATCAGTGTATCTTTTATTGTTCAGTGGTTTCAGTCACGTCTGACTCTTCATGACCTCATTCATGGTTTTCTTTGCAAAGATACTGGAGTGGTTTGCCGTCACTTTCTCCAGCTCATTTTATAGGTGAGGAAACTGAAGTAAACAGGGTGAAGTGATTTGCCCAGGGTCACACAGGTTAGTGAGTATCTGAGGCTGGATTTGAACTCGAATATTCCTGACTCCGGGCCCAGTACTCTAGCCACTATGCCACCTAGCTGCTCCAATAGTGCACCTTAAGGTTTTTAAAACATTTATAAACAACACTGCATGGTAACTTCACAACCCTGCAAGGTAGGTCCTATCAGTATTATTAGATTCATCTCATAAATGCAGAAACTGAGGCTCAGAAGTTCCGTGCTGTTCCCCACCATGAATGTGGGGGGGTGGGGTGGGGACTGAAGCCCAGGTCTCTCTTGCCTCAGAAACTTCCTGCTCTGTCTGAGTTACAACCAAAATTAGCATTCAAAAGATATTAACTTTTGGCAATTCTTTGTCTGCTCCACTATTTGCACAAAGTGAGATTCCAGCTGAAAATAGAAAAATGAAGTTTCAAAACATTGGGAGTTAATGATTCTTTTTTGAAGGAAGTTGTGGAAAAGTCATTGTACTGCTATGAACTCTCCTCTCTCAACAGTCATTTTTAGTTAACTAATGAAGTAGCTAAACTGCCCTGGAACACTCCCTATGGCAGCAGCCCTCAGGTGATGATAAAAATTACAGAGACACAAGAGGACTGGTGCCCGATGAGGAGCATCAAAACAAATAAAACAAGGAAATATTCTTCTAGTTGGTCCAAAGAGACTTTTCCTTCTTCCTCCACAACAGAACCTGAACTTTGGGAGAAGGTCAAATGAGAATTACGGGTGAAAAAGAATTTTCCTTTGTGTCCCAGTGAGACGTTAGTGGCTAACGCAAAAAGATTTTATGGGGCAGGCCAACTGAACAGACATTTGGGGAGCATTAATGAACAATATTTCTGCTATTTAATGTTTCAGGTTTACCAAAAAAAAGTCTATCAAAGTAACTGCTATAAGCAAGCAAATATTAAAATAAAATCTTCCCAATGTTCTCAGAATCAAAGAATTTTAGATATGGAAGGGATCCTAGTCGAATCATTTACTTTCACACTTTCCTTTTATCAAGGAACAGAAACTGAACGACTTGTCCAAGGGCACACAACTAGGACCAACAATCAAAAGCTGCCTGCCTTAAGGAAGGTCTGGGTTCAAATCTTACCTCAGATATCTACCATGTGAATCTAGCCAAGTCACTTAATTTCTCTATGACTATTTCATTTTCTCAATTGCAGACTCAATGACTTCTGTTCCCACTCTAAATTAATGATCCTATGACTCCCAGGGCTATATTCTCACTATCAATGTTCTAAATCTAAACCATCCATTCATTCGTTTATATTTCTTTTTGGAGAAAAAGACAGACTCCAACCAAAAACAACCTTATGTATTTTTCTGACTGAAAATCTTAAGCGGTGTTGCTTTTAACCACTCAATAAAACTAAAGATTGCTGTTGCCATATTACATTAAACCACCGAAGTGCATAAGGCTTTTTAAAAAGATTAATTAGATCCACTAAGTGCTACGAAGATAATAAAAGAGACATATTTGCTTACCTTACCCCACCCTCAATGCTGAAAAGGGGTAAGATAATTGCTGGAAAAGGGGAAGCAGATGAGGTGCAGTGGAGGTGAAGCCAGAGGTCCTGGGTTTGAGTCCCAGTGCTGCCACTTAACTAGCTGTGTGACTCTGGTCAAGTCATAACTTCTTTGAGCCTCAGTTTCCTCCTCCACAAAGCAGGGAGAATCCCCTGCATGGCCTCCCTCACAAAGTTGTTGTGAAGACTAAATAAGACCATGTAGATCAAGCGCTTTAGAGTAAAACCATGCATAAATTTATTCAACTATTATTTTCCAATTATTGAAGTCAAGGAAAGAGTGATATCTTTATATGTAGGCTTCCGTTCTGCTGTTGTGCTTCTCAGGTGCTAGAAACCACTACGAAGACATCCTTGTTTCTCCCCACACCCTTCAGAAAGGATGGAAGCAGCAACAGGCACAGTCTGGGATGAGGAAGAGAAGCATTCCAGTCCTCCTCTTCTAGCCTGAATTCTGATTTGGGTTAAAAATAAAGCCAAATAAAAAAATACCAACACATTACCTACTTACTTCTCATTAGTTTTCCCGACAGTTCCTTTAGTGTGGAAGAAGGACTATTTCTATTTGATACTGTAAGTCTGGAAGAGTCTTCATGTTCCACAGAAACGTGAGCCCCTTCCTTGGACATTTCAAGACGGAGAGAATGGATATCTTCTCTATCCTGGGAAGGCAGCAAGTGATTGGGAGCATTGCAAGTTCTATTATCCATCTCTGTTCCTTTTGACATGGTCTTGAACAGCTGGACTGTGCTGGAACTCTCCAACTTCTGGTCAAGAAACTCAGATGGAAAAGAGACTGTGGTTTCATGCCTTTTAGATGAAGGAGAGAGAGGCTCAGCCAATGAGCTCTGTTTAACTGTATTCAGACTGTGTGCTCTTATTCGGGACCAGGTAGTAGAACGAAAACTTTCAGCCTCTAACCAGAATTTAACCAAATGTTCCATTCTCCGAAGTTCCATAAACTGAATAAAATAAGGAAGGGCAATACTGTCCTGCAGGACTTGCTCAAGGGTCTTCGAAAGACTTGATTTGGTCTCTTGAGTCTGATAGTCCAAACAAGATCTGCCTAAAAGACAAAGAGCAGCAAAGGAATTAGAAAAAAACTGAGTAATTTAAAATTCAGAGACCAGGCTAACAACAGATGCACTGACTACGTACAATAAAATTTATGCTCAACTCAAACAGTTAGAAAAGAACACATGGGCTAATTTGCTATAAAATAAGGAGGATGGGAACTTCATAGAAAACAGTTTTTCGGTCATCAGAGGGGAAAGAAAAGAACAAATGTTCTGGGAGTGCATTCAATACTTTTATCTGAGTGGCTCCTTGTTGGCTGGCTAATCCTCATTACTTGTCTCCTAGAAAGTGAGCTCCCGTGATACAGAACTGAGAGAAAAAGCCTCAAGATTAGCTAAACAGACTTTGTCTAAATTTCCAAAACAGTCAATTCTCAAACACTGACAGTGTGTTGGCCTTTCCATATTCCTAGGAATCAAAGGTAACTCCCACTTATAAAATATCTGCTCCCTTCCCTCCTTTATGGTCATCATTACTCTTCTAGAGTATATGTACTGTCAACAAAGTGTGAGGAGAGGATGTGGAGTAACTAAAGAACTCTCCAGTTCCCCACAAGTTGGTCCCAAACAAATGAAGGCAGAAAGAACATAACAATGTGAAAAGAGGTGAACTTTGGAAGTGCCAGATGGCAGCACACAGAAATGAGGGCTCACAAAGGCATTTTACAAGGTGACCTCAGAGCGATGGACCAACTAGTTCGTGAAGGTCCTGAAGAACAAAACAGAGCCCCTCTTCTTCCTTCTCCTCTCCTCCTTATGGCAGTCAGTGCAAATCTATGAGCTCACACCAAAGTACACTTGTCAGAAGAGCTCTGTGCGTCAGAGGTTTTGGCTTAATTCTTTGTCACAAGGAAGGGTTCAACAGGAGAGGGGGGTGAGGGGGTAGGGTAGGAAACAACTGTGATTTGCATACAAAGACTTCTATAAAACGTTTTTAAAAACACAAATGTGTTCTCTGTTAGCATTAGGGGCATTTCTTGTCTCCTAAAGGTGCAAACAGCTGACATTTCTTCCTGATACTCTCTCAAAAACTGGATGTCACATCCTAAAAAACTAAGCTGCTAGCAAATTCTATGTGCTAGACCTCACCTGACTGTGGCTGCAGAGAAGAAAGACAGGAGAGTCTATGATTCATCTTTTTATTTAAAACAGATTATTTAAAACAAACATTTGCTTGCTCATTAGGGTACCTGAAAGACTAGAAAAGCTGCATTTTTTACTTAACTCAGCTGACACACTGTTAACGCCATCTCTGATACAGAATCAGCACACTCTCTTACCCATCACATTTAGAGATGCTACTTTGGCACAAATTGATTTCCAATCATTTTTCTAAGTGCCCTGAAGTATCATAGCACTCTAAGAAAATCCAGAATCAACAATGAAATTCACTTACCGAGGTCACCAAAATGAGCAGCTTCCATGTGACTGGGCTGTTTCTTAAGAGCAGCTGTTCTGCTACTGGAAAAAGAGTCCATGTTGGCAGAAATGGCATTGATTGCCACATGGCTTGGTCCGGCAGCCTCCAGTAAGGCATGATTTCTAGGGCTCTTTTGTGGGGAATGTACTGGTATTGCAGCTGTAATATATAAAAAAAAAAAAGGAAGGTTGACCAGAAAACCCTCGATTTGGACTAGAAACCTAACACCTCTCCTAAGAGAATATAGTCATTTTACTAATTAAAAAAATAAGTACACAACTCTTTCTTATCAGGTAAAATTACATTTAAATTTGCAATAATATTTTAAACACTGATTTTTAAAACTGTCCTACATTCTAAGAATGAAAGGCAACACAGACCTGACCTCTAGGTCAGGAAGACCTGGTTCAAGTTGAATAAATCTGACCCATTCTGACTGTGTGACCCTGGGCAACTGATTTAATCTCTCTGAACTATAGGCATCTCTCTCAAACTTTAAGATGCAGAGAAGATGCCAATCAGCACTGATAGAGGGAGTTTCTTCACTTGGGAGAGAGATCTCTATTCAGGAGGTCTCAACGTATAGTCTAGGGACCCCGGTATATTCTTTCAGAGGATCTTAAGGTCAAAATTATTTTCACAGTAATACTAAGATGTTTTAATTTCAAATGTAATCACATAAACAAAAGCTCTTTAAAGGGTCCCAGGACCAATATCAATTCTGTTCCTATCTTTTATTCCATGTACTAAGAATATCAGTTGTAATACTGCTTTGACCTAATTACAAATGTAATAGGCCATCTTCATTTTCCTTGTCCACAGGTCAATAAATTTGAACATGGGACTAAATAATATGTACACTTGCATTCCTCTCTCCCATAGCCAATAAGCATATTCCCAAAGGCCAGCAGGTTGATTTTGTGTGCTGTTTACATTCATGGTAAAGAAATTCCTGAGGGTAACTAAGTTCAGTCATTTTCCAACCATGTTTCAACTCTTCATGACTACTTTTGGGGTTTTCTTGACAAAGAGCCTGAAGGGGTTTGCCATTTCCTTCTCCAGTTCATTTGGCAGATGAGGAAACTGAGGCAAACAAGGCTAAGTGGCTTGCCCGAGCTCACACAACTATTAAGGATCTAAGGCCAGAATTAAACTCACAAAGATGAGTCTTTCTGACTCCAGGTCTGGCACCTTATCCACTATGCCACCTAGTTGTTCCAGTAACTAAATTAATAGTCCACAAACTGCTAGCCAAGAAAAAGAGAAACAGCCAAAAATTGGGGCTAAGTAAAACAGGATGTGCCCAGATTTTCTGTGTCTGTAATTTTCCAGGTGTCAACTTTACTTAAATTGACTTTCCTCCCTGAAGCTAAAGCAAATGAGGACTAAGAAATCTGTAAGATCTTTTTAAGATTCACTGATGTCTATGCAGAAGAACAGGCAAGAATGAACACACTTCTGAATCAGGGAGAATGAGAAGGACTTTTCTATTCAGATGCAGGACAGGTGATAATGAATATTAAAAACCATTCTTCAGCCTTTTCTCTGTCCCCTTCCTCAATCTCTCCTTGAGAGCCCGCTCCACCCTTCCTGGCCTGCCCTATCCTGCTCCTGTTCCTCCTTTCTAGTCCTGGACAGTTCCTGGCACACCCAAACACTCATTCCTTTCTTGTTCTCTTGATAGTCTTTTCCTTGGGGAATGTGTCCACTCTCGTGGCTTCAACTGTTACCTTCAGCTGTTGGCTCTCTAATACATGTTTCCAGTGCCATCCGCCAGGGCCAAACCTTCTTAAGTACCAGCCCAAGTCACTCCCCCCAACTTGGAGGACCTTGCTCGTTGCTGTGACTCTGCTTTGCTCGCAGGAAATATGCTGGGCAGTCCTGTGCCAGCATCTCCCATGTTTTACAACTGATACTAAAGTTCTTCAAAGAGACCTAGAATATTCTTGCATAGCTTCTTCTGACCTCCACGTGAGGGTTTGCCATGTGTGAATTCTCCATAAAATAGTCTTTCAGGCAAATATACATTTGGCATTCGAACAACATGGCTAGCTCATCAGCAATGTGCCCTCTGAAGCAGAGTTGGAATATGCTTGGCAGTTTAGCTCTAGAAAGGACCTCAGTTTCTAGTACTTGCCATGCGATCTTCAGAATTTTCCTAAGACAATTCAAGTGCAAGTACTTCAGTTTTCTGGCATGACACTGATATACTGTCCAGGTTTCACAGGCATACAATGAGGTCAGCACAACGGCTCTGTAAACCTTCAGTTTGGTAGGCAGCCTAATATCTCTTTGCTCGCACACTTTCCTTCAGACTCCCAAACACAGAGCTAGCTGTAGCAATGAGTACATCAATGTCATCATCCCAGGAAAGTATACTGTCAAATTAAGTGAATTTATCCACAGCATTCAAAATTTTTCCATTTACTGTGACCAACAGTTCAATGTATGGATAGTGTGGTGCTAACTGGTGAAGAACCTGTTTTGGTTTTTTTTTTGGGGGGGGGGGGGGATTGTCAGGCCAAAAGTAGCACAAGCAGCAGAGAATCGATCCATATTGTTTCATCTCAGCCTCAGAGGCTGCATGGAGTACACAATCATCTGCAGAGGAAGTTATCTTGCCTCCTACTTTACTGAGAAAACAGGCTATCTGTTATGTGTAGCTCCTCGATTTGGGCTATAATTCTCTGTAGTTTCCTAAGAAAATTATCATGCCTTCTGCAAATAGGAATACTTCTGTCTCCCCTGCCAATGCTTGTGCCTTGATTTCCCTTGTCTAGAATTTCTAGATCTAGTCAATGTAGTTGGGGTTTGGGAGGTCCGGGGGTGTGTGTGGAAATCTTTGCTTTACCTTTGCTTGTTAGGAAAGATCTAATGCTTCTCCATTGCAAACAATATTAATTTCAGTTATCAGTCAATAAGCATTTATTACCTACCAAGTGCCAGGCACTTGGCTTGACCCTGGGAATACAGATACAAAAAATTAAACAATCCCTACTCTCACAGAGCTTACATCCTACCAAAGAAAATAATAAGTACATTGTATAGGTGTGGAAAAAAAATACACAGGGTAGTTAAATATAAGGCAACTGGGGAAAGAGGCAGAATATAAGCTGTTGTGGGGAGGAAAAATTCAAGAAAGGTTTTGTGTAGAAGATACTGCTTGAGCTGCATCTTGAAAGGAGGATCTTTATGAAGCCAAGGGGAGAGTAAATACACTCCAGACATGAGAGAGGGCTCGTGTGAAAGCATAATGCTGGATGATGGAGCATGTGAAGAATGGAGAAGGCAGTCCAAGCAGCCCTCTTCCAACGCCTCTGCTGCCCTTTATTCATGCCACAGGCTCCGTCCTGGTTCTTTTAACTTGTACTTGGCATCATCATCTCTATAAGGATGATTCCTGTGTACATGTCCACGTGTGCACACATGCATGTTTACGTCCAGGTTGTCTTAGGAGGCTAGTCCCTCGTCACCTACTACCCATCATCTCATCCTAAACCCTCTCCACCTTTTCAGAAGGCGCCCCCTCCATCCAACATCTCAGGACTGTAATTTCTTGTCACTGGGCTCAAGAGAGTGAGGCTGATGACTCAGAGCACCTGCCTCACTGAAATCCAATTTGGTCTCTGAGCACAAAGGACAAACAACAATGACTACAAGTTCGGCATTCTCCTTTATCTCAATGATCCAGTCAGTTATCCAATCTTGCCTTTCTGCCTTTCCCTCTCATCTAACCCCTTCTCTCTACTTACACAGCTACTGATGCAGAAAGTTCCTCTCCTCTTTTAAGATGCAGTTCAAGTACTTCCTCCTCTTCATGACGCCTTTCTGATCTCTCCCTAGCACATTCTTTCCCAAACGACTTTGAATATATTTGAATCTATTAACTTTATGTTGTTTATCTCTTTATAAGTACTTGTTATCTCCCCCATAAGCATGTAAGCTCATAGTGAGTGGGCATGGTTTCATTCTTTACACTTGTATGCCCAGCCCTAACACAGCACCTGGCACACTGTAAGTCCCTTTTTGCTTATATGGGTTTTTTGTTTTTAAAAAGTTTCCCTTTCTTTCTTTTTAAATATCACCATAACGTTCCTTAGTATCCCTCCCCTTCCCCGAGAGCCATTCCATATAACAAGTGACCTGTCAGTCAACAAGAACTTAGTAAGCACCTACTATGTGCTAGGCACTCTGCTATGAGCTTTAATACAAAGAAAGACAAAAAAAAAAAGACCTTACTCTCAAGGAGCTCACAGTCTAATGAAAGAGATAATGTGTAAACAACAATGCAGAGACAAGATTTATATAGGATAAATTAGAAATAATCTAAGTTGAACCCAATTAGTTTTAAATTAAAGGTACTCTTTATTTTTATTTATTTTTAAATTTTATTTTTTCCAATTACATGTAAAAACAATTTTAACATGGTTTTTTTTAAACTTTGAGTTCTAAATTTGCTCCCTTCCTCCCCCCTCCTTGAGAAGGCAAAAAATTTGATATAGATTATACATTTACAATTCTGCAAAATATTTCCATATTAACCATGAGTCAAAAGAAAACACACACACACACACACACACACACACACACACACACACACACAAAACACTCCAAGAAAAATAAAGAAAGTAAAACAAAGTATGCTTCAATCTGCATTCATACTCCATCAGTTCTTTCTCTGGAGATGGATAGCATCATGAGTCCTTTGGAATTGTCTTGGATTCTTGTATTGCTGAGAACAGCTAAGTCATTCACAGTTGCTCATCATCTAACACTGCTGTTACTGTCTACAATGTTTTCCTGACTCTGCTCACTTCACTGCATCAGCTCATCTAAGTCTTCCCAGGTGTTTCTGAGAGCATCCTACTCCTCATTTCTTACAGCACAACAGTATCCTATCATAATCATACACCACAACTTGTTCAGCCATTCCCTAATTGATAGGCATTTTATCAACTTCCATTCTTTGCCACCATAAAAAGAGTTACTATAAGTTTTTTGTACATATAGGTCCTTTTCCTTTTATTTCTTTGGAAGTACTAGTAGTAGTATTGCTGGGTCAATGGGTATGCACAGTTTTATAGCTCTTTGGGTATAATTTCAAATTGTCCTCTAGAATAGTTAGTCCAGTTCACAATACATTAGCGTCCCTGTTTTCTACATCCCTTCCAGCATTCATCATTTTCCTTGTCTGTCATGGTAGCCAATCTTATGGGTGTAATATATTTCCTTAGAATTGTTTCACTTTGCATTTCTTTAATCAATAGTGATTTAGAGCATTGTTTTCACATGACTATAGATAGCTTTGATTTCCTCTTCTGAAAACTAGCTGTTCATATCTTTTGACAATTTATCAACTGGGAAATGACTCATATTCTTATAGATTTGACTTAGTTCTCTATATATGTGAGAATGAGGCCTTTATCAGAGAAATCTGCTGTAAAATTATGCCCCCTATCCCATTTTCTGCTTTGCTTCTAATCTTGGCTGTATTGAATTTGTTTCTGCAAAACTTTTTAACTGATTTATTTTTCCCCTTGGAGGCAACTGAGGTTAAATGACTTGCCCGTGGTCATACAGCTAGTCTGTCTGAGGCAGAATCTGAACTCAGGTCCTCCTGATCATAGGGCTAGTGCTATGTGCATTGTACCACTTAGTTGCCCCTATCTTTTTAATTTAATGTAATCAAAATAATCCATTTTACTAACGCTGTCTCTTGTTTTGTCATAAATTCTTCCCTTATCCATAAATCTAACTGGTAAAATATTCCATTCCAAATATTCTCCTACTTTGCTTATGCTATCACCTTTATGTCTAAATTATGCACTCATTTTGAATCTGTCTTGGTATATGGTGTGAGATGTTGGTCTATAGCTATTGTTGTTCACTTGTCTCAGTCCTGCCCAACTCTTCACGACCCCATTTCGGGTTTTCTTAGCAAAGACACTGGAGTAGTTTGCCATTTCCTTCTCCAGCTCATTTTACAAATGAGGAAACCAAGGCCATTAGAGTTTTGTGGCTTGCCCAGGGTCACACAGCTTGTAAGTGTTTGATGCCAGATGTGAACTTTGGTCTTCCTGACTCTAAGCCTAGCTGCCCTAGGTATAGAAACTGTTCTATACTAGTTTCTGACAAACTACTTTCCACTTTTCCCAGAATTCTTTGTCAAATAGTGAGTCCTAAATATCTTTTTCAATACTATTTTACATTTAAAATAATAATATTCAACATTCCTCCATAAAAGTCCTAATCAGACACCTCAGTTTAGTATGAAGGCATCTTGTTTTCTCCAAGACTACACAGTGCAGCCTACCTTCTGGCAGGCCCACACCCAAACATCATCTAAAGACTAACCTAGCTAAATTTAAAAGAAATTATCCTAAGAATGGTTATCTAAGATTTTCTGGCCACAGAAAATAAGCAATCATTATTTAAGGTCATAAGAGTTTCAACTGGCATTATATGGAAGTATATACATAGTAATAAAAATCATAGCTCTTTGCAAAGTGAACTTTTTTTTTTTAAGACAACAATTAAAACAGCTCTAAAATAATCATCTCAAGTCCAGCAAATTATGAAGGATGACAAAAAAAGGAACTAATCAATACTGGAGGGAATTACAGGCACACCAAAACACTGTTGGTAGAACTGTGAATTGGTTCGACTATTCTGGAAAGCAAACTAGAATTAGGTTAAGAGAGATTAAAACATCCATACCCTCTGAATCAGAGATCCCACTGCTAAACACATTATTGTCTGCATCCCTTCTCCCCCAAACAAGAGATCAGAGACAGAAAGATCCCAATGTGCCAAAACATTCATAGCAACATCTTTTGTGTTAATAAAAAACAAATAACAAAGTAGAAGCACGTTCATTGGGAAATGTCTAAGCAAACTGTAACAGAATATTACTGTACCACATGAAATGATGACTACGAAAACTTCAGGGGTATGGGGAGACCTGAATGAGCTGCCAGAATGAAATAAACAGAATGACAACTCTACAACTGTCTCTAATTATAATGACCAAGCTTGTCCCAGGAGACATTTCACAAATTTGAACTGTGATTGGCTGTTGAATTTTGCTCAATTCTTTTACTTCCTCGTCCTCTTCTTTGTTACAAGGAATGGTTCTCTGGAGAGGGGGAGGGGAGGGACATATTTGGAAATCAAAGTGATGTGATAGCAATACATTTTTTAAAAAAAGACAAACTGACTTGTATGGAGCAATGAAACAAGGTAGAAAATGTTCTATGTGACCAATGTATTACATACAATTTTTTTAAAACAGTGAAACTTCACTGAACTTACCTTTAATTGCCTTTACATCTGTGGCCTTGTCTTGTTCTTTGCCTTTCACTATTGAAAAATAAAATCATTATTAAAAGCTGAAGTAAAACAGAATTCAAACGCTGTACTAAATGGATGGACCACAAACTATCTGCCATTTCAAATAAATGGAACCCTTTAATTTTCAGAGACAAAAATATATGCATAACTACTTTAATAGTTCATGTGCCTTCCTCTGCTGTAAAGTTTCAAATTTTACAGTTACTTCATCTATGAGAGAGAGACAGAAGGAGGGAGGGAAAGAGAGAAAGAGAGGGAGGAAGGGAGAAAGAGAGAGGGAGGGAGGGAGAGAGAGAGAGAGAGAAGACCAAGTTCTCCTCTGGCTCTTTATCCTATTATCACATAAGCACAAAAGTCTTCCTCATTTCTTATCTGGTTGCATTTACTCTAGGACTTCAATGACTTTTTCCACTTTGCCCTTTTGCTGGACCCTCCCCACCCCCTTTCACAGGCTGCCTTCCCCATTAGAATGTAAGCTCCTTGAGGGCAAAGGATTTTTTGTTTATTGTATCCCAGTCATTTAGCAGGCACTTAATAAAACTAAAGAAAGTGAGAAAAAAAATGAGAGTGAAAGAGAGATAGAAAGAAGAGAAAAGAAAGGAAGAAGGAAGGAGGGAAAAAAGAGGGAGGCAGGGAGGGAGGGAGAGAAAGAAGGAAAGAAAATATATGATTCTCATGTGTTCATTCATATTTTAGAACAGAATTACAGAATCTCAAGAGCTGGCAGAGACCTAAGAAGGCATCTAATCCAATCTATCCATGAACCAAGAATCTCCTTTACAACATTCTTGACTACTGTCTAGCATCAAGGAGTACATCAACTTGAATCAGGCTTTTCCACTTCGGGACAGCCCAGCCTTGCCATTTTCCCCTCCCTATAAAATCATTTTATATAAAAGTTATACGTTTATATAACTCTATCCCTATTGATTAAGAAGAAATTTTCATATGATTTACCAGGACAACAGCAATACAAGTTTAATTCAATGACTCAAATATTTGAAGATCAAGTCATTAAAGTTCAATAGCATGAATTTATAATATACCAAGAGCACAGTTCTATGACTTTACCAGCAATGTTCAGCAGAACAGAGAAAATGCACAATGTTTCAAACATATCTAAAAAGCCCCATACTCCTAGGGTGGCTAGAAAATAATACAAAAATACACACTTCATTCAAAAATAGCTCTGGAAAGGAAAATATCACTCCTGGGCAGATGTATGCATTTGATTAAAACTCAAGGTACTAAACCAGAAGTGATCCTAACTCAAAAATAAGAATTTACCTCCCAGTTTCTCCTTCATCCAATCTTCTTTCTAGCTTCCCAACAAAGGGCTAAGATTCCATCCTTCAATGGGAAAAGTTTCTGACCTCCCCCAGATCTCCCAACCAATGAGTGGGAATTAAATAGTAGAATGAATCTACTGCTGAGAACAGATTAGGTGAGGCAGGAAATGTGACCAGCAGTAGAGCTGGGCAGGTTGGGTTCAAAGGAGAGACAGGTGGGCTGAAGGAGTTATAGTGAGACGGAAAAGTAAAGAGTCTGGAAATGGGCACCGATATGGCCATTTATATGGGAACTGAGTGTCCATGTGACCAAAGTCAGATAAGTTTAGGTAACTCTAGGTAAAGCACTAACAGAAAGAAGGGAAGCACCACAGCCTAAGTTCCCTGAAAAACCACCCTAAATCCATTATTTATACCAGAATCCAATTTCTGAGGATGAATACTACACAAGATTTGTGATCTCATCAATGTGGGTTATTTCCTCCAACAATGCAAATCATACAGTCCATCCATGCCTATCCATGTCCTTCCATAGTTTCAACATATGGAGTTCATCCAAAAAGCTAGACAGAAATCTCTCTCATGTTCCTCTGACATCACAAGGATACCAAAAGAATTACACAGGCTGTTCAAGTTAAAAGTTTATAGACTCTAAACACTGGGTGTTCTTAGCACCCTCTATCCACTTTTTTGTCCCTCTTCTGATCCCTGCAGAATCCAAACCCCATCCTCTATCTTGCCAGGGTTGAGGGCCACTTTTCAGTTGTACCTGTTAGTGGGTTGCCATAAAGAATCTATCACCAACTAGTCAGCTCCTCTGTGTTTTGCAATCTGTTTTATGGACCATAATTGAAGCCTTTTCAGCATAACAGATATGGAGCTAGAGAAACTTAAAGGTCATTTAGACCAGATAGTTTCTGGGAGCAGCGAGGTGGCACAGACATTTATTACTGTGTGACCCTGGATAAGTCACTTAATCTTGTTTGCTTTAGTTTTCTCATTTGTAAAATGAACTGGAGAAAAAAAATGACAAAACACCTTTGCCAAAAAATCCCAAACGGGGTCATGAAGAGTCAGACATGACTGAAACAACTGAACAACGAAGTCCAACATACTGAGGACTGAGAAGTAATGCATATTAAAGAAATGAAATATACACACAGAAAACATTAGCTCCTGCCACGTGCTAGATGGCATATATAAAAAAAAAAATGACAATTCCCCATAGCAGCACACAAATCTTACATGTGATCTCTGAAAAGAAAAATTGTTCTGCCAAAATTCATCAGAAATACATAGTTCTTGATGACCTGAGTGTTTGCTGTTAAGGAAGCAGCCTAAATTAAGCGAGGCTCATAGTCATGTTAGCCACAGTGACAAATTTTTGGTCCTCAACAATTCTCAAAGAACACCAAAGTCACAGAGGAACTGCAATCTGCATAAGTGTAAAGACCATTCATACCAATGAAATCAGACATCCATGAAGTAGTGAAATAGCAAAACATGTTTACCTTCATTCCCCAAACTGCAAAGCCAGATCAACGGTATTATACCTTCCCCAGTGGAGGTGGGTTGAACAGCCTTTTGGTCTAAGGATACACCAAAATGAAGCATAAAGCATCACAGAACTCCACTGACATGGCATCTTTGGTTTCAAACTTTTTTGAAAACCAAGGTTATAAAAACATCACTTTCCACTTCTGTTGGAGGCATACTAGGTAGAATGAATGCTGAAAGGAATGTCAAACATCCTAAGCAGCAGATGTGTGGTCACAGGATTCTCACATAAAAGACTGAAAGGTTACCGTTTAAATGAAGCTCATGAATACATGGGATCCACTACAATGAAGTTAAATAGGGCAAACACTTAATTGGTTGGAATCTCTCTGGGAAAGGGCAAAATTAATTTTCATTCCCATGTGCACAAAATGCATAAATTCACAGGGCAACTAGAGAATAGTGTAGTTTGAGCTAGAAGGAAGCTTAGAAGTCACCCAGTCCATCCAACCTCCAATTTTATGAAAAAGAAAACAGGATCAGAAAATGACCTGTCCAAAATTAAACACATAAGAAGTAGTGGAGCCAGAACCATCAGACAAGTTCAACTCTCTTCTCTCTATACCCTATTGCACATGGCATATCCTACCAAAAGAATATAAGGTCCTTGAGAACTAGACATTGTCATTTTAAAAAATCTTGTACCTTAATGCCCTGGGCAATACTTTGAACATAGTAGGCACTTAATAAATGTTAAGTTGATAAAATGAAAATACTGGCAGTCTGGGGAAGAAGGTTGCAGCAAAAAATGTGCCAGGATCTTAAATGACACAGATAACCAACAGGCATTTATTAAACCTTTATACGCCAATGGACAATATGTACATATATAAATGAGACATACATACTCAAAGGATGAAATATATGTGTGTAGATAAGATTTTCTTTCTAATTACTATGTTAATTACTTTTAAATTTCAAAAGTTGAACTATTTAAATATAGGTTAAGTTGGCTAAGGGCGTGAATAGCTCAAATTTTTCCATTAATAGTAAGAGTACTTAAAAATAAATCCTGTGATTACAATTTTGCTATGGTTTTTTTCTGAATATTTTAATGAAAGGGAGGGAAGTGGGAAGATGTCAAAGCTACTGACAAATCCATTGCAGGATTCAGGGCCTCAACAGAGGGCAAGACCCCCTGAACACAACACTGTCACTTCAGAGAGGGTTAAGAGTCAGAATGCATCTGCAGTCACTCTCTCCAAATCACTAGAGTATTTAAAGGCTTTTATATTTTCCCAACTCACTCATCCTTACCCATCTCTATAATCAACATCCTAGTTCTCATTACACAGTGCCTGGATGCCTTCCTAGTTTCTCTGCCTCTCTTCATTCACTCAACAAATACTGAGTATAGTCAGTTCTGCTTTAATTTGTTGTTGTTTTTTTTAAAAGTGAAATTGTCCCATTGCTATTGGCTTATCAGGGAATATTTTGAGTATAACCTGAATTTCAAGTTTGCTTCTTTGCAATTTCTTCCTTGTAGGTAACTGCCCTACTTCACAGAAACTCCTGAGCCCCAACCCTTCCCAAGACCACTTGCACAAGCAAACTTCAGGTCTTTATCAAAGTGCCACATTCCCTATTCTGGGGCAGTAGGAGCTGCGATGGGAGAAGGGCTAGTATGAACCCAGACTGCTCCCACCCACTTCCAACAGGCCTGCCCAACCTGTTTTTGAAGCCCAGTGTGGGGAGAGGGGGACCCCACCATTTATTGTATTTTTTATGTATTTAAGTATTTAACTTGTATAAAAAGATGTTATTGTTTGTATTAGCTTCTATCTTTTCTATGTGTCACTGATGAAGTTTTTCAGCGTTATGCCTCTAACCCCAATTTCCCCATAAGCTCTGAGGTTTTCACTACTCAATGTACTTTGGAGATGCCGATGTCAGGTTAGAGACGAACTAACAGCACCTGTCCGTGTGAGGAACTATGACAGAAAGAACACTCTGGGAGTCACATGAAAAAGTCAGGCATGTTCTCTGGACTCACGGAACTGAAAGCCTGACTCTGACACTTACCCCATACCAACACCAGCTATTTTAAGCAGCATTTTCATGACATCACTCCTCTGCACAAAGAGGGACAAGGGCTTCCTACAGTCTATCAACTCCAATCCCAATTCCTCTGCCAACTTTCAAGTCCTCTATTCCAGGTAACAACAATTCAACTACAAGCTTTCTTATTTGCTAAAATTTCTTCTCTCAGTTTCAGCCAAAATAATTTACTTATCATCTCCCAGGAACAATGAACTGGCTCACAGACATTCATACTTTGCATAAGCCACTCTTCCCCTCAAATCCTTTCTAATTGTGGTCTATTTACAAACTTCACTTTCTCCTAAAAGCCTCCTCTAAATGCACACCCCCAAGGTGAATTCTGCCTGGTTCATTTCACCAGTCTTTGGTCACTCCAATATTCAGAAGCCACCTCAGCACATTCTAATGCCCTCCTATGTTGCAAAATAGCGATTAACATCTGGTGATAGGCTGACTTGTTCTCAGGCTCTCCCACTCTTTAATGTGTGAAGGGCCATCTCTTCACACATCTAAATTCCTCTGTATCCCCTCTACAGCATTTAGTACAATGCTCAGAACATAAGAGACCCTCAAATACTTATTGGCTAGGAGACAATATAAAGACTAATTTAGTAATATAACCTCAATTTCGTCACTGCATTCTGTTACACAGAAGCTAAAAGTATGGCATCCTAAAGAGGAATTTCACAAGATGGTAGTTTGATTGGAAGACATTCTAACCCTAAATGCCTACTAGGATATGACAGGATGTAATAGATCCCCCTCCCTCATCCTCTAGCCAAAACTCACCGCCTATTTAACCATACTCCAAAAGTTTTAAAAGGGCCAGAATCCAGCAGAAAATGAGCTATCAGGTGGAGCATTTTGTGTTTAAGCATTAAAAAACAACCAAAAAACCCCAAACCCACACACTTAACTAAGAGGCAG
Organism: Notamacropus eugenii; assembly: GCF_028372415.1. Taxonomy (NCBI): domain Eukaryota; kingdom Metazoa; phylum Chordata; class Mammalia; order Diprotodontia; family Macropodidae; genus Notamacropus; species Notamacropus eugenii. The sequence continues at coordinate 41,125,144 of NC_092873.1, read as the reverse complement.
AGATAAGCAACAGCACCAGGATTGTAAAGGAGGTGAGTCCACATTACTTCCCCTAAGATATCTAGTACCCCTTGGGACAATGTTCACAGTGCTTCTCCATACAGCCTCCTATTCTCACAAGCCTATGAAAAAGCCAAAACAGGGATTCTGAACCCTATTTTACAACCAGAGAAACAGGCTCAAAGATTGTAACCGCCATTCAAAGCTACATGCTTAGTAATGAATGAATAGGCCTAAGCCCTTGACCATCCTCCTCTTCTTCCATACCAGACACTGGAATCCCTTCACCTCATGCTGAAAGACCTACACCACCGCGGCAGAAAAACAGACACAAGGTGGAGAAGCTTGAGAGGACTGATATCCATACCCTTGGCCATGAGAGTGACAGAAGAACTGGATCCCAGTTCCATGCACTATCCTTAGCAATCCCTGTTTTAAGGCTGCTGGGCTTTGCTTTCAGGGTTTTAAAAATGTTTTGTTTGTTACTGTTGTTTGGTTTGCATGCACCTCCTTTCACTGGTTCTTATTCATGAATCTTGTTTTATCTTGCATTTAGAATTTTTAAAAAAGTTATGACAAACCTTATTTTAAAAGACATCATCAAGTCATTACTAAAAGCTGCCAAAATTTGTGACCAACAGAGGACCAAGGATGAAAAACCTAGAATGTGTTTTCCCTCCTGCCTGGTGATTGATTGCAGCACCAAAAATCAGCACAGCAGCAAGGCCCAGGAGGACCATCAATCACTATTTCCTCAAGGATTCATTTGTTACATGGTGTCCCAAACATGAGGGAACTCTGATTTTCCTATCTGAGTTATACTCTTAGGTTAAAAGTAAAGTAAAAGCCAGTATAATTCTAACAGCAATGAACACGGCCATCCATTGAAAGCTTCCCCAGGTTTACGAGAATTATGGCATCTAAACGAAACTGACTCATATGATTTAAAGTATTAAAACATGTTAAAAGATTCAATAATACATTAAGTGTCACAATTCTACCTTATTCTCATTTTGCTTTGGCATTTAGACCTTGTTTGTAATCATAACTACATTCCTTAGCAGCCAGATCAAAGATTGGAAGAATATACACTGTGACTAAATGAATCATCAAACAATTGGTATGATTCTTAGAAGTGAAGAAAATGTATTTATAGATTTTATAATAACAGTTCAATTGTCATAATATAGTTGCTTCAAGTACACAGGAAGCAAACTTTTATACACCTATTAAAGCAACACAATTACAAACAAACCTCTGAAAGCAACTTCATCTTTTTAGATGAATGAATATATTTAAAGATCTACTTGCAGCACAATTTCTGAATAAGCAATGATGCAGCCAAATCCAAAACAGCAGTTTCAACTTTGGTCAATATTAAATTCAAACCATTTCCTGGATTTAGCGGGGCAAAATAACTCATTGACACAGAGCAGGGATGAGGAACCTGCGACCTCAAGGCCACATGTGGCCTTCTAGGTGTTTGGGTACAGCCTTTTGACTGAGTTCAAGTTTTACGAAACAAATCCTTTTATTAAGGGGATTTGCTCTGTGAAATTTGGATTCCAAGGGCCACATATGGCCTTGAGGCTGTAGGTTATCCACTGATGATACAGACAAACTATTTTCTAGCCTCCTTGTGTACATACTACTACTACTCATAGGACAGAAAATAAATTTCATGTATAATGTTCTTTCATTTCCTTTATACAATACCTTATTTCCATCTTATCTGATGATTCAACATAAAACAAATTAATTCTGCTTGGTTAGAAAAATTATATTAACTCTATTTGATCCCTTGCCTTCTCCCAGCAAAAACAAAATGTAAAATGCATCCAGTGCAATCATCTCTAACTTAATTCAAAATACTACAAGCAGGTCATTCATGAACCACTGGCCTGGGAAACCTTCCAAATCCCATCAACAAAACAAGATCAGTCCTTAGAATGAGATCTTTACACTGCAAAGCAAGAAAGTATATTTTATTTTTCACAACTATCTAAAAGGTATGCAGGCCTCCACATTTATACAATTAACATAATACTGTCTGAAATACTAGTCTGTCAGCTATTCCAAGAAGAAGCAAAAATGGAAAAAGACAATTAGAATGAGCAACTCAGCTTTTTGTACTTAGGCAACAATTTGCATTTGGTTTTAAATCATGCTATATATAGCTGGCAGTACAATTTCCTAGGCCATTTACCTTCTAAAACTTGAAAATTTAGTTTGTAAACTAAAACAAAACACCCTTTAGGATATAAAGTCCCTCCTTCTAAACACAAGATGAGACTATCACTTCAGAAATGAGTGGATGGGTAAGAAGAGAAACATACAAAGAAATTGGGACAATTCAGTTATTTTCTAGGTGGAGAATAAAAGAGATACTCATTCACTTCCCTTTGGTTTTGTCCCTGCAGAAGTATTAATAACAGCAGACTACAACCATTTGGTCTTTCAAGTGACAGTGGTTTGTCAATTTCTTCCAAAGCTTGGTTCCCTGCTTCCCTTTGTTCCTAACACCACTAAGAAATGAGTTGAACTTTTCTAAGGGAAGTTTTTGATTAAAAGAGAAATATGAACACTGTTCATGTTGCCATTACCCACATTTAACTGCAACTAGCACCTCAAATAAAAACTTTGTAGACTCACAATCCTTTGATCCAGAGACCCCAACACTAATGATATAGTTCTAGGATGTTATTAAAAGATAAATAAGACCTATCTGCACAAAAATATCCATGGCAGCTTAATAATAGCAAAAACTAAAAATGACCTAACTCATCTGGGAATGTCGGAGTAACCTGCAGTAGGATATAACTGTAACTCAGTACTAGTACAAATAAAAAATGACAACTAAGAAATGTAGAAAGCCTTGTAACCAAGTGAAGTGATAACAGCAGAATTAGAACACACATACCATACTAAGAACACATTTTTAAAAAACCTTCTAAAAATAAGTTATAAGTATACAGATGGAGAATGAAAAGAAAGACAACGCAAATAAACTATTTTGTTAGAAAAAAAAAATACTGCCTTAAGTCCAAAGAGTACGCTGGGCTTCATCAAGAGTAAAAAAATAAATAAAAGAAATGAATTCAATTTTAAATGATAAAACAAATTTTAAACTCATTTTAACTGCTTCATGTTAATTCTAAGCAACAATAATACACCACACAAGAAACCTCAGTATTTCCATCTTTTCACTTGTGAGCACAAGATCTGCCTATTTTCTATGACACGAAACAAGGCTTGAGGGAAAAAAAACAACTTCACAGAACATTTCTCTTTGAACACATTTTGTCATCTTTGCTTCAGTTATGAACAATTACCATATTTAAGGATGCTGACAACTTCCTTTCAAAATATACATTTAACATGGCTTTGCCTAAAAAAAGGCATTAAACAATAACTGCTGACATAGAAAGATGGCTAAATTAACAGTCATCTGGATTCTAATTTCTGATCTGCCATCTCAGTTAAATGGAAACACTTCAAGCATTTTGAAAAAGGATAAAAAACCCTCTACAAACATTAAGGCATTGGGACTGTTGCTAATAAAGGCAGCTAAATGAATTTGCACATATTGCAAACTTTTGGGGAAAAGGATATTTCCACAATAAGAAAGTGTACCCAGCACACAGCTCACCAAAGTTGTATCTCATTTTTACTACTACTATGTGTATTTATTCATGTCTCCAATAAAGCACTATGCTAGGTTTTAGGGATACAGAATCAAAGCAAAAAGCAGTCTCTATACACAGGCAGAGTTTACACTTCACCAAGGATGTGGAGAGAAATTAACAATTACAGACATAGCCAATGGCTTCCCAGCAGAGGTAGTGAGTGATCGGTGCCTTCCAACCCTGTGCTTTTGGGGAATAACCAGCGCAAAAGCAGAAGGAAGAACAGGGAATGCTAAATTCAAGGAACAGTAAGTTGGCCATTGGCTGGAACTCAGCTTGAGAAGGGGATAATGTCAAATAACCCTGGAAAAGTAGGTTGGGGCCAGATGGTGATAGGTCGTAAATGCCAAGCTAATGAGTTTGTGTTGTATCCTTGAGGTAACAGGAAACCACTGGAGATTTTCAAACAGAAGGATTATATGGCCAAACCTGTGTTTTCTGGAAGATTACTTTAGCAGCTGTGCAGAGAATGGATTGGAGGAAAGAAAAGAAAAGTCAAGGGTTCAATCTGTAGCCTGTTGCAATAGTTTCAGGTGAGAGATAAAGAGGGTCTTAACCAAGGGGATGGCTCTGGAGACAAGGGGACAGAAGTGAGACAAGCTATGGTGACAGAACTGGTAAGACTGTGCAAATGACTGGATAAGGAAGAGGACAAAGAAACTGGGTTAGGTGAATAATTTTTTTAATGGGTTATCCAGCTTCCTTATTACATTTAAATGGCTCGCTGTTAGGGTGACCAACCTCTTCATTCATTCGTAAAAGACTGACACTACCTACCTCACAGGACCGAAAGGCGGAGGGGCATAGATGCGTTATTTTTAGCATTCCTAGGCTAGTATAACTTTGTCACTCACACCATCACTGCATCCGCTAACCGCTGAAGCAAAAACTTACTTTAGGAGATTAGGAGAAATCCTTTATTTCTGAACAAGAACAAGGACTTGATAGAAAAATACTACCGAAGGGGGAGGTGGGTCTCCAGCGGTTCATTCTAGTGGTCCGCTCATGGGGATGGCGGGGACCGGAGCCGGGCTCTCGCTGGGCCGTGGGAGGAGGAGCCCTCCTGGGCCAAGCAGGTCGGCTTCTCCCCCCAGGGGAGCGTTCATCCCGGACCTCGCTGGGCCCCAGACCCCGAGTCCAGCCTCCTCTAAAGTGACTTGTAACAAAGTTCGGTATCCGAAGCTCGGCTTCCCTGGGTGCCTCCGGGGCACTCGGGGGCCGGAGCCGAGGCCAAGAAGCGCCGAGGAGGCGCCTACTACGTGCCGGGCGCTGCGCGAAGGTCACTCGTGGTCTGTCTCCGAGCGCACCCACGGGCCAACGCCACGGGCTCCGGGACCAAGAGCCAGGCACCCCGGGGCGACCTTGGGCGGGCGGCCTGCCCTCAGCTTCCTCCCCGGGACAGGGAAGGGCAGGATGGGCGCCCCTCGGGGAGTCCTCCAAGTTCTAGGGGCCCAGGCGGCTCCAAGGGTCAAGTGCAAGGCCGGGGTCAGCGCGGCGGGGGGCCCGCGCGCGCTCCCGAGCCCGGCCCGGCGCAGAACTGCGCGGGAGTCCGGCCCCGCTCCCGGAGCCGGGAGCCCGGAGCCCGGAGCCCGGCCCCGCTCCCCGCCCCGGCCCCGTCGCCTACCTTTCCGCCGGAAGAAGGCCATGGCGGGGCCCGGGTCGGGGCGGAGGGCGCGGGGGGACTCGCGCGGGGCAGCCCCGGCTCCCCTCATTCAGTGACCGGTCCCCCCGCCGGAGCGAGCGCCGGCGGCTCCCGCAGAGGCCTGCCCAACTAACCCGAGAGAGGCTCCTTCCTCCCGGCGCCGCCGGCGCCGCCGGCGCCTCCCGCCGCCCGGGCGGCCGCCACAGCCGCCACCGCAGCCGCCATGTTGTCAACAAGCCGCCCGCCCCGGAGTTCCGGCCCCTTCCCGGCGCGGGGCATCACGGGAGGCGAACGCTTCCCCACCCCCTCCCCGCCAGAGCTCCGCCCCCTCGGCTCCGCAGCCCTCTCAGCACACGTGATCCGCCGGGGAGCCTCAAGCTCCGCGGGTCGGGGGCGGGGCGTTTCCTCCTCCCCCTCCCTGCCCCGCCCCATAGGCGGGGCTCTTCTGCTTTGACCTGGTTCTCCCAGCCAGAGGCTCTCTTCTTGGCAGCTTTTCTCTAATGTCAGGGATTATTCACCGTGCTTTTAAAAAATATTTTGACAACTGTATTTGAAGATAATAGGTCCCCTTTGTAATCCTCTGTATCTTATTTAATGCATTTAAAAAGATTCCTCTGATTGCCCAAGGGGTCTAGGACACCCCAAAAAGTCAAGAACCTCTGACAACGTGCTGCTCCTACTCCTTGGGGGCTTTGTACCTAAAACTTCCAAAGAGGATACAGTATAGCTAATTAATTAATAGTTAGCACTACAATAATAAAACCCTGAAAAGCCAAAGGCACCAGCTAACAAGGTGGGCAACCTACTGGGTGCCAGGCGCTGGCATGAAGGTCAAGGATGCAGTTTGCACGCACGCGGCAGGACTCCGTTATCGGTGGAGCTGGGAACATTACAACAATTTGGAATTATACTAAAAATAATTCAGTGAATTGTGGGTGCCCTTGGAACCAGTGATAGCACTGGTAGACATTCCCCAATCAATCAATAAACATTTATTAAGTGCCTGCTATGTACAGGCACTGTGCTAAGCACTGAGAATACAAGTACAAAAAAAGAAAAGCAGCCCCTTCCCTCAAGGAACTTACCATCTAATAGGGGAAGAAAGGGGAAGAGGAGGAGAATGTACCAGATGGTAAAGAAGGCATAGAAGTCCCAAAATGGTCCTGCCAGGTGAGAAATGTTCTGTCACCCTGGAGTCAGGAGGACCCAAGTTCAAATCTGGCCTCAGACATTTACTAGCTGTGTGATCCTCAGCAAGTCATTTAATCCTGATTGCCAGGAAGGAAGGAAGGAAGGAAGGAAGGAAGGAAGGAAGGAAGGAAGGAAGGAAGGAAGGAAGGAAGGAAGGAAGGAAGGAAGGAAGGAAGGAAGGAAGGAAGGAAGGAAGGAGGGAAGGAAGGAGGGAAGGAGGGAGGGAAGGAGGGAGAAAGGAAGGAAGGAGGGAGGGAAGGAGGGAGGGAGGGAAGGAGGGAGGGAGAAAGAAAAAAGAAAGAAAGAAAGAAAGAAAGAAAGGAAGAAAGAAGAAAGATGAAAGAAAGAAAGGATGTTTGGAGTTTATGACCCCACCTTCCAGTTAGTAATGAGGTGAAATGCTAAGTAAGCTTAATGGGATCTAACAGGATGATGAGGTGAGCCCAGGTTCCAGGAGCCTGGAGGTTCTGTTTCAGTCAGGTGAGAAATGAGATCTAAGTCATAGGGAAAGTCTTTGCTGTACAAAACTAAAGGGCATCCCAAAAGTCTTAGTGTGGAAACTGCACCATCTTTATATCATCATTTAAAAAATGACTATTATGGAAATCTTCTGTTTTTACGTCACCTACATTTTCCAATGTATGACTCTCCTCTAACATTCCTAGAACCCTTATAAGGGTTTTTTTTTAGAAGAAAAAACAGTTCAGTAAAACTAACCAACATATAGAAAAGGTTTAACATAAGAAGCAGTGTTCTACACTCAACCCATTCCCCCTCCTCTTTGAAGAAAAAGAAGTGCTTTCTCCTGTCTCTTCCTTGGAGCCAAGGTTAGTGGTTCTGATTTTACAAGATGACCTGGGTGGATGGCTGAAGCATGGTCTGGTGGCAAGTCAGCCAGTAGATATAGTGGGTGAAGTTTGCAGTCACCTAAATGGGTTGGGAATTCCCAAAATGAGTATCCATAATCATTGACTGACTGACTGACTTCCCCAGGATCTGGGGCCTAGATTCCAGAACATATGGTGTATAAATCCAGGTATTAGGTCTGGTGTGGAGGATGCAGGTCAGCATCTCTGACAGCAGGTGAAGTAGCCTGCCTGGATGGCTGGATGGGGTGTGGAGATGAAGCATAAAGTCTTGCTGTTTTCCTGGTTGTATTTAGTTCACTGTAAAAGGTGGGAGTGTGGGAGTGGGTCAGGGGGAGAGGAAGAGAAACAGAGGGAGGAAAAGAAAAAGAGAGGGAGAGATATAGGACAGACAGAGATAGGCGAGAAAGACAGAGAGAGGGAGGAAAGGAAGGAGAGAGGGATAGAGAGAGACATAGATGAGAGATAGAGAGGAGGTGAGGGAAAGAAGGAGAGAGGTGGGAGAGAAAGAGATACTGAGAGAGGAGAAAGAGAGAGAGGGATGGAGAGTTGGGGGGTATGAAAGAGAGAAGAGACAAAGATAGAGAAGAGGGGAGGAGAGGGACACAGGATCCAAAAGGATTCTGTCTTCCCTACCTCACATTTATTTAAAATTTCTCTTTCCAAGTCATTTTGACTTCCATTTTTGTAATAAGAGTGAAAAAGACAAAATTCCACAGAGATAAAATGAAGATACAAAGTTCAATTTGTTGTTTTTTAATTTGCTTAAATGGATCACTAATAAAATAATGAGAGAATAATTTTCCTGAAACCATTTAAACCATGCAAGATTAGAGAAAGAGGAACTTTTATTGACTGGATAAATCAAAAAATATTTATGTTCCTATTTTTGTCAGTCAATCAACAAGCATTATTTATTAAGTACCAACTGGGTGCCAGGTACTGTGCTAAGAACCAGGGATACACAGAGAGGCAAAAGACAGTCCCTGCCCTCATGGAACTCCCAGACCAATGGGGGATACCACATGTGAACAACTCTGTAAAAGCTACATATATGCCCAGTAAATTGGGGGGGGGGTGTGGAATGGCATTAAAGGGAAGACATTCAGATTAAGGAGGACTAGGAAAGACTTCCTGCATTAGGTGGGACTTGAGTTGAGACCTGAGGGGGAGATGAGGAAGAGAAATGCAGGTACTGGGGAATTTATTTTCAGAAAGTTCTGGTTCTTTCCTGAATTTGGATTAGGTTTCCCTTTAGAAACTGGTCAGACCTATCTTAAGGATGAACCCATAGAATTTCAATTTATTGCCCCTCTGGAATTTAAGTACTGATAAGGCTGTTTCAATCAGGTGAATCTGAAAGGACTTTAGACTGAAATTGTCTTCTTTCTCAGTATTTCCTTTAAGAAGAGGAGGCCAGTCTTAGGGGCACCCTTCCACACTATTATCTTGGCTCTGTGTTTTCTTATTTGGGTTGCCTTGGGTAAGTGAAGCACACACATGAGTATCTGGGATCCAGTTCCTTTCTTTCTCAAACTTCTCCGTATCATCCATATCTGTATCCCTGGGAACCCTCCAATATGTTGGGTAGGTCTTAACTGGGAGATTTATTGGAAGATATAGAGAAGAATATTGCAAGATGAGAGGGCATGCACCTCTGAGGGAGAGGTATGCTCATTGATTAGCCTCCAGATTCATTCAAGTAGAGGAATGTCTATTGCCTACTTTTTCCTGGAAAGTGAACTCCTTCAAGGCAAGGACTGTTTCATATTAGTCTTGGTATCTATCCACTGACACCTAGCATGGTGCCTTATCTATAGACTCAATGATCTTGAGTTGGAAGGGAACTGAGAGACCATCTATCACATTTTTACAGATGAGGAAACTGAAGGTGGGAGAAGTTAAGTGATTTACCCAAGATTACACAGGTAGTAAGTAAATAAGACTTTCTTTGTCCACATTGGGGGAGAGGGGGGCAAGGAGGTCACAAATTTTCCCGAGGTACTTAACATCTTTCATGTGGTAAAATAATCCTCCAGCCCCAAGATCAGGCAAGTTTTTGTTTTGGAGTTTTTATTTTATTTTTAAAATTAATTTTTTCCTCTGTATCTCAGATTTGTATTGAGTGCCAACTATCATAGACCTAGAGCTTGAAGAGACCTCAGGAGTCACCTAATTCATCCTCCCACTCCTCCACCCCCCATTTTACAGAGAAGAAAACTGAGTCAAGGAGCTTAATTGACTTTTCCAAGGTAATAGGATCATTCTGTGGTCAGTGTACACAGCTTGTTTGTTTGCACTTACAACTTTATGAAGGTTGGAGAGAAGAAAGGAGGAAAGAGTAAACACACTGAATCCCATGCAGGCACATAGCACTGCAATACAGGACTTTGCCAAGACTCACATGAAGAGACTTGCCTCAGGTTCCCTAGTGGCTCTGGAGCATTGAAGAAAGTCACAAACCCTGGCCCTCAGTTTCCTTCTCTGTAAAATGAAAGGGTTGGATGTCAGGACTGGTTTATAAGGTCCCCCTTCCAGTTCTGACATTCTATGAGTTGCCATCAGGGGTTGGGGGAAGAATTTCAGCAAAGAGGAGAGTGCTGGGGTTAGGGAGTTGAGATCCTTCAGTTTTCCTTAGTGGGGGTGCGGCAGGGAAAAGCCCTCTCTGTTCTGGGTCACTAAATACCCCTTGGAGCTGAAGTCCTAGCCTATGTCAGGTGGGAAGGGACAATGAGGCACTCTCCAAAACAGCGGGGCTAGGGAAGGGCAGACCAGGACCTCCTTGCCAGCGGGGAGGGAACTAGGCCTTGGGGCTGGGAGAAACAGGGCTGTAAGGAGGAGGAAGCCCTGGAAGGATGTGGAAGGGGAGGAGGAGAGAGGAGAAGCTGGCAGATGGGGTGCGGTGGGGCTGGGGAAATTTAGTCCCGGAGGTGGGAGATGGTACAGAGCTGATATTTACATAGTGCCGTAAGAGGAGGGATGGGAGGGGATGGATGATGCAGGAGGAGGGGCTCCACAGCAGAGGCAGGAGGACCAGGGGGCGGGGACCGTGCCCTAGAACCTGCCCCTTCCGCAACTCGGGGCAGAGCCATGGCAGGGACTGGGCGTGAGTCCAGCGCAGACGAGAACGCGGACTTTGGGGATTTGAGCGACTCGGAGTTCCTCGACTTTTCTGAGCTAGGGTGAGAGGTGATCTGGCCACGGTGGGGGGGAGGGAAGGGGGCAGGGATCGTGCCCTAAAACGCCCGGAGGCCGGGGAGATGAACGCAACCCTCACCTGGAGGGAGCTCACCTCCAAAGCCCGGGGACGCAGTGGGGAGAGGGAGAAAGGCGAGAGTTGCGCTAAGAAGACCAGAGAGTGGCATGGATAGATGATTCTCTCTCTCTCTCTCTCTCTCTCTCTCTCTCTCTCTTTCTCTCTTTCTCTCTCTCTCTCTCTCTCTCTCTCTCTCTCTCTCTCTCTCTCTCTCTCTCTCTCTCTCTCTCTCTCTCTCTCTCTCTCTCTCTCTCTCCTCCCCCCTTTCTCCCTCTCCCTCCCCCTCTCTCCCTCCCTTTCCCTGTCCCCATTCCTCTCCTATCACCCCATTGTTCTCGCTTCCCCTGTATCTATCTGTCTGTCTCTCTTTCCCCGCCCCCCATATCTCTGTCTGTCTTTGTCTCTGTTTCTCTCTCTAACATGTCTGTCTCTTTTTCCCTTCTCAACTTTCTCTCTCTTTGTCTCCGTCTCCCCTCATCCGTGTCTATCTTTGTTGGTTTCTCCTTCTGTATCTCTCCGTACTGTCTGTCCTCAGTCTCTTGCTCCTCCTCCACCTCTGGCTCTTGCTCTCTTGGTACACATGGGAGATGAAGGAGTAGGGTTTATATTGATCCTCAGTGGTTTGAAGTCATCAGGCTCCTGAAAGAATTGGAAAATGTACATGCTGAACCACTGGCTTAAAAGTAGTAGGGACTTCTTTCCTTTAAAAGGTGGAAAGCTACAGGTGTGGAATGTTACTTACCCTGTCAGGTGTCATGAATGCTTTGGTGGATTTTGCTGGTTTCCTGAATTTGGAGTAAGAAGACTCTGGGTTCAAACTGAAATTTTGCTACTTGGTACTGCCTGTGTGACCTTGAGCAAGTCACTTTAATTTCTCTTGACTTTACTTTCCTTATCTATAAAATGATGGGGGTGGACTAAATAATCTTTGAGGTCCCTTCTGGCTCCAGTGACTGGTGTGTGTTTAATCTTTGTTCCTAGGTAAGATTTCCTGGGGAGAGAAGTCAGAAAGATATATTTAGAAATGAATGTGTTGTGAAAGCAAAAAAAAAATTAGCAAAACTTTTTTAAAAGCAATGGCTCTGCTAAGCTAAAACCTCCAAATGTTCAAAGACAGAAGAAAAACACCCATATATATATATGCATATATCTATATCTATCTATCTATCTATATACATATAGCAGCTCTTTTTTGTGGTGGCAAAGAAATAGAATTTGAGATTATGTCCATCAACTGGGGAATGGCTTCTTAGTTATAGTATATGACTGTGATGGTATACTATTGTGCCATAAGAAATGATGAGGGGAGTGATTTCAGAAAGACATGGGAAAACTTATATGAACTGATGCAAAGTGAAATGAGCAGAACCAGAAGAACAATTTGTACAGTTAACAGCAACATTGTAAAGACAACCAACTTTAAAACACTTAGGAACTCCAATTGTCACCAAAAGTAGCCATAATTCCAGACTCAAGATGAAACAGACAACCCACTTCCTGATGGACTCAGTATAGATCGAGACAGTTTTTGGATGGGCCAATGTGAGGATTTGTTTTGCCTGACTCTGCATCTTTGTATTAGGAGTTTCATTTTTCTCGTTTTTTCAATTTTGGGGGCAGAGGTTGGAGAGAGAGAAGGCAGATCAACATTTTAAAAATTAATTTGAATATAAAACAAAACAACAAAAGTGGTGGAGGATAGAAGAGTTCTTTCAAGACAGGAGATAAGCAGATGTCCTACTTTTGAAAATAGAGAGGAAGGAAGATTGCCCAAACTGTAGTCCAGTGACGTTGGCTGGGACAGTCGACAAAAGTATATGATTTTTGAGCCCTTAAGACATAGGACTTGTTCTCAGGAAGATCCAATGTGGTTTCATCACCAATAAATAGAGCATATCCCACTAATGTAGTTTTCTAAAATGATAGATCAGGGGAATTCTGTAAAGTCTGGACCAGGAGGTAGTTAGTAATCTGAGGGCTGTGAACTTGTTTTTAAAATATTTTGGTAACCGAATTTCAATAGAATTGATTCCCTTTGTCATCCTGTGTATTTTATTTTATGCATTGAAAAACATAATTCTGAGAAGGAATCCATGGGCTTACCCAGACTGTCAAGGGTGGGAAGGGGTGTCCATGACACAGAAAAGGTTCAGGATATGACCATTGTTTAGAGATACATGAAGGGCTGTCATGGAAAAGAGAGATTAGAATTAATTTGCTTGGGCCCAGAGAAGAGAACCAGTCATATTAAGTGAAAGTTGCAGAAAGTCAGATTTCATTACCTGAAAAACTTCCCAGCAGTGAGAACTATTCCAAAGTGCAATGGATTGCCATGAAAGGTAGTGAGTTCCCTATCCTTGGAAGTTTTCAAATAGAGTTTGGATGACCACTTGTTGGGGACATTGCAATGGAGCTTCAATATTGATCAGAAAAGATGGCCTTGGAAGTCCCTTCTAATTCTGAGAGACAATCTCCTTCCTCTGAATTTCCCTATTGTTGTTGAGGGCACAACCATCCTTCTAGTCAGAGAGGTTCACAACCTCAGTGTCATCCTCAACTCTCCTCTGTTAATCAGCCATATAGTCAATCAGTTGCCAAATCTTCTCATTTCTCTACAGCACTGCTGGCATGTGTCCCTTCCTCTTGTCATACTGCTGTTGTCCTAGCATATACTCATCATTCATCATCCTTCAGTTAGACAACTGCAGTCTTTTTTATGTAATTTTTATTTTGTTTTTTCAATTAACAAACTTTTTTTTTCTATTTTCCCTCTCCCATTTAAAAAAAAAAAGAACAAGAAAACCCTTGTCACAGATATTCATAATCAAGGAAAACATATTCCCACACTGACCAGGTCCAAAAATATACATCTCATTCTTCATTTGGAATCCATCAACTCTTTATTAAAAGTTGGGTAGCATGTTTGTTCACTGGCCTCTGGTCATTTACATTTGTCAAAATTCTCAAGATTTTAAAAACATTTATCTTTACAGTGTTGTTGTTGTACAAATCTAGTGTAATTTCCCTGTTTTTTTCTTTTGAGTAAATCTATTTTAGCTTTAACTTTGTCTGAAATAATGATTACCTGCTTTTTTCTAATAAATTCTACTTCTGATCTTTATTTTAGTTTGTGTATTTCTTATTTCCTATCCCTCTCGATGCCTCTTTTATTTCTACCCATTACCTTGCCTTCTTATTACTTAACCTACCCCCCCATAGATCTGTCCCTTATCCTCCCATTTCCATTAATCTAAACACCCTTCTATACCCCACCTTATCTTATTCCCTTACCCTCTTATTTCTTTATAAATTTAGAAGACTTTTATTCCCTTCTAAATCTCTTTAACTGAGATCTGATGTAAAGATCCCTCTAAAAATCCCTCCCTCATCGTCTCCTCCTTTATCCGCTTAGCCTTTTATTTCTTTCTGAATTTAGAAGACTTTTATACCCTTCTAGATATATATGTATTGTTCCCTCTTGAACAATACATACTTGAGAGTAGGATTGCAGAACTGCCAGCCCTCCTCCCCCATCTAATTCCTCTGTGTAGCATTATTGCTTCTAAGGTTACTTTCCATCTATTCTGTGTTTATCTTGTATATTCTGATTTATACATTTTGTCTCTCCATTTAGACTGTAAGCTCCTTTGCTTTTTTCTGGATCCCCAACATCTTATACAGTGCCTGGCACATAACGATAGATCAATAAATGCTTGTTGATTGATTGATTACACTTCTTTTGTGCCCTATCATCCTGCAGTGAGGTAGGAACCAAGTAGGTACTGAATACAGACCTGTGTATTCATTACAGACCTATGTATTCATTCCTTGATTCATTCAAGCCAGCACTCATGCACAGTCAGGTCCACACAAAAATACAGTCATTCCCAGCCTCTTTCATATGGTGCAGGTCCATATCAAACCTTTCCCCAAGAAGAATCCCCTGTCCCTCCTTCACCTTTCCACCACCCCTCAAGGACAAGTACACTGAGAGTCTTGGATTTCACATTCTCTTTTAGGTCAGAAGTCAACAAATGGTTGAGTGTCTCTTCCAACACTCACTTTTATCTGGTGTCTTAACAAAGTGCTTTTCTCACAACCACTCCTTGAGGTAAATAGTGCAAGTATTTCTATCACCATTTTACAAAAAAGGAATCTGAGGCTCAGTTAAGTGTCTTGTCCATGGTCCTACAACTCGTAAATGTCAGAATCAGGATTGGAACCCGTGTTTTCCAGACTCAGCTCAGCACTGGCTATTTCAATTACACTATGCTGCAAAGCTGGGGGTGGGAGTAAGAAACTTGGATGTGTGGGAAAGGAATGAGCATTTATTAAACACCTACTGTGTGTCTTTAAGCTCTTTATAGATATTATCTCCTTTGATGCTTACAACAACTTTGAGAGAGAAGTGTTATTATTAGCCCTATTTCACAGATAAAGGAACTGAGACACATAAGAGTTAAGTGACATGCCCAAGGTGACACAGCTAAGTTTCTGAGTCCAGATTTGAACTCAAGTCTTCCTGACTCCAGGTTCAGCGCTCTATCCATTGTGACACCCAGTTACATCTGGCTGGAATTTCAATGTTGTCTATTTTCAGAGATATCGAAGACCTTGGGAGCCAATCCAGCTCCTCTTCAGGAAACCCCAGAAAAGAAGTAGACCCAGAGGGGCCATGGAAACGGAAGCGAGAGGCAGATGCTCTGACCCCAATGGAGAGGTTCCACCTTAGGTGCTTGTGGGTATCCGACCTGTCCACGCAGTGCTGGTGTGAGCAGCAAATGGTATATGGGAAGGAACTCCCAGACTTCCAGTCGACGGAGAAGGCTGCTGTGCTGGGTGCTGGAGCCAGTATCCACCTCGCCAGAGGTAGGGAAGAGAGGAAAGGCAAAGCTTTAGGGTGGGCCCCCATCCTCCAAGAAAACCCCAACTGTGGCCCTAAATGTGGATCATGGTTCTGGAGCTGGAAGGATCCTCAGGAGCCACCTAATCCAATCATCTCATTTTACAGATAATGATAATAACAAAAATGATAAAAGCTAGCGTTTATATCATGCTTTAAGGTTTAACTCCTTTACATAAATTATATCTGTCACTCCTCACCTTGTTGGGTAGATGCTGTTATGGTCCCCATTTTACAGATAAGGAAACTGAGGGAGAGACAGACAGAGAGAGACAAAGAGGGACAGAGAGATAGAGAGACATAGAGAGAGAGAATGGAAATGATTTGTCCAGGGTGGCATAGCTAGTCTTCTATTACTTTCTCTCTACCCTTGTCTATGGATGCGAATCTGAGGTCCAAAGAGTTTTTAAGTGACTTATCCAAGGTCCCACAAGTGGTAAACAGAGCAGACTCAGGTCCTCTTTGCCATGTTGAAAAACATCTCACTTTTACAGTTCATGTCTATTGATGTGGAATCTGGGTATCTTGCATTTCTCAGTCAGCACAGTGGTGGTACTGCTTATAAGACTGATCCTAGCCCTGGGAGATCCTCAGCCACCTTCCAAATCGTAATAATTCAGGAGATCTTGATGTTACTATGTACATTATGTTCTATTGGCAATCCACTCATGTAAGGAGATTATAGACCTTTATTTTATAGAGGAGGAGACTGAGGCCCAAGGAGAATGGATCACTCTCTCAAGGTTATGGAGGTAGTAGACATCAGAAGGAAGATTTGAACCCAGTGTCTTAGACTCTTTTTGCAGTTCTAGTTTGTCTTCCTGGTCCCAGTTTGTCGTAGCTGCTTTTGAGAGTTACAGATTTTTAAAGAAAAGGTAGACTGGCCAGTGATATTAAAAGCAATAGATTTGTATTACAGGAGGGTATTGGATTTGGGGGGGGGGCAGGGGTGAGCAGGACCAATAAAAGGTGACCAGAGGCAGGAGTCACCAAGGATGGGGTGATGACCCTCAGGCCATGACAGGAGGAGGGAGGAGTTCAGTGATGGGCCCACTAGAGGCTACCTCCAATAGATGACCCATGCCCTGAGCTCTCCCTTCAAGCATCAGAACTGCTCAGAAATACAAATAAGAGCCTGAGCTTTTGTGGGGGTGGAGCAGAATCCATGGTGGGTGTTTCTGATTGATTACCCCACATGTGACTCCACAGGCAGGGAGATGCTGGAGGATGTTAGCCTAGGGAAGATACCAGATAATGGAGGGATCTAGAAAAGGGTCAAGGCAGAGGTCTTGGGCAAGAGGAGTGGATAGGCCTGTTGTAGGGCAGGCTAAGCCCAGAAAATTATGGAACTTAACAGGAATGCCCTCATCTGGCCATTTTGAGTGTCTCCAGTTCACCAAGGACAATTCTCAAGGTCCAGATCCCTTGTCAAGAAACCCACTTATCTCTAAGAAGGTAGAAAATGGCCAGAAGCATTTATTCCTTCTTTGAACCACACCCCAGGACTGTGTATTACATTCTGTTTTATAACACAAGGTGTCCCAAAAGTCTTAGGGCAGTTTACAAGCTTAAAACTGCCCTAAGACTTTTGGGACATGCTGTATCAATTATGATATAATATAACTAGCATTTATCTGATTCTTTAAATTTTGCAAAGCACTTTACAAAATATTATCTCATTTGATCCTCACAGGGCCCTGGGAGGAAGGGGCCCTATTTTACAGAAGTGGAAACTGAGGCAGGCAGAGGTTCAGTGACTTGCCCAGGGTCACACAGCTAATAAGTGAGGCTGGATTTGAACCTAGGTCTTTCTGACTCCAGGTCCACTGCACCACCTAGCTTCCAGAATTCCAAGCCACTCATTTCTTGGATTATGAAGTATTATTCTGTATTCAGTGTACATCTTAAGCAGAAGAGGTCTCTGTTCACAGCAGAACTGAGTGATGATGCTTTGAGGTATGAAATGTGAAGGGCTTGCCTAACAGAAAGGGTCTTCTGGGACCTCTCAAAGATAAGCAAGTGTGTCCTTGTCCTGGGGCGGCTAGGTGGCTGGAGTCAATCTTCCTGAGTTCAAACCCAGCCTCAGACACTTACTAGCTGTGTGACCCTGGGCAAGTCACTTCACCCTGTTTGCCTCAGTTTTCTCACCTGTATAATGAGCTAGAGAAGGAAATGGCAAACCACTGCAGTATCTTCGCCAAGAAAATCCTGAATGGAGCCACAGACAGTTGGACACAACTGGAAAATGACTGTCCTCATCCCATCTGCACACTGGATGCCTCTCCTTGGGTAAACTCTCCCTGTCCAATAGATGGACCCTGGTTAGGCCCATACACCCTGGGGGAATTTCTGCTGAGACCTTCTGTGTCCTCTCCAGCCCCATCTTACCCAGGCCTATTCAGAGGACCCTGCACCTTTTCTCATTCTCAAGTCTAGAGAACTCATTTATGCGGAGAAAGAGAGACAGAGTAGTCTTTGAGACAAGGGCTGGAGCTTTGGATTCTTCCTAGTGTGAGGAGGGAGAGACAAAAAGTACCCAACACTAACCTGTTTCTCCCTTCAGAGCTGGAACTCCACGACCTTGTGAACATCCACACCTCCACTAAGGAAGATATCTGGGCAGTGAAGTTGCTGAATGTTCTATCTATGGTACCCATCCTGCAGTCAGGTAAGGGGACTTGGGAATACAGATCTAGAACTGGCAGGGGCCTCAAGGGCCAGTGAGTCTGACCCCTCGCATTGTAGATGAAGGAAGGGGTGGGCAGCAGCCTTCCCTTGAGTGGGCTGCATTAGTTTCAGCTGCTAAAGCTCTGTGGGCAAGATTGAAAAAAGACAGCATGAATATGAAGAATTCAGAGACAAATAGAAAGATATATGTGAACCAATGCAGAGCAAAGTAAGCAGAACCAGGAAAGCAATTTACATGGAAACTACGATATTGTAAGTGGAAAGAATAAAAAATGAAGCTGAGTGCCTTGTAATTTGAATGACTAAGCTTGGCCCCCAAGCAGAGTGATAAGATGCTGCTCTCTCCCTTCTTTGCAGAGGAGGTACCATAACTGTAGAACATGGCTATTATGGGCCAGGCCTGACTCTGACCAGTCCAGTGGTTCACATTTGGGGTGGGGACTAAGCTGGACATTTAAAAACCTAACATTTAATAGAAAAGACATTTACTTAACAATTGTATAAGAAAACTTCAGTAATGATGATGATGATGATGGTAGCAGTAGTAGTTAACATTTGTATGGTGCCTATGACATATCAAACTCTTTACAAATATTACCTCAACAGCCTTGGGAGATAAGTGTTACTACAGATGAGGAAACTGAGGTAGACAGAGGTTAAATGACTTGCCAGTCATACAGTTAGTGTCTGAGGTTAGATTTGAACTCAGGTCTTCCTGACTCTAGGCAAAGTGTTCTATCCACTGTGTCACCTAGCTTGCTCCAACAAGCAAGAATACAGAATTGATTTAGTTGGGCACAGCTACCCTGCCTCCAAATTACCCAAGGTGGACACCAATTAGGAGCATATGTGAAAACCAAGATGGCATTGACTCCTTATGCTTTGGGCTTTTGTAATTAAGTTCAGGAAGTCTTACAGTTGTACATAGAAATGAAAATTATCTTTCCCATCTATGGATGGGGAGATAGAGAAGATCATAGAAGATGAAATAGACAATTTTGATTACATAAAATTTAGATGTCTTTACACAGATGAAATCAGTGTAGCTAAAATGAGAAAAGAAGCAGGTAACTGGGGAAAAAATCTTTGCAATAAGTTTCTCTGAAGGTGATAGATAGGACATAGTCCTGTTTTTACCAGAGAATTTCTTTAAAGGATTGTTCTTTTGATGGGGAAAGGTAGTTTGTCTTACTGAGGCCCACTCATGAGTTGTTGCTAGGCATAGTGTCCTTGGACTGGGGAGAAAACTGTCAGAGATAGTGTTTTGACGCTAGGGAGAAATGTGATCTTGGAACTGGGGGTCCAAGCACAAGCACCCCATCATTCATATATATATATATATATATATATATATATATATATATATATATATACACACATTTAAATATATGTGTATCTGTGTATATATGTATATGTATACACACACACACAAATAATACTGCTAGGAATATTTTGGTATGAATGAGTCCCTTATTTCTGTCATTGAACTCATTGAAATTATTAGCCCAAGAGTGGGATCCCTAGGACAGATAGATCAAAGGGAATAAACAATGTAGTTACTTTCTTAATTTAGTCATCATTTTCTCCAATAATGAGGAACAAGTTTCTTAATGAAGATGCTAAATCCTTTTGACTGTTACTTGTGATTGGAAAGTACCTGCCAAGGTCCCTGTCTGCCTTTCTTTTCCCTCTTTTAATTAAAATTGTATTAATTGGGGTGGGTAGGGTAGGGTATATCTCTTTCATTTCCAGAAATATCCCTCTCCTTTCCCTACCCTGAAAGCCATCCCATTCAACAAATAATAACAAAGAAGGGGATAAAAGGTAATTGAGAAAAACTAATACCTTGACCCAGCTGACAGTGCAGTTGTGCAGTGTTCCATACCCATAGTCCCCTCTACCTCTGCAAAGAAGAGAAGGGGATGCATTTTCTTATCTTAGATGCCAGGCCTCTCATTATAATCACACAACATTTAGTTTCAATATTTTTCTCATGGTGGTTCTTTCTATTTACAGGATCATAGTCATCGTTCATGTTGCTTTCCTGGTTCTCCCTGTTTTAGTTTGCATCAGTTCATATAAATCTTCTCTTTGCTTTTCTGTATTCTTCCCATTTGTCATTCCATCATTATGCTCTATTTCATCCTAATTTACGTAACCATTCCTTAACTGATGGCTACTTAGCTTTTCGCTATAGAAATTCCCCAAGGAACCATTCCTACTTTTCTCCCATGTTTTCAAGCTATCATTTGGAAGGAAATAGGGGAGATACTATTTACATGAAGAGGTGTCAGGCTCTGAGGACACCTCCTTGTGTCTGCTTTTTTTTTCTTTGTGACCACTGTGAGAAAGCAGAGAAACCCCAGGCCAGAGGGAGAATGAATGCATTGCCTGGGAGTGATGTCACCCTCTGTTCTCTGACAGGTGGGACAATCCGGGAGTTCCCAGTCTTTGGGGAAGTAGAAGGAGTGTTCTTGGTTGGGGTAATTGATGAGCTGCATTACACTTCAAAGGGGGAACTAGAACTGGCTGAGCTGAAAACTCGCAAACGACCCATGATGCCACTCGAGGCTCAGAAGGAGAAGGACCGTTTCCAGGTGCGTGAGGGTGGCAGAATCATAGATGTTAGAGTTGTAGATTCAGAGAAGGGACCCCAGGACACATAGGATTATAGCACCCTTTATCTAGAGCTAGATTGAACCTAAGAGACCATCATGTCTTACCCCCTGTAATGGTAACTATGAGAGTTTAAAGATCTTCCCTACCTATTAATGGGCCTGCCCATTAAGGAAAGTTTGATTAGGGGAGACCCATATCTTCTGTTAATTTTCTAATGGGGCACTGGTTCTCAGGAGTTGTAAAGCCCTCTGGCTCTGAAAAATGTATAAATACTCAGAGACTGAGGTTTTACTTTGGGTATTAGTTTTTGGAAGAAGGTTTGTGTGCCATTTGAGACTCTGGGAAGCTGCTAAGCAGCCCCCTGGCATTGAACACCCAGATGTTGGTGCTTCTCTATCTGGTAGCTATGTATGTAAGATCAAACAGTTATCTGTCTATTGATCTGTGATGTATGTATTGCTTACTATCAGGCAGTTGAAAACCCTGTCTGTTGATATTGATTTCTCTGTATTTTCTCTGAAGTTCAGAGTACTGACTTTTTCCCCTGAACTAAATGAATGATACATGTCCTTGATTAATGTGATTGTCGACCCCACAAAAGTTGCTTTCTTTTTAGAAAAGCAGATCTAAGAATACTCCTATGTATGTTGGGGTCCTTGCTGTCACATTTTACAGAGGAGGAAACTGAGGCATGGGGTCATTTTTGCCCAACCCCCTAATTTTACAGATGACAAAACTGGAGCCTACATAGGTCATAGGATCAAAGACATAGAACTAGGAGTCTAAGCCAGTCACCTTCTATTACTGCAAAGGAAACATAGATCCAGAGGTGAATTGACTTGCCCAAGGTCATCCAGAAGTTAAGTGGCATAGCTGGTGTACTAACTTGACAGTCAGCCCTGTCTTCTCTATTCCACCATACCTGAGAATCCTGGAACCCAAAGGACTTCATCTAGTCTAGGTCAGTTATTTTACAGATAAGAGAATCTCAGGTCCCAGGAAGAAGACACACCTTGCCTACAGTCACATAAGAAATTAGTAGCAGAGCTGGGATTAGAACCCAGGTCACCTCTATATCTAGTATACTAGACCCTTTAGGGGGTCTTCTTTAAGGGGACTGACTCAGCCAGCTCAATTCCTATAGTTAACGATAGGGTCATAAGGCTCCCAGAATATGATTGATCAAAAACCTGAATACCATTCTGTAGGAAATGATACAAGAAAACCGCCCAGAATTTTTGAATGCAGATAAGAAACTTTTGATCAACTGATCCACAGATCATCACCAGAGGAATCACTCCACTCTTGAAACTCCAAAGCATATATACATACATACAATATATATGTATATACACACACACACACATACCTATATATACACACACACACATTATATCATATTTAGTTATTTTTAGTTTTATAGATATATATTATTTAATGTTAAATATATAGTATGCATACAGACTACATGTGTATGTAGACATAATACTCTGATGTCTGATATAATACATAATTATATATGACATGCACAATATATAACATTCACATATATACCATTTAACTATATTATAGAATTATTTAACTACGTATTTAACTATATTATAGAATTATTAGAATATAGACGCATATAAATACATATCATATATATTATATCTAGTATGCATGTTAACATAAGTGTATCTATATACTACAGGTGTAGATACACTTCCATAGTACATATATTTAACTATGTCTAATCTAATCTATGTATATGTGCTCTAGATACAAACTATCCAGATGTAGTAGTTAAATGTCATAGTTCCAGTACCCAGCTGTTTCCAAATCATGTTGCCTGTACGCTGGCCATGCTCTTCCTAATCCCTCCTTTGGAAACTAGACTCTGGCCCTAGGACCGTGGGCTCTGAGAGGGGAGCCAGGCCTCCCTCAGCCATTGCCAAACTATCCAATTGGGTGTGTTCTCCCCTCCCTCCCTTTCTAACTACCCGTCTTGTGTTGTTTTCTCCCATTGGAATATAAGCTCTTTGAGGACAAGGACCATCCTGTTTGCTTGTATTTGTGTCTTCCACTCTTAGCACTGCACCAAGTACGTATTAAGGGATTTAGAAGTGCTCTTTCATTCATCATTCCCTCCAAAACCACACATGTCTCAAATAGGCAGGATGAAAAGCTGGAGCTGTAAAGGAACACAGATTTGAATCATGCAGGTTTATTTTGGAGTCATGAAGAAATTCTAAAAGCAAAGGAACTCTAGCAACAAACCAAAATGACTTCTGCAAAGCCAAGAATAATCACCAACACAGAGAAATGGAGTTCAACGAAAGAGAGGTGGGGGGGGGCATTCTTGAAAAACCCACCCACTAAAGTGAACTGAATATCTGGTGTTCAAACAGTCTAAAAAGGCAAACGCTAGAATGATAGATGAGCAGAAGCAGAGCACCAGGCCTTGAGTATGACTCATCTTCCTGAGTTCACATCTGACCTCAGACACTTACTTAGCTGTGTGTCCCTGGTCAAGTCATTCAACCTTTTTGCCTCAGTTTCCTCACCTGTAAAATGAGTCAAAGAAGGAAATGCTAAACCACTTCAGTATCTTTGCCAAGAAAACCCCAAATGGGGTCACCATAAAACAGTCCAACAACTGGAAAATAGATTAGAACCATTATCAAGAAAAAGCTAAATTAATAAATCTTCTGTCTTATCTATGTATAGACTATTTAACCAGCTTATTGAGCTGAAAGTTAAAAGGAAGAACAAAGAGGGATCATCAAAGACAAAGGGGAACCCAGGAAATCTTAAAGAATCAGGAGGAGATAAGGAGGAAAAACTGGGTGTGTTCTAAACCTTATGACTCTCATATGTTTAGATCTGTATCTAGTGGGAGGAATAACTGGGGGGAATGGTTGGATAGGGGAATGGGAAGGTGGGAGATAAGGATGGGGGCTGGTGTTATAGATGCGCCCCCACCCCGGTCTGAGTCGAGCAGAGGAGGGAGAGACATTTCTTGAAACTCAACAAGACTGAAGGCCATGGGAGAACAGGTTAAAATCAATGGGGCTGAATAACTGCCTGAAAAGAAGGAAGGAGATTAAAAACCAATCCATAAGCCAATAATGCATAAAACCTAATACACAAGAAGGAAATGAGGGAAAACAAACCTCTGCCAAAACTTTGAATATGAATGGATTAAACAATCGGAGAAGATGAAGAAAATGACAATGCATAAGAAAACAAAACCCAACATTTCAGTGCAGGTAAGGAACAAGTCTATAAAATGAAGAAACATTTTTTGGGTTGTTTTTTTTTTTTGGAGGCAGTTTGGGTAAGTGACTTGCCTAAGGTCACACAGCTATTAAGTATCTGAGGTCAAATTTGAATTCAGGTCCTCCTGACTCCAAGGTCAGGACTCTATCCACTGTACCACCTAGCTGTACCAAGAAACAATGAAAATGAGAGTCTGGAACAAAATTTACTATGAATGAATGAATGAGTGAGTGAATGGAAGAAAATGTATTTACTAAGTGTTTACTGTGTACTAGACAGTATTGTGCTGAGTGTTGGAGATAGAAAGAGAAAAAAAGGAGGTTTACTCTTTTGTCTGAGATTTCCATCCTGGAATTAAGGGAGATGATACATAAAAGTAAAGTCACTTGAAGAGCTTATGGAAAATCATAATGATACAGTGGTAGAACTGATGGGGATACCAATAAGAAAGCAGTCTCTGCTCTTAGAAAGCTTATATTCTAATAGGGGAAACCACACATCTGGAGGAGAGCTGTTTCAGTTTAGAAAGTCACAGGGGGATGGTAAGCGGAGCCATACTTTTGATTTGGTCATTGTTCCAGAGCTGTACAGGGGAAGTAGCTAGGGAATTAGTAAGCCCACCTCGGCAAGGTGAATGGCAAGAAGAGTACTGGGGTGTAAAAAGAAGGATGACTATCGTGGGCCAAGGAAGCATTCATCAGTCAAAACAGCTTGGGCACTGAGGTGGGAGATCTAGAGCTGAACTGCTTAAGTACCCCAGGGCCTGGCCTGTAGTACTGATGAGGCAGCCAGAGGGTGTCAGGTCAGAAGATGACCAACGTGTAGGTGCCCAATAAGCATTTGTTGGATTAGTTCAAACAGGGAAGCTAGCTGGAGCCAGCAGGAATCCAACGATCAGTCAAGACGAAATACTAAGCACACAGTGAGTTAATGATAACCCAGATCAAAGTGGCAGCAATAGGGGCCCAAAGGAAAGGATGGATGAAAGAGACTTTTCAAAGCTTTCTTTGGTCATTCCGCCCCAACATCCTCCTGGAGGGGAAAATAGGCTGTTAGAGTCCAGAGTCTTTGTTCATGATAATGACTCACATTCATCGACTGCTTTACTGCTCCCAAAATAATCTTCTGAAAGCCAGATCATTCTCTTGCTGAAGAATCTCTAGGGTGTCTCTGGAGTAAAATACAAAGTCCTCTGTTTAATATTTAAAGTCCCTCAAGACCTGACTAGAGCCTGCCTTTCCAGATTTATTTCATGCCCTTGTCATTCGGTCATTTCAGTTATGGTAACCCCATTCGGGTTTTTCTTGGCACAAAAAGTGGTTTTATAGATGAGGAAACTGAGGCACATAGGGCTAAATGACTTGTCCAGGATCATACAGCTAGTGTCTGAGACTGGATTTGAATTCAGATCTTCCTCACTCCAAACCTGCTCTTTCCATCTCCTAGTTATCCCTTATTTCACATTATTCTCCCTCATACATTCTCTTTTCCAGACAATCAGTTTCCTTGCTGTTTTTGGCACAGAAAATTCCATCTTTTCTTGCCACTCCTTTGAACAGACTGCTTCCCCATATCTGGAATCTCTCTCCCTCCCCCCTCCAGTCTTTGCCTCTTAGAATCTGTACCTTCCATTCTAGGTCCAACTTATGGATTGAGGTACTACCTCCTGCTGTCATTTCTTATTTCTTCCCTGAGCACCCGAGCCACCCAGCTCCCCATTGTTAGATCTTTTCTCCTCTGGAGAGAGGACTTTACATTTCCTTGGGGTATATTGTGTATTTCCTTATCTGTCTACATGTTTAATCATCCTAGTAGACTTTTTTTTTTTGGTGATGCATTGGGGGTTAAGCGGCTTGGCTAGTACCTGAGGTCAAATTTGAACTCAGGTCCTTTTGACTCCAGGGTCAGTGCTCTATCCACTGTGCCATCTAGCTGCCCCAGGATGTTTGACTTTGACTTTGTATCTCCAACCCTAGATGCCTAGTGGGTGCTTAAATAAATGCTCAGTTTGAAGTGAATTGACACAGTTCTCTCCCCACAACAACTTTGTGAGGTAGTGTATATATTATACCCATTTTACAGGAAACTGAGGCTCAAAATATTTTAAATTCAATTTTGCAAGCTCTTAAGGAGCTATGGAAAAGGTAAGTGATTCATCTGGGGTAGATAGGTTTTTCATCGTCAGCCTGGCTCCATCCAGGTCTGATAATTACCCAACAGTGCTTTTTTGGTTAAGTCTGGTGCTGTTTGCCCTTATGATCTCCTCTCTTCCCTAGGTCAGCCTCTATAAATGTATCTTTGATGCGATGGTGCGGGGACAGGTGACGCCTGCCAGCCTGGTGCACCACATGAAGCTGTCCCCAGAGCTGCTGCTGGGCCCCCAGGTGCAGAGTCATGCCCAACAAGGGGGCTTCACTGTGAAGTCCTTTGGAGAGCTCCTGGAGCTGACTTTCTTGTCCCTGACTCTGTCTGACCTCCCAGTCATTGATGCTCTGAAGATAGAGTATAGCCACCAGGAGACAGACACTGTGCTGGGCACGGAGATGGTGGTCTTTGAGGAGAAACAGGTAAGCAGGAGGGAAGTCAGGTAGGGGAGTAGCTACCTCAGTAGAGACAGAGACCATTCATTCCTTACCCTCCAGATAGCCTGTGGGACGTGAACCCTCTGAATTGAGTGGGGCCGATTGAAAGTCCCTTCAGGTTAGACAGGAAGGTAGAGGGGAAAGGGGAGGTCCAAAGACTGGGGATGTATGAGGAGTCAGGAAGGGTTTAATACCCTCACTAGCCCATGGCACTCCATCTCCCGCCTTTGCCCTGACTGTCTCTCTCCTCACTCCTCACCCCTTCCTCTTCACTTACTCCAAAACTCAGCTCAAGCACCTCCTTCTGCAGGAAGCCTTCCCTGGTTCCCCCAATTGCTGGCCTAACTCCCTTCTGTTTATTTCACATTTATTCCGTACATTCTTGCATGTTTTTGCTTTTTTTTGGTCCACAAGTACTTCTCACAGTGCCTGGCTTAATAAGTAGGTGATTAAGAAATGCTCGTTGATTTGTTGATCGATTGATAGATATGTTACCTCCTCTAATGGAACAGAAGATTCTTGAGCATAGGAGTTGTCTCATTCTTAGTATTCGTATCCTCATTGCCTTGTAGAGTGCCTGGCACACAACAGGTGCTTAATAAATGCTCACTGATTTATTGGTTGATTGATATACATGTTGCTTCTCCTGATGGAATAGAAGCTCCCTGAGCTATGTTTCATTCTTTGTATCAGTATACCCAGTACTTAGTATAGTGCATGGAACATAGTAGGTGATTAATAGATGCTTATTGATTTATTGATTGATTGATATACATATTGCCTCTCCTGATGGAACAGAAGCACTCTGAGAGATGTTTAGTACAGTGCCTGGAACACAGTAGGTGATTAATAAATGCTTATTGATTAATTGTAGCAATACTAAGCTCAATCCAAGCTAAGAAATATTTTAAAAATTCTTGTTGTCTCTTGCTTTTACATCATCTTTATTTCTAAATAAATCCCTCTCTCTTCCCCTCCCCATTGAGCATCCCTTGTAACAAAGAGGAAAGAAAGAAGAAAAGCAGGTCAACCAGATGTGGCAACCGAGTCTGAGTGCACATACAATATTCCACACCTCTTGGCCCCTGTGTTTGCCAAAAAGGAAGAGAGATGCCTTTTTTCCTCACTTCTCTAGGCCCAAGCTTCAGCAAACATTTATTAAGTAACTACTGTATACTGAGAACTGCACTAGTCCTTATGAGAGATACTAGTGCCTGCCCTCTCTGTGAAGGTGGATATAACACATCTTGCCCACTTCTGTGTTAGATGGGGGGGTGGGGTGAGGAGAAGAAGGGGAAACAAAGGAAAGAAAATAAGGCTTGTAAAGCTCTTGCCTCTCTAGTGTACCACCATCCCTATTTTACAGATGGGGATACTGAGCCTCAGAGAGCCAGAGTTACTTATCCAAGGCCACACAGCCAGTAAGCAATCTGTGTATTCAGACCAAAGTCTTCCTGAATCCAAGTTTTCCATTTAACACCCTGGCCCTCAAACTACCCATTAATTATCTGAGGAGACAAGGCCCATGCCCACAAAATGGCACATGACATAATTTAGTAGCAAGTTGGGCAATCTGGTCTTTGTGCTTTCGCAATGAAAAGAAGGTAAAGGCCATCTCCTAGGCTGCTCCAGCTCATGTCCCTCTTCCCTCCCTGTCTTTTTTTAAAAAACAAGTTTTATGAATTCCTTTATTTTTATGTGATTTTTCCTGCATAAGTACCCCTCCACCCAAAATAAGCCTTCCTTTTTAACAAAGAAACATAGTTAAAACCAACTGATATGGTGATTGTTTCTGACTGTACATGCAACATTCTGTACATGTAACCCCCTATTCTCTTCCAAAAGGAGAAAACAGTTGATTGGGCGGGTTCAGACTTGTAATTACATATTATACATGTTTGGCATTCCTGGTGAGGCAGACTCCCTCCACTGATGCCTATTCAGAACTTACCTGGAACACATAGCTTTAGGGGTTGTCTAGGGTGAAATGAGGCTTCCCTTGTCCCTCAGCTCTTTTGTGTCAGTCCTGACTCAAACTCCAAGGCCAGCCCTCCATCCTCTGTGCTCCCCTACATCCTCCTGTCCCTCTCTCTGTCTTTGTTTCTGTCTGTCTCTGTCTCTCTTTGTATCTCTCCTTTTTTACCTGTCTCTGTTTCTATTTCTGTCTTATTCTCTCTTTCTCCTTCTTTGCCTCTCTGTCTCTCATTCCAGAAGGGGAGGTTTCTCCTTCACTAGCCATTCTGGGATGGTGGTTTCATGATGTACCATGGAAAAAGGCCTGACTTAAAATCTTGCCTCTGATACTTACTGCCTGTGTGACATTGGCCAAGTTATTTAATGTCTCTGGGACTCAGTCTCCTCCTCTGTAAAATGGAGGAGCCGAACCAGCCAGCCTCAGTGGCACCTTCCTGCTCTGTATTCGGCATCTTTGGGTCTGAATGGACTGACAAGTAGTTGGGAAAAGAGCCGTGCTGAGTCTGGCTTACCTCTTGTTTCCCTTGTTTTCGCCCCTGCAGGTAAGGGACAAGCTTCAACACCACCTCGGGTACTGGACAGGACTCAGGGAACCCCACGGAGTAGACGTGAAGGAGGCGTGGAAGTGCCAGATGTGTGACTATGCTGCCATCTGTGAATGGAGGCAGAATGGGGGAATGAGGACATTGACCCAGGAGGAGCATGCCAAGAAGATGACCAAATGAAGGGACCAGGCCAAGCCAGAGGGCTGGGAAGACCCAGTGGGGTCAGCTCTCCCCAGTCCAAGACGAGTTCTTGGCCGTCTCTCACCAAGAACCCCAGGGGAGGAGTCAACTGGGGAGAAATTGTGGGCCTGGCTCTGAGGACACATTCATTTTTGCCTCACAGAACTGCCTGATTTCTTGGGCTCTGGCTCCTTGCAGATTCACAGCAGGGGCCTCAGGGATTATGGGAAGCACAGATTCCTCCTTTTCTCAGGGATGAATGTGGAGGAAGGGTCTAGCTCCTCTACCAGAGCTCTGCTGCCCTCATCCTGGATACATCCTGGAAGGGGCTGCTCAGGGACTGCCCAGGGGGCCTCCTGGGATGGCAGGGGTAGAGGAGGCCACACTCTGGAAGGAGTTGGAGCTTCTTTTTTCCTGAAAGAAAATTCTGCTTTCCTGTTCTTCCCTAATAAAGACTTTTTTATTTTTCCCAAACAGAAGGGGCTGATGGCTCCCCAGTAACCAACTTTCCCAAGGTCACATGCCAAGTAAGCAGCAGGGCTGTGGCCATAAGCCAGCACTCCCCAAGATGATGCTGCAAATGAGGGATGTCCTCAGCCAGCCTGACCCTTCTGTGACCGTGTCTACTTTTCTTTCATAAAAACTTACTGCTCTCCTTTGGAGAGCTTCTCTCCCTTCCCCAAGAGAACTACCCTTTGTAACAGTAAAAAAGGAAGGAGAGGGATGCAAACACATCTGCCAAGTATGATGATCTGCCCCCCAGCACCTTCTCTGGAGGGGCCACATTTTCTCTTCTTTGGTATGAAACTTCAGTGTTATAGTTATATAGCCTTCAGTTTGAGCTTTTTACCTTCCTCCCTCCCACCTCCTCCCTTCCTTTCTTCCTCCCTCCCTCTTTTCCTCTCTTATCTCCCTCCCTTTTTTCCTTCCTTCTTTTCTTCCTTCTTCTCTCCCTCCTTTTCTTCTTTCCTTGACCTTTGCCTTCCTATTTCAGAACTCCTGGGCCTGATCCCTTCCTCAGCAGCCTGGTGGTCCCCCTCCTCCCGCCTCACCCAGGGGCTCACCGTAATGAATGAAATTCTTGCCCCAGAAGCTTTTTATTTTCTATACCTGTTTGTGTCAGTACCTTTGATTCTAGGAAGGAGATGAGGCAGGGGTTAATTTTCCCACTTAATAGAGGTAGAAATAGAGGGGAGGCAATAAGCATTTATTAAGTGCCTACTATGTGTCAGGCACTTAGCACTTTTCAAATATGAATTAATTCGATCCTCAGAAAATCATAGAATTATCCTAATAATAGCAAATATTTTATATGGTGCTTTTAAAGTTCATATAGCACTTTAACTAAATTATCTCATTTGATCCTCACAACAACCCTGGAAGGTAGGTACTATCATCAGCCCATTTTACAGATGAGGAAACTGAGGCAAACAGAAGTGAGGTGACTTGCCCAGGATCACACAGCTAATCAGAGTTGGAGGTGGGATTTGAACTCAGGTCTTCCTGATTCCAAGGCCAGCACCCTTATTCACAGCACTGCCTAGCCTATTGATGTGCCTCAATACACATCAAGTGCTTAGCAAACTTTAAAGTGTTTTATAAATGGTATTGTCACCATCCTATTTGCTCCTCACAGCAACCCTGGGAGATAGGTGTTTTGGGGGGTTTAGAAAGGTTCGGGGACTTGCCTTGGATTACACACAGCTAGTGACCCTCTAAAGCAGGACCCAAACCTAGGTCTTCCTGACTCCAAAACCATCCCATCTCATTTCACAACTTCATTCTAGTCATCCCAGCCTGGGCCACTATGGAATCTTACAGGAGGCAGGTCTCATTTCAGACAAGGGCTTGGGGGAGTCCTCACCTGCCTGCATGGTACCAGCACTAAGGGTACACTGTGGGGTCCTCCAGTCACAGGAGGCTGGTGGGCTAGTTTTCAAGGATCCATGGGCTGAGGTCCATGCCTTTGGGACATGAGAACATGCAACCAGTTCATTGTTTTCCCTTCCTCCCCTGCCCTGGCAGGATTCTTTATAATTTTTTGTTGCTGTGTGTCCTGGATTCTTTCAGCAGTCTAGAAAAGCCTCAGAATAACAGCCCCAAATAATTGAAGAAAATGCTAAATTTCAGTTAGAAATCTCTCTCTCTCTCTCTCTCTCTCTCTCTCTCTCTCTCTCTCTCTCTCTCTCTCTCTCTCTCTCTCTCTCTCTCTCTCTCTCTCTCTCATTTTGGTTCATATGAGTATACATATTATAGCCATATATCTACATATCTATAGGGATTCTATAGGGAATCTGGGGATTCCAAGAGAAATACTGATCTAAAGACCTGGTTCTTGGCTCCTTCTTTGCCTTCTGTGTGCCCGCACCCCCAACCCAGAGCCCTTCAGTCTCCCAGCACGGGTAGGAGGGCAAGCGTAAAGAAGCAGCAGAGAGATCCCAGCTCTGAGCTGTCCTGCCCTGCCCTGTGCTGACTCAGAAGTAAATGAAACTGAAAGTGATTCTGAGAGAGGGAAGGAAAGAAAACCTTAGAAGTGTCTGGCCTCCGGGAGGGAACCAGAAGCCCATGAGGTTCCTGGGGAATGTTGGGAAGAGAAATGCTGACCCCGTACCTGCTCTGCACTGGTGAGTCCTGGCCCTGAGGGGCTGCCTGACTCGCCTTGCCTGGGGACATGTTTGGGGCACCCTGCAGGTGCTGGAGTTGCCAGACTTCCTGGCTTCTGTCTGAAGGCAAGCAACCCTCCCCCATTCCCCTTGAGGCCTGCAATGCTCCGGGAACAGGGAAAGGGGTCCCGAGAGGGGACTGCCCAAGGAGCTGCCTCAGAGAGGGACTGTAAGGGCGCTCCCTCAGAGAGGGAACTGCCCAGAGTACTCCTTTGGAGAGGGGAACGCCCAAAGTGCTCCCTGGGAGAGGGGACTGCCCAGGGTGCTCCCTGTCCTAGGCTCATAGCTGGAGAAGTGGCCCCGGCCCTGTCATGAGGGTTACCAGGTCTCTGGGGAAGGGAGGAGCTGGGGCTAGGGCTTAGTGTTTTGTGCTGGGCTGTTCCCCCAAGCTTCCGCAGACCCTGGGGGTCCTCCAGTGAGGAGAGGGTGAAGCCCCCTGGCCACCTGGCCACAGCCCAACTCCAAAGGACCTCAGGACTTTGGTTTCTTTCCACTTCCTTCTCCTGGGAGGCTGTTGCTTGTTTGTTGTTTGTCCTTCCTCCTCAAAGAAGACCCTGACACCAGGGAGTTGATACTATGATAAGCAAATGAATTGGATGTAAGTGAGACGGGGCTGTGCAAAGTCCTCAACCTCACTTTCTCCTCCAGAGCCTTGTGGGTCCAGTGGCCAGATATGGATCAGAAGGACTGGAGAGCAGAAGGAAGAAGGATGAGGGGAAGTTTAGAGCCACTTACATTCCCTTCAATCCAGCCAAACTGCTTTCTTGCCGTTCCTCAACCAAAGTCTTCCATCTCCCACACGCCTGCCTTTGCATTAGCTGACCTCCCTGCCTGTGCTGCCCTCTCTCCTCACCGCTGCCTCTTAGAACTCCTAGCTTCCTGCAACACTAAGCTGAAACCCTGTCACTTACATGAGATCTTTCCTGATACCCCCTTGAGCTGCTAGTGCCACCCGCTAATATTGTTTTTTATTAAATTATATGTTATATATATTTTGTGCATGTTCTACATATGAGAGGCAGCATGGTACTGCAGATAGACAGCTGGCCTTAGAGTCAGGAAGGCCAGGGTTTGAGCCCTCCATCCCCACTTTGAGGAATACTGGCTATGTAATACTGGCCTAGTCACTTAACCTCCCAGTGCCCCAAGCAACTTTAATGCTGGAGGTCATTGATCTGCACCAGCGGAGGGAGTTTCCTCCTAGGGAAGTCACCACCCCATGAAAGTACAGATAAGGACAATATTTTTTGTATACATTTACATGTGTCTGTTTTCCCCCAGGAGAAACTCCATAAACTCCTTGAGTGCAGGGACTGTTTCTCTTTTGTCTTTGCATCCCTAGCACAGTCAGACGTGTCTGACAGACATATCTGTCATGTCTGACTCTCTGTGACCCCCATTTGGGGTTTTCTTGGCAAAGATACTGGAGTGGTTTGCATTTCCTTTTCTGGGTCATTTGACAGATGAGGAAACTGAGGCAACCCAGGGTGAAGTGACTTGTCCAGGGTCACATAGCTAATGCGTGTCTGAGACTAGATTTGAACTTGTGAAAATGAGCCTTCCTAATCTAAGCCCCGTGTTCTATCCTCTGCACCACCTAGCTGACCAAGTCTTGCACACAGTAGGTGCTAAATAGATGCTTACTTATTGACTGATTGATTGATTGATTGAGGTGAGGTTGACTCCAAGACCCTCAGCTCATTGGCAGGGGTCACCTTGACAACAGTGAAGCTGCTCTGTCCTTGGGCTTACAGTGTAAAAGCATCTTAATAGAATCTCAGTGTTGGAAGGGGTCATCACTCTGATCCACAACTGATCAAAAGACCTAAGGGCTCAAACACCTCCAAGGAGCCGATCTTAGGGGCAGAAGGGTCACTCTCTCCTTTCCTCTCATTATCTTAGGGCTGCTATGGATCTCAGGCTCACATATGGTGGAGGCTGGCATGAAGCTGGGCAAGGTTGGCCAGCTGCCCTGCATCTTGGAAGTCCCCCTAGATCCCTCCAAGCCCCTCGATGGAGAGCCACACCCCGCAGTGGCAGAATATCCAGCTGGTGCTGAGTGGTTCTGGGAGCCAGACCCTGCCCCACCAGGCCAACAGGGACACCTTCTTGTTGCAGGGTAAGCATCTCTTGACCGCCACAGGGAGAGGGATGGAGAGGGGCTTCCAACAAGAGTTCCCTACATCCCTGTCATGGCAGGGTGAGGGCTGGAAGAGAAACAGAGAGACACAGAGAGAGACACACTGAGAGACACAGAGACAGAGAGAGACAGAGACACAAGAGAGACAGAGACGAAGAGAAGGAGAACCTTTGTTGGGTCATCTAAGTAATGGGCAAGCCCATTAGAATAGACATTTCTAAAAGGTATCACCTGTTTAAGTTTTACCTCTGATACAGCCTGGCTGTGTGACCCTGGGCAAGTCACATATCTCAGTGCTTTGCACAGCTCTCTGTCTTCACTGCTGAGTTGTAGAGAAGGCGGTTCCCTACACAGATGAAATCTCAGGTCTAGGACCCCCAGTGACTCCCACCTAGTGTTTGGTGATTGAGTGTGAGTGGTATCTATTTCCATATCTATTTTTGGGGGGAGGGGGCGCGGCATGGCTCAAGACAGAGAGAATTCTCCCAGGTCCAAGTTCTATATCCTACCCAGATCCACAACTTCTCTGAAAAGAGTAGTCTGAGAGAACTGTCTGGAACACTTCAGGGTTAAGTGACTTGCTCAAGGTAACATGACCAGTATGTATCAGAAGCAGGATCTGAACCCAGGTCTTCCTGGCTCTGAGACCATTCTCAGTAATTGATATGCTATATTGCCTCTACCCCACAGTAGGCTATTCACAAATATTTGGAAAGGGATAAAATGGAATTGGAGTGAGTGAGCATGAGGGTGAGGAACCAGGCTCCCCCCTTCTGAGCCCTCATATGTATTTGCAGATACGGCAGGGGTCCTTCTCCCTCACGTGGACAAGGATGTGGATAAGCTGGAGTGCAGAATAAGTCACTACTTCACCCACAACACGCAGATCCTGTGGCCAGGTCTCCCTCGACTGCAGGCTCAGCTGCCCACCTGGTACATGGTGACTATCACCAACGCAGACGAGAGGTTCAGAATCACTACCTTCTGCTTCCAGCCCACCGCCCCCCCGCCCAGGGGCCCTGGGCCAGCACCCCTGTCAGGTCAGCTACCCTGTGGGAGGCCAGCTATAGCCCGTCTCTGTCCCCATTCCTGGCCACTAGCCCCAGACACCACCTCTGGATTTGTCCTGACCTCTGCCTTGTCTCTGTGACCTGATCCCTGCCTCCAATGACTCTGACCTCCTGATCACTCTCCCACTGACACTGCCCTCCTACTCTTTGCACCCCAATTCCTTCCCTGCTTGTACTAGCCTCCCAATGCCTCTTTCCCTAGGAGTGTTCTCCCTCTACACAAAGACCTCCCAAGTCCAGGTGAAGCTACAGGGGACGGTCCTCCTTACCTGTGGATTCACAGTGGACCATGCCCACGAGGCTGTGGATGTGACATGGACTTTTCGGCAGAAGGGGGGATGGCATCAGGAGGTGTTGAAGTATGCTGGGAAACAGGTGACCCACCTTCACAAGCAGGTGGAAGCCTTCCCCAGTGAGATCCCTCGTGGCAATGCCTCCATCCGGCTCACCAACATGGCAGTCAAGGATGAGGGCAGCTATTTCTGCTCTGTGAACGTGGCTGGGCTCCATGGGCAGCTCAGCGTTGAGGTGGCTGTTGTGGGTAACTCTCTCTTTCTCTTCATTCTTCTCTTTCCTGAGCCTATGAGGAGGTGATGGAGGGAACTGTCTGATGACCTCAATAGTATTTATCCCCCAAAGCCAGGTCAGGCCAGCCATTAATCCCCATTTTACAGAGGGAGAAACTGAGACCCAGAAGCAGCACATGACTCACTCAAGGTCATTCAGCTCTTATATGAAGAAGTGTGGTATAGTAGTCTTTCATCTGACCTCATAGAATTTTATACATCTCTTATAAACTTTACTTTCTAATATACCATAATTATCAATGAATATGCCTTATCTGAACACCACCCCCCAACACATCCCCTGAACTTGGCAGTACTTAGATAGCCTATGTGGGCAACCTGAGTTCTGCGGCTCCCCACAGCCTAGGGAAAATCCAATTCCATGGCTTCCAGGGTGACCTTCTCAATAGTCTCAGGGTTCTGGGAGTAGGACAAATCAACCAATCAACAGACAAGCATCTATTAAGTGCCCACTGTATGCCAGATAGTTAACAAGCATTTATTAAGCACCTACTATGTGCCAGGCACTCAGTGCTAGGGATACAAAGATGCCAGGCCTAGAGGCCTGTGTGGGCTACCCGAGTCTTCTTACCTCACCTCCGAGGTCTTCGGTTGGCCAAAACCAGATGCTCATATGAGAGAAAGGACGTTCCAGAGTCGAACAAGGGTTGAGCTTTATTTCAGGGTCTCGGTTACAAGTGCAGGAGGGTCTTCCTTAGGAGGAAGA
Organism: Notamacropus eugenii; assembly: GCF_028372415.1. Lineage (NCBI taxonomy): Eukaryota > Metazoa > Chordata > Mammalia > Diprotodontia > Macropodidae > Notamacropus > Notamacropus eugenii. Next base: position 41,088,585 of record NC_092873.1, on the reverse strand, counting down.
GGGGGAGATTTCCTAAGGAGGCTAAGATCTTAAGGGATTGGAAGTAGAAGTACAAGCGGGGAGAGAGGGGGAAGGGAGAGAGGAAAGAAGAGAAGCGGAGCCTACTGTCCTCTTGGCTCCTCACGTGCTAAGAGAGCTTTCAGGCTTCCTCAATCCTACTTAACCTTCAGCCGCATAGTTTGCATCTGAATACCGTGCTGTTAGATAACAATAGTGTGCCCAGATCCGGGACAATCTCGAGGGCAGGGAGACTCCACCCATCACATATCTCCCGGGGAGAGGCGGAAATACCCGAGCTAGCCGAGCTAGCTCAGTCTGACCTTCTCGAATCCCCACTGTTCATGGAGGGCCTCGTAAGACTCTAAGATTTAGAAGTCCCACTTTTACCCGCCCGAGACCGTCCACATGGAATTGAGCTTCCAATCCCAACACAAAGACAGAAAGAAAACAAACAGTGCCTACTCTCAAGGAAGTCCCAGTCTCAAGTGTTAAGAGCCAGGGAAGCCACACAAGGATGAAACACAACATGACCTCAAGAAGCATCCATTTGAATAGGGGGATTAAGAGCAGTTTTTCTATGAGAGTTTGGGGGATGGACTGTGAATTTAGTCCTGGTTGGGAACTTCTTCTAATAAGGGAGATGGCCTCAGAATCTTAGTTTAGGGGAGTGTCCAGGGTCCCACAGCTGGGCAGTGCCAGAGGTGACAGTCCTTACTCTGAGGCCAGCTCTCTGATCCTTTCTGCGGCCCATGAGGCCCACGCCAGCACCAGTCTCCAGGAACAGCCTCTTCCTCCAATCCCCAACACCCAAGGTCCTGTTTTACTCTTTTCCCAGAGGCCCCCAAAGTGACGCTCAGCCCCCAGACCCCAGTTCTGACCTTGGAGGAAGGGGAGGAGCAAAAGTTGGCATGTGAGGTCAGCCGCTACTTCCCGTTAGAAGCCCATGTGCAATGGCTTCGTGAGCCCGTGGAAGGCCGCATGCTTCCAGAGGTGGTGAGGAATGTCATCTTCAGTAATCACCGGCAGAGCAGCGATGAAACCTACAGCTTCTCCAGCTACTTTCTCCTGAAGGCCTCACTCCAGGATGATGGTGTACGCTACACCTGCCGGGTGGAACATGAGGGCCTTCAGATGCCCATCAGGAAAAGCATCATGATCACAGTGACAGGTACTTGTGGTCAACCCAGCCCTGGGATCTCTGAGGATATCTGTCTGGGAAGGGAGGCGAGGCATTTCACTTCAGTCACATCTCCTCCAAAGTTGTTGTTTGTTCTTCAATCTCAAAGAGGACCATGGCATCAGGGAGGTGATGCCATGACATGCAGGTGGATTGGATTGAAGTGAGGCAGAGCTGTGCAGACACCAGCCTCATTTTCTCCTTTGGAGCCATTTGGGTCCAGTGGTCAGCTACAGATCAAGATGACTGGAGATGGTCCTGATGCAGTGGGTTCTTTGGTCTTTTTAAGCTAAGGTCTTTCTGAGTTCTCACCAAAGTTTTCCACCATCAAATTTGGCAAACAAGACACCAGATAGACTGGGTTCAGTCTCACCTTGACATTGAATAGATGAGCAATGGGTATAGCATTGATCAGAATAGTGAGAAATTGATTGGGGAAGGATTCATGAAAAAAGAAATATAAAGGAAAACCCCAGGTGAGAACAGGTTAAAGATCACATCCATCCTTGACCTTTCTACCTGCCCCTTCTCCACTGATCCTTCCCATCAACTGTGTGATGGTAGCCAAAGAGCTTAATCTTTCTGTGCCTCAGTTTCCTTATCTGTAAAATGAAGAGGTTGGAGTAGATGACTTTTGAGATGGGTCCCTTCTCACTCTTCCATTACAAGCTGATGGTATATGACACTCCCATACCTGGCCTAGAGGTAAAGTCAAAAGTGATATCACAGGATCTTAGCCTCAGAGGCTGACAAATACAACCTTTCTCATTTTAAAGGTAAGGAAACCAAGACCTGGGGCAATAAAGAGACTTGTATCAATGGTCACCCAAGTAGAAAGCTTCAGAGGTCAGAGGTGAGATTTGAACACAGGTCTTTGGATTTCCAAATCAGTTCTGTTTCCATTAGAAAGGAACAATTAATTTCTGTGATCGAATATCAGATGAGATGATTCATTCTTGTCCTGGTGACTGCCCCATCATTATGTTATAAAAACTCTGCCTTCTTTTCCTCTTCCATTTCTCCTCCTTCCCTCTTTCCCCTCCTCCCTTTCTTCCTCCTGCCCCTCCTTTTCCTCCCTCTCTTCCTCCTCCTCCTCCTCCTCCCCCTCCTTCTCCCTGTCCCCCTCTTTGGGATATCCTAACCTGGATGTGATTCAGCTGAGTCAAGCCTAGAATTTTTAAAAAAACAGCTTTTCACTGGGGAAAGAAATGAAACACCACAGCATAGTGACTGGGGAATTCCTGGGATTTCAGATCCAGCTGGAAGATTCCCTCAGGGAATTCAGCCCAAGGCCTTCCTTTTTTTTTTTTTTTTTTTGTCTGGCACCTTCTGCCCATCCTCCTGCTCCATCTCAGCTCTGATTTTCTCTACGGAGTAGAGGAGAATTGAGGGATGGTCTTAGAATCCAGTGACCTCAGCTGAGTTAGGGCTCTTAGCTGAATGACCTTGGGCAAGTCCCCCCCACCTTTCTCAGGGTCTCTGAGCCTCAGTTTTCTCACAAGTTTAGGGAAAGAGACTGGATCCATCATTTGGTTGGTCTATGGAATTCCTGTATAAGGAAACTCCCTCCACCAGTGCAAGTTGGCACCTTTTGTGCAACCTTGCATTTCCTTTCAAATCCAACATTCTGTAGTCTTCTATCCTTGGAACACAGAGCTAATAGGGACCTCAGAGGGCATTGGATCCAACCTTCCCATTTTACAGATCTGGAAACTGAGGTCCAGAGGGGTTAAGTGACTTGCCCAACCAAAGTCATATGGGTGCTGAAGCACATTGAGGACATTAGGAGCCAGGTCCAATGTCCAATCCAGTGTCCCAGGAAGAGCTGGGGAGCTGGAGTAGCTTGAGATGTTACAGTATTGCATCTAAAGGTTTGTGAAATGTTTTATGTATGCTATCTCTGATCCCCATTTTGTAGATAAGGAAACTGAGGCAGATAGAGATGAAGTGACTTGCCCAGGGTCACATAGCTTGTAGGTGTCTGAGACAGGATTTGAACTTGGATTTTCTTGACTCCAGGTCCAGTGCTCCAACCACTGAACCATTTAGCTGTCCAAAGAGGTGACAACCTAGGAGGGAGACCCTCAGGTGAAGGTGTGACCAGTGATCCCTTAGAGTCTGACCTCTTCCTCTCAGTTGGCTCTTCTTAACATGGGGGGGAGGGGGACTAGGGGCTGCCCTTGCTCAGTCTCCAACCAGCTGCTCATAGAGCTGTCCTTGTCTCTCTGCAGAAAGGTCTGGGACCACATGGTGGCTTCTAGTCATGTCTCTAGTTCTAATTGTTCTGCTTGTGTATCTTTTGAAGACCCTGAACCAAGGTAAAGACCAGCATTCATTTACTGGGCTGCTCTGGGGGGAGGAGGAAGGGAATCAGCAACACTCACTGCCCCCACTGTGTAGTTTCAATCTATCCAGAATGGCATGGACTAGTGGAGGGTCCATGCCCCACCTTTGTCCTCTCCTTGAGCCAACAGCCTCCCATGATGTAATATCTGGGGATCTTTGGGAAAAGTAGTAGTGTGGACCCCAAGAAAACCTTGGGTCAATCCATCCATCAGTCAATCAACAAACATTTATCAGTTGCCCACTCTATGCCAAGCACTATAACAGGCACTGGTGATACAAATTCACAAAAAGCAGATGAACCTTTTCCTTGAACTTACATTCTATTAGGGTATACATGTGCACAGAGAAGTAAGTAAGGATATGTACAAAGGAAGTACCTGATGATTTGGGAAGGGGAGTGTTAACAATTTGGGGAACAGGGAAAAGCCTTTTGGGAGAGGTAGCCCTTGAGCTGAGCCTTGAAGGGAGCTGAGGGTCCCAAGAGGCAGAGGTGAGGAGGGAGAATGGGGAGCATAGGGGAGAGCATCACTTTGGTAACTATGGGAAGGATGGATTGGAGACAGGAGATACTAGAGGCATGGACTAACACTGGGAGGACAATGCAGTCATGTGGGGGCAGGGAATGGAGGCCTGGATCTGCATGGTTGTGGGGTCAATAGAGAGATACTGAGGAAATGGAATCTATAAGACATGGGACTTGAGTGGATATGATGAGTGAGGGAAAAAGAAAAATCAAGAATGATTCTTGGGCTGAAAACCTGGAAGAATGATGGGACCTTTCAAGGGAGGGATGTATTGAGTGGAAAAGATAATGAATTCTGTTTTGGACACGTTGAAATTGAGGCGCCTATAGAACATCCAGGTGGATATCCAGCGAGCAGTTGGAAATCCTGGCCTAGAGTTCAGCAAAGAGATAAAGATTGACTATCTAGAATTGGGAGTCATCTGTATAGATGATGGCTGAATGCATGGGAACTGTTTGATCTCAGAGTATAGAGAGAATTAGGAGAGCATCCAAGACTGAACCTTAGGGTACACCTATGTAAAGGAGGCAGGACATGACTACAAAGGCAAGAAAGAAACAGTTCCAGCCTCCAAGAAGAAGGAATATTCAATCTAATTCTTTGCTTTGCTTTCTTTTTTTCTTCCAGTGAGAAGTGTGGACAAGGTAAGACCTATATCTAATTTCTATTGCCCTCTTAATGGGTTGTTGGGGGATGAGTGCTGGGCTCTCATATCCTTTCTTCTGTCCTGTTACAGAGAAAGCCTTATTAGGAATTCAAAGCAGATGCCGAGTAAAGGAGAGAGTCGCTCTTGGAAGTCAATGACTGAGAGCCATCCAGTGCCATATAACTAACACAGTCTTAGAACTTGGACTAGAAAGACCCTGAAAAGACATGGGTTCCAGTCCCATCTCTTCTAATGTGTGACAACAGACAAGTCACTAGAACTTTGTGAGCCAATTTCCTTATTTATAAAATGAGTATAATAAGACCTACATACGGTATGACTGCCTCACAGCACTGTTGTGAGAAACTGAGATAATCTGTGTAAAGCATTACATAGAGTGTTAGCTACTGTTTAGGATCATTGTTGGTAAGTTAACATTCATTCATAGAGGAAACCTTTAGTTACCAGTCTACAAAACTCTTTTCCCCATCCTGCAATGGTGTTCATCTTAGGCCAGTTTCAGACCTTATCTGCTCTGCTCTCTCGACCCTTAACATTGTCATCTGACCTATTCAATTAAGCTGCTATCCTCCCTGCTTCAATGGTCTTTGGACTCCCAGGCCTTTCCATCTACCTAGGCAGGGGACCTCAATCTTTCTATCTGTATCACCAATGTTTGGCACATAATAAGTGCTTAACAAAACTTTTTTCTTTCATTCATTCATTCTTCATGCACAGCTTAGCCTTGTGAACAAATTCATTCAATCCCATGCACATGGTCAATAGAACCTCATTTAGAGGTCATGAAATGTTGCTATGATGCTGGTCAGTGACCGATCCCCTCTGTGGCACACCTCAAGCCCAGTCAGTGCTCCCTGCCCATTTTGCCCAGCTTGGCCCTGGGACCTGCCTCCCCTCCCACCCATCTTCTAGCTTCTCAGCCCACTCCGTACTCCATGCCAATAATCACCAAAGCTTCCATTCATAACATTGTCTCTATGGCACCAACTGCTTCTACTAGCATTGTTGTTTTCCTGGACACCTTCTGTGGGTACCCTGTTGTAGGCTCTGTATTCTGAGCCCCTTTTAGCTTTTGGTAATTTAGGAATAAAGAAAGTATGCTATGTTGATGCCCTAAATCCATAGAGAATCCACCCACACAAAATAAGACCTTCTCCCCCATGCCTCATACAGTATGATCTGTTACCTTCCCTACAATATAGGGGATCAGCAGAGAGAGCCCAGCAGGGGCAACTGAAAAACTTGTGTTCAAATCCCACCTCAGATATTGACTTACTTTCTGAACCTGAGAAAGTCACTGAATTTCTCTGAGCCTCAGTTCCTCATCTATAAAATGGGAATAACATTGGTATTGTAATACCTACTTCACAGGGTTGTTGTGAGGATCAAACAAAATAGGTAAAGTGTTTTGAAAAACCTCTATGCAGACGTCGTCATCTATCTTAGCACTGCTTGGGTTCCATCCCAGCTACCTTTCCCACACCCAATGTCCTCCTACAGATGAAGGAGGTTACCTCTTGGTTCCTTTGCCCTGGGGACAGGGTTTGGGACAGTCACGTATGCATGCGGGCTGGAAAATACACAGGCATCTGTCTAGGTGCAGGAAGTGCCCTTCCAACCTCCCATCTGAGGGAACAGGGAAGGGACCCACTTTGGGAAATGCTCAGGCAAAGGCAGAGACTGTCTTTTACCTTTTTTAGTAGCCCTGGCATTTGGTACAGTGCCTGGCACATAATAGGTGCCAAATAGATTGATTGGGAGTGGTAGAGAGAGCTGCAATTCTTTCTCCTACCTGGGGTGGGATGTCCACACCCCTAGCAGGAGAGGCAGCTCTATCACTGACCCATGATTACCTGATGGGTGAGTGAGGCCAGCTTCTGGGGAGAGCTGAAACTTCAGGGGTCAGACCTGGCATAAAGTGGTTTTTGCTGTGGACACTTTCACAAAGCTGAGTGTCCTTCAGTGTACAGGGGGAAAAGGCATGCAGTCTGTGTCCTTTCTGGACATCCTGGCCACAGCCAGACTATAACCAAACAGTTATTGTTGCCTACAAACACAAGAAATAGTCCTGACCCTTGTGAAGCCTAGAGGAATGAGACATGAATAATAGAGGACCTATGGATTCTTCTGTCCTGGGAGTTGGACTAGGTAATGGGAGAAAAGAGAATAGTCAGAGACCTGAGGCTCACATGCATAATTGCCCAGTAAAGTCTCCCTCTGGCATAGTGGGAGAGAGGCCTTCCTTCCAGCTGTATGCTACTCTTCTAGGAGGGGTTACCTGCCTTAAAGGTAGTTCAAGATACTCTGTGAGTCTATACACACTTGTTTGTGAGTCCCCACTGGTGTAGTGGCCTTTCACACTCAGTCATAAGACATGATTAATTTAAAGCAAAAGGTATTTAATGAAATTTACTTATAGTAAAATATTTTTTCCCATAAACCTGGGACATATTCTCCCACAAATACACACACCATCACAGGATGAAAAGACATGCGAGAAGCAAGTCTGGTCAGGGAATATGGATGGATGGATGCACATGAAGGGAGTATTATGTTACAAGGATATTTTTGACCTCCAAGCCTGGCCCCTGACAAATTTTGTTATCTAGGTATCCATCCCAACAAAGGTTGAATTTCTGCAGCTTGTTTATAATGGAAAGCAATGCAGCTGGTCATATAAATTCTCTGCATTATGGGTGTCTACACACTGTGGTGGTCAGAGAGAGGAGAGCTCCTCCTGTCAATGCAGACAGAGACAGATTGGGACATGGTACTCAATACATAGTTTCTACTCACCATCTTTCTACGCCTGGATGCCAGGCATAGCTGCCCCCCCCCCATCCTCAACTTCTGTGAGCTTTTGCTGAAGCCTTTGGCTGTGGGATTAGCTCTTTCTCATGAGAACTGGTGCTACCCTGTTGAACTTTTCTAGAAAATCAAATCTTTGTCTTAGCCATAATTACAGAAATACTCCCTTTCTTGAAGCAAGCAAAAACCAAAGCCTTCTCAGTTTGCTCCCTTAAGCAGTGAGCTCTCTCGTTTCAGGCAGTCCCATCTACAAAGCTTTTCAGCCCCGCTGGAGATTTGCCCCAGGAACTGAGAACAAAGAGCAGACACTTCCCTCACCAAACCTCTCAAACTAATCTTTTGAATTGAGTTCCCTAGTGTAGGGTCTGAACGTCTCCGTTCAGAGACTTCCGCTTTGATTATGGTGAACATTCCCTATGCCTCCCAGTTTTTGTCTTTGTAGGCACAATACACCTAGCCACCATTCATCATTAACCTCCAAGTGCAGCCGGGTGGTACAATGGACAGAGGACTGGGCCTGGAGTCAGGAAAATCTGAGTTCAAATGCAACCTCAAACCCTTCCTAGCTGTAGAACCCTGGGCAAATCACTTGACTTCTGTTGGCCTCAGTTTCCTTACCTGTAAAATGGGGATAATAATAGCCCCTACCTCCCAGTGTTGTAAAATAATGAGATAAATTGTAAATCAAATGAGATAATTGTAACTCATTTATTCCAGTGCCTAACACTATATAAATGTTAGCTAATATTATTACTATCAACTCCAAAAGTCCTCCCTTCTCCCAAGTAAGTTGTTGTTCGCCCTTTATTTCAAAGAGGACCGAGACGTCGTGGGGTGATATCTTGACTTGCACATGAATTAGATTTAAGGGAGGCAGAATTGTGCAAAGTTGTCAGCCTCTCTTTCTTCCAGTTATCAGTTAAGTGAGTGGGGGAAGGCACAAACTTTAAGGGGAAGCCAGGGGGCAAGGACGTTATGTCTGCCACCAAGCCACTTTCCTGCTGTTACCACATGAAAAGAGGCTGCAAAACTGGAAAGATTTGTTCTCACCCTTATAGCTACAAAGACCCCAGCGGACTGGGGCTGGAGGAGGGAGGTGAGGAAGGGAGTTGGGGCAGAAACTATGGAGAGACTGAGACAGAAGGGAGGGGGAGATTCAGGGAAAAGGAGAGATTATATTAGGACAGGGTAGAGCCTTGTAGAGAAGCTCCAGGATCCTTGGCATCTAGAATGGATAGAGCACTGGGCTCTAAATATGAACTCAGAGTCTTACTAGTTATGTGACCCTGGGTAAGTCACTTCACCTGTTTGCCTCAGTTTCCACAACTATAAAATGGGGATCATAATAGCACCTATCTTCCAGGGTTGTTGTGAGGATGAAATGAGAGAAAATTGCTCAGGTTGGATAAGATCATAGGCTCATGATGAATTGAGCATTTATTAATAATAGTTAGCAAAGTTTACAAATATCTCATTTGATCTTCACAACAACGCTGGGAGGTTGGTGCTATTATGTTTCTCATTTTACAGATGAGGAAACTGAGGTCAACAGAAGTTAGTTGACTCATGGAGGGGGGGTGTCGCCCAGCTAGTGTCTGAAGGATTGGAACTCAGGTCTTCCTGACCCAAGCCCAGCTCTCTGTACATTGTGGTGTCACCTAGTGGTCACCGACCATATAACACTTTCTTTTTGCCATGCAGTGCTGTAAGACCCAGTAAAGGAAACTTCTGGCTCCTCATGTTCAATTCTCTTATTTTACAGATAGGGAAACTGAGGCTGGAAGATGTTAAGAATATGTGAGAGGGCGTCAAGTCCAACTCCCTCATATTAAAGATGAGGAAACTCAGGCCTTCTAACTCCAAGATTTTAAAATTCTCTGCTCTAGTGAGAGGGTAGCTAGGTGGCACAGTGGACACTGTCTTAGACACTTCCTAGCTGTGTAACCCTGGGCAAGTCACTTAACCTTGCTTGCCTTGGTTTCCTCATCTGTAAAATGAGCTGAAGGAAATGTCAAACTACTCCAGAATCTTTGCCAAGAAAATCCTAAATGGGGTCAGAGAAAGTAAGACATGATTGAGATGACTCGGCAACAGTATCCTTGTGAGGCTTTGAGCCTTGGGCCCTGATCTGACTACTTGTGGTGCATTGTGTCCAGTTCTGGGGAATAGAGTTTATTTAGAACAAAAACGGACAAGACGCAGCCGGCTTGGGGGGAGTGACCAGGATGATGAGGAGGCTAGAGGCCACATGGGATGAAAGCTGGGGGAGCGGGGAGAGTGAGGCAGCAGTTGTGACCACAGCCAACACTCAGCTCTGCTGCTCAGCTCAGCCACACCGGAAGGTGGAACCATGGAGTTTGAAGGTGGGAAGTCTCCCTAAGCTCCAACTGCCTGCAGCTCCCCTCTTCTCTTTCTTCAGTTCCTTATTTAGAGATCGAGGAGAGGGAGGTATCTTCTATTTCTTTTTCTATTCTGGAATCCCAAGCTTTTAATCTTCAAATGCATTTTGTGGTCCATGAGTGCCTTTTGTATTTTAAAGGGAAGAAAAGAGAACTAGTTCCAACTGGACTAATATCAAATTTAGGCTTACTACTTACTTACTACTATGAGGTAGAAGGACTTCCTGTTTAGTGGGAAGAGGGCTGAGCTGGGAGTCAGAGGACCAGAGCTCAAATTCCAGCTTTGCCACTTGCTAGCTGTGTGACCTTGGACAAGTCACTTTTCCTCAGTTTCCCTCTCTGTAAAAAGAGAGGTTAAATGAGGTGGTGGCTGCTAATGTCCCTTCCAGATCTAGGTGAAGGATCCAATAAATGATAAATCTCTTTGAATCTCTTTCCTCAGCTATAAAGTGAAGGTGTTGGACCTGATGGCATGAATGCAACTCTTTAGCTACAAAATGTATGATCTGTAAAATGAGTATAAATGTATATTTCGATGGAGTTGAGATAGAAAACAGCCCCCTGACAAGTCACTAGTTATTATTCTATTATAATGCTCTCGGGGGACCAGTGCACAGATGGGGAAAATAGCTGCTTTTTGTAACTGAGTAAAAGTATTGGTGCATAGTCTGTAAAGTATCTCTATGACAACTCCAAAGAGCTAGCAGGACAACGGGAATGATAATCTCTTATCCTCTTCTCACAGGGGTTGTAGATGAGCCCTAGGCCTGGAGTCAGGAAGACCTGAGTTCAAATCCTACCTCAGATACTTACCAGCTGTGTGACTCGAGACAAAGTCAGTTAAGGACTGTTTGCCTCAGTTTCCCCATCTGTAAAATGGGGATAATAATAGCGTCTACCTCCCAGGGTTCTTGCAAGCCTCAGATGAGGTAATTGTAAAACACCTAGACCAGTGGCTGGCACATAGCAAGCATTATATGAAGGTCAGCTGTTAACTGTTATTGTCATTATTAACCAATAAATATTTCTTAGGTACCTACTATGTGTCAGGTACCATGACAGGTTATTGGGGACAGTGGCAAAAATGAGACAGTTTCTACTATCAAGGAGTTTTTGCACTGCAAGGTGGAACGGCTTCTGTAATATGATTTTTGCTTTGTGTTGAGGATTGGTAGCACTCAGCCAGCATCCAGGGTTGTGCCTGGATCTAAGTCCCAGAGCTGAGCGGAGGAATGTGGCATGCAAATAGGGTGAATTTCATTCAGGGAGGGCTGCCTGTAGGCCGGAAGTCTTAAATTTTAAAAGAAGTGGGGGAGGGGAAAGGACAGTCCAGACTGGCTGAGTCCGGAGGTCCAGGACTGTGGTCCCACCCAGAGAATCTCATACACTGATGGACACAAAATATGTTATTTATTGTGAATTTCTGCAAAGACACATTTAAGCAACAAAATATACATTTGTGAACCTTTTAGAATTTGTTTTATACATTAACCAATACACCATGTTACTGTAGCAATAAATTAAATGTACACTATTTACAAGGCATACATAGGCAATCAGATTCTACAAAGCACCTCTCCGCTCTAAAAAGGAAAAAGAAACGTGATCATCACCACCACTGTCAGAGCTGAGCTTGGCTTGGAGATTTCATCATCCCTAGGAACTCTCTTTACAGGTGAACATTGCTGCACTTGAGGGGGCATCACAAAACTACATTCATGAAAAAGAAAAAGTAGGGTCTTCAACCATGCTAGGAGATCAGTGAGAGAATGGAAAGAGACAGGTTTATTTATTCAAGCAGAAAACAAAGTCCAAGAAAGTGGAACGTCACAAAAGATAGGGAAGGATGAGAATTCATTTCCTCTTGAGCTGCCCTACACCTCACTGGAGCTGCCTGGGCTTGACCCAAATCAGGAAGCCAAATCCCCTCCTAGGGCCATCCTGTCCTTGTCTGCTATGCTCAGCTCCTGCTGACCCACTCTTCTGTAGCCTGGCCCCTCTCTCGTCCCAGAGGGATGGGTATCCCAGGGACATCCACAGAAGTTTTAAGATCAGCCTCACCAGCATGGTGCATCTTCCTCAGGATTTGGAGGAGACAAGAATGGAAATGGAGCTTAGGCAAACAAAATTTGCCCAGAACTGGTCCCGAGTGCCTAGTAATCTACTTTAGAGAAATTTGGGGGAAGCCCTGCCTTTGGCAAATACTAATTCACCACTACCCTAGGCAATTAGAGGGAGTTCATTCCAATGTTCTATATCATTGCGGGGGTGCTGCTTCTGTGAACCTTGCCTCTTCCTCCATTCTCTAGGCCTGATATTTATGGATATAGGAATGTAATAAGTAGATGTTTATTCCTGCACGGTCTTTGGGAAAACATCTAAATTAACTGATGGGTGCTCCACCATGAAATCTAGCATCTCATTTTGCTCATTAGGGGGAATGAGGTGGTGGGGTAGTATGGGACAGGAGAGACATCTTTAGATACCACTTCTTTACTATCTGCCAAGAAGGAACTGGGGTGTGTTTGAACTATACCTTGTTTTTAGCTCCAGTCCCAACTCCCATGAAAGGGGAGGTTTGTGGTTGGTGGGGTTGTGGGGTTGGTGAGCTGGTGTGAGCTCAGTGACTAAAATGAATCTAGGAGCTAGCTGGCCATTTGGACTTTTCATTTTCTTGGTGGGTTCAAAGTCCTAGGAGTCTTTGCTAGAGAAAATAAACAAATTCTCCCTCTAATTCCACCTCATTCAACTCAAACTTGATTAAGCTCTTACTGTGTACATATCTGGACCCAAGTCCCACACTGCCTAAGAAAGTTGGACTTCCCTATGCCTGACTTAGGCACCAACCTTGATAGCCCAACTTATTCACTTTGGCAGAATTCAAGGACCTCAGTTCATGTCATTCACTCAAACTAATGGGGGTGGGGATGGGATGGGGTGGTGGTGGTGTTGAGAATAGTATTATGGAAAGAGCACTTGACTGGGAGCTGAGACCTGGTGTCTAGTCCCAGCTCAGGGGCAATGTGACCATGGGCAAATCAATTCATGTCTCTGGGCCTCAATTTATGTCTTCTGTAAGATGAGGAAGTAGGATCAGATGGTCTGTCATTTCTAACAGCCTCTGATTTCTCGGATTTTGAAGCTGTCTAAAATACTGACAAACCCAACTACACCAAAGGAAGGCCACCTTGTCACTGCAAGCATAAACAGTCACTCTAGCTGACCTAAGATTCACCAGAAAAGGGTCTGCTGGGGCCACTTTAGTGAATGGTGAACAATCAGCTTGTCTCATTGAGTTAATCATCATCTGCAAGCAGTCGGGTGCCACTAACATGCCTGCAAACACTTGATTTCCTCAAGTAGATGAAATATTCCCCAATCCCTATAAGTCTACCTAGCAAATGCTTTCTTCCCAGATAGCACAAAGGCAAACTTGTCAAAGTCCTGATGAGAACCATCCAAAAACAAAGTTGACTGATAACAACCAGCAGGGTTATGCTAATTCTCCACTCCTCACACCTAACGTCAGTAAGCCCAAAGAGCAGCCCCAAAGGCCGAGTCCAGGAGAAGGGCATGAGAATTCTATAGATACGACTTCAAGAGAAGCTCTCTGGGACCCTAAGACCCCCTTTAGTCGGAGTTACTACACCATCAAGTCTTTGAGATTGTTTTAGAGCCAAGTTTGGATTGTGGTGCTGTACACAGGTGTGAAATCCAGAGGCACAAGGAGGAAAGTTGTTCCTAGCCTTGTTTTCTTCCTTCTCCTGGGCACTGGGGACACAGATGGGCAGATAATGTTCACTCTCGAAGCCAATGGGATAAGTATTTACAGGATGCTGGGTCTCCGTGCCAGACCCAAAGGGAGGGAGGGCCAGTTCAGCAGATACTGAAGACAAAGTATAAGGAAATGGGAATGCAAGGCTGCTGTTTTTCTCTCTCCAAACTCTCCAATCTCTAATAAACAGCAGAGAGGATGGACAGCTGCTTGCCAGGAGGTGGGCTGAGTGGCTTACAGCCAGCCGGGGTGGGATAAGGTGATGGAGCCTGATGCTCCACAGCAGAGGGAGACACAGTACAACCTAAAAAAGGCAATCACTCCACACCATGGTTAAAGGCACTGCTGCTTCCAAGCAGATGGAAGCAGCTACAGTCAAAAGTTACTTATTTGACTAACCTGGGTAGGGGATGGGACTAGGGGAAGAAGGCTCAGGTTGAATTAGTGACAAGCGAAAAGAAATACAGAATATTCTGCAACTAAACATTATTTAGAACTTTCAAGGACAGACAGACACAATGAAAAGTGTGGCCAAGTCCTACCTGACCTGCTGGAAGAAAAAGATAAGAACCCCATGTAATAATCACATTCTTTATGTACAAATGGGTGCTGCCAAAGAAATTTTTAAGAGCACCTGATTGGGCCAACTTTTGAGAGAAGTTCTTCATATGAGCAATCATGTTTAGACTAAGCTTATTTAGAACAAACTCCTCTCCTTACAGGTAGTGTGTAGAGGGAGATTTCAGATGGGCAGCACTGGGAAAGGAGGGGAAGGGACAGGGGAAGGGACAGGGGAAGAGCCTGGGTCATCATCCCTGCTCTGGCACTCAGTGATCTTGAGCAAATTATTTCTGCAAATTGCCCAAACTGTCTTGAGCAAAAAAACCTCAGCTTCCTCATCTTTCAAAAGACGGGGTTACAGTAGGTAACTCTGAAGCTCCCTTTTCTAACAAAATATAAAAGGACCCTAGCCTACTGTTGAATTATTACAAATTGCAAATAATAGGGTTCTTGTTTCTAAAACTTATCATGGTGGAGTCAGCAGGAAATTATAGAAGGCTGTCTACTTCAACTTGGTTGAGGAAAACAGACCTGGATATATGTTGCTTTGATTGTAATTAAGTGCCTCTGATCTATTCATTCAAACAGTTTGAGTAAGACCTCTCCTTGTGATAGATGCTTTTGTTAGGGAAGATCTTGGCATGTGGATCCTAAAACCCACAATGCTAGGCAGATGCTGTGCCTCATTAAATGGTTTGAGAGTCCGGTTTGAACTGAGGCCATGTATTTTGAAATTCAGAGGCAAATCTCATTTTGGTCAAGACTTTGAGTCAGTGGGTATCCTTGAAAGCAAAGATGCTGTACTTTCTTAAAGGTGTTATCCATCTCAGACTCTAAAATCAAATTACAAATTCAGCCTCCATTGGCACCAAGGCCATTGGTGGAGGCATCATGGGATGTGAGTCATGCTGCACTGAACTTGTCTGTTTCAAATCTCAAGGAAGCTTCCATTTTCTGATTGAGAGGATGGACTGAGTGTCTTCAGAGGGGGGTCACCCTTTATGAATCAGGCTGGTCCATAAGGAGGTGGGGTTCTTGGGACTAGTGGAAACACATAAGGACAAATGGCCTGCTTTTGCATGGGGCCAATGAGATGCCCCCTTCTGCCCAGGTGCAGTAACCCCTGGACACTAATCCCCCAGATGTACAGAAAGTAGTTCTGGGGGTGGGGGGAGAAGGACAGGACAGGAAAAAGGGAAGGGGTCCCAGGCATAGACCCTGGGAATGAAGTCTGCCTTGGCTTCATGGCACATCAGGGCACTCCCTATAGAATGTGGCACGTGGGGCTGTCTTTTGTCCTTAATGTTTTGGAAAGTCTGAAATTAAATTGATAGGGGAACCTTAATTCTACCTCCTGTCAATACTTCTCAGTTAGTTAGTTCTCCTTGGTCCAGATCTCTAAGAGGCAAAAGCATCCATTTGGCCCTGGTGTAATGGAAAGTCAGGCTCTGGAGCAGGATTCAAATCCTACCTCTGAGGCTTACTACCTTTGTGACCTTGAATAAGTCACTTTGCTTTCATGAGTCTCAGTTTCCTCATTTGTCAAATGAGAGACTAGATAGTCTCTGAGATTCCCTTGCCAGTTTTGGATCTATCATCCTAGGAGCTACATCTGGTCTTGTGATTTCCAGCTCTTAGTCTTGCAGCCTGGGCAAGGGAGGTGGAGGAATCAAAACACTTAGACAACCACTAGTGGATTCCAAATGTGAGCAGAAACCTGTATTTGGGTCCAGGTCTCACAGCCTTGGCACACTTCTATCTTCTCTCTTGGAATGTGCTGATCACCTACATAATCTCTCCTAGTCCCTCCTTGTCCCTGCACTTGACCTCTGACTCTCTTACTAGGAACTCCCCATCAGAGCTATGGAAGAGAAGGAAAAGGGGGTCCCCTTTCAACAGCCACGGAAAGTGACTTGTGGTCTGAATGAAAAGAGACATCTGACTTTGGACATGGAAGGATGCAGACAATCCAAATCAATGAGCATCTCTGCTTAAGATCCTGAGGTTTCACTAGGATGTTGGGAGAAGCTGAAGGGAACAAGGGACGGATTTTTCCCCCCAGCAAATGCTTAAGAAATGCTCATTGGGCTAAAAAATGTATGTCTGGGAAGCCCAGTGACCAGAGGACCTGACTGGTCCTAATGAATATTGCCAGAACCCCTCTCCCCCAAATTTGGTTTCTGGGAGGAAGATGGCAATCACTAAAAGAGAGTAGAAATTTCCACCTAAAGACATCATCCCCGGCCACAGGGGTTGTCCAGGGCAACTTTATTCAAGACACGAGTAACTCCCAGGAGCATAGAACAGACCACCAACCTTCAAAGCATGTCCTCTTCCCTGAGCTTGTGGTCAGTGAGGCTGAAAGGTTTACTTCTGGCTTTCCTGGCTTCAATCTTACTCTTTCTCTGTCTCTTTCTCTTATCCTTCCCAAGCCCATTCTCAAAAGGAGTGTCTTATGGAACCCCTACTCCCTTAACAGAGGCTGCTCCCTAAAAGAGATATGGATGTTTGGGTCCTGCCAAAATAGGTCTTGGGCTTTCCTGGCATTTTATGATGGAATTTTGATCAGGGAAGGGAGAAGGAAGTCTGCCTGTGGATAGAGGGCCAATTAATAACTCAGCTACTCGTGGACTAATCAGTCTGGGAACCCAAAGCTTGATCTCTGCCCCCCATTCACAGACAGGACAGAACAAAACCAAGACGCAGATGTACTGTGGTGGGGACCAGAGGGGACAGGGTGGTAGGGGAGAGCTTGGGGGAGAGAGACCTTTTTTGTTGAACGTGCTCATCTGTAGGAGAGAGCACAGATGTACTCACGACATTGGCCAGAAGCCCAGCTGTGGCACCGGCAGGGAGTATACAAAGTGAATCAACAAATAGACCTATGGGCATGGGCCCTGGGGAGCTGGGCCGCAGCATGTCCAGTGTATGCTACATGGTACAAGAAGCCTCCTCTCAGAAAGGCAGGAGGTGTGCTGCCAGGCACGCCACCCCCGGGAACATCAGGGAAGGTCATAGGTTTATGGAGGGTGCTGAGTAGAAGGCTGGCCTCAGCTTGAAGCCAGTGGCGTGGGGACACTGGACTTGGGAGCAGCTTCAGGGATTAGTGTAGTGGACAGATGTTCCCAAGGTCTTGGTGGAAGAGGAGCCATCTCCCTGGGCTGAGGCAGGACTGCCCTGAAGGAGACAAATGCAGAAGAGGGAGAATGTTAGCTATAGGGTTGGGTGATAAGGTCCATTCAGAGTCGCAGGAAGGGGGCAGAAAAGATGCTTGTCAAGAATTAAAGAAATGCCCCCTTCCCAGAAAACCCAATCCCTATTTAAGCCTGTTGAGGGCAGGGACTGCCTAGCACAGTAGCACATAGTAGGTGTGTAATAGTTGGGTGATTGACAGGCACTGTTTCATTTTTGTCTTTGTGTCTTAGACTTGACATCAAGCCCAGCACATAGTAGATACTTGATCAAATTAATTCAATCAGTCATATAGAATATAAGCTTCTTCCAGGCCAGGGGATTTTGTCTCAGTATCCTTACAGCCTAGCACTGGGCTAAGCACACAGCTCGTGTTTAATAAGTGCTTGTCAATTGTTTGAATCAATCAACAAACATATTTGTAAAGGGCTTAATAGCGTACATAGTAGGTGCTTAATAAATACTTGTTCCCTTCCTGTATATTAAATCCCTACTATGTGCCCAACACTATACTAGGCACTAAGGATACAGAGGCAAAAGAGAAGTGACCTCTGCTTCAAGGAGACTATATGACTAGTGGATTCCTGGAATTCACTTTTATTCAATAAGCATTTATTAAGGCTGTCCTCTTGTACCCAAATGCTTCTACTCCCTGTCCTGGCCCCAAATCTGGAGGCTTCAGGGAAGAGAGGATTTGGATTCTGGCCACTTAATCCTGTCTCCGAACTTGGAGATGGAACTGGCTGATGGAACCCCGAGGTGGTTGGCTCTCTCCAAGTGGCCCTTACAAAGTCAAGGTAAAGGTCAGAAAAAGGACAAAAGAGACAGGTCCCGTCCATCCCACTGGGCTCCAAGGGAGACAATCCCTCTACTCACCTTTGACAGATGAAGGACTTCTCTTCCTCACTAGTGACCCTGCTCCAGGATAAATCAGAACAAAGACTTCATGTGATCATCAATCAATCAGTTAGCAATAGAAAAGTATTTCTCATCCATCGTGCACCAGGCATTGTGCAAAGACAAAGGGGAAGAGTACAAGGGGTCTGCTTTTGACATACTTCTCTGCATGAAGGAGGAGAGAAGGGAGGCCAGAGGAGACCTCCAAACTCAGATACCTGAAAGGTTGTTTGCCCTTGAGATGGGCTTCTGGCATTCTAAAGCATCGATCAGGTAACTGATGCTTAAAAATAATGGCATCTCATTAAGAAGCCTTGACCTCGGAAAAACTTCCACTTATGGGCCACATTTATTTTTTCTCTATTATACGATGCTGGAAACAGATAAGCTCACCTCTCAAAATCTTTCTGGTTTAAGGGGAAATAATTAAGTACTTAGGGGCAAAAAAGATTTTCATCTTTGCTGTATTGTGGGATGAGCATCTAAATAAGAGTAAATGGAGATCAGAAATCTAGTCACTGAATCCAACTCCCTCATTTTACAGAAGGTGAAACTGAGGCTAAAGGAAATGAAGGGACTTGTCCAGGACAACATAATAAATACATATGGAATATAGCAGCTTGTCAGGGGGCACCAAGCAAAATTTTACAAGGGGGTGTTAGACCCACCACACTCTCACCTACACCAGTGGAAAAATGACAGCTAATATTTCTTTATGGTTTGCAAAAGGTAGATATTATCTCATCTGGTCATCACAACAACTCCCTGAGGCAGGTGCTGCTATTATTCCCATTTTATAGATTTGGAAACAGAGAGACTTAGGGACTTGCCCAGGGTCACATAGCTAGTAAGTATCTGAGGTCAGATTTGAACTCAGGTTTTAAAAATGCCAAGTCCATCCCTCTATCCATTATGCTACCCAGATGGGCAGGTGCTAATCAGCAA
Source organism: Notamacropus eugenii (assembly GCF_028372415.1). NCBI lineage: Eukaryota > Metazoa > Chordata > Mammalia > Diprotodontia > Macropodidae > Notamacropus > Notamacropus eugenii. Next base: position 41,069,294 of record NC_092873.1, on the reverse strand, counting down.
TAACTAACTACTTGGAAGTGAGATTTGGCCCAAAGCAGATAAAGGGATAACCAACCTCTAGGTTCTCAACCTGGAATCCGGGAATCCTAGTTTTTAAAAAATATTATGGTAATTGTATTTCAGTGTGATTTGTTTTTTCAGTAGTTCTGTGTATTTTATTTTATGTATTTAAAATGTCATTTCAGAAAGGGTCCATAGACTTCTAGATGGTTCAAGTAGATAGCGTGTGGGGCTCAGATACTTACTAGCTGTGTGACCCTTAACCCTGTTTGCCTCAGTTTCCTCATCTGTAAAATGAGCTGGAGAAGGAAATGGTAAACCACTCCAGTATTTTAGCTAGGAAAACCCAAAAGGGGTCACAAAGAGTGGATATAACTGAGACAAATGAACAATAAAACCGTAGGCTTCATGGGACTGCCATAGGAGGGAGTGATACAGAAAAGGTAAGACCCATGCTCTAGAAGATAACAGGAAGTTGCTCTTGCATTTTACACATAAATAGGTGGGGTCTCCATTTGAATATGAGCATGTCTAACCCACTGGGAAGTCACTCCTCAAAAGAAAGTCTTACTAAGAGGCCTTGACACAAAAGAAAGGGTTGTAGGATCTCCAGTTGGACAGTAGAGGCCTCCCTCTTCCCAGCCTTCCAAGCCCATTCCTTCCCACACCCCTGACTCTTCTTCCAGGGAGGGGCACATCTCCAAATTAGAAGAAAAGAGTCAGATTTTGCCTTCGCTCTCCTCCCCATCTCTAGACCTCTACCCCTGTTTCCCGGAATGCCCTCATCTGCAAGCTTAATCCCAACTACAATGAAGCCTGATACAGAGACAGTCAATGCTGTACAGGGGAGTTTTCACAGGGAGCTCCTGATGACCCCAAAGCCTTCAAGAGTCGAAGGAACAAACCCTGACTGGTTGCATTTCAGGCACTCTGGGTCCACAGGACCCTCTGAGGCACCCCTCAAATCAGATCCAATATACTTGTATGAATCAGGCCCTCTCTGAGGCTCCCCACACCCCCCTCCCCCCCATCCCAGAGTCTCCTTCCATACCGCGCTGGAACTGGTGTGGCTGAGCTTATCAAAGCGGAACTTCAGATTGGACCTCGGAGAGTTCCTGTTCTTCAAGTCTAGGAGAAGCAGTCAGGCAAAAGATTGAGAAGGGAAGGCATTTGAGTCAGTCAATCAACAAACATTTATTACCTGAGTGGCAGCTAGGTGGCGCCATAGTGCACACAGCGCCAGGCCTGGAGTCAGCAAGACTCATCTTACTGAGTTCAAATCCAGCTTCAGGCGCTTACTAGAGGGGTAACCCTGGGCAAGTCACTTCACCCTGTCTGCCTCAGTTTTCTCATCTGTGTGTGTGTTTGCCCTTCGTTGCTGAAGAAGACCATGCCATCAGAGAAATGATGACATGAGTTGCACTTGACTTTGTTTTGAGTGAGTGAGGGCTGTGCAGGTCACCAGCCTCACTTCTCCTCCAGAGCCATCTGAATCCAGTAGGTACTATATAAATGCTCATTTCCTTTCCACCTTTTCTTCACCTCTGTGTAATGCAACCATGGTCCATTCAGTGTTGGTGATAGGAGGGTCAGTGGATTTTATCCTGGTTTGCCCATGACTAGGGAAGGGTAAATGCCAACCTGTCCCAGGTCAGCTCAGAGACTTGGGACTTGTTCCTTCAAGCAAGTTCCAAGGGAAGCTGAGACTGTCACCAGACAGCTTAGCAACCAAGGGTGCCTCATCTGTCTGCATGCTCCCGAGTCTTGGCTGATTTCCTAGCATGACTGAGGTGTTTTCTGACCTGTCATGCATGATATTGAACAGAAAATGTTTTAGTCTTGGGAGCATCAACCCTGAAGGGGATAAGAATATAAACAACACCCTAAAAAGTGAATGACTCAGAAAGTGAAATTACACATGTGACTTGGGACCTGATTGGTCCTTTGGTTTCTGAAATTTCCTGCTTACTTTGGCCAAAAATTCCCCTGATGTGCAAAGCCCCTGACACTTATCACTTATCACCCTCACTTCATGGTTCATCATATCCTACATCTACTTCCTGGCTAGACTGGGAGCTCACAAAAGGCAGATGCAGTATCTTTTTGGCATCTCCTCCATGTAGTATCTACCACCTGCTGGGCACATGCCCAACACTGAACAAACATTTGCCCTTTACGCTCACTGGAGGTCTTTAAGCAACGGATGGATGCTCTCCCATTGGACATGTTGCATGAGTATTCACAGTCAATGGTCCATGGGTTGGATTCGAAGGCTTCTATCATCGACTATCATTGCCATTTTCATGTTATGACTGATTTCTTGCCAAGCTGCTGTAAGGGATGACTGATTGAAAGGACTGGGATTTGCTCTGCAGAGGAAGCATGATTTGGGGTGTGAGCATTGAACCATGGTACCAGAAGCCTCATCGAATGTAAACCCTCAAGGACAGGGCAAATTTTGTTAGTTTTGTCTGTATCCTCTGTACCTTGCATGCAGTTGAGACTTAGCAAATGCTTGTTGAATGAAAGCAAATTAAGCTTTTCACTGCTATTCTCTGGAATGACGATGAGCTTTCTATATTCAATGACCCAACCCCCTGGCCAATCAAACAGCCGTAGGCTTTCATTGTCTCCCTAGCAACAGGATGCTTGCTCTGAGCTCTCTGCTTTCTTCTGCCTTGTTTGTGATAGGATGCTTCACTAAAGAGATTAGCTGGGGCTGAGGATGCCATCTGTGGCTGGGAAACAAGACAAAAATCACTGATCTACACGGGAATCAAACCTGCCACCCCAACCACCTTGGTGCTGTGGTCTAACCAAGCAAACTGGGCAGCCCTGTTGATGGACAACCACAAAGTGCAGGGCCAAAGGAAGAGCTAGGGCTGTTTCCTTGCATGCCTCTACACTTGAAATCTCATATGCTCATAGAATGTGAGAGCTGGAAGAGTGAGGGTTGAGACGAAGGCGACTCGAGAAAACGTGATTGATGCTACTATTTAGGTTCATGAGATCATAGATCTAGAGACGGAAGGATCTCAGAGGCTGGCGAGACTCACCCCATCTTTGTTTTTTGTATTTTGTCTTTACCCTGTGTCTTCCTCTCTCAGCCAGGCTGGAATTGCCCTGGTCACTGTTGGACACAATATCACTGCTAATCAGCATGGGAGCTTTGTCCTGTTCCATGTGTGACTGGGGCAGGTTGCCCCTCCTTGGATATCCCGGTGTCCCCTTGCTCCTGGTGGCCAGCCTTAGTGCAGACACCCAACTGGCATTAGCCCTATTACAGCTCAGAATTCTCAAACTTAAGTGATCCCAGCAGCCTCAGCCTGCCAAGTATCAGTGATTACATATGTTTGATGCTAAACTGGGCCACCAACCTTACTTTACAGAAAATGAAACTGAGTTCCAAAGGAATGAAGGGATTTTCTCATACTGTCTCATGTGGGATTTAGAGGTGGAAGGGGCCTTGGAGGCAGCCCATCCATCCTTCCTCCTCCTCTTACAGAGGAGGAAACTGAGGCTTAGAGGAGTTAATTGACTAATTCAAGGTGATGGTTGTTGCTGTTGAGTTCTGTCCAACTCTCTGTGACCTCATTTGGGGTTTTCTTGGCAAAGATACTGGAATATTTGCCACTTCTTCCTTCAGCTCATTTTACAGATGAAGAAACTGAGGCAAACAGGGTGAAGTGACCTGCCCAAAGCCACCTACTGATAAATATCTGAGGCCAGAATTGAATTCAGGTCTTCTTGACTCCAGGCCCAGCATTCTATCCACTGAACTATCCAGCTGCCACATTCAGCACACCTCCCCACTGCACCGCCCTACCTCTACCTGATTCTATGGCTATGGCCTCCAGGTCTCTTAAGACATCCTCTCTGCCAGAACTCCACCAAAAATGCCCATCAGGGCTATGGTAGATGCCACAGGGAATCAGTGATGCCCACTGCTGTATCCCATAGCCAGACAGTGACTGTCACAGAGACACCCAGTCTCAGAGTTGGGGCTCAAACTTGAACCCCATTTTCCTGCTCAACAGGAGCAGATGCTATCAGTCACACCGAAGGCTACCAGTGCCACCCCACCCTGGACATCACTGACCTGTCGGACTCCGGCTCATGATAACTGGGGTCGCTGCTGCTACTAGGCTGGGGCTCTCGTTGTTCAGGGACGGGCTGTAGACAAAGACTTCCTGCTTGAAGGGTGAAGCTGTGGAGGGCTGGCTGCTCTGGGGGGAAGGGAGATGGGGTAAGAGGATGGGCAGCTGGATGATTTTCTACATTCACCCCCAACCACTGTAATACCCTCTCTCCCCCAGACACTCTCCCCTACTTGGTCCTGATGAAGCCTCCCATATGAGAGGGCCTGGAGACATCAACCTCCTCCCTGGCCTGCGAGCCAATACCCTCCCCAGTCAGTGACAAAACAGGACCAGATCCCAGGAGAGGAGAGCCCCTAACTCATCATAGTAATGGGGGATAGGGACAGGAGCTCCCTTTACCAATAAGGGCCAGTCCCTTGTATAGGATTTACAGTCTTAGAGACCTGCCTAGTAAACTGAGAGGCTAAGTGTGTTTGTGGTCTCTTTCAACAGAATGGAAGCTCTTGAGAGAAGGGATTGTTTGATTCTTTGTGTGTGTATACCTGGTGCCTAATTCAGCCCCCAGCACACAGTAAAGGCTTAATAAATGCTTGCAGATTGATTCACTTCAAGCTCGCCATTCCAGCCATGACAATAGATGGAGGCTTTTAACCTTGTCAGAGATCACAGGATCAGATTTCAGAACCAAGGAGTCTCACCCCCTCTTTTTATGAATGAGGAAACTGAGGCCAAAAGAAGTTAAATTATTTGCCCAACATCATAGTGGTAGAGGTGAGATCTGAACCCGACTCCTCTCGCTCCAAAGCCAGGACCCTTCATACACAACCAGAAAAAGCAGCTTCAACCCTTCTTCCCCTACCTGAACAGGAAGAATTTGTCGTTTGAGATAGGCCTTCCCTAATCAGGTCCCCCTGGTTAGTATAGAAGAAAGAACTCAGAAGACCTGGGTTCAAATCCCACTTCAGATACTTACTAACTATGTGACCCTGGGTAAGCCACTAAATTTTTCTGGGCCTCAGTTTTCTCATCTATAAAACAAGTAGGTTGGACTGTGTTATTCAATCATTTTCAGTTGTGTCCTATTCTCTGTGATCCCATTTGAGGTTTCCTTGTCACAGATGCTGGAGTGCTTTGCATTTCCTTCTCCAGCTCACTTTACAGATGAGGAAACTGAAGCAAACAGGGGGAAATGATTTGTCCAGGATCATGCAGCCAGTAAGTATCTGGGGTGGGATTTGAACTCAGGGAAATGAATCTTTCTGATTTCAGACCTGACTCTCTATGTGCAATGGCACCACCTAGCAGCCATAGCGGGTGGGACTAGATGGCCTCTAATTTTCCCATAAGCTTTAAATATATGAATCTATGATCCAGCTGGCCCAGTCCCTAGCATCTGCTAGCATCACTTTCCCTGCCTGACACGTCAGATTCCCGCCCTCTTTGTGAATTCATGTCTCTGACTTCCTTCAAATTTGGCCCAAGGCTCCCTTTCTCCCTCCAGAAAGTTTCCCTTTCCCCACTTCATTCAGGGTTCTGAGCCCTACTTGCATCTCTTTCCCCATCCATACCTCGCTTTCCTATTCAGTCTATATACAACAGTCAATGTCTTGGAAGGGTACTCAATTTTCCCTGACTTTTGCAGTTCTTACTTCACAACTCCACAGAATTTAGGGCTGGGTTTGCACACAGTAGGTATTACTCATTTCCAGACCTTTGGTTCTCTCCCTGGAGAACATCTATAACATTCTGGGGGTCTCTCCATCTGGCAGTGTTGCTCACTGCATCCTCCCTCTTCCTTCCAATCTCTTTTCCAATTAGTTGCTGAGTCTTGCAAGTTTCACCTCCTCGCATCTCCTACACCTATCCCTCTCTCCTCACACCGAACTATTTTGTCTGGACTAATGTAATAGCCTTCTAATTGAGCTCCCTGCATCCAGGTTCCCTTCTTTCCAATTCATCCTTTGCACAGGTGCCAGTGATAGTCCTGACCATGTTACTCCTCTGCTCAACAAGCTTTAGGGGCTCCCCATTGTCCTCAAGGCACATGACTGTCATTTGAAGCTCCTCATAATATGACTGTAGTTCACCTTCACAGGTCAAGTTTACACTATCCTCCCTTACACATTCTATGTTCCAGTTAAACTAACTCACTGCCTTCTCCTTGTATCTCCCACTTTACACCTTTGCCTGGAGTGTTCTCCTCCCTCAGCTCCACCTCTGGGGACCTTGAGCCCCCTCCTAGGCTCAGCTCAGGGGCTTCCTCCTTTAAGACTTCTTTCCTGACTCTTCTAGTTGTGAGAGCCCTGTGTCACCATCCCCGTGTATTGTGGGGATATGTGTCCTGTATTTACTTATTGTTGAACATGCTCTATCTCTCTAATAGAATATAAGCTCCTTGTGGGCAGGAACTTTTGTTATATAGCACACAGTAGGTGCTTATTGAGTGAATATCTATTTAGAATGTAAGCTCCTTGTGGGCATAGACTTTTGTCACATAGCACACAGTGGGTGCTTATTGATTGAATATCTCTCTGTTTAGAATGTAAGCTCCTTGTGGGCAGGGACTTTTGTCATATAGCACATAGTAGGTGCTTATTGATTGACTAGTTCTCTATTTTCAATGTAAGCCCCTTGAGGATAGGAAATGTAATTGTCTCACTTTTATCTTTGTATTGTCAGCTGGCACAATGCCTGGGACATAGTAGGTGTTTAATAAATGTGTATTGATTGGCTACCTTCCTAAATAGTACTAAGATCATTGCAAGCAGGGGCTTTTGTCATTGTGCTACTTAATGCCAGCACAGTGCTTGGCCCACAGTAGGTGTTTAATAAATGCTTGCTGGCTGATAGGTGTGTGAATCCCAAGGTTGGAGAGAAGAGGATGGGACAGTGGAGGGCCCCAGCCCTGCCCCTGATGGTCACGAGTGAGAGTCTGGGTTCTGTTTGGGTAGCTGCTCCGCCTACCACAATGTCATACTCCTCCATGGCCTCGCTCTCTCCGGCTGTGCTGCTGAAGCTGCTGGTGCTGGATGAGGACCGTGAGATGCTGGATCGGCCATTTTCCTTCAGCTTGACAAAAGGCCTGGGAAGCAAGGCAGAAGGGGTGGGACAGAGCCCCCTGCCCCCCCTGAACATGGCCTCCTCCCCTCCCCAAAGTCACTGGGTGGGCAGAGTGTGGGGGAGGGGGCAGCTTCACCGATCCAGCGGATGGTTCTGGCCCCCCCTCACTCTGCCCTCTCTGGCTGCCCTCTGCCCAGCTCCTCCAAAGAAGGGCTTTTCCCCTTACTTCTCTTTGTTAGGACAAATTTCCGGAGAGCTAGGGTTGGACGAGGTTTCTGATTTCACTTCCTGAGAGGAATGGCCACCATCTGGAGTCTTAGGAGTGCTAGAGACACTGTCACTGAGGAGACAGGAAGGAGGGAAAAGACGATACTAATTATAACAATAACTAACATTTACATATAGGATTTTAAGGTTTACAAAGCACTTTGCAAGCTTTTGATTCTTACACTAGTATTATGATCACCCCCATTTTACAGATGAGGAAATTAAGGCAGATTAAGTGACTTGCCTAAGGTTACACATATAGTAAATTTCTGTGACAGGATTTGAATTCAGGTCTTCCTGACTCCAAGTCATGCATGCCATTTAGCTCCTACACCAAGTCAAAGGCTAATGATTCATAAATCCAGCTTTTTCTCTCACTCTCAGTAGGCGTAGGGAGGGGAAGGAGGAAGCAGCAGTCACCAAGTTCTGCCTTCACAGTAAGGTTGCCCCTTGGGGGTCAGAGAGGCCTTTTTCCATCAGCAGGTCCTTGGGCAGCTTTAGAACAGAGGTCACCAAAGCCTCCCTTCACCCCCACTTTTAGGAGCCCTATACATACCACCCTCCTTCTCCAGTTGTTTCAGGGCCCTGGGATAAGGATCCAGTGCTAATGAGGGAAAGGTCAAGGGCTCAGAGCCCACATGGGCAAGAGCTTTCTCTGCTGTAACATAACTGCCATTGATACAGCAGTTTAGGGTTTGCATTATAGAGCATTTGGGCCTCTCAACATCTCTGTGAGGTAGGTGTTATTATACCCATTTCATAGATAGGAAACTGAGGCAAACAGGGTGAAGTGACTTGCCTTGGGTCATGCAGCTAGTAAGTGTCTGAAGCCAAATTTGAACTCAGGAAGAGGAATCTTTCTTACCAGTGCTCTAACTACTCTGCCACTTAGCTGCCCTGGCCAAGGTTATTTATTATTATTTTTTAAACATTCATTTTAAAAAATTTTGCGTTCCAAATGCTCTTTTCCTTTCAGTCTCTCTCCTACCTATTGAGAAGATAAATGACATTATACCCGTTATACAAGGGAAGACGTTTGGCCAGGGTTATACAGCTAATGTTAGAGTTGGGACTAGAACCCAGGACTTATGATTTCCCCATCTGTTGGTGGTATATTTTTAAATGGAGACAAGGCATTTGTCCTAATTTTTATATGCAGTTTGGCCTGATCTGCCCTTACAACTAAAGAAATACCTGACTTGGGCAGGAGGGAAGCTAGAGGCCATATCTGGGGGCATGGCTTGGAGAGGGAGCTGTTTTACCTATTTATTTGTCTGTGCCAGGGGTCTGTGCACCTGTGTGTGTGTGCATTATAGTTTGACAACTGTATTTCAATATATGTGGTTTCTTTTGTATTTCATTTTATGCATTTAAAAACATTTTTTTTTTCTGAGAAAGGGTACATAAGCTTCATCAGACTCCCTAAGGGGTCCAATACAAAAATGTTCCTTGGTCTGTGGAGAGATTGTAATGGGCTCATGACTTGGATCACTGGATCTCAAATGTGGAAGGGGGCTCCGACATCCAGGGAAGTTAAGTGACTTGCCCAAAGTCACACAGGTGGCAAACATCAGAAACTAGATTTGAACCCAGGTCCTCCAACTCCACAACCAATGCCATTTCCAACATACTTCACTGCCTCCAACCTCCACCCCCTGTGCCCGAGCACTTTGAGGATGGGACCGCAAAGGAAGGCAGTCATGAGCCCCAGGATTTACCATCGTGTCCGGCTGTCAGCCTGGCCTTCTGAGCCTGTGTGCAGGCGGGGGAACAGCCCTGACCTCCGCTTGATGGGACTTCTCGACTGGTTCTTTCCTGTGGCTGCTGCCACTGGAGGCTGCCGGATGCAATCCCAAAGTGAAAACCTTATGTGCCAAACGCTTTCTGGGGGGAGGTCTTGTCCGTCCCCAATACCTAGGCTTACAACTCCCTCCAAACACTCCCATGACCCAGATGGATCTGCCCTAGCCAAATGTTTTACCTTCCCTCCCCTCTCTCCCTCTCTTTCCCCTTTCTTCTCTCTCTCCCTCCTTCCTTCCCTTCTTTCCTCTCTCCCTCTCTCCTTCCCTCTCTCTCTCTTTCCCTCCTTCCTTCCCTCCCTTTCCCCTTTCTTCTTCCTCCTTCCTTCCTTCCTTTTCTCCCTCCCTCTCCCCTTCTCTCTCTCCCTCCTCTCTCACCCCCTTCCTTCCCTCCCAGAGCTCCGCACTCACCGAGAAGGTGGTCTTGGTCACTTCCACGCTGTTGTGTGTGATGCCCCCGCTGAGGCTGCCTGGGATCCCTCCGCTCTGATGTTTCTTCTGACTTCCCACCATGGTCTCCATGGAGTGGCTGCGCACCCGGATGGCTCTCTGCGGAGAAGAGTATGGGCACCAGGGGGAGCCGGAGGACCACTCTAGGGTACCCTTATCTGGATTCGAATACATCGATGCCTGGCACATGTGGCCACACACATGTGCACGCACATACAATACATGCCTCGGACATGCACATGATAAATGCCATGGAGGCAAACACGTAAGTATGACTAAATCAAGGTGTTAGGTTTGCCGATGGTAATACTTGTCTTTGTATCCCTAACACCGCGCCTGGGGTTCAGCGAGGATTTAAAAACTGCTTGTTTATTAACCGATTGGGGCAGAGCGTGAGTATGAGAGCAGGGGAGGATTCCTGGGAGCTCTAAGTACCGCTTGTTCCTCCTCCAGAGCCATACAGGAGATTCCATCCCTTTTGGGTCCCAAACTCTCTCTTGGAATCACGGATCAAGGGCTGACTGCGAGCCCAACTCCCTCATTTTACAAATGCGAAAACGCAACCCAGAGAGGTTGTGACTTGCCCAAGGTCACATAGACAGTCAGCAGAAGAATCAAGATTTGAACCCAGGTCTTTAGACCCAGCCCTCTTTCCACCATATCCTTGTGCCCTCTGGAGCTTTGGCCACAAACTGCCCTTCCTAGTACACCTGGCCCACCCCTTTGGAAACTCATTGTACAGAATTTATGTTTGCTTGGAAAGCTCTGTTGCTTTCCTCCAATAAAGCGTAAGCTTCTTGAGGACAGGACTATTTCAGTTATGCCACTGGATCCTCAGCACATAGCACAGTGCTTGACAAACAGTTGGCACTTAATAAATGCTTGCTGAATTGGTGAATTGTGGAGTTACAAGCCCTGAGTTCAAATGCTAACTCTGATTCTTCCTACGGGGTGTCCTTGAGCAAATCACTCACCTCTCTGGGCTCTGGTTTCCTTATCTCTAAAATGATGACCCCCCCTAACAGCTCTTCCAGCTCTAAATGTACAACCCTGCTATAACGAAGGGTTTTAACCTCCATTATTGAGGACTGGTTGAAGAAACCAGAGGAGAGAAGACCTATTGGGCAATATGAAAATTGGTTCTAAATATCTGAGGGGCTCTTTGTAGGAGGAGATAAATATTATAAAATATATAAATGTAATATTAAAATAAATAAAGATTAACTTTCTGTCCTGAGAACCAAGGAGAAATTCTTACCAATGGGTGGAAGTGACAGGGAGGCAAGAGTGGTGCAGGGGAAAAAGAGACTCAATTCCAGAGGCACCGAGATCCAATCCCAACTCAGCCCCTTTCTAGCTGTGTGACTTAGAACAACTCATTTAGTATCTCTGAGCCTCAGTTTCTTCATCTGTAAAATGAGGGGGTTGGACTAGATGACCTTTAAGTTTCCTTCCCAAGCCAGGCTGAGGATGCCATGATCTCATTTGTAATCAGCCAAGTGTAAAGATCAATTTCCTGATAATTACAGCTGTCTGATAATGGGCAGGGACTGCTTTCCTCATAAGGGTGACTTTTGTAATTTCTAAAGTTCCTTCCGACTTCAAAATTTTCTAATTATTCATTAAATATTTAAAATCTAATGCATGAGTAAACTGAGGGGCTCAGGAGACCTGGGCTGGGATCCAAACCTCACACACAGATTAGGAATATGACCATGGGCAAATAATGACTTTATCCAAGTTTCTCCATCCATAATATGGATATAACTATCCTGGCCTTAGAGGCAGCCTGGTGAAGTGGATAGAGAGCTGGCCTTAAAGCCAGGAATACTTGGGTTTAAGTCCCTGGCTGTGTGACCCTAGGGAAGCAGCTTAACCTCTCAGTGAGCTAGGCAGGTCTCCAAAAACTATATATAAGTTGTCGAGTGGTGGTTGTGCTGACCCATCCACACTTTCACCCAGTTTTCCACCTGAGTTCGAATCCTACCTTAGACACTTATTAGCTGTGTGACTGACCCTGGGTAAGTCACTTAACCTCTATAGGTCTCAGTTTCCTCATCCGTAAAATGGAGATAATAATAACATCTACATCACAGGCTTGTTATGAGAATCAAGTGAGATAGCTCATTTGGGTATTTTGCAAACCTTAAAGGGCTATATAAAAGCTAGCTATTATTATTTCATCATTCATACATGTACATGTATGTACAAACATGTGTAGATATATCACTATTTACTACCTTGTGACTTTAGGCAGTTCTCTTGGCCTCAGTTTACCCATCTGTAAAATGAGGGCATTGGACCAGACAGTCTCTAAGGTTGCTTCCAGCTATAGAGCCAGGCCCCCAAGGACACAGATGTGTGGTTATAGCAGCCACTGGACTATCGAGGGCAGGCTTTTCAGCTCACCATGAAGCATGCCACATACTCCATCAACGGAATTAGGTTGCTAAAGGCTTTGTATGCCAGAATAAGGGGTTCATAGTTGATTCTGGAGGCAATAGGGACCCCAAGGATCTTCTTAACTGAGGGTATGAAAAATTCCACTTTTACTGTGTTCTCTCAGGGTTCAGAAATGCTCTCTTCCTAGAAAGCCATCACAGAGAAGGCTCTTGCCTTGTCTTCCAGCTTCAGTCAATTAGGCAGATTAATGGACAGGGCAGGGTCATTCACAGAGCACTCATCCTTTGGAGCCAAGTTTCCTTCCAGACTGAGAATAAAAAACCAGCACCCTCCCCTGGTCATGCCCCCTTCTCTCAGATGCCAAGCTGGAGATAACCACCACAGAGACGCATTCCCCTCCAACTCACAGAACTAGATCTCTTAGCAATAGTCCCCTGAAATGTCATTAAAACAGCCGTGTCCTTTTGGCTGCCTCACTGAAAAATGACAAAAGTCATACCCTCTGCAGAACTGAGAAGGGCTGTGAGGGGAGAGCAGAAGAGGGAGTTGGAGCAAAGATGCCCTTATCAAGACAGTGAATTTCTTTGGATGCTGTGAAGCCTCTAAGACATATCACACAAGTGTCCATTAAAACAAATCATAGGATCACAGATTCACAACTGGAAAGAATCTCTTAGCTCATTTAATCCAACCCCTTCATTTTATAAGTGAGGAAACTGAGGCAGAGAGGTGCCAAGTTATGTGGTCAGTGGCAGAGAAAAAACTTGAATGTTTTGAGGTTCTCTGGTTCTAAATACAAGCTCTTTCCACTACTAACTGAAACTAACTTTTTCCTCTCTAACTGAAAGAGTGCCTAACTAAGCAGGTGGTCCAAGCTGTGTACAATAAAGATGCTTGGGGGGCATGGATAGTGATGCCAGGGAAGCTAATTCTGGCCTCCCATTAAACATCCCTTGAAGTTGCCTCAAAGAATCATAGACCTAGAGATCTATGGACTTTAAAAATCATTGAGTCCAACCCTCTCGTTTTTACAAATGAGAAAAATGGACACAGAGGTTAAGCAACTTGTTCAAGGTAACAAAGGTAATTAATTAGGATCTGAGGTGGGATTTGAACCAAGGTCTTGCTGACTCCAGGTCCAGCGTCCTGTCTATTATACCACATGGCTTCTCTACCAGAGACAAAACATTGGACTCAGAAACTCAGAATTTCAGAGCTGGGGAAAGACCTTTGAGACCACTTAGTTCAGCCCTGTCCTTTCATGGCTCAGAGAAATGGAATAACTTGCCCAGGTAACTGAATTGGGTAGGTAGGTGGGTAGGTGGGGAGATAATTCTCTTGTCAGTAGGGAAGGGAGTAAGAAGTGCCAGAAATACTTTCCAGGTCAAGGAACAATGGCCTGACTTAGGAAGACAGCTGGCTAAACAAGTCACTTTACCAGGGCAACAAGGTTCTGCCCTGTGCCTCCTTCTCCTCTCTTTACACTTGCACTTTCTGAGATATCCTCAGCTTCTGTGAGTTCAATGCGGCTGTATCTCTAGGGAGGCTGATTCCTAGATCTGTGCATTCAGCTCGAATCTCTCAATCTCTGGTCATCAAATGCCTATTAGATACTTCCAACTGGTAGTTGTAGACACAATTCAAATTTAGCATATCCAAAACAGAACTCACCATCATCTTTATACATTCTATGTTTCAGCTAGACTAGCTTACTTCTTGTTCCTTCTTCAAAATGTTCCATCTCCCATCTCCATGTTTTTGTACTGATAGTCCCTTATTTCTGGAGCACCGTCTCTTCTCACCTGTGCCTATTCAAAGCTTGAACTCCTTCCAAAAATCAGTTCAAGGGCCACTACTTATATGAGGTCTTTCAGGACCCCTCCAGTTACTAGGACCCCCCCCAATTATTTTGCATTTACTGTGTACATATTTGTATTTCCTTCTATATGTATACATACCTAGTTATAAATGTATATTTATAATATATACTGTGTATATTTGTATTTACTTGTGTTATCTTGTGTCCCCTGTTAGAATACAACTTCCTTGAAGTCAAGGATTGTTTCATTTCTGACCTTGTCTCCCTAGCACAGTGCCTGGCACATTGGATCACATCTTTGATTTCATCTACGTAGGGAATTCCTGGAGAGGAAACTGCTTCCATCAAAGCAAATTCATATTTGTATTCATATATTTATGTATATATATGACATGTACATATACGTATTTAATATTTTAAATAATGTATTATAAATTTATGTAGATGCACATATTTATAAATAGATATATATTTGTAATGTGTACTGTATATATTTGTATTTACTTGTGTTATATTATTTCTCCTGATAGAATATAATGACCTTGAAGTCAAGGATTGTTTCATTTTTTACTTTTCCCAGTACAGTGCCTGGCACACTGCACCACATCTGTGATTTCATCTACGTAGAGAATACTTGGTGAGGGACTTGCATCTGCTTTGCCATGTATAGCCTTAGAAATTTGCCAGAGCACCGAGAGATTAAGTGCCTTGCTCGGAGTTGGAGTCAGAACTTGAACTCGGGTCTTCTAAACTCCAAGGTTGGTCCTCTCCCCTGTATCCTATGGTTGCCTTGAAACTTAGCAAGCACATATTGGCTAATGGTGTGATTTTGCCTGAGTTTTTTCCATTCTCAACCAGATATTTCTGCACAATATAGATAGCCAATGACTCGCTGGTTCTCCTAGGGAACCTGAGAAAGAGGAGAAACAGGAGGATGGAAAGAAAAAAGAGAAAAAATAAGAGAGGAAGGAAAGGAGCAAAAGGGATGGAGAGATTAGGAGACAGACACCTGAGTCTTCCTTTTTCACTGTCAGCCCATATTTCTTTAATTAGGATTTCTGGAGTCACTAACCAAAAGTATAAAGTCAGAATCCTGTTTCTAGGACACTGCAGTTATGGGTCACCATTGAAGCAAAGAGGTTCTTATCATAGTGGAAGTGACAAATACCAGTGTCTGGTCTCCCTTATGACACACAGCACTCAGTTGGGGAGTTCACTGGCCAAGGATGGGGGCAGCCTGGTGATTTTTTCTATACATGTTATTATCTGGGGATCAAACCCACATTTTTGGCCTCCTTGATCCTGTGAATTCAACACATGGAGCAAATCCAACCCCTATTCTTTCCTCTTCTGTGCCAGCCTTTGATGTAGAGGTGGCCCTTCTTTGCCAGGATCAACCTCTCTACGTGCACCTTTGATCCCCTCCCTGCCTGACTGCTCTGGGATCTAAACCCTGTAATCACCTTTGTTTCCCTCAACTTCTGTCTCTCCTTTTCTGTGGGTTTCTTCTCTTGTTCTAGTAATATATCTAGATCTCCCTCATCCCTTTCTCTTCTAGAGATCTTCCTCATCCTTAAAAAATTTCTGCTTGACCACATCCTCAAGCTATTGTCCCATATCTCTTCTTTCTTTTATAGACAATCCCTGAAGAAAAAGCTGCCTACCAACATTGTCTCTACTTCCTCTCCTGTCTTCTCACTTTTTGGCTCTTTGCAGTCTTGTTCCAGTATCACTCAACTGACACTGAACTCTTCCAAAGTTACCACTGCTCTGTTAAGTCCTCATCCTTCTTGGTCTCTGTGTAGCCTACACTGGTGAACGTCTCTTCCTAGGTATTCTCTCCCTTCTGGATTTTCTACATACTGTTTATTACTGAGTCTTCCACTCCTTTGTTGGATCATCAGCCATGTCTGGCCCCCTAACTCTGGGCTTCTCCTCCCTCTCTCTCTCTCTTTCACCCTTCCTCCTTCTCTTTCACCCTTCCTCCTTCTCTTTCTTCTTCTTCTCGTCCTCGTCCTCCTCGTCCTCCTCCTCCTCCTCCTCCTCCTCCTCCTTCTTCTTCTTCTTCTTCTTCTTCTTCTTCTTCTTCTCCTCCTCCTCTCTCTCCCCCTTTCCCTCCTATTTCTCAAGAAGCTCATCAATTCCCATGGATTCAGTTATTATCTCTGTACAGACGAGTGAAAAGCATTTACTACACACTTACTATCTGACCACCAGATCTACACATTCAGCCCTAATCCCTCTTAGTAACCCTCTAGTCTTCAATCATCAACTGCCTACTGGACATTTTGAACTAGATGCCAAAGTTCACGTGTCCACAATAGAATTCTTGACCTTTTCCTCCAAACCTATCCCTAATTTTTTAGTTCTCATAGGGCACCACCATCCTTGGTCACACAGGTTCCCAATTCCAAAGAGCTTCTTGATTGGTCAGTCTCCTTCTCATGTCACTGTCCTGCTTAATAAACCCCACTGTCTGTAGGACGGAGCACATGTCCTTCTGGTCTAGTGTTTAAAGATCTTCAAAGTCTGACCCAAGCCTGCTTTCTTCCTTGCACATCGACCTCCTTCACAAACATTATCATCTAGTCAAACTGGCCTTAATACCGTTCCTAATACATGACTTTTCTTCCATCTCCCATCTCTGTGCCTTGTACACATTGTATACTCCATGCCTTGAATGTATCTCTGCCTATTAGAAGCTCTCACTTTCCTCAAAATTCAGCTAAAACTCCCCTTTCTACAGTAAACTTTTCCCAATGGTGCTTTTAAATTTACTTTATATTTTTCTCTTTTCTTATATTTGTCCACATTGTTTCCCCTGATAGAATGTAATCACCCTGAGGGCAGGAACTGTCATATCCCTGGTACCCTGCACAGAGCCTGACCTATGATAGTGGCTTCATGGATGCTTGCAGACTAATGCATTCACCCCACAGCAGACTGAGCCATCAGGACTTTGCCACTTCCTATCTCCACAGGGGTGGAGTGGAAAAAGAGGGGGAAGGCGCTACTTCGGCCATGGCTGCGTCTTTGTCTAGTGAAGTCATGGGGAATTCTTAGCAGACCAATGCAGGCTACCTCTGTTTTCAGCCAGCAGATGTCAGGTTCAGACCAGTGGAATAGCCATCGGAGCCCAGAAGAACTGGGAGGAACTCATCTCTGATGAGTGAGTGACGACTGGAAAAATTGGGTCCTCATCCCAGCCCTGCTACCAACTGTCTGAGTGACCTTGGCCAAGTCCCTTTTCTTCTCCTAAATCCTTAAATAATAGGGCTTATCCTAGATGACCTACCTCTAAGGTCTTTTTTTTTCCCCGAAGTGATTCCATTCATCCTTGGCCAAGTCATTTTCCCTTTCTGAGCCTCAGTTTCCTCTGCTGTAAAATGAAGGTATTGGACTATATGATCTTTACAGTCCCTTCTGGCTCTAAATTCTATCATGCTCAGAGCACCTCATATCCCCAAGGAGACCAGAGAGGGAAGACAAAGGAGGGCATCCATACCTGGGACAGGCTCAGGGTCCAGAGGAAGCTGGGAAAATGCCACAGCTCGGAACCATCCACTGTGCCAAGGCCCCCTGTGAACTGGCTGGTGCTTAGGGGGTCAGACCTACAACCCTAGCTCCTCTGGACCCATATTCTAACAAATCCCACCAACTAGCTATGGCAGGAACAGAACAGAGAATCTTTGTGCCACAAGCAGTGTCTTAGTTTGTTTCTGGGCTCCTCTGGCCCTGTCTTGTCCCCAGGCTTGGTCCAAAACCCAGAGCAGTGAGAATGGGACTGGAGAGGTGGCTAAGGGGCCATGCTCCAACTTCTATATGGTAGGTGAGGAAGTATGGGGTCTGCAGCTGGGAGAGAAAGAGGATCTGATGGGGTATGGCATTCAGTCAGATATCCTTGGCATTACCAGAGAAATGGGTACAAAAAAACAAGAAAGGAGACGTTTAAGCAAGAGTGTGATCTCAGACCTCAGTGGGAGGGATTTAGGGCAGGGCAGAGTAAGACTTTCCCTACTTCGTGGGATACTGAAGCAGTAAACAAGAAAGCTATTGGCACCTCTTTCCCTTGATCTCTTTAGGAGTGGACTCAACGTCCAATCATGAGGCACAGTTCATGGGCTGCCTTTCTTGAAGAAGGTAGGTGGGTGAGAGGAACTCAGGATGCTCTGCGAGTCTCACTCTCCTTTATTCCTCCATCTTCTATTTCTCTGTCTTTCCCAGGATTCCAGACCAATTTCTCATCTAAGCTATTTCACTCATCTCTCCTTTTCAATCAAGGTCTTGTCCTGGCACCCTCCCTCTCCGTTTTCTTCCCTGCTCCTTTTCTTCTGCCTTGTCTCCATCACTCAGTCTTTCACTCAGCCAGTAGCTTCCCATTAGCACTTAAGCAGACGCCAGAGGACCCTCCCACCAGCCTTAGCATCACCCTTCCATAGCCCGATCTTGGGATGACTTTTGGGCCATGTGCCCTGACTAGGGACCAAAGAAATAACCCTCTCTCCTGGCCAAGGAATCTGTGGCAAGGAGAATGTCCCATGGGGACATTCCAGTCCTTCCCCTGGCCTCGCCTGGGAAGTTATCCATGGAGGAGTCGACAGAAGGAGAAAAGGAATGCCATTCCACTGCCAAAGTTAACCTTTCTATAACCAGAGAGGGAGGCCAGCACCTGGATTCTCATCTGTTAGAATTTCAGATCCTTGAGGGCAAGGACTTCTTATGTCTTCCCCAGTATTTAACAATGCCTAGAATATGATAAGCACTTTATAAATGCTTGGATAATAGCTGACACAGCAAACTCTAGGTGATTGGTCTTGCTGACTCTCCCTTCCCCAGCTTGTATTCTGAAGGCTAAATATGGATTCCTGCCTGCTGTTCCTGGTCCCTGAGCCAGGAAGAGAGATGGTAGAGGGCATCGCCATCTTCCTTGTCACTCAGGCCTCCCCCTACCACATCCCATCCATTGCCAAGCACAGTCCTTTCCACCTATACAACACCCCTAGCATTGGTTTCTTCCTCTCTGCTTACATGGCCACCTGGGCAAGGGCTGAGTTATTTATTATCTCTCTATCCCTCGTACTCAGTGCAGTACCCTATATACAGAAGGTATTTGCTAGATGCCTGCTGGATTTTAATTTCAGTGGTCAGAGGTTCAGTAAGAGGCAGAGAAACAGGTTTGGGAGGTATTTTTCTCCACCTACTCCCCCTGCCCCTTTGCCCCTATCTCCAGTCTCTTGCTCCATATTAGTACCTGCTGCCTTGGTGATCAGATGAACTCTGGCTGTTATCTATGGACTGGGTTTGAAGCAGACTGACCACCTTCAGTTAGGCCTTTTGATCACCCTCCCCCTCCCCTGGTTCCCTGCTCCCCAGCTTCTGCTTTCATGTTCCTTTACCTTGAAAGACTCGAGGAATCCCCCGTGGCCCCCATTCTCAAACTTGTCCTCCTCAGGCCCCAGCCCCAGCATAGCCTGAGTGTGGATGTGGAGCTCATCGTGGAGATTGTCCAGCAGGGCTGCTCGGGTCCGGTCCTGAAAGAGCAAAGTAGGTAGAGCTGGGTCATCAGGGTCTGATTCACCCCTCTCTCCCAGGGGCTCCAGGTAGCAGGCAGAGAATCTCAGAAGCCATCAGAGTGAACCCAAAAGCAAGCAGGGATCCCTGCCACAACTGGCTGGACAGGTGGTCATGTGGCTTTTTGCTTAACACCTTTCAGTGAAGGGGACCCCTCATCACTCCTCCTTCCACCTAGATACGGCTCCAGTTATCAGCAGGGACACCAAACCTCAATCCCTGTTGGTGACTTTCCTCCATTGCCCCTGTGGGCTCATGCACAATCAAGTTATACCCTCTTTCCCATTCAGGATAGCCATTCCAAAGCTCCAGGACAGGAACCAGGCTTTCTCTCCACACTGCATGTCATATCTCTTCTCTTTTGTCCCCATTAAAGGGACAATAACAAGATATACATGCCTAGGGTCCTCACTTCCTCCCTGCTCCCTCTCATGGAATCTCAGAATTGGAAGACCATCAAGCCCAGCCTAGACCCAGCCAGAATCCCCTTTGCCTCCTCACACAATAGACTGGGCAAGGAGGCATCCAGGCATCCAGAAGACCTCCGGTGAGCAAAAGCCAGCTACCTCCTATGGCAGTCCACTTTACTTTGGGATGGTTTAATTGTTTGTAATAGCCACCACTTACATAAAACTTTAAGGCTCTCAGAGTACTTTACATACATTAGCTCAAAATAACCCTGTTGAAGTAGGTACTATATATTTTTTACAGATGAGGAAACTGAGGCAAACAGGGTTCAATGACTTGTCCAGGGTCACACAACTAGTAAATGTTTAAGGCAGGATTTGAACTCAGGTCTTCTGGACTCTATGTGCAGCATTCAATCCACTATGCCACCAGCTCCATGTCAAGAAATTGAGCTTTACCTAGA
The DNA here is from genome assembly GCF_028372415.1 of Notamacropus eugenii. Taxonomy (NCBI): domain Eukaryota; kingdom Metazoa; phylum Chordata; class Mammalia; order Diprotodontia; family Macropodidae; genus Notamacropus; species Notamacropus eugenii. The sequence continues at coordinate 41,048,954 of NC_092873.1, read as the reverse complement.
GCCTAAATCTGCCACTTTGCAACTTTTACCCATAGTTTCCAGGTCTGGGGCCAAGGAGAAAGAGTTAATCCCTCTTCTGTGAGACTTGAAAAGAGTTCTCAAGCTCCCCCTTCCTCTGGCTCAACAAATGTGTTAGGGGAAGGCTTGGGACTCAAAGTGACCATACTCCTGGCTGTCAGCTCAGGGTGCCAGGAAATAGCCACCCACTTGGACCTTCTGCGTCACAGAGGCTGCAGGCAAATGCTGAGTCCAATAAAATCAGCGGGGTGGGGAAAGGAGAAGGAAAATGTCAAACCCCACTCAGGCCAGGATTTCCGCAAGAATGAGTGTGAATGAGTGCTACAGGAGGGTGGGACAGAGCAGGAGGGGCAGTGGTGTCAGAAGCTGAGGAAAGAGGAAGGGACAGAAGTTCCTTCCATAAATCCAAGTCTGTGCTAGAAGCCTGGAAGCAGGGATCAAACCCAGGCTTGTAAAGGGTCCTAGAGCACAGACATCATGGGCACCTGGGAGAAGTAGACAGAGGGACAGGGGAGAAAAATGAACAACTGATCTTATATAGAAGGAGAGGGATAGCTAGGTGGTACCATAGTGCACAGATGCCCAGCCCTGGAGACAAAGACTCATCTTCCTGAGTTCAAATCCAGTCCTAGACACTTATTAGCTGTGTGACCCTGGGAAAGTCACTTCACCTTGCTTTCCTCAGTTTCCTCATCTGTAAACTGAGCTGGAAAAGGAAATGGCAAACCACTCCAGTATCTTTGCCAAGAAAACACCAAAATGGGATCACAAAGGGTCAGACATGACTGAAATGACTGAACAAGGGCCTGTACCTGTGACTTTATTGGCATTTGGAACTTCTGGGGGAGGAAATACACTCTACCAATGCAGGCTAGCAACTTCTCTGCAATTTATAGTTTCAAAGAGTTGCCTGGAGGCATTGAGGGATTGTGACCTGCCTAGGATCACAGGATCAGAATGTGTCCAAGGCAATATTCAAACCTAGGTCTACTTGATTCCTAGGATGGCTCTTTCGTCTCACTGCCTTCCTATCACTCATATGGCACTATATGACATCCACTTTACACCTCCCAACAGTCCTGTGAAGTAAGTATCATGTGCATTGTCATCCTTATTTTATAAATGGAGTTTATGGAGATTAGGAGATTTCGAAAGCTCACACAGTTAGTTGGTGAGTGTCTGAGGGACTTGCCCCTAAGTCTGGCACCCTCGGTTCCCAAACTGCATAGGGCTCTCACCTCAAGCTTTGCAAACTTGTCTGACTTGCAGCAGGCGTTCTCAGCATTGGTGAGTTTGGTGAGCAAAAATTCCCGAAACTCAGGGCTCTGTAAGAGATGGAGGAAATCATCACCCACCTGAATCTTCATTCGCTGGAGGTCTTGCAAGACAGTCGGGGTCCTCCTCTATATCCATAAACCTTCTGAAAAACTCCAGGAAGGTCTGTTCTAGATCTCCAAGCAGCCAGCCTGATAGACCACACAGCCTCCCCATGCCCACCCCAAGGACCCAAAAAGGACCCACATGTTTCCATTTTCTAAGTCAAGTTGGGCCCCTGGGGAAAGTAAAAGTGACACATACATGTGGGTGTCTGGGTGTGTTCGCAGTGGTGACTTCATCCATATAGGGAGCACTCGAAGACTAACCTCTTCCTGTCAGTGCTGATCCCCACCATCTCTGTACTGTTTGGTTTTACTAGTGGAGGTGTCAAACTCCTGACCCACAAAGTCCTAGATGCAGCTGGAACCAGGTTAAAATGTAATTGGGAAATGCTTAACAAAATAAAAATACACTACACCATAGATAATGTGAATATGTGGTTTTCCAAGTCAATATTGCCCAAAGAGAACCGTTTCTATTTGAATTTGACACTATTGACCTAGAGAACTTTAGAGGCTAAGGGACTTGTCCAGGTTTACTCAACCAGAATGTGTCAGAGTAAAGACTTGAACCCGGGTCTTCTGATTTCAAGGCCAATTCTCTATTCACTATACCAGGGTGCCTTTCTATGATTATAGAGTCCTGGCTCTAGAACTAGAAGGGGGTCTCATAGGTCATAACATCTAACTCCCTCATTGTACACATGAGGAAGCTAAACCCCGAGGAGGTTAGAGTTACTCCCAAGATCATGTAGGCAGTGAGCCTTGGAGATGGAAGACCCACGTTCAAATCTTGCCTTTTACACATACTGGTTGAGTGACCTTGGACAGGTCCCTTAACCTCTAAAGTTCTCTATTCCAGTAGTGTCAAACTCAAATAGAAATGGATTCCTGTGGGCTATATTGACTTAGAAAATTCATGTTATCTAGGTGGTATTGTATTCATGTTTGTTTTGTTAAACACTTAAACACTTAATTTAATTTAATCCCTTAATCTCTTATTGCTCTAGGCAACTATCTAAGGCTTTAAATTATGGAGGTGCTAACCAGCATGGGTATAGGGACTTTCCTCTTCTAGGAATGCTGGATTATATATAGATATATATATAGATATATATATAATAACTGAGATAATTTACACATTATGAAATATTACATTCCATGCATTATATATTTATATATGCATTATAAATCTACATTATATATCTATATAGTTGAACATATTCAAGCTTTACTAGCTTAAAACTGCCCTCAGACTTTTGGAATACTCTGTGTAAAGAGCAGGGACAACATATCATATTATGCATATCATGTGTCGTCTCAATTTTTTTTGCACATACATGCCTATATATATATATGTGTGTGTCTGTGCATATGTGTGTAGGTATAAATATGTGTGTGCACATATACATATATCATAATACATATTTTATATAATAAATGCATGTATGTATTGTATATGTATATATGTGCATAGGTATGCATGTATGTATGTGGTTGCAGTTCTTTTGAAATGAAGATGGTCTCAAATACCCACTCCATCATCCTTTACTGGGTTTCATTCATAAAGCTCAGAGAACATGGAGAGTTGAGGGAAAGACTCCTCTGCTCATGGAGGGGTCACCCAAACTTGGGCCTTAGTGGGGAATGAGACTCAGACTCTAGTCAATTGTTGCCAGGAATTCTCAGCACTTCTCAGTGGTCCAGACCCCACAGGCACAGATAGATGGAAGGTAGGAAGGACACTTTACCTTCTGGAATACTGGGGGGCTGGGCAGGGGTGGACCGAAGAGTGGTACATCCTCTCGAGCAGTGACTGAGACCTGGGACAAGCAGAGAGTCAGAAATGGGGAGAGGAAGAGAGGAAAAGGGAACAGGAGGTGGGTATGGTTGCTCAGGTACCACCAGGGACACCCACATGCCACTGAGCCTGACCAGCAGGGAAGCGCCAGTCGGCCCACGTGGCAGCTGGAGGCAGCTCTCAGCCAAGAGTGTGGCCAAGGGCATGCAGCCCCTCTTCTCTACTGGAAAGCAATGCCTCCCTTGGCAAAGAAAGCCAGTTTCTCCTTCCAGCCTTGTTGCTGGGCAACCTGACTTCCTTCAGGGAGATGTCTTCCTTTCCCTTTCAGGATACAAGGGGGAAATAATGTATCAGACATGCAAAGCAGGGCTGTCCTCCGGATACAGAGATGGTATTTTGGGCCACTGGGAGAGCTAGAATCCACTTGTCTTCTTATAGTCAGGCTAAGCTGCAGGATCCAACCACTCTCTCAGGTCCCTTTATTATCAGGGTGACTGGTTATATTATAGACGTGGACAAGACTCACAAAATAAATGCAATCAGATAACTAGGAAGTACTTTATAATTTATCAAAGCACTTCTCATGGGTAGAACAGCCCAGGAAGGTACACAGGGCAGACAGTGTTAGTTTGAATTTATAGGTATAGAAGAGTCTGAGAGAAATAAATTGTCCAAGGTCACCCAGCTAGTGAGAGTTAGCAGTAGTGTCCGGATTAGAACCCACATCCCTTCCGACTCCAAAGACCAGTGTTTTTTTTCTGTTGGGCCAGGAGTTGTTAACCTGAGGTTTGTGGATTTGTATTATCCCCCCAAAACATTTTGATAACTGTATTTCAATCTGAATGGTTTCTTTTATAATCCTATGCGTTGGTATTTGTATCAGCTAGGCAGTAGGGTGGTGGATAATTCAAATTCTGTCTCACATATGTCTTAGCTGTGTGACACGGCAAGTTACTTGATCTCTGTCTGCCTCAGTTTCCCCATCTGTAAAATGGGGACAATCATAACCCTGATCTCCCCAAGTTATTGTGAGGATAAAATGAGATAACAATTGTAAAGTGCTTTGCAAACCTTAATGTCAGCTGTTATCTATCTGTCTATCATCTATTCATTCATATGTTTATTAATTGTATTTAAAAATATGATTCTGAGCAGGAGCTTATAGGTTTCACCAAACTGAAGTTTATGACACAAAAAAAGACTAGTAAGCACACTGACTCACTAGTTAACCAGCCCATGGGATGCTGGGTCCCAGGACCTTGACCTTGTTAACACCAATTGAGCTTAACCAGCCACAGATGGGCAGAGGCAGGAAGCAGTAGGAGCGTTTGTCTAGTGCAGGTCCTTTGGCCCTGTCTGTCACCCGCCTGTCTGCCCTTCTCTAAGATTCAGCTCAGAAACTCTAGGTTCTGGAATCTCTGTTGTAGGAATACTGGAAGAGATCAGTAGGCTGGAATTTCTCTCTCTCTCTCTCTCTCTCTCTCTGTTCCCCTCTGTCTGTTTGTCTCTCCCTTCCTCAAAGTTCCCCAATGATATCCATTTTTGCTTTTTATCTGGGAGAGTGTGGAGGGGAGGGGAGGGGTTGTCACTGCTGATCGGACAGTCTGCCCTTTCCCATTCCCTGCTGCCTGCTGACGTGTGCCTGGCCTTGGCTTCTTGCCAAGTTATCAGGCCTGCAAAGTAGGACAGATGCAAGGAGGCTGGTGGGCTGGGGGAGGGGAAGAGCCAGCCTAGGGCAATGCCATGGGGAAGGTAGTGGGGACGGAGGAGGCGATTACAGCTGGTCAGGCTTCTCCAACCCAGAGCAGAGACAACAGCCCCAGCCCAAACCACCAGCTTGGCCTCAGGAAATTATTGGTGAGCTCCGTTGATTGGATTTCTGGCCTGGCTCCCAGCTCCCCCACCACACCGCACATGCCCAGCTGCTGGTGGGAGAAGTCAAACCTCCAGCCAGCAGGGCCAGAAGGCTCTGAGTCTCAGTCTGGGTCTGTGACCCAGGGACCAGTCAGGCCACAAGTATTTACTAAGTGCTTTCTGGGGTCACTGTGCTGGGCACCCCAGAAAGGCAATATTACAGTTCCTGCCCTTCTAATGGAGGAGATAAGAAGCCAATAACTAGGTATAGGATGTGTGGAGAAGTAGCTTCCTGCTGTGAGCCCAAGGGACAGACATGCAAGATGAAATGTGTGGCTATTCCCTAGCATAGTACCCACAGACCTGGCTGTTCCAACTTTGCTCATCATGTCTGCACTGGGCTAAGCTCCACTCCTTCTTATGTTGCTTTGGGTGGACTCATCTCCCCAATGTGACTGTACTACACCCCCCCAAGAGTCTCTTTTGTCTTCTCTATTCCCCCACAGTCCCTAGCAAACATATGAGCAACCCCAAACTTGGGGGACCCAAAGGGTCACCAGAATTGCCAAGGGCCTTGATGTCAAGTGAGTTACATTCAGTTCCCTTTTACCTTGTAGGATGGGCTCTCCCCAGCTAGATTTTCAGCTTGGACAACGATGTAGGCGTGTAAGAAGTTGGAGGCAATCATATCGGGGACGAAGGGAGTGTTTTCTTCTTGGAAGATGATAGCCACTATGTCATTCCCAATATGTCTCTTTCTCTGGAGCTGAGCCAGAAGAAAGCAAGAGTCTTTGGCTGTTATTATGAGTCAGGAAAAAAGTAAAGGAAACAACCAAACAACCACCCTCTCCGTGACAGTGTCTTGACTGTTATCGGCAGGACTGTCATTCGTAGTTCTAATGGTTTTCAGTGGCAAGGGAGATGAATTTGGAGTCAGATGAGCCTGGGTTCAAATTCCACCACCTGTGTGATCATGGGCAAGTCACTTAAACTCCCAGCCCTCAGTGACCACATTTCTAACACATCAGGGTGAGGATGGGAGGCTGGACCAGATGAACTCCTTTCTAATTCTCTATCTTTTATCCAGTGGAAAGAGATGGGGTCAAAGGATCTGGGCTCAAGTCCTGCTTGTGCCCCTTAAAATCTGTGTAACTGAAGGCAAGCCACTTTGACCTGTCTCGTCCGTCACACCCTTATTTGTGAATGTTGGGGCTGAAAGGGATGTTTTTCAGCTCCAAGATTATGATCCTATAAATTAAACCAGAAGTTCCTTGAGGGCAAGAGTCATCTCTTAGCTAAAGGAGGGGGGAGAAAGGGAGCCAGCATTTATAAAGTACTTACCATGTACCCGGCACCATACTAAGTTCTTTATAACTATTATTACCTCATCGGATCCTCACAATAACCCTGGGAGGTAAGGGCTATTATTACCCCCATTTTACAGTTGAGGAAACTGAGGTGAACCGAGGTTAAGTGACTTGCTCAGGGTCACACAGCTAGTAAATATCAGAGGATGGATTTGAACTTAGTTCTTTCTGATTCCAGGCCCTAGGCTCTATTTACTATTCTATCTAGCTACATTCATTACACTTTGTATCTTCCCCTAGTAATGGGATCAGGCACTCCAGAAACACTCGTCAAATTTAATCAAATTATAAGTAAATCCCACTTTAATGTCTAGAAACCTTGATTGAACACACCTTGGTCAGCGGAGATGTTCCCTGAGGCTAATGGAAGGAGTCCCTAGTGCTTCGGGCTCCTCTGGGTTGTGATATTATTGATTGTGGGACTGAGTGTGCGTAAAACTCTCCTACAGAACCAATTAACTGGGGTGAATGGGGCACACTGGTCCGGGAAAGTCTTAATTAGCATCTCTGTGCTTGAGCCCCACGGCTCTGAAAGCCGGGGGAATGAGGGAGAGACGTGACTTTCTCGGGGGAAATTTCTTTCCCATCTTCCAAAGCAGCAAAAATTATAAAATAAGTCCTTGTAGAATTTGGCTAACAGGCAGCTTTCATACGATCAAAGATATAGAACTGAAAGGGACATCAGAGCTCAGTGAGTCTAATCCCATCATTTTACAGATGGGGAAGCTGAGGCCCAGAGAAACAAAATGTCTTGTCCAAGGTCACATAGCCAGTAAGTATCTGAGGGGTGGTTACTAAGTGTCTGGGTGGAAAAAAAAATGGGGAATGGTAACCCAAAGGAGGGGAGAAGGAATATGGAGGTGTACAGAAGAGGGATTTAGTAAACCAGGTGCCAGTCAGGGGTACAGAGAATAGGTTGTGTTGGTTGGAGGGGAAGGAACCCCAGTAGGGGATGATGGGAGAAGATTTGAAAGACGCAAAATGATGGAGGGCTTTTGTGTAGGTTGGCCTCTCTGTAAAGGGCTCTGGGGAGTGATTGTAGGTGAACCCCTGATGGAAAGACTTTGGAGGCAAGAACACTGAAGCTCACATTTGTTTTGGGGACACTTAGTATTGATTTGGGAGCCAAATCATTTTTTCTTGTGCCAGTTTTGGGTGACTGTATGTGTATGTTTTTCCCCGAGAGGAAGGTTGGCACTGTGGTTGCATTTCTACATCTGTGCTCACTCCCTGGGCTCCCTGTTCTGGAATGCCATCACTGGCATGAAGACAAATGGTGCCAAGGTTGAGCAGAGGCCTGCTGGCTCTCTCAGAAACTGACAAGGAGTACAAGGCCAAGAGCTGCAGGAGTACTGGAGAGATGGTTAGGGAGGAAGCTGCCAGTCTGGGCCCCTGTTAGGACATAGGCAGAGTCATCACGGGACTGAAGGAAGAATTTTGACAGGAGTCAAAATATAGGAAAGCCTGAAGGTGTGGTGTGGTGTGGTATGGTGTGGTATGGTGTGGTATGGTGTGGTATGGTGTGGTATGGTGTGGTGTGGTGTGGTGTGGTGTGGTGTGGTAAGTCTTAGGGTCTTGAAAGCAAAGATCATGCCTCAGCTTCTCCAGGTAAGGAGAATGCCGAATCCATTGGTTTCACTACCATTTACAATAGTGGTTACTATGATTTGGTGAATTTATTAAATGCTTGCTGTATACAATGTACTTTTCTTTTTATATATACAAATTGGAATGTTCCTGTGAGATAGGAAAAGCTCAGGACTGAAGACACTGCCCTAGGTAATTGGAGCAGGGCATGTAGTCGGATGGAAAAAAGACTGGATGAGGTATCAGGGAATTTGGATTGTAGCCTTGGCTCTCCCTCCCCAATGAGGCAATACCCACAGAGGGGAGAGCTCTGGATGTAGAGTCGGGGGACCTGGATTGAAACACCAATCCTGCTAGTTACCATCTATGTGGCTTTGGAAAAATCACCCAACCTCTCTGGGCCTCAGTTTCCTCCTGTGTAGAATGAGACAGTTGGACAAGATGACCTCTGAGGTCCTCTAAAGTTCCAAATCTATGACTCTGTGACTTCCAAGGTCTTTGCCAGCCTGAAATCTGTAGTGTTACCTTGCTTTCCTGGTCCTCACTTTCCTCACTGTTACAAACTGAGGATAAGAATATCTGCTCTGTACTATGGGCAACAAATGGGACCACATATAGGAAAGTACTTTGGACAGAACAAAGGGCTGTATAAATGGGACTCATTAATTAATCTAGGTAATGGGATCGGTGGGCCCCTTTCCAAGGTCAGTCCCAGCCCCCAGTCCTCATTCATACACCTCCTTCACCTGGAGTGCCCCCTCTCCAAACCAGGTTACCTGTTGGGCGTCACCTTCAGTAAATGGCAGCTTTGTGGAGACATGAAACATGATCTCCCTGTCCCGGAATACAGTGTACACTGATTCCAACCCAGTCTGGCCATGGGTCACATCCAGGCCACCTCGAAAACTGCCAATAAAAGAGGGCAGGGGAGAGAAGCAGAGAATGAACAGCAGAAAGTCCATCAGAGGGAACCTGACCACCTGTACAATGCCCCTGAGACAGAGGCACATAGGGCACTGAATGGGGGGAGGGGCAGAAAGATCTGAGTTCAAATCCCACATCAGAGTAGCTGTGTGTCCCTAGGGAAATTACCTAACATCTCTGTGCCTCGGTTTGTTCATATATAAATGAGGTGGTCAGACTTGACAGCTTCTATTTCTAAATCTATGTTCCTATGATCCAGAGCTGGGGCACAGGTGGAGGGGGTAGGGAAAAGGAAAAGACAAGATGTCAGCATGGGAAGAGAGGAGATGGCAGAGGACGAGAATAAGGAAAGGAAGGAGGCAAAAAAAGGTAGGGAAAGGGAGAATTGTGAAAGCAAGACAAGGGGAGAGGAGAGGAGAGGAGATGAAAGGGGAGTAAGGACAGGGCAAAGAGGGAGACAAGAGAGAGGGATAAGTACAATAAGGCCAGACGGGAGACATATGGGGGAAAGGAGAACATGGGAAAAGAAAGGGAGAGACAAAAAAGAATAAGGCAAGGAAGAGAGGAAATGTTTACAGATTTGTAAATTTGAAAAAAGAAGAGACTCTACAGGTCAAGTCCAATCCTTTTATTTATAGATGGGGAAACTGAGGCACAGAGAAGTAAAGAGACATAAGCTAGTAAGTGACAGGGTGACATAAGCTAGTAAGTATTTGAGGCATAATTTGAACTCAGGACTTCCTGATATTAAGTCTCGAACTCTATCCTTTACACGGAGAGCAAGAGGAGGGTAAAGAAGGCAGAGATGGAGAGGGAGACAAACCATGAAAGAAGGGAAAAGATGATAGGATCCTGGATCTCAGGGCTAGAATGAAGTTTAGAGATCAAGTTCAACACCCCCAACCTTAGCCCTCCATTTTGAAGATGAGTAAACTGAGGCACAGACAGGTTAAGTGACTTGCCCAGAGTCACATAAAAACCTATTTGAGGGGCAGCTGGATGGCACAGTGGATAGAGCACCAGGACTGCTGTCAGGAAGACCCGAGTTTGAATCCAGCCTCAGACACTTACTAGTTGTATGACCCTGGGCAAGTCACTTAACCTTGTTTGCCTCAATTTCCTCATCTGCAAAATGAGCTGGAGAAGGAACTGACAAACCACTCCAGTATCTCTGTCAAGAAAATCCTAAATGAGGTCATGAAGAGTCAAGACACCATTGAAAAAATGACTGAACAGCAACAATGAATACCTTCCTTTACCCTCACAGGCATACGGTATTAGAACAAACCAGCAAAACCTATTTGAACTCAGGTCTTCTGGACACTTAGTGTCTAAGGCCCCCATCTACTATGCCACAAATAAATGAAACGAGAAGAGAGGAAGATGATATAAAGAGAAGGAGGAGAAGAGGGTGAGGAAAGGGGAGAGAAGAGAAAAGGGATGAGAGAAGGAAGAGGTGAGTGTGGAAGAGGGAAGAATGGGAAGGGAGGGCAAGAGAGGTGGAAGGAAAAGAAAGGGAAGGGAAAGGAAAAGGAGGGAGACAAGGAGGGGCAAAAGGATGGGAGAAGAGATAGGAAGAAGGAGAGAGGAACAGAGCAGTTGGAATTCATTTCGTGGGGAAAACCAGATGGGAAGTATCTTTAGAGCAGATCTATCCCAGACTTGCAGAAATTCTAGCAATAAATTAGTTATTTAAAAATACAAAAATTCTTTTTCAAGATTTAGGGTATAGCTATATGATACTGTCCACCCATCTGGATATCTGCAGGCTTAAACATGTGGGTACTTGTAGACTCCCTGCCAAAAGCAGAGCCAAGTGCTTATCCTAGAGACTGGGTAGATCTCTGATATGGCCCCCACCTTCTGGAACCAAGAAGTCCTGAGTTCAAGTGCTACTGTACACACTTATTAGCTGTGTAATCCTAGCCAAGTCACTTAACCATTTGGTGCCTTGATCTTCTCATCTATAAAATGGGGTTAATTATAGCACCTGCCCTCATAGGGTTGTTGTAAGGATCAAATTAACTCATTAACATGCGAAGAACTCTGCCAACCTTACTGTTGTTTTTCTTGAAGAGGATAATGACATCAGGGAGGTGATGCCATGATATGCAGGTGAACTGGATTTAGGTGAGAGAAGGCTCTGCAAAGTCATCAGCCTCACTCTCTCCTCCAGAGCCATCTGGGTTCAGTGGCAAGTATAGATCAGTACAACTGGAGATGGCCCCAGATGCAGTGGGAGACCTTGGTCTTTTTAAGTTAAGGTCTTTCCCAGGTCTGAGCTTGTCTGAGGCAATGTCCATTCAATGATTAAGGCAAGGTAAGAAAAGAGGCAAAGAAAGGTCTCTTTTATCTAGTCCCCCCCCCCAAAAATCAATTTGGGTCTGGCCAAAACAGAAACAATTGCTATTTACATTCACTGTGAGCCATCAGAACCCAAACAATGACCAAGTGAAGCTTGGGTTGGGACCTATTGTTGGCCAATGAATGAGAACCAGAGTGATTTGGGTTTAAGGCATGGTCCTTAAAAAAGAAATCTAGTCGGCAAACCCCAAGATATCTTGTGAGTTTTCAGCAATGAAAATTTATATTTCTTTGGATGGAGCACTTGCAGGTACCCTAAAGCATTATAAAAATGCTAATTATTATCATCATCATTCAACATAGGGAGTAATATGGAAATTCCATTCTCTGACACCAAGAAAAATTAGGGAGTATTAGGCTAGGGCTACATGTCTGTCTGTAGTGGGAATGGGGAGCACAGTAGGGCTTTAGGCAGATGTTGATTTCTTGGAGAAAATGCAATACAACTTGACCTGGGCTCTTGATCTTCTAGCTCTGAGGAATGAGGCTGAGAAAGGAAATGGTGCGTCTGGTGGAGGGAAAGAACACCAGCTTGAGTGTCAGGAGATCTGGGTGTTGGTGCTGCCACTAACCGGCCAAGTTACTTTGCTTCCCTGACTCAGTTTCCTCATCTGTTGGACCAGAAGACCTTGGAGGTCCTTACCAGCTCCGATGGTCTATGATTCTTTGCTCTAGGAGAGTCATTGTATTGTACTTCATGGTGTCTCCCTTGGTAGCTCCTTGAGAGGAAGGATTGTTTCACACTTGTCTACACCTCCCTGGTACATGGCACACAGTAGGTGCTTTAAAAATGTTTACTGCTAGATTGACTGAACATCAATGAACCTCAACAATGTATTGATGGAGGGAGGTTCTATACCTCCCTCTATACCAAGGAGTTTCCCACCTTGATGACATAATAGGCTTAGCTTGCTTTGTGTGCAGTGTTTATTTGACCATAAGCTCCTTGAGGGCAGGGACTGTCTCCAGACTCTTTGATTCCCAGCACTGAGCACCAGTACATAGTAGGCACTTAATAAACATTTACTGATTGATTGATTAAAATATTGAGTAGGTAGAATGTTTTCTTGAGTCTCTATTTTTGAAAATAATCTGTGCATTATTAATATTAATTGTTGGTTAGAAGTTCGACAGAATTAAGAGTTCCTTTACCACTAGCTCTATTTCCTTTTCTGAGCCTAGATTACATAAGATTGCTAGTCAGCCTTCTGTTAGTTTGAAGACTTTATATTTTATATAGAACTTCTATTATGTATGTAATATGTGAAACATCTTTGTATATATTTATACATATATTTATTATATATTAAATATATTTTATATTTATTGGCATTTTTTAAGGCTTAGCTTCTATTTTGTATTCTCCAAAGGTCTAGAGCTGGTAGGGATCACTGAAGTCTTCTAATCTCATTTCTCTGATTTAACAGATGAGGAAATTGAGGCCCAGGGAAAGGAAGAGAAGTGGTTTATCCATAGTCACACAGGTAAAGTATCAGGTGGGATTTGAACACAGGTCCCCTGACCCCAAGGCCAGTGTAATTTCCTCTATATCCCAACAAGATTTCTTAAGGCAGTACCATCTTACAGTTCGATTCCTCAAACTCACAACTGGGTTCATTTGATACAGTGGGGAAGCTTGCAGACCTCTTTAAGGACTGGATCAAACATCAGCCCAGGAGCTATGTGCCACCCAGAAAGCAGATCAGCCAAATCAACCAAGTTTGGGGGCCCTCTCTAAAGCCAACTTTTGCCAAGAAAAATAGTTTTAAACCCAAATCTGTTTAGCTTGGTTGATATTTGAGGTCAAATTCCAATGCTGGATTGGGTTAGGAAGCCCTGGGCCATGGGTTTCCCAAGCTGTGTCTTAAACACCCAGATATAAGCCAAAGGTGCGTTGGATTCAGGTGGGGCCTTCTCTAATCTTCTACAAGTCTATGTCAAAGGGAACCAAGCAGTCCTATTTATTAAAATGTATGCCCCAAAACCCACATATTGAGGCGTAGCTAGAATGTAATGGAATACTATTTTTGATAAATAATAAGGAAGATGAGATGACTTCATAGAAGCATGGGAAGATTTATATGAATGGATTCAGAGTGAAGTAGGAAGAATCAGGAAAACAATGTACACCATGACTATGACAATTAAATGGAAAGAACAAAAAAAAAGAGAATTGAACTCTGTGTGATTATGATTAAGCCTAGGTCCCAAGAAGGGATTAGAAACTGGACCTTTTTTTTTCCTTTGTAGAGGTGGGGGATGATGGGTGTGGAGTAAGGCATACACTGTCAGATTTGGTAAATATATACTGATTAATTTTATTGAATTGCTTTTTTCCTCTTTTTAAAATTTGTTGTTACACGAGTCAGCTCTCTGGGGAGGGATCTAATGGGGAGTGAAGGGGATATAAAACCAAATGAGATAAATAAAAATAAAAGAAAACATACCCTTTAAAATCCTGTAGTGTGATGGTGTCTCCCAGTAGACTCAAGAATTCCTTGAAGGCTGGGCTCTCTTCATTGTTCCCAAACAGCTCCTCCTCTAGCGTCTGGGAAAAAAAAACATTAAAAAGGAGGAAAGCATTGTTTCCATGGGAAGGAGGAGAGAAAATGGTTCTGTGGGTGTCAAGGAGATACCCAGATTCATCTCTTTGTTCTCTCCCCCCAAAACAATCTCTGAGTTTCCTTCCAACTTGAAGCCCACGAAGGTGAAACATTTCCACAATTTAGACGTTGCCCATCAGGGAAATCTGCTTGCCTTATAGTAGGTTGTTTAAAAAATGCTTGTTGATCTGAATTACACCAAGTTGACTCAGTTGACACCTTTACTTATTCCTTGGCTCCTAATTAGGGAGGCAGCGTGATGTGGAGAACAGGGAGTCAGTTAGGATACCTCCTTTGGTCATCACAGTCTCTCCAGGGACCAGACCTGTGACCTGAGACTTCCCTCTCCACTCCCTCCCCACTGCTAGAAAGAAGCAAAAGGGTACAGGAGGGATGGTGAAAACAGCATTGGCCCTAGAGTCAGATGACCTGAGTTCAAGTCCTACTAGTTATACTGTTACCCCAGAGAAGGTCCTTAAACTCTCTGGGCCTCTATAAAATGAGAGAAGGTTGAGTTAGATGATCTCTGGGGTCCCCTTCTGCTCTAAGTTCCAAGAATCTCTGACTTGGGGGGAATGTGGATGATTTCATGCCATCCTATCCCACTCCTGGGGAAAATGACATTAAATCTGTGTCCTAAAAGTCCCTGGCTCAGGAGCGTCATACTTCTATACAGAGGAATAGTAAAGAGCTTTAATATAGCAGATCCTCCTGTCAAACTTCCCTAGGCAGCTGGTTTTCAAAGCAACAATCTGCATATATATATATATATATATATATATATATATATTTTAAAAAGGCTTTTATCTTCTTGTTCCTTTTCCCAACAGGATCAGATACATGAACAACACCCACTTGCTTGCTCTCAGAGGTGTTTGGTTAATGGTAAATAATTACAACCCTGCTGGAACATTGGATTCTAATCACCTTATGAGATCGGCATCAGCGTATTTCTGAAAAAAACTACTTTCATTACGGGGTTTGCATTAGTAGAGCTGTACCCAATAAAAATGCAATATGGGAAAATAATTAGAGAGCCTCCCTGAATAATCTTCACTAAATTATAAGATTCATCTGTATTGGGCTTTCAGATCCTAAAGTCTTGGCTTAATTAGAGTGTTTTTAAGCGAACACATGTCTCTTGTGGTCTAATCTTCAGATGAGGATATTAACTATTATTTGGCCAAGAAAAAATAAAACACCTACCAGCATGCAGAGAAAAGTCCTGCTTTCCTTTGTAGAGGGAGACCACAATGCCACAGAGCTAGAGCCAAAAGGGACTTTGGGGGTTATTGAGTCCGGTGTCTTTATTTTACAGATGAGGAAATGGAGGACCCAAGAATTTAAGTGACTTGTCTAAGAAAATGGCTGGGGAGAGGAGAGGGAGTGGTGTTGGGGGGTTATGGGACCTCTTAGTCCTGTGGGCAGTTATCTTCTATTTAAGCCCAAGCCCTCACCCTTTTCCTCCCCTTTTCTCCCCTTCCTCCCTTTCTCCCTACCCCCCTTCCTTCTTCTTTCCTTTCCTTCCTTTCCTTCCTTCCTTCCTTCCTTCCTTCCTTCCTTCCTTCCTTCCTTCCTTCCTTCCTTCCTTCCTTCCTTCTTTCCTTCCTCTCTCCCTTCCTTCCACATGTACTAAGTTGAAAAAACAACCCAGTCCCTACCCTCAAGGAGCTGGCAATTCAATAGAGAAAAAGACTTGTATATGTAGGTGAACAGCTACATTCCTATGAATCATAGGAGAGGTTTTTGGACCTATAGTCCCTATGTTAGGAGAGGCACTGTGACTTAGTGAGCAGAGAACTGGTCTTAGCTTCAGGAGGATCTGGGTTCATGTCCCATCTGCCTGTGCCACATCCTGGCTAGGTGACCCTGAGCAATTCACCCTCTCAGTGCCCCAAGGCAACTCTCTAAATTCAGTTCTAAATCGTGAGGCTCACATGAGGTAATGCATGATAAACCTTTAGCAAACCTTCAAGTCTGGCAGCCAGTCAGCCAACTTCAGATCCTCACAATAAACCTGGTAGGTAGAAGCTATTATTATTATCCCCATTTTACAGACAAGCAGCCTGAGGTTCAGTCATTTGCCAATGGTCACAGAGGTGGTGAGTGGTAGTAGGAGGATTTCAACGCATGACTCTCCTGACTCCCAGGTCTGCATTTCCTCTACTTTACCAGACTCTGAAGAGGGCTATAGGAGACATCCAAAGGGAGGGAATGAGAGAAAGAAGAGCTTGTTTTTGCCTGGGAAGGGCTGTGTCTACCAGAGTAGGGATGGGGTCATGCTGACTCATCCACACTCTGGAACCCAGTTTGCCTCTGGTTCCATGGTTCACATGGCACGATCAGATGGCTGAGCAGGGTTAGGGTGTCCACAGTGGGCCAAGGAACAGCTGCTGTTTCTCTATTTAAAGCTAAATGGCAGCCACCTGGGGCCCAGGCACTATTAGCATTGCAGAGAAAAGCTGGCCTCCTTTTGGTATCCTGTCCACACTCTGAATGTGACCTTCATGGGAGGAGTGTTTAAGAAGTAAAAGCACAGGGCAGGCTCTCTTAGGTTCTGTAGTAGAATTCAGTTCAATTCAATGATGACTTATTAAGCATCTACTTGGTACCATGGATGAAAGCAATGACTCTTTTATTAGAGGACCTGGATTCAAATCCTGCCTCTCATGCTGCCTCTTTGACCTTGATCAAGTCCTCCTGTCCAAGGACTTTTTGTGATTTCCCCTATCCACTATGCCACACTGCCCCTATTTCCAAGTATCCTTGTGTTGGGTATAATAGGGAAACTAAGTACAGAATCAAAGGTCTATAGAATTTAGAGTAGGAAGGACTCCTAGAGACCAGGTGAGGAAACTGAGGCGTGATTGGCAGAATCCCCCAGGAGCTGTTTTAACGTGGCCAGTTTCACTTTCTAATTTATAAAAAAAGAAAGGGTTAGACTCGATAGTCTCTGAGGTTCCTTCTTTACTAAATCTTTGGTCAAGTTGTTTCCTTTCCTTGGGTCTCAGTTTCCTCATCTGTAAAATGAAGAGGTTAGACAAAGTAGTTTCTGAGGTCTCTCTAAATGTGCAGTCCCAGAGTCCTCTGTCTATGGCACACTTTTGGTACTGGGAATAGAACGATGAAAAGCCACTTTGTCTCCAGTTTCAAAGTGTTTCAGTAGCAGAGTGGATAAGACAGATACACAAATAGTTATGGTACCAGGGAGACTGGGATGGGGGCAAAGATAGGGCAAGATAAAAGGACCCTTGAGAAGTTTGAGGGGGACAACAACACCGAGGGTGGGGGTAGATCTAAGAAGGTTCCATGGAGGAAGTGGAGATGAACTTTGAGAGGAAAGATTTTCCACAGGTGAGACCAAAAGAGGCAGCGTATTTCAGACCTTTGGGAAAGCATAGAGTGGGATCAGGAACAGCCAGTCAGCCAGTTTGGCTTTAACATAGTGTGCATGAAAGAGAAGAGAGGGAAGTGAGGCTGGAAAGGTCAGATGGAAAGGATGGATGCCATACTTCATACATGACCTGTCATCTCCTGACTGCATTTGCATCTGCTGGTCCTCCCACCAGAAATGCTGCTCCACTTCTTGGCTTCTTTGCAGCTCAAATTCCAACTTCTGTATGAGTCTTTCCCAGTCCCCCTCACCTGCCATTGCTAGTGCCCTCTCCCTGAGATCACCCCCAATTTACCCTGTCTGTATCTTGTATATACACAGTTATTTTCATCTTGCCTCTCCCAGTAGAATAAGAACCCCTTGAAGGCAGGACTATGTTTTTGTCTTTCTTGTATCCTCCAGAACTTGGCACAATGCCCAGCCCAGTAATGAAAGCTTGCTGACCTGATAGAACTTGATACAATGAGGCCCCAGTGGGGTTGTGTTGACTAGCCCACAATCCTTAGCTTACCTGGCGGGCTTTTTGATAAATGACACCAAACTTGAATGTGTTGTTGACTTCGTGCTCATCATAGGACACAATCATTTGGGATGCCTGGAGGAGAGGGAGAGGAAAGGAATCAAAGTGATTGCCATGTTGGGAGTGAGGGAAGCAGGGTCATCTCTGAAACAAAATCCTGTCAATGGAAGAAAAATTCCACATGAGGGAAATGGATACCAGACAGACTAGTCAAGACAACATGTCTAGATAAAGAAATGGTGAGAGGGAAAGCTGTTCCCAGACCAGACACTTAGTCATTGAGATCCCAAGTGTCTTAGCTCTTTCTCCAAATCCGGATTGTAGGTCATTTAGAGTAGGAAAGGGTCTTAGAAGTCAGTCCAACCCCTTCTTTTTTAGAGATGAGAGAAATGAAGCAGACAGGCTAGGGACCTTGCCCAGTGTCATAGGACTTGTAAGGATCTGAAGTAGGATTGGAATCTAGGTCTTTCTCAATCCAAGTCTCTATCCACTATGCAACACTGTCCCTGCTTCCAAGTGTCCTTGCATTGGGTATAATGGGGAAACCAAGAATTGAATCACAGAACTATAGAATTTAGAGTAGGAGGGGCCCCTACAGATCCTCTGGTAAAAATCAGGTGAAGAAACTGAGACCTGATTGGCAGAATCCCCCAGGAGCTGTTTGAACATGTCCAAAAATGATAGGGCTAGCTCAATCCCCAAGATCTCTTCCTAGCTAAAAAGGAGATGATTCTAGCTACAATTTGGAATCAGCACACGAGTGAACTGATGTATACATAGGGGCTGTCTCAAAGAGGACCATGACATCCAAGAAATGATGACCTGACTTGCAATTGACTTTGATTTGAGTGAGGGAGGGCTGTGCAAAGTCACCAGCCCCACTTTCTCCTCTGGGGGTTCCAGTGTGCTCAAAACCATCTACTCACCAATCCTCTAACCTTGATCTCATCATTGATTTGTTTAGAAAGCTTTTCTTCTTTGATAACCCAAAGGCATGCTCCAGTCTAGCCCTAGCCAAAGAATGACCAGTTCTAAATTAGGGATATATTCTTGTCTTTTTGTCTATCTGTCTAGATGCTACCCCAGGTCCCTCAAGAACATAAAGGCCTTCAGGAAAGGATGGTTTTATCTTGATTTTTATCTCCTCAGCAGTAGTACAGTGCCGGGCACATAGTAAGCTCTCAATAGCCATCTATTGGTTGATTAATTTATATCAAATCACGTCTCGAACTAGAAGGGGCCTTAAAGGCCACCTAGTCCAACCATCTCATTTTGGGGATGCGGAAACTGAGTCACAGGCAGGTGGGGGACTTGTCCAAACATCAGAGGTAGGATTTAAATTCATAGGCTCTTTTGTAAACTTCCACCGTGCCATGATAACGCCTTTCCTCTATCTATGAATCTATCTTATCTATCTATTCATCCACCCATGCATCCATCCATCCGTCCGACTGTGTGTCTGTCCTGCCATCTGTCTATCTATCCATCCACACATCTATTCATCTATCTGCCTATCTATCTATGCATCCATCTCTCTCTATCCATCCATCCATCTGCCTATATACTTATCTATTTGCCTATTCATCTATCTACCTACCTACCTACCTATCTATCTATCTATCTATCTATCTATCTATCTATCTATCTATCTATCTATCTATCTATCTATCCATCCACCCATCCATCAGCCTATATGTCAATCTCATGCCAGCCTACCATAGGGGATAAGGAGCTGGGCTTAGAGCCAGGCAGACGTGTTCAAGTCCCACTTCTCATGCATCTTGGCTGGATGATCCTAAGCAGGTCTCTGAGCCTCTTAGTGCCCTGGGTAGCTCTGTGATTTTGTCTTAGAGTTGGTGCTGATATGCATTGATAGAGGAAGCTTCTTTGCCAAGATCTTCCCCATTTTAGGGAAATCCTAGGTCTGGACAAATGGGAAGTGTTTGCATATGTGTGTATGGTCAGTGATGCTGAGCGGAGACGCAACTGATGATTAGCCAAGGAATCGGCGCTGCACAGCTTGGGGGTCCCTGCCAGATCTGCTCCCCACTGCCTGGCAGATGAGCGGCTGCAGCCCCACTTCTCTGGTCCCTTTACTGGCTCCTCAGCAGATCTCATTTGCATCAAACACTGCTTCTTACTGATCCTCCGGTGCTGTGTGCTCCCTTTAGTCCCTCGGATCCGACACAAACCTTGAGCTCTCCTAAGAGTCTAAGGGCTTGGCTGGAGCCTGGGAAGCTCAGCCTCTCCCCAGCCTCTCCCCCAGGGTTGGCAGGTTTCTAGATGGGGATGGTTGCCGTGGGATTTTGTTTTCCCCTGAGACAATTCCTGGGCCACATCTAATTAGCCTGGTCTGCTCTGCCTGTAGCTGAGGCTTATGGTTTTTATTTTATTGTTGTTTTCTCAGACCTGAATTGAGGTCAAGAACAGGCCATGTCCTAAGGAAACCAACTTCTATCCTCATGTATAACTGGCCTCTGGTTTATTAGCCGGAGCTGGAGAAAGGTTTGGAGAGCATCAGCATTAGCCCCTGAGGTCATTTCTGGAACTTCAATTTAAAAAAACCCCACAAAACTGTTTCATGTGCCATGTGAAACACTGCGGTGATTCTCAGCCCTGATGGTCACCCTGAGGGCATAGGGGGAGCATGGGGGAGGTGGACAGGAGCTATTGCTTATCTACCCAAGCAGCAATTTGTTTCAGGATATCAAGCCGAATGTTGTCTGTGCCATTTGGGATCAACACCCAGTTTTTCTGTTGTCCTCACTCCAACACCTGATCACTGAAGACATGATGTAGTAGAAGGAACATTGAACCAGGATTCTAGAGCTCTGGGTTCTAATCCAGAATCTTCCATCACTGACTCAGTTTGTGACCTTGGGCCAATAATTTCCCTTCTCTGGGACTCAGTTTCCCCTTCTATAAAATGAGGGGGTTGGACAAGATTGGTAGTTTTTTTTGCTCCCAGGCCAATACTACTCTCTATGATGAATTTCAGAAAGCTACAGGATTGTTAGAGATTCATTTGCTTGTGATTCTAAACTCCACACAACTCAGGGAGCAGCTTGAGCAGCTTGGGGCCCACTGGTGTATTGTGACATACCTTTTGAGGGCCACTAGACTACCTGATCACAAGGGTCCCTCCCCTTCCATCTGGGGCAGCCTATGAGACGGCATGCTATTCACCTTTCCCCTGACACTAGGCATATGAGAAGTGATCCATTCAGAGACTGGGGCCTAGAGCTGGACTATTATTCACAGACCAGCAGTGTGAGCCACAAGGACTGAGATGATTTTTAATGGTTATCACAATAAAGAGAGGGTTAGTGGTACAAAAAAATAGAGGGCCAGTCTCAGAATTAGGACTGACGTGCACTGACCATGCATCCCTGGCCAACTCAGTACCAGAGGCAGCTCTCTAAAAGACCAGAAGTGGCAGACAAGGTGCTGACCTGGATGGCTGGAAAGCTTTTTCTCACTGGGAGTTACCAAAATCAATGAAATTTCAAGTCAAGTCCCTTCCCCACCACCAAGAAAAAAAATCACAATGAATAAGAACAACAAGAAGAAAATCTTCCTAGGCTGGGATGGAGAGAGCTTCTGGCCAGTAGGTGGTAGTGACCTCAAATCATTAGAATCCCCTATTTCTAGGGGATGTTGTCCTGAAGGAAAGAGGGGACATTTGCAGGTAGGGCTTCATGGGCATGGAAGGTGTTGCCACAGGTATTCTCACCTTGGGGTACAGGATGGGATTGAATTTGAGTCCCACAGCATCATCACAGAAAGCCTGCAGAGAAAAAAAGCTCAGGCTTTAGTGATCAACTTTCTCTTCCCCTTCATACACACACACACACACACACACACACACACACACACACACACACACACACACACACACACACACACACACACACACACCATTCCTTTTTTCTCTGAGAGAAAAGAGACCATTTCCCAAATGATCATGGAATATCCTTTTTACTATCTGAGATCTGCAAAACGGACTCTCCTCCAATTTCATAAATACTTGGTGAGGAAAGGAAAGGCCTATTAGGTCTTCCCCACCCCAAGATCTCTGTTTCCACCCACCCACTCACATACGCTTTATTCCTTCCCTAACATCCATGGCTGTTTAATTGACTCTCTCACAACCCAGATTATTCCATGGACACCATCTTTCAGCAAGCAATCCCCTAGCAATGGTGTGTTCATCCTCCGTTGCTGAAGAAGACCATGCCATCAGAGAAATAATGACATGACTTGTGCTTGACTTTGTTTTGAGTGAGGGAGAGCTATGCAGGTCACCAGCCTCACTTCTCCTCCAGAGTTATCTGAATGCAGTGACCAGATATTCATCAGGATGACTGGAGATGACCCAGGATGAGGCAATTGGGGTTAAGTGACTTGTCCAAGGTCACACAGCTAGTGAGTGTCAAGTGTCTGAGGTGAAATTTGAACTCAGGTCCTCCTGACTCCTGCTCTGATGCTGTATCCACTGCACCACCTAGCTACCCACCCCCTAGATGACCTTATTTAGGAAGAGAGACATTGGGAATCCACAGGACCTGTTAGAAAATTCTGCAGAGGACCAGAGAACATGGCTGAATGTGGAAGGAGGAGAGTAGAGCTTGTCTAGAAATGAAAAAGAGAGAGAAATCTGCTGTTTTCTAGGAAAGTGCTGTGGTTGTTCCAACCATCGGCCATATTCCTTAGGGCTGAGTTCATCCTCTGCAGTTAATGCAGACCCTTTCCCCAGATCTCCTATAGTGCCTCTCTACTGGAGCCCAGGAATGGGAAAGCACAAATGGCATTTATTTCTGAGTCTCTTCTGGGCGTTGATGGCTTCTCAGGGGGGAAAGGGCAGCTTGATGGCTTGCTGTTTTCCAAGCTTATCTCCCATTTTCCATTTGACAATTCTCCACT
This sequence comes from Notamacropus eugenii, assembly GCF_028372415.1. NCBI lineage: Eukaryota > Metazoa > Chordata > Mammalia > Diprotodontia > Macropodidae > Notamacropus > Notamacropus eugenii. The sequence goes on along the minus strand of NC_092873.1, from coordinate 41,026,223 downwards.
CCAGCAAGGTCTAACTCATTATGGCCCCCAGAATACGTCTCATACAGGCAGCCACAGGGTAAGGCCAGTCTGAGGCAAGGCTATGCTCTATGCCAAGGGGAATTTGGCGGGGCCTGAGAGGCTTGCCTTCCTACCCTCACCCTATGGTTGTGAGTCTGGAATGGCCCTCTATTGTTACCTAGCCCCAAGTCCACTCACTAGAGCTATAACCAGGAATTTTTGTCCCTGGGCAAGTAGCCCAAATGGTGCTTTATTTGGAGATTTGGGGGGAGAAGTAGAGACTCAGAGACATTGCCATGAGCCTGCTGCTTGGGGAGAGTCTGGTCCAGAAACAGGGCAGAGTAGGGGAAGAAATACATTTCACTGCACAATGTGAGGTCTACTCTATGGGGAACAGTAATATTGTAACAGTAAGTTGGCTGGGACCACCTCATCCAGCCTATCTGTGGTTTTCTATCTTAGGTAATAATTCTGATTATCTAGGAGTTACTCTTTTTTGTTTCTATGCTGCCAATGGGCCAAAAGTACTGTCAGTGTCCTTTATATAGCACCTTTCAAAATAGGTGTCCTAGGACCAAGCCCTTATTGTCCCACTCTAGTTAGAGCTCTGGCTCTGACAGCCATGAAGTCAGGCATCAGCAGAACTTTGGTGGCACCCATGGCAGGCATGTGAACCCCACAACTAGCCACCCTTTTTCCTAGAGTGGCCAAAGTTTCCCAGAGAGGTCTGTTTTTGTTGGTTTACCTTTGCAATTTGAGGGATGCTGGGGAGCTTGCTGAGTCCAGCCAGGGGGATCCGCTCATGAACTGTTTTCACTTTGGACCTAAGGGAAGATGACCACACAGTGAGACACAGTGACTAGGGGGGTTCAGGGGCAGAGGAAGAGAGAAGAGCACCTAATTTCATATCCTAATTGTATTTGGATTTGGGGCAGTTAGGTGGCATCATAGTGAACAGAGCACTGGGCTTAGAATTAGGAAAACTCATCTTCCTGAGTTCAAATCCAGCCTCAGACACTTAATTAGATGCATAACCCTGGGAAAGTCACTTCATCCTGTTTGCCTCAGTTTCCTCATCTGTAAAATGATCTGGAGAAGGAAATGGTGAACTACTCCTGTACCTTTGCCAAGAAAACCCCAGATGGGGTCACAGAGAGTCAGACATGACTGAAACAACTGAACAACAACATTTAGGTTTTAACAACCAGATTTTTATACAACAAATTTCTCTGACGCTCATTAGCTATGTGATCTCCCCAGGACTCAGTTTTCCCCTCTGTAAAATGAAAAGATTGGATCATTATGTTCTCTGTCATTCCTTTCAGCCCTAGATGTATGATTTATAATCCTATGAATCCTACTATAAATGCTTCAGGGAGCGGGCTATTTAAAGAATCCCTGTGGGATGAATCATTCCATAATGCAAACAACTTCCTTCATATCCATCTGTTGGGCAAGTCTGGGTATCCAGGTGTACCCTGCCTCTGAGCAAACCCAGTATCTGGAGGGCTTTACATAGCTACAGAACAGGGCCAGCCTTGACATGAAAGGCTCACCAGAGAGACAGGACAGTAGAACTGGAAGGGTTGTCAGGAACTTCCCCTCATTTTACAATAGGGAAACTGAGGCCCCAGAGAGAACCAGTGATTAGTCATGTAAGGGAATGGCCATGCCAGGACCAGAATGAACGTTCTGACTCTCTGCCTGCTGCTTTCTCCACTATAAATTAGGCAAGAAGGGGGGGGGGTGATTATTCTCTTTACAACTGAATCCCCCCAAAGGACCTCTTTAGAGACCAAGTGCCCTTCAAACATGTAAAATCAAATTCTTTTCACAGATCTTAGAGGAGCTATGGGCAGCACTCCTTAAACCCACAGTTAGTTCCAGGTGGTCACATCAGCACCATGACTGGGGCATGCCATGTAGAGGCGCCCAGCAGACCCCCGTTGGGAGCTCAATGTTCCCTACGTTGGCGGGTTGCTTAGGGCTAGAAGGGACCTCAAAGGATTTCATAGTTAAAGAAATCTGGGCCCCAAGAGGTCAATGACTCACTCAGGATTGCTTGGGTGTATTTCTTCTGCTTGCCTCCACAGCCCTTGTTGGGGCAGAGGCAGGATGGAGGAGCCCCATGCCCCTACTATTTGCTCTGAGCTTGGAAAGACACCCCCAAGAAATGCCTTTGGGAACATTACCATATTTCAGATGCAGTGCATAATAACAATAAATAGAATTTATATGGACAACTAGATGGCGTCACAGGAGGGCTTGAGTTCAGATCTAACCTCTGACACTTACTAGCTGTGTGACCCTGGGCAAGTCACTTAACCCTGTCTGCCTCAGTTTCCTCATCTGTAAAATGAGTTGAAGAAGGAAATGGCAAGCCACTCCAGTATCTTTGCAAAGAAAACCCCAAATGGGGGCACATTTATATAGTGCATTCAGATTTACAGAAAGCTTTCCACACATCTTAAGAGGGAGGTATAATTATGCCCATTTTACAGAGAAGTGAACTGAGCTTCAGAGACGTTAAAGTTGTCACACTGCTAGTAAAAGTCAGAGGCCCCCTAGACCTTAAACCAAGGTCCTATATTCTATCTACTATGCAATGCTGCTGCTTAAATACATTCAAATGTCACACAATCTCCTGGCACAGTTCCTGGTCAACAGTAAGTGTTTCACAGATTCATAAATTTATAGCTGCATGAGGTCTTTGAGCCATCTAATCCAACTCCTACTCCCTTTGACAGATGAGGAAACTGAGGCACAGACAGGCTATGTGATTCAACTGGAGTCACATAGCTACAAGATGTCTGAGGTGAGATTTGAACCCAGGTCTTCCTTACTCCAAATGAAGTGCCCTATACACACCACGCTTCCTCTCAATAAATATTTGACTGATTAGTTGATTGATTGACTGGGATTAAAGGTGTGGTCTGAGGTTAGATCAGCAGAATTTTTTTCTCCACTTCCCTCATGGGGATCATGAAATCCCATGACCTGGTCTCATCGGTGATCTATGTTCAACCCCTCCCCCCAGCCTCCCCCCCCATCCCCCCAAATAAAACTCATTAGCCTCAGCTTAAAAATATACCAAAGTGAATAAAAACATAGAGTCTGTGGCTGTTCCAGATGAAAGTACTCAGGGTCAGGCAGGCTTGGAGATGACCCAAGGATGTAGCTAGTCCAGTGTTCTACATCTCAGTAAGACAGATGCAGGATGACTGTGTCTGCATTGGGACCTTTGGGGCCACCTCCATGACCCTTTCCCTTGGTCTGCTTCAGAAGAGCAGAACCTTTCAGTCCTGCCCAGGGCAGCCCTAGTACAGAAACCAGGCCCTCAGCAGCATTGTGGTGCTCACCTGAGGATGATTCGAAGGTACTCAATGCCTTCAGCCTCTTCACACTTGATGGACAGAATCAAGTTTCCCAGACTACTGGCAGTACAATAAAAATTTAAATGATCCTAGAAGCACAAAAGGTACATTAAACTCAAAGGAGGGGGCAAAGGAACTTGGAGCCGCCTGGGCATCCCTCATTGGTACACCAAAGTCTCCGAAGTCTCAGCCCGTAGCTGAGTGCCCTCAAAGGAATGGGGAGAGCTAAGAAGTCTAGTTTTTATGGCTAGAGATGTGTGTGTGTGTGTGTGTGTGTGTGTGTGTGTATGTGCGTGCATGCGTGCGTGTTGGAGATGAAAAATAATTTATTCTCCATTTCTTCCTTTGGTTAAATCTCATTAATTCCTTAACGTTTATTTCTTTAAAAAGCATCTGATTCTATAGCTAGTGCTTGTAAAATAATTATCAGGGGAAAGGTATACAAAAGAGGAGTACACACCAGTGGATCGCTCTGGTGATGAATAACAACCCTCCGAGGGCTTACGCAAGGTAGGTAGTGTGGTGAGGTGTTGGTTACCCTATGTTATAATAGATAGATGAGGGGTCACAGACTCTCAGAGATGGGGGGATGGGAGCCCCTAAGTGAGCCCTCAAACTTACTCTCTCTACGAACCCCGACAAGCAGCTCCCCAGCCTCCTGACTCCTAATAAAAGAACTTCTCCCCCACCATTCTACCATCCTACCTCCCAAGGCGGTTTATTTTTCTTTCTCAGAAATTTCTCTGTGGGAGCACAGATTTTGAAACCAGGTCGTTTGACTCCTAATCCAGCAAGCTTTCCACTGTCCCATGTTGATTCTCACATGGCTTTCAAGTCTCCCTTTTTCCACCCCCCCCACTCTGTATTCTGGGGCTGAGCTGGAGGGTCTCTTTACAGATAGATGAAAAGTCCTCTCATGTATTTCCCCCTCCAAATCTTGTCTTTTCCAGGCTAACTGTCAGCCAGCTTATCCTCCCCTGGTAGAGTCTCCAGGTCTCTCAGTCTCCTAGGCTCCTTCCTCCAGACCTTGGAAACTAAGGCTTAGTCAGGGAACTTGACTTGCCCTGGCCATGAGACACCCTGTGCTAAGTCCATGACCCAATTAGGAAGCATTACTTGTAAAACAAAATGGTGCTAAAGTAGACCACTCTGGCCACATCTAACTTCCTAGACCCATGGATTGAGAGCAAGAAGGGACTTCAGAGGCCACCTGGTCATTTTCAGAGAGGGAAACTGAGACCTAGGAAGATTCAGTAACCTGTGGTCTCTTCCAACTCCTATAATCCTGTGATAACAGCTGATTAGAAAAAGGAGTCAAGGTTGGCCCTCTTGTTGGACACCAAGCTGGTGAGGTCCCAGGGAAGGAGGCTTCAATGGGCAGTCAACTCCCAAACACTGGAGCTGAAGGAAAGAAGTCAAGGTATGGAAAGCCCTATACACTGAATAACCCAAGTGTTTTCTTTTTTCCCATTTGCTTTTATAACCTTTTATACAATTAATTTTATTTTCCTGATACTACTACCTTCTAAAGGATCTTTTCCCCTAGATTGATCATCCAATCAAGTTACTCCTCCGTAATCCATTCCAGTAGTGATAGGGACGGAGACATAAACATGAATGCTGCCCTTCTCCCTATTAGAGGGTGAGTCACTACTCTTTGTAGCACTGAGTGTCATCAGTTGTGGTATGCTGGTAAATGTTTAATAACCAGCTCTCTGAGGGGTATAAGGGGATTTGGGTAAATGTTTAACAACTAGTTCCCTGAAGGGGTGTATCAGGATGTATTTAATCTGAAATCTAGACCATCAACAAAACAAAAACCAAGTCCTTTGGGGATTTCCAAGGCGGGCATAAAGTCTCACAGTGAAAATTTATCAGCCAGCTCTTGGGAGTTAATTTGAGCTGGCTCCAGCTCCCCTCTGTTCATCAGTGATAACCTTGGAGACTTCTAAGAAAGGAGAAGGAGATTGAGAAAAGGAAGAGGAGGAGGAGAAAGGGATTGAAAGGAGGGAAAGAGAGAACGGGAAGAGCTAGGAAAGAGGGCTAGGGCAGGGAGCCAGGAAGAGGCCCCCTAAGGGAGCTCCCTGCAGGGAGACCTGGTTTCTCCCTCAGGCCTGTGGCCTGGTCTCTCCGTCTCACCTTCCCTAGGAAATGTTTCCTGTACGCCCGAGCTTCCCCCTTGCACTCCAGCCTGTAGCCAAACATTCCAGGGCTGAGGTTTTCCTCCTCTTCCTCAAAGATGCTACTGTCAGACGACGTCGGTGTGCCAATGTTTTCTGGGTCTTCGATCCAGTAGCCACCAAACTGGGGCAGGATGACCAGCGGATAAGGGCCTCCCTTTTCCACAATCTGGAAGCAATGGGGAAGCCCCATATTAGTTCCCTCTGGAAGCCTTATTGCAATAGGAGGGCTTCGGGAGTGGTTACTAAAGGAGAGGACAAACATGGGAGATTTCATAAACTCAGCCTAAAGGGCCTCAGTCACCAGGTCATCTAATTCTCTCATTTTATAGAAAAAGAAATAGAAGCACAGAGTGACTCAGGAGCATGGGAACACAGGTCTAGAGTTGGAAGCGAACTCAGCAGCCTCATTTTACGGGTAAGGAAATGGAGGTCCAGAGAGTTTACATGACTGCCCAAGATCACTCAGTAAGTGACAAAACCCAGATTTGAATTCAGGGCCCATAGCTACAAAATCAGTGCTATTTTCACTGCCCCAAGGACTAGGGATGGGGTATTTGTGTCAGAAAAGAGGGATTTACTTATCCTTTTTAATAGCTCTTCCTCACTCTCTGCACTCAACTACCCAGGGTATCCTCAGAATGATTCAATCCCATTTTACAAACAAGGAAACTGAGGTCTAGAAAGTGACTGACCAAAAGTCTCAGGGAGTATCAGGGATAGTACCAAGACTAAAATCTGGGTCTCCCAACCCTCAGTCCCAAGATACTTTGCATGGAGACCACCCTTCTCATAGAATCATCGGTAGGGATGACTTTTCTCTCCTTCCATCATTCCAGGTGATTCTCTATAGAACAATCTGGAATTTAGCTAGTAAAGAGGCTCATACCTACCTCATCAATGCTGGGATAAGGGATGTAGTCATCCTAAAAGACAAATCAGAAGTCACTGCTGTTATTCCCTGATGGCACATGAAAGATCTCCTAGTGCCTATAATTACTTTTTAATTAAAATTTTTTTTATCAATATTACTTGTTTTCACATCATAGCCATTTCCTTTTGACCCAGAGAGCCTTCCCTTTCCCAAAGGAAAACAGTAAAGCCAAACCAACTGCCATCAGACATGGCCAACAACTTCTCTAGGTAGAGGCAGAAGGCGTATTTCATTATCTCTTCTCAGGGCTATCGGTGGTAATTATAATGACCCAGCATCCAGCTTGGTCTTATGGTTCTCGTATTACTTGGATTGGAATCATTTTTGTATCATTCCCTTGGTTCTCTGCCTACTTCAGTGGGCATCAGTTCTTAAGCTCTTCCCAGAATTCTCTGAATATTTCATATGAATCATTTCTTGTGGGGTAGTGATTCCCAAATACATTTATGTGGCACAATTTATTCAGACACTCACCGATCAACTTACGCACAAAGTTTCTTTTTTCTTTTTCTTTTCTTTTCTTTTTTTCTTTGCTACCATGAATATTGAGATATATGAGACCTTTATTTCTTTATGACTAATTTCCCAGTTGCCTTGCGGATGGCCTGACAAAGGAGGATTCTAGAAGCAAAGGGTCAAAAAATCCTTCCAGGCTCTGTGATTTAAGGCAGGTCAGGAGGGGGTACATCCATCGGTGTTTGTTGTCTGACTCATAGACTAATGGGTGGATAATTAAAAAACCAAAGGGGGGCACAGAGCCCAAATTTTCCACATTTTCTTTCCTCTACTGCTATGGGTTAAATAATAATAATAAATAGCTAACATTTATATAGGGTTTACTACATGCCAGGCACTCATTATTACTATGCTGTCTGATCCTCACAACAACCCTAGGAGGTACATGCTAGTAAATTATTCCCATTTTACAGCTGAGGAAACTGAGAAGAGGTCAAGCGACTTGGCTGGAGATGACCTTTACCTAATTTTATAATTCTTCATGGCTTTGTCATTAGGATGTAATCAGCCTTCTCTCTGCAGGAAATGAGACCTAGGCCATGACTTTTGGAATAGTTGCTAAAAATACAGCTAGTAAATTTCTGAGGCTGGATTTGAACTCACGTCTTCCTGTCTCCCCTCCCAGTACTCTATCTACTGTACCCCACCTAGCTTGCCCCAGCTTCCTGTAGATGACTCTATGCCCTATAGAATGAAAATATATCTACGGATTAGGCATGAGTGGAGTACCCTAAAGTGGCGGGGGGGTAGTTTGAAGCCCAGCCTCTGTTGAGGTAACCTCACTCCAGGGACCTGAGCAGGAGCAAATCCTACACTCATGAGATACCTGCTGAACCAGACTTCTACAGATGATGGCTAAAACTGGGAATCAGTTTCAGATCCTAGAAGACAAGAGCTGATTCCTAGAGACAGGACCTGCTTTTGACCCTTAGAAATGAAAATTTGCTCTTTGTAGCTGAGAGATGTCTGACTTCAGGTAAAATGAGGGTGGGAGGGAAAGAGGTTGCCTGGTCAAGGAGTAGTGAGATACTACCAGCCACAGCCTCAGTTTCCATTTTGCTCTCTGGTCCCTAGAGTCACATCAAGCCCACACTTTCCTACCATCACCCTCACTCAGATGCTCAGTAATGCACCAGTCACTTAAATGGCTCTTGGTGAACATTTAAAAGCCAAGCAGGTTGGAGATGGAAAATTATACAATGAAGTCCTGACTTTCTGTCAGTCAGAGCCAAAGGCTCTATGTTATAGGTGCTGAGACTCACACCCCTGCCCTGCCCAGCTGAGAAAATCATTCTCCACCAACACCAATCTCAGTCCCCTACTTAGCTCACCTTGTTTTTCTGGGGTCCTGGTTTCTGCTCCTCCAGCTTGATGCCCTGGTATGACAAAGACAACACTGAATCATCACAAAGTTTGTTATTGATGGCTAACATGGATATATGTTTTGCATGACTTCACATGTATAATAGATACCACATTGCTTGCCTTCTCAAAGGGTGGGGAAGGGACTGAAGGGACAAAGAGAATTGAGAATCCAAAATTTTTAAAAATGAACATTAAAATAAAGTTTAATTAATTTTTTTTAAGTTTTGTTATTAGAGGTGATGGGGGAGGGGGAGAGTCATCTCCACGTCCCTCTGACAGCTAGTATTCCAGAGCTGAGTCTTTATTTGGGGACCCAAACTGAGTGGCACAGTCATTTAATCAATTTAAACCAATTAATTCAGCATCAACGAGGTCAGACACCGTGCTAGAGGACAAAGGCTGTGTGGCTAGGAGTCGGCACAGCTGGATTCAGATTCTAGCTGTCACTGGATAGTTGTAAGCATGACCTTGGGCAAACCATGGAATCTTAGATTTAGGGACAGAGGGCTCTTAGAGGCCAGCTGGCCCAGACCCTTCTTTGGGGAGAGAATGAAGCTGAGGTTCAGAGATTTGCAATGACTTATCCAAGGTCACATAGTCAGTGGCAATCAGGATAAAAACTTTAGTCCCCTAGCTATAAACCCAGTATTCTCCCCTCTGAGCACTTATTGGTTCCCTTGTAACAGGAATAAATAACCCCTTCTCTGCCTACTCCCTAATACTGATGTAGGACCCAAGTGAGCTAATAGACATGAAACCACTTTGAAAATCATACATCCTTCTATAGATAGAAGGAATTATTTTTCCTAGCTGCCTCTGCTTGGGTCTATTAAAAAGAATGAACCTGTGCTTGCTTACCCAGCTAGCTCAGTGAATCATGAATCTGGGCTCTCTGATTTTTATTGGAAACAGTAATAAGGGTCCTGGACTCTGCATTATGAGTCTCTTCTGAGCTCTGTAAATGTTCCAGGGTTGCCTCCTCTGTAAAAGCTGGTGGGCATGGAATGGGAACTGAAAGGGACCTCAGAGCACATTACATCACAGAACCAAAGCTCACAGACCTAGAACCAGATTGCAGAAGACACCTCAGTCAGCTCCTTTCTTTTACAGATATAGAAACTAAGGTTCAGAGAAAATTTATATAGAATTTAAAGTTTTACAAAGGGCTTTATATGCCTTATGACATTTTAGCTTCACTGCAACCCTGGGAGGACTTATTATTACTCCCATTTAGAAATGAGGCAACTGAGGCTCAGTGGTACTAACTCTCCCAAGGCTGAACAGATAACAGGCAGCAGAGCTAGTATCTGAACCCAGCTCCTCTGACTCTAAACCAGCCTTCATTTCATGTTATCACGCTGTCTCTGGAACTGGGTTCAAATCTCCCTTCTTGCTTAAGTACTACCTGTGTGATTGTGGGCAAGTCCATCAACCAATCAACAAACATTTATTAAGTTCCTACCATATGCCAGTCATTGTGCCAAGCACTAGGGTTATGAAGACAGGCAAAAGACAGCCCCTGCCCTCAACGACCTTGTAATCTAATAGAAGACGGTTTGCCATTCTCTGGACCTAGGCTTCCATCACTATAAAGCAACAGGGTTGGACTCAGTGTTTTCTAAGGTCCCTTTCAGTTCTCTAATTTAGGAGAATTAAATGTTTCAAACTTATTCTTTATTGGCGTGGATAAGCAGAGAGCAGTGCGGAGCAGTGTTCTCTGTAACTGAAGCTTTTCCAACCAGGGCTGCCTCCCTCACCTCAACTCACCCCCACCCCCTGTAGCAATGGGAGAGGAGAGTTAGGAAGCAGCCAGAGCCTATTGTGAGAATAGCCCCACTCTCTGCTCTGCAGCAACATGGCAGGACCAGGGCAAGGGAGGTATGGGTAATCAGGCAAGTGACAAGTGGGGTCTGTATTAGGTGTGACCCCAAGAACTGAGCTGATTTTTGTTCATCCTGTTCCCCATCTCTACCTCCTTGCCCCCCATCCAGGTGTAACAGATAAGGCTCTGTAATTGGAATTAAGGAGGCTTAGATTCAAGTCCTGCCTCATACACTAGCTGGGTGAATCTGGACAAGCCCTTTAATTTCTATGAGACTCATTTTTCCCATCTGTAAAATGAGAGAGTTGTGTGAGATGACCTCCAAGGTCCCTTTCATCTTTAAATCTAGGCTCATTTGTCCCTAGAGTTCCATGTGAATCATGAAGTGGAAATGTTTAGTTACTATAAGACCCCAATTTCCTGGAATGCTTGGGGATTTAGAGGCTTTGGTTAGTTGAATTTTGTGATTAGGCAGATTAGCAATCAGCAGCCCTTTTCATTTTAGCCCTCACTGAAAAGGTTCCTACAATGTATCAGTCTGTTCTCTGGGTCCTTGAGTACCTCTCTGTGTCCTCAAATCTTTCTTTGATGAGGAAGGATAATGCTGGTCCTTGAGACTGTCATTATAGGCATCACCAGTCACCACAGGGGACTAACACTGGGAATGAAGAAGGTCTTTTGCTGTTCAGTCATTTCAGTTGTATCTGATTCTTGGTGATCTCATTTGGAGTTTTCTTGGCAGAGATACTGGAATGGTTTGCCATTTCTTTCTCCAGATCATCTTACAGATGAGGAAACTGAGGCAAATTGAGTGAAGTGACTTGCCCAGGGTCACACAGCTTTAAGTATCTGAGGTCAGATTTAAACTCAGGAAGATGCTGTCTTCCTGATTCCAAGCCCAGTGTTCTAGCCATTGTGCCACCCAGCTGTCCCGGAGACGATCTGGACTTAAAAATGGCTCCTAGTCTTTTCTCCCCAAAGTTCTATGTTGGATAATAGGGAGGGTATCTAAATTTTGGGAGTGAGTTTATTTCTAAAACCAGATACATTTTGATTACGCCCATCATCCCTGGGCCTTCCCAGACTACAGTGCCCTTCCCTGAGGGCATTATACCCCTGGAGGGCAGGGATGGTATCACTTTTATATCAGAATCTTTAGTATCTAGTCCTGTGCTGGTTTGAAGGATTCCTTTAATAAATGTCCTTCTGTTCATTAATGTATTTATTCATCTGCAGTCACAAATTAAAAACAACCTTTAGGTTGTGGGCGCATTTCCAAATGGATGCCCACTCTGCCTCTCCCTGCCAGCCTTGGCTCCTGAAAGGCCAGGAAGGAAGCGATCTCTTCCCAGGCCAAACTAACTGCCCATCCCTCTGTGATCATCTCACTACATCAACCTTCTCTCCTGTATTGTATGGCTTATGTAAGTGCCTCCTCCAAGACTGAGGTCCCTGAGGCCAGAGGGGTATCTCACCCTTCTCTGTACCTCCCTCACAGCATTTCCATATCTAGGATGCTCAGTGAATGAGAGACAACAGCTCACTGCCCAATGGTGCCAGGCATCACTGAACTTGAGTTTCTATTCATTAGGGTTCACAGGGTAGCTCTTCAAGTGTGTGTGTATGGGTGAAATGGGGAGTAACTAGAGGGAGGGAGGCTCATAGAATCATAGATTGAAAGCTGGAAGGGTCCTTGGAGTTTTTCTAGGTCAATTCCCTCATTTTACAGCTGAGGAAACTGAGGCAGAGAGAATAAAGTGCCTCTATCACTCTAGTCACTTTACTAAGCTGAGTGGTTTCAGACTGGGCAATCAGATATTGACCAAGAGTGTTTGAGAGAGCCCCTCCTCCCTGACGGGTGCTACTTGGGACTGAAGAGGCCTTCCAGCCTTGCACTTGCACAGACCTGCTTGGTGGTAGTGTCAGAACCAGAGCCATTGACCCATGCACATAAAGAAGTGGGCTGAGCCTGGAGCTGGTCCCCCATGCCTTGTGTTAGTTATAACTCCTTGGACCTCCTGGGTAGGCAAAGGTGATGGTCTATCACTGCTCCTCCAAGCCAATCCAAACCCTGCCCTTCCTTTCAGCACAATCTCCCTTCTGTTTCTGAACCTAATCCAAGCCAAACTTTCACTTCTCCAGAAAAATAGAATTCAAATAGAATCTACCACTTGAAATGACCTTCAGCCTCAGTTTCCTTAGGTATGAAATGGGGATAATATCACCTGAAGTATCTGTTTCACAGGGTCCTTGTGAGCAACCAATGAGATAAATCTCTGCCAATTTAGAGAGCTATAAAATGGACCTGACTGGCCGTTTCCTTGGTGGAAGGAACCCTCTCCAAAAATTCAAACCAGCACAGGTTCTGAAATGTCTTTTCCTAGAGCCTTGTCCAGGGTCATATGTCCTGGATTCATCAGAAATGGGACTGTAATGCAAGACATTCTTCTCTGAGCCTGGGTCTCTGTCCATTAGGCAACACTGTCTCTTGTTATCATCCTCATCATCATATATTATTATTATTATGGTTTCCTGTACTGTTCTCAAGAGATATGTCATGTTCTTAAATCTTATCTTCCCAATGAACTATAAACTCAAGAGCAGGGATGTGCCATCTGTGGACAGAGCACCGGGCCAGGAGTGAGGAAGACCTGAGTTCAAATCTGCCTCTGATACTTACTAGCTGTGTGAGCCTGAGCAAGTCACTGGACTACTGTCTGCCTCAGTTTCCTCATCTGTAAAATGGGGATTATAATAGCACCTCCCTCACAGGGTTGTTGTAAAGATCAAATGAGATAATTGTAAGCACTGAGTTCCGTGCCTGGCACATCATCATTGCTATGTAAACGTTAGCTATTATTATAATATTTTTTTCTCTAGCTTCCAAGTTGGAAGTTAGAGACTATTAGTCCAAGCTTTGCCAGGGACCCGAGTCATAACTTAAGAGGTGCAGGCCACCTCGTCCCAGAATCTCTGCTACAGTTACAAGGGCCTGAGGCAAGGCTAAGTCCAACTCCCTCATTTGACTGTTGAAGAAAGTAAAGCCCAGAAAATCCAAATGCCTTCAGGTAGGAAGCGTCAGAGGCAGAATTTGAACCCAGGTCCTCTGGTTCTGAAGTCAGGGCCCCTTCTACAATACCATGCTGCCTCTTTCATGACTGTGGGCCTCAGTTTCCTCCTCTGTAAAGATGATCTGCAGGATCACTTACAGACATTAACAGATTTTGAGTCTTTTGGATCAAAAGACCATCATACCTTTAGCAGAGAGGTTTCTCTTTCATTCCTCAGTGAAAAAGAATGAATATGTCCTGGAACATGGAAATGAATATAATGCTCCCTGCATCTCCCCCAGTTATCACCGCATAATACTTACAAAAAATATTTATTTAGCACCTTAAAGTTTTCAAAATGCTTGACACATGATCTCATTTGATTCCCACAACTCTGTAAGATAGAGACTATTTTTCTTATTTTACAGATGAGGAAACTGAGGCTGGGAGAGACAAAATGACTTACTTGTCCTGGGTGAAATCTGAGGTGAGATTTGAACTCAGATCTTTTTGATGTGGAGTTAGGAGACCTCAATTCAAATCTCACTCTGCCTCTTACTACCTGAATAATTTTGGACTGGCCATTTTAGCTAGATTAGACTGGAGGATCTCCAACGTCACTTTCAGCTCTAAATCTAGGATCCGATGCCTCCATGCCACCCAATAACCCCAAGTTCAGCCTCCTAAGTCACCCTGACTTCCAACAAGAATGAAAGCTATTCAATTGTAGGGCTAAACGCAGCTCAAACATAGCTCTCTTTTTTCCAGATCCTGGATCCACATAACCCACCACCAGAGGCACACTGGTGAGCTTCCCAACACTGGTGGGTTCCATGTCCATGGGACCCAGTGTCTCCATTAATCAGTCAATCAGATATCTATTAAGCACCCACTAGATGCTTAATACTGTGTTAGGTGATGGGAATACAGGTACAAACAAAGCTGTCTCTGCATCCAGGGAGCTGATGTTTTGATGAGGGGGGGTGGTGTCAAGGGGGGACAAACCTACAGCTGGGACACTCACTTGCATCTTCTCCAGCATCTCGAAGAATTCTGCAGACTGTAAGACAAAAGAGAGGAGGGGAGAAAAGGGAGAGAGACAGAGAGGTCAGTGAAACTGTCTAAGAAAATCTTTTCTCCTCCCGCCAGGAGCAAAAAGTGACAGACGCTGGACAGAGACAGAATTAATTTGAAACATGAGAAAGGATAATTAGATTTTGTCTTTACTGGGCTTGAAGACCAAAATATTCTCCTTGAAAAAAAAAAACAAATACTTGATGATATTGGCCAGTCCTAAGGCAGAGCTGGGGAAGGGAAAGCTCCCAGGGGGCCAGAACTCTGGGCAGTAAGCTCGTTCTGGGCCAGCCCATGATCCCTTTGGGGGCAGATGGCTACAGCATGGCTCCCGGCTGTCTCAGGGAGTCAAGGCCATTAGCCCAACCTGCTGGGAGAAAGCCTGTGTGAGGACAGTTAGCATGGGCAAAAGTTGAGGCCTACAACAGAGCCAGGAGGTTCGGGGTGGGAGGGGTGATATTATTCACTATTTAAGATCTCATCCAGATGGAAAACACCCAAACCAGCTTCTTCCCTTCTTGAAGGGATACTAGGAATTGTCCCAGACATCCCTGGTGCTTCCTTTGTGATATACAGAGAAGAGGGCAAGGAAATGGGGAAGTAGAGGATTCTGGGGTCAATCAAACCAGAGGCCTCCTGTCCCCTTCAGGTATGGATATCCTCCCTCCCTCAGAGGATGAGCTAAGACATTGAGCTCTTCCTGCAAATCAGAGGATCAATCATACAATAAATCAATAAGCATTTATTAAGCGCCTACTATGTGCAAGGTGAAGAAGGTGCCTTGGTTCAAAGGATGGGCCAAACCAGTGATTAAGCTTTTCCTGCAGTCATACGCTCAATCATTCAGTCAGTCAACAAGCATTTTGTCAAGTACCTACTATGTGCAATAAGACACTGAACTGGGTGCTGAGGATACAAAAACAAAAGCAGAAAAGCTCCTGCCCTCTAGACGCGCTTATATTCTCTTATCAGTCGTGTACACTAGGCAGGTGTCAATAGATTAATGACTTTCTGGAGGGTGGGAAGAGAAGAAATGGTCTGGAGGAAAGAAGCATGATATAGTCGATAGGCCACTGACCTTTGAGTCAAAGGTCCTGGGTTCAGATCTCACTTCTGACACTACCTATGTGACCCTTAACAATAATTATAGTTGTGTCTGACTTGTGGACCCCGACTTGGGGGTTTTCTTGGCAAAGGTACTGGAGTGGTTTGTCATTTCCTTCTCCAGCTCATTTTACAGATAAGGAAACTGAGGCAGAAGGGGCTAAGTGACTTGCCCAGGGTCACACAACTGTGGACCTCAGTTTTCTAGACTGCAAAGGGTAGACTAGGTAGATTAGGTGACTTCTGAGGGCCTTTACTGCTCTAAAGTTATGACCTAGGGAGGTGGCAATGGTGGATAGAGTGCAATGGAGTCAGGGAGACCTGAGTTTAGTCACTTACTAGCTATGTGACCCCTGGACAAATCACCTGACCTCTCTCAGACTCATTTGTTTCTTCATTTGTTAAAATAACAGCATCTCCTTTACAGGGCTATGAGGATCAAGTGAGATAACATAGACTATCTTTGCAAATCTTCAAACACCATAGAAATGCTAGCTGGCTATTCTAAGACTTCCTAGGACCCTTCCTACTCCAGTTCCATGATGCTCTCTGGAAGAGACCCTAGCCTTACCCTCACTTCAGGTACATGGGAGCATGCCTTAGCAAGCACCCCCGCTTCATCTGGATCATCTCAGATTGGTGCTGACACCTCCAATAACCTCAAGCTGGAGGGGACCTTTGAGGTCCCTGAGTCAGCACCTCCCCCAGTTTTACAGATGAGGATGTTGAGGCCCAGACAAAAAGGAGTGATTCCCTGTGAACACAATACTAGTGTAGCCCCAGGTCTTCCTGTGTCCAAGTGCACATTCTCTCCTTTATGGCACGCTGCCTCTCAAAATCCACAAAGGCCATGTTCTAGAAGCAGATGGTCAGGTCCTGGTGCCAAAGTTAACAAGGCAGCCTCGGCTGGGCCTGCAGCCACTTCTCCGTGACTCAGTTGGCTTTCCAAACAGGCGGGTTACTGTTTTCCCATAAGAACGAGCCTCATTTTCCATTCAGAAGTGCAGTGAATAAGCGGGATGGCTTGACCTGGGAGGCTCTGCCATTGGGACCCCCTCGGTAGAGTCTGCATGGGCAGCCCCCAGTGAGACACCTCAGCTAGCCAGGCCTGGTCCAGGATGACAGGGAATTGCCTGAGGTCTCCTTGAGATAGGAAGAGGGGGTGTCCCCTCCCTTGCTTTTGGTGATCAGGAAAGCCAGGACACCAGACTGGTTTTCCAAACAGGAACATAACACGGCAACTCTCTCACTGAGCTGTCTAACTTATTATTAGCAACAGCCACTGCTGCCTGGGAGGGGACCCACTGCCAGTTTTCCTCACTGCAACCACTAAGTTAGCAACTTGACAAGTCAACCATGAAATAATTGCCCAGAACTCAAGCTTGACATACAAAATCATAGCCTGGGAATCAGTGGTTCTATTTAACTCCCTCCTCAACCTTAAGAAACTAGGCTTGCCCTTAAAGGCAAAGCCAACCTCTGTAGGGAAAGCCTGGATCCTAGACTTAGGAATGACCTTCAAGCATGGAATCCTGGCCCCACCCAAACTATCAAAATGATCATTTCTTAAGGGCCTCCTGTAGGAAGATGAAGGTTAAATAAAATCAGTTCCTGCCTTTATGGAACTCATGGACAGGGAAGGGGAAATGACACTAATAATCATAGCTGTGTCTGACTGGTGACCCCATTTTGGAGGGTCTTCTTGGCAGAGATACTGGAGTGGTTTTCCATTTTCCTTCTTCAGTTCATTTTACAGATGAGGAAGCTTGAGGCAAGTAGGGCTAAGTGACTTGTCCAGGGTCACACAGCTAGGAAGTAACTGAAGCCAGATTTGAACACATGAAGATAAGTCTTTTGGACTCCAAGCCCAGTGCTCTACCCACTGTACCACCCAGCTGCCCCTCTATGGGAAAGGCCCAACAACAGCCTCAGGGAGGAGATGATTAGATGATGGAATAATGACAGCTCACACATCTACCACACCTTACATACATGACCTCATTTAATCCCCACAATGCTCCTTTTACCTAAGTGCTATATTAGTTGCCCAAAAGTGTCCAAGGCAGAATTTGAACCAGGTCTTCCTTATGCTGACTCAATAACACTACAGTTCTTTTAAAGGAGGAGGATCCATGGACAATTGGGGAGAAATATGCCCAAGGCATGAAGCCCTATTGGGAGCAGGCTCGACTTATTACCCACTGACCTCCTTAATGAGGGAGCACATTATTCTGGCTCAACTTCCCACTACTTCAAGAGTTCCCCATGGCCTACTCATCTCATGCTACTACCAAAAAAAAGAAAAAAAGAAGGCAAGATGGCATCTAATTTGGGCCGCCCATATGGCTGCCTCCGTCTGCTAAAAGAGAACACCGGATCTGAAAGCACAGGGAGGCATGATTGCCAGTGGAGGTGAGGGTGGCTAGAGGGTCCTGGGGGAGAGAGCTCGGCAGATTAGAGCAGTGAGATGATAAGACCAAGGTTATAAGTGCATGCTACATATTCTGATTGATGGAATGGTAAGAACCCTGAGCTTAAAATCGGAGACCTTAGGTCCAAATCTGGGCCCTGCTGTGGTTGGAGGCACCACTGGGGTGGGAGCGGAGGATAAAAGACAGAAACAGGGCTACATGTAGAATTAGAAGACCTGGGTTCCAATCCTGGCTCTGCATTGACGACCTGGGTGACCCTGAGTAAATCATTTCTACTTCAGTTTCGTCACCTATAACATAAGAGGGTTGGACTAGATGCCTTTTAAGGAGCTTTCCAGTTCCAAGTCTAGGATCCTACTTCCTATCTTGTAAAAGTCATTTAACCTACTGGGGACTCTGTTTTCTTGTCTGTAAAATGAGGGGTTCAGACTGGATCAATCAATCACCTAATACACATTTATTAAGCACCTAAATGTGCCTGGTATAAAACAAGGGGCTTGGGCTAGATCAATCAACTAACAAGCATTTATTAAGCACCTACTATGTGCCAGGCATCATGCTAGGCACTGGAGATACAAAGACAAAAAAAAGTAACTCTTGCCTTCAAGGACCTTACATTCTATGCGGAAGACAACTTATAAGTATTTGTCTATGCAGAATAAATATATCCAGAGTAAATACAAGACAAACACAAGGTTGTCAGAAAGACTGGGCACTAGTCTGCTCTAGAGCCTGGGTTGGAAGACCTGGGATCGGAGATCTTGGCAGACACCAGCCATGGCACCCTGGACAAAGTACTTTGCACTTTCTCCATTATAAGACAAGCATAAGAATATTTGCTCTACCTGCCTCACAGATGGTTGTAAGGGAAGTGCTTTGCAAACCTGAAAGTACTATAGTAACATGAGTCACTGTTAGCATCACTCGATGAACATAAATTGCTCCATTAATCCTGATGAGCCATCCCCTTCCTTGGATGCACTGAATGAAAACACTTAAGAGAGATCATGAAGCGTTCCATGGGAGCCACTCTCACTAATGGAAAACCAATTCCAGATGTGCGTCCTTGGAAGAGGGGAGACCATCTTTAGAGTCATCTTTATGGACAAAAGACAGCCTGTGCTTCTTGCAGTGAAAACAGATGGGGAAAGGGGGTTGGGGGGAATTGTCTTTGGAGCTCCTTCCCCAGTGCCTAGCCTGCCACAGGGCTTGAGACCCAACTGTTTTCTCTCTTGGCGGCTCCATCCAATCCAACCCAACCCAATGAGTTATTAAGCACTATCCTGAGCTTGTAGCCCCAGTCTTCAAGGAGTTTACACTCCATTAGGGGCATAAGACAATAGAGCTTTATTAAGTGACATTCCCAATCAATAAGCATTTATTAAGCTCTTATTGGATACCAGGCACTGTGCTGAGCACTAAGGATATGAAGACAAAACCAAATTGGTCCCTACCTTCAAGGAGCTTACCCACCCACCCATTAGGGTTCATATTCATTATTCCTTCCCTCCCCTTCACTTCCCTTATGGCTAGTGGTTTCTCTCCCTAAATTGCATTCCATCTATTTTATTATGTCTCCTTCAGTGGAACAGGGCATGGGATTTTTTTGTCTTTATATCTTTAGTGTTTGACACAATGCCTGAATGAAGGAATGAATTTTTAAAAGCATTTATTAAGTGCTTACTGTGCGTAAAGGACTGTAATGAGCATTGAAATGTAAGACAGTCTCTACTTTGAAGGAACTTATATTTTAATGGCGGGGGGGGGGGGAGACAACACATAGGGGGAGTTTCAGCTGCAAGTCAGATGGAAAAGTCCTATGGTCCTTAGGCTGCATATTTGCCTGGGCATATTAGGTGACTAATAAGTGCTTATGGATTGCTCTTATCTTCTTTCCCCACTTTGGTCCATCCTGTACACAGCTCCACCACTGCCAGATCTATCTGCTAAAACATTCCTGTTATCCAGTCACTTACCTGCTCAAGAACCCACAATGGCTGGGGATTCCCCTTGGGACTGAACCATTTGTTTATAAATTAATCCCGTCCATTAAAAAATCAAACTAAATGAAGCAGCTCCATATTCCTGACTAAATCAATCAATCAAATATTTACTGAGCACTTCTGTTCTCGGCAGAGGACCCAGCGGTAGTGATAAACTTGACGTAGGCAGAAAGTAGCAAGGAAACCTGATGGCCTAGGCTGGAGGGGGCATCTAGCTGGGTGTAACAGAAGGGAGATGGACCTTAAGACAGAGGCTCTCACAATCCCTGGCTGGGGGACCAGAGGCAAGCTATTAACCTCTCTCGGCCTCCATGTGAGAAGAGAAGAACTTGGATCGCATGCCTCACCTGGGCTGTGGGGAGAGAAGCAATTTCAAGAATTTCAAAAGCAAATTCAGACAAGATCAACACCAACTATGATTATTCCCTGTTTCTCCTTCTTTAAATGAAATCCCTAATTTTCAGGTTACCTCCCCCAGGAAGCCCCAGCTGATCGATTGCCAAGGGTAATATTCTTTCGGTTTTCCATAGTCCTTGGTTTGACAAATTTCTTAACGAATGTACTTATCAGAGCTAGTACTAACTAACCCTAATCTTAATGCAGTTCTTTCTTTCTTTCTCTCTTTTTTCTTTCTCTCTTTCTTTCTTTATTTCTCTCCTCTCTCTGTCTCTCTGTCTCTGTCTCCCTCCCTTCCTCTCTCTCTGTCTCTCTCTCGGTTTCTCTCTCTGTTTCTCTCTGTCTCTCTGTCTCTCTGTTTCTCTCTGTCTCTCTGTCTCTCTCTCTCTGTTTGTCTCTCTCTCTCTCTCTCTCTCTCTCTCTCGTATCTCCCATTAGGGTCAGCAAGGTGGTGCAGTGGATAGAGTACCCAGATTGGAATCAGGAAGGCTCATCTTCCTGAGTTCAAACTTCAAACATTTACTAGCTGTGTGACCCTGGGCAAGTCACTTAACACTGTTTGCCTCAGTTTCCTCATCTGTCAAATAAGCTGAAGAAGGAAATGGCAAACCACTCCAGTATCTCTGCCAAGAAAACCCTACATGGGGTCACAAAAAGTCAGACATGACTGAAATGACTGAACGACAACAGTTCCCATTTAGAATGGAAGTCCCCAGAGGGGAAGGCCAGTGTATTGTCTTTCTTTATATTCCCAGAACTTAGAATTTTGCTTGGCATAGTGTCTCCCTGGAATCAGAGACAGGAAGACTTGAGTTCAAATCCTGCCTTTGACATTGCTGGCTGTATAACTGGGAAAGTCATGTAAACTGCTGTCTGCCTCAGCTTCCCCATCTCTTAAATGGGAATAACAAAAGTACATACCTCCCAGGGTTGTTGTGAGAATACAATTATATTTATGAAGCACTTTGTAAACCTTACTTATTGTTATTATCTACTTCCTGGCTTTGGGGAAGGACTCAGTTCGGGTCAAACTGATTAATGTATTCAAAGAATATTACAACTGGAGAGGAGTTTAAAGACCATCTTGTCTGTGTCTCTGATTTTATAGAGAAAGAGGCTAAAGGGGAGGAGGGGGAGGAGTTGACTTTCACAAGGTCACGGAGGGATGAAGTTAATAGAGTCAGTGTTCAAGGTCAGATCCTCCCACCATACCATGACAGAGCCCTGGGCGCTGAGGAGAACTCAGTACTGGCGATCTGGCATGCCTGGCATCCCCAGAGTGGCAGGTTGGAGGCTCACACCTCAGAAACTGCCAACACCAGTGAAGGGGCCATCACTGAGATACTTCAGTGAAATCACAAGGATGTTTGTTACTAGTCATTCACTTGTTTCACAAACATTCCACAAATGTCTCCTCTGCCCAACAGTGCGGAGGATAAAATAAACATGAATATGAAGCATTCCCTGCTCTCTCAGGCCTTACAGTCTAGTAGGTTGACACATGGATGTAAATTAGTACAACAAAAAGGGGACCTAGGGGTGAGGTGGTGTTGGAGCTTGAGATCACATCTGGCCTGAGAGCAATCAGGAAGGCCTTCCCAGAGGGGGTGGTATTTGAGCTAGAGCTTGAAAGATGGCTAAGATTCTGACAGGTAGAGATAGGAAAGAAAGGCATTCCAGGTGCAGGGAATGGTGTGAGTAAAGGCCCAAGGAGCTAAAGCAAAGATGTCCCCAGGGCTTCCAAGGCCTACTTGTGATGACCATCAGAAGTCTTGGTTTTCTCATCCATTCTGCTGGAGGGGAGAAGGGGCATGGATAATAATGTACAATTCAACATTTATTAAGCGCCTACTGTATTGTAAGGAGCCAGGTCAGGCAAAAATAAAATAGTTCCTGCCCCTTACATTCTCCTAGGGTGACTGCAGCATGTGTGTAGACATTAAGTGAGTACAAAGCAAATTGAGGAAGGGGAGAGCACTAATAATTTGGGGGAGGGAATCAGGAAAGGTTTCATTTAAGTGGGGCCACCTGATGCCTGAAGGAAGATAACAGGTTGAGGAGTTGGCATTTTATCCAAAGCTACAGAAGGATTTAGAACAGGGGAGGAACATGACCAGGCCTGTGTCTTAGGAATATTCATTTGGCAGGTGTATAGAGAGGGACTGTCTCCTGAGATCCAGACCTGTGTAGAGGGAACTCCCAGGAGGGAAACTCCCTCCAGCTATCCAAATGAGCAACTTTTCTGTAACTCGGAGACTGAGAGACAGCTGTACCTCCCCAGAGGTGGGACCTGAACCCAGGTTTTCCTGCCTTTGAAACCAGTCCTTAAATGCTTATTGAGGGGCAGCGAGGTGGTGCAGTACAAAGAGCTCTTGCCCGGGAGTCAGGAAGACCTGAGTTCAAATCTGACCTTAGACACTTACTAGCTATGTGACCTTGGGCAAGTCACTTAACTCCAATTGCCTTAAAGAAAGTCTTTATTTATTGATTGATTGTACTCACT
This sequence comes from Notamacropus eugenii, assembly GCF_028372415.1. Taxonomy (NCBI): domain Eukaryota; kingdom Metazoa; phylum Chordata; class Mammalia; order Diprotodontia; family Macropodidae; genus Notamacropus; species Notamacropus eugenii. Next base: position 41,003,470 of record NC_092873.1, on the reverse strand, counting down.
GCACCATGCTGAGTCTCATGACCCTAACAATAGTTGACACATATCTCACTTTAAAGTTGGCAAAGCACTGCATACGCATTATCCCACTGGAGCTCACAAGGGCTGGTTGAGAATAAGCTACGATTGTTTTTGTCCCCATTTTATAGACGAGGTAGTTGCATGGCTGGTAACAGTCACAGGTAGGATATGAACCCAGATTTCCTGATTTTAGGTTCAATGTTCTAACCAGTACACCCTACTGCCTTCCCAAGTGCTCTAAGGCATCATGGATCACTTGACCTGTCTATCCTTCCCAGTCAGCAGAGTCTGTGGGCAGTTGGCCAATCCCTGGCTTGGGATTGAGGTTACCTTTGAGTTCATCCCTCCCAGGGCCATCCTTGAGGCAGGATGCCATAGTGGGAAGAGACTTTAGGAGAAGGGAGGTAGATGTATTTATGACTGGTCTAGCCATCCACTCAAAAAGGGAGATGCCCTTTTGGCACTGTGGGCACCTCCGGCCAGATGGAAAACCAACAAGAAAAATCTGTCCTCACTTCCCCCAGAAAAGCAAACACCACCCAGTGAGTTGGCACAGCCTCGGGCTGTAACCATGTTCCTCCAAGGATTTTAGGATTAGAAACAGTATGGTGCCTGTGTGGGTCTGGAGTCAGAGGACCTAGGTTCAAATTCTCGTCTGCCCCTTCCTAACCCTGTGACTTTGGGAAGTGACGCCTTCTCTGGCTGTCAGCTCCTCCTTTGTCCCATGAGGGGGCTTGGTTCAAATGACCAATGAGATTTTTTCTTGCTCCAAATGCATGATCTGGTAACTGAGTCCAAACCCTCATTTGACAGGGAGAAAAAATTGAGGTGTAGAGATAAGTTAAAGAAGTAGCTAGCAATGGGACAGGTGTGTGAAGCTGGGTCACAGAACTTCACCCTGAAGATGAGAGCTAAGGAGATGTCTCCAAGGGAGATGTCTCCTGAGGTTGTTGGGGCATTCCCATACTCCAGCCTCACCACCTGACTCTGGCCACCCTGAAGCATCTGTCCCCTCCCCCACTCTTCTGTGGACACCACACACACACACACACACACACACACACACACACACACACACACACACACACACACACACACACACACACACACACCCTCGGACTCCTCCCTCTTCCAAGGCTGATATGCCAACACAAAACTGCGTGGAAGCAAACAGCTGCCAGGATACCAGGGGCCACCTGTCAAATGTCAGCTCCAGGGAACGTGGGCTTTTTCTCCAGGGGAGACCTGTGAGCATCACCTCCTTGCCTGGGGCAAGGGCGACTCACCAAAATGTTCCTTAGGAAATCCATCATCTTCCTCCCTCGTCCTTCTGCCTTGGGAGGCTAAGGCAGCCTCTACCGTCTCGTCCCAAGGATCGAAGCAGCCTGTGCTGGTGTCTTAAAGGAACTTCCTCAAGATCAAACAAGGAAATGCTGGTTTTGGGCATCTGCCCAGGACTGTCCTTCCACACTGACTCGCTCTGACCTTTAACCTCACCCCTGGGCTGCCAGATGCCAGATGAATTTGGGGGGTGGGGTGGGGAGGGAGAGGCTGCCTACCCACAGCAGGTTATTCAGGAAACACTTTGTAGGAATTGAGAAAAAAAGGAAAAGTAAATAAATAAGGTGGTGGGTTTTTTCTCCAATCATTCTTTCCCTTCCATTCATGCCTTGGAAGCACCCAGAATGCTTCTGGCTTGAGATGCAGGTTGAAGGGCTGGGCTGGGCTGGAATATGTGAGGGATTGACTGCAAGGGGTCAGCAGTCAGGTTGTGGATGGGGTTTTAATCTTGGCACCCTCACTAACCACCTGAAGACCTTGGGTCAGTCCCTTACCCTTTCTAGGACTTTCTAAGTGATGGGGGGAGAAGGGATAGAGATATGTAATTACACTGAGAGTAGATCTCCTTTCTTTGTAGAAGTGGGAAACTACAGGTATGGATTATTCCATATACCATTAGACTTAGTTGATGGGATGATTGGCTTTGCTGAACTGGTTCCCCCCCACCCCCTTGTTTGTTCTTTGCTAAAAGGGATGGCTGTCTAGGTGAAGGAGGAGGGAGGGATGTATTAGGAGGAGGTGGTAATGTAAAAAACACAAGACAGCAATAAAACATTGTTTGTTTTTTAAACAAGGTCAGAGTTGGACTAAATTAGTACTAAGGTTCCTGCCAGCTCTAATACTTTAGGACATCTGAGTTCTTGATGGAAACGATGCTTTGGGTGGGACCTTGGGGTCTCTTGCTAAGGGCCAAGGATGCCAATTTAAGGTATCTCATTTCTCTGTACCTCAGTTTCCTCTATTTTTTAAATGAAATCTGGCCCCATCCACTTCTACAAGTGAAAGGAGAGAGCTATGGACAGGAGCAGGAGAAGTCATCTGGGAAGGTGAAGGATTATCTGTACAGTCCAAGAGATTTCTGCATCTCCACAGAGACCCACGTGGCCTTGGCAGACAAAAGTACAATTTAAAAATAAATGGACTGGGAATACAGCTGGGGCCAGAAAGCCCCAGAGTGTGGGCCTTGACGGACGCAGTGACGCTGCTGATGGGAACAGAGAAGTGAATAAAGAGAAGCCGACCCCCTGGGATGTCAGCTCAGGGCCCCCACCCCCCCAACTTTCCAGGTTTAGAGAAAGAACAGGCTTTGCTTATGAAAACTGCATCCACAGGAGCTTAGATTCAGAGCTGGCAGCGACCAGGAGGTCTGCTAGTCCAACTCTCTTACCTGATAGACGAGGAAACTAAGGTTCAGGCTCATGAGGTACGAACAGAGACCTGGAAGGGACCTCAGAGTTCATCTGGTCTTCTTCACTTTACAGTATAGGAAACAGCTCCTAGCTGTCAAAGGTGGGCCAGAGAGCCCAGGCCTTTGTCTATAATACTGACTCTCTGTCCTGACCATCTTCAGTGGGGGAAGATGAAATTTCTGAGGTTTCCCTGAATTAGGAGTAGGGAAAAGAAACAGAAGGCCTTTCACATAAAGATCACCAAGACCCCTCCCCTCCATCAGCTCAGTCTCAGGGCTGCTCCAGCTGGCTTTGACTGTCTCACCCTACCTGCCCTAATGCCTTTGGCAAATGAAAACCACTCTCTCGCCCCAGTCAGGCCCACCCTACCTGCACCCACCATATTACACAGAAAATTCCCAAAGTCTTGGTGCTGTCTTAAGCTATGAAAATGAAAACTGGGCTAAGGGTTTGTGACACCCTTAATATATTAGCTCATATCTATGACATGCTTTAAGCACTTACACTCACTCACTATGACCCTGGAAAGTCTCACTTCCATTTTACAGATGAGAAAACTGAGTCTCAGAGAAATAAGGTGGTCATAGGAGCAGTCAATCTATCTCATGCGCTCACTACTGACACAGTACCTACTATGCACTAGCATCTAGGCACACTGATTTAGACCTGGGAGGAACCTCTGACACCATGGAGTCCAAACCCTTTATTTTTACAGAGGAGAAAGTAAAATGCCAGGATTTGAACTGAGATCCTCTGAATTCAGAGCCAGTGCCTATCCCCCTGGGCAGGCTGAGAGCTAAGATTCAAACATATCTCTCCTTTTTGATAACACTCTGGCAGTCCCAGAAATACAGCTTTATCTCTGCTCTCCCTCATGCTCCCCTCATCCTCACCCTCCATGCCCAGCCTCCCACCAGATGTGCAGTATGTTTTTTTCTCTATAATTCCCTCCCCAGTCAGCTTCCTCTCACTGGATTTATTTAAGCTCTGGAAGATGCCGCAGTAGAGAATACAGACCAAGAAATCTCTTCAGAAGCTTGAGGGTGGAGGACAAAGGCTAGGCAAGGCACCACCCCTCCCTTCCCTCCCTGGTGAGGCCTAAGGAAGGCATTTGGATGCTCTCTAAAAATGGCAGGAGGACTGCTGTGTGACCTTGGATAAGTATTTCTCCTGAGCCTGTGCCTCAGGTTCCCCCTTTGTAAAATGAGAAGGTTGGACCAGCTGATTTCCTAAGGTCTCTCTCAGGTATAACACTCTAGGTTTCTTTGCTAAGGCCAGTAGAGTTGGGCCTTGTGGGCCACCCCTCACTATAGGTCATGCTCACTGGCCTACAGTTCACTCACTCCACCATTTGTCCCTTTTTACAACTAACATAAGGATATTTGCTCTCACATTGGCAGTCACTGGCAGCAACTTTCCAAAGATCACCCAAGATCACCCACCTGAGCACACTGGGCCTGCTGACTTGAGTACACCCAGCATAACACAAGCAACTTCCTAAAACGTCCCTGGTCCCAAGGCCTCTCCTTCCGTTCAGTCCTTCATCAGTTGTGTCTGACTCTTCCTGACCCACTTGGGGTTTTCTTGGTAAAGATACTGGAGTGATTTGCCATTTCCTTCTCCAGCTCATTTGACAGATGAGAAAACTGAGGCAAACAGAGTGAAGTGACTTGCCCAGGGTCACACAGATACTAAATGTCTAAGACCAGATTTGAACTCAGGAAGATGAACTGCATTCCAAGGTCAGTGCTCTATCCACTAGGCCACCTAGCTGCCCCTGTGCATGAATATCAGAATGGAAAGAGAGAGGGTAAGAAAAGACGAAACAAATGTCCAACACAGTCTCAGAGTCATTCCAGTGTGGGGCCACAGAAAGAATGCTTGATATGTGGCCAGAGAACCTGGGTTCTAATTTCCCAGGTTACCTGGGTAACCTTGGGCAGGGCACTCTTGGGATCTCAGTTTCCTCATCTACAAACCAAGAGAATTGCGCTACCTGCCCTACAAGGGCCTTTCCTTCTCTAAATCTGGTCTCTTGTCCGCCATTTTGGTAACTTTAATCTTATTATGGGGCCAAAGGGAGTGGGGAGGAGGAAGTAGGGGGTGAAGAGCCAACACTCAGTGACTGTCAGGAAAGATGTGGGTGGGGAGGAAAGGGCCAGGAGCTCCCCATCAATCAAATCAGCCTCTCAGCCTTCGGCACAACGTCATTCTTCACTGTCAGAAGCCCTGCTATTAAGACTTATTAGGATCATCATTTAATTATGAGAACAGCTTGAAAAAAGGGGGGGGGGCAATCCTAAATGAAGAATGTTTCTTCTTTGTCTGTAGTTATCTGCCTGTGTTTACTGTGTTCCTGCAGCCGATCCTGGGCCTGGGCTTTGAGATCCATCCGTGGGATTGGGACAAGCTGTGAGCCCACCCAGCTGCTGAGTACGAGGGGGCATTTTCCTCTTCTCCTTCTTCCCCCCCACTCCAGTCTGTTAGCTTCGTTCTGATACCTAGCCTACGGACACCACATGGGGTCATGAGGAGGAAAGAACCTGAGTTCCAATCCTGCTACCTTCTGTGACCTTGGGAAGTGACCTCATCTCTCTAGGCATTGATTTCCTCATCTTAGCCTAAGAAAGATTTGGGGACCTGTGCGTAGAACTCCATTGCCAGATGTGGAAACACATGCCCCAGTGTAGACACCAAGTCAGCGGGGAGGTAGTGGATAGAATAGGTTCACATCTGATCTTATACACTTAGTAGCTTAGTGTGACCCTGGAAAAGTCACTCAATTCTCTTAGTCAGTTACCTTAAAATAGGGATAACCACACTTCTAGCAGCTACCTCAGTGCTATTGTAAAGGTCAAATGAGACTGTCTGTGTAGACCACTTGGCAAACCTTAAAATGCCATAGATTTTGGTAATTATTGTTAGGAGTGGTAATAATATTATTATTAGAAACCTACAGCCTAGTGTAGAAACCTGTGTCATATGCTCAACTGGGGAGGGGTGCACAGAGACCCTCATGGCTCCTGGGAACTGGTGGGGCCTGGCTTAGCTCCACACCATTCCCCATCCAATTACCTTGGCCCCAGAAAACCTGAGTTCTTGGCCTGTAAGCAAGAGATCCCTGGCTCCGTTTGGTCCTCACTCCAGTTGATGTATATGTGTGTGTGTGTGTGTGTGTGTGCGTGCATGTGTGAGTGAGAGTGTGTGAGTGTGTATGAGTGTGTGTGTGCATGCACATGTGTATGCATGTACCTGAGTGGGTATGTTTGTTTTGGTTGTGACACTTCAGAAGCTGGCACGGGGGAGTCCGAGTCAGTCTGCGTTACTCACTCCTCCCTTCCAGCCCACCATGGTCTTTGTTTTTTGGAGGAGGTGCCCCAGTAAATGATCTCACCTCCCTGCTTACTCATCCCTCTGACACTACTGGGTTTATCTTCTTTCTCATTCCCTTTCAGCTCTCAAGGCAAAAAAAAAAACAAAAAAAAAACCCACCCTCCTGGCTCTTATATAAGGACAGGAAAGCAGCAGCATCCCTGCTTAGCACATCTGGAATCTGGGGCTGGAATTTAGGGCAGCTGAGGCATTCATCAGAGCCAAGGAGCAAGGCCTCTGGGCTAGAGAGGAGCACAGGGCCAGGACCAAGGCCAGGACTGTGGTTGTCCAGTGCATAGCAGGCCTCCCAGCCCCTTCCCTGTCTATTCTCTCCCTATCTATGCATAGGCAAGTTCCAAGAACCATGAATCGCCTACCCTAGTCCCCACTGGTCTTTCTCCCTAGCCCTTGGACCTCAACCTCTCTTTTCGGTCTCCACCCTCTCCCATCATGCTCTCATCCATTTATATGGCTTCAATTATCACCTTTACACAGATGACGCCCAAGTGTGTGTGTGCGTGTGTGTGTCTGTCTGTCTGTGTGTCTATCTACCTCTCCTCTCATCTATCCATCTACTTGCTCATCTCTCTCTATCTCCATCCACTCATCTAACTATCCACCTACTCAATCTATCCATCCACTCATCTATCGTTCCTCTTTCTTTCTTTCTTCCTTCCTTCCTTCCTTCCTTCCTTCCTTCCTTCCTTCCTTCCTTTCTTTCTTTCTTTCTTTCTTTCTTTCTTTCTCTCTCTCTCTCTCTCTCTCTCTCTCTCTCTCTCTCTCTCTCTCCTCCCTCCCTCCCTCCCTCCCTCCCTCCCTCCCTCCCTTCCTTCCTTCCTTCCTTCCTTCCTTCCTTTCTCTCTCTCTCTCTCTCTCTCTCTCTCTCTCTCCCTCCCTCCCTCCCTCCCTCCCTCCCTTCCTTCCTTCCTTCCTTCCTTCCTTCCTTCCTTCCTTCCTTCCTTCCTTCCTTCCTTCCTTTCCATAGCCATGCTCAGTCCTGGGTTTTAGCTCTACATTTCTGACACCTGTGAACATCTCTCCTTGGATGTCTTACTCACATCTCCACAACTGAACTAATTCATCTTTCCAACACTATTTTCATTTTTTTCTTTGTATTACTGATATCTGGCACTCAGTGGACACTTTACACTATACTCATTGATTGAATTTGCCTCAAACCTGTCTTTTCTTTCAACTTCCTATCTCACAGAATCCTCTATTTAGATCTAGAAGGGAAGTGAGTCCAGATTCCTCTTTTCTATTGAAGGACCCAATATCTTCCCAGTCAACCAAGCACAAAAGTTCCTAATTATTTATGATTCTTCCTTCTCCCTCACTCCCCCACAGGTAATCAGTTGCCAAAGCATAAGATTATAAGCTTGAAGGTAAAAGGAATCTTAGAAGTCATCATGAAACTGAAAAAGATAGAGTGACTTAGAAAACCACAAATTAACATTATCTATGTTGGATATTTATCTATTTTTGTGAGATATTTCCTAGTTACATTTTCATCTGGCTCCAGCCACACAGCTGTGTAATTGGTGCATCTGATTTATGTCCTCGATGTATGATGATGACACATCCTTGATTCACAAATGAGGAACCTGAGATCCAGAGAAATGACTTACCCAAGATCACATAGGTCACAATGACATAGCTGGGACTCAAGCCTAAGTCCTCTGACTTTGCTCCCAACACTATGTCTGTCCACTGTATCATGCTAGCAAACCTCCCTTGGAAACTTCTGCCATGTCTATCCCTTTTTTTCTATGCCTTTGGCCTAGTTTAGGCCTTCATGCCATCTCCTGTTCACTACTATATGTAATAAGTGCTACTCAAAACAGTCATTAAGTCCCTTCCCTTCCCTCTGCCCCAATGGCTATATTACTTCGTGTATGTTCCATTTGCTGTACACAATCAATCTCTCCATTATTTAAATTTATTACCCATTCTATAGATGACCCAGGTTCTCTTCCCCATTCTCCCTGCCACTGGCCCAGTTCCATTGAGTGCAACAAATATTTATTTAGTGCCTACTAAGTATATAGAATTGAGATTAAGAACTGAGTGGAGATAGAAACTTTTGATATGACTTGCTCCTGGCCTTCATGGAATTTATAGTCTACCAGGAGAGAAGGCACTAATAACAATACTGCAAACTAATGCATGATAAGACAGGTGGAAACAAGGCGCCCTCTGAGGTCGAGAGATGGGAAGGTCATGACAGACTATAAACCATGGAGGGAGGGAGGGAAGGGGAGTCTTTCAAGCCTAACCAAAGGGACAGAGGTTGAAAGGTATGTGGTGCTGGATTTGAGTCCTGCTGCAGCCACCTTACCTGGGTGATCTTGGGCAAGCCATTTCAAAGTTAGCTCCTCTGCAAAATGTGGAGAAGGACTAGGAAAACCCAAAGGTCCTCTCCAGTTCGATGGTAGTACCAGGTGGCAGGCCGTACTGAGGCGCCATACTAAGAACTTGAAATTTAGGACTCAAATGGTGGCCAGAGGAAGGGATCTAAACTTTATTCAGCAGGCAGGGAGAAGTGTTTTGAGCAAACAAATGATGAAAATATCTCTGTGTGTGAGGAAGATAAATCTGGAAGAAGGGTAGTTTAGAGGAAGGGGAAAGGTACAGACCTGAAGGTCTATTGAGAAGCTACTGCAGTAGTTCAGGAGAATGATAATAAAGGGGATGGTGGGAATAGAAAAAAGTAGACAAAGGTGGAGCCATAGTGCACAGAGTGCCAGGCCTGGAGTTGGGAAGACTGATCTTCCTAGTTCAAATTTGGCATCAGACCCATACTAGCTGGGACTCTGGGCAAGTCACTTCACCCTGTTTGCCTCAGTTTCCTCATTTGTAAAATGAGCTGGAGAAGAAAATGACAAAACACTCCAGTATCTTTGCCAAGACCACCCCAAATTGTGTCATAAAGACTTGGTCATGACTGAAAATGGCCATATAACAACAGACAAATAAATGCAAGTGATATTTCAGAGACAGAAATCAGAGGACTTGAGTAGACAGGAGAAGTAAAAGAAAAGGAAGACTTTTAAAGTGTCTTGTAATTATATCTATATAGGTTGGTTTGCCCTGGAAGATTGATTGCCCTGGAAGATTGATTCCCAGATATTTAGGCATCTTAAAATTTTGAATGGAACTTCCCTTTTTATTATTTCCATATGGATTTTGTTATTGCTAAAAAGAAACACTATTGAGTTTTTGTGTATTTTGTATCCTGGTATCTGAAGCTATCGTCTCAATTAGCTCCTTTCCTGATTTTCTAGGGTTTTCTAAGTAAACCATTATGTTGTCAGCAAGTACAGATTGTTTCATTTCCTATTTGCTTATGCTTTTCCCTTTAACTTCTTTCTCTTGTCTTATTTTTGAATTTTATTTTTCTTTTAAAAATATTAATTAATTTTTAATTTTCACCATTTACTTCCTTAAGATTTTAAGTTCTCCCCCTCCCTCCCTTCCGCCCACACCAAGACAACGTGCAATCTGATACAGGCTCTACATATACGTTCATATTAAACAAATTTTCACATTAGATATGTTGTAAAGAAGAATGAGAAGCAATGGGAGGAACAATGTTTTATTAATATTATAAGCATCTCTAGAACTTGACATGAACATATGTCTAATAACAGTGGGGAGAGAGAGTGAGCATCCTTGCTGTACTCTTGTGTTTAATAGGAAAAGTTCTAACATTTCCCTTAAGCAAGGGAAGAGCCAAGATAATAACTAAGGTTTCATGTTAAATTTGAGGTGCTGATGGAACACCTAAATAGAGACGAAGTTTTTCTTATGTAGCAGGAGGAACACAGGACTTGGAAACAGGAAGATGTGGGTTCCTTTCTTACCTCTGACACTTACCAGCTATGTGTGGGTAAGACACCAAATCTCTCAAGCCTCAATTCCCTCATTTGTCAAATGGGGAGAATAAAACCAGTAATACCTAGCTCACAGGTTTGTCATGAGGATCAACTAAGACAATGTAGAGAAAGTTCTTTGCAAACTTTTGAGTGCTCTATAAATGGCTGTCCTCATTATTATGTCTTGTTGACAGTTGGGGATTTGGGTCTGGAGCTTAAGAGAGAGCTCAGGGTGGGAAATACTTAGGAGTAGGAAACCCATCTGCTCTAGTAAACTGAAACCAGTCCAAAAGGATCTTATTTCAGCTAATGGCAAAACTGTGATTTTTGGGATATCGGTGAATTCCAGTTTTCTAGGTTCTCCTTGCTTATTCCCTTTCATCACCCCCTCTTATCTCTGGATAGATCATAGAACCTCAAAATTGGAACTTCAGATGCTGCCTAATTCAAACCAAACTTGAACAAAAATTTCCTCTCCAATGCACCATCCTTTATTTAAAGACCTCTTGGGAGATCAAGTGAGATAATGTATTCTCTTAGCACAGAGTCTGGCACATAGAAGGTGCTATTTCCATTCTTTCCTCTACTGAAGGGGTACCTTCATATTTGGAACACTGTTTTCTTGACTTTCACCCAAAGCTTCTAGTTTTACTCTTTTTAAACAAAATAAGGCAATTCCCTCTTCCGCTCTGACTGAAAGTCTTGATCTCTGATTTCATTGGCACAGGGAATGCCCAATGAGGAAATTCCCTCTACCAAAGTAGATAAGCACCTGCCCTGTACATCTAGCCTTAGTTGCTTATTTTTTGAGACAATAAATGACTTGTCTGGGGTCCCACACTCAGTCTGGGTCAGAGTGGAGATCTGAACCTAGGTCGTCCTGTCTCTTAGACCAGTCACCTATTCTCGTGACTAAAACTTAATGGGAATCAGCTACTCAAGGAATGGTGGCTAGAAGGTGCCTAGCACCCTGCTGGTCCTCATAAAGGAGACCTGAAGGGGAACAAAGATGAAAGGACAGTGGTTCTGCCCTTCTTGCTTCTGATCTGTCCTCAACATGGGGGCTGGATGGAGCAGGTTCTGTCAGTCTAAGCCAGAGCCAACGACAGTGAAAGGTGCCAGCTTCCGCCAAGCAAAGTCAGGGGGCAGGAAGCAAGACTTATCCTTTCTACCTTGCTGGCTGGCCTTGCCATTGAAAGCCATTTGGAGGGAATTGGAGTTTGGCAACCAGAAGTCTCTGGTTTTGCTTCCCCACTCCTACTTAATTATTACCCAAATAAATATCGCAGTCACGGAATCATCTTGGCAGTCCCCAGGCACCAACAGCCTAATTATTCTTGTTCACCACAGTGGCTGCTTGCAGGTCTTCATGTTAAATGGATTTCTTCCTCATAAGACAGATGCCAAAAAACATACAAATTCATTTTTGGTGGGGGAAGAGGATGAGGAATGCAAAGCAGCTTAGTGGGAGGGGTCCGTCAGAATTGAGTTCTAGGTTGGGGGGAAAGAGTTGTCTGACTTGAGAAGGCTGAAAAAGGAGTGTGGATCATACGAGCTCAAGGTTAGTAATAGAAATGACCTTCCAGGTTATCTAGTCCAAGCCCTCCATTTTATATTTGAGGACGCTGAGGCACAGAGAGGTTAAGACTTGTCCAAGTCATTCAGGAAATAAGAGGCAGAACTGGGATTTGAACGAGGGTGATGTGTCTTCAAATCCTCCCACAGTACATTCACAGTAACATCAAGCATCCTCCTGCCCCTCAGTACCTCTGTGACCTTGGATGTTTCCCCACATTTCCTGGGCTTCAGTTTCCTCATCTTTAAAGTGAGGGGGTGACCTTGATAACCTCCAAGGTCTTTCCACCTCTAAATCTGATTATTATTAGACCAACCACCCAGATACATGTGCATTTGCATGTGCATTTACACATGCACACACACATAACCAGACTTACATACAAGCGTAACAAATGGATCTTTGACAGATCTGAGAATGCCAGGATGGCCCTCTGGGGCTCCAAAGAATGTCTAATCCTTTTTTCCACATGACAGCCCTTTAAATGCTTAAAGGCAATGAGCATAATACAGTAGAAAGGATGCTGGACTGGGTATCAGAAGGTCTGGTTATGAATCCCAACATGTACCAGGTTTTCCCCCATAGTCCTAGGTCATCTGCAATTTCCATTCATCAGTGTTCATAAAGGTTACTCCCCTCCTCTATAAACACCAGTGACTCCCTATTACCTTGAGTATAAAGCATGAACCCTTCTCTATGACTTTAAAGCCTTCATAACTCGGCCCCCATTCCATCTCTCCAGCCTCATACTAATTTTACTCCCTCTCATTCCTCTCCAGATTTCCTCTACCATCCTGAAGCCACTCTGGGATCCAGCTCTTTCTTCACTCTCCAGTCCCAGAATTCACACATGGAGGAAGTTAAGTACCAGCTTGCCCCTCTGGCTTCTCCTTTGGCTGGATGATTTCAACCTACAAATGACGCCAACCTTTTCTCATTCATCTCCAGACAACACTTAGGACTTCTGCCATGCCCCTAAAGCCTAGATGGGCAATGGATAAGACCTGAGTTCAAATCCAGCCCCAGACATTTGCTAGCTATATGTCACTGGTTAAGTCATATAACCCCTGTCTACCTCTATTTCCTCAACTGTAAAATGTGAATAATAATAGTAGCTACCCTCCCCCTGAGTTATTGCTAGGATCAAATGAGATAATATTTTTAAAGTGCTTGGCATATAGTGAGCCCTTAATAAATGTTAGTTGGCTGACTCTCCTTCCTGCACTCTGAGGTCCAACCTTCTCTCTGTTCCTCACACATAGAATTCTGTTTCCCATCTCATGCCTTTGCACTGACTGTGTTTCATGCCTACAGTGTATTCCTCCTTCCTTTCCTCCCTCTACTTTTAAGACTCAAGTTGAGTACCATCTTCTATATAAATCCTCCCCAGTTACCCTCAATTGCTAATGACCTCCATCCTTAATGCTCTTGAATATGTTTTGCATTTATTTAACACTTATTTATATACGTTCATGCAAGCTTCTCAAGAGTAGGGATTGGCTCATTGTTTGTGGCTATATCCCCAGCACCAACCATAGTGCTTATTAATATAACAATAAACATTTATTTAAATTATTTTAATTAGCTCAATAAATTATAATTTTAATAAAATTAATAAATTATTTAAATAAAAAGCATAAATAAATGAAGAAGTACTTTAAAAATGCTTGCCAGTGGATTGGGTGTTTGATTGATACTGTATGAGACTTTGGCCAAATCCTTTAACTTCTCTGACTCTCAGTTTCCTCTTCTGTCCAGACAAGGAATTAGTTGCCATTATTTTCATCAGTACCAACTACATGATGTTTCTTATTGCCCTTGGGAAGCCAACTCCAGGGACCCCTTTATTCATCTCCCCAAGAACAACATGCTATCCATCCTTCCACTCAGCTTCCATTACTATGTCCTCAGTGAGAATAGTGATAAAGATGGAGTGGTGTGGCTCCTTTAAGAATGTGTAACATCCGACGAGGATGTCACATTTAGAGTACCAACTGTGAAAGGAACTCATACCTAAAAACTCTGTGACTCTTAGCATCCTCTATTCCTCAGCCCACCTCCCTTATCCATCCCTCCACGGGCATTACCACAGAAGCCAAAGATGGTCGCCTAAGACTAAGGTCTAGTTTGTATTTGGATCTGTTCTCTTGGCTCATCATGACTGAAGCCTTCTCCCCCTAGTGGCCAGTCCTGTAGGAGGTGAGCTTCTTGGTACTTAGCTAGGTAAGTCCTTTGCAGACAGTTTGTCACACTTGAAATTAGTCTAACTGGGCAGGAAACGCCAGTTTAACGTGGCCTTCAAGAATCTCCATGCACTGAACAGGATACAGGAACAGACAGAACAAAAAATCCATGCATGCCGTCCTGCATGAGATTTCAGACGCAGAGAATGGATGAGATGAATCACTGTCCTTTCCTGATGCAAACAGAATTGGGTTAAGTTTTTATTGACCTCTCCTAAAGGTCCCCCACACTCAAGACAAGGGGAAAACCAGAGAGAACCAGTGAATCGTAAAGTTTTAAAGTTGGAGAAGACCTTAGGAGGGCATCAAGTCCATGAATTAATTATTAACCCAGGGTCCACAGACCTTCAAGAGGTTCATGGATAGATTTCAGGGTTCTGTGAACTTGGATGAGAAAAATTATACCTTTATTTTCAGTAACCTCTGACTGAAATATAGCATTTCCTTCAAGAAGTGCTTAATTAATGTGTATTGACTAACTGAATTAAATACAGGATTTGGAGAAGGAGTCCATTGGCTTCACCACACTGCTGCCAAAGGGGCCCAAGAAACAAAAGGGGAGGAAGAAGCCCTGTTTCAGTCCAACCCACGGCTGACAAGGAATTCCTTTTACAGTATAAGTGACAAGTGGCCCTTCAGCCCTGCTTGAAGACATCCAGTGAAGAGGGGGGACTCTCTACTAACTACTTCCCATTGCTCCTGGTTCTAGCCTCTGGGAGCCAATCAGAACAAGGCAAATCCCTCCTCCTCCTCCTCTTCCTCCTCCTCTTCCTCTTCCTCCTGTTCTCTTTCTTCCCCCTCCCCTTCCCCCTTCCCCTCCTCCTCCTACCCCGGAAAGCCCTTCAAATACTTGAGGACAAGAGAGAGGAAGAGGGTGAGGCAGACAGAACACAAGCCAGACTCTCTATCCATTCTCTCTCCACCCAGCCCAGCTCTCCAAGTGGAAGGCAAATACATTCAGCTGAGGCATTGGAGGGAGGAGGGAGAAGCAGAGATTTCAGCCACTTCAGTGAAAGATTGTTCCTGAGAACAAACCAGGCTTTTCAGACCTTCTTAGTTGCAGGTCCAGGACTGGAGATTATATCTATACTCACATCCCTATCTACTTCTACATCTTTATCTATATGTCTGTCTGTCTATAAGTAGGTAGCTATATCTATCTATAAATATATAGAGATAGATATAGGAATAGATATAAATATAGGTATAGGTATAGATATAGGAACAAATATAGGTATAGGTGTTTATATATATTAGATTATAAATATAGAGATATGGAGAAAGGTACAGGTATAGATATAGATGTAGGTATAGATATAGGTATAGGTATATGTACATTATAAACATATAATGAGAGTTATAGATTAGATATAGGTACAAATAAAGATATAGGTAGAGATATATAGATTATAAATAGATATAGAAAAGGCATAAGTATAGATATAGGTATAAATATAGGTGTATGCATAGGTGTATATATGATTACAAATATAGATATAAAGCATAGATACAGTTATAGATATAGGTATAGGTATATATACATTATAAATATATAGAGAGAAAGGTATAGATATAGATTAGATATAGGTATAAACATAAGTATAGGTACAGATATATATAGATATAGGTGTAGTATATATAGACAGAGAAATTATAAACATATAGATACAAAGAAAGGCCAGTATTAGATATAGGTATAAATATAGGTATAGGTATTGACATACATTAGATTAGATATGGGAAAAAGCATAGGTATAGATAGGTACAAATATAGATATAGGTATAGATATATAAACTATAAATATCTAGTGAGAGAGTTATAGATTAAATATAGGTATAGATATAGGTATACATATGCGATTATAAATACAGATATAGAGAAAGTTATAGATAGACGTAGAGGTGATATTGCCCTGTGAGGTAGGGACCCTTATTGTTCTCAATTTACAGAGGAGAAAACTAAGTCTCAGAGACATTCAGTGACTTACCCAGGGTCACACAGCTAATAAATGTCTACAGTGGAAATCCAACCCAAGTCTTCCCAATTCATTCATATCCCAGCCCTTCTTGGGGAGAGCAAATAAGAAAGGATATAATCAGAATTCAATCAAACCTGACTTCCTAGTCATCAGCAGCTGGTTTGTTTGGTAGGGAGAGGTTGCTGCTAGTAAGGCCACGGTCATGGGTTTGATTGCTATGGGGGATGGTGGCAGGTGGAGATTGTACCTTATTTTCCAGCCATAGAATATCTCCCACTCATCCAGGACAATCATTTAACAAATGTCTTCCCTTGGACAGAAAAGTCCAAGTGCAGGAGACAAGATGGTTCAACGCAGTCCATCCCCAGGAGTTACAACACAAAAGACCTATCTCTTTAGATCAAATGAGATAATCTGATATACCAATGTTAATTCTTAAACTAATAATTGCCTAAATACATATGAAGGGCTTTGCGAACCTTAAAGTGCTGTATAAATGTATCATCATCATCATCATCATCATTTTGACACAAAACATCTGTTCATGCACAGCCCAGGGTCTTCTGCTGCAGGGCTAATTTTTCCCTTCGATCCCACCTTCTCAACTGTAAGGCAGAAGCCGTTGTCGCTCCTCACCATATGAGCCAGGGATGGCAGATGCATATGCTGCCTTTCTCAGACACACACAGCAGCACCCTTGCTTCCGTACTCTGAGTCCCGAGATAGGTGGGCATGCTAAGTCCTTCCTTCAGAGAGGAAGCCTGGAATCATGGGAAGACAATTGGCTGTGGAGTCGGAGGACCTGGGTCTGAATCAACCCAAACTAACTAACTGGACAAGTCACTTAAATTCACCTGACTCCAGCTTCTTCGTGTTTAAAATGAGGGAGGTGCCTTAAGCTGGCAAAAATGAGATCACAGATTTAGAGCTGAAAGGACCTTGTTGGTGGTGTTTTGTTTTTGTGTCTGATTTTCCATGACCCCATTTGAAGTTTTCTTGGCAGAGATACTAGAGTGATGTGCCCTTTCCTTCTCCAGCCCATTTGACAGATAAGGAAACTGAGGCAAACAGGATGAAATGACTTGGCCTGGGTGATATAGCTGGGAAGTATCTGAGGCTGGATTTGAACTCGGGAAGCTGAATCTTCCTGATCCAAGCCTGGTTCTCTATCTGCTGCACCACTTGATTGTCTCAAGGCAGGGACTTCAGAAGAAATCTAATCCGAATTATTTATTTTACAGTGGATGAAAATGAGATCCAGAGAGATTGAATCCGTTGCTCAAGGTCACATAGGTAGTAAGGGTTATAGGTGGGATTTGAACCCTGGGCATATCACATAACTTCTCAATTCCTGTAAGGGACAGAGAAGAAGTGCAATTGCATTTGTAGAAGGAATTCTCTCACCTGGGAGTAATCTGTACCAATAAAATCATAGATCTAGTCCCTATGTCCTATCCTCGGACTCCAGAGACTTGCCTAGGGACATGCAACTATAAAGAATCAGATTTGAAACTCAAAGCCTGGTCTTATGGTGGTCCTAGGCTTGGAGTTAGGAAGACCTGAGTTCAAATCCAGCCTCAGACACTTCCTAGCTGCATGACTCTGGGCAAGTCACTCAACTTCCCCCATGTATTTCCTCATCTATAAAGTAGATAGCCTCCTAGGCTTGCTGTAAGGATAATAAGACTTGCAAACTTTAAAGTATAATATTTATTATTATATCTATGATCTCATAACTCCAAGTCTGATTTGCTTTCTAATGCACTAGCCTACCATCGAAATCCATCTGAAGGTTGGAAGTGCTCAACATCTGGGCCTGTTGGATCTAGATGGGGGCAGCCTTCCAGTTCTGAACCTTCAATCCCTGTCCCTCTCTGGGGTTCTGAGATGACTTGGATCTTGCCTTAGTGAACGTACTTGGGCTGCTAGTTAGGAAGACTTCCTCAGTTCAAATCTAACCTTGCTGGGTGATCCTGAGCAAGTCGCTTCACCCTGTTTTCCTCAGTTTCTTCATCTGAAAAATGAGCTAGACAAGGAAATGGCCATCACTTCCTTTATCTCTGCAGGAAAACCCCAGATGGGGTCACAGAGAGTCAAACATGACCGAAACAACTGAATGATAGTGAACTTTGTACCCGGTTGGGACTGGCTGCCTCTCTGAGAAAAGGGGTTTTAATTTTAATTTTATTACAAAAACAGCTTAAGCAACATCCCATGGGAAACTTTTAACTATGAAAAACAAGCAGGTATAAGAGGGAGTCACAGGGTCATGGGAAAGAATAAGGGAGAATTTGAAGCTCATGAAGAAGAAACTATCTCTGGGCTTCCAAATTCTCTTTGAATTGGTGTTGAAGTGCAAATATTTTCTACATTAGATGAAATCCAAATGTCCACAGAACCCTAGAGTGCCAGAGAAGTGAGGTATCTTAGGAGGAGCTGAGATGCAGAGCAGATAAGTGACTTCACAGGTCATGAGTCCAGAGCTAGAGGGGCCCTCAGAGCTCACCCAGTCTGACCCCTACATTTTGCAGAAGACCAAATTGCGGCCCCCAAAAGGGAAGTGATTTGCTCGAGGTCACACAAGTAGAAACTGTCAGAGATGCTGCTAGGATGCAGGCCCTCAAGGTTCAGTCCTGGGGTCACACTTCAGAAAGGCCATTCATAAGCTGGAGCTCTGAGCTTATACCATATGAAGTTAAGTGGAAGAAAATGGGGGCATTTAGACTGGAGATGGGACATGAGCCTGGTCTTCTTGAATTTGAGTGGCTAACACGTGAATGAGGGATGAGACTTGTCCTGCTTTACTCCTGGAGGACAGAATTCTGATTCTGCCACTGGGTGTCCCTGGGCAAGTCACTTAGTTTCTCTGGGTCTCAGTTTCCTCATCTGTAAAATGAGGGGGTGGTGTAGATGATGTCTGAGGTCTCTTCCAGTTTGAAATGTGTTATCTTACAATCCTATGAAGTTACCAAAAAAATGAATCATATTTTGTTTAAGGAAAAAATCTAGAGTCAGCTAGGTAGCACATAAGATAGAGCACTGGCCCTCAGGAGGACCTTAGTTCAAAGCTGGTCTCAGACACTTACTAACTGTGTGACCCTGGACAAGTCACTTAACCCTACTTGCCTCAAAAAAAAAATCTGACTTAGATTAGAATCATCCTAAAGTGAACGGACTACCTTGTAAGGTAATAAGTCCTCCCTAAATGGAGGTCTTCAAGTAGGGACACCTATCTGACATATTGTAGAGGAAATAGAGATTTGGAACACAGAACTGCATCTATGTACTAACCCAAACCCTCATTTTACAGATGAGAGAACTGAGGCCAAGGAAAGTTTACCAACTTGACCAAGGTCAAGAAGATCATAAGTGGAACAGGCAGGATTTGAACCCAGGTGTCCTTACTCCAAAGCCTGTGCTCTTTGTTTGGGTATGAACTGCACCGAATGAAGTCTGAGGTCCCTTTCAACTCCGAGATTCTGTGACTCCAAATCCAATCCTCTTCCTAATACAACACATGGACTGAGTTCTGATTTACTTAATTCTAGACCCACCCTGCCCTAGGCCAGTTAGAGCCCAGACACATTCTTTGCCACCCAGCACAGCAGAAAATGCATTAATGTTCCAGTGTGTTTGGCCACGCTCAGACTGCAGGGCATCTGGGCTGTTTATAGTTGTCCACACCGCTGCTGCTATCCACAGCTTGCTACACATCACTGATTTCCGTCCCTCTGCGCACATTCCGGAAAGTGGAATTACAGAGCCAAAGGATATTCAGTGTAGAGCCTTCCTCACATACCACCCAAGAGGGTGGCGAGTTTTGAATCACATCCCAGTTTTCCCTGGAGATTATGGCCCCAGCTGTGGTTCTGTAGCCTTGAATGGGGAATAGACTCCCGGCATCCAACAGTGACTTCATGGACCACAGATCTAAGGCTTAACGGGGCCTCAGATGTCCAACTCCCACATTTTACAGGTGAGGAAACTGAGACCAAGAGAGAGGAAGGATTAGAGGCAGGATTCAAACCCCTGGGGAAGTAGATCTGTGCATGTGCGCGCACACACACACTCCTCTGTCTCTCTCCCTCTCTCTGTCTCTCATTCTCTCTGTATGTGTCTCTGTCTCTTTCTCTCTGTCTCTTTCTCATTCTCTTTCTCTCTCTGTCTCTGTCTCTCTCTCTCTCTCTGTCTCTCTGTCTCTGTCTGTCTGTCTGTGTCTTTCTGCTAGAGCAGTCCAGAGGAGGGAGGGTTCAACTGGGCTGAGCTAGGCTCCTCAGGGAAGGGTTTAAGGAAGAGGTGAGACTGGAAGTGGTCCTCCAAGGATGGATACTACCAGCACAGGCAAAGTCAGAGAAATGCAAGGGGAATTTGTAGGAAGGGTGCTTTGGCTAAGGTCCACCTATGTCGTGCCCATTTCAGGTCTTGCTTATCTGCCCAATAAATCCCCCCAGCCCCACCAACCTCATTCAGAAGGCATTTATTAAGCACCTACTTTGTGCAAGGTTCCCTACTGGGTAGGCAAAGACAGTAGAGACAGTGGCTGTCCTCAGAAAGCTTACTGTCTGATTGCGATCTGACTTGGGCTGGAATTGCCCCCTCTTTTCCTCCTCTTGCTGAGGCTCTGACCCTCCCTCCACCTCCTCCCCAGAGAAAGCAGATTTCCCAGAATGACTGGGCAGCCCATCTGTAGCATTAGCCATGGAAGCGAGAGAATCGAGATTATCAGCCACGGGTGGGAGCTAACGGCTGTTTGCGTTGTCTCTGTTGACTCTTTAAGCATGTGTGCCTGTTTGCTCTCCCAGTCAGAACCACACTTGCTGTCTCTGTCTCCCAGCAACGCTATCTCCATGAGGGAGGGAAGGAGGTCTTGTTCCACCAGACTTGTCCCAGGGAAATGTCACCTAAGGCAAGGTTATCTGGCCATGGAGATTCTGCTTGTAACGAAGGGGGCCCCTGTTGACTTGGGGGCACATCTGACAAGGAGATAAGGGTAAGCTGGCATGCTACCCCATCACACAATGCCAGCTCCATGTGTTGGGAAGGGAATGAAGCTGAGGGGGAGGAAGGATGAGGAAAGGGGAGAGGCGCTTATGAACGGAATCCAATCACTGGGCTTAGAAAGTAGCAGAAACTAGGATGGGTTGGGAGTTAGAGGACCTGGCTGTGTTACTTACCAGCTGTGTGATCTTGAGCTGGGCTTCAGTTTCCATGTCAGTAAATTGAACAGGTTAGACTAGATGACCAGTTCTAACTCAGTGATTCTGTGGACCTAAGCTCACAGTGAGGCAAGGAGATACCCCTCAGAAAAGATTCCTTTACTCTCCTCACCGACCAGTCAGAGGAGCTCTGGATGCTTCAATCCTCACCCCAGCTCTGCTGTTAACCCTCCAGAGAAGGCCCTTCTCCAAACTGGACCTTAGACTCTGCCTCCATCCTAAAGTTACTTTCCCCTCCTCTGGCCACATCTTATAGACATCTCTTTATGCACATGTCCTCTCAGTCATCAAAATGTGGGTTCATGGAGGGCAGGAACATTTTTCAAGTTTTGTGTCCCCTGCACAGTGTCACTTAATAAATACTTATGGATTGATTGTAAAACAAGCAGATTGAATGAATCCAAGAATCTAAGACTTCAAGAGTTGGGAGGCACCTTAAAGAAGATTGGCTTCATCCTTTCACTTTGTTGCTTGTTCTTCATTCTCAAAGAGGACCATGACATCAGGAAGGTGATGCCATGACATGCAAATGAACTGGATTTAAGTGAGGGAGAGCTGTGCAAAATCACAGCGGCCAAATATAGATCAGGACAACTGGAGATGGCCCAGGATGCAGAGGAGATCCTCGGTCTTTTCAAACTTAACAGGTCTGGGTTTGACTGAGACAAAGCCTATTCAGTGATTAAGGCTTAATACGAAATTTTAAAGAGGAGGAAACTGAGGCCTCCAAGAGTCTGAGTTCTGGGGGGAAGGGGATAAGGGGGATGGAAGAATATGGGCAGCATGGTTTAGATATGGCAAGAAAGTGGCATTGTGAAAGGTCTTTGAAGATTGAAACACTGAAACTCACTGGGCTTCACCTTCACCATTTATAAAATCAAGAGTTTGGGCTGCAAGGCCCCTAAGTTTCCCTTCTGTCTTTGCATCCAGGCATCTATGATCCTATTCCTAATCTCATTAATAGGAAGTGATCTTTTCTCTCCCAGAATTGCATACACACTGATCCCTGTAGCACTTATCAGGGTGGTGGTAAGGTGGTGAGTCTCTAGACTCTTTCTCTTTTTCTCTTCCTTCATCTTCCTCTTCCCTATAGATGTGGCCATCTGCCTTCCCTTCCCCCAGTAAAGCTTCCCTTCAAGAGCCAATCAGCCATCTCATTAACATCTGACATTTCGGAAACTTCCAGACCCTGATGCCAAATCAAATCAGATCCCTCACGTGCCATTTGCTAACAAACCCAATTCCCTCTCAGAGCGTGCTTGCTTCAGCCCTGATGGCCTTGAATTCCATTTCTAATTGAGATCAGACGTCCAAACAGCCACTTCCATTTAGCTGACGGATTAGAGCTATGGACCTTCTGTTAACCCTCTTTCCCATAAAGAGCAGTGAGATTCTGTTTAAAGGGGACATGCCACCCATGCATGAGCTGAAGAACTCGGATCATACCCAGCTCCTACCCTCATCTTTTCAAAAAATCAAAAGGTTTCTTGCTTCAGATATCTCTTTTCCCCTTGAGCTTGAATCAGTCATTCTTTTGGGGAGCCCCAATATTTATGGAGAACCCCAGAGATTTTTCTCACATTCCAAAGAAGGAAACTGAGCCTTAGGAAGCTGAAGCAACTTAGCCACAGTCAAACAACTAGTAAATATTAGAGGCAGGATTCCCAGGATCTAACCCTAACCCTAACCAAAACCATAATCCGAACCCTAAATGCACTGGCACCTACCTCAGAGGCCATTAAATCCAGCCCCCTCAATTTCCAGATGAAGAAACCAGGGCCCAGAAAGGTGAGGTGATCTACCCCAGAAATTAGGGGTTGGAGGGGCAGCTAGGAAACACAGTGGTTAGAGCACCAGGCCCAGAGTCTAGAAGACCTGAATGCAAATCTAGCCTCAGACACTTACTAGCTTTATGATCCTGGGCAAGTCCCTTACCTCTGTTTGCTTCAGTTTCCTCATCTTAAAGAAGGCAGAGAAGGAAATGGCAAACCACACCAGCATCTTTGCCAAGAAAACCCCAAATGGGATCATGAAGAGTCAGACATGACTGAAAAGTGACCGAAATGAAATAACATAGGTAATAAGCATCAGAGACAGATCTGAACCCAGATCCTCTGGTCGTCAGGCTGTTGGCATAGCACCACACTGGCTTGGATTATGGGAACAGCTCAATCAATTTGTCTAGATGGCTGGAATGAGGTCACCCATGTGTGAGTTCATGAGAAAGACTTGTTCTTTCTCCACCCATCATGAGGTCCTCCACCCTCCAAACAAGGGGGCATTGTGGCTGATGGCATGTCACCTGGAAAGCGTGTACCCCCGGGTCACATGGGAAGAATCAGGAGACAGGAACAAGTGGGTACTTAACCACTAATGAATTCAGGGATGACTGGTCTAGGGTGGGAAGGCAAAGCTTAATACGAGGTGGACAGTGAGACCTAAATGTTCCCTGCCTCTGTCCAATAGGCAAATGGTCAATAATAGTGGACATTTATAGAGTATGTGAAGACTTGCAAAGATCTTTATCCAGTCTCTGTCATTGGGCCTGACTGACTTCTGCTTCCTGGACTACAGACTCTTAATCTGTAAAATGAGGGGACTGGACTAGGTGACCCCCACTAGCTCTAGAATTTGAGGAGCAGCATGGAACAATGGATTTGGAGTCAGAGGACCTGGGTTCATAGCCTACTTCCATCACTGAATCCCTGTGTGACCTTGCCTTGGGCAAGCCTCTTACTTTCCCTGGGCCTCAGTTTCCTCATCTGTAAAATGAGGAAATTGGCCTCAATGGCCTCTGAGATCCCTTCCAACTCTAGAACTATAATCCTATGTCCCCCACAATAGATAGAAATAAGGGTAAGGATTATTCCCATTTCACAGATGAGGATGCTAAAGTTCAGTCAGTTGAGCATTGGCATTGAGATTCAAACCCAGTTCTTTCCTTCCTGCCTCCAAGTGCAGGGGCTTTTCAGGATGCCACAACCAGAATCATGGATGGAAGAGCTCTTAGGACCACCTGGGCCACACCTGTCCTCTGTATTTTACAAAGGAAAAAACTCCCCAGAGAGGGAAGAGAACTTGCCCAAGGCTACACAGCAGGCTCAGGACAGAGATGGGGTCAGCACTCAGGTCTCTGACACTCAGTGCAGGATTCTTTCTATGGTGCCACACCAAAGATCCTGGGGGAAGGGGGGAGGGAAATTCTCTAGACCTGTCTCCCTATTCCAGTGTCCCTTGTAGTTGTATCAGGGTATTTCTACTTTTCTCTGCTTTAGTTGTGTCTAAACCAGTCTGAGGCTGCTTGCCACCCTCCCTTGACTAGTCCTTCCTGGTCACACATGAATGAAGCCAAGGCACACAAGTGAGAACAGCTGTTGGCTTCAACTTGGGACTTTCCCCAGCTTCCCCAGCCCTGAAACAGCCCAGGAGAGGGAGGGGAGACCATCCAGATGAAAACCAACCTCCCAGGATCCTCCAGTGAGTGGGGCAGAAGGACAAGAGACACCCTGGGCAATAGTAGCGGGACAGGATGGACCAAAGGGGGTCTGACTGGAGTTGGTTAATAAGTGGCCAGAACGAACCCTGTCTTCTTGCCAACCCAGAGAACTCTGGCATAACACACACTTGATGTGCAGAAAGGACCTCAGAGCATGGAATCAAATGGCTGTGATTTGGGGGAAGGGGGAGAAGGGAATGAAATGTGGTTTGATGGGAACATGAGAGGGAAGAAAGCAAACTAGGAGGGGAAGCTGGTGGCATCAAACAAGTGGCCCTGAAACCTTTCACTGACTGGCCTTGAACCGGGGACCTCCCAGAGTCCTGCTTGGTGAGGGGAGAGGGCAGCAGGAACAGCTCTTCTGGTTAGCCTGGTTTGGCCCTGGCCCGAGTTCTCCAGGGAGGAAATGTCTGCGATTCTTGGAGGAGTGGGAGGGGAGAGAAATCAGCCTGTTTGACAACTCTGGAGTCCCCTCTGTCTCAGCCACAAGTATTTCCTTGAACCTGGGTCCAGTACTGGGGGTGGGGCGGGGGGCTGAGAAGTAGAGGATTGTGCTTTGCAAGCTCTGCCTCACTTAAATCCAATTTACAGGCAAGTCAAGGCATCAGTCATCCTTCTAGAACCTTCAAGATGAAGGATGAACACCAATTCTCGTCTTCAAGGAGTTTACCATCCTCAGTGGGGAGGCAAGCAGGGATGGGCCAGAGCCTGTTCAAGCCAGGGAAGTGATTGTTAAATTTTCAGTCTGAGCATTTATACCTCAGAAACTGGCAAACTCTCCAAATCAGGGCTTGAGCTACCATTTTGTTGATTGTTTACTTAGGAAAACGACAGAGAAAATGTTAATCATGCAGATTAAACTTGCTTTGGGTAGAGCCGGTTGTTAAACATTTCCCAGCAACCTCCTGGAGACAAGTAACACGGAGGAAGTGGAGTACAATAGTAAAAAATATTTTTAGGTATTAAATTGTAGACTTCAGGCAGGAGGAGCTCAGGGAGGGAGGAGGAGAGACAGTAGGATTGTAGATTTAGTGGCCCCCTTTTACAGAAATGGAGGGAGATGGAGGCCCAG
Organism: Notamacropus eugenii; assembly: GCF_028372415.1. NCBI lineage: Eukaryota > Metazoa > Chordata > Mammalia > Diprotodontia > Macropodidae > Notamacropus > Notamacropus eugenii. The sequence continues at coordinate 40,977,873 of NC_092873.1, read as the reverse complement.
AGATATCAAGTGACTTGTCCGAAAATCACACAAGTAGTAAGGGATAGGGGCAGCATTTGAACCCACGTCCTGGGACTCTTTTACTCTTTTCACCACACTGTGTTGTCATGAGTTAGGGTAGAAAAAAGCAGTGTGCTATAGGCACAGGTGAAAAGAACATTCACTGGACTTAGAGCTAGAGGACTGGGTACATTTACTTGGCGTTACCCTGGCTAAGTCACTGCTCCTCCTCCAAACCCCAGTTTCCTTCTCTTTAATGTAAGTCAATAGACCAGGTGGCCTCTTCCCCCTTCAAGCTCCATAACCCCACTCCCTACCAGTGTGACATTGGGCAAATTCTTTCAGAGCCTTGGTTTCCTCATCTGGAAAGTAGGGGACTGGACTCTTGGGCCCCTTCCACCTCTAAGTCCTGTGATCCTACAAAGCAAAGAAGTCTTCCTGGAGGAGGTGCCTTTGTGTGGAACAGGATCAAAATAAATATGTGCTGATTTAATTTTGGAGAAGATTTAAAGTGGGGCATTGAGGCATCTAGGCAGCAGAGTGGATATAGTGCTGAGCCTGGATTCAGGAGCTCAAATCCAGCCTTAGACACTTACTAGCTGTGTGACCCTGGGCAAGTCACTTAACTCTGCTTGCCTCGGTTTCCTCAACTGTAAAATAGGGATAATTATATCTATCTCTCAGGGTTGTTGTGAAGGCCAAAAGGAGATAATCTTTGTAAAGTGCTTGACACAGTGCCTGGAACAGAGTAAGGACTATATAGATATAAGCTCCTGCTGTTTTTCCTTTGCTCCCAGGATGAGAAGCCCTGGGGGGAATGGATCCCACAGCCAAAAAGTCAGAAGTGGTCCTGTCTAGGAGACAGGTGGAACTTTCTGCCTGCACAGGCTGGGTGGGGATTTCCTGACTCGTTGGAAGACCCATGCTGCCATCTCACCCACTTCCAGGCTCTCTCTTCCTCTCAAGAGGGCGTGTGCTCTGGACACCGACTATCCTTGATGTTAGCCCAAACCAAGCAAACAGAAGGTAAATCAGAGGGAGTGTGTTGGTCAGGGGAAGGGAGAGGCCCAGAGCAAGGACATTCCATGCTTTCCAAGACTGTCTACTTTGGACTGGCCACTGTCTTGAATTACCTGAGCCTTGAAGGGGACCCAAGGGGCTGCCTGGCCCAGGTTTCTTGAAAACTGAGAATTCAGGACTTGGGACTCAGGCCAAGAGACAACTCAACTCAACCCAATTGTACAGAAAGGCCCCAAACTGATAGAGAAGGGGGCTGTTATACCCAACCTCCTAGGCCCTTAGGTCATTTCAACTCTGGCCTCAGACTCCTGAATCTGGGATTGCGTCATTATTCAATACCTTATTAAAGACTTACTGTGTTCTAGTCAGTATTTATTTATTTATTAAGCCCCTATGTCATGCCTAGTTGGGGGCAGCTGGATGGTACAGTAGGTAGAACAACAGGCTTGGAGTTTGACAGACTCATTTTCCTGAGTTCAAATCTGGCCTCCGATGCTGACAAGTTGTATGACCCTGGGCTAGTCACTTCATACTGTTTGGCTAAGTTTCCTCATCTGTCAAATGAGCTGGAGAAGAAAATGGCAAACCACTCCAGTAACTCTACCAAGAAGGTCTCAAAAAGACTTGGACACAACTCGAACGGTTGAACCACAACAGAGACAAAAAAGAAACAGAAATAGTTCTTGCCCTCATGGAGTTTCCATCGGAGGAGATGTGGACGTATGTATAGATAAAATATTAGGACTGGATTGGTGTTGGAAGCGGCCTCACTGAGTGAGGAAAAGCGATTTACTAACTCGGGTAGTGGCAGGCCACCTTCTCTGCTGCTTAGAGCATTAGAACAAGAGTCCTTCACCTTTTGTGTGAAGACAGTCTGTCTGGTGACACCTATGGACCCCTTCTCAGCAGAACTCTCTAAATGGATAAGATCAAAGACAGGATTACAAAGGAAACTAACTCTATTGAAATAGAGTTATCATAATATTAAAGAAAAACCCACAAGTTCACAGACTCCAGGTTGCTAAAGGCACCAAGTAGCTTTAGTGACTTTCCCAGAATCACAGAGCCAAGACTTCATCTCTCTACCACACCATGCTACTTCACACACATGTCTACAATGTGAACACAAGATCATTTTGTTTTGGTTGGAGGAGGCAGAAACGCTTCAGGGGGGTCTCTAGCACCTTTCTCTTATCTCCCTCTCCCTTTCTTCACTCCCTGACAGACAATCTCCATCCTCATTCTGGAGGGTCCTCCTCTTTCAATCAGGATTTATCAGACACTATTTCTGATCTGATTCCCACGGCTTGCCATAAGCAGGCTGTACCAATCTTTAAAAAAAGAAGAAGAAAGAAAAAAAGGGAAGAAAAGGGAAGGAAATCCCTCCTCAGCTCATGTTCATGAGGAAGCCCTCACAGAAGAGGAAGACTCACCCAAGACAGCTGTAAATGGGTTGGCCTCTAATGGCCCTTGCAGAGTTCAACAATTTAAGGCTGGAAGGGAATTTAAACGTTATCTAGTTTAAGCCCCTTATTTCATAATTGGGTAAACTGAGGCCCAGAAGGGTTAAGTGACTTGGCCCAGGTCACACAGGTGGTAAGATCACATATGCTGAAATGGATGAAGCACTAGTTATGGAGTCAGGAAGACCTGAATTTAAATTCAGCCTGACATTTAACTTCTGTCTGCCTCAGTTTTCTCATTTGTAAAACAGGGATAACAACAGCACCTGTCTCCAGGGTTGCTGTGAAGATAAAGTGAGATTATGTTTGTAAAGAGCTGTGCAAACTTGAAAGTGGTTTTGCTGATGCTGTTTTTTCAGTCACATCCAATTCTTCATGACCCCATTTGGGGTTTTCTTGGCAGAGACACTGGAGTGGTTCGCCATTTCCTTCTCCAGCTCATTTGAGAGCTAAGAAACTGAGGCCAGCAGGAAGATGTGACTTGCCCAGGGTCACACAGCTAGTAAGTGTCTGAGGCCAGATTTGAACTCAGGGTGATGAGTCTTCCTGACTCCAGGTCAGACACTGTACCACCTAGCTGCCCTTTTATAATTATTATTGCTTATTATTATTTTTATCTATTCTGACTCTAAATATTTCCCACTGCTTTCTTGGGCTTTGTTCAACTTAAAAGAAAGACAGTTTTTCAAAGGCACCGACCCACTGGGTCTGAACCACTAGGATTTGGTTTCTGAACCAAAGACTTGAACTGTCACCAGTAGTATGTGAGAAGGGGTCGGGCATTCAGGATGAAATGTGGAGGGGAATTTGGCGGGAGGGAGCGGAAGAAAAACAAGCCAGAGAAAGGAAAGTGGGGGAGGGGGGAGAACTCAGGTGGGCATTATGGGCACCCAGCCTATTCATTCCACCCACACAGTAGGAAGAAAAAACCAGTCCCAGAGGGAGAGAGCAGATGGTCCAGCCTAGGCTTGGGGCTTGGCAACTCAGCGATGGTTAGAGACTTCTAGGAAGTGGAAATGGAAAGCCTGATGCAGTAGAATGAACACTGGGTCTGGAGTCTGTGGACCTGACTGTGAGGCACCTCCCCCCCAACCACTGACTAGTTGTATGACTTTAGACAAGTCACATCCTCTGTGCCTCAGTTTCCTCATCTGTAAAAAACGGGAGCTGGTTTGGCTAGATGGCTTCTGAAGTCCCTTCTAATTCTGGACAGAACCTCAGAGGCCCTGCTCCAGAACATCTAGAGCCTTCTCCTCCCTGGCTCCTCTTTCCAGGCTGCTAAGCAACACAGTGAACAGAGCCTTGGACTTGGATTCAGGAGGATCTATTCACCTCCTGCCTCATACTTCCTAGCTGTGTGGCCCTGGGCAAGTCGCATTCTCTCAGCCTCAGTTTCCTCTTCAGTAAAATGGGGCCAAGGGCTTTTGGGAGAAACAAATGAGACAACATTTGTAACACTGTCACTTAAAGCCAGTAACACTGAGTCTATGCTGTGTCTGTGTGTGTGTATGCACGTACACAAACACACAGAGTTGTGGCCTTGTTGCCTTCTTCGTTAGAAGCTCTGGAGAGCTGCGACTGTTTCTGCCTTTCTCTGTGTCCTCAGCATTTCCATCGCTAAATATGCACTTTATAAATGTTTGTATATTGATCAATGATCCTCAGAAGTGGGCACAGGGCAGTTCCTTTTATTGTCTAGCTAAAAGCGCCCTTTCCACCTCCGAGGTCTGAGTCCTCTCCCTGGACCTCCCTGCAGAGTTCCCACCCCCTGGGCCATCCCAAACCAAGCCAGGGATTCAGGTGAGAATGGCACTCAGAGGCCCAAGCTACTACCCTAACGACTAAGTCAGCTGAGCTCCATGGACACCTCATGCAGCCCAGGGACAGATTGGCCAGAGCAAACAGAACAGCAATCAGAGAACAGGCTGGAACCCAACAAAGCAGCTATAATTTGGGGGAGCAAATATTTGACTTGACGTTCAAATGCACCTCCAGAGCTTATTTGAAGAAGGAAAAAAACATGATCTCCTGGCCTGCCCAAGCTGACAACGGTCAGTTCCTCCAGCGACAAGGAGAAACACCTCCACAGATGGGTCCCTTTCCTCCTCACTATCAAAATCATTTTGGTCCTCAGCTTGACTGCCACCTCCCTCACCCATTGCTAGACAACCTGCAGTCACAGAGAGAAAGGCAGGCTTCTGAAGGAAAGAGAGAAGGAAAGAAGGAAGGAAGGAAGGAAGGAAGGAAGGAAGGAAGGAAGGAAGGAAGGAAGGAAGGAAGGAAGGGAGGGAGGAAGGAAGGAAGGAAGGAAGGAAAGGAAGGAAGGAAGGAAGGAAGGAAGGAAGGAAGGAAGGAAGGAAGGAAGGAAGGAAGGAAGGAAGGAAAGGAAGGAAGGCTTCTGAAAGAGAGGGAAAGGAGAGAAGGAAGGAAATAGAAGAGAGGGAGTGATGAAAGAAGGAAAAGAAAGGAAGGAATGAAGGAAATGGAAGGGAGGGAGGAAAGGAAAAAAGAAGGGAGGGATGGTGGGAAGGAGGGAAAGAGAAAGGGAACACACATTTGTGATGTGCCTGGCACACCTTCGTAGCACCAAAGAACTTAAAATGACTTTGATCAGTCTGAGCATTGGAGACTGGAGGAGCACAGCGTCAGAGATTCCAGGCTGGGAAGGGCACCTAAACCCATTACGTCCGATGCCTCATTTTACAGAGGCCCTGAGAGAAGAACAGTTCCTTGGAGACTGCAGGTCAGTGCAGCCCCCCACATGCTTCCCTTCTCTAGGCCAATGGGCCCCTCTCCCAGAAGCCTTCTCTGACCACTAGCGGTGACATGCCCTTGCCTGGAGTTCTACAGCTCTTCAGATTGTCACTGAATCTAGAGCTTAATTAAACCCATATTGTATCAGACAGCTCATTGGCTGACAGCTCTTCTGTCAAACTATTTTAGTTTTATCGATGTTCTTATACATATCTTTTACACTTCTGGTCATTTTCTAGTAACCACTGTTCCCTTGTAGCAAAGGGTTAAGTAAATAAGACTATCTGACTGCATATGCACCATTGTGCCCCAGTAGCAACCCCCCCCCTACAAAGTATGTTAAAGAAACAGTAAAGAAGCAATCTGATAAAGAATATACTAAGCCAGGAGAGGAGTGTGTTTCAACGTCATTTTCCCAGATCCAAGGTGACCCCTGCGCATAACTCTTCATTCCCCAACCAGATGTTAAGCCCCTGAAGTTTTTGTGATCATGTGCATTTTAGTATACTTCACTTATACTCAACTAAGCTAATGGTAGGTACTCAGTAATAATAACTGAAGCCAACATTAATATAATTATTTATGTTTACAAAGCACTACAGAGACCATCACAACTGTCCTGTGAAGTTTCTGGGCAGCTATTATTACTATCCCCATTTTAGAGGTGAGAAAAGTGAGGCTCTGAAAGGTCATGTTTGTGACTTCCCCAATGTCACATAGCTCCTTAAGTATCCTAACTCCAATTCTGACCACCAAATGACCCTCTAACTCAGGCCACAGGCTGACCCTGAACCCTATTCTGATTCTTATTCTTAACCACAGAATGACCCAGGTCCCAAACCCATAGCCTTAGACAGCACATGATCCCTGTCCATGGTCATAGACTCTTAGCTGGCCACTTCTGGGGGGACAGGCTTAAGGCTGCCCCACCAGAACTAAGGAAAAAACTATGAGTGCTTCTGAGGGTGTTCCAGGCAGCAGGATCTTTTACAGAGATCACAGAGATCACTCTCTCTCCGTGCTCTCCCAAGCAAGGATCACAGGAGCCAGGCCCCAGCCCTCAGGGAGATGAATTCATTGACCCAGAGCTATAGGGCCTAAACTATGTTCTTCTGTGTGGGAGCCCCAGGGAAAAAGAAAGACGGAGAAGAACAGATTGCGGCTGCTGGGGCAGTGGGTCATATAGAGGTGGGTGCACATACATACTGCCTGATTTGTCTCAGTTGTTATGGTCTGGGAAGAGGATCTAACCCTCTTTTTCTTTGTTCCTAACTCCAGATAAGTATTCTTCTACCAGGTCCCTGGCCTAAGGACAACCTACCAGGTAGGATCCTTGGCATCATCTAATCACTGGGCATATATCCCATAGGTGGCTCAGTGGATAGAGTCAGGACTTTGTAAGTTCAAATCCTGCCTCAGATACTTACTAGCTGAGTGACCCTGGGCAAGTCACTTAACCCTGTCTGCCTCCATTTCCTCATCTGTCAAATGAGCTGGAGAAGGAAATGGCAAACCACTCAATTCTTGCCAAGAAAAGGATCACAAAGAGTCAGACACAACCAAAATGATTGAACAACAACGAAGGGTCCCTCTTCACTTAAATCCTTTCATCTAAAACCACCATTGCCCTCAACTTAGCGACTGATAAATTGGGTGTGAAGTGACGTTTTTTCACCATTCAAGTCACCAGATAAGATGGCATGAAAGAAGGGAAATCGTGAATATATCTCTTGTTCTCTCTCTCTCTCTCTCTCTCTCTCTCTCTCTCTCTCTCTCTCTCTCTCTCCTTATGCTTTCTTCTCTCTCCTATTTTTCTCCTACAACACACACACACACACACACACACACACACACACACACACACACACACACACCCCATTCATGGTCTCAGCTTCTAGGACTGTCAATTATCAGTGAGACCACATCTGGCCCCCTTACTCAATGCATGAATAAACCAGGAGGTCCATTCCCCAGTGAAGGGCAGTCATCAGTCATTGCTAGTCTCCTCTTAAATACAGCCTAGCTGTGGAGAAGGGGGACAAGATATTCCTCCCTAAAGCTCCATGGTTCTGAGACCCCCATGGCCCTATGTCACTTTCATCTTTATACCTCACTGAATCCTCTCGCTTGGTCTAATTGAAGTTAAAACCAGCATGGTGGGCCTCAGGACCTGGCAGGCAGGCCTGGAGAAGGGGAGGTCCTTAGGTACCTTTCACTATTCAGGGCTGAGCTCCTGGGACATTAATATGTCTCAAGCAGTAGTGAGTATCAGGGAGAACAAATCAGCACAGTGCAGGGGAAAGGACAAAGATAGCAGGGTCAAAGCACTAGGCTGGAATCCTGGCATGGCTGCCCACTCATTGTGTAACCTTAGGCAAGTTACCCTTACCTTGAAGATCTCCATTTCTGCTCCTGTCAAATGAGAGAGTTGACCCAGATGGCTTCTAAGATCTCTTCCAGTCATAAACTGTAAATTACTTAAACCTCTGGGCCTTAGCTATCAAATAAAGGGGCTAGATTTTCTGACTTTGGAGGTCCCTGCTATCCCTCCAGATGCTGTGGAAATGTTGCTTCCACACAAGTGGCTCACTCCGCAGCCTACCTCCTCCAAGGCAACACAAGCATACAGTCACACAGCATGTGGAACAGTCAACCTGGCTAGCATGGAGCTTCATCCAATTCTCTCCTGAACCTGTTTTCCCATGGTCCTGGGCAGCTGCTTTTCTCAATTGTCCCTTGCATCATTCCAAGCTGGGCCTGATGCCCATTCTTAGCTACAAAGGCAGCTGGGCTACAGTAGAAAGGATGCTGGATATGGAGTTAGGAAGACCAGGGATCTAGGCCTGACTGCCATTCATTCGCCACATGGTCTCAGTTTCCTCATCTCTAAAATGGAAACACCAATATTTCCACTACCCGACTCATAAGGGTTTGGAAAGATCAAAAGAGAGAATGAATATGAAATGCTTTGTAAACTGTTAATCATTGAATAAATGCCAGGCAACCCAAATGGTGGGAAAAATTCACTCTACCGGAACAGGGGCTGGTTCATTTCTCTCTGTCTTCTTAGTATAGAACACAGAGCTAGTACATGGGAGTAGCTTATGAAATGCCTGATGAATGAATGAATAAATGAATAATATGTAATTGAGAGATCTAAGTCAAATTATGGCTCTGCCACTTTCTAGCTTAATAACTATAAGTAGGTCCCTGAATTTCTCTGAGATACGGTTTCCAAACACATAAAGTGGAGTAGTAACACTTATCCTCTTTATCTCTTGGGGGAGATGGGATCATACAGTAGGTTTAGAGGGGGAAAAGAACTCAGTAGTCATCTCATCCCTTTCATTTTCAACTTACCTATCCAATGCCTCAGTTTTCTTTTCTGTAAAAATGAGAGGACTAGACTAGATAGCTCTGGAAGTTCCTTTCAGCTCTAGATCTGTGAAGAGGCTATGATAAGAGCTTAAGTGACTTACCCATAGTCACACAGTTAGGAAAGGACAGAGCCAAGATTTGAACCGAGGACCTGTGACTCCAAACCCAAGGCTCTTTCCTCTGTGATCTGGAAATACTACGTAAATATGAATCATTAACACCAATAACAATGCTCCTAGCTATTCCATTTTGAATGTTCAGAGCTGTGACCAGTGTCTTCCTACTTCATGCCCAAAGTTGAGTGGCACCTCTCACTCTTCAAGACTTTTAAGTTCAATGTCATGCCTTCTCCCTCTAATTAGACCATAAGCTCTTTGAAGACAGGAGCTGTATTTGCTTTCATTTTCATATCCCCAGGGCCTACTTAGGTGTCTTCTGAATTTTCACTCTGGGGTTTGAAACTGTGACTTCTTGTACGGAGAACTCCTGGTGGGAGAACTTACACAGATTGGCACTTTTTTTAAATTTAAGCATTTTAGACAGTTGTCTGGGATTCTGAGAGGTTGACTGATTTGCCCAGAGTCACCCAGCCCAGGCCTTAAAGGCCAGCCAAGCCTTTATCTATGGTGCCCTCCTGTCTTGCCTGCCTTCTACTAGAAGGGAATGGTCAGTTGAAAGTAATTGAATCTATGGCCATTTTGTGTCACACCCAGGACAGCGACAAGCTGAGCTCCCCACCATCCTGGGCAGCTCTCCAAATCCTTGCGAACCTGTTGTTGAGATGATGCCATGTTAAATGCAGCAGACATTCCCAGAAGGCATTCAGCCTTCCTCACCATCTCAGTGTGTCCTCTGGCCAGCTTGGGGCATTCGAGGAGCAGCCTGGGAATTTCCCCTGACCCCAGACATATGCCTCCACCCATCTCCTTGATGATGGGTCCTTAATCCCCTCATTCTTGTCAATAGCACACAGCAGTTTTCTCGATAGTGAAACCCCAGCCCTGGCTGGGGATCTGAGCATAGGTAAATAAACTGGAACCCAGAGGAGGTGGATGGAGTGAGTGGAAGAGGAAGCATCGGGAATCAATGGGGCCATTGTAATCATGATAAGAATCCCTTCCTCCCTTCTGCTTTGACAAAGTCCATCTCTAGCTTCATTTCATCTTCTCCACCCTGTAAAGGGAGCCCACGACTCTGAGCAGCTGCTGGCACGAGCTTTGTAAAGCATGCCAAACGCTTGACACACTTGGCTGGATTTGATCCTCACAACAACTGTAGGGAGCCGTGTGGGAATTATCCCCATTTTAGAGGTGAGGAAATTGAGGTCCGGAGAGGGTAAGGAACTTGCCCAAGGTTGCACAGCTAGTTAGTGGACCCAGGTCCAGTGCTCTTTTCTCTAACCCACACTGACCATACAACCATCACAGAGGTGGCTCTGCGCAGGGTGCAGAGAACATTGTTGTGGGGAGACAAGTGGCTGAGTCCTAATTCTGTCTCTTCTACCTCCAACCTGATGACCTTGGGCAAGTCACTGAGCTTCTGGGCCTCAGTTTCCTCATCTGTTAAATGGAAAGGCCTCTTAGGTCCTTTCTCGAGATCTAGGAAGCCTTACCCAACCCTTCTTAATCCCAGTGTCTTTTCTTTGTGAATTATTTCCTTTCTAACCTGTACAGAGCTTACTTTGTATATGTTTGCTTGTAATCCATTCCTTGAGGACAGGGACTGTCTTGTGCCTCTCTTTGTATCCCCAGCACTTAACATGGTATCTGGCACATGGTAGGTGCGTAATAAATGTTATTGAATTGAACTGAATGCTCTTATAAAGCACTTTGCCTTGATGGGCCTCGGTTTCCTTATCCGTGAAATGGAGGCATTGGGGTCTTTGAGGTCTCTTCTAGCTTGAGATCTGTGGTTATATGATCGATACCTGGGTTTGTGACCTCCTTCATTCGCTTCCTGTGAGCTCTCCAGGTTGCTAAGGAAGGTGGCCATAATAGAAAACCCACTTTGCAAATTAAGTAGCTAAGACTCATGGTGTAGTGGATAGAGTCCTGAACCTGGGATTTTGAATCCCAGCCATGTGACCCTGGGCAAATCTTTTAACTGCTATCTGCCTCAGTTTCCTCAGCTGTAAAATGGGGATAATCATAGCACCTATCTTTCAGGGTTGTTGGGAGAATCAAATAAGATCATGTAAAGCACTTAGCACAGTGCTTGGCACATAGTAGGTACTTAATAAACCTTATTTCCTTCCTCCCTTCTTCAGCAGAATGCCAGACACATAGTAAGCAAACACTTAATAAACTCTTGTTGAATGCTGTCTGAAAACTGACTCCCCAAAGAAACTTAAAGGAAAGAGGTAACCCTTCAGCCCTGCCAGAGGAGTGAGGTTATGCCTTGTGGAAAAACAAATGAAGGCTGCCCCACCCTCCTCCATATGGGGATTGCCTCCCTCCCGGGAGACTTGGATCCTGGTCTGTTTACCCAGCGCAGACAGAGGCAGTCATGGTCTGGACCCCTAGACATTCAGCCCAGAGACCTGATTTATGAGATGAAGAAGCTTATCCCTTTCTAGACTATGGGCGGGAACCGCTGGGGCAGGCGGATGAAGCAGCCATGGAGAAGAGAGAACCTTGGATTTTGGGGGTCCACGGGGAGGGAAAGGGAGCTCAGGGCCACATTGTGGGGGAAGTAGTCACAGCAGCAGAGGGGCCTGTGACTATACACAAGTCACTTAACCTCAGTTTCCTCATCTGTAAAATGAGGATAACACCACCCAGATATTATTTACTACCCCCAAGAGTGTGGTAAAGATCAAATGAGATCAAATAAAGAACTGTGTAAATACTTTGGGCACTATATAAATGCTAGCTGTTATTTTCATTCTTAACATCTCAAGAGGCTTGTATCAGCTTGGCTCCCCTCCCCCAGAGCTCTCCAAATAGACCCATTCATTCTAGGGGAACATTTGACAGAGAGAGAGCCGCTCCTTTCACACCTCCCCTGGTCTGTAGCTATCGGTTAGAAACAAGGAGCCCAGCTCTAGGACAGTTCCCTCCTCCCACCCCACTCCCTGCCCCAACTTTCCAGCTCCCCAAGAAAGTTCCTGACTAATTGTTCCCCTGTGTCCAGACACATCTGGGTTACACAATTAAACTTTCTCTTCACCAGGCCAGATTTAATTGGTCTCCATCTCTGGAGCTGTCAAAGTCCCTGGAAGGCCCAGGTGGCCCCTACCCATGTCTCAGCCACTGGGACAAGGGGAGACAGAGACAAGATGCTGGGAAGGCTGGCTATGGAGTGTACAGGAGAAATCTCTTCCCTCTTCTCCTCCCTCTCCCCAGATGCTGAAACAGCCACTTACCTTCATGGTTGGGGGAGCCGTGAGGGGAGGGGACAGGGGCCGGTCTGGGATGGTCACATCTGTGTTGGCTAGCTCTTGTTTCCTGAAAAGCCAAGACACATATGGAGTCAGTTGCTGTTTGTTCAAATGTCTCTCTCTCTTCCCCTGGGTAGGGTTGGACAGAATGACCCTGAAGATGAGGGGGCCAAGAAAAGACCATTGGACAGTTCACTGGTGATGGGAATCTGGGGAGTGAGGCTAGAGTGGGCTGGGTGACATGACAAAGAATGGGACCCTCGGTGCCCCTGTACAGCAGAGCAGCAGGCTATCTGGGAGCCAGTGCCTACCGGCCTTGGAGGCTGCAGATTAAACTCATCTCAGGTAACTCCCCTGGCAGAATGGGGAAGAGAGAGGTGGATAAATAGAGTTTCATTTCCATGGTAACGCATTTGCGACAACTTTCCTCCCTCCTCCCCACCCCCAACAACAAACACACACATACACACTCCCCCCTTCCCATCTGGTGCCTGCTATTGACCGGAGCATTTGTTCATGAGTCTCCATCCATGGTTTCAGATAGGATGGGCAGCCTGCGTAGGGTGGGATGAACCCACCCAGACAGCAGTACACATCAGGACCCTCAGGAGCTGAGAGAGAGCAGGAGCTGGGCATAGATGAGGACCTGCAGCTTTCTGGAGCTCTATCACCCAAGGGGTGCTGGAGGGCGACCCAGAGCTGGCATCTACCCATTGAGAAGCCTGTGAATGTCCCCATTCTCTCCTTCAAGGAGGAAATAGTAATAGCTCATAGGGCCAAAAGGGACCTCAAAGGCCCTCTAGTCCAATGCTCCCATTTTACAGAGGTAGGAACTGATGCCCAAGGAAGTTCTGTGCCTTGCCCAAAATCACACAGAGAGTAGGCCTTTGAGGCAGGATTTGAACCTATGTTGAAACTTCTGAGGAAGAACGTTGCACACGCAGACATGGTCTGTTGCTGTGTTCGTTGGTTTTGCACAGGGCGGCAACCAAATGCATAGTGAGGAATGACTGAATAACTTGGAGTTACAGAATGAGTTAGAATCCAGACCCTGTGTCACTTTGAGAAGTCATTCCATCTCTACGGGCCTCAGTTTCTTATCTGTAAAACAAGGGCACTGAGGGAGAGGCCCATAGTGATGTGAGCTGGAGTGCTGAATCCGGTTCGACTTTCCCTTGTCTCCCAAAACTTATCACGGCTCCTGACACAAAGTAAATGCTTTATAATTTAGAGTATACATAACATTACTTAGATAATATATGTATGTATATAAATAACTTAATATATCAGTATATAATACATATAACTTAATATATCAGTATATAATACATATAACTTAATATATCAGTATATAATACCTATAATATAACTCAGAAAGACTTTAGAAATTTGATCAGTGTAAGGATAAAATCCAGACCCAAGAGGGCCAAAGATGAAACCCATCACCCACCTTCAGACGGGCAGAGATGCAGAGCAAGGCCAGCATCTCTGGACCAGGCCACTGTTAGAACATTTTCTTCAACTGTATATTTGTTATAAGGGCTTCATTTTTTTTAAATTATTCAATTATGGTGGGGGTAAAAAGAGAGAGGAAAGCTAATAAATAATTGTAAATAAATAGACAAATTTTAACCCAAACAGATGGTTGTTGATGAGCTGACCCTAAGGTTCTCTCCAGTTGCAGACTGAAGGGCCTTTGAACTGTTTTCTACAAGATGGGCAGGCTCACTGGCCATGGCAGAGGTGGGGAGATTAGGGAGGGATGGGGGGGTTGTTATTCAGTTATCTCTGATTTCCATGAAACCCCTATGTCTTCACAAGTAGAAAGAATAGTCTTAGTCCAGTCATATGTTTTCCTAACTAGAAAGCTGCCCATGTGCTCTCGATTCTCTCTCCATACGCCCTTCCTCCCCACCCGTCATACTCCTCTGTTTCCCGAGTGGCTGTGTCACTAGTCACCCTAATTAACCCCTTCCTCCTCCTTCTATACTTCAGTCTGGGGAAGCCTGCCCATGGGGTTATAGGAACTAGAATCCGATTTTCTACCCCTTCCCAGGCCCTGAACTCTGAATGAAACCAAGAGTTGGCCTGTTCTGCCAAGAATGAGATGCCCCCTAAAAAATGGGGCCTTCCCCACCAGGGCTCTGAGGCTTTTCTGGCCTAGGAAGGCTACCTCCTCTGTGCCCACAGGAAGAGAGAGGTGACCCCCGCCTCCACCCGACCCTCAAGTGGCCAGAAATGCACACAGCCTGAACATCTGGCTTGCCAGGGAGTTCTCTTAAATCATTAAACCTAAGCCCATTAGTTCCCCTTTCTCCCCCTGGCTTCCTCTTTCTTTTTCTTCTTCCCTCAACCTTTACAGAATCACATAATTGGAGATTTAGAAGATCTGTCTAGTCCCATCTATAGCCGGCTACAGTATACCTGACACGTGGGCGTCTGGCTCTGTAGACCTCCAGTAATGGAGAACACTCTGAACCTCCCCAAGCATCCCACCTCATTCCATTGCTCCAACAACTGAGACATTGACCTAATTGCTACACTTTGACCCCACCAATTGCTGTAAATTCTGGCCTCTAGGCAAAGTGGAAGAGCAGCTCTTTAAAGACTCCTTCCCCTCCCCCGAGTCTCTTTTCCAGGTTAAACTCTCCGTCTTCCCCCAGCCCTCACACCGCACAGTTTCCTTCCATCTTTCCTCCTTTGGTTGTGGCTGTCGTTTAGTCATTTCCAGTCATGTCTGACTCTTTGTGATCTCATTTGGGGTTTTCTTGGCAAAGATACTGGAGTGGTTTGCCATTTCCTTCTCCAGCTCATTTGGCAGATGAGGAAACTGAGGCAGACAGGGTTATGTGACTTGCCCCAGGTCACACAGCTAATAAGTGTTTGAGGCCAGATTTGAACTCAGGAAGATGAAACTTCCTGACTCTAGGTCTGGTGCTCTTATCTACAGCACCACCTCAATGCCTGATGCTGGAATGGACATATATTTTTGGAAATGGTCAGTGTGGTGATTTGGTTTTATTTGGCTATGAATATTTCTTATAGGGGTTTTGTTTTTCTTTTGGTGGTAGGTGGAAAAGAAAGAAAAAAATCTTGTTAATTTTTAAAATTAGCGGAAATAATAAAAACACAAATGGCTGCCTTAGGAGGTAGTGGGTTCTTTGTCCTGGGAAGTCTTCCATCAGGGGCTAGATGGGCATTGGTCAAGTAGGCACTTGGGATTCCTCTCCAGATGTGGGTTGAAAAAGAGGTCCCTTCTTATGATAAAACCCTGTGGTCCTCTCTCATAATAACCCCAAGAGGTAGGTGCTATGATCATCCCCATTTTATAGATGACAAGACAGTTTGGGAAAGGTAGAAGTGACTCACTTAGTGTCACACATTGAGGATCCGAACCCAGGCCTTCCTGACTCCAAGATCCATGTATATATCACACTTGATCTATGTATACTTCACACTTGATCCACATATATATCACACTGCCTCTCTCTGGGGCCGTGTCAGGGCATGCTAAATAGAACGGGACTTCGAATCTTCCTCTGTGGCCAGCGGAGAGAGGCTTTTGGGTGTCCCAACCTCCTCTAAAGGGAACATGAAACAGAAATCAGTTGGACTAAAGCTAATTATATGCACACAGAGTAGAGAAATAACATCACCTTTCCTGAGCCGCCTCCTCCTCCTTCCAGTGACCTTTGTCTCTACCTTCCACTTCTCAGTGAGGCCAACTCAGCCCTTGAACTGGGACCCAACTAAACCAGACCAGTAATAAGGCTGGCTGCCCACTTCCACTAGATCCTAACCTTCTTGAGGGAAGGGACTGTCTCTTGACCCTTTGTACCCATAGTGCCTGGCACACAGTAGATATTTAATAAATGTTTAGTGACCTACAACCTTCTCATCAGAGAGACATACATTTTCAGATTTTCAGGTCAACATGTCGATCTGTTTTGTTGGACAACACTTATTTGTCACAAAGGGAAATTCTTTTCAGGGAGAGGAAGCTGGCAGGAACAATGTATTTGTAAAACTTTTTTTTTAAAGAAGGGGGTCAAAGCCTGGGGAGGCGGGAAGATGGAACTGTCATCTTCCCCTAAAAACAAAGTAAAACCAAAAACCTACAGGATTACTTTCCAGTAAGGTTGATGACATCTTCTCCTTCCCTTCGAGAAGGCTCCTGGGCAGAATTTCACAAAACAGAGTGTTCCAGGAACACAGGACTCACTGGGTTGACTCTGTGGACCCATGACTAGATGTGCTGTTTTAAAATTCGCTCCAGGTCCCCTTTCCCTGGGACGCAGAAAGACACATTCCCCTTCTCGATGACGAGCTCATCCTCTCCCCTAAACGGCTGCCCCAAACTTCTCAGGTATCTCAGGCCCAAGTGTGTCCTGGTTCACTCTGCCTGCACTGGGCACTGTCTCTCTTGCAGCCAGTGTGCCCCCAGTACTGTCTTCTTGCAGACAACAAGCTCTCAGTTGCCATGGCAGCCACCATAGCTGCTGAGATAAGGGACCCCAGACTGACCTTCCTGGCAGATAAGACTGACCATATGGGCGAAGGCCTGAAGGGAACTCTGAGACAGGAAATCCCTTAGATATGGGTAGAGGGACCATCTCCCCCAGGCTTCATACCTGGACTAAATCGACCCTTCGCTGCCTATCCTATCCCTTCCCTTAGCACACTAGCTGTGAGCTTGGAAGGTCTGGATTCAAATCCCACCTTTGCCAGTTACTCCCTATGGGCAAGTCATGTTCTAAACTCTCTGAGATTTGGTTTCCTCATCTGCAAAATAAGGGGCAGGGGGTTGGAATCAATGATCCCTAAGGTTTCCATTTAGTCCTAAAACTAAAATCCTATGAAAATAAATAGGGCAGCTAGGTGGCACCATAGTGCACAGAGCATTGGATCAGGAGTCAGGAAGACTCATCCTCAGGAGTTCAAATCCAAACACAGACACTTACTAGCTGTATGACCCTGGGCAAGTCACTTAACCCTGTTTGCCTCAGTTTCCTCATCTGTCAAATGAACTGGAGAAGGAAATGGAAAATGACTTCAGTATCTTTGCCAAGAAAACCCCAAAAGGGGTCATGAAGAGTTGGGCATGACTAAAAAAAATGAACAATAATAAATCCCTTCTAGCCTAGAGCTTTCCTTCACATCCGTGCTCTTCACAGCATTAGTTTCCAAACACATAAGCAAGAGGAGAATGAGTGGATTAGTTGAGGTTGAAGGAGGACTGATCACTCAAAGTTGAAGCCCTCCTAGAAAGACTCTGACAAAAGGAGAAGGTGGGGGTTGGGGTGGGAGTGGAGGGAGGGGGTAGGGAGGGGCAGCTGTCCCTTCTGGGCATCTCTGAAAGGCATGGGGTTGGCCTCTTCTGAATTCAGGATTATAACAGGTATACCAGGGCTAGACATAAATCCTCCTAACTTTTCGGAGCAGGAAACTGAAGCCCAGAAAGGGGTCGTAATTTGCCAGCAACAACAACAAAATTTAGTGGCAGCATCCAGAATTCCAGTCGTCACAGTCATGCCAACTCCCAGTCTACAGCTCTCTGTATCTCCTCTTTCTTGTTAAGAACATTCAGTACTTTCAGGGAGGGAGGAATCCAGGGAAAGGAAGCAGCTGCAGGTCAGTGGGCTACCTGTAGGCAGCTGGAAAACCCAAGAGTGCCTGAGAGAGCCAGGGAATGGAGGCTGACAAACAGGAGGCCACGAGTCCCCATGGCTTTCTGGGTCCAGATGGAATACAGCAGGTGGGCTCGCTGTCAGTGAAGAGGGGGGACCAGCAAAGGGGAAACAGGTGCTTCCTCCCAGCCCTCCAGCAGAAGGGCCAAGGCCCCTTAGGGTCTTTTGCTTCTCTCACATTTGATTTTAACTACTAAACAAGTTTCTTCCCCTCCCCAGGCCTCAGTTTCCCCAGCTGTAAAATAAGAGGGTTGGACTACCTAGGTCACATCTGAGATCTCAGTGCTAGGCCCAGCGCTAGATCTGCTGCAGACTCTGCTAATGTTAGATGCTGCCTTCCTCTCTCCTAGTAACCTATTGGTACAGAATGTGATGTAGACTGGGAATCAGGACACCTGGGTTTCATGTTCTGGTGATTAACTACCAGCTGTTGGTGCTTGAGCAAACTGTGAAAAAACTCTAGACTTCGACCTGTGACCCAATTACTACTGGACTAGTGAACAAATGATGTAATCATAGAAAGTTCCCTAGGAGGGACAGAGAGACCATTTGGTTCAATCCCTTCCTTTTACAGAGACCCAGACAGGGAAATTTCTTGCCTCAGGTCACACAGTGCATTTGTAATTCTCTTCCCTTCTCTTTTGCAGGGAAGACAGCGAGATATTAAAAGTGTATGTGTATGTGTGTGTGTGTGAGAGAGAGAGAGAGAGAGAGAGAGAGAGAGAGAGAGAGAGAGAGAGAGAGAGAGAGAGAGAGGGAGAGAGAGAGAGATGGAGGGAGGGAGAGAGAGAGAACATGACTGCAACAGGCTGAATTCACTGGGTGTCATGATGTTCACCCTACCAATTAGGACCTGAGCCACTTAGACTTTCTGTGCTTCTGTTCTCCCATCTGTAAAATGATGGGGGGCAGGGAGGTAGGTTGAATAATATGACCAGTAAGCATCCTTCCAATTCTAGAGCTATGATGTTATGTTATAACTTCCCTTGACCTCAGTTTCCCCATCTGTAAAATGAGAGAACTTGGCCAGATGGCTTCTGAGATCCTTTCCAATTCTGGAGCCATTCTAAGAAGTAATTCAAGATGTCAGAGGGCAGGGGCTGGAGAATGGATGCAGACCTGAGGAATCCTGTCAGAAATATCAAGACAGTTGGAAGCTCTATCTCTATTGTATCTCAACTAATAATAGTGATATGAATACTAGTAATGAAGATCCTTATGTCACCTGTGCTGCTCCTGTATTCTCTCATTTGATCCTTACACTATACATGCAGCAGGTTTCCTGAGTCCCATTTTACAGACCAAAAAACTAAGGCTCAGACAAATTAAATCATTGGCCAGAGGTCGCCCTGCTAGTAACTGTCAGAGGTGTCCCGACTCCAGATCGAGAATTGTCTCCATCATACAACATGACTTTTCACAGAGGAGAATCTTCTCATTCACTCGTTTAGCCAAGCAGCCTTTATTAAGCACTTACTATGTGCCAAGCCCTGTGCTGGGAGCTGGAGGCAGAGTCAAACATGAAGCAGTCTCTGCTCTCCAAGGACCTCTCATTCCATAAGAGAAGCAGCAGTATGGTAGAAAAAGCCCTCAGTTTGGAATTAGAGGACCTGGGTTCAAATTCAGATGTTGCTATTTACTACCCTGGCCAAGTCACTTCCCCTATATGGGCCTCAGTTTCCTCATTTGTAAAATGAAGGTAATCTCTAAAGTTTATTGCGATTCTAAATCTATGTTCCTTGTTATCTCTCCCCTGAAAATCTCCTAAATACTTTCACTAGGCCAAAAATGGAAAGAGAGACTGAAAGAGGACAGTGAGGAGAAAAAGGAGGCCAAAGAAAGAAGGGAAAGCCATAGCTGGAAGGGACTCTTAAGGGTCACCGAATTCAAACCCCTTATTCTATCGATAAGGAAACTGAGGCACAGAGCACCTAAGTGACTCACTTGGCATCACACAGCTGGTAAGTGTCTGAGGCAGGCTTTGAACCTAAGTCTTCCTGAGATTTAAATCCAGAATTTGAAATATGAAAGTATGGCATAACAACTTCACAGGGTCCTACCCTTTTTCATAACTTAATCATTAAAGCTAGAAGAAAAATTCCTTAGAATTTTTAGAAATTCTTAGAAACCATCTAGTTCAACTGCCTTAATTTGTATAGAGAGGGAAACTGAGGCCCAGAAAAGTGAAAGGAGTTTCCCATGAGGTCATACAGGATGTTAGTGGTAGAGATGGACCTGTAACCCAGGCAGCGAAGAGAACGCCCTCATGGAGTAACTTAAGAAACTCATCCAAATCCACCCAACACTAAAGGCACACTTGGGAGTTCTGAGGGCCAGGCACAGAGACTGTGTGCACAGGAGGGGACATCGAGTACAGAAGAGATCAGAGCTTGGTGGGGTTAACCAGGGGAGACTTTGAACCAGATTTTGAAGGGAAAGAAGGAAAGTGAATGGCCAAAGGGCCAGAGGATGGAAGAAATCAGAGGGGGCTTCACAAAGTGGTAGAGCAGGAGAAAAAAGGATTAACTCTAGGAAAAAGTCTCAAAATAGAAACAAGAAAAAGGACTTCTATTATTCAAATAATAAAAGCCACTTCCTGGATGAAATCACTTAGAAATAACTTTTTTAAGTGGTTCTCTCTGAGCCCTGGGGGAATAATGCAGTGTTATGGTTCACTGATTTACAAAGTAGAAGCATGCTTGGAAGTCATGTATTCCAACCTTTTTATTTTACAAAGAGGTATACTGAGGCCTAGAGAGACAAATATGACTGACCTGAGATCACACAGTAAGTTGGTGGCAGAGCTGCAAACAGAACCAAGCTTCCCTGATTCCCTGGTCCTAGGCTCTTCCTCTCTACACCACACTGGTTCAAGTTTTCTAGCTTGTTCTGGCCACAAGAACTGCTTTTCCCATTTCATAGCTGAGCAAACTGAGGCCTAGAGAAAAGCTGTGCTCTCTCTGTCATAGATGACTAGAGAGGGCTAAAGACATGCTGAAGCCTAAGAAGGGAGACAGAGATAAAGGAATTCTATCTCAGAGAACATGGTCCATGGACCACAGAAACCCAGAAGCAATAGGGCAGTAATTAAGAGATAAGCCAACATCTCTGCCTGGCTCTAGGGAGACAGAATTAACTTGGATTAAAAAAGGAATTGTGTGTAGGGAGATGTAACTAAAGTCCTTACAAAGCCCCAGATCTAGGAGAGAAAAACATGAACTGAGTTCTCAGAGCCCCTCAATCTGCTCCTGGAGTTTCTTACTCCTGCAGAATATCAAATCCTTAGACCAAGACCGGGCATCATTTAGAACTCTAAGTTCAGCTGTCTAGCTAGAATGACTAAGCCTAGCCCCCAAAGAAGAAAAGGAATATTGTCAAAATGGACCTTCATCTTTTTGCAGAGGGGAGGGATCAAGGGGGTCTGGCATGGGGGTTAGACTGTCAGACATGGTTGATGTATTTGTTAGTTTTATTGAATTGTTTTTCTCCTCCTTGTTTTAAAAAAATTTCTTTTTATTTATTTATTCTTTATTTCAAGAGATAGCTCTCTGGAGAGGAGATAGAGAGAGGGAATATCTGGAAATGAGGATGATGGAAAAACGATAAAGAAAAATTAGAAAGCAAAAAATATACTCTAACTTGAAAAAATATTTTTAAATTCAAGGCATTGTCTACCATCTCCCGTCTTTTGTACAAGACTCCCCATAACCAGTTATTCACATCTTGGGAGAAGGCGTGAGCAAGAGGACAGGAAGGAGCCTCAGAGCGGAGAATCAGTAAAGGGAGCAAAGAGAGATCCTCTCTAATCAACTAATAAGACATGTCTAACAGGCGGTCATCTAGCCTCTACTTGGGCACTTCCTGCAGTGATAGGGACATTGCCTCAATTAGCCAGGCTGGCCCATTGCTGGATGGCTCTAATAGCTATTCTGGGATGACCAGGACAGACAGAAGTAGACAGAGGTCAGCAGGGGCCCCTCCTGCTCAGAAGCCTAGAGCCTTGCTTCATCTTTCTTTGTGCTCTCTGGGGGCTACTTTCCCTTCAGATGAAGACACCTAGCCAGGCTGACCCCTGTGTATACTTTGTCATGCCACTGAAGAAAAAGATCCAAGGCTTAGCACCCACTACTGCAGCCTCAGGACCCTCACATGAAGAAGAGATGAGCCAAAGGGGAAAATGTCTGGATCTTCCACTGGTTTGAAAGAATAAAGGGACGAAGGGGATTTGAAATGAACCCTAGCTTAAGTTCTAATGGAGAAAAACATCATACGAATGAGAATTGAAAAGTGAGAATGGGGAAAATACATGAGTCAGAGCATGGTAGAGAAAAGTACGGAAAGTAAGGAGTCAAAGGAGTCAAATTTCCTGGAGAGGAGGAAGAAATGGATATTTTCCTTAAAATGGAGGTTCTCAAAGAACCCAGTCAAAGGAAAGAGAAGTAGGGGCAGAGAGAAATCCCAGTGTGAGAATGCCAGGAGTGAAATGTTAGCCAGGACGAGAGGTTTCTATGGAGGATAGAGGAAAGCAACCATCTGATATGGAGAACGTGCCCGTATACATCAAAAGATTTACAGCAGCATTCTTGGTGATACTTAAGAATTAGAAACAAAGTAAATGCTCATTTTTTGGGCAATGGCGAAACAAATCGTGGTCTGTGAACATAATATGGAATGTTACTGTTACAGGAAATGACAAATATGGTAAATACAGAGAATCATGGGAAAACTTACAGGAATTGATGGTGAAGTAAGCAGAGCCAAGAAAATTTATATTCAAAATGATTATAACAATTTAAACATAAAGAACACACACACACACAAGAGGATGTTGCCCAATCATAAAGAATAAGCATAGTCCAAAAGAAGAGATATGAAAGCATCCTCTTATTCTATATCTTTGCAGAGGTGGGAGGGCCACAAATATGGCACATCAAATATATTTCTAAACTTTTTAAATATAATTATCAATTATGATCATTTCTTCCTCTTCTGTCGCTCTTGATTTTTTCCTTAAATTTTTTTTTTACAGAAATGGTTCTATGAAAGGGGATAAGGAAGAACCCTGGAGATAATGACAGTGATATAAAAAACCGATAAAAGACTTATTTTACGATAAAGGGGTAAAAAGACATGAACCCTAACAATGGAAGGGAATGGGGCATGGAGAAAAAAATAGCCACCAACATGCAGACCTCTAACACTCATACCTACTCATCATACAGTGATAACAGACTACTGGGGAAACAGCATGGCACAGGAAAAATCAATCAACTAATCAATTTATTAAGCACCTATAATGTTCCAGGCACTGTGATAAGAATCAGGACCTGAGTTCAAATCCCCCTTCTGCCCTATATGACCTGGCATGAGTCACTTAACCTCTGGAGACCCTAGTTTTCTCCTTTGTAAAATCAGGACATTGTACTAATGATTTCTGAGGTCTTTCCAGCTTTAATTGCCAATGAGATGAGATTGTTATTCTGGCTTTGGATCATCTGTTCAGTCTCTCACAGGGACATCCCCACTATCTTTGGCAAGTAGCCACAGCAGTCTCAGCTACATGCCTCTCCCAGGTCACTGGGTCACGGGCATGAACAGAATATCCACAGTGAGTAGAAAGCTGGGCTCCCTCCCCACTTAAGAAAACCCTAAATGGGAGCTTATAACAAAGATTTAAGTGGGAGGCTGATCGTTCTCGGTACAAAAGGATTTGTGCAGGGTACTCTTAATACATTTCAGTGTTGGTTTAAAGCACACTCAATCTCCTCTATGGAAAGAGAATTAAAAAAAAAATACCCCACCAAAATATCTCTGACATTGGTAAGGAAGTCACTGGGAAAACAGGAGGTGATTAACAGCAAAATCAATATTCACTTAACTTTTCTGGGACTCCATCCAGGCAGGGAAGCCCAACACACCTGCCTGTGCTATGGGCGCAGGAGAGGAAAAGGGGAGCTACACCCTTACTAGATGCTGGGGGGAGGGGGAAGCAGAGGTACAGAAACAGAGACCAACACGGAGAGGGACAAAGAGAGATAGAGAGAGGCAGAGACAGATGGACAGAGAGGCAGTGACAGACAGACACACAGACACAGAGATAGAGGGGGGGAAGAAGGGGAGGAGGAGGAGGAGAAGGGGAGAGAGAGAGACAGAGAGAGAGAGAGAGAGAGAGAGAGCTGTTACGTATTTTTCAGGGGCAGGAGAGGAGAGAAGAAAGAAAAGAGGGGAGAGACAGACCCCAGCATCTGGTCAGGTGCCTCTAAGGTCACCAAAGGCTACAGCTGGACTGTGTGGTAGCATATACACGTTCCAGTCTCTCCTACACAACAGACCATGAATTTCAGTGTGTGCTATTTTTATGCACCTGAGACAAGGAGACAAGTCAGGAAAGTCTAAAACACAAAATACAGAGGCTTTTGGAATGTAAACTTCTTCAGGGCAGGGACTATTTTTACTTGTTCTTTGAATCCCCAGCACTCAACACAGTGCCTGGCACAAGGTTGCTACTTCATAAATGCTTATTTACCGATTGACTTTAAGGATACCTTCCGTCTCTTCTGTGTCTTACATATACCAATGTAAGCTGTTTCTGCCCTTTCTTTTTATTTCCAGGGTTCAGCACAGTGCCCAACACATAGTAGGTGCTTGATAAATGCTTATTGATTGGTTGGTATGTATGTATGACATGTTACTTCCATTACTGGAAGTAATTTTGTTCACTAAGGTATTCACCAAACCCTTGGAATCCTTATGCTCACCGCCACCATTATTACTCATGTTATGCAGCACTCCAAAGTCGCAAAAAACTTTTAAGATCCACAAAGTGCTTTCTGTAGATTGTCTGATTTGATCCCCAAGCATTCCAATTGGTGTCTGGTTCTCTGAGATGTCTCTGGAGTGTAACTGCCAATTTGTAGGTGCAGGTGACTTTCTCAGATGTCTTCCCCACAGTCCCCAGTGCAAGCATATCTGGCTTTCTTTTGTATCCTCCTACAGCATCTTATAAAATGGACTTTTAGTCAGAGAACCTGGGTTCAAAGTCCTGTCTTTGTCACACTTGGGAAAGTCAATTTCCTCTCTTTGGGACTCAGTTTCCTTATCTGTAAAATGAAGGGGTTGGTCTCAGTGACCACCACAGACTTTACAATCCAGGCATGCTGGCCTCCTCACACATAATGCTCCATCTCCCATTTCCAAATCCCCCATGCCTCAAATTCATTCCCTCATCCCCTCCCTTAGATTCATTCTCCTCCCTTCTACCTCTTAGCTTCATTGGCTTCCTTCAAGGCTCAGATCTAGCCACCTTCTGCAAGAGACCTGTCCTGGTCCCCCTCCCCTAGATGCCAGTGCTTTCTCCTCTAAGGTTACCTGATATCTACTCTATATGTTTCAGATATATATATGTATGTATATACATGTTATCTACCTTATTAGTATGTAAACTCCCTGAAGGCAGGGAGTTTTGCTTTCTCTTTGTATCCTTACAGAAATCAGTACACAGTAGCTGCTTAATAAGTGCTCGTTGATTGATTGACTGATAATAGCCTTTCACCTAGTCTTCTAGCTTCTGGTCTCTGCTCTCCAATCTTTCATATCTTTGCCATGTCATCATGTGCCCTGTTAAAAAATCTTCAGTAATTCTTGGATCAAATACAAACTCCTTAGCCTAGCTTCTGAGACTCTCCACAGTTTGCTCCTTCACAGTTTGCTACTTCTCTGGCTCCGTTTCCCATGTCTCCCTTTCACGTGCTCTCCATTCTAGACAAGCTGGTCTCCTTGCTGTTCCCCAGACTCAACATGCCTTCTCCCGCATCTGTCTCTGTCACAAGCCGCTTGTTACCTCTTCATCTCCACCTTCTGAAAGTCTTTGCCTCCTCCAGGGCTCACCTCAGATGCCACCCCTCTAAAAGGCCATCCTCAATCCCCATTATTAGCAGTCATTCCCTTCTCAAATATACTCCTAGACTTTTTTTGCATCAGACAAAGGGAAGGTCTGTATATTAACCATAGAACAGGCATTCCATAGCGCATGATGAAAGAAAAACTCTCTCTTTTACCCTTTTCTCTTTTATCTCTGTGTTTTACAAATAAATACTCCCCCACCCAGAAGTGAACGTAAATTACTTGGGGGTAGGGGCTGTCATTTTTGCCACAACACCTACATATTCTTACCTGACATATAGTAAGAACTTAATAAGTATTTGTTAAATTGAACAAAGTTAGTAAGTGCCTTGCCTGCTTAAGTACCAGTCAGTGTTTGACTATACTGAGAGGGAAACAAAATTGCATGATTCATTTAGCTTCCAGGCTAATCAGACATTCCATACTTGTTGAAACATTGCTTTGAAACTGATCCCTAGACATAAACTCCACAAAAGTTGGGACTGTGTGTCTGCTTCACTCCAGTCCCAAGCCTCATCCCTCCTCACAGTGCCTAATGAATTGCTTCCATTTGAATTAACTCCGTACTCTGAACATGCAAGTTACCCGAGGCCAAGATGTTATGTCAATCAAAATGCTGACAGGATTCCCGCCCATGCTGTCACTCCAGCTCCCAGACAGATGCTGTACCTTCCTTTTTATCCTTCTGGACCATCCTTCAGTGACTTCACAGATACGGAGACTGTCATCACTGGCTACACTTAAACAACATCATAAATAGATCCCCAATGCTTCTCTTTGCCTTAAGATTTCTTGTCTATTAAGCCAATGTGAGATTTCTTTACCTGCAAAGATGCAGGTTAATGGTTGGGAGGAGGTTCTGAGTTATTTCTAGCAATGGTGATGGAGTTGCAATGAATCATTTTCACCCTCTGAAATGCCCAGTTTGGACCAATTTTCCATACTTGAGAGATGACTGGCTACATAAGGGGTGGTTGTGCTGGTGGACAAGAGGCAGAAGGGAGCTCACTGGTCCCCATAGGGATCAAATCTGTGAACTTGGGATCTCAGCTTCAAAATCCCCTTACCACCTTCACAAGCCTGTCTGGTGTGGGCAGAACAGAGGGCAGAGGGACTAACTTCAGCTGACCACAATAATATTAGATTCAATCAGTTTAGGAAGGACGCTGGTGAGCTAGAGTGTCCAGAGGACAACCAGGACGGTGAAAGGTCTCAACTTGACTTCATATGAGCGTGCATTGCAAAACATAGAGCTGTTTAGACTGAACCACAGAAGATTTGGTGGAGTTAGACGTGAGAGATGTCTTCAAGTATCTGAGCAGGCTGTCATATGGAAAAGAAATTAGATCTCTTCTTACAATTCAGAGCTAGAAAGGTCCATAGAAGTCTTCTAATCCAACCTTCTCATTTTACATATAAGGAAGCTGAGGCCCAGAGAGGTTGAGTGATTTGCCCAAGGTCACACAGGTCACAAGAAGAATTTGCAGGAGAGTATGAGCCCAGGCCCTCTGACTTTAAGGCTAGGTTTCCTTGCACAGTACCTTGCTGCCTTTGTCTGGCCCCAGAGAGTTAAGGCAGGGTGGGGGTCCCCCTCCAAGAAAAGACAAGATGACCACAGGTTGAATGAGTTTAAAGGGAAGTCTTTTTCAAGTATAGTTTGTGTTAGATGGCTACTGAGGTCTCTCCTCACCCCAAGACTCTGTGAATAAAGGGCAAGTCAATAATCATGTCAAGATGCAGCCAGATGTTGATTCTACTAGGTGTCCAGATGTTGACTGTAGTAGGTGGCCAGAGGATGAATTAACTAGGTTCTCAGATTCTTGGCTTCTCTTGGGAAGGCTAACCAACAGATTGTATATGCAACATGGTTAACCCATCTAGTCCAACCCATTCTGGCTTGTGATCCCAACTCTGAGCTAGGACTCTGGCTTAGTTAACTCCCTTTCTAGTTCTGGAACCAACTGTAATTCCCACTTTCTCCAGTCTTGCCTGGTGACTCTGGTTCCTCTCCTGATCCCTATACTATTGCCTCTTACCTTGATACTTTGTTCCTTCTCCAAGGACCCGTGCTCTATTCCCCATCCTTAGGGAACTCCACTCCACCTAGACAACTAAGCAGTAGGGTACCATAAGTAATGAATTAAATTTGGTTCCCATCTTGGGAGTCTCTGATCCTCCTTTGACCCCCCCCCCTCCCTTTTTTCCATTCCATTCTGGGAGCCCCTAATCTAATGTGGTTAAGGGAAGAATTCTTAATTGCCCTTTAACAGGGAAATAATAGAGTAGACCAGGTCCAGGGAGAGGACACATTGCATCTGCTTTCAGCTTTCTCCATAAAACATGTCCAACCCATGGCACATAAGCCCCAGACAGTTGCTGATAAGCAGGCCCAACTCCTACCAGGCGAAAATGGCAGCTGAGGAGACACTGCATTAGGGGCTTCCTGCTGAATCACTTACAGTTGCCCAGGTCACTGAAGAGTCCCTGATACATCAATGTCAACAACACAGGCAGGGGCTGTCCAACAGTGCAGCCTTATTCCCCATTGGCCTAGAAGTGGCTCAAGTCTGCAGCTATCCTGGGCACCTGGGGTCATGAGGACCTTTGGCACAAGAGTAGCTGTTGGATTAGTGGCAAGAGGACCAAGCTGGTGGCATAGGGGTGGTTTGGGGTGAGGAGAGCTGGGGTTGAACCCCAAATTCATCCCTTCCTGACTTGATGCCATCAATGATTAATTATACAACCTTGGGAAAGTCATTTAATGTCTTTAAATCTCCCTCCTTATCTCTGCCTCTGAGACCTTCTCTTCCTTTAAGATGCAGCCCAGATAGTATGTTCTGCATGAAGCTGACCCCTGCAGCTGCTAGTACTATTGGGCGGCTGGTGGTGCAGTGGAGAGAGTGCTAGACCTTGAGTCAGGAACACTTACACTCAAATCCAGTCTCAGACACTTACTAGCTGTGTGGCCCTGGGCAAGTCCTTTAACCTTAGTTTCCCTCAGTTTCCTCATTTGTAGAAGGGGAATCATAGCAGCACCTACCTCCCAGGGTTGTCGTGAGGATCAAATGATTCTAGCACAGTGCTTAGCACATGGTCGGTGCTATATAAATGTTAGCTCTCACCATCATTGTTACTAAACTACTTTTCATATATTTGTATTTATGTGCATGCTACCTGTACTTCTAGATGTTCTTCTTGTCTCCCTCATGGGAATTTAAGCTCCTTGCCCATAGGAACTGTTTCATTCTTTGTACTTGTATCTCTAGCACCTGGCATACAGTAGGAGCTTCATAAGTGCCTGGTGGTTAATTGACTGCTTGATCAATTTCCTCATTTGATAAAATATAAAGTTCTGGCCCTAGAGCTGGAGGGGATCTGAGAGGCAACCTAAGTCCTCCTCCCTCATTTTACAGATGAGGAAACTGAGGCCCAGGGAGCTAAAAGTTTGGGAAAGCACATGGCCATATCAAAGCTAACCAAGGGGTACAGATGATGCAGATTTAGAGCCAGAAGGACCCTTTGAAGACATTGAGGCCAACTCCTCCGCTTTACATGTAGCTAAGTGGTAAAAGGGATCCAGAGTCAGAAAACCTGAGTTCAAACGCAGCCTCAAACATGCACTAGCCGTGAGACTCTGGGCAAGTCATTTCACCTCTGTCTGGTGCCATTTCCTCACCTGTAAAATGGGAATTCTAGTAGCACCTACTTTCTAGGATTGTTGTGAGGATGAAAATAACACCTTTCCAACCTTAAAAGTGCTTATATAAATACTTATTAGTGTTGTTGTGGTCGTTACAGATGGGGAAACTGAAGCCCAGCAAAGGGAAATGCCTTGCCCAGGGTCACAAGCCTAGGAAGTATCTGAGGGAAGATTTGAACCCAGGTCTTCCTGGCTCTTAAGTCCAGGTTCTATCCACTCTACCACTGTGTTATAGAGGGACCCTTCAGGGCCTATCTCAAGGAAAAGGAGGTAAAACAGGAAAAACACTGGATTCAGAGAACCTGGGTGCAAATCCTGACCCTTCTGGACCTGTCATTTCCCTCTCTTGGCCTTATTTTCCTCATCTCTGTAATAGGAGATTCGCTTAGATAAGAGGTTCTCAAACTTGTTTGTGTCACAGACCCCTTTGGAAACATTCTCCATGGAGAATTCCTTACAATAATGTTTTAAAATAATATTTTTAATATATTTCATTTTTCCCCAATTACATGTTAAAACAATTTTTTGGCATTGGGTTTTTTTTTTAAAGTTTTGAGTTCCAAATTCTATCCCTCCTTTCCCTGCCGCCTCTCTGAGACAGTAAGTGCAATAATGTAAAACATTAAATAATATTTTTAGAACACTCTGTAAACCTGGAAGTGCTATCTAAATGCTAACTGTTATTATTAAATGCACAATACAGTGAAGAGGAATACAGAAGAAACCAGTGATTATAATTACATTTATTAAGGTACACAAAATACATGGAGTTATAAAAGAAATCAATTATATTGAAAAAGTTATCAAAATATTTTTGAAACCAAGTTCATGGAACTCCAGATGAAAACCCCTTGGATTGGAGGATCTCTAAGATTCCTCCCAGCTCTAAATTCTGTGTCCTCTGAGAAACCTTCTGGGGGCATCACTCAATTCCATTGCAAACATCTTCAAGGCAGAGACATTTCTTACATAGCTTTTTATTACCCCCTCTCTCACCATGGTTTCTCAATTTGCCCCTTGCACAAAGCAGGTGCTCAAGTTTGTTGGAATATGAACAGGCTACCCTTCCCCCCCCATCCTGATCTCACCATTCTCTGGAAGAAGCTCTGTCATCATAAGACCTGGTTCAAATACCATCTCAGATGGACAATGCCTGAGTGACCTGTGGTAGGTCACTAATGTCCCCGGGCCTCAGTTTCCTCATCTGCAAAATGAAGGTTTGGACCCAATAACCTCCAAGGTCTCTCTGATGCTATGAATCCCCAAAGTATTTATCTTATACCGCATAATCCTACATTTAGTTATATACTGCTGCACAATGTTTTCCCAACATTTTTTTTCTGCCCATCCAGGGAAGAGAGCTCATAACCGCTTGTGAGAGCAGATCAAGGTCCAGCTGAGAGTTGGAGGTTGGAGCTCTAGGGTCTGACGCTAGGTCAGAGACAGATAAGTAGTACAGGAGATAGAACGCTGGGCATGAAGTCAGTAAGACCTGAGTTCAAATATGACCTCAGATGCTTCCTAGGTGTGTGATCCTGGGCAAGTCACTTAACTTTTTTCTGCCTCAGTTTCCTCAACTGTAAAATGGGGATAAAATAGCACTTACCTCCCATGGCTATTGTGAGGACCAAATGAGATGATATTTGTGAAGCACTTAGCAGATTAATAAATGCACATTCCCTTCCTTTCCCTTTCTCTAAAAGGAGGCTTGAGATTGACCATCGAGTTTCATTTCCTGCAGGACTCCACCCCCACCCCACTCCAATCTATGAAGAATTGAAGGATAAACTAATGCTTCCTCCTCAAATGCCCACAGCAGCCCAGAGGCAGCTCTGGTTTCTCAGAGACTATGCCTGCAGTACCAGCTGCTCAAAGAGATCATGGGATTAGAGATGGGAGGAAATTTAGAGCTTTCCCTTCTAATACCTTTATTTGACAGATGAGGAAAGTAAAGCTAATGCCAGGAATAGACCCACATATTTACTGTTGTTTTTGTTGTTAACATAATAATAATAGTAATTTTTAACCAAAATATGGTTTTATAAGGACTCCCAGGGAAAGAAATTCCCTCTGCCAATGTATATGTTTCTCTGTAACATATGATCCAGGGCAGTGACATTTTAAGTAACTTGTCCTGGGTCACCCAGTCAGGTTGCATCAGAATCAGGATTGGTACCCAGGTCTTTCAGAATGCCAGCCAGTTCTATCTCAACTTGGTCTCTCTATTGTAATAATAACAGACAATAGCACAACACCTCCATCATTCTATCTGCCAGTGAGCCTACTGTCCCAGAGATACCTTCTGGGAGCCTAAAAAGGTGAGCCTGCACTCCCATATTCAGCCACTCATTTGGCAACAGTTTACAGATCATTAAATAGAAAAGATTAACAGGTGAGAAATTTGGCTCAAACCACAGTCTGTAAGCTCCTTGTGAAGGAGGGGGACGGTTTTTTGCCTTTCTTTGTAAACCTAGTGCTTGGCACATTGTAGGTGCTTAATAAATGTTTGCTGATTTTAAGTTCATCAAATAAAATGAGCCAATAGTTCTAAAAGTAGCTTCTATTTCTAGAAAGCTTCAAAACTCAATTTAACAAGCATTTCTTAAGTACTTGCCAGACACTGGGCTGGTTTAGGGGCATAGTACAATGCTTGGTATACAGTAGTTGCTTAACAAATGCTGATTGACTAATTTAGGGGCATAAAGACAAATCCTGCAGTCTCTGCCCACAAGAAACTTATATTCTATGGGCAGCGTGTTCTTTAGTAGGCAATGCAAGGATTATGTTGGGTGGCCTAGTGGGTAGACTGTTGGATTTGTGATAGGGAAGATCTGGGTTCAGATCTTGCCTCTGACACTTACTAGCTGTGTGGCTCCAGACAAATTTCGTTTCTCTGAACTTTGCTCCCCTCTTCTATAAAATAGGGATAATGATAACAACTACCTAAGAGAGTTGCTGTGAGGTTCGAATAGGATAATGAATATAAAGTGCTTTGCAAACTTTCTCCATCAGTGACAGCTGTTACTACCTCCACTTTACAGATGATTAAACTGAGTTTCTGGGAGTTTAAATGACTTGCCTGCAGTGGCCCAATGGGCAATAAGTTACCAGATCCTTTGGTTGCTAATCTTTCTGCAATCTGCCACTGCTCTCTGCCTGCCCTCAGTGGCCCAGCGTTGCCCAGGTCGGTTCAGTCTCTTGACAGAAGGTTGGTCACCAGGTGAACATTTGTCCTCAGCCACAGTCATTCACAGTCAGCTAGGACACAAAGGGAGCTGAGATCTGTAGCAGTGGAGGGACCACACACACTGAAGAAATCCCAGATATGTGTAAAACTGTCCAGTGAAACCAGAGCTCCAATAGTCAATTTCAAAACATCTCCCATAAAGCAAGCAGAGATTGTACCTGATGTACTTTTGTATTTTCCCTCTTCACCCAACACTCTTCACTCATCAGTACAAAGCTAGAAAGCATCATACGGATCCATAAGACCAGCCCTTCATTTTACAGATGAAGAAATTGAGATTCAAAGGAGGGGAAATGATTTGTCTGAGGCCATACAGCCAATAAGTGCGATTCACACCCAGGTCCTCTGACTCCAAATCCAAGGCTTTTTCCCATAAACAATCACAACAGTAGCTTATGTTTATATATAAACATAAGGTGGCAAAGTATTTTATTAATAATATCATTTGATTTTCACAAGAACCCTGGGAGGTAGGTGTTAGCCCTATTTTACAGAGGAGGAAACTGAGGCACAGAGAGAAGTGATTTGCCCAAGGTCACACAGTGTCTGATTTGAACTGAGGTGTTCCTGACACCAAATTAAGCGCTCTCTTCACCCCACCCCCATGCAAGCTGTTTCAATAAAAGTCTGTTGAATGAAGAGATGAAATGCTTTGATTTGATTTTCAGAATTAGCATGCCATGCTTTTCCCTTTGGCAGGAGAAAGGAAAGAGAAGAGACGAATAAAGGAGGAAGCTAATATGAACAGATCTGAAAAGTCAGAGAGAGCGAGGCGATGAGACAGACACAGAAAAGATAGGGGGGGGAAGGGAAGGAGGGAGGAAGCTAGGGACTTGGAGTTGGTAGATAAAAGACTTCCCCTTGGATAAGAGAGTTAAAAGCCCTGCCGGGGACTCACAATGGGATGGGCTTTCTCCATTGTGCTGGGGACCAGAGCAGAGCGCTAATGGGAACCACCACACAAAGAGATGGGGGAGGAGGGGCGGGCAGCATCATCATTTCTGGGCTGTCTAAAGATAGTGAGTTGAATGCAACAACGGAAACTTGGACAGCGCCTGCGACTCCTGTCTACATGTCTGAGGCTGCAGTGGCATCTGTGGTCGCAGCTTCTGGTTAAGTCCTCTGAAGTCCTGGCCGCAGGGCTATGTGTGTGCCCTCTCTCCTGCTGCTCTAAAGCCCAGGTGGACTACTGTCCCCATGGGAAGAGTGTTTAATGTTGGCATGGGATTAGAACTGGAACAAACCTTTGGGGCCATCAAGTCATTTTACAGAAGAGGAAACTGAGGCAGAGAAATATTAAGTGACTTTCCTTGGGCTCATGGCACCAACTCTTCATCCCTCTCCTTAAGTTATGGGATCAATGAACCAAAGCTTTAAGAGTTCAAAGTAACTTTTAGAAGGTCCAACCACCTCATTTACAGACAAGGAACGTGAGGATCAAACACTCAATATTCCCAAGCTCACCTAGTAATTAGTAGAGCCAAGACTCAAATCTACATTCTTTGACTTGATAGAAGCTTAATTTGAATTCCAGGGGCAGCTAGATGAATGAAGTGCCAGACCTGGAGTCAGGAAGATTTGTCTTCCTGAGTTCAAATCCAGCCTCAGATACTTAGTAGCTGTGTGACCCTAAGCAAGTCTCTTAACTATGTTTGCCTCAGTTTCCTCATCCATCAAATGAATTGGAAAAGGAAATAGCAAACCACTCCAGGATCTTTACCAAATAGGGTCATGAAGAATGACACAACTGAAACAACTCAACAGCAGCAGCAGCAGTTAGGTTAAATCCCAGATCTCATTATCTTGAACTGTGGGCAAGTGTCTTTCCCTCTCTGGGTCTCAGTTTCCTCATCTGTAAAATGTAAGGACTAGACCAGCTGATCTCTGAAATCTCTTCCAGTTCTGAATCTGTAGTCCTGTGATCCTATAAATTCATTTCACTGCTCTGAGCCTCAGTTTCCTCGTTTGTAAAATGAGGAGGTTGGAGTCAATGACTGAGGTCCCTTCAATTCTAAATCTATGACCCTATGATCCTTTGATCTTACCCTACTATGACTAAGCATAGTCCTCCTTGTACCATACCATGTGGCCTCTAGTTAACACAGAGAATTATGAAGCCAAGACAGCCTTCCTTAGTGACTTGCTCCCTGCAGCCCATCACTCCACTCTCAGTGGCAATGAAAATGCATTCTCAAAGAGAATTAAAACCATTTGCTTGAATTTCCTCAGTTGCCTTCTGCTCTCCCATAATACATCCCTTTCCTTGTGTCCCTCATTTTTCCTAGAAGTCTCAGATGAAGTCATGTTCCTCCTCTTCTCTGAAGCTCCCCTCCTCCTGTGCTCTGAACCCCATCCCATCCCATCCCATCCCATCCATCCATCCCACCCCATCCCATCCATCCATCCCATCCCATTCATCCATCTCATCCCATCCATCCCATCCCTCCCTTTTCCCACCCCCTTATTGCTATTGTTATGATTATTATTAACAACAATAATACTAATATTGTCAAAATGCCCACATGGACCTTATAGTCCAGTGGAGGATAAAATGCTTATAGAAAACCTAGCCCTAGTCTGTCCAGGGATGATGCTGGAGCACGGAATTGAATTCATTTCAACAAGCATTTATCAAGCACTTTCTATGTACCAGATGAGAGGCAGTTGAGGTGTAGAGGATAGAATTGGTCTTGGAATTAGGAAGACCTAGGTGCAAGTCCCACCTAGGCCACAGACTGCAAGTCTTAGTGCTCCTTTCTAGGCTAAATGTGCAGTGATAGAGGAATTGTGACCCTGGGGAGGAAGAGGAGGCTGGGCCAGAGGCCATGACCATACAGAAATCAGTTGGAGGAAACGGAGATGTCTAAGAGAAGACTTGGTGGGTAGGGACATGACAGCATTGAAAAACTTGCGTAGAAGAGACTTAATCTGCATAGCCCTGGAGGCTAGAACTAAGAGGCAACCCTATTTTTGATGGAAGGAACAAGTTCTGAACTCTCCGAAGGTGGAGTGAGCTACCTCAGAGGTAGCAGGTCCCTTCTCACCTCAAACGCTGAGTGTTGCCTGCCGGAGGGTTAGATAAGCTGGGATGAGGCCCCCCAGCTCCACCCCAGGGCTAGGATTCTGGTACTCAGAGAAGAGGTAGGCAACAGTGCTGTCTCAGAATAGGTTCCTTGGGATAGGCAGGAGCCCAGGTCTAAAGGAGGAGATGGCAGTATGGCCAGGGCTTACAAAGACTGGTCACGCTAAGAAGGGACAAAGATGTCTGGATGTCTGGGACCTGTTCTTAGGGGAGAGAACTTCCTGAGAAGGGTAGAAGTATTAGTACTGGGGGCAGAGAGCTGGACAGATGCTCACCTGTCACTTTGCTCACCTTGACAAGAAGGGAGAATATCATTTACTGTGACAAATCATGGGATCATAGAAATAGAGCTAGGGGGGACCTCAAAGGCCATCTGTCCCTTATATAAAGGTCCAATGTCCCTTATTTTACAAGTGAGGAAACTGCAGCCCATGAAAGTACAGTGACTCCACAGAATTCCATAGCCTAGAGCTAGAAGGAAACTTAGAGACCACTTCTTTCATTTTACAAATAAAGAAACCGAGGCACAGGGAAGGACAGTGACTTCATAGGGTTACATAGGCCTAGAGCTAGAAAGGACCTCAGAAATAATCTGGTCTAACTCCTCTCATTTTACATATGATGAAGCTGAAGCCCAGAAAGGTTAAGCAACTAGCCCAAAGTCACACAGTAGATAATAAATGTTAGAGCTGAGACTTGAACCCAGGTCCTATGACTCAAAATCTAACACTTAAGAAGTCATATCCTAGAATATATCCCAAGACCTTTTATATTATTTCTACCCTATCTCTGATAATGAAGCAAGTACTTGGAGCACATTGAATACGTTGAATAGGTGTTACTATTGACTTTAGCTATCCATGTCAATCATTTAAACCCTAACTGTTTCAAATCCTTGTCCTAGGAAGCTTGGGAGCATCCAGAGAAGGCCCTTGAGGAAGCAGAGGGTCTGTGGTTTAGAAGTCAGAAGCCCTGGGTTTGAACCATAGGTCTGTCTCTCATCGTCTATGGAGACCCTATGGACCCCAGGCTCCTCTTCTATAAAATGAGTAGTTTGAATTAGATGACCTCAAAAGTCATGACCAGCCCTAAAATCCTATGATCTTATGATCTGAGAGAAGAAATTCCTCTCCAGTTGTCCTGATGTGTATCTGGTCACTGGACCCTGATGGCTCCGGAGGAGAAAGTGAGGCTGGTGGCTTTGCACAGCCCTGCCTCACTTAAATACAACTCACTTGCATGTCATGGCATCACCTCCCTGACGTCATGGTCCTCTTTGAAAACAAAGGACAAACACCAACAAAAGCCTGAATTGTGGGAACTGATGGGGGAACTAACATACCACAGTCACAGCTCAACTTGGTGGAGTCTTTAAGAGCCTCTTTAAAGACAGATCACCCCACCAGCCCAACTAACAGAAAGAGCATTATATTAGGAGGCAGAAGGCCTAGTGGAGGGCCCTCCTTGCTCTGATACCCTGTGCTTTAAAGCCTCTCTCAACTTTGACGTTTTATGTTCTTTTCCAGTTCTGAAACTCCCTGTTCTAAGGGCCCTCCCAGCTCTGACATTCCCAGTTCTAAGGGCCCTCCCAGCTCTCATAGCCTTTAGCTGTATGAGTATAGGTAAGATACTTAACTGCTCATCATACCCCCTGTGAAGTGGTAATGGTACTTCACTTCACAGGGGTGACTCCAGGCTCCTTTGTGGCATTGGAGATGTATAAGGTGGTGCCACTGGGCCATGGTTCCTCTGGAAGCAACAAACATCACCCTGACCTTCCAGATACTCAGAGAGCGCAGAAACCATCAGAGCATTAGAGAGGCATTTCGTAGTATAAGAAACACAGTGGGTGAGCAGGCTTTCTTGGTTTTGTTTTCATTTACAAACATTAGAAACAGTTGCAGTGGGATAATCATTCGCAACATTAGAAATATATATATGGCCTCCCTGCTTCTGGGCAGAGGTGGGGGGCTATGGGTATGTAACACTGCATATGTTATCAGACTCCACTGACTGCTTTGTAGACTAACCTTTCTTCTTTCTTTGTTATAGGAGATGGAGCTCTGGGAAGGGGGAGGGAAGGGATCTATTTGGAAGTGAAGGTGATGTAAAAACTGAAGATCTCAATGAATTTTCAGGAGAAACAGGTGCATGGGGAATACGGCTACCAGCCCTCCACAGCAGGTTCCCACAGCTCAGATTGTGCCAACTGCTTAAACAGCCTCACTGGCTGGTCTATTGATCTGGCTGGCCCCAAGGATAATACTCTGAGAATGGGAGGAAATGAAGGCCTGGCCTCAATCAACATTGTTCTGGGGAATGTTCTCAACTGGTCTTTTCTATTATTGACTCTAAAACTCCCAGAGTTGGGGGCACCTTTGGAGCCAGAGGTCTCTTGGCATCCACCTACTTGTCTCAGGGGATAAGGAATCAAGAGTGAGACAGAAGATGATTCAGCCTTCCCCTCTTCAAGGACTCAGAACAAAGAGGGGATGTCAACAGACTTGTCTCATCAGAAATCACAAGCTACAGGCTCACTCAGGTCCCTGCCCACTCTAAGACTTAGGGATTCCAGACTTTGAAGAAGGTACATGACTGTTCCTGATAAGGCCCATGGTGAGGGTAGGAGGCAAGGGGAGGGGAGGAAGAAAGGGAAGAGACAATGAGAGGAGAGAGGAGAGAATTAAAGGAAAAGACCAGACAATTGGACAAGACTGGAGAGTTTGGAGACTGGCGCCCATGGGAAGAGACTTACTCAGGAACACTCAGGTAGTCAGGGACAAAACTCAGACAAGAACCCTGGTGTCCTACTCTTTCTACCACCCTGCTGAGGAGGAAAGAAGAGTAGGGAGAACCATGGAAAGATGCCTAGATCACAGACTTAGAGCTGAGAGGGCCTTTGGGGTAAACTTATTCAAGGCACTGGAGAGATAAGGCCCAAAAATATTAAATGACTTACAAAGTCACCCAGATAATTAGGTGGCAGAGCGGAGATTTATAAAGAACCTAGGACCACAGACTTGTGGGGACCTTGAAGGTCATTCAGACCCAGGGCACCTTGAGAAGAAGAAGAGAAAGTATGAAAGATTTCCCATGCCAAATCAAAGATCTAGGCTTGAAGGGAACTTAGAGGTCACCCCTGCATTCCTTAGATTAAGAAAACTGTGCCTTACAGAGGTTGTCACTTGTACAAAAAAAAGATCATAGAAGTAGTAAGTGGCAGAGCTAGAGTTTATAGGACTGGAGAATTCAAACTCACAGATCATTTAAGTTCAATGCCTTCATTTTACAGATGGGGAAACTGAGACCTGGACAAGGGAAGTGGCTCATCCAAGGTCACACAGAGGGTAGATGGAAGATGACTTCCAGCCATGGATGTTGCAGCCATTGAGTGACAACAATGTCCTTGAGTCTGGGTCTTTCCCTTTGTGGGTGGGAAGTCGAGGTCAGCTGGAGGCTTATGTTTTTACCCTTGACCCCTGTGGGCCAGACAACACTGCTCCAGAGGATCCCATTATTGGGTTTGGGGCATTAATTAGAAAGCCCAGTGGGAATTTTGTGCTGGTTGTTTCTTCATTAGTTTCGTTCATCGAGGGCTAGGGTTGATGGTTGCTGACTCAACAGCCTAATTAGGAGAATGAGCACTTATTGATTCCCTTTCAGGAGGGGGCCAATTGAAGAAAACCAACACTGGGTTTGGAAGGAGCTGGAAGTCTGTGGGATTCCAAAAAGAACACTCATGAACCCTATGGAGCACTGTACATGGCAAATCCCTGGGGTTTCTGGGAGGCAAGATCTCTGCCAGGCACAGGATTTGTTGGTTAGTCATTTTTAGTCGTGTCCAACTCTTCATGGCCCCATTTGAGGGTTTTCTTGGCAAAGATACTGGAGTGGTTTGCCATGTCCTCCAGCTCATTTGACAGATGAGGAAACTGAGACAAATGGGGCTAAGTGACTTGCCCAGGGTCACACAGCTAGTGAGGATCTGAGTTTGGATTTGAACTCCTGAGGATGAGTCTGTTTCCAAGCCCAGTGCTCTATATAACTAGTCCTCTCCCTGTCACCCTGAACCCCACCACACTCATTCCCACCTCCAGACCTTTGTTCAAATACCCCAACCTGGAATCCATCCAGTCCTAGTTTATTCCCTTCTATTTATTTCAGTCTTTCTCAACCTTCAAGGCCCTCCTATAAGACTCTTGGTCCATGCTAGCTCATATGATCAGGCTTAGAACTATGAGAGACTTTGGACCCCTTTCCTAGAGTCCTTCCCCCTTCATTTTTCAGATCCCAGAATTTCAACTCCACCATCTTGTCCAGTTCCTTCATTTTACAGATGAAGAAAATGAGGCCTAGAGAGATGAAATACTGTGCCCAAAGTGACAAAGATGCAGCAAGTGGCAGAGAAGGGGATTTGAATCTAAGTCTTCTGTCTCCGAAACCAGGATTCCACCTCCTCCGTGGGATCCATCCTTCTAATCCACCACCCAGCTGCAAGTCCTTTCCCCTCTTAGCTGATCTTCCACCTACTCCATTTTTATCTTGTACATACCCACTTATTTACATGTTGTCTCTCCCATTATGATGGAAACTCCTTGAAAACAGGGAATGCTTTTTCCCTTCTATGTATCCCCAGGACTTAGCACACTGCTTGGCACATCTAAAGGCCTGTTGACTACAATGGAAAGTGTTCAAACTACAGTTGATTAAACTGGGCATTGCCACCTAAGTCCCAGCTCTACCACCTGTGTGATCTTGGGTAAATCACTTTAACCCTCCCTGGGCCTCAGTTTCCCCATCTGTCAAAAGGGGAGTGACTGGCATGGGTATCTCCCATCTCCTAACCCCTGTTCCTCTGTTCTGGCAGGCCTACCCAGATTAACCCCGACTGCTTTTCAATCCTATCTGAGTGTTTTAAGAAAGCTGTTCTGGCATCAATGCAGGGAGTCCCTCTTTCACTGATGTGGGTCCCCTCCTCCAGATAAGTACAGCCCCTGAGTACATGACCAGGGGTTCAGAGGAGCTTGTGTATCTTCTGGTGCTGTGGCCAGTAGAAGTGAACACCTGGGGCCAGCCCTCCAGGAATCAGCCCCTCTCTTGGCCAGACTGCACCTCAGGTGCCCTACATATATCAGAAGCTGCCCCAGACTCTAAAACATTCCCAGTTTCACCAAACCTACCAGAGCTAACTCTAACCCAACTCTAACCCTGTGGTTCATGGGATCCTAGATTTTAGATCCAGAAGAGATCTTCGAAGTCATCTAGTCCAATCCCCTTATTTTACTGACAAGGAAACTGAAGCCCCAAAGTCAAGACAACTTGCCCATGGTCATGCAGACAGCAAGGGGAAGGGCTGAGATTTTAACCCAGCTGTTCTAACTCCTTACCCAGTCATCATACGTTGCCAAAATAAGCTCCTTAAAGACCATACCTGATGACTACCATTCACCAGAAGATAAAGCCTCAAGGATTCCCTATTATCTCTAAAATGGGAATGCAGACTGAAACTATGTGAACTCCCAAATGTAGAAACTCTCCACCAATGCAAGTCAGACCTCTTCTGTAACTTATAGCCTTACAGCAAAGGTTCTTAACCTTTTTGTGTAGTGGTATCCTCTGGCAGTCTGCTGAAGCCTACTGACTCCTTTCCATAATAACGTTTGTTCTTAATAATCATAATTGAAGGAAATTCGTGTTAGGGAAAATACAGATGTAATTTTTTCGTATTCAAGTTCACAGACCCTTTAGTTTCCATGGGTCCCTGGTAAGAATCCCTGTCTTAGAGAGTTACCTGAGATAAAATATAAAAATAACCTTTGAGATAAAAATAAAAATAAACTGGAGCAGCTAGGTGGCACAGCACTGGACCCGAAGCCAAGAAGATTCATCTTCCTGATTTCAAATCTGGTCGCAAACACTTTCTAGCTGTGTCACCCTGAGCAAGTCACTTAATTCTGTCTGCCTCACTTTCCTCATCTGTAAAATGAGTTGGAGAAGGAAATGGCAAGTCACTCCAATATCTTTGCCAAGAAAATCCCAAATGGGGTCATGAAGAGTTGAACACAACTGGAAAATGACTGCACAACAACCATCTTTGAGAGCCCAGAGATGCCACAATCAGGCAGCTGAACAGGAATTTAGTTAGTAAAAGAATGCTCTCATGAGTTCTCATTTTGTCCCTCCTATTAGACTATAAGCAGCTAGAGGTCAGGGCCTGTGAGACAGTTCTGTACCTACCCTAGTGCCCCATGAATACAACTGAATTATTGAACAGCCATCCCTGGCAAGTGGAAGTTAAGTACCTTTGGAAAATCCAACCTTAAAATAGCCTTCTATTTCCGCTGACTTCAAACATTTGACAGGCCCTCATTTTGCTTGAGTCCAGACGACAAAACTAGGAGCAATAGATGGATGTCACCAAAAGGCAGAGTCAGGCTGGATCTCAGGGGGGAAAAGCTTCCTAAGGATGAGAGCTGTCCAGAGCTATAATGGGTGTTCTGGGGGAGTGGTGAGTTCTCTATCACTGGAAATCTGCAAGTAGGGACCAGATAAACACTCCTCTGAAATGCTGTAGAAAGGATGCTTGTTTGGGTCCTGGTGTGTCTAGCTGGCCTTTGAGATTAATGTTTATTGAGGCCCCAGGAACTGACAGAGGGCTGTGATTGGGATAAAAATAACCCTTCTGCTCCTTATCCCCGAGGGGAGTCCTGCAAGCCCTTTGGTTGCAAAGATATTAGCCTTCTGGGGAAGTTGTCCCTTAATTCTTCATCACTTTATCCCCAGGTCCAGCAGTTAGAAATTGAGTGAATAGTTGAAATGGATGTCTAAAAAACTCTACTACTGAAGCAACTGAGAGAGAGAGAAAGAGAAAGAGAGAGGGAGAGAGGGAGGGAGGGAAGAAGGGAGGGAGGGAGGGAAGGCAGGAGAAGAAAATGTGGACATTAGTCTGTTAGCTCTACTGATTTATGTTTGGTTCCTGATCTCCTGGGGACTCACATAGAGTTCTGGAAGTCATTTGATAGAGAAGTGATAGCTGAAAGCTTGTGAGCCAGTGAGCTCCCTCAGGGAAATGGGGACTGAGTTTTGTTAATAGGTCAGAGATGGGAGTTTGGGGCTGTAGGAAAGAGGAGAAAATAGGGATCTAAAAATAAGAGAACCACAAGCTAAGAGAAGGAGTTTCAGAAGGACAGTGTGGTCATCACTGTTATGTATTTATTGGTCCTGTTACCTCAAGTCCCTCCCTTCCCTTTATCCTCCTCAATCCAATGGTTACATTAATATTCCAAAAGCACAGGTCTGAATGTGCCCACCCTACCCCACCTCCAACCCTGTCAAAAAGACCGAAGTTCAAATCCAGCCTCAGACATTTACCAGATGTGTGATCCTGGGCAAGGCACTTCAACTCTGTCTGCCTCAGTTTCCTCAATTGCAAAATGGAGATAACAATGGCCTTTACCTCCAAGAACTGTTATGAGGATCAAATGAGATAGTATTTATAAAGCACTTAGCACGTAGTAGGCACTTAATAAATGTTTATTCCTTTCCCCTTTAGGAACAAATTTAAACTCCTCTGTTTGACATTTCAAACCCTTCACAACCTGACTCCAACGTACCATTCATGTTATTTCCCTCCAAATACTCTCTGACTAAACCAATCTATTGGCTGTTGTGCACGTACACCATTCCATCTTCCATCTCCATGCTTTTCCATAGGCTGATCTCTTGTCTCCAATGTGCTCCCTCCCTCCCCTCTGCCTCTTAGAAATCCTGGTTCCCATCACAAGACATATTCCGTTTTGCTGCAGCTATCCACCAATGCATGACCACTTCACCTGATCTATAAACTGGAGAATACAGTGGTTTGGTTGACCATTTATCTTTCTTTGCCTACAAAGGTAATAAAGTTTTTTTTTTAATTTAAAAAAAGAAAGAAATCCTGGTTCCCTTCAAAGCTAGCTCAAGACCACTTCCTTCTGATCTTCCCCATACTACTGTCCGTCTCCCCACCTCAAATTACCTTATATTGATTTTGTCTTATTTTTAACATGTTGCCTTCTCTAGTCAAATAGGAGTTCCATGAAAACAGAGAATGGTTTGCTGTTGGTTTTTTATCTTCAGTGGCTAGCACAGTAGCTAGCACCTAGAAAGCCATTAATGAGTTTTTGATGACTGATTGACACAGCAGAGCAGGGGTCAGCAAACTACGGTTCCCACCACCTCTTTGGGTAGCTAAGAACAGCTTTTACATTTTGGCCTTTGGGCAGTAGTTCCTCACTCTTGCAGCAGAGAGGCTGAGGACAAGAATTAAGAGCCACAATTCCTCCTTCTGGGCAGTTGGAATTGTTTCCATCTTTGTATCTGTGTCTCAGTCATCCAGCCCAGTGCCTGACATATGACCTGGCATTAGCAAGTACTTGTTGACTGATTGATTGGTGATTACTTGGTGGAAGGGCTATTTGGACCCAGCCAGGAAGAAGCCATTGTTGATTGCGGAGACATGTTTGAGGTGGGTTGAGGGGAAGACAGACAGATAGTAGAGATGGGGAGAAAAAGAAGGAATAAATAGAAAAGCAATAAAAGTAATAAATAGGTAATAAAAAGAAATAAAGTCTTGGGAATTTCTGTATCCAGGAGCCTCTTATACAATGAAATCTCAGATCTTGTCTCTATCCTTATCCTACTAAGTGTCAGGCGTTGAGAATCCAAAGAAATGAATATTGA
Organism: Notamacropus eugenii; assembly: GCF_028372415.1. Taxonomy (NCBI): domain Eukaryota; kingdom Metazoa; phylum Chordata; class Mammalia; order Diprotodontia; family Macropodidae; genus Notamacropus; species Notamacropus eugenii. The sequence goes on along the minus strand of NC_092873.1, from coordinate 40,933,540 downwards.
CAGTCCTTCAAAGAGTTTGCATTCCAATAGGAGAAGATTGATTTTGAAAATTTCAAACTGCTTTCTGACAAAACCCCACCATTTTAATATCATTTTTCTTGGGGAGGAGCCATGTGACCAACACTCATGGGACACCATATTGAAACATGAGCCTGCATAGAAATGACTTGTACATAAATTTTCTGTACAAGAAGTGCTATCACCCAGGAAATCTCCCAAAAGGAGATGAGTCAGTTAAATACCAAGAGTGAAGGCTGATAGCCTATGGATCAAAACCAAATAGGATCAGGAGGCCTGATGGCCTGTGATCTGCCCCAGTAGAGAAAGTGCCCGTATTGATGAGATCAGGAATCCCCCAGCACTCGGCTGCACCACAAGGCAAGGCATTGCCAGGGAGAGACTAGACTCTCGTGTGTGGAATACAAACTTTTGTACAGTGGAAAGAGTCCTAATTCTGTAGTCAGAAAACCTAGGTTTAAGTCCCACCTCTGAAGCTATCTACCTACTTGCCTGTTTGATTTTAGGCAAGAAATTTCACCCCTCTGGGCCTGTTTCCTCCTCTGTAAAATGAGGGGGCCAGCTAGATGTGGTAGGTATAGAAGTATAAAATGGTCCCTGATCTGAAGGGACTTAGAGTCTAATGGGAATTACAAAAGCAGAACTCATGAAAAAGTTTTTTCCTAACTAAATTCCTGTTCAACTGCTTCCTTGAAGCAAGTCTTGGCTGGACAAGAGAGCCTTCAAATCCCTTCTGGTTGATCTATGACCCCATGAGCCTTCCTTTGTGCCTCATCTGGTCCCTCCTAAGGCCCTGTTACTTACTCTGTGACTTTGGGCAAGTCCTTTCCCCTGGTTGTCCTCAACTGCTTCACCTGCAAAATGAGAAGGTGATCTCAAAAGCCTCAATCTGGTTCTACGCTGATGAACCTGTGATCTTTGAAGCAAGAAATAAACTCTCTCAGCAAGGCCCCACTGCTGTCATGCCCACCTATTCAGACCTTTCTTCTGCCCACACTTGGCTACCAAGTGAGGCAATTACAACCCACCAATCATGAAAGAAGTCAGCTGCCAAACCTTGACAGACATGCTTTGGAGATCAAGGATCATCTGATTGGCGTTAAGGCCCTATCCTCACCACTGTCCTCACTGACAAGTTAGTGAGATGGGACTGGTTCTGCAGCCCATGAGTTACCAAAATGGCTGCTTCACTAGGTAGCCCAGAAAGGCTATGAAGTGACAGAAAGGCAAGAACTCTTGTTTTTTTTTGGGGGGGGGGGGTTGGGGCTGGGAGGAGCCTTTGTATCCCTGTTGCCAGAAAATGCTTAATAAATGCTAGTTGACTGACCGATGACTAATTCTCTCTGCCTTCTTTGCCCTCTTTGCCTTCTCGTTCTGCTTGGCGGCATGGGGCACCTCTGAGACAGTGCCCTTTCTCTTCCTGCAGGCACTGGGCCCTTCCGTATGCTTCTTTGGTGGTGAATTTCATCGACTGGGGGGAAGAAAGACAATTTCTTCTCATAATGAGAATAATGAAGAGGCAATCATGATGTATGGAGGATGAGAGCTAACCTAAGAGTGAAGACCTGGGTTCGAGTCTCACCTCTGACACATAGTGGCTGTGTGCCTCTGGGCAGTGACCTGGCCCTTCAGTGCCTCAGGCAGCTTTCTAAGACTATACCCTTCAGAGCAGGTGCTGTCTATATTAGTAGAGGGACTTTGCTCACCAGTAGTTCCCTATATGGATGAAATCACATGTTCAGTCAAGATAATAAGGGAAGGAAACAAGTAATTTATGAAGCACATACTATGTGAGTTAAGCCTTTAGAAAAATTATCTTATTACTCTTATCATTAGTACTGTTGATAATTATAACTCACATTGCTACATACCTTTAAGATTTACAAAAAATCTTTCCTCACTCTAAATGCAGTTAGAGAGTCCAAGTTAGCATCATTTCCATTTTACAGTTGGGTAAGTGGAGTTCTGGGTAAGGTGTCTGAGTTGCTAGGTCATAGACTTAGTGCTGGAAGGGATCATCTAAACTAACCGCTTCATTTTTCAGATGGGGAAATTGAGGACCAGAGAGGGAAAGTGATTGCTCAAGTGAGAGGACTGGGATTCCAATCCAACTTCTTTGACTCAAAACTCACATTCTCTTCTAGAAGGCAGAGATATTACACAGTTTAACCAGAAGGAACTGAGCAGCATGAGCCCTGTGGCTTAATCAAAGGGAAGAGGCATGAAGACAAAACCAATCCCAGTCTCCACAGAGCTGCTGGAGTCTGATCTCTTTTGTTTAGTTGGCAGTCAAGGTCACGGATTCAATGTCCACAGAGACCAGCTGAGTACGGTACTGGGGGAGGGGCAACTCCATCGTTTATAATCACCTGCTATACCACTAGTCCTCATCAGGCAATTGTTGAGTGGTAGAAAGAGCCCTGGATTTGCAATCTGGACACCAAAGTTCAAATCCTAGGTCTGCCACTTACTGCATGTGTGACCTTGCACAAATGACTTTAACCTGTCTGGGCCCCAGATTCCTAATGTGTCAGTGGAGGGAGCTGGGCCACATAATCTCTCAGAGACCCCTTCCCATTCTCAAGCTATGATCTAGATTGTAATCTCGGCTCTGCTTTGCGACCTGAATCATCTACTGAAAATCATTTTTCTCCTCTTTGGGACTCCCTCTCACCTGTAAATGAAAGAGTTAAACAAGATCAGAGATTGCTAACCTCTTTTGCATCTGGACTACTTGGAGAATCTAGTGAAGCTTTGGGTCCTTTCTCAGATTCATGTCTTTTAAGTGTAAAAAAATACCAAAACACATGGGGTTGCAAAGGAAACCTATTGTAATGAAAAAGAGCTAACAAAAAAAAAGTTTGTGGATCCCTGGACTAGGTGATCTTTAAGACCTTTTCAAGATTTAAGTCCCATGATTTCACAAATGTATGACCTGGATGATGGGAGAGCATGGATGCCTCTGTGTAATCCATCCCCATTACTAGGAAAAACAACTTGAAATCTGCGTCCTACAGACAATGAGCTTAGCAACATGAGCTCCATGCTCCAAGACAGGCAGAGCAATACAATTGACAGGGCTTGTCTAGACCTCAGTTTCTTCAGCTGTAAAATGGGGAGTAGCCTCAGAATAGCCTGGATGACAAGTCATGCTCAACATTATGGGGATACCCAACCATCGATGGTATCCATTTCTGAAACACCCAACCAGACATCCCACACTAAACTCTGAGGATCTCCTGTTCAAAGGCAAGGAACAGAATGTTTCAAACTAGCAACAGTGGGACACATGGGGCACCTGGGAGGGTGGCAAAAGTCAGACTGAATCAAAGCATCCTTACAGTTGTACTATCCCAGGCACTCCCATATTTGTCTAACAGCTCCTACAGGTTTCCTGTGATGGGGGCCCTGGCAGGCACCACCCACCTTCCTGTTGGCCTTTTTTGGATGGGACTGTTTGGTGCTGACAAAATATTTTTTCTTGAGCCCACACGTGTGGGAAAGATAACACATTGTGAGACATTAAGTGAACACTCACAAGAGATACTCAAAGCTGCACTGAGTACTCTCTTCTGTTCTGGATACCCACCAGGAGAGTTGCCCAGTCCAGAACAGAGTTAGAGATCTTCTCCAGAACAAAGACTGGTTTGTGGGGCACATGGGCCACACCCAGCTCCTCCCCTCCCCTCTGGACTGTACCATTCTCAGACTATACTATACCCAGTTACCTTTGTGATTCCCACACCCCCAGAATCTCACGATGGAGAAAAGCACTGGCCCAGATTCACCCTTGGGGAAAGAGTTTTCTGGTTTTTATTCAGAACTCTGGCTTTCTAACCCAAGCTAATTTGCTTGAATGAATGAGACAATGTCAGTGTGGTGGAAAAAGCACTGGCTTTGCATCAAATAGCTCTCATAAAAGTCTCATACTCAAGTCTGATATCCAAGGTACACAGGTATTTGGCACAAATATGTGAGACCAGAGCCATCCATTCCACACTGGACATGTAGGGGGTGGGGGTGGCAGTTTGTGTCAAAGAATATAAACAGTTTTCAGCAGAAGAAATGTGAACTATCAACAGGCATATGAAAACAATGTCCAGAGGATGGCACAGGATAGGCTGGGACCCAGCTGAACTCTCCCAACAAACAACTTGAAAATGATTCTTCAAATCAAATTTTGGAGTGGCAGAGTCAACAAAAGGTCAAAGGGAGACATTTTTCCAACCTAAGACAACTTGGGTGGTCCAAAGGAGAGGTCTGTAAACTCAGGGTGGGCAAAGTATCAGGGATGGCCTTAAAGGTGGCTATGATGGCAGCAGTCTCAGCAGTAGCAGCTTCAGGAGCTCTCAGTCCAGAGACAACAAGGAGGTCAGACAACTGGTCAGAAACAGATTACAGGGAAGTCTTGGCCAGCTGGCACTGACAGTGGGTGCTGATAGGCAACTCTATTGCCCATATGCAGTTCTGGGTCACAGTTCCAGGGCAGAAAGAAGCACCTGTGATTGGTCACAAAGGAGCAGGAGACCCAGCCACAATTCCAGGGCCAAGAAGAGCACTAGTATCATGGCTCAAGGGCAGTAGGGGCTTTTTCTGGGTAAAGACCAGAGCACAAGAGAGCAGTGACCACCCCTTGTGTGATCCCAGGATTGCACAACCTTGGAAGAATCAAAAGCTTGCAGACTCTGGGAACTGGCTCCGAAAACAGCAGCACAAAAGGGGAAGAAAGAGAGATGCACTGGAAGAAAGGGGAAGGGAGAGGTAGAGTGAAACAAATTTCCTCACATAAAAGAGGAGTGCAAGAAAGAACTTTTACAGCAGAGGAGAAAATGGGAGAGGCAGACAATGCTCGAACCTCTGTCATGAGAATTTGTTCAAGGAGGGAAGAATAAATATACACAATCAGTAGGAAATCTTACCCAATAGGGAGATTGTAGTGGAAGGGAATAAGAGGTATGGGGGAAAGGATGGTAGGAGGCAAGGCAGATTTGGGGGGAGGCAGTGGTTGGAAACAAAGCAGACTTCTGAGGAGAGAAAGGATAAAAAGAGAAAGAAAAGGAAAACAGAGAAAAATGGGATGGAGGAAAATAAATAGTGATCATAAACTATGAATGTGAATGGGATAAGCTAACCTATAGAAAGGAAGAAGATAGCAGAATGCATTAGAAATAAGAATCCAACAATATGCTGTGTAGAAAAGATACATTTGGGACAGAAAGACACACACAGAGTTGAAATGAAGGGTTGGAGCAGAGTCTATTATGCTTCAATTGAAGTGAAGAGGGCAGGGGTGGCAATCATGATCTCAGAGCAAAAGCAGAGAGAGACCTGATTGAATGAGATAATCAGGGAAACTACATTTTGCTAAAAGGTATCACAGATAATGAAGTAATATCAAAAAAATTATACAGCAAGTTTCTCTGATAAAGGTCTCTTTTCTCAAACATATGGGGAATTAAGTCAAATATATAAAAATAAGAGCCATTCCCCCACTTAATAAATGGTCAAAGGATATGAACCAGCAGTTTTCAGAAGAAAAAAATCAAAGCTATCTACATTCATATGAAAAAATGCTCTAAATCACTATTGATTGGGGAAAGCCAAATAAAAACAACTCTCAAGTACCACCTCACACCTATCAGAAATGACAGCTGCTGGGGAGTTTGGGGAAAAATAGATACACTAATACAGTGATGGTACAGTTGTAAACTGATCCAATCATTCTAGAGAACAATTGGCAACTATGCCCAAAGGGCTATAAAACTGGACATATCTTTGATCCAATAATACCACTACTAGGTCTGCACCCCAAAAAGATCAACGGAAAAGGACCTATATGTATAAAAATATTTATAACAGCTCTTTTGGTGATGACAAGAATTGGAAATTGAGGTAATATTCATCAATTGTGAAATGGCTAAACAAGTTGTGGCATATGGTTGTGATGGAATACTATCATGCTATAAGAAATGACCAGGTAAGGGGGTTGAGGAAAAAAGATGGCAAGACCTATATGACCTGATGCAAAATGAAGAGAAAGGTAGGAGATTATGGTACACAATAACAACATCAGTGCTGTAATGATGATCAACTGTGAAAGACTTGGCTACTCTGATCAATACAATGATCCAAGACAATTACAAAGGACTCATGATGAAGAAATGCTATCCACCTCCAGAGAGAGAAAATGGATGAACTCTAAGTGCAAACTGAAGTATCATTTTCTCACCTTTTTTTTGCTTTTTTTTGTGATATGGCTAATATGGAAATATGTTCTGCATGATTTCACATGTATAATTTATATCATATTGTTTGTGTTCTCAGTGGGTAGAGAAGGGGTAGGGGGGAGGAAAAGAATCTGGAACTCAAAATTTTTTCAAAAAAGAATGTTTAAAATGAAGTAATTATTTTTTTAAAAAATTATGTCCAAATCAATAATAATAAGAAAAATCCAAACTAAAACAATTCTGTGGTTTTATCTCATACTCTAAAGATTGGCAAAGATGATTAAAAGCCAGAAATAGTCGATGGAGGGCCTGTGGGAGGACAGGCACACTGATGAATATTGGTAATGGAGATTCAGGAAAACAATTTGTAATTACGTGGGGGCAAAGCATATCTATCTGGTTTCTGTTTAAAGACCTTCAGTGAGGGCAGCCTCTCAAGGGAGCCCATTCCCCTTGCTACTTGAACCCACTATTTCTGGAAGGAAGCAGAATGAGTCTATTCCCTCTTCCTTCCATAGCCCTCTAAATCCCTGAAGACAGCTATCATGGCCCACCCCCTTCCTCAAGCCTTCTTTTCTCTAGAAACCTTTCATCCTGCCATTCCCTACCCTAGTGCCACTGGTTAGGTAGAGTTTGCATCTGATATGGGGTCACAGACCAGCTCTGGTGGACTGAACTGGCACCTTGACTATGCATTTCAATCCAAAAAGAATTTATTGGCCACCTATGTTCAAGGCGTTGTGCTCAGGGATGTGGGAAGTATAAAAATAAATAAGGCAGAAACTCATTCCCCTGGGTGGGAGTAGGCACTGTGGTACAGTGGGGAGAGCCAGAGACCTGAGCTCCAGTCTCAGCTCAGCTATTTACTGGCTTCATGAATGATGTCATTTCTATTTGCATTCATTTTAGTCAGCAAAAATGGCTAGGTTCCAACAGAAATGTTCCTCCAGTATACTTTAGGTATTTAACTCATTCACCGTGTGACCCTGGGCAAGTCATGTCCTCTCTCTAGGCTCTGATGTTCTCATTTGTAAAATGAGGAGGCTGAAAAGAATGGGTCCAAAGATAACAATAACTTAGAGAGAGGAATACTATAAATGTAAAATCTTCCAGTAGAATCTAAGGTCCTCCTTTTTCATCTTGTGTTTTGTATACCAAGAGCTTTGCACATTCATTTATGCAGAAACCTGTTTAATGGAAAATCAAAAGACATTGAAACCCAGATCAAATGCAATAGCTACATGACTAATCTTGGTTCTAGGGTACTAGAGGTGAACCATCCATGGGGAGAGGGGCACGGTCTATGGGTGTATAATACTGAAGGCATGAGGTCACACAGATTTGATTAACTATTTGTGGTCATTATGTTGTTACAAAGGGGCAGTTGTTGGAAAGTAACAGTGGTGTGACACAAAGTTGGAAGAGAGCTAGTTTGTTGGGATCCAAAAGAATTTTGACAGGCTAGAGCATTGGGTTGAATTTAATAAGATGAAATTTAGCAAATGCAAAGTTTTACACTTGTGTACAAAAAGTCAGTTTCACATGTATAAGGAGGGAGGCATAGTTAGATACCAGTTATAATAAAAAAAGATCTGGGGGGTTTAATGGATCACAAGCTCAATATGAATCAGTCATGTGACAGAGCAGCCAAAGTAACTAATTCATTAAGAGGGGCATAGCTTCTAGGACTAGGGAGGTGAGAATAGCCCTCCTCTAGAGTATTGTGTTCAGTTCTGCATTCTAAAAATGACATCAATAAGTCATAAGCATTGAAGGAAAGGTAACCAGGATAGTAAAGGTACTTGAGTGTGTGTCCTATGAGGATTGGGTAAGAAATGGAGCTGTCTAGTCTGGGAAAGAGAGACTCAAGGAGATGACAAGGTATCTTCAAGCATCTGAAGGGCCAGCACTGTGAAAGAGGGATATTATCCTTGGTCGACTTGTTTCCTTGGGGCAGAACCAGGAGAGATGAGTGGGAGCTACAAGAGGGATGGACATCAGAAAAAAAAAAAAAGCTTCTTATATTGAGAGCTCTCCAGGGGCTGAACAGCTACCTCTTCAAGCAGAGACTGGATCATCACCTGCTGTTTTCATGATGGGCATTGGAGCAGGTGTCCTCCAAAGTCCCTTCTAACTCTTAAATTCTCATATTCTGTGAGAGTTGAACATGGCATCACAAGACCTGGGTTCAAATTTGACCTCTGTCACTTATATCCTATATGACCTTCACCTCTCTGGGCCTCATTTGTAAAATGAGGGGATTAGATTAGAGGATCTCTAAAGTCCCCTCCATCTTTAGAGCTATGATCCACTAGGATCCATTAACTCACTCTGTGACCTTAGGCATCAATGATTTTCTAAAAATTAAGTAAAATAATTTAAAAAATTAAAATGGAGCGGCTAGACTGGATGATCCTTAGGCAGTTTCCAGGGGTAACATTCTTTAGTTCTACATGGGAGCTTACAACTTCTGTGGGAAGATAAGATATGAACACAAATACCCACAGTTCCAAGTAGGATGTGATAAGTGAAGTTCAGAGTACGGAGACAATGACATTCATAGCATCGTTTCTATGGGGAAGTGGGTTCTGACTTCCCAGCAACTGGCTTAGCCACACAATTTGGAAAGCAGACTCCAGGCACTCAGTCTGACCTATTATGGTGAGGCCAGTCCCTCTCTCCCAGAATGAGGATAGGGGCACATAAAGAGAAAGAGCTAGAACATTTCATGAGTTCAGCCCCTGATCAGAAGGAATTCTACCTTCGAGCATCCTGATCTAACTTACTACTAGTTGCCTGGGATCTGTTTACTCTTAGATTGACATACTTTAAAAAAAAAGACTTCACCTCCCTTTGTCCTCCTCATTAGAAAACAATGCCAGCTCTAAACCTTGATGCCATCTGGAACCAGTTGCCAGCTCTGGGCAGGGTTGACTTCCTGGGATTTAGCACCAGGACAGTTTGTCTGCCAGAGACCAGTCAAGATCTCAGTGGCAGAAAGCAGACTGGCACATACACTTGTATCTTCCTTGGACCACCAGCCAGTGGTTTGTATACTATCATATAATACAATAGTATTCCACCACAATTATATGCCATAACTTGTTCAGTCATTGCCAGTCGATGGGCATCCCCTCAAAGTCCAGTTCTTGGCCACCACAAAAATAGTTGCTATAAATATTTTTGTACACATACATCCTTTTCCTTTTCCTTTGATCTCTTTGTGGTATAGACCTAGCAGTGGCGTTGCTGGGTCAAAGGGTATGCACAGTTTTATAGCCCTTTGGGCAAAGTTCCAAATTGTTCTCCAGAACGGCTGGACCATTTCACAACTCCACCAACAGAGAATTACTTTTCCTGTTTTCCCATATCCCTTTCAGCATTTGTCACTTTCTTTTTCTTGGTGGCTTGTATACTTATCAATAAACCTAATAAGATCATATCTCTCAAGCTATAAGGCAACTAGAAGAGGTTGTCATTTTACAGATGAGGAAACTGAGGCCCAGGGAGGAGGGTAAGTGACTTGCAGTGTAGAGTAACTCCAGTACCTTGGAATCCCCTTTCCACTAAATCACACAGCCTCCCAATAGTTAGCAACATTGATGGCAGAGGATTAGCTTGTAGACTATATACCCATTTAGCATAAAGGAACCAATGAGACTTGCCTGGGAACATCTCAAAGATGGAGATCGAGGGAAAGGGTAGAGTGAGAAATTAAGGCTCGGTGACTTTGTCCTCATTCCCTATAGTAGATGACTTTCTCATCCCTCTCAATGGTCCATGCCCTTGGGGCAACCTATCCAAAACTTAGCCAGTGTGGATTGAATATTTAATGGTCAATGCCCTAAGTCTGAAGCTCTCAGCATATTCTCATTCTCATTTCCTAGACCCACTGTTGCTTGCTTTGCATCCCTGGTTGTGTTCTATTAAAATATGGAGGCTATCCTGGGCTTCCCAGTCACATGGAAGCAAAGCAATTTCCTTTCCAAATAGAAAGGACCCTGTCCAAGGACCCTTTTGGCTTGTCCAAAGTTCAGCCAGACAAATCATCGTCTAGTTCACCTGCATCCTCAATCTCCAAATGTATGGTCCACAACATGGGGAGGTCCAGGATTGAGGAAAAGATGAAACCACTCCAGCAAAGCTTCCTCTAATCACCCCTACATCTATATTTCTTGGGATAATAGATTTAGTTCTGGAAAAGGCCTTAGAGATCTAGCCCAACCCCCTGAATGGGCAGATATGTAAACTGAGGCCCAGAAAATTCAAGTGTCTACAAGATCACACAATCAGAGTAAGTGGCCATACTGGAATTTGAACCCAGGTTTCTGCCTCCAGATGCAGAGCCTATCCCCCTAGAACAGGTCCAGATCAAGGGCCTATATATATTAAAGTGTTTTCAAACACATGATCGGGTTACATCACTGTCCTGGGCCTCAGTTTTCTCATCTATAAAATGATGGGATTTGACTACCTGATCTCTACAGTACATTCTAGCTCTAAATCTATGATCCTAGGATCTGAGCCTCCCTATCACTCCATGTGGGACAGGGATTGGATGGCACGGCCCTGTGAGTTAACTCCCTCTTATCAATGCAGGTTGGCACCTTCCCTATAATTTGCTGTTTTTGTTTTGCTTTTTGTTTTTGCGAGGCAACCAGGGTTAAGTGACTTGCTAGTAAGTGTCAAATGTCTGAGGTCACATTTTGAATTCAGATCCTCCTGACTCCAGGGCTGGTGCTCTACATACTCTGCCTCCTTCCCTATAGATTAGAGACTTAGAGGGATTACTTGTCTAGAGTTAATTAACCAGTCCATGTTAGAGGAAGGATGTGAACCCAGGTCTTTGGGGCTTTGAGAACAACTCTCTATCCACTATACTCTACTGCCTTTACCCCCAAATAGGGCAGATGTTATACCTATTTTTCAAGACGGAAAAAACCAAGACTAAGATAAAGCTGAATGATTTATCCAAGGTCCTGCAGCTGGTTATTATCAATGGATCAGGGAATGGGACCCAAGTACACTCCTTTCTCCTAGACTAGTGATCCTTCTACTATATCATGAGACCAATGGCCATCTTTGCTATTGGGGTATAATGAAGGAGCAGCTATAGAGTAGAACTTATTCCCCATGGCATAGCAGCAGGGGAGGGGCTGCAGATCACTGCCTTCCTTCTCTTATTTAGAACGAGACGCAGGCCCTGAAAGGGGGAGGGCCACTGTGGCCACCTGTCTCATTTCCAAACATAGTTTAGTGATGGGGAGCTGCCCCGGGAGACATGAGGGGGAGCTCACACCACATACCCCTGGCAAAGCCCCAGAGCAATGATGGTCTTGGCATCCATCCAACTCATACTTAGCCTCCACTTACAGTTGTTTAGGTTTGCCACAAGCAACGGCTTCTCCTAAATCCTACAATTATGTGCAACTTGTAAGACAGTAAACTCCTCAGAACCAGAGCCAGCTAGAGCTGAGGGCCCTTGAGCAGCCCCCAATACAATTTCCTCATTGTACAGATGGGGAGACTGAAGCCCACAGAGATGAGCTGACTTGACTTGTCTGGGTGTGGGCAAAGCTGGGACCAAAACCCAGGGCACCTGACTCTCAATGTCATTCTATTTGCACTACACATAACCTCCCCTTGGGTTTTGAGATTGTGGGAGATAGAGATCACAACTGCCTATAAGTAGTGTCAAGGTGAGAGAACCAAAAAAAAAAAAACACAAACAAACCAAAATGGACCCCAGGGACCTTCTAGTCTCATCCCTATCCCAAAGGGAATTCCCTCTATAACGGACCAGGCAGATGGTCAACCAGTCCTGGACTGAAAATCTCTAAGGAAGGGGAATTTACCACCTTTCCTGGACAGCCAGCCCATAGGAAGATTTTTTTTCCCAACATCAAACCTAAGTTTTGTCCCTGGTTCTGCTCTAAGGAGCAAAACTGAATGAGTCCAATCTATATTCCCTGGGAATAGGACTAGACCTATGACTGAACTGATCTAGGGAACTCCCAAGTGAGGAAACTCCCTCCCCCAAAGCAGGTAGGCATCTTTTCTGTGATCTATAGTCTTAGAGAGTTAGTTGTCCAGAGCAAAGAGAGATCCAGTGAATGGCCTGGTGCCACACATCCAGTATGTAGCAGAGATGAGATTTGAACCCAGGTCTTTATCCACTACATCACACTGTCACTCAGATATGTGGAAGGGCTATCATAACTTCTGGGAGTCTTCTCCAGACTAAATGTCTCCAGATCAGTGCTAATGTCACTAGGTCTTTGATTTATTTTAAAAATGGAGGAGGAAGGGAGAAGCAGAGAATAGAAAACTCTCATGAAGCAGTGTGGTATAATGGATAGGGCAATGAACTTAAGAGTCAGAGAAACCTGAATTCAAATCCTGCCTCAGATATTACATGACACTTAACCTTTGTCTCAGTTTTTTTTATCTATGAAATTAAGCAGGTAGACCCTACATCTTCTAAGTTCCCCTCCATCTCTAAATCTATGATTCTTAAAATCCTGTATCCTGTGTGTTAAAAAAGAAGAAACAAAAGAACCTTGGACTTTTAACAAAGAAGGGGAGGGGACCCTCTGCCCAGCCCCTGAGAGAAACATACATAGCCAATCTCCCACTCCAACTACTCATCAGGGCCAGTGGCAATGACCCAGAAGGCAAAGGTGTATGATGCCTGACCAAGTCCAGAAGGGAGGGACTGAGAGAGGACTTGGCAGAGGCTCAAGCCTTCATGAGATATAGTGTCCATAATTGATAAGCTTGAAGGTAACCGACTTAATTTCCCAACCCACCCTGGTTTCAAGGACATCCAGGACTGACGCTAATCTCAGTCCAAGGCTGAGACCAACATTCCTCAGAAGGTGCTTCCAAGGTGAAAGCCCAGGTTGGTCCCTCTGTGAAGGGAAGAAAGAAGGTTTGTAGAGCAGGGAAAGCAATGGATGTTGGAATCAAGATCCAGGTACCGTCCCTTCAAACCATAGCTCTATCCTTGTCTAACCTGGGTGACCTTGGACAAATTCTTTCCCTTCTCTGGGCTTCAGTTACTCCATCAGTCAAATGAGGGGCTTTATGCAGCATGATGTCCCTGTATGACCCTGGGTCATTCATTTCACTTACATGGGTCTCAGTTTCCTCCTGACCTCTAAGCTTCTTTCCAGCTCTAAATCAACAATCTTTAGTAGATCCTCCCCACCTCCCAACTCTTCTCTCACATCCCACTCTTCTAGAATCTTCCAAACTTAGCATCATAGGCAGAGAGAGGAAGGACCTCAGAGGTTGTCCAGTGCAAGTCCCTTGTTTTACAGATGAGGAGACCCAGAGACCCAGAGAAATGAAGAAACTTCACAAGATCATAGATTTAAGGGAGGGACCTTGGAGTTATGAAGGAATCTAACTCTTATTTTACAAATGAGAAAACTGAGGCCTCTTCAGAGATTCAGTGATTTCAGAGAATCATAGATTCAGAGCTGGAAGGGACTTTGGAGGCTATGAAGGAGTCCAATTCTCTGATTTTACACCTGAGGAAAATGAGGCCTCCACAGTGGTCACACAGGTTGAATATGGCAGTGCTGGGATTTGAACCCACATTCTTGGATTAAAAGTTTAACATTCTTTCCACCAAAGCACATTGAACCTGTGCCTAGAAGGAAGAAGATACTTGCATTTAGGGCAGGACACGCATAACAAATGCCTGTGAATAAATGAACGAATAAATTAAAAGGAATTTATTAACTGCTAGGCGCTGTGTGCAAAGACCCTCTAGCATCTTTCCAGAGCCTTCTCCCAAGGTGTTATGTGGGAAGGGGGGAGGAAGAACTCTTGGGTTTCCAAAGAGGAAAGACGACGTTTAACTGCAAATGAGCCAGCCTCACCTGACTCCCTGGATTAGGATCACTCGATATTAAGAACTCAGCATTCAAAAATACCCTATGCAAGCTGATGTTTCCATACGCTGCTGGCACAGTCTGGCTCCATCTCTCACACCATCCTGCACACAGAGCTGTTTGATGGAGTCACCTCCGGATTTCTGATTCAACGCAGCTTCCCCCTCTCCCCACTGCCCTGGCCTTCTATTTTCCCTCCTCCGAGTGTTTAATTCCCAGAATTGTTGCTGGGGTCAGAACCATGCAGCTGGTTAAAAGGAATCAATTTGTCCTTGGGTTCCCTCCCAATCAAGGAGATGGTATGACATTTGGAAGGAACCAGGCCTTCAACAAACATGACAATCCAATCTCTGGTCCCTGGAGAGCTGGGAGAGGAAAAGCGCTGACCATCTGTTCTGGGTAGTTTCCTTAGTCACTTGCCTGAAGGCAGAGGACAGGACCAGATATTTGCTCAGTACTCTTTCAGCCCTTGATTCTATGAGAGGCAAAGTGAAACAGAGATTAGCATGGCCAGAGTGATGGGTCTAGAGTCAGGCAGAGCATGACCCAGTGGTTAAAAAAAAATGGAGTTAGAGGCTGAAAACCTGGGCTCAAATCCTGAATCTGCCACTATTAGTTGTGGGACCTCAGGCAAGTTCTGGGAGGATCACAGGTTCTTAGATCTACAACTAGAAGGGACTTCAAAGGTCATCTAGCCCAACCCCCTCATTTTACAGATGAGGAAACTGAGGTCCTAGAAAGGAAAGTAACTTTTCCAAGATCGCACAGCTAGTATCATGGTGATTTGTACCACTCTTTCCCTTATTTCTCCAGTGAGGAAACTGAGACAGAAGCTATGAGCAGCCTCCCCCAAGTGTTCAAAGGGAGTCTCCAGGCTAGTGTCAGGGAGAGAATCCTACCGGGATTTCTGTCTTAGAATTCAGACATTGTCCTTGAGACAAGCAACAGATCCACGTCCCCCCTTCTCCTCCTCCTTCCTCCCCATCAAGGCTGGAACAGCAGGCCCAAGTGGCCTGGGGAAGAAAAGTTGACAGCAGGAGGGTGACAAGATAGAGGAGCATGAGTGTTACTGTTCCAACACTTGAGACCAAGAGTGTCATCTGTGTGGTCCTTCCAATTAGAAGAAAACAGAACGATCAATGCATAGATTGATCCCCAGGTGGAGGGAAACAGAGGCAGTATGTGAGAGCAGCAGGGTCCTGGGATGGAGTTTAGAATGATGGTGGCAGAAGAAAAGAGTATAGGGCACTGCTCATCCCCTGGTACTGAATTTGGAGGATCTGCCAAGCAGGGCTCCGGGGATTCAGCAGAGGGAAAAGGAGCAGCTTTTTCCAGTCCTCACCAGTAAAGCCCCAATTCCAACTCTTTTTTTTAAAGGAAAAGAAAACAAAATACCAGGAAGGGAGAAGCAAATGTCTCCTCTAAATTAAAACTCAATCAATCCCTTTCTCGACACAGATATGTCAGTCATTGAGGCTGTCAAGGCTGGGTTCTGTTGAGGACAGCAACTAAACAAGCTGGGCTGAAGGGCAGAATGGAGGGCAAGACTGGGAAGGAGCAAGGAGGGTGGAAGAATTTAGGAAGAAAGACCTGGGGGACACATGACTTAGGCTGCCAACCCTGGATGTGGTGAGCTGTCAAGAGGAACCAGTCTGGATAAATTCTTTGCCTACCCCCCTCCCAAATTTCCTCTGCATGCCCAGAAGTCGATGTTCCTCTGTCTTGTTGCATTTCCCAGAAGTCTGCCCAGACAGAGCCTGAGGCTGCCTGCTGGGTTTGTGGCTGGTTGACTCAGTGGGCACAGAGGATTACAAGACCCTCATCTGTCAAATGAAGCTTCTAAGAACTCTTCCAGTTCTACAGCTTCACTCCTAATCTCCTAAGGATGGAGGACTATGAGCTGGGAGGTCAGTCATTCGGTCAGTCAGTCAACAAACATTTATTAGTGTCTGCTCTACTCCTGGCACTGTTAAGAACGGGGAATTCAAAAAAAAGGCAAAAGCATGAGCACACATTCTAATGGGGGAGGACGGTAAGCAAAAATTATACTTCCAAATACATAAAGTGTAAATGGAACATGACTTCAGAGGGATGGCACTAGGAATTGAGGGGTAAGAGCCAAGGAAAAAAAAGAATCCAACCCCTTCATTTTACATATGAGGAAGCTGATGACCAGAAAGATTAAATAATTTGCCCAGCAGGTGTCAGATGGTATTTGAACTCAGGTGTTTCTGATTTCAAGTCCAGCACTATAGAGAAGAAAAGCACTCTGGTCTACCATCATTTTACAGACAGGGAAACTGAGGCCTAGGGAAGTGAAGTGACTTGCCCAAAGTCACATAGATATCAGGTATCAGACCTGGGATTAGAATTCAGGATCCCATGGCTCAAAATTCATACTGCCCACTGCAGAGGAGGTCAAGGTAACAGGCTTTATCCTGAGGAAAACCAGGTTGCTTTGCTTTGTTCCATAGCCACAGTCAAGACCCCTAATTGCAGCCAGCCATTAGACTCTTGGTCTTAAACTCAGAGATGAGATCAAAAGAATGGGTGGCCCAGGGCGATATATATCCCCACTACTACAAAAAAAATGAAACCTACATTGCCCCAAATAATAACACTACCTTCTATCTGTAAACAACTCTCACTTTTCAAACTGCTTTCACACCCATTATCTCTTTCATCCAAGGGCCTCTCATTCTATTGCTAAAATCTCAATTCTCCCCATGTTTTATCTTCTGTATTCCCACTGCTATTCTGCTAGAAGAAAACATCATTACCACTTCCCTGGACTATTGCTATAGCCTCTAAACAAGTTCTCTCCCCTCTACTCTCTCCCTCCAAACCATCCATCACACTACTGCCAGATATATTGACTCAGTCATCATCAATCCAGTCCTAAATTCTTTGCACAAAAACCTCCTTTGCTGAATGAGTCAAGTTCAATGATCTTAGCCTGGCATTCTAGACCCTCTAGAGTCTGGCCGCCTTATCTTTCCTGCCGTATCTCATTTGTTTGTACATCCCTCATACTTTTCCCTACTCTGTTCCTTAGCTCCTGTGAAGTGGTATAGTAGAGGAAGATTCTAAGGTTTGAAATATGAGGACATGGCCTCAAATCCCACCTCAGCTATTTACTATTTGTATGTCTTTGAACAAGTCACTTGAGCTATAGTCACAGAGAAGTCACTGTTGTAGATCTATCATGTGCCAAAAAGTTTTCCCTGAACTTTATGACTGAACATACACACATACACACACACACACATTCACACAGAGACTCTGATCTCATAGAGAACTTTGTCAGAATATGGGTGTTAGCTTCATGAGAGTAGGGACCACGTCTCATCTAAACTTTACATCTCCTCTTGCATTTAGCCTAGGGCTGTCCCCATAGCAAGTACTTAGGAAATATCTTTTGAATTGAACTGTATTTCATAGGATCCTAGAGTTGGAAGGCACCTCAAGGGTCATCTAGTCCAACCTCCTTACTTTTCAGATGAGGAAACTGAGGCCCAATGAAGTTAAATGACTTATCCAAGGTGATTCTGATCCTCACAACATCATTATGAAACGGATAGACAGGTCTTATTTTCCCCCATTTTATGGATGAGGAAATTGAGATGAAATTGAGAAAGATATGATCAGATTTCACAACAAGTTAGTAGCAGGGTTAGGATTAGAGTCCAGGTCTTCTGACTTTTGCCACTGTGGGTGACCCAAACTAATAAAAGTGGCTATTGTGGTTTGGGGAGGGGGGGTTGGTTTTTTCCCCCAGGAAAGTTTCAGAGTATTTCAGATCCTTTCTTCACTGGAAGCACATTAACTATTACCATCCCCATGCTAGACAGAAGTAGAGAAACAAGTCATCACAGCAGGACCATTGGAAAGAAAGAAAAGCCAGGTCACCTGCCTGTTGGAAGCTCAGAAGTCTCTCTACTGGATAACAGTGCCTCCCCTAGGACAAAGAGGGAACAAACCACAGCAGACCATGCCCGAGCTAGAACCTTGCTGGAAGACTCAGCTTCTAGTCTACGGTGCTCCCCCCCCTCACGGAAAACAGCCCTGGTTTGGGGAGCCAAACTACCCCTGTTTAATAATTCCCAAAGAAGGCAACAGATGGATCATAGGAACATAGCTTTGGAGCTGGAAGGGACTGGAGAGGCTTTCTAATCTTGCTCCCTCATTTTACAAATGAGGAAACTGAGGCTCAGAGAGAGAGATGAAGCCACCTGGCCGGGGTCACACAGCTAGTGAGTAACAAAGGCAGGATGTGAACCCAGGTCTTCCCAGTTCTGAGTCCTGTACTGTAGCCATTACATAGAGCTGCTTCTCTATTGGTAACCACCTCCGACCTGGTCCTTTATAAAGGAAAAGTGCCAATCACAAGGCACTTCATCCCAAACCACAACTAACCCCAGGCAATGAGAACGCACTGAGCCACACCTCTAGGGCACCAGGGTGTTTCTCCTCCCTAAGGCCAAGTTTCAAATATAGGAACTGAAATTCTGGTGTTCCCATCCCCAAAGACACATGGGTAGTTAACTCAGAACGGTCCAAGGAGGGAGGAGTTGCCCCAGGGAGGTCAAATTGGAGCTAACATCATTTATTTTTTAGGGCCCTTGAACTCAGGCCTGACACCCAGCTCAGTACGGGCTCCAGAAAGTCAAAGGCAGAGAAAGGCTTTTCATGATTCCAAGATCTCTGCACTCCAATCTCCATCTCCCCACCCTATAGGGGGGTGTTCACAGACACCTCTGTCTCAGAAGAACATCGTGAAAGTAGCAGAGACCTTCCCAAGGAAGAGAGGGAAAAAGAAAAGAAAAAAGACTGCTTTGCCACCCTAGGGAAACCCAGCAAACAGCAGGGACAGAGTTAGGGACAGCGACTTCCAGAACCCAAGATGGAGATGCAGAGTGAGGAAGAGCCCCGAAGACAGAAACAGTATGCCAACTTTCCCACTGTCCGGCCTGTACTGATAACTATCAGAACCCCAGCCAGCAACTCTCTTAAAAATCAAGTTGCTGAGAGCTAATGGCATCATCAAGGCATCCCCTGAATCAGGCTTCTGGGCAGGAGACAGTGCCTGGCACTGACACGGCCACTAGATCAATGCCCCCACACTGCAGGCTCCCTGAGAAAGCATGGGGTGCAAGAGACCAAAGGGGAAAACTTGGGGTGCCAGTTCCAGGGCTCCCCCTCTCAAACCTCACTCCGGCTGCCTGTTCAACCAGGGCACTCACCCCTCCTCGCTCCCTAAGGTCTCCCATCACCCCAAGTAATGGCTAGCTCGGAGGCTGCAGCGATCCCACGAACCGCACAGATGGGGCTGCGCTCCCTCCCCCCACATACACACATCCCTGGAAAAGAAAAGATGACTTTAAAGAAAAAAAATTAGGAAGCTGCGAGTCAGCCTGGGGGTGGGGGAGCAGAGAGGGAGAGGAGGGCTTGCGCCGTCTTTACCTTTTCGCTTTATTTTGCTTTCGGGATTTGTGCAGCAGCCCAATGAGCACCACGGCGGCTCGGATCCCCGCCTTTTTGGAGTGCATCCTGTCCGCGGCGGCGGCGGCGGGCTGGGACATAGCGGAGGCTGCCGGCAGCCCCGGCCACGGCCCCCGCGGGGAGCAAAGGTGGGAGGGCTGGCCCGCCCGGCGCAGCTCCGGACTAAGGCAGCCCCCGGCTGGCTGCGCCCTCCCGTGCCCGCGTCCCTCGCATCTGCCAGCTTCCTGCCCGCCGCCTCCGAGGTGAGGGAGGCTCCCTCGGCCCCGATCAGGTGACTCTCCCCTCACTTCCCAGCGACCTTCAAAGTCACCTGCCCCCCAGCCCTGGCCACAGCTCCAGCCCCGGCCCGCGGCTCCTAGGACTCGCTAAACCACCGCCCCGGTCCAGAGCTCCACATCGGAGAGCCCGATTCCTCCCCTGAGCCCTGGCCGCCAGCAGGGCTGCCCGCCGGTCCTTCAGTCTGTCCACTCGTCAGTCCGTCCCGGCCTCCAGGAGGCGGGCTCCAGCCGCGCCCGTCCCCCCCCCCCAACCTCTTGCGGCCGGCCGGGGGGCCCCCGCCCGGGACCGGTCCCTCCCCGCTCCCCCAGGCCCTCCTACTCTCCTCCCTCCGCCCCGCCCCCCTTCTCCTCTCCGGCTCTTCAGCCGCCTCCTCGGACTTCTCAGTCTGGGGGACCGAAGGAGGTCAGCTCCGGAGAGCCGGTGAGCGAGCCCCGTTCTCAGACTGGGCCGCCAAGGGAGCGAGCCTGGCCCGCCGCGGGCTTTGGAAGCCCAGCTTCTCTCCACTGCCTTGCACCCTCCTTCTCTTCTCTTGTCCCTCCCTCCCTGTCAATCTGTCTGTCTGTCCGTCTGGCTTAATTCCTCAGCCCCTCTTGGCTCGTTTTTCTTCCATTTCTCTGGTCTTTCCCCTTCTCTCTCTCTTTGCTTTTTCTTCTATTTTCTACCCCGCTCGACTCTCTTTATTCTCTCCCTCGTCTCACTGTTCCTCTCTCTCCTCTGACTGTTCTCTTCGCCCTCCCTCTTTGCTCTCTTCTGTCTGTCACTGTTTCTTACACTCTCCCTTGTCAACCTTTCTACCTCCCTGTGTCTCTCCTTCCTCTTTCTGTGTTTCTCTGGGTGTCTTAGTGTCTGTCAGTCTGCTTCTATCTCTGTCTGTATCTCTGTGTCTGTCTCCCGCTCCCTCCGGCTCTGTGTGTGTATGTGTGTGCGTGTGCGCGCTCGCGTGTCTCTGTCTCTGTCTCTCTCTGTGTATCTGTCTGTCTTTGTCTCTGTCTCTCTGTCTGTCTCCCCTTCCCTCCCTTCCTCCCTCCCTCCGACTCTGTGTGTGTGTGTCTTTTTCTCTCTGTCTGTCTCTCCCTGTCTCTCTGTGTCTCTGTCTTTCTATCTCTCTCTGTGGGTGGGCCCGCCTCCTCTAAGCATCCGGACCTGCGGGCGGTCGGCTGTGTTTTTCTCCAACGTGTGTGTGAGTGTGTGAGTGTGTGAGAGTGTGTGTGTGTGTGTGTGTGTGTGTGTGTGTGTGTGTGTGTGTGTGTCCGCGCCCGCGGCCGAACGGCCGGGATACTTTCCTGATGCTGTCACCGTCATAAAATCACAGGAGCTGAATACAAACAGACAGACAGGCGGCCAGCACGTGCCCTCGGGCACAAATGAAATCGGACTCTCTCGGGATTCCCAAGCGCAAATAAGCGCCGGGAGGCCCGGAGACCCCCACCCTCCACAGAGGACTTGGAAAGGTTGGGACCACAAGGGTCAAAAGGTCCGAGAAAACCTGGAGGGTCGGATGGGGGGCGGACCACGGCATCGAGAGTCTGCTGGGGTCATTCAGACACTCGCCCCCAACATGCTCAGGGCTGAGCCCTGGCCAGCAGACAACTGGGGAGAGAAGCCCCGGGCTCCCCTTGGGCACTGCCTCGGCTGCTGCTGCGGCGCAGCGTCCTATTCTAGTACGGTCAGGTAGGGGTTGGGAGAGGCGTGGCGTAAGGGGTGGGATGTGAAAGGGTGAAAGCTGCCCATCTCCGACCTCCCAGCGCTGCGGGCGGCGGCCACTCAGGACCCGGACTGCACAAATTCCCAGACAAGCAGTTGAGTTTGGAGGGTGGTGGTGGTAGTGGTGGAACCAGGCCCGCAGCTGCTCAGGCGCCCGGGGGTTCCAACTTCCAGCTAATACTTGTTTTCACTCTCCCCCCACCCACCCCCCACCCCAGGAGTTTGGAAAAAGTCAAGGGTAAATGATCAACTTCACCATACGAACACCTGGAACTGGCAAAGCCTTGGTTGCCATGGAGACCCTTCCTAGTCCCCCCCACTCCCACCCCACTTCCAATCCCGCGGAGCCTAGCAAGCACCCAGCGGCTTCCAGCTCACTCCCTGCGCTCCCACCCAACACTTGAGCCGGCCTCATTTTCACTTTGGTATTTCAGGATAACACCAGCAGCATAACCCACCCAGAGTTTCTGCTGCTGCTGTTGCTGCTGCTGCTGCCACCCCTTCTCTCTCCCCCTTCCGCGTTTCTTCCATCCGGGCGCCTCTTCTCTTAAATTTAATTCCTTGCCAGGCCTCCTCCTTGGACAAAGGCTCTAAGATGAAAACCTTTGGATAACCCCCCCCCCATACCCTCTAACGAATGAGGGCACCCAGTTTACACACACACACACACACACACACACACACACACACACACACACACACACACACCTTTCCCTTAAAAAGAGATATTGTCCAGCCCCTTTGAGAGGGCTAAGATTGAAAACAGAACAATTAATCTGTCTTTAGACTCATCCCAGCCCAAGGAATAATCCCTGAAGTAATTTCTCTGGCATTTGGTCCAGTCTAGTATTAAAAGACCAAAGCACAGAAAATAAAGACGGGAGGGAATGGTAGGTCTTGAGAAAAAGAGCCCCAGAAGACAAGGGAAAGCTGGGCAGCTGAAGGGTCAGCCAGTTTCTGGGTTTCTAATGGGCAATTCTTTCAGAAAGCTTTGACTGAGAAAGCCAAACTAGCCAGCCCATTGTTCCAAGTAGCGATGGGTTCCATTGTGTTCTGTTAATACTACCTGGGTGCCCCCTTTGGGCCTTGTACTCAGTGAAACAAATTCCTAGATAAATGGAAAAGCGGGGCGTGAGCCTGTTCAATACCTCCACCTGGACATGGGATGGTAGAATCAGACCTGGGAGGGTCCTTGGAAGTCAGCCATGATTCTTCCAAAATCACATGGCTGTGTCTGAAGCAGAATGTGAACCCAGCTCTTCCTGCTTCCAAGTCTAGCATTCTGTTCACTACAGATCCTGTTCAATATGCCTAACACATAACTTCTCCTTTTCCTCAAATCATCCCTTCTCAAAACTGTTCTGTTTCTGTTGAGGACACCACCATCCTCCCAGTCACTGAAGTTTAAAACTTCAGTCATGCCTGATTCTCCATCTTCCCCATAGCAAAACACTTGCCAAGTTTTATCTATTCCACCTCCATGATATCCCTTAACATCTGCTCCCATCTGATAAGGTTACTCATGTCTTCCAGGCTCTCCTCACCTGTAGCCTCGTCTCATGCAACAGCATCTTTATCAGTCTCTTTATTTCCAGTCTCAAATTTATATATATATGTATGTATGTATATATGTATATATATATACACACACACATACACACACATACATATATATGTGTGTATATATATGTAATATATACATATATATATAATTTTTATATAGCTGGAAGGGACCTTAGGGGTCATCTAATTCAGCTCCTTCCTTCTGCAGATAATGTTGCTGAGGCCCAGAGAGGTAGTGACGAATCCAAGGTCACACAGGTCATATCCAAAGTGGGACCTGACCCTGAGTGCCGATATACCATTGTCAGTGCCCTTTCTACCACACTGTTCAGCCTGATGCTTCTTTGATGCATTTTCCACATTGCCGCCAAAGAGATTTTCACAAAACTTCAAAAGATCTGATCATCTCACTTAAAATTGTTTGGTGGCTCCGTTTGGTCTCTTGGACAAAATAAAAACATCTCAGTCTGTCATTTAAAGTCCTCCACAAACTTGATTCTTGCCTACCTCCCTAATTGGATGGTATTATTACCCACTTTCACCCACTCCCCCAGGCCAGTCAGACTGGTCTCTCTGCTGCTTCCAGGACATATCAGTCCATCTCTTTCATCCATGCCCATCGTACATGTTGTCCCCCCACATCTGGAATCTCTTCCCTCCTCACCTTTGTCTTATAGAATCCCTAGTTTCCTTCAAAGCACAGTGTAGGTACCAACTGCCTCCTACAAGAGACCTGCTTGCCACATGCCCTATACTGCTACCTTTCTATTCCTCCTGAAACTACTTTGAATCTACTGGTCTGTGTACATATTGATTTCCTCCAATAGGCTGTAAGCGCCCTGAGAATAGGAACTCTTTTTTTCCCTTCTTACCCTCCACACCAGAATAGTGCTTGGTACCTAGCATGGTCTTAATAAAGGATTATTGAATTCAGAAGTGGCCCTTCTTCTCCTAGGTTCCTATACACCCCAGCAAAAAAGGGTGGGGGGGCTAAGATGTGACTGAGAAACCTAGGGAGGGAAGAGAGAATTTTTTTAGGGGAGATTTCAACAGTTATTTACAAGTTCTACTGATCTTTCTCTGCTTCCCTCTTTCTGTGTTTCACCCTCTCTACTTTTCTGTTTCTCAGTCCCTCATCCATCCCCCATCCCACCACACACACACTGTGTCTCTATCTTTCCCTGCTTCTCTCCCTGCCTCTGTTAAATAGAGAATTCCCTAAAGAGGGAGGAGGCTCAGCTGAAGCCGGGCATGGGAAAGGGAAGAAAATGGTTTCTCCACCTTCCCTTGGCTAAGCCAGTCAAGTTAGCTCAGTTGGTTGGCATGCAGTAACAAGCAGGCCAAAGTTGAAGATTCTCTCTTTAACCTGGACAGTATGGGGTGGTGGTGGTAGAAAGAGTGCTAGAATTGAGAGACTGGAGTAGGTAGACTTGGTAGGTTTGTAATCACAGGCAAATCATGTAGTCTCTCTGATCCTCAGTTTCTCATCTGTGAAATATGGATAAAACACTACATCATTCACAGGGCAAAGGGATACACTTTATAAACCTTAAAGATTTACATGCTTGAGGTGTTACAATCCTAAACTCATAGATTTATAGCTGAAAGGGACCTCAGAGGCCAGCTACTCTAGACTTTTCATTTTACAGATAAGGGAACTGAGGCCCAGAGAAGCTGTTACTTGCATATGGCCACACAGTGGTACTGTTTTCCATTTGATCATAAGATCATAAATTTAGAGCTGGAAAGGACCTCAGAGGCTATCTTAAGTGACTCATCACACAGGTAATAAGCATCAGAGGTGTGCCAATCCTACCAATCTCTTTATAGACCTTCAGTAGCCTTGAGGGTAAAATACAAATTCCATAGACCGGCATCTAAAATCTTATACCTCTTCTTTAAAGGCTCAGCTCAAGTGTTTCTCAAAAAAAATTCTTCCCTGCTTCCCACACCCTAGCTGACAATGTTCTCACCCTCCTCAAATTTTCTTAGAAAAAATTGTTCCTTTGCCCCCTTGTATTATATTTCTCTGTATACAAGTCATGTCCATCTCTCCCCCCAACCCCCAGCATAATATATGCTCCCTACAGTCAGGAATTCTTTATCTTTTAACATTCAACTCCTAACACAACGCCTTGTACACAGTGGGTACTTAATATATGTTTGCTGAAGGTTTGTCTAGGAGAAGAGATTTTTAAAAACTCCTCTCCTTCCCTTATTTGTAGAAGTGGGAGACTATGGGTGTAAAGCATTACAAACACATTATAGACTTGAATGTTTAGGTTAGCTTTTGCTAAACTGCTTCTTTCTTGTTTATCCTTTGTTACAAGGATTGACTGGATGCTTATGGGAGGGGATCAATATATTCAAAACAAAAGAAGTTAAATAACTGTTGAATTTACAATGCTATAATGGAAAGACGTTGGATTTGAAGTCAGAGAATTTGGCTTCAAATCCCATCTCAGCTATTTGCTACCTACCTATGTGACCTCAGACAAGTCTCTTTACTGTCTGGGACCTCAGTTTCCTCATTTGTAAAATAATGGGTTTGGACTAAATTACCTCATAAGTCTTTTCTGGCTCTCAGTCTGCTCTACCAGGAATGGGACATAAGGGACACAATTGGCAAGTGTTTGCCAAGCACTTATTTACTCAGGACTATGTGAGTGGATATCATGGAAAAGAGAGGATTTTTTTGTTCAGTCATATCCAATTCTTCACAACTCCACTGGGGCTTTCTTGGCAATGATACTGGAGTGGATTGCCATTTCCTTCTCCAACTCATTTTTACAGATGAGGAAACCAAGGCAAGCAGGATTAAGTGATGTGCCCAGGATCACACAGCTAATGAATGTCTGAAGTCGGATTTAAACTCAGATCTTCCTGGCTCCCCAGGCTCAGTGCTCTATCCACTGCACCATCTAAAGCAAAAGAAAACAATAGTCCTTTGCCTACAAAACAAGGTAGGCATCACCCACAAATTGGATTGCCTTGGCATCCACTCTTGCAGAGGGCAAGCAGATTTTATGATTTATTTATGGGATCTGGTAGACCCTGGACTTGTCTATATAAAGAAACAAGATTGTAGCCACAGCCAAAAAGAAGGCATTTCTATATTCCCATCCACACTCCAGACTCTTAACTGTCCTGCTGTTTTATTGTCATTATTTTTATCACAGAATGAAAACAAAACAATAGGAAAATAAGGATTTTCTGGCTTTTTTTAAAAAGTTCATTTATTAAGAGTAAAGTAACTTTCACTGAGTCAAGACTAGCCCCAAGGTCACACAAATAATAAGCAGAAAAGTCAATTCTTGAACCCAGGACTTGATTCAAATTTATCATTTTTTCCACTGTACCATTCAAGAATTATCATACTTATTACAGAGTTAAGGAAACTGAGACCTATCCAAGGTCCCAAGGCTGATAGGTATTGGATATACAGAAACACATGCCTATCTATGAAGAAAAATTTTCTGTATGCCTGGGAAAACATCCTCCAAGCACATCCATGTAAAGCCAGGATCCAGGTACTCCCGAATCTTGGCCAGGGAACAGGACCTCCTGGGTCCACAGAGTTGGGCTGGGGTGTAGGCAGGAGCTTTCCAGTGACATTTCTACTCTGGAAATGGCAAGAAGGTCCTGTGATTTGGGATTGGAGTTGGGATACAAAGGATCTTTTATCTAAACCAAGAGTCATTAGAAGTCTTATGCAGATTAAGAAACAGATTCAGAGAGGTTAGGTAACTGAACCAAGGCCACAATGCTAACAAGTACTGGAGATTAGATATCTTAGCCTCACAGGCTAGGGATGTACTCCAAGCAAACTAGATAAGGCAATGTTTGAACCACAACAACAGGGCAATGCTATTGTATCTGTGTCTCCCTCAGCATCTTGCAAGGTGCTCTGCAGGTAATAAGTAGTTCATAAGTGGTTATTGACTGATTGAGTGAATGAATGAATGAATGAATTCTAGTATCCCTTCCTAACATCTAGACTGGAATATAAGTGCAGCCTGGCATGGAGGTAGAAAATGAATTAAATGATCTAGTCCTCAGAAAGAAATTCTGTAACCTTGACCTTGACCCTGTCCATCACAAAGGGGAGGAAGCCATCAGAAAACTGGGGAGGGGTGTTAGAGGAAATTAATCATAAACCAGAGGATGAAGCTACAAGACCTGCCCTCCAGAGTCCAGTGAGCTGAGCCAAGCAGACACGCATGCCTAGCTGGGAAGAAAAGCCCATTCTGTGCTTAGGAAAATATCCTGGGAGACACATCCGTGAGAAGCCAGAAGCCAAGCTTGCTCCCAGGATCCTGAATGGACATGGCTGGGACATGGGGCCTCCTGGGGCCACCCAGTTGGACTGCCCAGTCTCAGCTCTTTTTTCTGGTTTTTGGCTAGAACAGGGATGGGGAAGGCCAGGGACTTTTTATCTCAGTCGGGAGGCACCAGATTTCTTCCCTCCCACCGGCACCTCTTTTTCAAAGGGTCATGAGACCTGGAGCACATGTACTATAGTCAGGCTGAGATCTGAAAGACACCTAACCTTTATACCTGTTCAAGACAGATTTGCTGCCCCACCCTTCACCTTAGCACCCACACACTCTCACTCAGGTACCCGAACACCACTATACCTACCCTCTCATTTATGAACTCTGAAACACCCACAGCACCCAGTATGCACACACTGAGCACCCAGTCTACAACATACACACAGATGGAAGCTCATCTCTGGCAGATACACCAGCTCCCCCTCCTGGCTCATACCATGTTTATTTTTCTGGGGGTGTGAAATCGACAAAAAGCAAAATCAGAGTAGGCATATATAGCAGGGACACAGAGCAGAGATTTAGACCTGCAAGGGGTCTCAGAGGCCATCGAGCCCGACACTGAGTCTAAAAAGGGGAAACAGTTTGCCTTTGATCCCACAAGTAATACTAGCTAATGTCTAGTATTAGTGTGCAATGCACTTTATACACATTGTCTGTCTCATTTGAATCTCAAACCAACTGTGTGGGGGGGAAGTATTATAATTTTTCCTGTTTTACAAATGAGGAAACTGAGGCTGAGAGAGGCTAAATAACTTGTGATCATAGATTTAGACCTGGGATGGGGTCTCAAAGGCCATCTGGCCTTGGAGAAGGGAACTTAGAGGCTATCCTCATTTTATAGAAGAAACTAAGGAAGAAAGAAGTTAAGAGACTTAGCCAGGGTCACACAGATAATAAATATCCAAGGAAGAATTCAAATTTCCTGATTCCAAGCCCAGTGTTCTTGCCACTGGTCCACAAATGCCTCTTATGGGGTAAGAAGTTATAAGGACACTCACTGCCTCAATGACCCATCTCTTAGCATCTTCTCCTTCAAGTCTGAGAACAGACCAGTTTGTGTCAACAAGAGGGGACATTATCAAGATATCTTTTCTAATGCAAATTAAAATAACTCTGAGGTACCACATCATACCTATCAGGTTGGCTAATGATAAATGCTGGAGAAGATGTGGGAAAATTGGAAAATTAATGCATTGTTGGTAGAGTTGTGAACTGATCCAACCATTCTGGAGAGCAATTTGGAACTATATCCAAAGGGTGGCAAAAATGTGCATACCTTTCAACCCAGCAATACCACTTCTAGGTCTGTGTCCCAAAGAGATCATACAAATGGGAAAAGGATTCACATGTACAAAAATATCTATAGCAGCTCTTTTTGGGGTAGCCAAAATATGGAAATTGATGCCCATCAATTGAGGAATGGCTGAACAAGATGTGGTATGAGAATGTAATGGAATACTACTGTTCCATAAAAAGTGATGAGCAAGAAGATTTCAGAAAGCTCTCGAGATTTATGTGAACTGATGCTGAGTGAAATGAGCAGAACCAGAAAAACACTGTACATAGATAGTAACAGCAACATTGTGTGATGACCAACTTTGATAGACTTAGCTTTTCTCTGCGAAGCAATGATCTAAGACCATTCCAAAAGACTCCTGAGGGTAAATGTCCAGAGAAAGAACTACAGTTTGGATGTTGATTGAAACATACTATTTTTTCCTCTCTTTTTTCTTTCTTGTGGTTTTCCCCTTTTGTTCTGATTTTTCTTTCACAACATGACAAATATGAAAATATGTTTAATATGATTGTACATGTATAACCTACATCAGATTGCATGCTGTCTTGGAGAGGGGAAAGAAGAGGGAGGGGGGAAATTTAGAACTCAAAATCTTATAAAAGTGAATACTGAAAACTAAAAACAAATAAAAAACAATTTTTTAAAAATACAATGAAGGAAAAAATGATTATCTTATTTTTAAACACTGGTCCTTTCCCTAAGTCACAGGGTCTTAGAATAACAGATTTCCAGTGAAGGGAACCTCAAAGTCTCACCTGATCATTTTACAGACAAAGAAATCGAAGTGACTGTAATTCAAGCTACTACCATTCCTTAACTCTCAGGGCTGATGATGGAAGGTATCTGAGGAAGCCAGGAAGGAGGCTGGGACCTGGCCAGGAAGGAGGCTAGAACAAGGCCTTTCAGGAACATCAGCAACGTTTCTCAAAGCCCAAACCAGCAGATAATTGTAAAACTTCTATACCTGGCTTTGTATTGGTTGTGTATTACTTACACACACATTCTGGAGGGCGTATGTGATGCAGCAAAAATGCACTTATAGTCAGGAAATCTGCCACTTACTAACCAAGTGAAACTTACCCTCACTGACCCTCAGTTTTCCCATCTGTAAAATGACAGAGGGTGTGGAACTAGGAAGTCTGATTCTCTACTACTCACTTCTTTTGGCAGATCACTTTTCCCTTTTTATGGTTGACTTATTTCACGCCTCTCCTCAGTTTTCTCATCTGTAAAATGGTAATAACAGGATTTCCAGGAAGATGGCCAAATGAAAAGTCACAAGAAAGCTTGGTGCCTCAAAATGCCCCTTAAAGACAGCCTAAATGTGGGTAATGATGCCTGCATCACTTTACTCAGAGTATTGGCATATGGAAATACATAAGCTAGGTGCCAAGGATACAAAGTTGGAAATGGAGCAGCCCCTACCCTCAAGGAAATAGATATCCTATAGGAGGAAACAAGATATGAAGCACTTTGTAAATTGTAAGGCCATATGTAAATGGGAGCTATACCAACAGGGACACCCAGTGATGCCCCATCTGGCCAACATCAGCAGAGAATAATTAGGTTGTTCCATATAAGTGAATCCTACCCCCACTCCACACCCCCAAGCCTTTAATTTTAGCCTAGTCCTTTTAAGGAGCAAAAGCTCTTTAAATATATTTTGAATGAAAAACACATACACACTTTCCAGCCTTCTTAACCAGAGTATATATTAGCTGAAACAATGTTTCAGGGACTTGAATTGCCTTCTTAACAAGAGTATACATTGGGTGAAACAATGTTTCAGGGGCTTGACTCCACTTCCTTAGGAACAGTGTTATGTAAGTATCCTGCAAATTGATAGCCACTCCAGAAAGTTGGATCATGATGGGAATGTTACCACTTTCTTTAGGGCAAGGACTGTTTCATTTTTGTCTCCGGATCCCCAGCTCCTGGCCCAGGGTCCAGCATCTAGTAAGTATTTAATCACTGTGTGGTGAATTAAATATAGAAATTAACTCAAAGGACTACTGGTCTTTCACTCAATATCCCCTCTGCTCAACAGGACGATCCACCCTGAATCATAGAGTGGAAGCAGCTTTAAACCAGCTAGCTATAAACCAAGCAAGGCTGACTGACCCACTTGAAAGTTCATGAGTCAGGTCCCTGTTTATACTTTTATTTGATAGCTCCCATTATTTCTTCAATTAACTGACATCCCCTGCCTCCTCCAGTCATGGGTGCCAGTCAGGAAATGATAATGTGTTCCAACTTCCTTTTCTGGGCCAGTCAATACTTTCACATATTAGCACTGCTAGCAGAGGCCTTTGGGGCCTTGCTTAAGCTAACAAATGAGTATCCTTCACCAGTGATCTAAAAATAGAGCTCTCCTTCATGAATTTGTTAGTGGCTCATTTCTTACTTCCTATCAGAGAGCAAACCCAGTTACTGCTAACACAGAACCAGCCTGGCTCCTTCCAAGAATCCTCCTGCTTCTGGAGAGTCACAAGCCAAGCAGATGGGGAAGGCATGAGGGGAGGGCCCTAGTCGTCATCTCCAGACACCTATCTTGGTTCCCTCTGTACCCAACGCTGTTTATAATCCCCATCCAGACCTTACACTCAGAAAGGCTTTGAGCCTGTCTAACCTACATTTCTCCTGCTGAGATACAAGCCTTATTTTCCCTCTATCCTTTCCTCTCCTCCCTTCTTTTCCTCCCTGCAGCAATTTCCAGCCAAAGGAATAGGTTAAAATAGCCAGAGAAAAAATTTGTTTTAGACCAGAGAAGAAGCAATAGCAAGCGAGAAGGTCCACAAATAAGATTTATAGCTAGAAGAGAGCTTAGAGAGATGGCCCAACTCCATCATATTACAGGAGAGGTCATTGAGGCCAAGCAACTAGGTTGGGATTACCCAGATCAACTATGCGTACCCAAGAAAGATAGACACTTCATTCTTGTAGAGCCCATTTCCCATGGCTCCTCCATCTTCTGCAAGGGCTTAGATGGCCAGGGTCTTTAGGTATCTGGCCTCTCTGGGGAAAAGTCAACATCGTTCCTGGCCACTGACCAGGCATTTTTTTTGTCCTGGTCATGTGATACCACCAGGCTCTGGGGTCTTGCCATGTCCTCCACAGGAGGCTTCCTGGGTCTGAGTCAAGGAAGAATCCAGAGGCCTTCCCTACCATCCAGGTATGTTTTCTCTGACCCAGTCTCACCTTACTTCCTACCCCTCCCTCATCAGCCATGTTGGCCCTGGTCTCCAGGGAGTATCTGTCTTCCTGCTCCCTTTTCCTTGTGTCCCTAAGGTAAAGGGTTCTCCCTAGGTCTCACAGAGCAGAATAAAATAGAAGTAAAAGAGAGACCAAATAGACTAGGCTAGGGGCAGCTAGGTGGCGCCATAGTGTACAGAGCGCTGGGTTTACAATCAGGAAGACTCATCTTCATAGGTTCAAATCTGGCCTCACACACTTACTAGCTGTGTGACCTTGGACAAATTACTTCACCCTGTTTGCTCCACTTTCCTAAAAGTCAGACATGACTGAACAACAAGTGCAGCTAGGTGGCCCAGTGGATAAAGTGCCATGTCTAAAGTCAGGAAGATTTGAGTTAAAAATCTGACCTCGGACATTAGTTGTGTGATCTTGGGCAAGTCACTTGACACTGTTTGTCTTAGTTTCTTCATCTATAAAATGAGCTAGAGAAGCAAAAGGCAAACCATTTCAATATTTTTGCCAAGAAAACTCCAAATGGGGCCACAAAGAGTTTAACATGACTGAAAACAACTGAACAACAACAACAAAAAAAATAAACTAGACTAGAACTAAATACAGCATATAGACTATCACCATTACTCTCTAGCCTCTTATCCTCTAATGGCTTAGGGATCAAAGGCTGGCATTTGAGGCCCTCCACAATCCCCCTTCTCCACTTCACTCTAGCCTAAGTATGAGGTCCCTACAATCCCATCCTCCAACATCTCCAACATTCTCCCAGCTGGACTTGTGCTCACTGTTCCTTTCCATTGAGCTATTGCACCCGTCACTCTTCTGTTTCCCTCCCTTTTAAAATCTTACTTCTAGAGCTGACAAAGAATGGGAATCTGAGAGGGTGCCCACAAAATGGTGAATGGCTAGATAGGCTATGGTACACAAATGTGATGGAATACTACTGTGCTGAGCCCCTCATCAGTGTGATGACCAACTAGGACTCCTGAGAACTCAGGCTGAGACACCCTCCACACCTCCTGGAAGGACTCACGATGCAGAAGGGGACAATTATTTTTTAGGAAATGGCCAATGTGGAAAACTATTTTGTTTAACTTCTCATGTTTGTCATGGGTTGCGTTTTTCTTGTGATCTTCATG
The DNA here is from genome assembly GCF_028372415.1 of Notamacropus eugenii. NCBI lineage: Eukaryota > Metazoa > Chordata > Mammalia > Diprotodontia > Macropodidae > Notamacropus > Notamacropus eugenii. The sequence goes on along the minus strand of NC_092873.1, from coordinate 40,900,369 downwards.
GAGGGGAGAGTGGGAAGACATATCTTGACTGATCAAAACAAATCAACTTTTTTCTTTTTTTGGAGGCAATCAGGTTAAATAACTTGACCAGTCACACAGCTGGTACGTGTTTGAGGCTGGATTTGAACTCAGGTTCTCCCAACTCCAGGGCTGGTGCTTTATCCAATGTGCTACTTAGATGACCCAACAAATCACCTTTAAAAAGAAATATTACCTGTTCTTTAAGGCCCAATAAAGCCTACCCATTCACCTTCCACCCAAAATTGGATTCCTTTATATTACATTGGCAGGATGCAGGGGAAACAACTGAGTTAGGATTCAATTATTTTCAAGAAAAGAAGTTTTAGAAGCCAAGGGATGAACCTATAGCCCATATAAGATCTTGATCCTTCGTTGACCAAGGGAATTGGAAGAAAGAGTTCAGCCTGATCTAGAAATGAAAATAGGATGAACTATCCAGGAAAAGGAATGACCCAAAGGCATAACTAGGGTGGGGGCACAGTGCCTCTGCCTCAGAGCACTGAAAATCAGTGTTGGTGACTATACTTTCCCTCCTTCAGCAATGTAGAAACACTTGAGAATAATAAGGTAAAATAGAAAACTACCAGGTGTCCTGGTTCTCCACCTATAGGACAGTCTCAGAGGCGTGGTACAGTGGTACAGTGGATAGAGAACTGGTCCTGGAGTCAGGGACACCTTAGAGCAAATCTGGCCTCAGACATTTACTAACTCTTTAACCTCTATTGTCTCAGTTTCTTCAACTGTAAAATGGCAACAATAATAGCATCCCAGGGCTATTGTAAGGATATAGTGGGATAATAATATTTGTTTTAAAAGATTTAAAAAGGTCTGGCATATATCAGGCATACGTTTGTTTCCTTCCCTTCTTCCCAAGGTCTCTGTCCAACCTATGGATGGTGCCTTGAACGTGAGCTGTTCCTATTCCCATGGTGAGAAAAAGGCCTCCTCGGGAGTTTCCCTAAATGACTCTTGTTGGGGATATTTTGGGATTCTGTAATCATATTCCCCCAAGACTGCTGAGGTCCCTTCTCCCCCCCACACAAACTGCAGACGGATTTCCCAGGGTAATCAATGATAGGCAGTGGCCCTCTTCCAGGTGACATCCCAAAACTGAGCCAGAGCATCAGCCTAGGAGACTGAACTTTCATTTGAAGACCATTCCTCAGGATATATGATGGCCATGGGGACTCTGTTGGCCCAATACCCTGCCCCGTGCTTCCTCCTGAAACAAACCCCTTCTTTATTAACACCTGAGATGGGGGCAGTGGGTGTCCCATATACAAGGGAGATGGTTCAAGATGCAGAACAGACCCCATCTCTCCCTTCCAGAAGTACAGTCCTAAAATTCCAAGTGCCACATTTCTACCAAAACAAAGGTCTGGGTACCCTGAATGTAGTTTCAGGAGAATATAAGTTCCTTGAAGGCAGGGGCTGCTTCATTTTAATTTCTGTATCCAGAAGGTACTTAATAATCACCTTTTGGGGGAAACAAGTGGCACAGTTGATAAAGCACCAGACCTGGAGTCAGGAGGACCTGAGTTTAAATCCAGTCTCAGATACTTACTAGCTATGTGACCTTGGGCAAGTCACTTAACCCTAATTGCCTCAAAAAAATCATTTGTTGAATTGTGGAAATTGGAAAGGGCTCCAGGTCTATTCCTTCTTCAGTTTCTGTCTCCTGTTATGATGGTAGTCAAAAAACTTCCCTCCTCTTTGCCTCAGTTGCCCAGCTATCTATAGAGGGGTATTCCCTCTGACCTAGACTTGCCAGTCCATCTAGATACTTTGACTCTAAATAAGGGGCTTTACAAGGCACTTGATAAGCCAAGAAACATGGGTTCCAATTCTGACTCTTATACTTTCTATCTGTGTGACTTTGGGCAAGGTCCGCCTTTCTGGGCCTCCATTTCCCCATTTGTAAAATGAGGAATTAGGACTAGTTGTCTCCAAGGTGCCTTGGGCTCTACATCCTATGGCCCTTTGATGGGTGTAAGCTCCTTGAGGGCAGGGACTGGTTCGTTTTTTTGTTGTCTTTAAGTCTCTAGTACCTAACAAAGTGCCTAGTACCTAATAGATACTTAAGTGCTCTGGTGATGGATGAACACAAATTCCCTGCCCTCACAGAGGTTATTGTCTGGTGGGGGCCCAAGGACTGGGCAGACACCATGAACACTCAGCAGACTTGCCAAATGAAAGTCATAGGAGGTGTTGCCCATTGGGCCACTTCCTCACCCCCTTCACAACCAGCCTCAGTTTCCTCTTCTATAAAAATGAGGAGGTTAGGTTCGATGCCTCTGAAGTCCCTTCTAGAACCTTGATTCTGTGATCTCCTATGAGCCTAAAAATAATCCTTCGAGGTAAGGACTACCTACCACATTATCCAACCCATTACACAGGTAAGGAACCTTGCCAAGGATGAAGGGGATTGCTAGTGCTATCCCTTCTCAAACAGACTCAGGGAGAGATTAGGAGAGAGGTGATCTCCCAACTGAATTCCTTTAAGGGCAGCCCACTGGCTCTCTTTGAGCTCTTGGGCATCCAAAGTAAAGATCATTCCTCCTTTAGTCAAATATTCCCCTTCTCCTGCTGACAGACAGGACAGGGAAGATACCCCCCCAAGGTAAATAGGGTCCCTACCTGAGGTCCCACACTCTATAGGGTCCCAGCCTTACCACCAGAGATGAAGACAGCCCTAATCATTTTGGCATATGGGGTAAAGAACATGAAAGCCTGTCTGGGGTGAGCAAGCAGGAGAAAATAGGACCCACCCCTCACCCAATAGAGTCAGGGGGCCTGAGTTCAAATTCTGACCCAGCTTCTTCCTATCCATGTGATCTCTTCATTTCACTGCTCTCTATCTCAGTTTCTTCATCTATAAAATTAGAGATCACATGATTCTCAATGTTCCATCTAGCTCTAGAACTTTTAAAGACTTTTAAAGACAAATTCTTTTGGGATGGGAGGGGGAGTGTGGAGAGCCCAGGACACTGGTAAACTTGTATTGCACTTAGAGTCAAAAAGACCTGAATTCAAATCTGACCTTTAGTATTAACTAGGTGTAATAATAATAATATATTTTTAAAAATAAACTGCTTTACATAAATCATCTTATCTGATCTTCACAATAAATCTATAAGGTTGATTTTTGTTCTTTGTTTCCAAAGAGGACCAGTGACATCGAAGGGTGATGTCTTAACACATGTGGATTGGATTTAAGTGAGGCAGAGCTGCTCAAAGTCATCAGCCTCACTCTCACTTCCACAGTCAAAGTCCAGGGGCAGGACAAAAGTCAGAATGATGGATGATGGGTCTGGGATGCAGTGGGCAACTTTGGCATCTTCAATGTCTGACCAAAATCTAAGCACTCCACAGTACCTGCTTCAGCCACCTTCATGACCACTGGAACAAATTGTTCTCCTCTGCCCATTCTGCCAGGGGAAGTCTTCGTGTGCTTGGAGTAGACACCACCCTAACTCAATGATGGTTTTGAGGTCTGTTAGTTATTTTGGCAGCCCTCAGTCCAGGTCAGCCCATCTGTTGAGGTAGTCTACCATAGTGTGGCTGCTGCTCATACTACAACTTCTTGGAGCTACGGGTGAGAGTTGAGTGACAGAGGGACACCAAAAGTGAGCAAAGGATTCAGTAACCCTCACACTAGAGGTGCATCTTCCTGAACACCCCATACACACTCCAACCCCATACAGTAGGAGCTGTTATTGTCCCCATTTTACAGATAAAGAAACTGAGGTTTAGAGAGGTAAATGTGAGTGCCTAAGGCACTCCAGATGGACTTTTTACACCTTTCAAATTCTGTCTCTTTGTCCAAATAATTTCATTTCTCATGCTCAGTTTCCTGACCTGCATAACAGGTTGAATGATAAGCTACTCTTATCATTCAGTCCTTACATCAGGACTGTTTTTAGGCTTTGATGAGATCATAGGAGCCTCTTCTAGAAGGGGGAATTTAAAAGTTGTTTAGCCTAACCCTCTCATTTTACAGATGAGGAAACTGAGGCCCCAACCATGGTAAATAACTTGTCTGAGGTAGTAAGGATCAGAGGCAGGTTTTGAGCCAAGTCCCCGATTCTAAAGTCAGCACTTTCCACTGCCCTCTCGTTTATTGCTTCTCAATGTGGGTAACATGTTCTGTAATCTTTAAAATGTCACATAAAGGTCAGTTGTTCATATTCTTATTTTTCTTACTCCCAAACACAATTGAGAAAGTTCAGTCACCAAAGATTCAATCCAATCATGTGGGGAAATGAGCATGGTTTGCCTGCAGAGGTGGTTGCTTCGCCTTCAGGCTTTACCAGGAAGTCTGTCTGGCCAGCAGTGCTTGGCCCCTTAAAGGTTTTGGTGAAGTTGGCAGATAGTTGCCCAGGCCAGCTCTGCATGATCACTCCAGGCTTCTGAATCAGGCCCGCTCTGCATGATCACTCCAGGCTTCTGAATCAGCCATGATGCTGGGAACTTCAGAGGTCAGGAGAAAGAAGATCAATTGTATCTGCAGGAGGAATCCCCCCATATGGCTCCAAAGAGGTCTGACTTTGGAGTCAGGACCTCAGTTCCGATCCCAACCCTGATACTTGCTGCCTCAGTTTCCTCATCTGTAAAATAAAGGGGTTGGACTTTGTAGAGGCAGCATTGTGTAGCTGATAGAATGCCAGGCTTAGAATCAGAAAGACCCACGTTAAAACCTTCCTCAGACATTTACCAGCTGTGTGACAGGGCAAGTCTCTTAACCTCTCTATCTTAATTCCCTCATCTGCAAAATGAAGCAGTTTACTGGTTAGGAAATAGTTCAATCAATAGACTAGCTGTGGCATGTAACATGCAGTAGAAAAATCAACCTAATAGCTTAGTGTCTGATAAACCTAAGGATTTCAGATCATGGGATAAGTGCTCTTTATTAGACAAAAGTTGCTGGGGAAACTAGAAAATGGTCTGGCAGAAACTAGGTATAGATCAGCATCTTACACCTCATTGTACAGAGTGATGTGATAAAGAAATTAGGGAATTAAATTATCTTTCAGATTTATGGATAAGTGAAGTATTCATGATCAAACAGGGCTAGAGTGGATCACAGAAAATAAAATGGATAATTTTTATTAGATAATATTTTTAAAGTTTTTGCACAAGTGCAACTAATTCAGCTAAAATTAGAATGGAAACAAGTAACTGGGAAGATTTTTAGGAGCAAGTTTGGCAGATAAGGGTCTCATTTCCAACATGTATAAGGAACTGGTTCAAATCTGTAAGAAGAGGCATTCCCCAACTGATAAATGTTCAAAGAATAAAAATAGGCAGTTTTCAAAGGAAGAAATCCAAACTATCAACAGTTCCAATTCACTAATTATTAGAGGAATTCAAATTAAAGTAACTCTACGATTCTACCTCTCATCCATCAGGCTGGCAAAAATGACCCTCTCCCCAAAACAAGAAAATGAAAAATTTTCCTTTGGAGGGACTGAGAGAATCAGGTACCTTCACGCACTATTTGGTGGAACTAACTGGTAAATTGGTACAGCCATTCTGGAAGGCACTTTAAAACTATGCCCCAAAAGTTGCTACATGGCTGTTACACCAGTGATACCACTACTATACCACAAAGAGATCAAAAATATTTATGGCAGTTCTTTTTGTAATAGCAATAGTAAAGAACTGGAGACAAAAGGATGTCCATCAGTTGAGGATGAGCAAATTATGACATATGAATGAAATGAAATAATATTGTGCCATAAGAAATAATGAAAGGGATGGTTTCAGTAAAATCTGGAAAGATTTGTATGAACTGATGCAGAATAAAATGGGCAAAACAAGGAGGACAATTTATACAAGAACAACACAGTTAAATAAGAACTTTGAAAGTCTTAAAAATTCTGGTCAACACAATGACTAACTGATGCCTAAGGACCAATGACGAAGGATGCTACCTACCTCTTGACATAGAGAGTATGGTCTCAATGCAGGTTGACACATTATTTGGACATGATCAATGTGGACCGTGAGGTGGCGCCATAGTACACAGAGCACCAGGCCTGGAGTCAGAAAGACTCTTCCTGTGTTCAAATCTGGCCTGATACTTACTAGCTGTGTGACCCTGGGCAAGTCACTTCACCCTGTTTGCCTCAGTTTTCTCATCTATAAAATGAGCCACAGAAAGAAATGGCAAAGCACTCAAGTACCTTTTCCAAGAAAATCCCAGACAGGGTCACAAAGAGTCAAATGTAACTGAACAACATAGCTTTTTAAATACATACCAGACTCCTTCTATGGGAAACTAAGAATAAGTTTGTCCTTGTGTTGACTCATCTCTCTAATGCCCAAATCTGTTCAGTACCATGGACGTGGTACTGGTATGAAGAAGTAGAACTCAAGCCTATCACCTTCTACTCAAGGACCAATATATCCTCCCACCCAGAACACAGAGAATTGCAAAACTCAGAGTTGGATGGGACCTCAGGGGCCACATGATCCAACCATACCCTGAATACAAATTCCTTTTAAGACAGTATTGGTCGTTTATACCCCAAAGAAACCATCAATACAGAGAAAGTCCCCATATATTCCCAAATATTGATGGCAGCATTTTTTTTTTTTGTGATAGCTAAGAATTGGAAACAAACTCAATCCCATCAACTGGGGAATGGCCAAACAAATTGTAGTACATGAAAGTAAGGCATTATCACTGTGCAAGAAATTACATGTGATAAATAGAGAAGCATGGAAAGAGCTACATGAACTGATGCAGATGTAACCATGGAAAGAATGATGGCACAAAAACGTAAGAAAATGATAAAGATCGAGTAGGACTTAAATGAAAACAGATGAGAATGCATCCCCCAACATTCTCCTTTGTGGAAGTGGGAGGTCCACAGGTGTTACACATTGCATAGGTTTTCAGAGGTGTGTCAGTCAGTTCTGCTGAGTTTTTTTTCCTCTCCAAAAGTTACTGTTTGTCCTATGGGATAGCTCTCTGGGAAGGGGAGGGGGAGAATTACTTGAGATAACGATGGTGATGTGAGAAACCGAAAATATCAATAACAATTTATTAAAAAAAAAAAAAGACATTGCCAGTCCTGGAGAAGAGATAAGAAAATGCATGTCACTCCTGTCTTTGTGGAATTGGGGGATTGTGAGTGCGAAAAGGAAGGGAAATCAAGGAAAAAGAAAGAGAAGGGAAGGAAAGAAGGAAGCAAGAGAAAGAAAGAGGCAATGATGAAGGAAAGAAGGAAGTTAGAAAAAAAGAAGGAAGGAAGAAAAAAGAAAGAAAGTGATAGAGAGGAGGGAATGAAAGAAGAAAGAGTGCTTGTCCTCAAGAAGCTTACATTCTACTAGGGGATACATACACACAAATAAATAAATTCAAGATAACTTGGGAAGGGAGAGAAGACAAGCAACCCAAGACATTAAGGAAAGATTCCTGGAAGAACTGGCACTGGGGACGAGCCTTAAAGGAAGCGTGAGATTCCAAGAATATCATGAACAATGTCTCTTCCCTCCAAAAGTCAGCTGAGCTTTGCTCAGTGATGATGGACACTGCCCATTAGGTTCACCACCATCTCCAATGTTGGGGAAATATCTTACTGCATTGAGTCAGAGATATGTAGCAGCAAGCACCCTGACACATCCAGGATGGCTTGCTAGCACAGGTTCTTAGATCTGCTTTTCTCAAAGGAAAGTAACTTTTGAGGGGCCAACAATCTTCTTTAATCACATATACCAAGAGACAAAATACAAACAGAGAAATAAATTCTGTCTGACCATAAGCAATCCATACATCACAGGTCAACAGACAGGTCCAACTGTCTGACCATTACATACATACATACATATTTACCAGAGAGACAAGCACCAACATCTGAGTTTTCAAAGCCGGGGTACTTCTTAATGGCTAGGGGCAGGTAGGTGGTGCAGTGGATAGAGCACCAGTGCAGGAGGACTTGGGTTCAAATCTCATACTCACTAGCTGGGTGACCTTGAGCAAGTCACTTAACCCCAATTGCCTTATCCTAGGCCATCTCCAGTCATCCTGATGAATATCTGGTCACTGGATTGAGATGGCTCTGGAGGAGAAGTGAGGCTGGTGACCTGCACAGCCCTCACTCACTCAAAACAAAGTCAAGTGCAAGTCATGTCATTATTTCTCTGATGGCATGGTTTTCTTCAGCAACGAAGGACGAACACACACTTCTTAATGGCTACACAGAGTCTCATCTGGCACATGAACTTTCTTCCAAAGAGTAATCCACAAAGCAAATTCTCACCCCAGATCATATATACACTTTTCAGAGTCAAAGGGCATCATGACCCTTCTGACCCTGTGCTTCATTAGCAGTTAACAAAAGGTGTGGACTGTCCTACAAAACAAGCCTCCCCAATCAAGCTTCCCTTAATGGACTCCACCTGAGGTCTATTAATGGGCAAGGAAAATCTCTTAACTCCCATTAACATTACAGAGTATCACTTCTGTAGGCAAGGGATTGACAATTTACCACTATTCCCTTAAAGAGTTCTGCTGGAGGGCTCTGCTCTACTTTGCCAGAAGCTGCTCTGAGGTACTCTGGGAAAGAAGGCCCTGGTCTTCTCCAGAGACAAGAATACCAACAAGTCCTCATGTTCAAATAGCCTGTTAGACTCTTTCAACACATTTCCCGTACATGATCTCATATAATCCTCACAACACCCTCACTGACATTCCCCAGCTAGGATCAGGGCCTAAAAAGCAGCTAGACTATAATGAAAAGGACAGTGCAATTGAACTTGGAAAGAAGTGGGTTAAAATCCCACCTCAGACTCTAACTAGCTAGGTGACCTGGACAAGTCTAAGGAATATTTCAGTTCCTTAGCTTCCTATCTCACAAAATGAGGGACTAAAACCAGATCATCTCCAAGGTCCTGTCTAACTAGATCTATGACCCTACTTCCATTTTACAAATGGCCAAACTGAAGTAGAATAAACAACAAATTCTAACTCGGGTCTCATTCCACCATACCACAGATGTTGAATGTCAAAAAACTATTCGCTAAAGTGTCCTGCCAAGGTGCAGGGATAAGGAATCTCTCAAACCCAATATCTTTTGTCTTTGAGGGATTGTTTTTGGCCATTTTTGTTTGGATTTTCCCCAGTGCCTAGCACAGCATTTTATATATGATAAGAGCTTGATAAATGCTTGTTATGGATAAGTACTAACCCTGCAGTTAGAGGACCTGGGTTCAGTTTCCATCTTTGATGTTCACTGTTTGACCTTGGACTTGTCACTTCAAGTGCCCCCCTGGGCCTCAGTTTCCTCATCTGTAAAATGAGTAAGGTTCTGAGGGCCCTTCAGTTCTAAGTCTGAAATGCAAAGGTGGTCTGCCACTAGAAGGATAAGAAGCCTCACCCAATGGGGATAGGACCTGTGTTCCAACACACCTGACATAACAAGACATAACAAGAAGTTAATAAATGCGTGTTGTCTGATTGATGGGTAGATAGATGTTGTCTGGAGTTATTTCTCCAGGTCAGGGGATTAGCCATGGGAGCTAGCCACACTTTCACCTAGTCCCCCTTCTAACACCCAGACCATATTTTCCACTGTTTAGAATGCAGTTTTCCTTTGGGGAAAATCAAAGCCAATGCTCCCAACCTGTTAGTTGTACCCCTGTTAGTTGGCTGATCCAACCAAGAGCCCACCAGCACTATGAATATCATCTACTAGACATGGTTCCTAGCCCTTCCTGGTACTTGGCTCCCCTGCCCCTCAAACAAAGGAGGATCTCCTAATTAGATGATGATCTCCTCCATCCATCCCCATTGCTAAACTCCAGTCTTGGCAGCCCAGTCTGGCTGCCTCTCCCTTATTCATCTTCCATTGTCTCCTGGGTGGCTCATCTTCAGACCTATCGACAAGAGAGTGAAAAATAACAGCAATTTCCTCTTCTCGTCCTCCAGCAGGGTCCCTCTCTAAGACCAGCCAATCCTTTCTCCACCCCCAGCCACACTTAATGGGCTGCTGAACACACTGACAATTCCCAAGGAAAAAGTCAAGGATGGGAGAGTCTCCAAAAGAAAGCCATCCTGCCAGAGACTTAAGGCAGAAGGGACCAGAGGGAATCCTAGAAGTGGTAAGGAACAGAATAAGTATGGAATTTGGACTCTGAGGACCTGAGTTAAAATTCCACCACCATTGCTGGGCCTGTGTGACTGTGGGTGAGTCAATTCCCCTCACCTATAAAAGAAAGATGAAAGGGGAAAAAAATGAAAAGACTAACTGCTCTCTCCTGTCCCTCCCTGTTTTAAATCTATGATCCTATGGTCCTGGGGAAATCAGGACTAGGGGATTAACTTATTCTCTGAGCCCTTGTCAGCACCAGAAACAGGGTAAGAACAAGTGCCCATAGGCTCATCATTAGAAGGAATCCATTGCAGGGAGCAGAGGGATCCCCCTTGAGAAGGCTGAGTTTCAGAACCACCACTCTAATTCCGTCTGAAATTTTCACACTCTTCCTATCTCCTGTTTCTCTTATCTTTCTCCCCTCAGATCTCTGCTGACTGGGCCTTTGCCCTTCCATGTTCTTGCACTATCATTGTTAACAGTAACAACAGCAGTAATAACACATATTTTTATAACCCTTTATGGCTTTAAGCACTTTACATATGTTATCCTCTCTAAACCTCACAACAATCTCATGAGGCAAATTTTCCCCTTTTACAGAAGAGGAAACTGAGATTGAGAAAGGTGGCATGACTAGGCCAGGATCACTCAGCTAAGTCTCTATGTTGAGATTCAAACTCAAGTCTTCGTGACTCCAGCTCCACTAAGCACCATGCTGCCTCCATCCCATCTTCCAGCTCTATTTAGAATCATTGCCTTAGAGCTGGGAGGGACCTTCAGAGGCTGTCTAGTCTAAACTCATCTTTTTACAGATGAAGATACTGAGGCCCAGAGATGTTCAAAGCACATAGGTGTAAGAATCAGAGGTGACATTTGGAACCCAGATCCTCTGGCCCCAGAGTCATTGTTCTTTCCTCTGAAGTCAGTTAAAAGACACTTATAAAGTACCTACACACCACTCTGAAGCTGAGATGCAACAAAGTATGGATAAATTCTCTGCAACTTGTGCTAATTTTGACCTAATAATTAACACCAAGAAAACACAGGTGCTCCATCAGCCACCACCACAGGATCCATACATGGAACCATCGATTACAACAAATGGAGAAGTTTTAAATGCTGTCGATAAATTCACTTACCTTGGTAGTGTACTTTTCAGGGATGTACACATTGATAACGAGGCTGATGCACCCATTGCCAGAGCTAGTTCAGTGTTTGGGAGGCTCCAAAGGAAAGTATGGGAGAGAAGAGGTATTATTAGACTGACTCCCAAACTGAAGATCTACAGAGCTGTTGTGCTGACCTCATTGTTATAAGCCTGTGAAATCTGGACAGACTACCAGTGCCATGCCAGGAAACTGAGTCGCTTCCATTTGAACTGTCTTAGGAAGATTCTGAAGATCACCTGGCAGGATAAGGTACCAGACACTGAGGTCCTTTCTTGAACTAAACTTCCAGGCATTCAAACTCTACTGCAGACAGTGCAACTCCGATGGGCTAGCCATGTTGCTCAAATGCCAAACATACACTTGCCAAAAAGAACATTTTATGAAGGGCAAGCATTCACATGGTGGTCAGAAGAAGCAATCCAAGGGCACTCTCAAGGTCTCTCTTAAGAACTTTGGAATTGATTGTGTGAGATAGGAGACACTGGCATAGGACCTCCCAACATGGCGTGCCCTCATCAGAGACGATGCAGTACTCTATGAGTAAAGCAAAACTGAAGTAGATTAAAAGAAATTTGAGATGCGCAAATCTAGAGAATCCACCCCAAATGTTCACATAGACTATTTGTGCCTGACCTGTGGTAGAGCATTCTGAGCTCATATTGGTCTGATAGCCACAGTCGGATTCACTGTAACTTGACTCTAGCACAGTGATGTCATTTTGGTCCTCTTTGAGAAAGGACAACCAACATGGCAGGCACAACGTTAAGCTCTGGAGACAGAAGAGACAAAAGAAGGAGCTCAATGAAATGTACCAACATTTTGAGGATTTATTGACTCTCATAGGATTCTGCAAGCATCTCTTTTCCTTCTGCTTTAGAACCCTGTCCTTCTGCCTCTCCCATTTCATCCGGAACGACCTGAGAGTTAAGAAAGTGTTATCAAATCTGCTTGGGCAGAAGAAAGTCTAGTTACATGACTTCCCTAAGATCACACAGCAGTTAAACCAGCACCAGACTTCAGGACTGTCTCCACTGCAAAGCATCCCCTCCTGCAGAAACAGTAGGAATGTGATAGCCCCAGACGGAGGGTGATTTCCATTTGAATGTAAGCTCCCTGAGGGCAGGGACTTTTCTCACTTTTGTGTCTTGTATCTCCAGCACAGCAGTGTGTATCTCCACACAGGCAGTGTGAGCTGACAGATCCTGGCCTTGGAGTCACGAAGACATCAACTTGAACCCTCAGTAGTTCTGAGGCCATGAGCAAGGCTTTAACTTTTAACTTTTCATATATACATATGTATGTATGCATCTGTGCGTACATGCATGTGTGGCATGTGCACATACATATATACATATGTGACATATAGGATTGTGCGTGTGATGTATGTGTTATATGAGTGCACATGTATGTATGTGTGTATACATTCATATGATATATATTATATATAATTGATATATGCTATACATCTACTATGTGTGTGCATAAGAATGCAATGCATATAATGCGTATGTACTATACACACCACATACATAATGTGTATATATTATCCATATGTAATGTTTTGCAAACCCTAAAGTGCTGTATAAATATCAGTAATTATTAGGCATCTAAAAAATGCTTATGGATTAACTTAATTGAATGGCAGTTGTAGTCAGATATTTTGAGTGCTGACCAGCATTCTTCTACTACCTTCCCAAATCTATGGGCTGAGCCTTTGAGTTGGGTCTCCTGGAGTAGAGTTGGGCTCCACTGAGATATTCATATTCTGTCACTGTCTTTCTATGTCTCTGTCTCTCTCTTTGTCTGTCTGTGTCTGTCTGTCTGTCTCGTCTCTGTCTCTCTCTCTGTCTCTGTCTCTCTCTGTCTCTTTCTCTGTCTCTGTCTCTGTCTCTCTGTCTCTCTGTCTCTGTCTCTCTGTCTCTCTGTCTCTCTGTCTCTGTCTCTCTGTCTCTCTGTCTCTCTCTCTCTGTCTCTCTCTCTCTCTCTCTCTGTCTCTCTCTCTCCCCCCTGTGGCTCCCTCCCTGTGTACATTCACAAGATTGCTAATTAGGCCACAGCTTTTCTCTAACTGGTCCACACTGGGGATCAAAGCCATAACCTTGACCTCATTCAATAATCGTCTAGACACAACTCAGGAATCAGGTATTCCTGGCTCCTGAACTTTAGACCAGACCCCACCCTTGCTCTCTGGAACAATCTAGGCTACTTGCCAAAGCCAGAATGAGAAGCAGAAATCTTAGAGAGCCCTATAGAACCTCCAATCCCCCTCCATCCAGAGTCATTAGTAGACAAAGGGCAAATTAGTTTCTGGCCCAGAGCACTCACATTTGGGGAGGAGGACATATTTTCTGGGAATGGCCAGATTTCTTGTTACAATACCTACCATATGCACACCCTCAACTACAGTGGTAAGTGGCACAACAGCCCCCCAATATGGAGCCCTTCTACTAGACCTTACCTTTTCTCCTAAATCCTTCCAAAAAGTCACAGATTCAGAGAGATCTAGAAGAGAGCTCTGAGGTACCCTCAGCCTAACCTTCCCCCCTCATTTTACAGAGAACACCCAAAATCCCATGGGAAGTAAATGCCAGAGGCAGGATTTGAACCAGGATCCTCTGATCTCCTAGAGACCCCTCCTCAGAGGGATCTGAGAAGACAGAAAGGCAGGCAACAACATGTTCTACCCAGGCACTCTCTCTGTTTGAGCTCCCATTCTCACAATCATCAGTGACTCAAGACGGCTTCCTTTAGCTGCTATCAGTGAAAGAGAGGAAGGAAGAAGAGATAGGTATGTTTCAGACATCTCAGATGAGGAGGGGTCCCCAAAAGCTGTCCTTCCAGCATGAGTAACACCAGTGACCTCTTACCTTCCGGAAAAGCATATACTGCCATTATATAGAGAAAAGTACCTTTCCTACCCTCACCCCAATCAAAGATGGTTAGGGCATTCCAGGATGTGTAAGGAAAGCAAGTAATTAATCTCCAAGACAGGAATGAGCTTCAAAGAGGGGGAGAGGAGAGGAGGACAGAAAAGGGAAAGGGAGGAGAAAAAGAAGGAGGAGGGAGAGAGATAAGAGATTGGCCTGTGAAGGAGATGGGGGCAGGGTGATAAAGGGAAGAAGAGAGGCCAAGGGATACCAGGAAACAAACAGAGGAAGGCAGAAACAGAGACAGAAAGGAGAAATACTGACAACAGAGAGAGATAGAGATGTACAAAATACAGATTGAAGGGAAAGACATGGAGAAGGTATCAAGCATAGCACTTTATCACAAGCCTTGTACAGTTTGCTAATGCTATTAGCCTTGTGTCCTCAACAAGACTGTGAGCTGCTGGAGTGCAGAGATAGTGTCATATACAAATACTCTGTGGATGGCCAGCAACACACCTCTTCTTTCCTATACCTTTCCGAAGGTTGCTTCATCCCCTTTTCCACTTTTGCCCCTGGAAATAACCAAGCTATCCTAAGCTGACAGTGCCACCTTGTGGCTTGTGCTGGAAACTATTAAGTCTAAAGTCTTCTACCCCCTCCACCACTCCCCCCCCACCTCCCGCTTCCACCACAGTCTTTCTTCTCCTTCAAGGGGAATCATACACACATCACACTCTCTTGTCTATTCCATGTGCACCTCCAAACCCCACCCCTCACATACATAGGGTCTTTCCTTCTTTACTATTTATAACCCTTCTTAATGCATCTGAATCAATGAAAAGGAAAGTCGTACATTTCAAAGTGAAATTAGCCATAACAAAGGACAGAGTCAACAATCTCTAAAACCCTTAATAGAATGCTAAATCACCTTCAAATTCTCACAAAGTCTATAGGTTCCTTCTCTAATTAAATTTGCTTTCCCTGAAGCGGCATCATTTCAAATGATTTATTTTATTTATTTTCTTTCTGGAGGGTGGGGGAGAGTGGTGGTAGTCAGGGTAAGGTGACTTCTCCAGGATCACCCAGCTAGTAAGTGTTTGAGGTTGGATTTGAACTCAGATCCTCTTGACTCCAGGTCTGCATTGCATCCACTGCACCACCTAGCTGCCTCCAAATGAACTATTTCTTACCCAATATCCTGTTTTGCTGTTCTGCTTAATTAGCAATACTATTGTAGTGTTACTTTCTAATAGTTTTTCATTGCAACTACGTAATCTTTTATCAATATTGGCTTAATTAGGACTCATCTAAACATGTTGCCTCATCAAGATACATTGAGAGTTCTTGAAATCTCTGGAAGGAGAATCCAGACTCTGGCAAGTGAAGGTCTACCAAAATGGAAAGGTTTGAGAGTAGACTACGTTTGGAGAAGATCATCACCAGGTTGGTGGCAAAGGTGTGCATCATATTTAGTGACTCCCCAAAATCATCTATTAAACCATCAAAGCATCAAGAACTGTGTTGTTGGTGGAGTGAAATCAGAGATCCCTAAAACCCTGAAGCCAGCATTAAACAGGCTTCTGTAGATTGACCAGGGAATCTCACCACCTCTTATAATTCAGCTTCTTTAGGAAAATATGTCCCAAAATTAGAGCAACTAACTTAACAAATATCCTTCTAGACCATAATCACAAAGCTAGGGATAGCCAATCAGACCTGCTCTGGTATGACCCACAGCCCCAGATACAAAGTGGGCAGCCAGAAATGAACTCATCAGTCCGTTGATTTATTGATTGAGATCAAAGGAGGGTGGGAGGAGAGCAAGGGAGAGAAGAGGAAAGAAGGGGAGCGGGGAGAGCTGCCAATAGCAAATGTCTTCTATGTGGACACAGTTAGAGCTCTATTTCTTCCTCACCATGTCTGTCTGTCTCTGTCCAACTCTGTCTCTGTCTGTCTCTGTCTGTCTCTCCTCTCTCTCTCTCTCTCTCTCTCTCTCTCTCTCTCTCTCTCTCTCTCTCTCTCTCTCTCTCTCTCCATACACACACACACACACACACACACACACACACATACACACACACACACACACATTTACACACTTCCTGTTTTAATATGGAAGGAGAAAGCTACCTTGCAACTGAGGGACCTAAGGAAGAAGTGAGAAATCTCATGATCCCTTTTAGACCCAACCACGATACTGGGGTCACACCCAGTCCCAGTGAAATCAGTCACTACTTACAAGATTGTATTTGCATGAGGGAGCAGAAGGAAATTCAGAAGGGGATCATCCTACATCAGCAGGACAGTACTGGGATTACCCTGTTAAATGTAATGTATACCAGAAGAAAAAAAAAGCTACATATGATAGAAACTGTCACCTTCACATACAATCATCTTTTATCTGTACTCTACAAATGGAAATGTTCTTGTTTACCAAATTCATAATAGAAAAAGAAATTTTTTTTTTAAAGATTCTGTTTGTGTCCCTGTCATGTGTCCATGATTCTACTGCTATGATTCTGTCTGGGAGAGATAACAATAATAGTAAGCATTTAAAAAATGCTTTAAGGTTTGCAAAGTATGCTACAGATGTTAACATCCTCACAACCACCCTGGGAATTCTATTATTATTTCTATTTAGGGTTAGGGTTAGGAAAATGTGGCACAGAGAGGTTAAATGTCTAAGGTAAGATTCGAATATGTATTACTGTGTCTTTGGCACTGTAGTGCAAGCCTGGGTACCTCTGCATGTAATTCAGAAAGTATGTCTATGGGGTGTATCTCAGGATGTATCTCTATCAGTATGGAATTCTTGGTGTATGATATTATGTTTCTGTATCTGTGTCTGCAGGTACAGCTACATGTATGTTTACTCACCAGGAAGCCTTTGCTCCTCATTGGTTCCTACAATACTCCATGCAACACAAAGGCCTCTCTTTGGATATTTCTCTGTTTTATCCTAATTTTAAGGGGGGGGCAGAAACTTCCAAAGTGTGTTACTGTCATTTCTAGCCTCTTCCCTACTCTGAGGCTCTAGGAAGTGATTCTGAAATTATATGGGCAGAGAACTACTCATAGCCCTATCTCTTTCCCTTATCAAGAATCCCTTCTTAAATCCAGATTCTTCCTGGTTAGCCAGGAATGATCCTGGGATTGTAGGGTAAACCAATGAGTTCAATTTTGCATTGGTAAAGGTGAGGAAGCTAGTTCTGAAGGTAGAAAACATACTTTTGGGGGACATGCGGGGACTGGCTGCTGTAGATGGTTGAGACTGGGCCCTCTTGGCCTGGAGATCGTAACCCTACCTAAGATAGGGAACTGTACCTAGCTAGCTGGGATAGCTTTGGAATTTGAAGGATCATGGTGGTCTTCTTATTTTCCTTCCTCCCTTCCTTCCTTCCTTATGGGAAACTCCCAGCATGGAAACTCCTTCCCTCTACCTCAGCAAATCATCTGTACCTTAGGGATTTAGAGAGTTGCCCAGGGCACTAATAAATTCAGTGACATGACCATGGTCATAGAGCTAGTCCCCATCAAAAGACAAAGACTAGAACTCAGGTCTTCCTGACTCTTAGGTCATCTCATTAACCTGAAGGCCATGCCCCCTCTTTTACTTTTACATACATTCCTAATGATAACATTCTGATAAATTTATTTCTTCATTTTTAGGTTCTCTTTCTTCCTCATAAATTCACCCTGGAAAATCTACCCTTGCAGTATATAGTATGTGGCAAACAAAGATGAGAAAAAAGTGTGGTAGTGGTGGGTCACCACAACAGAGTCAACCAATCAAGTATCTATTAAGCACCTACTATGTGCCAAGAACTAAGGATGCACAGTCTCTGTCTTCAGTGTACTTAGAATCTATCATGACACCTAAGTTTGATTCCCAGCTTTGACTCTCAACTAGCTGTGTGACCTTGGACAAGTCATTTCATTTTTCTTTACCACCGTTTCCCCATCTGTAAAACAGGACTATAAAGTGCTTTGTCAAATTTATAGAAATGTGAGCCATTGTTATTTGGGATGGAAAAGGAGAAAGAGGTGCCAAATTAGGGTAGTCCAACATGGGAGGTGAACAGAAGTGGGAGCAAAGCAGAAGGTAGAGAAAGAATCCGAGACTAGATCAAAATAGGCTCAAGAAACAAGGGAAGTCAGAAGACTTCGTGGTCCATAGCTCACAGGCTGGATGACCACTTGTCAAGGGGTGACAGAAAGGGATTCCCACTCAATGACAAGGATCCTATGAGGTTTCTTGTAGCTCAGAGATTCTGGGATCTCAAAATCCCCTCATTTGATATTTGTGGGAACGGAAGCCAAGAGACCCAAAGTGACTTGTCCAGGGTCACACAGCAGATAAGTCACAAAGTTGGGATTTGAGAGTCATCTGACTCCAAGGGTACTGGATTTGAAGTCAAAAGAGCCTGAAGTTTAAATCCCATCTTCTACTCTCGGTGAAACCATGGGCAAGTCAGACCATTTGCCTGAACCTCTACTTCCTCATCTCTAAACTGGGGGTGGTAATAATGATGCTGCTTCACAGTGCCATTGTGAGGAAAATACAGGATGATGGATTCAGAGGTCATTGAATTCAAGTTCCTTATTTTTCAGATGAGGAAACTGAAGCCCAAAGAGGTTATATGACTTAAGATCACAGGTTTAAGATCATAGGATCAGTTTCAGACCTAGAAGGAACCTTAGATACCATCTCATCCAATCCCCTCATTTTACAGACAAGGAAACAGAGGCTTGCCCAAGATCACAGAAGCAAAGAGGATCAGCACCAGGATTTGATGCTAGGTCTTCTTACTTCAAATCCAATAATCTGTAATCTACACACTCTCCTCCTACCCCCATGCTGCCTCCTTTTGTACTTTGTGAACTTTAAATCAATGTCTAAATGCGAGCTACCATCATAACATAATCTGCCTCAAGTCTGAGATTCTAAGATCAAGGAAGGTTTAGAAAGGATTGTCTGGTACACAGTAAGTATTTAAAGACTTTTATCTACCTATCTTTTCATCCATTTATCTATCTAGCCATCTAACCACCTATCTATCTACCTATTTATCCATCCATTTATCTATCTATTCATCTATTTAGGGCAGTTAGGTGGTGAAGTGGATAGAGTGCTGGGCCTGGAGTCAGGAAGACTCATCTTCCTGAGTTCAAATCTAGCCATAAACACTTACTAATTGTGTGACCTTGGGCAAGTCACTTAAACCCTGTTTGCCTCAGTTTCCTTATCCATCAAACGAGTTAGAGAAGGAAATGGCAAACCACTCCAGTATTTTTGCCAAGAAAACCCCAAATGGGGTCATGGAAAGTTGGACACAACTGAAATGACTGAACCACCACAGAAATCCTTCCATTTAGATATCCATCTATATGTCCATATCTATCCATCTATTTATCCATGCACCTGTCTCTCCATCTACCTATTATCTATTCCTCTATCTGCTAATTAGCTATTCTGGTGAAAGGTAAAAATCAATGCCAATAGCAAGGGTCCCTTTGCTCTAAGACTCTCTTGAAGCTCCAATCTCCCCAGGAAGTGAACTTGAGACAGAGAGGTCTAAAACCAAGAGTTAGACCATTTCCACTTTGCTTCCCCAGGGAGTTTGTTTGAGTGATGATGGGAATAAATGTAAACCAAAGGATTATAGATACCTTTGGGAGATGGCTGGGGAGGAGGGGCCAGAAGGGCTGAGACTTCCTCCCTTTACCCTCTCTCCTTCTTCCCTTCCATCTCACACCACTCCATTCCCCCCACTTCCATTAGCCTAAGATAAACCGAAGGATATGGAGACAGGTGGAGTACACATCCCCAGCTCCACCTAGTGGCCCTGACTTAATACAACTCTTACACCCACCTTTTCTCCTGCTGGGTGTCTTAGAGTATCTTTGGGCCCAGCACCCTGTCCCTATCCCCATTGCTAGAATGGAAGGCAGTCTTAGGAATGAGAAAGAGACCCCAGGGTCTGGCTTCCCTCCATGGCAAGATAAGGCAAACTATTCAAAGATTGTAGGCAACAGTGCCTCAGACTGGGGCAGGTAGAGCCCATGAGGCCTGGATGTTTATCCTGATGAAAACAGGCTGAAAGGAACATTTCAATTCAAAGATAAAAAGGGGAAATAAATCCCCAAAGCCTTAAAATAATGGCAACAACCAGAGAAAGCGATAAACAAAAGGAAATGCACCAACAGGTGTTAGATTAGGATAAGGTGAGAAGATGGCCTGGGGGCAGGGTGGGGGCAGGTGAGGATCGGAAGAAAGGGGAAAGCTGATGCCTGAGGTCTTCCCACAGAGCTGGTGACTAGCCTGGGGTGGAGAAATTTCTTTGTGAGCTCTGAATTTCCTGCCCCTGTCATTAATCTTCACGATTCAGTCACTTTTCTAGCTAAAACCTGAAGTCTTTTCTTCTGATCTATCTGCAGCCTTTAGGGCGTGTGTGTGTGTGTGTGTGTGTGTGTGTGTGTGTGTGTGTGTGTGTGTGTGTGTGTTATGGGGAAGCACACACATAGGCAGGCTCTAGGGTCAGACATAGAGAACTCAGAGGCAATCTTATCCAATGCCTTCATTTTACAGTTATGGAAACTGAGGAAAGGAGGTTGTTTCTTGCCCAGATTCATACAGATAGTTCAGTGCTGGAGGAGGATTTGACTGCAGCCACTCTGACTTCAGAGCTAGTTCTCTTTCCACTGTTTCATGGTAGAGTCAGGAAGACTCATCTTCCTGAGTTCAAATCTAGCCATAAATACTTACTAATTGTGTGACCCTGGGCAAGTCACTTAAACCCTGCTTGCTTCAGTTTCCTTATCCGTCAAATGAGTTAGAGAAGGAAATGGCAAACCACTCCAGTATCTTTGCCAAGAAAACCCCAAATGGGGTCATGGAAAGTTGGACACAACTGAAATGACTGAACAACCACAGAAATCCTTCTATTTAGATATCCATCCATATGTCCATATCTATCCATCTATTTATCCATCCACCTGTCTCTCCATCTACCTATTAGGTAGAAAGGGGCTTTGGGACTCCAACTACTCTCCATGAAG
Organism: Notamacropus eugenii; assembly: GCF_028372415.1. Taxonomy (NCBI): domain Eukaryota; kingdom Metazoa; phylum Chordata; class Mammalia; order Diprotodontia; family Macropodidae; genus Notamacropus; species Notamacropus eugenii. Next base: position 40,879,153 of record NC_092873.1, on the reverse strand, counting down.
AATGGGTTCTCTCTTGACAGGCTGGAACACCAAAGGCTTCCACCAGATGGGCAGGAACATGGAAGGAGGAAACGATATTGCCATGGTCACTGTAAGGCAGTGAACCCTTGAGTATTTTTAGCACCCTATGGGAAGCCATATTCTCTGCCACCTTACTACTCAAACATAGATGGGTTAGGGTGGGACAAAGGGAGAAGGATTCAAGATACTAGACCCAAACTGTACCCTAAAGACAGTTACAAACGGTGCAAAATGACAGAAAGGGAAGTTTGGGAAGCAGAACTCCTGAAATCTAAAACCATCTCAGCCACTAACTAACCTCTGCAGGTCTCAGTTTTCTGTTCTGTATAATGAGAAGTTTAGACTGCACAGTCAATCCCCAAGATTCTTTCAGTCTCTAACAGCTTGTGGAGCATAAAGAAGGGTCAGAGTATGGATGGCTCTCTCAGTTCAAGACATGACTGCCCGTTCTGTGTATTGGGGGTGCTGGTGCAGGTGGACAGGGCCACAATCTCTCAGGTGGTCTGGAGCATAGCAGAGACCAAAGGGTCCCTTTCTTACCCCTGACCATGCTTTCCTATTACTTACACACACACACACACACACACACACACACACACACACACACACACACACACACACACACAACACTTGCTACCAGGGGCCACATATATATCAAAAGACTTCAAGAAAAGACCCAGCCTGAAAAGTGACTATATGAGAAAGGTCAATGCTCAGAAGAGGAAACTCAAAGCCCACAGTTTAATATGCCCAGAAGGGGCCCATTTACCAGCGTAATTAGCTGGTAATTCTCTTTTTAACTTCCATTCCTTACCTGCCCTCCCCCTTCGACTCTCTCCTCACTTCACCCCAACTTACACACCTGCAGGTGTTCATCCTTCCGTTTCTAGCTCCTGCATTGTTGTTGCTATGGAAACAAGGGGACCCTGGGCCTTGGTAGAGTACCAACCACCCTCCACCATGCTCAGAGAAAAGAGCTGGCTTCTCAGTAACTCGATTAAAGACACATAGTGTTTACAAAACCAACACATATATACATATGTGTCCCTGCATGGTCATCTGTGAGTATGCATGCCAGCATCATAATATACATACACAGCTGTCCTTGTGAGTCAGCATCCATACATATGTGCAGATGTGTCTGTCATCTGTGTATGTATACTCAGTTGGGAAGCAGAAACACAGGACATTGTTGGATGGATAGGGAGAAGGTAGAGGAAAAAGAACTGTCCTAAATTCCAATCCCTGGGGGCATCGAGGTGGTGCAGTACATAGAGCTCCAAGCCTGGAGTCAGGAAGACCTGAGGTTAAATATGGCTTCAGACTTACTACCTGTGTGATTCCGGGCAAGTCACTTAACCCCACTTGCCTCAGTTTCCCCATTTGTCAAATGAGCTGAAGAAGGAAATGGCAAACCACTCCAGTATCTTTGTCAAGAAAATTCCAAACTGAGTCAAATTTACAAAAAAAAAAAGAGCCATTCTTCAAAAACAGTCAGATATGACCAAAACGATTAAATGACAATAAATTCCAATGCTCTACTCTGCCAGTCATATGCAAGTTATTACCCCTTAACGACCCTTAATTCCTGCCTTTGTAAAATGAAGGTATTGGACTCAAAGGGCAACGTAGTACAATGTAGAGTCATGGACCTGGGGCCAGAAAGACCGAAGTTCAAAAGTGACTCTGCGCAAACCTCTCCAAGGCTCAGTTTCTTCATCTATAAAATGTGAAGGTTGGCAGAAGTCTGGAGGTTTGCCCACAGCCCTCAAGTGAAAGTGGATCTCAATGGAATGAAAGCAGGGGAAAGAGCCTCACTAGCAATACAAAATTCCTTCCTTTCCAAGGGCAGTCCAAAGCAGAGTGGCAGCATGAGTCTGGGGTACTGCACAGTACCCCAGTACCCTTGGGGGGAACTGGGAGAGAGAAAAGAGAATTGTGCCAATGGCCTATGAGTTACTGGGTGTCTGGAATGTGTTTTCAGCTTTTTCTCTGTTTTTTTTTTTAACTTCCATTCTTACCGGCTCTCACCCCCTTTTGAGGGGTGAGAAGGACTGTCCTATATGTGAAAAAAAGTAAATTAAAAAATTGGATTTGATGATAATAAGTATGGCCCTTTCATGCTTCACATCTACAATTCTGAAACTAGTTAAGAGCTAAGATCTCTCCTACTTCTGCCATCCATCTGTGAAATCCTTCTGGCCCGAGTATTCTATACTCTATGTTCTAAGGTTCCTTCCAGACTTGAGAGTCTACGCTCAAAGCAGGAGTTCTCAGAATCTTTGGTCTCAGGACCCTTCCATAGTCTTAAAATTTACTAAGATTTACTCAGGTTCCTCCCCAACCAAGAACTTTTGTTTATTCAGATTATATCTTTCTATATTTACTATGTTTAAGGGGTTGGAACAGAATCTATGCTTTAGCTGATGGGGAAAAAGGCAAGAAGAGAAATCATGATCTCAGACAAAGCAAAAGTAAAAATAGACCTAATTAAGAGATAATCAGGGAAACTAGATTTTGCTAAAAGGTACTGAAGTAGTACAAAGAAAAATTTACCCTTTATCAGGGTCTCTGATAAATGCCTTTTTTCACAAATGTATAGGGAACTGAGTCAATTAAAAAAAAAAAAAGAAGAAGAGCCATTCCCCAACTGACAAATGGTCAAAGATATGAACAGTGAGTTTTCAGAAAAAGAAATCAAAGCTATCTATAGTCATATAAAAATGCTATAAATCACTATTTATTAGAGAAATGCAAGTTAAAACAACTCTAAATTTCCACTTCAAACTTATCAGATTGGCGAAGATGATAGAAAAGGAAAATGACAAATGCTGGAGTGGATGTGGGAAAATAGGGACACTAGCACACTCTTGGTAGAGTTGTGAACTGGTCCCACCATTCTGGAAAACACTTTGGGACTTTGTCCAAAGGGCATACCCTTTGACCCAGCAATACCACTAGTAGGTATGTACCTCAAAGAGATCAAATAAAAAGGAAAAGGATCCATACATGCAAAAAATATCTATAGTAGCTCTTTTTATATTGGCAAAGAACTGGAAATTGTGAGGATGCTATCAACTAGAGAATGCCTGAACAGGTTGTGGTGTATGATTGTGATGGGATAATATTATGCTATAAGACATGATGAAAGGGATAATTACAGAAAATCTGAGAAGACTTATGTGAACTGTTACAAAGTAAAGAGAACAGAATCAGGAAAACATTGTACATAGTAACAGCAATATTGTGATGATCAACTGTGAAAGACAGCTACTCTGAGTAATACAGTGATCCAGGACAATTCCAAAGGGCTCATGATGAAAAGTGCTATCCATCTCCAGAAAGAATGCAGATTGAAGCATAATTTTTTCACTTTATTTTTCTTGTCTTTTTCTTTTTTGCAGCACGGCTAAATATTGAAATATGTTTTCTTACAATTTCACTGGCATAAAAATTAGGGCAGCTAGATGGCGCAGTGGATAGAGTGCTGGACCTAGATTCAGGAAGATTCATCTTCATGAATTCAAATCCAACCCCAGACACTTACTAGCTGTGTGACCCTGAGCAAGTCACTTCACCCTGTTTGTCTCAGTTTCTTCATCCGTCAAATGAGCTGGAGAAGGAAATGACAAACCCCTGCAGTATCTTTGCCAAGAAAACCCCAAAAGAAGACACAAATAAAAACTATCGAACAAAACACATGTATAATTGATATCCTATCACATTGCTTCTCAATGGGTGGAGGATGGTGTGGGAGGGGAGGAATTTAAACTCAAAATTTCTAAAAATTTTAATAATAAATAATAAATTTGAAAAATAGGTATTGTATTAGAAATTAAAAGCCTCAGTATTATGATGAAAATTGATTTGATCTCATGGACCCTTTGGAAGGGTCTCAAATCTCCCCCCACCCCCAGCCCCGACACTCCACCCCCACAGGGGTATTGAACTGCTTCTTTAAGGCCCCTCCCCTCTGACACTGTATACTCTAATATCCTTACCAAGCCCAACATTCTACGTTCTAAGTTCCCTCCCAGTTCTAACACTCTTTATTCTTTGTCCTAAGGCCCCTCCCAGCTCTGACAGCCTAATTAGTGGGTAGCAAAGTCTGAGTTTGAATTCGGACTCTGTATTTCACACCCCTGGTAACACTCGTGCAACCTTGGTCAAGTCAGGTAACCCGCTTAAGCTTGGGTTTCTTCATCTGTTTGAACAATCTGAGGTGACCTCTGAGGTCCCACAGGCTCTAATTTAAACTTCTATTCGAGGTGTGAAAGGTAAATAACACCTTGGACCACAGGCACCTAGCAAACAAAAAGGGGGGAAGAGGGAGGGGGAAAAGAGGGGGAAGGCGGAGAGAGGAGGGAGGAAACAGACCCAGCTGGGTGGGGGTGGGGAAGGCCCTTTGAACCTTGTTTCTGAGGCCCAGTAACCAACCAAAGGCCATTTCCAGTCAACCCTCCCAGGCTCCTGCAAGGTTTTTCCTCCACCAGCTCAGAGGCAGAATCCCCAGGGAGCTGCAGGCCTCCAGAGGTGTTCCCCCAGACTCTTGGGATAGAGCTCTCAAAATCCGTTATGTGGCTGCTGCGAGCTGCCCAGCACGGATTTCCGTGGGCCCGCCCTCTCAAAATGAGCTGGCAACTCCTCTGATCCAGGCCCAGGGGAAGGGAGGGACACTGGGTGGGGCCCCGGGGTCTGTGGTTACCTGTACTTGGCTGCTGGCTCAGCCCAGCCTGAGGGCAAGGACACACTAGTCAAGGAGCAAAACACCCAGGTGGTGGGGGGAAATGAGCAGCTGTTTTCTGAGAACCTCGCTGCATACCTCCTTCTGTCCTCTCTTCCCACCCTGGGCAAGCTTACCAGGTTGAGTGGCCAAACCCCTGGATACGGCTCCTGGCTCTCTCACTAAGTAGCTGTGTCTCTTTGGACAAATGACCCCCTCTCTCTGGGCCTTAGGCTCCCAGTCTCTTAGCTGAGAATGGTAGACGACTCCATCGGGGATATTATCTTGGGGTCAGTGAACATTTTTCTTTTTTTTTTTAAATTTCAATAACAGTATTTAAATATGCTTGGCTTTCTTTGTAGTCCTATGTATTTTATTTTATGCATGTAAAATATAATTCTGGGAAAAGAGGTCCAGAGGCTTCATTGGACCAAGAAACAGGTACAACTGGCCTGGAAGGTGTCTAAGCTGAAACTGCAACCTGAGGGTATTAGGCTGGACACAGGACCCTGGCTCTAGATCTAGAAGAGGTCCCCATCAGGTCCAGCCCTCTTATTTTATAGATGGGCAAACTGAGGCTTAGGGAGGGGAAGTAACTCTAACCTCCTTGAGCTCAAAGACCGACCACTTTTTAATTCGTACCGCCACTGTCTAGTATATAATTGGGATAGAGATGAACAGGACTTGGGATTTTTTTTTTTTTGGAATAAGAAATAACCAAGTTTCACAGCAATGCAAGGACCTAAAACGTTCCCAGAGGACTCTTGAGTCAAAATGCCATCTACACCCAGGCAAAGAACTACGGAATCGGAACGCAGAATGAAGCAGAATATTTTCTCTTAAAAAAAAAAAAAAGAAAGAAAGAACTAAGTGAGGAAACTTTCTGCACCAAAGCAGGAGGTGGCTAACCAAAGAGAGCTGCCTAGGGTCACACAACTTAGTCAATTATAATACATAGTAGGACCTCATGAGGTCATAGATTTATAAATGGAGGGGAACTTTGCAATCATTGAGTACAATTTTTTTCATTTTAGAGTTTGTTGGTACTGCATTTGTTCAGTCATTTCTATCATGTATGACTTTTCATGACCCTCTTTGGGGTTTTCTCTGCATAGATACTGGAGTAGTTTGCCATTTCCTTCTCCAGTTCATTTGACAGATGAGGAAACTGAGGCAAGCAAGGTTATGTGACTTACCCAGGGTCACACAATCAGGAAGTATTTGAGGCTGGATTTGAACTCAGGAAGACAAGTCTTCCTGACTCTAGGCCAGGCACTCTACCCATTGTCCCTCATTTTATAGCAGAGAAGCTAAAAATGATTTGTCCAGGGTACCATAGCACTATGCATCACAAGCAGGATTTGAACCCAGGTCTTCTTGACTTCAAGGTAGGCTATCCACTAGGTAATATTGCCTCTCTTGGCATACAGTAGGTGTTGAGTAAATGCTTTTTGATTAATTGATTGCCCAAAGGCAATTGCATATAGGCAATAATCATCTGAGGTAAGATTTGAATTCAGGTCTTCTAATTACAAATTCAGGACGTTTTCGACTATACTGAACTGTGCCTTGGACTTCGTGAGCTGAGGTGTGGAAGACACAGGAATGAATGAGGAGGGAGACTACAATCCCAGACATTTTTAAGTCTCCCTGCCTATCTAGAGGATTTAGCAGGGAGGATCATTCTAAGGCAAGAGATTCCTCTGCTCACAGGGTCACCCTCATCTCTCTCTCCCCGAAGCTCCAGTAAATGCTTCAGATAGAAGTAGCCCCCTGAGCAGAGGAGGGTGAGGGGGTTCAAGCCCAGCCACACCCACTCATCAGTCTCCGTTCTTCTCTGCCTTCTCCCGTGCCTGGGCTGCTCTTAGACCACCAGTTAATTCCCAAGTCAAGGGTGGCCCAGATGTTAAAGATCAAATACAAGTCTTCCCCTTTCAACAAGCCATGGGCCTCACCCCTCTGAATCCCCAAACCTTTGGAGACCCTGAAGAATGACAGGTTGCTCTGATCTAACCTGTCAACCACGGGTACCACCTCCACCCCCATTACTGCCCCCAGCTCGGACACAGGGAGAAGCAGCTCCTAGGGAAATCAGGGGGTGGGGGCAGCACACGATGTTCTCCCAACAACCCCCTCCTCCCTCCGCCCCCTGGAGAGTTAGTTGGCAGGCGGGCACTGTGCCATAGCCACACTTTGGGGACGCAAATAGAAGCACACTCTCACCAGCCCTGTCCTACATATGGTCCCCCAGAGGAGAAGTAGGGGGTGGGAGAGAAAAAAACCAACAACCTCTTGAAGAACCCAGTGAAGTTTCAGAGATGCCAGGGATGAGAGAAGACACAAAGGGAGATCGGTGGTACTTCTGCATCCCACCACAGGGGCAGGAGAGCCAGGGGTCCCAAGACCCACTAAACACAGTGGGATGGAATGAAGCCATGAGTTACTCAAGCACTTTCCTTCTCCCTGAGGACTCCAGTGGAATGTGAAGTGGGTGGGTCAGGCCAGTTGGGGAGGTCCAATGGATTGGGGCAGGGGTGTGCAAGAAAGGAAGGACACATTAAACATCCATCCCAACATCCCCACTACGCCCAAACTTCATAGTAGGTCTCACTCCAAAGCAAACCAGGTCAGTTTGGTTAAATCCCAGACAACCTTATGAGACTGTTCCTAGAACATGCCCTCTATGTCCTAAGATGTCTGGGGGACTTCAAGAAGATAGTGAAAGTCTGGAACAATTGCCATGGGCCAGGTACTCTTGAGACAATGAAGCTTGATGAACATGGCAGCTGGTTGGGAGGGGTGGTGGCTAGAGGTGGGACCTGGGCTGCTGTTCTAATTCATGCCAAGGCCCTGTTGCTTAGTTCAGGGGCTTGCTCCAGCAGCAAAGCATAATGCAAATAGAAAGACAGGTTCCTGAACTTAGAACTGAAAGACTCAGAAGACTTGGATTCTTCTCCCATATGACCTGGAACAAGTCACTTTGACCCTCTGGGTTTCAATTTCCTACTATGTAGAATGAAAGGACTGAACCCAGATCTATATCTGTGACCTCACATCCTGTGATCCGATGGCCTTCCCCAGAGTCAAAGGACAGCCTTCCAACACTGACCAATATCCATCTTCTTCCCCCACTCAAGCCATGATGACCCATGGTCCATCTCACCCAAGGCTTAGCCACCAGACACAAGTGTACAAAGCTACCTAAATGTCAACACTCTGCTCCAGCAGATGACCTGGGCAGAAAGCAGGCAACAGGAAAGGTTAGACAGGTGGTAGAAAGGCATGTTCAAGGGCTGAGGTGACAAGGTCTGGGGGGAGGGGAGCAGCTGAAGAGATCATTGGATTTAAAGGCAGAAGAGACCTGAAGGGCCATCTAGTTATAGGATCAGAGAACTAGAGGGACCTCAGAGGCCATCTTGAGAGGTCATCAGGTACAGTGATAGGCAGTGCTGTGGAGGATAGCACACTGGATTCAGGAAGACCTGGATTTGAATTCTGCCTCCAACACTTAGTAACTGTGTGACCCTGGGCAAGTAATGTAGCCTCTCTGACCCTCAGTTTCTTCATCATCTCTTAAATGAAGAGACCTCACAGATGCCTTTTGCTCTAAATCTATGATCTTTCATTTTACAGAGGAAGAAACAGGCCCAAAAGAAAATGACCTGCCCAAGGTCACACTGATAGCTCAACAGCAAGCCAGGACATGAAATCTGACTCCAAATTCGGGTCTATTCCAGATGTTGGTCAGCACTGCCTGGGTACTGCTAGGCATACTGACCCATTTGATCAAAAACAATTCATCAAAAATGGGGAAGCTTCTATTTCCAAATCTCCACATTTGCCCCCTGACTGATGGAAATCCCTAGATCAGGGTTTAAAGTTAAAGGTCCCTTCCTCCCTCTCCCATCCCCCTCCCCATATGTATGTGGGGACCTCCCCTCCAGAGCAAAGAGATGGGATTAGCCTTCCCTTGGCTCAGGGGACCTGGCACAAGGACATCCTTCTAATCAGTCCTCAGAGCAAGGAAGGCAAGAAGCAAACAAGAATGGGAAAGAAAGAAAGGGGGAAGGAGGCAGAGGTCAGCTACCAGGGCCCATGGGGTTGTCTCTGTCTCACTCTGACCAGATCAGCAGAAAGCCCCTTCCAAATCTCTACCACAACCAAACTCGCCCCAACCCCTGGACCAATACCAAATAGCACCTCCTCAGCAACCCCTTGGTGGCAGTCCACCTGTAACCATCCATGCCATTGGAGGAAAGAGAAGTCAGAAAAGAGACAAGACTCTTCCCAGGGCTGGTTTCTCTATCAGGAAGGCGGAAGAAAAACTCACCAGAGCTTCCTTGGCATGGTGGAGACTGGAGAGAGAGCCGGGACCCAGAAGGACAGAGCTGATGGAGTTTGCTGTGGGAGAGCTCAGTGGGAGACCCCCCAGGTGTGTCTGTCGTCCCCAGCTCAGTTCAGCTCGGCTCGACTTGGTTCTGGCTAATGAAGTCAGCACACAGCCCAATCCCAGGCTTGAGCTGGGGCTGCCTCAGCAGCCTCTCCCTCCCAGGGACTACAAGTCTCTTAACAGACATATTCCTGGTTACCATAGGAACAAGTGAAAGCAGAATCCATCCCCACACACCCAGGAGTGTGTGCAAAACATGTGTGCACCTGAAGGAGGGATAAGCAGTTACACATGAGTCCTGCACACACATGTAGACATGTATGCACAGACATATAAATGTACACACATCCCTTTGCACACTTAGAGCCACCTAGGAAATACACCATCCAGAAAAAGGCCTGGTCAATTCCTACTCAGCCTCTGGTTCAGGCTTGGTCCTGTCTAAAAGCACCTCTTAGAAGCAGGGGTTCTTGGAGAATCTAATCAGTCCTGTAGCTACAGAACCAGGGGGGTCCAGGCCCCAGGCTGCCCCTGGGCCCCCAAGAGATGCCAAGAAGAAAGCCAGATTTCTGCTCCCATTGCTCCCTTTCTGCCCCTTGCGGTCATGTGAGGCTCAATGTTTTCTCAGGGCCTCCTTCCCAGACAGCCAAGGAGCTTAAATTCCCCATGAAACCTGCCACTCCCTTTCCATCTCCTTTCCTGTGGAAGGAAGGCTGGGAGAGATAGGAGACAGGGAAGAGGAGGGAGGAAGAAGAAGAAAGGAGAGAAAAGAGAAAAGGAAGGAGGGAGAGAGAAAGGAGAGAGAAGAGAAGAGAGGAGAAAAGGGAAAAGAGAGGAGAAAGGAGAAGGGAGGAAGGGAACAGATCCTATTCCCAATGAAACCACAGTAACAACATAAGTCCATAGGGATTCAGAGCTGGAAGGGACCTTAGAGAACATCCAGTCCATCCCTTCATTTTAGAGAGGATACTGAGGCCCAGAAAGGTTGAGTATAAAGTAGCAGACAGACTTTGAGCCCCCAGGTCCCTAGCCACTTCTACCACAGCTGCCATGTTTCTCAGCTCTCCCATTAACATGATCCCCAGCCTAGAGAATTCAAAGACTTGGAGGTTCATTCCAGAGAGAGGGGGTTTTATCATAGGGTGTGTTTCCATTCAGAGTTTAAGGATTGATTTGATCTTCTACCTTCAAACCACCAGCCCAGGTCCAGCATGGAGCCTCTGGCTTGGATGAGAAGAGATCACATAGGGGTGGAGGGAGAGAGAGAGAGAGAGAGAGAGAGAGAGAGAGAGAGAGAGAGAGAGAGAGAGACCGACAGGCAGGCCACATCTACTTCCTCTCCCATTGTTAAGGCTCAACAGAACAGATTCACTCCAGCTTCTAGGCCTCTGTCCAGTTACTCCCCTGTCCTAAGTCCTCTCTGTGCTCTCCCTAGAAAAAACAATCACTAGAAATCCAAGAATTCTCTTTTGTGGAAGATGGTACACCATGGACCAACCATCCTGATTAGAGTCAGAGCCCTCCACATCCTTGTGCCCAGGTTAGCAGTTCAATATCTCTGGGGAGAAAAGCAAAGCTACCCAGCCTAGTATGAAGAATCAAAGATTTCGAGCCAAAAGGGAACTTAGAGGTCACCGAGTCCAATCCTATCCCACCTCTCCATTTTGGACATGAGAAAACTGAACTTCAGAGAGGTCACAAGTGATTTACACAAAGGTCAACCAGCTACTAGCAGAAGATCTGTGTTTCAGACTAGATTTCCTGATTCTGAGACCTTCATCCACCACACATGAAGTGAACAGATGTGTCATCCCTTGGTAAAATGAAATAAGGAAAATGAGAGAGGGGGAGGGAAAGGGCAACAACCAAAGAGGAAGAGGCAAAGAGGGCACCTCACAGCCCTCCTCTCAAGTGGACTTCCAGAGAGGAAAGCTCTTGCTCCTGTTCCTAATCTGTCCCCCCTCCCTTGGCACACACCAAAGGCACGAGGCTCCCATGCCCACACCCTTCTTCCAAACCAGAACTGTCCTCTCCTCCCAGCTTCACGAAACTGATCTGGGCTTGACTTGGATATCTTCCAGTTAGATGTCTGACAATCCAGAGATTTCAGGGTTTGGGAGGGGGGCTGGGGAGACCACTAGATGGTACAGTAAATAGAGTTCTGGGCCTGGAGCCAGAAAAACCCAAATTCAAACCTAGTCTCAGATACCTACTACCTGTGTAATCCTGAAAAAGTCACTTAACCCCTGTTTGTCTCAGTTTCCTCAGTTGCAAAATGAGGATTATTACAGCACAAGAGTGTTGTGAGGATTAAATGAGACAATATTTGTAAATCACTCAGCACAGTACCTGGAACACAGTAGATGCTTAATAAATACTTAGTTAATTACTCAAATTCCCTCCCCCCACCTCAGGTTGACTAGTCACTTTCCCATAAGAGGATGATCATAGGAACCTCTGTTTAGACCTGAAAGGCACCACAGAGACCATCTAGTTCAACCCCCTCATTTTACAGAGGAGGAAACCGAGGCCCAGTGAGGGACAGGGGGCTTATCCCTGGTCACACAGGTAACATAACAGAACTGGGATTGTAGCCCAGATCCCATAACTTCAAATCCCATGCTTTACTTTATTACATAATCCCTCATATTACAAAAGAGGAAATCAAGTTTGGGAAGTCCCTGTCCAAGGTCAAACTAGCTAGAAAGTGGGGAGACTTGGATAAAGACTCTGGTTGCCTTGAAATTGTTTTCTTTCCTCATCCAAGTTCATAGATTTCCTGAAATCTGTCCATTGACCCTTTAGGGGTCCATGTACTCCAGAGTAAGAACCCTCATCCTAAGTGGTCTGACTAATGGGAAACCCCTTGGGCATCATAAACAGTTACTGGAATGCCGACCCTCTCTAAATTCCTTAAAAGTTTCTGAATTGCCCCTAAAAAAAGGTTTATGAGGGATCCCTGTCTTCAAGTATCTGAAAGACTTTCTGGTGGAAAAGGCATTGGACTTCCTCTTGGCCCTAAGGGCTGAACCAGGAACAGTGGAAATGGTAGGGGCAGATTTGGAGCTGTCCAACATTGAAGGGGCTGCCTGGGGAGGTAGAGAGTTTTCTCTCTCACCTGAGGTGGTCAGACAAAGACCAGATGCTCACTTGCTGGATATGATGTAGAAGGGATTCTGGTCCAGTTTTGGTGTTTCCTGAGGTTCCTCCCAATTGGGAAATTCTGTTACTCTATAATAAGGAGTTAGGGACCAAGGACTTGATGCTAGATGAAAGAGGTAACAAAAGTAGCAAGAAATGATTGTCTTATTAACACTAATGAAATAATTTGGTTGGTCTGGTAGTCCAAACATTTGTACCTCATGTGAGCTACCTGAGAAACTATTCCAAAGCCAGGTATAACCAGACTAGAAGGGTGTCCCTGGGATTCAGCCCATGATAGCCCAACTTCAGTGCCACACCCTCCAGCAAGTCCCAACCTCTGTCAAACTGTTGTCCTCTCAGTGACAGTCACTTGGAGGTGGCAGGGATGGGGAATCACAGACTTTGCTTACCATTTCAGCTGCTCACTGGAGTCAAGATAGTCTTGATCCCTTGACAACAAAAATGGAAAGGAGTCTGGTGGCCCTTTCTATCTTTGAAATAAGGTTCAAAGCTTCCACTACTGTACTCATGTTGACTGTTGCTTTTCTCATACCCAATTTATAGAATGTTGCCTTGTAACTGATGATACGTCTTTTCCTAAGTCATCCAAAGTCATTTATCACTTATGTGGTCCATTTTCCTAGTGATAGTGTGGTTCTAATCCCTTGCCTTCTCTACTTTATGTAGCATCTACCCCTCATACCCATATGGTCCCTTAGGAATCTCCCCCAGTATTTAGTGGATCCACATCCATTCAAATCCATAGTACATGAGCCCCCATCAGTGTGTTCACATTTATTAGGTCAAGTAGAAGACACATTTGGAGGTCTCTTCTTAGCAAACCTGAGGTAGGCAGACCTGAGATATCAGCAAAATGCCCCTGGTTGTCATGCAAATCATTTCAGGCTAAGACTATAAAGATGCAGCTGGAGGAAGTAGAGCTGGCACCCTCTGTCCTACTTCCCTTCAGCAACCAAAATCCCTGTACTCTTGACATTCATTCCCCAAGGTACCTAACTCAGGATTCAGAGTTTAGAGGCAGAATGATTAATCCCTGCAGAAGTCAATTTAGCCTAGAAAACCTTAGTTGGAGAGTTAAAATGAAAGGAACCAGTTTTAATAAAGGCTGATAATTGAGAAGATTTTCTCATATACATGAGATATTCAAAACTATCTAGTATTCTGCTGGTAAATGTTTAACAACTGGCTCTCCAGGAAAATAAATGTATACACAACAGGTTTTTTAATTTAATCTGCATTATTAACATTTTCTCCATCACTTAAGTCTAAACCAAGCAACAACATAACAATCAAGCCCTGATTTGTAACATTTGCCAATATCTGAGATATAAATGTATGCACTGAAAATTTAACAAAGGGCTCCTGAGAGCTGGTTCAAGTTGCCTCCAGCATAATTGTCCTTATAGCTCACTCTCCAGTCACTCCTTTCCCCAAGCAGGGAAATCCCAAGTAGGGAGACCCTAGGTCCAGTTTTCTCCAAGCCCAGAAGATTGGTAAAATCCATTCCTCAATTCCTTGTTTGTTTACTGAGGGGGGAGGTGACTGGAGAGGGGCCCATGATGGGACTCTCCAGGGAAGGAGCTTTAAATTTGTGACCTTTATCAGAGGGGAAGCAGCTACTTACTTGACCTTCAGGCTAGCCAGCATGTTCTTGTCGATCCTGCCAAAACAAAAACAGAATTATGAGTTAATTATCCTTATCTGGGTCTGTGGTCAGAAATGTAAGAATGTGGGGATACATTCCAAAGTTGAAGGCTGGAATGAGCTCTCAGGTTCATAGGCTCATAGGAGCCATCTGGTACCAGTCCCATAGATTTAGAGATGTCATCTAGTACATCACCTTCAATTTGCAGATGAGGAATCAGAGGTCCAGGGAATTGAAACAACTTGGCCAAAGACACATAGGTGGCAAAGCCAGGATTCAAACTCAGGTGTTCTGACTCCAGCACTTTCTACTGTGTAACATTATCTCCCAGATCACTCAGGGAAGGAAAGGAGGGGAAGGGGAAGAGGAAGAGGGAACATTCCTTGTAAGAAGTGACTTTTCCTCCTTAGGACTCACCAATCACAGTTTCTAAGAGCTGTTTTCAGGTATGTATCTCCTTCCCTCACCTTATTCACTCCCTGCTGCTCTACACAAACACACACCACCATCACCACCACCAACACAACAACAATGATGATTGGACCCTGAACCCAGTTCCACCTCCCATGGAGACATTGAAGCTGTCATCTCCATCAACAAATCATGTATTTATTGAACATCTCCCATGTAGGGGACAAAAAAAGCTATATCTCTGCCAAAAGATCACAATAGGATTAGGGAGGCAAGACACCTCCATAAAACAAAGGAAACTATTACAATAAGAGAGTATGTGTTAGTAAGCCAACAACTCACTTACGAGTCAAATCCCAGGTCTGTACATGAGCCCCCAACCATTTACTAGGCCAACCAGAGGACATATTAGGGGGTTTCCACTCATTAAAACCATAAAGAAACTGAAAAGAGCTTTTGGCCTTAGAAAAGTCATTCTCCACTCCACCCTCCCCTTCCCCCCCACCTGGGCCTGTTATCTTATGTTCAAAAATGAGGGAGCTGAACTAGGTTCAGCTCGAAATCTTGTGAGTTTTCAAGTATTCTGTGAAGTAGTGCAGACTCTCAAGTATTGGAGGAGCCCAGACAAGGAAGGGATCTTTGCGTATTTGGTTGGTAAGAAATGGTTTCCTGGAAGATGGGGGGTTTGGAGGTTGGACCCGAGAAACAGCTAAGATCAAGTCACATGTCTCTTGAATCCAATGGCCAGTTGGCCAGCCTTGAAGTGAATATACCCTTCCTGTTCCCCTTACCTGTCCTAAACCAGACTGACTGGCACAGATTGGCATGAAATCTATCTGTTATCCCCCTGCAACTTCTCTCCCACCCTGGCTGCCTCCCCACACCTCCTTAGAAGTACAGAATGGAGCCAGATGCCTCTATTTTTACCCTTAGCATATGTGAGTCCTTCACACTGCCGGCAAAAAGCCTCAATCTTCCTCCCAAAATGAAAAAGTGGGCAAGTTTCCCAAGCTTATTTGGTCTCCCCAACAAACTCCCCTTCTGCCTAATTTCCCTCCTAGACAAGCACACCACCACCACCCCCCACTCTCCCCTACCACCTTGACAGAGTCCCCATAAGGTCAGCCCCACTTAAATGAAAGACCCACTGAAAACCCCTGAGGAAATCCTTAATCATCAAGTATTTATTAAGCCCCTACTAAGTGCCAGGCACTCTGGAGTTCTAAATATCAGTAAATCCCTGTCTCCTCTTGGTTGTCCCTCATGCCTTCTGTTTGATCTCCACCTCTTAGAATTCCTTCATTCAAGACTCAGCTTGAGCACCACCCTCTGCAGGAAGCTTTCCCTAGTCCCCCTCACCCACTTTCTAGAATACTCCTCCTAAAGTTATTTTGCATGTGTTTTTGTATGTCCTCTTGCACAGAGCTGTATTTCTACATGTTATTTCTCATCATTGCCATGTAAGCTCCTTGAGGGCAAGGGTTGCTTCTACTTTCTCTTTGTATCCCCCAGCCCTCATTTAGCTCAATGTCTGGCGTATGGTAAGTGTTTATCTGATGCTTGTTGACTGATTGGTTGATGAATCTTAATTTGTAACAGCGTGGATGTTGTTAATGAGCATCATGATGGATATGCACGGTTGTCAGTCTTTGTCTAGGCTAGGGGGTGACTCTCACCAGCTGTGTGACCTTGGGCAAGAGGCTTAGCCCCAACTGCCTCATCCTGGGCCATCTCCAGTCATCCTGATGAATATCTGGTCACTGGGCTCGGATGGCTCTGGAGGAGAAGTGAGGCTGGTGACCTGCACAGCCCTCCCTCACTCAAAACAAAGTCAAGCGCAAGTCATGTCATCATGTCTCTGATGGCATGGTCTTCTTTGGTAACGAAGGATGAACACACACACACACACACACACACACACACACACATGCTAGGCACTTTCAGAGGAAGGGAGAGTTGTGCAGAGAGTGTAGGTGAGCTTTGCTGACACACCCTCAGGGAGCACCCCACCCATGTAAACCTAAGTTAGCAGAGGTACTGTAGGCATTCAACTGATGTGGAAATTGAGGCCAAGAGTGGGAGGTGTGACTAGCCTAAGGTCATATGGTGGTGATCCAGTGGGACTGGAGCTAAGTTCTTCTGTCTCTTATCCTGTTGTGCTCTTGGCCTAGGTGTGGGCCATTGTCTCCATCTAGTCACCCCCTCTTGTAAAGTAGAGAGAAAAACCCAAGTGCACTGTGCATCCTCAGTGCTGCTTGTCTGACTGCTTGTTTGACTTTCTAAGAACCTCATCACCGCTGGGTACCCAGGAATCAGACAGCAGACAGATCAGCCAAGGAAGACTCACTGAGCCCCCTCACTCAGCTGGCTCCAAGTCTCCTGCCCTCCCTGCTTCCCAGTCCCACCCAGATAAAGGCTGCTGCTCCAGGCATCCATCCGTCGGTCCTAGACAGCAAAGTTCCCACGAGGGTGTTAACCACCTGTGGAGGGTGGGGAGCCCTGTGGCTTCAACAGGGGAGAGATGCTGAGATAGGAGGGCAGGCCTTTTCCCTTTCAGGAAACAAACACTGAGTCAGCACTGTTTGTTTCTATTTCTCTCTCTCTCTCTCTCTCTCTCTCTCTCTCTCTCTCTCTCTCTCTCTCTCTCTCACACACACACACACACACACACTCTCTCACTCACACTCTCTCTCTCTCTCTGTCTCTCTCACTCTCTGCGTCTCTCTCTCTCTCTCTCTCTGCGTCTCTCTCTCTGTCTCTCTCACTCTCTCTCTCTGTCTCTCTGTCTCTCTCTCACTCTCTCTCTCTGTCTCTCTCTCTCCCCCTTTCTTTCTTTCTCTTCCCTCTCCTCTCTCTCTTCTCACTCTCTTTCTCTTCTCCCTCTTCCTTTCTTTCATTTGTTTTCTTTATGCTTTCCTCCTCTTGCTCATTCCGCTTTGCTTTCTTATTTTCTCCAAGTCTACTTCCCTTTCTTCTCATTCTTTTTCTAGTTCATTCTCTCTTGTTCTCTCTCTCATGCACTAGCTGATGCTTTCTCCCCTTTCTCTTTTTTGCTCTCACTTTCTCTATCATCCTATCATTCACTCTTATTTTTCTATCTTTTACTCTATTACTGTCATTCATTCTGCATTGCTTTCTATAAATCTTCTCTTCTTGTCATTCTCTCCACACCTCTCAGAGAATCACAGACTCTCAGAACTCAAAGGAACCTCACAGAGTATCTCATCTGACCCAGCATCCCCTCTACATCCATAACAAGTGGTCATCTGCAGCCACTGGGGGATCATCTGAAGAGAGTCAAACCCACTGCTTCTCATTTTACCTTGAGACAGTTTCACTTGTGAGCTTGAGTTGTTCTCCTGCCCTCTGTCTCCTTCATTGTCTCTATGTCTCTCATCCTTCATCTCATTTCCTATCTTTATCTCCTTTTGTTCCCTCTCCCTCCCATTTCCTCTCATTTCCCTACATCCTAAATCTGGGTTATACCTAGGCCCAATGATGTCACTCTGGTTCACTTTGTTGTACTGCACTTTCTACCTCAACTGCATTCACCAACATTCTTTCAACCCTCACCTCAACACAATTCAGTAAGTGTGTGCAGAGAGCTGGCCTAAGAGACCCAGGTTCAAGTCATGCCTATGTGAACCTTCACCTTCAGTTACTTCAGTGCCCCCAGCAAATGCTCTAAAACTATAATTTGCTGAGAAGGGGCTGACCTACATTGGTAGAGGGAATTCCCTCACTAGAAATTTCCCATACCTAAAAAATCACAGGTCCAGTTTTGGTGGAATATTCCCATACATCCAGCCCTGACCTCTCTCCTGAGCTCTAGCTACATCTCTAACTACCTGACAAATATCTCATCCTGAACAACCAGCAGCTGCTTCAAACACATCTCTAAGACTGAGCTTATCTCCCTCTCACACCCCGAACCATATTAACTTCCATTTTCATCAATGGTCCACCACTTTCCCATCCAGCAGGCATCTCATCCAACCCCTTCTTTTTATAGATGATAAAACTGAGGCCAAAGGAGGCCAAGAGACTTACTCAAGGCAAGTAAAAGCCAGAGGTAGGACTAACATGGGTCAGGCCCCATGTTAATGGTTGCTAACACAAAGACAAAAAAATGACCCAATCTCTGTCTTTAAAAGCTTACATTCTACTTGGTTTTGGGGCAGAGGAGAGTGACCCAGGATATACAACTGATAGAGTGCCACTGGGCAGAGAGAACCAGACAAAGTTTCCTGGGAAAAGGAGAAAATACTTTCAGCTGGGGAAATCTGGAGGGGCTTCCTGAGCTGGGCTGAGCCTTTAAAGAAACAGAAAAATTCCTGAAAGATGGAAGTGAGGGAGGAGAGTATTACAAGCATGGGGAGACAGCAATCTGTGTAAATGCAAAGAGGATGGAGATGGCATGCCAAGACCAGACAGCAGGGGTCCAATCTGGATGGCATCATGAAAAGAGATAGGGAGAGAGACTGGACCTCAGATGTCATTGGCATAGGGAACTCCCAGTGAAGACAGTCACTCTACAAAAGCAGGTCAGCACCTTCTAGACTTAGTTCCCTGGGGCACTAAGATGACTTGCTCAGGATTGCACAGCCAGAATGTGTTAAAAACCAGATGAGCTCTATTGTAGATGCCTTAACTGCCAGGGCTGCATTCTCTACTAGACACAGTAGAGAGTTACTGAAGGTCCGATAGATTATTTGGTAGCTCTGGGGAACATGGATTGGAGGCAGAGAGGGCAGTGAGAAGGTTAGTGTACTATTCCAAACAGGACCATAGGCATAGACAGCAAGGTACCATTGGTGGAGCTATGAATTAGTCTGACTGTTCTAGAAAGCTATTGAGAACTAGCCTGGAAAAATCATTAAATTCTTTGTGATCTTTGGCTAGGTTATACCAGTACTAGGGTTCCCAAGGAGGCCAATTCAGGGGAAAGTCCCACATAAACAAAAATATTTCCAGTAGTAGCAAAGAACTAGGAGGAAGGTGGATGCACATCAATTGAACAGTGGATGGACAAATTGTGGTGTGAATGGGACACCATATTATTGTGGCATATGAAATGCCAATTATCGAGAGTTCACAGAAACACAGGAAGAGTAATGTGAACTGATGCAAAGTGAAGGAAGCAGAACCAAGAGAACAATTTTCACAATGTCCAAAATGATACAAAGGAAAACAATGTTGAAAGAGTGCAGAACACAGCTCCATAAAATGACCAGGAACTGCCTTGCCCAGGGTCACACAGCTAGTAAGCTCTGTCCACTGTGTCAGGCAGCCTCCCTGCAGTTGTAGCTAAGGTGGGATTTGAACCCAGTTCCTCTGACCAGTTGAGCGAGACCCAAGGAACTTGAATGGGTGAAAAGCTTAACAAGTTTGGGTACCAGTCAATCTGTCCAAAGTTTTCTTTTATACATACTTTGGATTACCTTATCTTTGTATGTTCTTCCTGAATTTATATCAATGTATATTAAATATTAAAATCTTTAGATGATGGTTTGTAAGCTGGAAGGGACCTTAGAGGTCACTTAGTCTAATCCCCTAATTTTAGAGAAGAATCTGAGGTCACATGGCTACTTAGTGGCAGAAGTAGGGATTAAACCCAGGTCTTTTGACTCCCAACTTAGTTTTTACTGAGCTAGGTGATTCAGTGGTTATCGTGATGGGCTGGGAACCAGGAAGACTTGAGTTCAAATCTGGACTCAGGTACTTACTAGCTGTGTGACTCTGGGCAAATCACTTAACCTCTGTTTGCCTTAATTCACTGGAGAAGGAAATGTCAAACTGTTCCAGTATCTTTACCAAGAAGACTCCATGGATAATATGGTCCATGGAGTCATGAAGGGCTGGACATGACTCAACAATATGTCCATTTACATAACTTTTGTAAATAACCTCTTCTCTTGCCTCTTCCCCACCCCATCTCTTGTAGGGTGCAGATCATTCTTGTGGGTACAGATTGTAGGACAGAAAGGGAAGAACAGGGAAAGAGGGAGTGGGTGCTGGGCCCAGGGCACCCAGGGTAGAAGGTGCAGGAAGGGAGGTTAGAGAGTCCTCAGTGATCATAGAGGGGAAACCCTCAGAAGCTAGGGAGCTAGACAGGATCAGGAATCCAGATCAGGCAGCCCAGGGCCTCAAATTGGGGTGAGGAGAACATCAGATCATAATAAAAGCCAAGGCCAAGGGCCCCTTAGACTCGGCCAAGACAAAGTTAAGCTTCCCAGGAAACAGCAAGAGGCAGCAAGGCCCCCAGGGTAAAGAGCTAGCCTTCCCAGCTACTAGGATGTCGCTAGTTCTTTCTCCCTGCTTTTCTCCCTCCCCTTTTGTCATAGAAGCATAGACTGTGACAGCTGCAAGGGAATATAAAGATCCTCTACTCCAACTCTCCCATTTTACAGATAAACAAAGGCCCAGAGAAGAAAAGGGGTTTGCTTAAGACCAGCCAGGTAGTGAGAGGCAGAGCTGGGGTTTTGAACCCAAGTTATCTCTTCTTTCCCCTATCCCTGATGCCTGTCAGCAGAACTACTTTTTGACTCTCCTCCCTCCCTCCTTTCCCCCCACTACCATTTCCCTGCCTCTCTCTCCCAATCTCTCCCTCCATCTCCTCCCCTCTGCCTCCTATCACCATCTCCCCCACCCTGAGGCTCTCTCCCAGTTATCTCTCAAACTGGTCCTGTTGTCATCTGGCCCTCCCTCCACTCTCCTACCCTTTTCTATGAAGTCCCTGCCACAGGAACTGAAAGGAAACTGATAACAGGGACCTAGAGGTTTCTTCTCCCCAGCTGGAAGACCCAAGCCTAGGGTCTATGAAGGCCTCAATTTCCTCATCTGGAAACTGGGTGTCCACTAGAATCAGGAATTCCTGTAAGTAGAAGCTCTCTCTCTCTCTCTCTCTCTCTTGCTCTCGCTCTCTCTCTTTTTCTCTCTGTCTCTGTCTCTCTGTCTCTCTGTCTCTCTCTCTCTCTCTCTCACACACACACACACACACACACACACACACACACACACACACACACACACATACACATAATGTGCGCACAGGGTCACAGGGTGTCTGACCTCCCAGATATCAGAGACAGAAGGAGAGCCACCTGGTCCTCCGGCCCATGCCCCAGCCCCCTGCTCTGCTCCCATGCCTGGAGAGAGGCAACCCTGTGTGTGAGCAGCCAGATGTCTCCAGAACTCCATGGGTCAGGGATGCCTCCTGCTGACCTCAGAAGGGACTATGCACAAAGGGTGATGAGGGGGCACATGAGGTCTCTCTGAGGGTTCCCCTGAATTACCACCCCCAAGAATAGGCAGTGAAGTGCAGTGGAAAGAGGATTAGCTCCAGAGCCAGAGGAGCTGGATCCAGATGTTGCCACTGACACTGTGACCTTGGTCAGTCTCTTCGAGTAACAGTGATCTCATCTATGAAATGGACTGACTGGTCTTGGAAGTTCCTTCCATCTCCTATGATCCAATTCTCAGACTCGCCCATTTCCATTCAAAAAACTTCCGAGATACCCCCACTCCTTGTCCTCTCATAAAATATCTCAGATATTTCTGGTCTGCTGGGAGAAATAAGACTTCCCCAACAGGTCATCTTGTCCCTCTCCTTGGCCCAAGACATGCGCAGCCTGTGTCTCCCCCCATCCCCTTTGCCTGGCCCCAAGGGAGGCACCCACCATCCAAAGCCCCCGAAGGAGACGCTACGCTTCCTCCCAAACATGGTGGCAGGCCTGCCGGGCATCAGGGTAACAGCAGAGCAGAGCAGCGGCAGCGGCAGCAGGTTCTGGGGGTGCCCAGAGTAAGGCACTCAGACTTGGGGGTGGTGCACAGAAGGCTGAGCTCCGGGGTCTGCCCGCCCCCACGCTTCCTGTGGGAGGGCTGAGTCAAGCCCAGTGGCAGCAGATTAGGGCACTGGAAAATGTCTTCGAGAGCAGCCAGGCTCCTCCAGGAGAGACCAGTGCTATGCTCCTGACCTTGGGGCCAAGCTCCCCAGCGGTGGGTTTGCCCCAGGCAGTAGATGAGGCAGGGAGGAAAGAGGGAGGAGAAGGAAAGCAGAAGGTCAGTGGGGGCAGGTTCCCCTCACCCCCACCCTGTGCTGCTGCACACCCAGGGGAACTGGCAGCAGCGGAACCACTCAGCTGCCAGATTACGCCACCCACTGCCGAGGGTACCCACCTCTGCCCTACAGCTACCCTTGCTGGTTTCTAACCCAGGCTTCTGAGAATTCCCACGGGGCCCCTTGCCATAGAAAAGAATCTTCTTCAGGCATAATAGCTGCTGGAGAGTGTCACAAGCTTAACTGAGAAGAAGAGTCCCCAGATGGTGGCAAAAAATGGCCCCAGGCCTGGCAAAAGATCCAGGCTCTGTCCCTGTGCCCTCATCTCCCAGTTCCCAGGGGGCTCTAATGGTGTCCATCACCACCCCTGGGGGGTGGGTCAAACAAGACAATATTTGCAGAGCATTTAGCACAGTGCCTGGCACAAGGTAGGAAGGTGCTTAAGAAGTGCCTGTGCCCTTTCCCTCCTGTGAATGAGGACATAGTGGGGCACAGTGGAGAGAGTCCAAGGACCTCAATTGAAATCTTGACTCTTACTTATTTCCTGTGAAACCTTAGGCAAGTAACTTCCCCCATTTAAGCTCCAGCTTCCTCATTGGTACAGGGGGTTGGAGGGGAAGAGGCTTGGGCTAGATTAGCTTTAATATCTCCTCCAGCCCAGAGTCCTCTGATCCTGCAAGTTCTGTTCCTCCCCACCTCCGGGGAGATCCAAAGTCCTGGGTAGGAAACTGCTTCCTCTTCCCATAACATGTGCATACATACATATACATATATTCATGTGTACACTCACATATGTGTGCCTAGAGTCAAACACACACGATCATTATTGAGGAAGGGGTGGGGTGCTACACATTGCTAGGAACTGATTTCCTAGCCATCCCTAGTCACGATCATCCCCTGCGCCTCTGGAGGACCAGGGGGCCTAGAAGGGGGCCACCTATCTACAGAAAATGCTGATGCACCAAATGTGACTTCTCTAGGGAGAAACGTAGAGGGGTGGGGGCAATAGAGGAGTACTGGATTTGGGAGTCAGAAGACCTGCATCCAATTCCTCACAGTTACGACCTTTGTGACCTTGAGCATTTAACTCTCTGGGCCTCAGTTTCTTCATCCGTAAAATGAAGGCATTGGACTCCGAGGTCCCTTCCAGCACTAAATCTAGGATTTAGTGATCTCTGGGATCTTAAGTTCTCTCATCTCTAAATCCCATTAAAATCCTTCTGATTAAAAACAGCTTTGCATGGCTAGACTTTCCTCTTGGAAAATTCCCTATGTTAGTGAGATCAAAGGTCTTTAAAAAAATAAAACAAAACCAACAACCCTGATGAGAGATATCTTTCTGCTTTATCTGGTTCATTTATTCAACATGCATTTACTTTGCCTGCTGCAAATTCAAAGACAAAAAGGAAACAGACCCTACCTTCCAAGCTTACAGTTTATAGGGAGAAACAACATAGAAGCAAAGAAGAAAACATAGACTATAAACAAAGTAAATACAAAGTCATTTCAGAGAGGGGAGAGCAGGAAGGGTCTTGCGGAGGGGGCACCCAAACTGAGCCTGGAAGGAGGGAGGGATGCTGAGAAATGGTGGTCAGAGGGCAGACATTTCAAGCATGAAACGTGTCTCGGTATCTAGTCAGGAGGTGAAGTCACATGCAGGATCCTAGCAGCTAGCCTAGTTTGGGCTAGCACACAAAGTGGATGAAGGGGAGTAATAAGTCCAGAGGGTGAGAGATTTTAAGTGTCCTACAAAGGAATTATAGTAATAGAGAGTCATAGGGAATGCTTGAGCAACGGTGTGACATAGTCAAAGGGTTAGAGATTTAGAGCTATAAGGGATCTTGGACGTCATCTGGTCCAACTCCCTCATTTTGCAGATGAGGAAACAGAGGCCTGGCTAAGCAACAGACCCAAGGGAAAATTATTTCACTTGCTATGTGGCTCCTCCAAGAAACAGATCTTATCTCCTCAACTAGATAGTAATTCTCTGGAAGTCAAATAATGTGATGTGTTGGCCTAGCTTGGATTGAATGCATGGTAGGTATTCAGTAAAGATTTGATGGATGAATGTGGACCTGAGGGTAGTCCCCAATTCTGAAACCATGGACCTCGTGCTTCAAGTCATTACTGGCTGTCTAGTGAGGGGATGAAACACACATGTCAATAATTGTGAGGGAGATGGAGTGTGGGGTACAGAATTTAATTACCCCCTCAACCAATGGATACTAGAGGATGGAGGTATCAAAGACACTGTAAGGATCATGGGAGCATAGATGTAGATCTAGAAGATTCCAACACCTTTCATTTTACAAATGAGGAAACTGAGACTCAAAGGGGTACAGGAAATGGGCTCCCTGCTCCTAAACACAAGTCATCCATAACTCTCCCCACTTCCACCTCCAAGAAGGAGAAATAAAGGGGCCCCTGCTGTAGCTGCCCTGGTCCTTCCAGGGCCCCTGGTTCCACCACACACACCCCTTTCCCCAAGGCTTCCTGTTTGTGGCTGTTCTGGGTGCAGCCCTCACGGGAAAGCAGGGCTGCAAGAAAGAACCAACATGGGGGGTGTGGGAGGAGACAAACGGCAAGGCTATTTTTGCCCCTAGGCGATATATTTTCCCTTCCTCCCCCACTCCCTCAGCGGGCAGACCTGAGGTAGGGATAGATGTGTTGACCTCGGTTCCCATAGCCAAGACTCAATATTGAGTGTTCTGGAGTGTGGAAGGAAGAGTGGGTTGTACCCTGGCATTCAGCTTAAGTCTGTGGTTCTGATAGGACAGGATCCTGGCTTTCCCCCTCAAGACCCATGGTTTTTTTGGGACAAGCATGATTGTCAGCTTTCTCCTAAGACCCAGAGGTGATAGCAGCCGAGCAGAGATACTGGAGGTTCCAGGTCCTTTCCCTCTGTCCATAAGAAACATCTCCCTGGTGTGCTGGGCACCTCAGGTCCCTGAAATGCCTTCTACAATTACTTTACAACCCGCTTCCCTCCAAAAAAAGTCTACCTTGAAGCAACAGGAAGAGGAGTGGAAGCCAGCCAGCCCCAGTTATCATTGACTGCTACAGAGCTCCTCATCCAAGAGGATCATTGGAAAAACACGAAAGCAAAGGCTTGGTCAGTCAGAGGAAGGACGGGGACAACCCAGTGTGGGACAGTGTGACCAAGATGATTTGGACTCAAAGGGCTTTGGGTTCAAATCCCATGTCTAGTGTTTACTGTCACCTTGGATAAGTAATATCCTGAACCTCTGTGAAACGAGTGCCCTGGACTTGGTGGGCTCTTGAAGTCCCTTCCATTTCTATGAACTATGGCTATATAAAGCTGAAAAAACAGTGTGATACATGAGAGGGTATTTGGAGTCAGAGAACCTGGGTTTAGGGCTCAGCTCTGATACTTAGAATCTTTATGATTTTGGAAAACCACTTAACTCTCTTAGCTCTCAGTTTTCTCACTGCAAAATGGAGAGGAGGGGGTGCCTAACTGGTTTCTATGGTCTCATCCAGCTTTAAACCAATGATTCTAAGCTCTGACCCCAGGATCGGGTCATGTTGGAGACTAGAGCAGGGGATTCATACCTATGCCTAGCTACTCCCTTCCCCACCAGCCTCTTTCCTTGTGCCCAGAAGAAGCTGGCACCTCCTCCTGCCAGTCAAGGGATATTCTATATTTATATTCCAAGTCATTCAACTGGCAATAAGGCTGGAGAGAGGGTCTGGAGTGTGTGTGAGCATGCATACATGTATATATATACACATATATGTGAGAATTAGCATGGGTGAAGAAGGATTCAGAGTAGCATGAATACAAATGATCTTGTCACTAAATCACTATGCATATGATTCTGAGTATGTTAGCTTAGGTAAGTCATGGGAATCCCTCCCTGTGTGTAGACATATCTGGGGGGAGGGGGCAGGGGAGGAGAGAGGAAAAAGAGAGAAGAAGGAGGAAGAAAGCCAGTTCAAGTTAGTGTGTGATTTGGTAAGTATGAAACATGGCGCAGCCTAGGAACATTCCAGGAGCCAATGATATCAGAGTGCCTCCCCAGGATAGATCCTACTAGACCCGCCATCCCCTCACCCCCAACCCCCCTACC
Organism: Notamacropus eugenii; assembly: GCF_028372415.1. Classification (NCBI taxonomy): domain Eukaryota; kingdom Metazoa; phylum Chordata; class Mammalia; order Diprotodontia; family Macropodidae; genus Notamacropus; species Notamacropus eugenii. The sequence goes on along the minus strand of NC_092873.1, from coordinate 40,852,648 downwards.
CCTGTGCGGCTGGTGCTGAATTTCTGCTTGACCACTTAGAGGCTGGGCCTTGAAGAGGAATGGGCTGAAGTTTCAGGAAGTGAGTTATGAGCCTCAGGTCCCTGGAGGCTACATCGTGAGCCAAGGAGTCCCAGGGGCCCTACTTTGATTGGGCCCGTGGGTAATACAACATTCTGCCATCCCCACTTGGCTGAGGGACAGCCTCCCATCTCCTTCCCTCACACCAGATGAGGTGTTATCATTGACAATAGATTCAGAGCTAGGAAGGACCTCCAACTTAAATCAATCCAACCCACTTCACAATTGAGGAAACAGAGGTGGGAAAGTACAGTCAAGTGGCCCAAGGTCACCCAAATAACAAGTGTCAGGGGCAGGATTTGAACTCCAGTCCTCTGTCTCCAAATTCAATAGGTTTTCCACTTCCACCAACAGGTCACCTCCACCTCCACCACTCTGGCCTCTGAGTATAACAACCCATACTTATATTGTGCCTGACAGTTTCAAGTGATCCTACTGATTCAAAGCTCAAAAGGTACACAACGTGAGTTGCATTAGCCCTGATGAACATAGGACTTGGGAAAATCCAGTGTCCAGGGTACCCCGTTGGTTAAAGGTTGGGAATGGGAGAAGGGAAGAATTTAAACCTAGGCCCCCCAAGCCCATAACTCTACAGTGAGAAAGGATCCCACAGGTTTCCTGGTCCAAATCCCTCATTTCACAGATGAGGAAACTGACGCCCAGGGAGAAGAAGGAATTTGCCTAAGGTCACACAAGTAGCAAGTGTCAGACAAGGAATCTGAATGCAGGTCTGCTGCCTTCAGGCAACGTACTTTCTATTTGACTACATTCCTCTCTGTGGAGGCCTGAAAGAAGAATTGGAAGAGAAAGCTGTCAGAGAATGAGTCTGGGAAAGGTGGTGGATGTGGAGACAGAGGGAGAGGAGGGGACTCTTACCCTAGGGACCCTCAAGCTCCCTCTCTAGACTTACCCTGCTTACCATGACCACAGGGGGCACACAACTCCAAACTTTAAATTTCCATATTAACTTTTGTGTGCTTAGAAATTGTTTTTATTCAGTTTCCTGATGACAAAACTCTTACTACCACAAATCAGTCATGAGGCACCAAATGAGGGTCTTAGAGAGGTGCCTAGAGCCCAGAGAAGGGAATGACTTCCTTAGAATCACACAGCCAGGATAAGTCAGAGGCTGCACTTGACTTCCCTGTCATCTTCACCCCAAGGTCAGCTCTCCCTCTCTCTATCTCTTCCTTGTAAACAAATCCTACAAACCCACTCATGTGACCTGGAGGGTGAGGGAGAGGACAAAAAAAAGAGAGAAGAGATGTTAAAAATCAGTTATCCAGCTACCTGGATGGCAGTAGTGGAAGAAAAAGGAATTGAGTGAAGCTTTAGGCCTCATCATAGGTGGCTCAGTGGATAGAGTGCCCAGCTTGTGGTCAGGAAGTTGTTGTTCAGTAGTTTCAGTCCTGTCCAACTCTTCGTGTCCATTTATTTGCAGAGATACTGGAGTGGTTTGCCATTTCTTTCTCAGCTCATTTTTACAGATGAGGAAACTGAGGCAAACAGTGTTAAGGGACTTGCCCAGGTTCACATAGCTAGTAAATAAATGTCTGAGGTTAGATTTGAACTCACAGAGATGAGCCTTCCTGAATCCAGGCCTGGCACTCTACCCACTATGGCGCCACCTAGCTGCCCCACTTTACTCTCCATAATACTCTCCAAACAGTGACACTGACCTCTTTGCTGTTTCTCACACAAGATTCGCAATCTCCTGACTCAGGGCATTTTCTCTGGCTATCCCCCTACATTTTCTTTTTTTTTTTAAATTAATTTGTTTGTTTTCAGTTTTCAACAATCACTTCCATAAGTTTTTAATTTCCCCCCACATTTTCTCTGGAGATCATGCTTTCCTTTCTCATCTCACTTCCAGGCTTCCTTCAAATCTGCACAAGTCCTCCTTAATCTTAGCATTTTCCCTCTGAAATTAACCCCAATTTACTCTGCAAATTTTGTTTGTATGTAGTTATTTGCATGCTATCTCCCCCATTATGTGAGGACCTTGAAAGCAGGAGACTGTGATTTTGCTGTGTGCCCCACAGCTTAGCACTGGTCCTGGTACATGGTGGGCCCTTAATAAATCCTAATAGATTAAGTGACTGATTGACCCAACACCAGTAGCTGTAACGAGTTACCACTAAAATAACTCCAACCTGACCTATTTTAACAAGCTGTTAATGCTGGAAAAAAGTGGAAAATAGATAAATGAACAGACATCAAAGCAGGCTATCACCATTTCCTAAAGGAGTTTTAACAAGTTAAATCAATCACCACAACCAGAAGACTTTCAAAAAACTATTTCAGCCAGAAAATGCTTGATCTTCTTGCCTAGCAGAGCAAGACATCCAAGGACAATGCCAGTTTCAAATAAAAACTCATTTGTAAAATCTTACAGAGGATGATAGTGGAAAATCATGAACAATATTGCTCATGGGGAAAATAAAAGGATAGAAACAAAGTAGGGAGAGAGAAGAGAATATCCAAATAAGCAAAACCATCCTGAAAGCATTTAAAAATAAACTTAATGGTAGATCATAGATTTAGAACTGAAAGCATGTTTTTATGGTATACTTACTAGGCCAGAAGAAAAATAAGAAATTATGAAATTTTTTCTGTAATAATCTCTTCTCCATCAATGATAGTGAAATTTTCACATTGGGATTCAACATCACAATCCCTAAGATATTTTATGAGGAAGTAGAAATGACAATAAAGAAAACAGAAATAAAGAGAACCACTGGATTAGGTTGAATATACTCAGAATCTACTTACATGCACATAGGTGGCACAGTGGATAGAGTGCTGGAACTGGAATCAGGGAGACCTGAGTTCAAATTTGTCCTCAGACACTTACTAGCAGTATTACCCTGGACAAGTCACTTATCTTCTCTGTGCCTCAATTTCCTGAACTGCAAAATGGAGGTAATAATAGCACTATGTTTCAGAGTTGTTGTGAGGATCAAATGAAATAATATTGATAAAGCACTTAGAACAGAGTCTGACATATAATAGGTGTTTAATCAATGTTTATTTCCATCCTTCCAGATGAGATTAGTCTACAGAACATGACAACATTGTAATCATGATGAGGCACTGATTTTCAGCTTACCTAAAAGAGGAGAGAAACTTTGAAAAAATCTATCCTTTAATATTTAGTATCAGTATTATCTAAAAAGAAGGCTATTATTATTTTTAATACATTCCAAAAAAGGAGACGAGGGGATATTAATAACTACCAGCTCATCTGCTTACTTCCTCATCTTTATAAAATTATCATGAGAATAATTTCATATGCTCTAAGGACATCTTTAGTGAAGGTTTGAGAAGGAAATAGGAAGGTTTTTACAAACAGTATTTCAGAACATACTTCATCTTCACAGTATCACAGTTGACTGAAAAGATATAGAAAAGACAAAATTCTACTGGGTTTATTCTTTGTTGACTATGAAAAAATATTTGATTTGGCACAAAAGAATGCCAGGGTCTACTTAAAAGAAGTCGTTCTCAGAGAGTCTCCTTCCAAATCAAGGTTTATCCTGGGCATGTGTCAAAATCAGATAAAGAGCCTTGAAGAACATGAGGTCTTCTAGGTATTCCTACTTGTGGCCAACATTGGATGTTACATCTAGTCCCATAACATTGTAGAACCACATATATGAGTTCCATTAATAATCAATACTTTGACCTAACTCTCCGCACATTAAAAACTAAAGTAGGAGGGAGGGAGGGAAGGAAACCGAAGCAGGTAAAAAATTGTCTTTTCATCCAAACTATGATATGACTTGGGATGGGCATTCCCTAGAGCTGGTCCAACAATCTATGTATCTTGGTCAGACACATCAGATAGATAATGATAGAGATACAGAATCAGAGGAAAATAGAGTGCCTTTGGGAAATTGTATCCTGTTTTTAATGACCCCTAGGTTCCTCTTTAAAACAAAGTCTTGCCTTAAAAAACAAACAAACCCAAAGACTATATGAACATAATTACAAAACACTTTTCTCACAAATAAAGTCAGATCTAAATAATTGGAAAAAACATCAACTGCTCATGGGTAGGGTGAGTAAATATAATATTCTACCTAAATTAATTTACTTATTGAGTGCCATACCAATTAAACTACCAAATAATTGGTTCATAGAGCTGGAAAAAATAATATCAAAATTCATCTGGAAGAACAAAAGGTCCAGAACATCAAGGGAAATGATGAAAAGAAATGCTAGGAAAGGTGGCCTAGCCATACCAGATCTCAAATTGTATTATAAAGCAGCAATCATCAAAACCACTTGGTATGGGAGGGAAGGACTGAGCCAAGATAGCAGAGTAGAAGGACAAAACTGTAGCTCTCCATCCACAGCCCATAAAATACCTGTAAAAATGACTCTAAACAAATTCTAGAGCAGTAGAAGCCACAAAACGACAGATTTTTAGCCCAAGACAGCCTAGAAGGCTGACGGGAAAGGTCTATCATACCGGGCTCGGGGCTGAGCACAGCCCATGGGGCATAGTCCAGCCTTGGCCACATGGAGTGGGTAGGACAGGACTGGAACATATTTCAGGGCACAGAATCCCAGGTAGCAGCTTCAGTTCCCAGATTACTCAAACCACAAATGCCAAAGACAGCTTCAAAGGTCAGTGAGCTCTTTCACCTGGGTGAGAAGGGAGTAGGGTCCTGCCTTACCCTCAGCCCCAGGCAGCCCCAGGTGGCCAGCAGCATGCATATTTTGAGCCCTCCACCTAAAGACCCTGGGGGAATTGAGCCAATGATCTGTATCTCAGTCCTTACTGGCAGTCCTAGGATGAGGAGGAGCACTGACTGGTGGAGCTGGTGGAGGCCCTGGAGAGGGAATTCTACTCACAGATCCTGGGCAGAAAAGCTTGTGGCTGCTCCCAGACAAGAGCACAGATGAGGAGAGAAGTAAACTCCTCTCCCTTAATTGTGCCACCTTGGAAGAACTGAGAACTTACAGGTCCCTAGAATATACCCTTCTCTTGACAAAGGATTCAAAAGTCAAGTAACTGGCTGAGAAAATGTCCCAAAAAAGGAAAAAAATAAGACTATAGAAGGTTACCTTCTTGGTGAACAGATATTTTCTTCCATCCTTTCAAATGAAGAACAATGCATACCATCAGAGGAAGACACCAAAGTCAAGGCTTCTGCATCCAAAACCTCCAAAATAAATATGTAATGGTCTCAGGCCACTGAAGAGCTCAAAAAGAATTTTGAAAATCAAGTAAGAGAGGTGGAGGAAAAAGTGGGAAGAGAAATGAGAGTGACGCAAGAAAATCATGAAAAGTGAGTCAACAGCTTGCTAAAGGAGACCCCAAAAAATGCTGAAGAAAATAACACTTTTAAAAATAGACTAACTCAACTGGAAAAAGAGGTCCAAAAAGCCAATGAGGAGAAGAAGGCTTTAAAAAGCAGAATTAGCGGAATGGAACAGGAGGTTCAAAAGCTCACTGAAGAAAATAGTTCTTTAAAAATTAGAATGGAACAGATGGAGGCTAATGACTTTATGAGAAGCCAAGAAATTACAAAACAAAACCAAAAGAATGAAAAAATAAAAAACAATGTGAAATATCTCATTGGAAAAACAACTGACCTGGAAAACAGATCCAGGAGAAACAATTTAAAAATTAAGGGACTACCATGATCCAAAAAAGAGCCTACACATCATCTTTCATGAAATTATCAAGGAAAATTGCCCTGATATTCTAGAACCAGAGGGTAAAATCAATATTGAAAGAATCTATTGATAACTTCCTGAAAGAGATATGAAAAGAAAAACTCCTAGGAATATTGTAGTCAAATTCCAGAGTTCCCAGGTCAAGGAGAAAATATTGCAAGGAGCCAGAAAGAAACAATTTGAGTATTATGGAAACATAATCAGAATAACACAAGATCTAGCAGCTTCTACATTAAGGGATCAAAGGATTTGGAATACAACATTCCAGAAGTCAAAGGAATTAGGATTAAAACCAAGAATCGCCTACCCAGAAAAACTAAGTACAATGCTTCAGGAGGGGAAATGGTCATTCAATGAAATAGAGGACTTTCAAGCATTCTTGATGAAAAGACCAGAGCTGAATAGAAAATTTGACTTCCAAACACAAGAATTAAGAGCAGCATGAAAAGGTAAACAGGAAAGAGAAATCATAAGGGACTTACTAAAGTTGAACTGTTTACATTCCTACATGCAAAGATCATATTTGTAACTCTTGAAACTTTTCTCAGTATTTGGGTAGTTGGAGGGATTATACACACACACACACACACACACACACACACACACATATAGACAGAGGGCACAGGGTGAGTTGAATAGAAAGGGATGATATCTAAAAAATAAAATTAAGGAGTAAGAAAGGAATATATTGGGAGGAGAAAGGGAGAAATGGAATGGGGCAAATTATCTCTTATAAAAGAGACAAGAAAAAGCTTTTTCAATGGAGGGGAAAAGGGGGGAGATGAGAGGGAAAAAGTGAAACTTACTCTCATCACATTTGGCTTACAAAGGGAACAACATGCACACTCAATTTGGTATGAAAATGTATCTTATACTACAGGAAAGTAGGGGAGAAGGGAATAAGTGGGGTGGGAGGATGATAGAAGGAAGAGCAAATGGGAGGAGAGAGTAATTAGAAGCAAACACTTTAGGGAAGGGACAAGGTCAAAAGAGAGAATAGAATAAATGGAGGGCAGGAAAGGATGGAGGGAAATATAGTTAGTCTTTCACAACATGACTGTTATGGAAGTCTTTTGCAAAACTACACATATATAGCCTATATTGAATTGCTTGCCTTATCAGCAGGGATAGGTGGGGGAGGGAGGAAGGGAGAGAAGTTGGAACTCAAAGTTTTAGGAACAAGTGTTGAGAATTATTTTTACAAGCAACTGGGAAATAAGAAATGCAGGTAATGGGGTATAGAAATCTATCTTGCCCTACAAGAAAAGAGAGAAGATGGGGATAAGGGAAGGGGAGGGTATGATAGAAGGGAGGGCAGATTGGGGGAAGGGGTAATCAGAAAGCATGGTGTTTTGGGGTGGGGGAGGGGAGAGATGGGGAGAAAATTTGGAACTCAAAATCTTGTGGAAATAAATGTTGAAAACTATAAATAAATTTTTTAAAAACTACTAAAATATAACAACATGTCAAATGTGGTAGATGAAAACATTAAAACTTTAATGAAAAAACCACTTGGTACTGGCTAAGAAATAGAGGGATAGATCAGTGGAATAGGTTAAGTACACAAGACACACTAGTCAATGATTATAGCAATCTACTGTTTGATAAGCCCAAGGACCCAAGCTTCTGAGATAAGAACTTACTGTTTGACAAAAATTGCTGGGAAAACTTAAAAATAGTGTGGTACAAATGGGGTCTGACATTGTATACCAGAATAAAGTCCAAATGGGTACATAATCTAGGTATAAAGACTATTACTATAAACAAATTAGGAGAACAAGGAATAATTTATTTGTCAGACTTACGGAGAATGGAGGAATTTATGACCAAATAAGAGATAGAGAACACTATGAAATACAAAGTGGATAATTTTCATTACATTAAATGGAAAAGTTTTTGCATAAACAAAGTCAATGCAACCAAGATTAGGAGGGAAGCAGAAAACTGGGGGAAAAAATTTTACAACTAGTGTCTGTGACAAAGACCTCATTTCTAAAATATATAGAGAACTGAGTCAAATTTACAAGAATACAAGTCATTCCCCAATGGATAAATGGTCAAAGGATATGAACAGGCAGTTTTCAGAGAAAGAAATTAAACCTATCTATAGTTATATGAAAAAATGCTCTAAATCACTCTTGATTAGAAAGATGCAAATCAAAACAACTCTGAGGTACCACATCACACCTATCAGATTGGCTAACATGACAAACAGGAAAATGATACATGTTGGAGAAGATGTGGGAGAGTTGGAGCACTAATTCATTGTTGGTGGAGATATGAACTGATCCAACCATTCTGGAGAGCAGTTTGGAACTATGCCCAAAGGGCTATTAAAAATATGCATGCCCTTTGACCCAGCAATAGTGCTTCTAGAGCTGTATCCCAAAGAGATCACAAAAATGGGAAAAGGACCCACGTGTACAAAAATATTTATATATACATAAATATTATATATAAATATTAATATAATTGATATGCAAATTATTATAATTTATATAATTATATAAATATAATTATGTATAATTAATATATAAATATAAACATTTATAAATATATATTTATATTTTGTGGTGACAACTATGAGAATTACGACAACTTTGACAACAAGAACTGGAAATCGAGGGGATGCCCATCAGTTGGGGAATGGCTGAACAAGTTGTGGTATACGAATGTAATGGAATACTATTGTGCTATAAGAAATGATGAACAGGTGGACTTCAGAAAAACCTGGAAAGACTTATATGAACTGATGCTGAATGAAGCAAACAGAACCAGAAAAACATTAGACACAGTAATAGCTACAGTGTGTGAGGACTGATTTTGATAGACTTAGCCTTTCTCAGCAATGCAAGGACCTAAAATATTTCCAAAGGACTCATGATGCAAAATGCCATCCACATCCAGAGAAAGAATTGTGAAATAGGTACACAGAATGAAGCAGACCAATTTCTCTTTTGTTATATTTTGTTTTTCTCATGCTTGCTCCCATTCACTATAATTCTTCTATGCAACATGATTAATGTTTAAAAAAAAAGTTTAATAGGAATGTATGTGTAGAGCCCTTAGAAGACTGCATGTTGTCTTGGGGAGGGAGGGGCAACGGATGGGGAGAAAATTTAAAACTTATGGAAGCAAATGTTGAAAACTGAAAACAAATTAATCAATTTGGGGAAAACAAACAAAAGAATTTTCTCATGATGTCATTTGCCTGAATCATGGAATGTCACAGTTTCCAAAGAAAGAAAGTTGAAGACCAACAAGAAGGAGCACCGTGGACATGAATTGACTACAATAGCTTTCCAAAGAAAAATTATGCAGGAAAAGCGATATCTGAGATGTTATCAGAAAGATACAGGAATAGAAAAGAAGGTGGGCCAGTAGTCATGCAGAAAAGGTTACTTACTGGTAACTGATGCGTGGTCCACATGCTCCATTGAGAGCTAAGCAATGTCAAGAGGAATGGGCCGAGGGACAGTGAAAGGGAATTTATAGGTAAGGAAACTCCCTTTATCAGCACAGGTCAGCAATTTCTCTGTAATTTAGCCCTAGAGAGACGAAGTGACTTGCCCAGGGTTCCACAGCCAGTATGTGTCAAAGGCAGTTTCTTTTGAATAGTAGACCATTTCTCCATCTCAGAAACTTTGAGGGAAAGTCTCTGGCAGAGTGAGGTTCCCTACTGAGAACCTGTGGCCAGATATGGACAGTCATTGCACAGGGTTGGGAAATATGGAAGAGCTGTGATTGGTGGAAGGAAATCACAACTTCATCGAGGCATCAAAGTACACAGATGAAGACAGAAAGGTTCAACAAGCCTGGGACCAAAGAAAAGATGAGGAAACATACCTTCCTTCCTGCTTTCAAAAGGAGGGAGGCTACAGGCATGGAGTAATGCATGCTCTTTCTAGTTCAGCTGACATATTAACTAGGCTTGCTAAACTGGGTTATTATTGTTTGGGGTTTTCCCCTCTCCTTTTTATTTTATTTTATTCTATTTTCCCTCTCCTTTTTATTCTGTTTTACAGATGGCCTTCTATATATGTATATGTATGCATATACTCATATATACATATGTGTGTGTATCTATTATATGTATATATATATAGTGTGTGTGTGTGTGTGTGTGTATAGCATTTTATTTCTCCTTTAGAATTAAGCTCCTTGAGGACAAGGAATTGTTTCTGTTCAGTCTGTGTATCCAAAGCACTTTTCCCAATGGCTGACACACAGACTAAAAAATGTTTGTCGACTGACTGAGTGTAAATATTAATTTGTGTCAACACCTGAGGTTTGGAATTGATGTCTTAAGTTCCATCCCAGAGTCTTTCTGCCATGGAGGACATGCTGTAACTTCCCTCTCCTTCCCACCCCTATCCCCAAGTTTCCCAGAGCAAGCAGGAGCTCCAAGTATGGCACTCCCTTGGCTCTGCTATCACTAGACTCCCTGTCTCCCCCCACCAAGGGCTCCAGTCTGACACTGCCTTGGTCGGATCTGGGAAGTCAGAGAAAGCCAGGGAGCCTGGGGCCCAGCCTGCAGACCCTTCTGTAAGACCCTTTGTCCTCTAGTCCCTGACTGAGGAGGTCAGCCAAGGGTCCTTCCCACCCTCAACCCCAACCCCCCCCCCCCATCAAAAGCTCTTCTCCCCAGACCAGTTACAGGAAAGCCAGGAAACAGATGCCCTGAGAGTGGGCAATGAATCATTCATTGCCTGGCCTCCTCCCCCAAGAGTCAAAGGGCCAACCAAGAGAGTTGAGGAATTCACAGGGGCTCCAGGTCTCCAGCCTCTCAGATCTAGATTCTCATCTCAGTCTGGCCACTGCCTCACTTGCTAGTCACCTCACTTGTCTGGGCCTCAACTGTCCCCTCTGTAAAATTGGGGGGGGTGTGTGTGTGTGATAATTCCTGCTTCCTTATAAGGCAATTGAAGCTAAAAGAATGATAGTACAGGAATTCATAGACTCAAGTCTTAGAAGCGGAAAGGATCCTAGAAGTCATCCAACCTTCCCACTGGACAAAGGCAAAAACTGAAGTCGCCAGGATGCTTCTCAGCTCTGGAAGACATTTAACTAGAGAAGAACTCTAATGCTTGCAAAACACTTTGCACATTATCTCATTAAGGGCTATTATTATCCTTGACTTGCCCAGAGTCACACAGTTAGCAAATTGTCTAAGACAGGATTTGAACCCAGGTCTGCAAATCCAGTGTTCTGCCCACACTCCAACAATTATATGGAACCAAAGTACCACAGAATGGTACTACTGAGGATCCCACTAACTGGAACTGCAGTATAAAGTCAGAGGGGCTGGGCTGCGCTGGAGCCACCCTTTGTACTGTCATCAAAGGAAACAGATTTAGGAACAGAATTATTGCATGTCACCACAACATACCAAAGAGACTGCTGCACTTGCAGTCAGAAAGATTTGAATTCGAATCCTGACATTTAATAGCTGTCACTTAACCTCTCTCTGAGCCACAAGGAACTCTCTAAGACTTATCTGCTAAGTTACAGGGGGTTGTTCTCTAAGTTAGAGATGAAATCAAAGACTCTGAACTGCTTCCTGGTCTTGTAGTAAGGATAAAAAAGAATGGGTATAAAGAGCTTCAGGCAGCAATGTGGTAAAGTGGATAAAGCACTGGCTCTGGACTAAGGAAGACCTGAGTTCAAATCCAGCCTTAGGTGTTTACTAGCCGTATGACCTTGGGCAAGTCCCTTCACCCTGTTTGCCTCAGTTTTCTCATCTTTCAAATGAGCTGGAGAAGGAAATGGCAAACCATTCCAGTATCTCTGCCAAGAAAACCCCAAATAGGGTTACATATAACTAAACAACAACATGAGCTTTGCAAACTGTAAAGACTGTATAAGAGGAACATCTATAATCACAGGGGGAAAGATTTGACCTGCTTCTAAATATTTATGTGTGTGTGTGTATTTCCAAGAACAAGAGATGTGATTCTAACAATGAATGTGTTGATTACAAATGACTCATATCTTGGTATTAAAGCATACCTTCTAGGATCTCTACTTAGAATATTTTATTGTTACACTAAAATCAATAGAACTGTTATTTCTTTTAAAACAACCTCATTAATTCATACAGATTTACTCTACAGGAGTGAAGCCAGAACGGCTGACAGACTGCTGATTGTGAGCTGGACAGCTGATGGTCCAGGCCTACCCAGTAACCAGACAGATTTTAGGAGGTAAGGTGATGAAGCAAACCTGGGTTTGAGTCCTGGCTCTGTTGTCTGCTAATTATGACCCCCAGAATAGTTGATAGAGCACTCAACTTGATTCCAGGAAGACTTTGGATCAAATTCTACCCGAAATAATTTACTAGCTGTGTGATTTTGGGTAAGTTTCTTAATTTCGGGGTAAGTTTCTTAATTTTTCCGGATTTTAGGTTCCATATTTCTAATGAGGATAATAACAGCATTTACCTCCCAGGGTTCTTATGAGGATTAAATCTGATAATGTAAGCCATAAAGTGATATACTATATATATTATGTTATATTATATTACATTATTATATTATATTATATTATATTGTTATACTATTATTACCATATTTACCTTCCTGGATCTTAGCTTCCTCATCTGTCAAAAGAGCATTATCATTAATTCATCTCACTTGGTTGTAAGGAACAAATGGAATCATGACATAAATGGCTGATAGATATGTTTTAATTAGGATTATAATTAGGATTTGAGGATTAGAAGTGTGACTTCTGATTTCATTGGTGCATAGAATTCCCAAAGAGAAAACAATGCAGATGTGGAATAAACATGTGGATTTAAAGAAGAAAAAACAAACCATATTCTTCCAAAGGGCACAGTGGATAGAATGCCAACCATGGAGTCAGGAAAATCTGAGTTCAAATCCAGTCTCAGACACATAATAGTTGGGTGACCCTGAGCAAGTCACTTAACCCTGTTTGCCTCAAGTTCCGCATCTGTCAAATGAGCTGGAGAAAGAAATGGTACCTCTGCCAAGAAAACCCCAAATGGGGCCATGAAAGTTGACTCTTCCAAAAGTAACAAAGAAAGAGTGGGGGGGGGGAGAGTTGGAGTTGGGGAAGAAACAGAAGGAAGAAAATTGAGTATTCCTACTATGGAGACCAAATACGACCAAGACAATTTGGAGCCAGAACACCACCCTCAAATTCTGTCTCTGACTCTTCCTTGCTGTGTGACCCTGAACAAGTCAATCCCCCTCTCTGGTGTAAAAGGATGGGGTTGGACTAGGTGAAGTCTAAAGTTCCTTCTATCCGTAAGTCCTATGAATGGGGACAAGTCCTAGAAACAGGAAGCATTATGGGGGGGGAGGGCTTCCCTGACTCCCCATCTACCTCACTGTTCCTCCTCTAACCCAGTTCGAAGTAGGGGTGGGGTCGTGACTCCCTCTACGGGCCAGTTCAGGTGCTGCAGGAGAAAAACTTGGAGGGGGAGTGTTACTTGGGGGGGGGGGGGTTGTTTCTAGACTAAGACAAGAAAGGAGGAAGCAGCAGCCAGTTACCCCTCCCCCTTTCCCAGTTCCTCCTTCCTGGCAACCCTGGGTTTCTGCATTTGGGGAGGAGGGGAGGGACTGCCCAAATGGAGGAGGGGGGAGCCCCTGACTTATCAGAGAGCCTGGAAAGCGGCCCAGCCTTAGCTCTGATTCCTTCTTCAGGGAACGGGTGGTTGAGGGGGGCTGGCCTCCTCCTTATAATAATCTTCTAGTAAGTTCAGGGCTTTATTCTTTACAAAGGGCTTTCTCACATACATTATCTCCTTTGATCTTCATAATAACCTGGAGAAGGAGCGGGGAGCAAGGAAGGGATTAGAAAGCCTGAGGTCTGCAGCTGGTTAGCTCATCAGGTTAGAGCCCAGGTACTCCCTGGGAATCTATTGTTCTAGGCCCTAGGGGCTTGAGTGAATTGTACCACACATCCCTGTCTCTTCTTCCAGACTCAGTTTCCTTCCCTGTAAATTGAGGAGACTCGAAGGTCCCTCCCATCTCTGACTTTTCTATGCTCTAAAGCCCTTCCCAGCTCTAAGAGTCTGTTCTAAGAATCCTTCTCGCTCTAACATTCAATGTACTAAGGTTCTTTCCAGTCTGACATTCCAGTCTGACTCCCCCTTCTCCCCCCAAGGGTGCCACTCACATATCTCTTCTATGGTCCAAGGCATTCTCAATTCTGACATTCTATAAGCTATGGTCCCTTTGAACTCTGCCACCTTAAAGGCTCTAAGATCCCTCCAAGTTCTGACATTCTGTGCCCTGAGGTTCCACCCCCACCAGCTCTGATATTCTGCTTCTAAGGCCTCTTAGGATGGTTCTGTGATTCTCAGAAAGTCAAAAAGACTGGTCAGGAAGATTTGTCTTCTGCCCATAGACTGGGCCCCTCACCCAAGCCAGCCTTCAGGCTTCAGGGGGAACGAGCTGAGGGCCCCAGCTCCATTGTCACCATATGTCCATCTACCCACATGGAAAACAACCCAGAATACTGACTGCTGATGCTGTCAGACTAGTCATATGTCCTAAAACCCAGCTGGGACAGGCAGTAAGAAAGAGGTTCTCGAATCCACTTTTTAAAAATATAAATTTAGTTGAATGGCAGCAGGGAGGAGGGAGGAGGATAGGGAAAGGGAGAAAAAGCCCAAAGGGTACAACTCAAATCTTAGACCTGGGGTCCCATTGCAGTAACCTTCGGGCACTGCTGCGGATCTGTCCAGGGAAGGAGAGGGCCAGGACTGGGCTAAGGAGGAACTCACTAGAGAGTATCAGTACATAGGCCACAGTCAGGAAGACCTAGCTCCAAATCCTGCTATTTGTACAAGCCTGACCAAGTCACTTATCCTCTCTGAATTTCAATTACCCCTCTGTAAAATAAGGGAGTTGAACTAGATGGTTTCTAAGGTCTCCCCCAGTTTTAAATCTAGGGTTCTTTGAAGCAATAGGAAGCAATAGCTTCCTATTTTTTTAAAAAAATCATTCTTATTAATGAGATGCTAAATTCAGTTCAATTCAACTTAACAAAACTCATCCTTGCATTGGATATTCCATCTCCTACCTCCGTGCCTTTGTCCTGGCTATCCCCTAGAATATCCTCCCTCCTCCCTGAATTTGCTGACCTCCTTCAAGCCTCAGATGAGATTCCCCCTTCTCCAAGAGTCATTTTCCAATCCCTCCCACCTCCTTCCCCCCAGCTACTGATTACTTTCTTGCTGAGATCATCTCCTATTGACACTGAATAGATCTGGGATGAAGAATTGTTTGCATTTTGTCTCCCCAGTAGAATGTGAGTTCCTTAAGGACAGGGACCATGCTTTTGTTTTTCTTTGTATCCCCTGGGCTAAGAACAGTGTCTGACATTTAATAAATACTTTTGATTGTCTCACATTTATTAACTACCTACTGTGTGCCGGGCATTTTGCTGGCTGCTGGATATACAAGGTGTCCCAAAGATGTTTTCATTTTTATCTCTATATAGTCTTAGAGCAGTTAGGTTTAAGCTTTAACAGAAGCTTATTAAAACTTTAAAACTGCACTAAGACTTTTGGGATACCCTATGTGAAGTCAAAAATGCAAACATTCCCTATGTTCAGGATTTCATTCTACATGTCCAAGTATTGATGTGTCTTTCTACTAGCTAAATGTGTACAAGTATCCTTTAAGTTCTAGCACCCTGGGAAAAAGCCCAGATCACCCCACCATAGTTATAACTCTGAACACAGACTATGAAAAGCATGCTAGTAAGAAAGCACAGTAAAGATTCCTGCCCTTTGAACATGCTGTTCTGCCCACCACCCATGGGCAGGAGGCATCTTCTGATGCCTGACTTGGCTTCTGTTCTAATACCAGGGTTGATGGGTCCTGCTCACCCACCTCTCTTCCCAGAGTGCAGAGCTCAGAGGGCGATATCCTCTTCTGCCCTCTGTGAAGTGGAGGGTTAGGGCTGTGTAAAGCTGCTTTCTCTTCTTTCCTTCCCCCAGTCAGCCTCCCTGACCCCCAGAAGGCAGCTCAGGTCAGAGGAGGCGGCCACCCACATAATTTCCAGGCAAAGGAACAGCTGCCAGGGCCTAGGTGATGTGTGGAGATGGGGAGGGGGTGACAGGCATGAATTGAGAAGGAGGGGATAGACACAGAGGGGAAGCTGAGGGGGGAGGGAATGAGGCTCAGAGGCACTGACAGGCAGAGGAGCTGAAGCTGAGGGGGGTGAACGGGGAGTAGGTCTAGGAGGCAGAATCGCAGCAGGGGAAAGTTCGACCAGTCTCTGAGTCACACACTCACAAGCAGAGAAACACAAGGATGCATTACATGTATGAGCAAATAAGCCTGAACAGCTAGAAAACCAGCTCTCACACGCTATACCAGGTATACATGGGTTTTTCTTCCTTTTGTCTGCCTCTCTCCTCACCAGCTGCCCCTATACCTGAAAGGACCCTCACCCCCCATCCCTCAAAGACACATCTGCAGAGCAGGAACCAAGGGTAGACTGAGTGGACAGCTTCCTAGGGTGCAAACCCTGGGACAGATGGGAGGCGGGGTGGAAGGATGAGGAGGGAGAGGACAGTTTTTAGTATCACTTTGTATAAAAGCACAAATTCTGAATGCCAGAAAATTCTGTTCTCCGTGGCACCAGGATATCTATTAGGTGAGAAGTCAAATCACATGTGTTCTGGTGGGCAGAAACGTACAGCAAATGAAATTTTCCCATCTTGCCTACATCACTCCAGGGCCTTGTCCTGGCTCTCATGTGTGGCATCTGTGTTCTTCATGTCCAGCATGAATTTGAATTTGTAGCAACACTCACCCAAACACTCTCAAAGACAGAGATCTGTGCGTGCACTCACACACACACACACCCAAGTCCAAAGGCATGGGAGTTATTGGACCACATACTTCATGTCTCTCCTCCCAAGGTCCATCTTGCTGATAGACAGGAGGCTAGTCAACGTCACTATTACAAGGAAAGTTCAGGACTGGACACCATCTGGTCACACAGAGCTGACAGGTCTTGGTTGCCCAGCATGATGCAGGGTACAAATATATAATCCCAGTTCTGGATGAAGAATGGACATTGCCTTGGAGCACAGTCATGTCCTGGGGACCAGGTCATGTCAGTCAGTCGGTCAAGACAACAAATATTTAGGAAGCTCTCCCTATATGCCAGGCACTGTGCTAAGCTTGAGACATAAAGAAAGGCAGGCAAAAATTGTCTCTGCCCTCAAGTCGCTGACGTTCTAATGGAGGTGACATGCAAACAAGTAAGTACTTAAAAGACACAGATACAGTAAATAGACTGTAATCTCTCAGTCAGGCACTGGGAAAGGTGATATTGAGTCACTGAGCCCAGCCTGTGCCTTTTCCCAAGGAATGTGAGAGTCAGGCAGGGGTCATCAGCCCTGCCACAGGGGCATAGACTCTAGGGGATGATGGCTGCCTCTTTGTCTAGCACAAAGACTTGAGTCAGGACACACCAGATATGGATGAGGAGGGCACATGCCAGTCATTGTATGATCTGGAGGCCTCCTCTGCTGACTTTGTCTGAGGTACCAGGAGTCCTCACCACCCTTCTCTCGGAAATCTTTCGGAAGCCTCAGCACTAGGGTCCCGTTCTCTAAGTCCAAAGCCCCTGATCTACCACGGAGCATCTTTGTTGGGGTTCTCAGTCTGACCTTCTACTTTTATAACTGATTCTTCTGTGCAAAGAGGGCTCATAGGATCAAACAAGGAGGCCAGATCAGAAGGTAGAGATCTCATAGGATTCCAGCTGAACGGAACCTCAGAGGCCATCCAGTCCAAAGCCCTGATTTCACAGAAGAGGAAACTGAGACCTAGAGAAGTAAAGCAATTTAACCCAGATAGGGTCCTAGCTGGATAGAACCTCAGAGGTCATCTGGTCCACATCCTGATTTTACAGAGGAGGAAATGGAGTCCCAGGGAAATAAAGTGAAGCCAGGCCACACAGGCAGTTAGCATGAAAGATAGGATACAACCTAGATTCTCTGACTCCAAGAGTCATGCCACACCTCATTTCTCCTACGAGGTTGTCAGTGTATGAAGGAAAAGGATTGTTTTATTCCTCTTTGTATCCACTACAACGCTTTGGACATAGTTGGTGCCAAGTTAATATTTGCTAAATAAAATAGATTTAGAGCCAGAAGGGACCTCAGAGGCCATCTCTTTCATTTTACAGAGGAGAAAACTGAGTCCCTGTAAAGTTCAGCAACTCTTTGAGTTTCACAGGCAGCATCTGAGTCCAGGCCCTCTCTCTATTACCTCCCACGCAAACTCCCTGTGGGGAAAAAACTGTATTATATGTCTCCAAATCTCCAAGTCTTTTAGAAAAGGGGTTATCTTACTTTTGCCTTACTTTTCCCAGGGCCATAAGAGAGGCAGATGACCTAGTAGAGTGGTCTCAGTCTCAGGATGTCCAGGGTTCCAGCCCAGCCTCTGAATATACATTGGTTGTGTGACCTCAAGCAAGCTGCTAAATCTCAGACCTCTAGTCTTCTCATCTAAAAAGAGAGTGTTGGATGAGCTGACCTCGAGGTCTCTTCAGGCTCTAGATCTGTAATTTTTTTTTTATTTTAAACTTTAATACAAAATGAGAAAAGGGAAAAAAAAGACATTGCCATGTGCCTAACCAGACCCACTTGATAAATCTTTATGAACCTGAAGTCCCTGACTGGTTATTAAGACCAAAGATCATGCAGTGTGTTTGCAAAGCAAGAAGAAACCAGAAGGCTTCAGTATGTAGGAGTCACCTCCGAGGCAGAACCTTCTAATGGGGAGGGGGAGGGAGACATCAAAACAAGCTGCCAGAGAAAAGCACTGTCAGATCCTGGGCATTTCTCTTTGAAAAATCAGTGTGGAGCAGTGGGAACAGCGCAGGAGTCAGAGGGTCTAGGTTCAAATCCCAAATAATTGCATTTCTCTGGGGTTTCTGTTTTCTCATCTTTAAAATGAAGGGACTGAGTTATATGGCCTCAGAGGGTGTTCCAGTCCAGGATCCTCCACCATCTTTGGGCCTCCACTTCCTGATCTTTGAAAGGAGGGGGTTGGATTAGCCAATTCTAAGTCCCTTCCAGCTCATTGATCCTGGGATACTATAAATATAGTAGGCATCTCTCCAACCTAGGCTGGGCGTGGCCCTTCCTAGAGATGAGGGTCTGCACTGAGTGAATTCTAGGGAGAAAACCTTGGGTGTCTGAGAGAGCTCATCTCAAGGCAGTCAGATCCTGTGTCCTGCTCCCAGACCCTCTGATGTAAGAGGAGGAGGAGATGCTGGGGAAGCTAACGCTGCCAGAGGAAGAAAGGGAAAAAACACGAGGGCTGTCTCATGGCAACCATCCCTGTACAGAGGAACATCGGCTCAACTGGACACCATCAGTCATAGACTGGGCACTGGAGCTTGTATCCCAAGACCTAGCCCTAAAGCATGGGGGTAGGATCTGGGGACAGGAAGAGACCCAGCACAGTTCAGCTGCTTCTGGACTTTGTAGAAAGAAAAGGTGGCTCCAGCAAATGAGGGATTCTTCTCCACTCCATCTTTGAGTCAATGACATTCCACATTACCTTGCCCATCCTGATCAACCCCCAACCATTCTACTACCCTTAATTCTCCCTAATGTTGTAGCACATACCAGACAGCCCCTCCCCACCTTGAAAATTGGGGCACCTTGGGATAAGAATCTAGTTCTAGAGCTGCATAGAACCTCAGAAGTCATTCAGTCCAATTCTTTCATTTTACAGATGAGGAAACTGAGACCCAGAGAGACAGTATCACAGATATAGAGCTGAAAGGGATGTCAGAGGTCATCTAGTCCAACATTATTATTATTATTTTACAAATGAAGAAACTGAGGCTCAGGGAGGTTAAAGTGTCTTGGCCTAAATTCACCCAGGGAAGTAAGGGTCAGAGATGGTACCTGAACCAGTTCATATGACTCCAGAGGCAGAGCTCTCTCCATTTTGCCTGCTTGGGACCCAAACCTCCATCCCTGGACACACAGCTGGACCTGCTTAGCAAAGTAGGTGATTTAAGAATGTCTTGGTGCTCCTTACCCAAGCTCCTTTACTTCCCTTGCTATCCTGCTGAAGCCTCAGACACTTTCCTATCCCCGCCACAAACACCCCTTTTATGCTACTGCCAAGCTTCCTTCTGTAATTCCACAAACATTCATTCAGCACAAATGACTTCTGCCACTTCCATCTTCATCTATCGCGTGCCCTTCTCTACATCCTTAGTCTCTTGTTTCCCACTGACCGCCAGCCAGCCTTGTGCCCACGTCCATCTGCCTGCCTCTCTCCCCACTGCCTGCCAGGACCAAATGCCAGCTTCCTTCCCTGCTTCACCTCCTCCTTCAAACACCTGTTTCAAAGCTACCCCTACCTCCTTCACCCTCTCATCACCCCATAGCCATCAATCACATCAACCTTGCCTCAAGGGGACCAAATTTCCTACTTGTCCCTAAGGGTCTCACCCCAGAAGACAGTCATAGGATCATAGACAAAAAGGTAAAAGGGATCTCAGAGTCATCTAATCCAACACCCTCATTTTTATAGATGAGGAAGGTGAGGCTCAGAGAGGTTGATTTGCCAAAAGTCATATGGCCAGTAAGAGTAGAAGGTGAGATTTGAACTCAAGTCCTTTGACTCCAAATCTCTCTCTCTCTCTCTCTCTCTCTCTCTCTCTCTCTCTCTCTCTCTCTCACACACACACACACACACACACACACACACACACACACACACACATATCATAATAACCTCTAAGGAATCACCTTTGGTTTCATTTCCCAGCTAGGGAAACCAAGGAATGAGGGGGAAAGAATTACCACCTCAATGAAACAATCAGCCATCCTGGGAGAAATAGGAGGTGCAGTGTCAAAAAAAAATGTCTAGAGCCAAGGGCTCACCAAGAGCCCCCTACATTGAAAAAATCACATGACCCATCAAGAAAAAACTATAAAACATTATGCTTGTGAAGAGTTAACATTGAAAAATGACATAGTGTCTGTCCTCAAGAAGGGAACAGTCTACAGGTATAAGTTTTAAGCAGGGACATGACCTAAGTGGCAGTGGAAGAATCTTGAATTTTGACATAGAAGACCTACTTCCCAACCCTTGGTCTGTTACTTATGTGACCTCAACCAAGTCACTTCCCCAAGAATCAGGCACAAATTTCATCCTCTGTAAGCTGATGGGGTTGTATTAAATGACTTCCTGAGGTCCAGTGTACCTCTAATTCTAGGGTCACACCTGGGCTTGAGGAAGGTCATTTTAGCAGTTGTGTGAAGGATGGATTGGAAAGGTAGAAAGAGAGAGGGAGAGCAATCAGAAGGTGTCACAATAGGCCCTGTGAGAGATAATGAAGATATAATTTGGGTAGTGCAAGGAAAGACAGGGACAAAAGATGTCAGGGTCATTGGCTCACCCAGCATTTGGCAACTGGTTGGAACTGAGGAGTGAGAGAGAGAAGAGCCAAAGATGCCTCTGAGGCTTTGATCCTAGATAAACTGGAAGGTTGATGGCATGATCAACTTATAGAAGCAGGGCAGGTGGGAAAAGGAGCACCATTTGGGGAGAAGAGAAGCTTTGGACAAGTTTGAGATCATCTTAGAAAGTTGTTTGGGACACCTAAAAGTTCAATGACCTGCCCTGGGTCATACAGTATACATCAGAGGGGAGACCAAGGTCTTCCTGATTCTGAGTTTGCTTTCTAGCCAAGAAGCATGATGTCTCTCTTTCCATCTTCTAGGCAAAGCTGGAATGAACATCAAAAATCATCTAATCCAACCCTCTCATTTTACAGTTGAGAAAACTGAGACCCAGAAAGGTTATTGGACTTACTCAAAGTCACACAGATTGTAAGTGAAACAGCCAAGATTTGAACCCAGGTCCTCTGACTTTCCATGGCATCAAGATGCCTCCTATAATCAATCAATCAATCAACAAGTATTTATTCAGATTTTACTTACTGGGTGCCAGGCACTGCTCAGTGCTGGAACTACGAAGGCAAAACCAATCCCTGCCCTCAGGGAGCACATATTCTAATGGCCATACAAGCCATTGGAGATTTGGTATGGAACTCAAAAACAGCAATAAAATTCTGAAATGGGGCAAGGGGGAGAAAAGGACTAAAGGTAGAGCTTTGGGCAAAACCCACCAGTAAAAAAAAGAAAATGAGGACAGTCAGGTGAAAGGAAAGAACAGTCACACACAAGCCAAGGAAAAAATAGAAGGAAGGGTGGTCAGCAGTGTCAAAAGCTGCAGAAAGATAGACAGTAAGTACCCAGAAAAGGTCATTGAATGTAGCAATTAAGAGATCACTAGTGACCTTTAAAGAGAAAGCAGTTTCAGGCTAGTGATGGGAGTGGGAGGCAGACTTGAAGTGGTTGGGTATGGGGGCGGGGGTGAGGAGGGGGTGGGCAATGGATAATTAAAGTGGCTGGTTTCTTTCCAGTTTAGCACTGGAGGGGAAGAGAGGTATCAGACAATAGCTTAAGGGTTTGTCAGGGTCAAGGAAAGTTATTAAAGTGGGGAACACTGGAACAGTTTTAGGCTGCAAGAAGTCACAAGAGAGAGTAACAGATGATTGAAAAGAAAGAATGAATGGAATGATCCCAGATTCGGGGGGGGGGGGGCGAGGGGGGAGTGTTATACAACCAAGGAAACAAATAAGAGTTCAGCCTTGAAAAAAGGCAAGGAACCTCATCCTCTAAGAAAGAGAAGATGAGTGAAACTTAAAAGGATGTAGAAAATGAAGATGATGTTACCTGGTCCCAATCTTCTCAGCAAACAGGAAGTAACTCATTTTGTCCTATCTTCCCAAGTCCCTTTTCTTCATCCTTCTTTCACTAATCCTCCCCTTCACCACCATTTTAGCTGTGTATCATCCCTGCCCTAACCCTTATTTACCTCAGTTCCTTTCTTTATCTTAGCCTACCTCCATCTTCGTCCCCCTTTTACCTCCCTACCCCATTCCATCTCCCATCCCCCCTGGATCTCTGCCCTCAGCCTTACTTGCAGCATCCCTGTCTTTGCTTTCATCTATTTCTACTTTATCTCTTTTCAAATTCTCATTTCCACTCACTCTACACCTCAGTCTCATGATTCCTGCCCCACCTACTGCACCATTCTTGTCATGGAAGTTGGTTTTGAGGTGAGAAAATTTGATTCCACACTGACCTGATGAAACAATGATGATGCTCAAGGCAGAGGCAGTGTGGCATGGTGCATAGTCAGGAAGACCTGGGTTCAAATGTAGCCTCTGATTCATACTGACTGTGTGATTTGGTGCAAGTTAAGCTCTCATAGTCTCAGGACAATTCAAAAAGACAACTCAAATCAAAAAACATTTATTAAGCACCTACTATGTGCCAGGGACTGTGCTATAAGTTGTACAGCAAGAGCAGATCTACAGTGATAGAGGGATTTCCTCAATGGAAAATGTGCACAAGGCAACATGCAGATGAAGTCAAGTTTCCCATCTCTTAAAGAGATGACCCAAGTAAACAACCTATAACAGGAGTTTAAGAGGGGTGCCCTGGGTGAGACTTCAGCCAAAGCTGAAGGTCTAGAGGGACTAAAAGGAAGAGATACTGAAATAGAATTCTCCCTGTGCACCAATTGTGCTGTCAACCAAACTAAGTTTGAGAAATTAAAGGAGGGAGGGCTCACATCTAGCTAGGAGCACAAGGGATAGGATCATGAAGGATATGATACCTGAGCTGGTCCTTGAAGAAAAAGGAGTGTCAGTAGATGGAGATGCATGCACTTCAATTATACAAACATGTATTAAGGACCTGCTGCATGCCAGGCACTGTACTATATGTTAGGGATAGAAAAACAAAACCCTGCTCCCAAGTATCTTACAGCCTATGGGAGGGTGGGGAAGGAGAAGAGAGCCACACACACACAGATAAGTAGAAAGGGGCAAAGGGGACTTCATGTCTTAGGACTACCTTTAAGAGATCTCCCCACCCATCCTCCTCAGAAGTTCAGCAGTGACCCCAGGCCAAAGGTAAAGTTAGCTTTAGGTTCACCTCTCACCCCAGGACCAGGGTAACCTCTGTCCATGGTACTCAAAGAAAGATGAAGGGCTAGTGGACTCAAGAGATTTCCCCAGAGTCTTAATTTGGAGAGTGGAGGGAGGAGAAAGAACTTAACCCAAGAGGCCTGGCTCCCAGCCATGGAGTTTATTTTTCCTCAGATTCAGGGGCCCCAACTGGGGGAAATTAGCAGGAGTAAATGACTCTGATTCAGAGCCCAAACCCTATTTGCATGCAAATGCCCTTGTTGTTAATTTTTAAAGTAGGGAGAGGGGGAGGAGGTCAGAGGAGAGAAATGCAGAACATAGACTCTAGAAAAGAAGAGCAAAGAGGTTTCCTTCTCAGGCAGGCAGACTAAGGGCAAATGCCAGCCAGATCTCTGGAAGGGCCAGCTTGGCAAAAGCGAAGCGGAGATCTTGGGGCCTCAGCCCCTACTCGAGCTGGGCATAGTCTCAAAGGAACAGCCACAGTGTTCACTGGCAACTAGAATCCAAAATCCCCACCCCACGGAATGGGGAAGGAAAGACCATCTCAGGCAGCAGCTGGCACAGGGGAAGCTAGCAACCAGTCCTTTGAGTCTGGGCTCCACCCCACCCAGGGGCCCCACAGGGAGCAAGGCACTAGCTAAGAGGCTGGGCATCCACCTCGTTGCTTTGCAATGACCTACAGTGACCCCCCCCCCTGCAGTCTAGGAACCAAGGAGTCTTCAAAGAGAGGAAAGGATAAAAAGGGGGTTCCAGGAGGGAAATGGTAGGGGAAAGACAAATGCCCTTTGAAAAAACTAAACAAAACCTATCCAAACAAAGAAGAGAACATTTTCAGGGACCCACTGGAGTTTCCTCTTCTTTCCCTCCCTTCCAAATCCTAGACAAGCACAGTCAACTAATTTTCCATAGACTTCAATGGACAGTCTGTGCAGTGCTCCCTTCCAACACTAAATGTACATATAGCCCAACAACCCTCAAAACACTACCAAACATTCAATGCTCATACTCCCCAAATTGTGCATTCATATAAACCCCCAAAACCCAGCAAATGTTAAACATGCGTACAATTCCCCCAACCTCCTAAACACTGAAAATCAATGTATCCCCAACACCTCCTAACACTAAATTTTCAGATATCCTCCCAATACTCCCCTACTGTACTATACACCTCTAAACACTGAATTTCTTGATAGTCTCAATACTCCTTTCCCTTCCCCCCAACCCCCACCAGCCACACGCACTGAATTTCCAACACAACACAGATCCACACACCAAGCACTTCTACAGTTACACACCCTGCATACCTATATGATGAATATCCATAAATCAACAATTAAAATCACCCCAGCACACAAAGCTAAATAAAGAATTTCTACACAATCATCCTTCACCCTTCTCCACCACCCCCCCCATACAATCACAGCAACCTGTGTCCCCCTACACGGAGTATTATTATTCAGCTGCAGTCACCCCCCCCCCCATCCTTCACCACACACAACACACACACACACACACACACACACACACACACACACTCGTTGTCTCGCAGACACGCACCCAGGTCTTGTAGACAGCCTTAAAATGGGGGGTTCTGAGGACAGGAGCTTCCAACCCTGTTCAATTCCGCCTGGCACCGAAGGGCATCCGAGGGTCGCTCCTCGGCTCCGGGCTGTCCCCCTCTCCGGGCAGGCTCTCTGCGCACAGTGCGGGACAGCGCACGGCAGACGCCGACGACAGGCAGACAGACAGCCGATGACAACAACACAGGCGGTCCCCCGACGCTCTTCCTCGATCGCTCGCTTTTCTCTCCTCCCCGGCACTCGCTCCGCTACTCTCCAGCCTCCTGCCAGTCTCTGCCTGCCCCGCGGCGTCTCCAGCCAACTGCAAGGCGAGGAGGATCCGCTGCGCCCACGCCTCCCCTCCCTCCCTTCCTCCCTCACTCCCTCCCTCCAGGTCCGGTCTCTGGCTGCCCCGGGCGTGCGCGCTCAGCAGTCAGTTCGAGGGGCGGCGCGAGGCTGGGCCAGGGTGGGCTGGGCTGGGTTGGGGAGGGGGAGACTAGGGCACGGAGGGTCCACGGGAATGCTGGCTGCCTCCATGAACGCGACCCGAGGCAAGGCTTCTCGGGAAGAGACAAAAGAGGAGAAAGACAGGAGAGGAGACGGCATGTACCTGGACTACCATGGAGCCCCTACTCCCTTCTGCAAGACCATAGGATACCAACGCAGGATGGGGGAAGGACCAGGACACCTGGTGGGTTTAGAGTCAGACAGGCTAGGTTCGCATCCTGGCTACTTCTGTGTGACCTTGAGCAAGTCACGTAACTCCTCTGGGTCTCAGTTTCCTCATCTGTAAAATGACTAAACGACCTCCAAAATCTTTATGGATAATCCTATGACCTGCTACTTACAATCTGTAAACACCAAAGTGCTATTTTTTTAAAGCCCAGGTCTAACCACTTCCCCATCCCCCCACCCCACCCCCAAGATGCTCCAGATGCTCATGGTTCCACTAGATCAAACACGAAGTCCTCAGTTCAGCTACAATATGGCTCCAGACTGCTTTTCCAAGTTTATTACATATTTCTTTCCTTCCTACACACTATGGTCCAACCACACTGGTCTCTTTGCTGTCCTTCACAGGATATTCCATCTTTGTGTCTTTGCCCAGGCTGTTCCAAGCAACTAAAATGCACCCCCTCTTCATCTGCCTTTTGGGATGCCAAAGTTCCTTCAAATCTCATCTCCTCCTCCATGCAACCTTTCTTGATTCCCCTACACAAAACAGCTAGTCCATTTATCTCAGCCTGAAATTACCTCAAATAAAGTGCTTGCTGTTTGTCCTTGGTTCTCAAAGAGGACCAATGGCATTACAAAGACTTGCAGTGATTTGGATGTAAGCGAGACAGCCCTTCAAAAAGTCATCAGCCTCACTCTCTTCTCCAGTCATCAAAGTCCAGTGTCAAGACAACTGGCCATGGTCTGGGATGCAGTGGCTGACCGTGGCCTTTGTAAAATAAGATCTGTCTCAGGTCTCTGTTTATCTGAGGCAACACCCATTCAATGACCAAGGGCTAGGTAAGAAATGAGACAAAAGATGACCTGATTTACCATCACAAAAATATCCATTTGGGAAGGGAAGATCCTTAAAATTTATGACCAGAACAGAAAATAATTGCTGTTTACACTCATTCTAAGCCATCAAAACCCAATCAATGAGCCACAGAGACTAGGCCACAGCTAGTAAGCACCAGAAGCAGAATTTAAACACAGGTCATCTACAGAGCTGGCCCTTTGTCCACTGTACCACACTACATTTTTGCCTAAAATGTAATATAAATTAAAAAATCATTTATTAATTACTTCTTCTCTATGCTAGGCATTATACTAAGTACTGGAGATACACATTTACTCAGAGAGACAATCCCTGCTAAGGAGTAGTGACCAGGGAAGCATGTTTGGCTTGACAATCAAAGTGATGGTGAGTACAGTCCCATCTCAGAGCAATTGGTTAACATGTCCTTCCTAGGAATAGTGGCAATGATTTGATTACTATTTCCAGAGCTAGAGCAAGAAACCAGGAAAAGATGCAGAAGGGTACTGGGCTAAGCCTGAAGATGGTCAAAAGACAGAGTGCTAGAGCTAGAGATGAATACCAATCAGGGCACCATGGTGGAAACTGGAGTACTAGTTGGAACTAGTCAACATAACATGAAGATGACTGGAGAGTAGTAAGTGCTTCAGAAATGTCTGCCATATTTAATTTAGTCAGTAGACAATAGAGTGCCACTTGTTTTGGAGTAGTGATGCCACTAGATTACGAATAAGAGAAGAAATCATTTGGACAGCAGTATAAAGGTTGGATCAAAGAGAGCAACCTATTGCGGTAGTCCGGTGGAAATGAGAACTTGGACTAACTTGGTGATAATGGGAACAAAGAGGGAAGGGATGGATGTGGAAGGTAGTGTGAAGGTCCTAGTCTGGGTAGCTGCCAGATGTTGAAGGTAGTGTGAACATCCTAGTCTGGGTAGCTGCCAGATGTGGAAGGTAGTGTGAAGGTCCTAGTCTGGGTAGCTGCCCAGATGTAGAAGCAAGGGAGAGCAATGGGACAAGGTTCGGTAAACATTAGTCACTCACAGGTTGTTGGTGTTGTGTTCGTCCTTTGTTGCCAAAGAATACCATGCCATCAGAGAAATAATGACATGACTTGCACTTGACTTTGTTTTGAGTGAGGGAGGGCTGTGCAGGTCACCGGCCTCACTTCTCCTCCAGAGCCATCTGACTCCAGATATTCCTCAGGATGACTGAAGATGGCCCAGGATGCACTGGGACTGTGCAGGTACATTCATTGATTAGGCTTGTTTAAGAAGTAGTCAGGCCATGGCCTTTTTGGTCTCTTTCCCCTTTTTGCCAAGTGCTTCAAGTGGGTATTCCCCAAGATTCCATCTATAAATGCCTTTACTTCCCTGTATCTTGTCCCTTGGCAATCTTGTTTACTGTTATGATTTCAGCCCTTGGCATATGACTCCCAAGTCTGTATTTGTAGCTCCAGTTACAAATTTCTGTCTATGAAATATCTCCATTTGGATGTCCCACCAGTACTTAGTACAGTTATCTCTTCCACATCAAGGGGGTGAGGGGCACAGAATCCCCAACATCCAGAAAATCTGCATTAAAAATATTGGCCCTCCCCTTGTACCAGAGAAGAAGTCAGAATTATTATGGCATTAAAAGATAAAATATGTTGATATCATACAATACCATGCATATATCTTATGCATTTCTGAGTTAAAAATTTTTCTATGTCATCTGTTGGCCTTTGTCTGCCATCTGCAGCTTCCACAAAACTCCCCAAAATTCCCACTTAATTTCTTATGCTGACCTGAGATACATGGAAACTGAAATGGGGAAAGTTGAGATGTGGAAGGGATAACCGCATATACAAGACCACCTGCCCCCTAAAATGCCCCTCCCTTATAACAACTATTTTGGTGGTACCTCTGTTTATTGGGGACCTTTGCTATTAATAGTAGGACAGAAACTTCCAGAGGATAGAGGCTGTTTTAAAGTCCACAGCACTGTGGCTTACACAGGATAACAGAGTCAGAGGTGGATGGGACCTTCAAAGTCATCTGGTCCCACTCCTCATTGGAGAGATATAGGAATTGGTGCCCAGATGGGCAAGGCTATTTGCTCTAAGTTATACTGGCTGGCTGTGGTAGAGCCTTCCTAGCTTGTAATGGTCTGATCAACCACAGTCAGACACACTGTACCTTGTGTCTGTACCTTGACCATACCTTGACCTGTACCATAGTGAGGTCATGTTGGTGCTCACCAAACCTAAACAACCAACAACCAAACGTTACAGGTAGTAAGTGGCAGAGACTGCATTTGAATTACTGAATGGAATAAGGGAATTATGGAATATAATAAATTTTTAATACACACAGTTATAAGGACAACTCCTAAAGAATTTGTAGGCAGCCTTGACACATTTGCATATAATAATAATAAAAGCTGAGATTTATAAAGTACTTTACAAATATTATCTCACCTGAGAAAATATTAATAGCATTATATAACATATACTAATATTAATATAATATAGTAATGTTATAATCTCACCTGAACTTCACAACCCAGGGAGATAGGTACGGTTATTATAGTCATTTTACAGAAACTGTGGCAGATAGAGGTTAAGTGATCTGCCCAGGGTCACATACCCAGTAAGTATATAAGGCTAGATTTGAACTCAGGTCCTCCTGACTGCAGCTCAGGTCCACTGTGCCACCTAGCTGCTTCTGTGAACATCTTGTTCTGTCTCCCTTCCCCCCACTATAGAGTATAAGGTGCTTGAGAACAGGAACTGAGTCATATTTGCATTTGTATCCCCAGTGTCTAGCACACAGAGGAGCTTAATAAATGCTTGATGATTGATTGATTGACTTTGGACAAGTCCCAGACTTTCTGAGGCAAGCTATCATAGCATTTTAAAGTTAGGAAAGTCCCTCACTTTCCTCCTCTGTAAAAAGAAAGTTGGATTCCATGGCCTCTAAGACCCTTTCCAGGATGGCTCTCTGTCAAGGGGTGTAGGGTGGGGATATAGGGGAAGTTTAGACTTTGTAAAAACAACCAATATCAATAAATTTTTAAAGGCCCCTGTCAGTTAGATAACGGAGGAAGGTAGGGGAATATGAACTTTTGACTCTTCTGCACAAAAGTTGTCCATGCCCAAGCTCCTGGAATTATGGCCATGTCCAGCATCCTGGGGTTCTATGGGTTCAAAGCCCTCATGGACAACCAAAGCCACATGGAGGAAGGGAAAGAATAATTCATCAGAATTATTCCCATGTTAAAGCTAACAAAGTACCTTTTTCATGAGGGGCCTGGGAGGGAGGGAGCTCCGGAATTATCCCCATTTCCCAGATGATGAAATTGACATTCAGAGTTGAAGCATGTGGTCACATAGCTAAGAAAAATTAGAGCTGGAACTTGAACCCAGATTTCTTACCTCCTACTCACAGACTGGAAGAGACCTCAGAGACCTCCTAGTGCAAACCACTCCTTTTCTTCAGGTGAGGAAACTGAGGGCCAGCAAAGTTAAGTGACTTGCTGTAGGTCACACAGTATAGAGTCTGAGATAGAATTTAAATCCAAGTCTGCTAAATGTCCAGTCAATACTCTTTCCATTATAACACTAGAGGTTCATAACAGGGCTTTCTTTGGTGAGAATCTGCTCATTATGGAGTAAACATGGCTGAGCTAAGTAACTTGGAGTCTTTGTGCCCGGTTAAGTACTACCTGAATAAAGACAAAGGGCAGAAATCACACCTTAGCTATGTGATTGGATGGGCCATTGCTCCATGGAGGGGAAACAGGGACCCCAGGATACTGAACCAGGCCACCACTGAGAAGAATGTTACATGCAGGGGGCAAGGAGATGGGAGGTCAGAGTAGGGCTCATTCTAGTTCACCATCTGATAACTTCCTATTATAACTAACTATTTGCTAAGTAGATAATAGATTGTTTCTAGTTGCTGGATTGTAGGTATTGTTGGCAGTCTCTAAATTCAGCACCCTGATACAAAATCCCATTTGCCCTGCCTTAGGTAGAGCACAGGGCAAATAGCCATATTAGCAGAAAAGATGGAGCACGCCTCTTAACTTATCTGCTTCTACTACATCTCCCCAGTTTTCAATGACAGCTAGCTATATGAGCCACAGCGAGCAGAGAATCTCAGTTCCGCAAGTATGAAGGACAAGATAAATATTTGAGTAACTTGTAAAAAGCATGAAATGCTTGTTTTTCTGATGCCAACTACCAGCAATTTGAGCACAAAAATGCAAGCCAATCTCTTGCAAAAGGCCTAGAAAAACTGTACTCTGCCTTCCAGGCTGTCAGGGAGAATGAAAGGCTCCTAGAATGAATGGGAGAATTGTTGCAAGGGGAAAAGCAAGAGGAAAGAAAATCTAAAGAGGAAAAGGGGAATAACTGATGGCAGGAGGTTGGAGATTAGAAGAACCCAACATGGAGAAGAAATGTCAGAAGGTCTATTATTAACCACTGACGGCAGGTCACAGGAATATTGCTCTTCCTCTAGAGGGAGAAGCTGGGACTTTTTGTTCTCCCTAGTCAGTAAGAATCTACAAGTGCCAATAGGAAAAGAGTCACCCAGCATAGATTACAAGAAGAAATAAAGCATGCTCTTAGGCGCCATCTTCACTGAGCCACTCTAAGGAGACTTAGTTAACGTAACTTGACCTGAAATAAGCGAGGCAAGCTCTTCTGGGGATGGATATCTAAAATGTAAAGGGGAACGTTCTCAGTTTATGACTATTGTCCTCTCCCAATGATTCCCATAGAACCTAGAAAGCATGGTTAAGGAGTATGAGAGCCTGGATTAGAAATTGAATATCTTTGGGTCATCAGTGGTATTGGGGCTGATGGAAGATCAAAGAAAGACAAATTTGGAAAGTGAACAAATGGTTCAGAACATGGTGTCTGAGGATGAGATTTGGATTTCTGAAACACTATACTTTAAGAATTACAAGCTCTTGGTCAGGGATGAAGTACACCAAATATGGACCAGTACAAATATCCTTGCTTGGTGATTTATGGATTTGAATAATAGGAGGGAAAGCTGCTCATCAAGCCAGAAACCATGAAAAATATCAGGTGCGATGATGTAAGAAGGACAATAGAGAGTCAGCTAGGTGGTACAGCACTGAACAAAGAGTCAGGAATCTCTGAGTTCAAATTTTACCTCAGGCTCTTGCTAGCTGTGTAATCTTGGGGAAGTCACTTGACCTCTATCCTTCTCATTTGTAAAATGGGGATAAAAGTACCAACCATACAGGGTTATAAGAATAAAATGAGATGATATTGCTAAGCTGCTTTGAAAAAATTTAAAGTGTCATACAAGTGCTATTTTAGAATATTAGTGGAGAAATCTGACAATTCTCAGCAGACATCATCCAAAAAGTAGGGCAGTAATAAATATTATAACAACAGCTATACAAATGCACAGAGTATAGGTAATAAATAAGGAAAGAACAAAAAGTTATCTTAACACAGGGAAGTAAATTTAGCATCATAGGTTTCACTAAACTTCAATGTGGTATGACTCAAAACGAAATATAGCTTTTAAAGAGAATACCTTAGTCAAAAGGAGATATTGCCTAGAAGGGACAGTAGGGTAGCAGTGGATGTTAAGAATACATATTCATTGGGAAATCCATGAATTAGAAGCAGGAACATGATAACTGCAGCAGAGCAAAGATCAGTGAAAGAAGAAGCAGGCATGATATTCCAGTAGTAGTAGATACAGGGTGTCCCAAAAGTCTCGGTGTCATTTTAAGCTATTAAAGTTTAAATTGTATGCTAAATATCATTCCCCTAGAGGAAGGAAATGGGTAAGTTCAGGGCACAGATCACAAATCAGCCATGCAAGCATATGACAGTGGGGAGGGGAACTTTAATTATCCAGACTTCTACTGGAGCTGTCTCTCTGCTCAGATCAGAGCAGCTGATAAATTCTCAGCTTGCCTCAGTAAAAATGTCCTTCTTTAACAGGCAGAAGGAATAACAAAGGGAACTGGTCTTCTAGACCTAATTTTGACCAAGAAAGAACTGGTTAACAAAACAGAATTGATGGGTACTTCAAAAGGAAATGACCACTCTCTCTTAGAATTCATGATAGGTAAGGCGCACACACACACACACACACACACACACACACACACACACACACATACATACACAAATGATCTACAGAGCGGATTTCAGAAAATTCAGCAGAAAGATAAGTCAGGTCTCGGGGCTTCTAGAGGAAATCAGTCTAAGATGGATGAAATTCCAACAACCCAAGCACAAATAGTTTCAATGAGGAAGAAAAGAGGGAACTATCTAAAAAGATCAATGACTTCCAATCCACTCAATGTTTTGTGTTTTTTTAATGTATAAGAGATAGAAACAATATGGAATACTTCAGTATCAGAGATGTGTGGATACTTCAGTAGCAGAGTATCTGAAGCACTGAAGTACAAAATTAGGGGAGGTCATGCATTTTTTTAACTGCATTTTTTCAAAGAGATAGTATGAATGTTTGGGGTCGATGGGACAAGGACAGTGGATAATGAAGAGAAGGCAAAACTATGCAACTCCTACTTTTGTCCCTCTGATTTCTACCAGGAACAATCTTTTGGTCTGGAAAAGATAGAACAAGAATGATTTATAGGAAATTGAAATTTTCAGGCTTAGAAGAACTATATCCTAGGGTATTGAAAGAATGGGCGAATGTCATTCCTGAGCTCCTGCTGGAGATCTTTGAAAAGTCCTGGAGAAAGCCATCGACAAGTATATGGAAAAGTTCTCCAAGTCACTAATAATTAGAGAAAAGCAAATGAAAACAACTTTGAGATTCCATCTCATAACCATCAGATTGGCAAAGATGACAAAAAAAAGAAAAATGACAAATGCTAGAGGGTCTGTGGGAAAACAAATGCACTAACACATTAGGTAGAGCTGGGAACTGGTCCAATCAATTCTGGAAAGCAATTTGGAACTATGCCCAAAATGTTGCTAAACTGTGCATACCCTTTGAACCAGAGATATTCATTCTAGCTCTAAACCCCAAAGAGATCAAAGAATGAGGGAAAGGACTTATGTTTACAAAACTAGTTACAGTAGCCCTTTGTTGTAGTGAATAACTGGAAACTAAAGAGATACCTACCAATTGGGAAATGGCTGAACAAATTATAATATATGAATACAATACAATATTACTGTACTGTAAGAAATAATAAAAGGGATGGTTTGGGGGGAAACCTAGAAAGTGAGATGCACAGAACCAGAAGAACAAATAATACAATAAGAGTAATGTTGTAAAGACCATGTTGTAAATCTGCTCAATGCAATCATGATTCCAGAGGACTCGTGATGAAATATGCTACCCCACTCCCTGACGGAGAGGTGATGGACTGAAGTCACAGAATGAGAAGTACATTTTTGACACAACAAATGTTGGAATTTTTCTGCTTGACTGTGTGTATTTGTTCAAAAAGATTTTGTTTTTCTTTTTCTCAGTTGGGGAGGAGAACAGGGAGGGAGAGAAGTTCTAGAGATGTGACTGACAAATAAAAGAGGAAGAAAAAAGAAAATATAGAGTGTCATCAAAACATGTTTTTGAACTTCAAAGGAAAGAAGGAAGACAGAAGGAATCAAAGAAAAGCCGGACAACTTTGAAAGCTACAGCTTGCATCTATTATATAAGCTAGCAAAGTTTTACTTTAAATTTTACTAGCTTAAAACTGCACTAAGACTTTTTGGACACTGTGTGTACTTTTTTTAAAAAAGTAAGCTATACACAATAAGCATTTGCAGTTTTGTGTTCAACTCCCTCTCTTTCTGTTCTCATGTGTATATGGGAGTGCATTAAATATGTTTGTTAAGTTTGGAATCTTTTTTAAATGGGTGGAAGAAAGAAAAATCATGTAGAACAGGTGACATGACAAGACTGGAAACAGGCAAATGTCCTAATTCATTATTTATTTATTTTTGACATTTAAAAATTTTAAATTCCAAATTTTCTCTTTCCCTCCCTCTGTCTCACCCCCCTGCTACCCATTGAGAAGGCAAGCAAGACACTATCAATCATACATGTGAAGTCATGTAAAACATATTTCCATATTAGCCATATTGAAAATAAAACAAAAACAAAAACAAGAAAAATAAAGTGAAAAACTTTACTTTGATTTGCCCTCAGAGTTCATCAGGTCTTTCTCTGGAGGTGGATAGCATTTTTCATCATGAATCCTTTGGAATTGTCTTGGATTCTTGAACTGATCAGTGATTCACAGCTCGTGATTACAACATTGCTGTTACTGTGTACAATGATCTCCTGTTCTGCTCACTTCACTTTGCATCAGTTCATATAAATCTTCTCATATTTTTCTCTTCTTATAGCACAACAGTACTCCATCACAATCATGTGTCATAGCTTGTTCAGCCATTTTCTAGTTGATGGGCATTCCCTCGATTTCTAATTCTTTGCCACCACGGAAGTTGCTATAAATATTTTTGTACATATTGCCTTTTCCTTTTTCTGTGATCTCTTTGAAATATAGTCCTAGTAGTGGTGTTGCTGGTCAAAGGGTATTAACAGTTTTATAGTCCTCTGGGCATAATTCCAAGTTATTCTCCAGAAAGGTTAGACCAGTTCACAACTCCAGCAATAATTTATTAGTTTGTCTATTTTCCCTCATCTCTTCCAGCATTTGTCATTTTCTGATAGCTATGAGGTGGCACTTCAGAGTTGTTTTAATTTTAATTTCTCTAATCAATAATGATTTGGATTATTTTTTTATTTGACTATAGATAGCTTTGATTTCTTTTTCTGAAAACTGCCTGTTCACATCCCTTGACAGTTTATCAATTGAGGAATGGCTCTTATGTTTATTTCACTCAGTTCCCTACATATTGAAAAAAAGGGCTTTATCAGAGAAATCTGATGCAAAAAGTTTTGATATTACTTTGACATCTTTTATCAAAATGAATTTTTACTGATTATCTTTTTTAATTAGGTCTGTTTTGCTCTTGCTTTGTGATTGTTGCCCCTGGCTTTTTTAGTTCAGCTGAATAATAGATTCTGCTCTATCTCCTTATTTTTACTCTGTGTGAGTTTTCTTTCTGTTTCAAGTATGTCTCTTATAAACAACATATTGTTGGATTTAGTTTTCTAATTCCTTCTGCTGTCTGCTTCCATTTTATTTGTGAGCTCATCCCATTCATATACACAGTCATGATTACTGTGTATTTATGCCCATTCTGTTTTCTTCTTTTTATCCTTCTCTCTTTCTTTTTGTCTTGTCACTCTTCAAAAGTCTGTCCTGCTTCTAATCATTGCCTCCCTTAACCTGATCTCCCTTTTATCATTCCCCTCTCCCTTTCTCTTATTCCTTTTCCTTCCTATTTTCCTGTTGGGGAAGTGTACTGTTAAGGGAATTTGAAGATCTTCCCTGCCCCTTAACAGGTCCATGTGACCTGCTCTGAGCTTTGGCCCAGCCCACAGCTTGAGTTACATGAAGTCCATGGTGGGAGGAACTTGCTGAATGTGTGGAGCGGCAAGGGTACAACAGGAAGAGAGAGTGAGGTGGAACTGACAGAGGAAAAGAGAGAGAGAGAGAGAGAGAGAGAGAGAGCAGGCAGAGCAGAAAAGAGGAGCTAGCATGAGTGAGAGAGGGCGTGATTTTTGTCTAAGGGAGCTTGTTTGTGGGGGGGCCTGATGGAGGGAAGACTTGGGGACAGCAGACCCCGTTCTATTGGTAATATGTACAAACTTTTTTGTTACCATGGTGGTATTAGCTTTCTGGTATGGGAAATATATATACCATATACATGGTATGGTATATTTTGGTTTCATCTTTGAGGAAGAGAGTTTATATTTTGTTAATTTACCCTGGAAATACACCTGCACATCCGTAGTGACTACTGTGGGTATCACTTTGGCACTACAGTAAGATAAGTTTCTGTACCCAACTGAGTGTGTAGATAGATGGATAGATAAATATAAAAATGGATCTTCTTCCCTTTTTGAACCAATTCTGATGAGTAAGGTACAAGCATTGCCTGCTACCACCACCCCCATTTTTCCTCCACTGTAAAATCTTTCCTGAGTGCTTCTTTTATATGAGATAACTTTCCCAATTCTATTTCTCCCTTCCCTCTTCTCTTTGTGTACCTCTTCCTCATCCCTTAATTTTTTTTAGATCATTCTAACATAAATGAATCAGTCCTTTGCCCTTTGTCTATGTAGACTCTGTCCTAATAATGATAATATATGTATCATCTTCCTATACAGGAATGGAAACAGTTTTTATGCTTCTCTTGAATCTAGTGTTTGAATGTCAGATTTTCTATTCAGCTCTGGTCTTTTCATCAGAAATACTTGAAAGTCCTCCATTTTATTAAATGTTAATTTTCCCCCCTAAAGGATTAAAGTCAGTTTTGCTGGGTAGGTGATTCTTGGTTGTAATCCTAGATTCTTTGCCTTTTAGAAAATCATATTCCAAGCTGTTAAATCTTGTGTCATCGTGACAATGGCTCCACAATATTCAATTTGTTTCTTTCTGGCTGCCTTCACTATTATCTCCTTGACATGGCAGTTCTGGAATTTAACTATAATATTCCTGGAAGTTTTCATTTGGTTTTCATTTCTCTTTCAAGTGATCAATGGATTCTTTCAATTCCTATTTTACCCTCTGGTTCTAGGATATCAGAACAGTTTTCCTTGATAATTTCTTGAAAGATGGTATCTAGATATTTCACATTTTCTTCTATTTTTTTCATTCTTTTTGTTTTGTTTTATTGTTTCTTAATGTCTCATGGAAACATTACCTCCCATTTGCCCTATTCTAATTTTTAAGGAATTATTTTCTTCAGTGAGCTTTTGTGCCTTCTTTCCCATTAGGCCAATTCTGGTTTTTTTTTTTAAGGTGTTATTTTCTTAGGTGTTTTTTGTGCCTCTTTTACCAAGCTATTAATTTTCTTTGCATAATTTTCTTGCACCACTCTCATTTATTTTCCCAAATTTTCTTCTACCACTTGTATCCCTTAATTTAATGATTCCAAGAATTCCTACTAGTCTTTCAATTAGCATTTTTTTCTTTGAGACTTTGGCTAAAGGTGTCTTCTCATCATTTCTCTGATGGCATGGTCTTCTTCAGCAAGGAAGGATGAACACACCACAACAACAACAAAGGTGTTTTCACATTGTTGTCTTCTGAATTTGTGTTTTGGTCTTCCCTGACACAATAGTAGCTTTTGATGATCAATTTCTTTTTTGTTGTTGTCCTTTGCTCATTTTCTCCGTCTATTTCCTAACTTTGAACTTTGTGTTCAGAGTTCACTTGGGTGTGAGGAGGCATTAATTCAAGCATTTGCCACTGTATTCAGACCTAGTTCTAGAAGTCAGAAAGCTTTTGGTAGTACAATATACCACCACAATATACCAAGGTGGTGCAATATAAAGAGAGCTATGGTTACGACTCTCCTCATTTGTGCGCTGGTGTTTACCTAGAAAAGGTCCCTGCTCCCTGAAGCTGCAAGAGCTAGCACTTTTCTTGGTCCTGGAACCTGAACCATGTCCCCTATTCTCCTGCAGTGGCAAACACTGGTTCCTCTCCACCCTAAGACTGAGACTCATAATATCTCTGGGCTTAGATGCTGCTGCTCTCCTTCTCCAAAGCCTGACACTGGTTCTGCCACTTCATGTGCTCTGGGCCAGCTCCAACCCTGGTGTCATAGACCTCTCCTGTTAGCTTCCTAAGATGTCTCACTCTAAATTTTATTTGGTTCTGTTGCTCCAAAATTCAATTTGAGGTATTTATTTAAAAATTATTTGGAGTGGAATGTTGGGAGAGTTTGGCTGGGTTGCTAACTTTAATCCACTATTTTGGCTAGCTCAATTTCATTCTGGAAAGAAATTCTTCAAACTATGTTCTGGTTAGCTTCAATTTCTGAAAAAAGTCTAGAATATATTTTTAAGAGGTGGTTTATGAATATGTATTTTCCTAGTGATCCAAACCAATCACTCACTGGGTTTGAACAGCAAGGTATTGGTGGTACCTTACATGAAAGAGTCACAAGATTAAACATGTTCATTGATGGATATACTTCATCAGTAGCCTGTGGTCCATCCCCAATAGCCTAGCAGTGGCAGCCCCATTCAGCACAGATAATACCACGTCTTAGCATCGTATCTTTGATTCCACTAGTCCAAAATGTATATTGACAATAAGATGTTCTCCTAACACTGAGAGGCCCATGGTCCACCTTTGGGGAGGGTTTTTTTACGTCCCAGAGGAGGGATGGATAATGGTACCCTCTAAATATTCCTTGGGGAAATCTTGTATAGGCATTTCATTGGTAAGGGAAGAAACTAGAAGAACACTGTGACATGAAGGACATGACATATTTTCTCTCTGGGCAATCTTAGAGAGCTAAGGATATTTGATATATGCCCATCATATACCAAACAAGTACATCATGTATCCAAAGGGATTATGGACTCAGGCCTTATGAGACAATCCTGGAGACTAATCTTCTACAGCCTTCTACATCCCTATGCCCTGGTTCCATAAACAAGACTAAGAGTGATAAGAACAAAAGTCATTCCCCAACAGGCAAATATTGAAAGAATATGAAAAGCACCTTTGAAGGGAAGAAATATATGAAACACTAATGCATTGTTGGTAGAGTTGTGAAATGATCCAAACATTCTGGAGAGCAGTTTGGAACTGTGCACAAAGGGTTATAAAACTGTGCATACCCTTTGACCCAGCTACTTCTAGTTCTGTATCCCAAAGGGATCATAAAACAGGAAAAGGACCCATATGTGCAAAAAATTTATAGTAATTCTTTTTGTGGTGGTCAAGAATTTGACATTGAGGGGATGCCCATCCATTGGGGAATGGATGAACAAGTTATGGTATATGAATGCAATGGAATACTATTGTTCCATAAGAAATTATGAGCATGCGGACTTCAGAAAAACCTGGAAAGACTTACATGAACTGATGCTGAGTGAAGTGAGCAGAACCAGGAGAACATTTTACACAGTAACAGCAACATTGTGCAGTGACTAACTTTGATAAACTTACCTCTGCTTAGAAATGCAAGGATCTAAGACAACTCCAAATGACCCATGATGGAAAATGCTATCCACATCCAGAGAAAGAATTATGGAGTCTAAATACAGACAGAAGCAGACTATTTGCTCTCTCTCTCTGTGTCTTTTTTCTTGTTTATTTCTTCTTCCTTGCAGTTTCTCCCATTGTTTCTAATCCTTATTTACAACATGACTAATGAAAAATATATTTAATATGAATATATATGTAGAGCATGTACCAGACTGCACACCATCTTGGGGTGGGGGGAGGAGAGAGATGGGGAGAAAAGTTGGAACTCAAAATCTTATGGAAGTGAAAGGTGAAAAATAAAAAATAATTAATTAAAATATTTTTTAAAAGTTAATTCTCAGAAGCTTCAAATATGTTTATTCCATGATCCTGGTGAAACTGGTAAACCAGATGGCCAACAGAAAAAAAAAGAAGAAATATAAAGCATCAACAAACATAAGAAAGAATGCTCCAAATCAGCAATAAAAGAAGTGAAGTTAAAAAGAACTTTGAGGTTTCAGCTTATGTTCACAAGAGGGTAAAATGACAAAAGATGAAATGACAAATATTGTAAGGCTGTGAGAAGATAATAACAATAATACGTTGTTAATGGAACTATAAATTGGTACAACTATCTTGGAAAAAATTCATAATTACCCTAGAAAAGTCACTAAACCATACATACTCTTTACCAGAGTGATATTTCTACTAGATCTATACTCTGGGGAGATCAAAGACAGTGAGAAAGGTTTTAAGGATACAAAAGTATTTATAGCAGTATTTTTTGCGGTATTTTAAAAGTTTAGTGCAGTTTTAAGCTACTAAAATTTCGGTCATTCCTTATGTCCCAGTGCTTGGCACATAGCAAATGCTTGGAAGTCTAAGATGAGATAAATACAAATAAAGCTACATTTTCTGCAGATGGCACTGTGACCTCCTTTGCCATGACTATGTCTTTGATGGCTAATCCTGGTAAAGTTTCAGACAGTGTTTCAGAGATGGGAAGCAAAAGTAATCTTCAGATTTAGGAGTTTTTGCAGGGTTTTCACCAAGAAAGCCCATCTGCCCAAGGGTATTTATAAGAACAAGGTCTGTAGGTGAAGGTAGGTGGTGAAGTGGAGACAGCACCAGCCCTGGAGTCAGGGCTTGTCAAATATGGCCTTAGACACTTACTGTGTGGCCCTGAGCAAGTCACTTAACCCTGATTGCCTCCAAAAAATAAAACAAAATGAAACAAGTTCTGTAAACAAAAGAGACATGAGATAGAAAGCAGAGGGAATGAAAACTGTGAGAATGGAGCTATTAAAAGGTCATTTGTCCTATCCTACTATGGTTGGACATCAAGGACTATCTTTGGCTGCTAACATGCTTCTAGCTAACATGCTACTAATACTGGCTGCTCTGCTCACTCCTCCTGATCTGGGATATCCAACAACAAATATCTCCAGTTTTGTTAAATGTCTCAGATAAGTGATTCCAGAAGCTTGTAACTGGTACCTGCACACAGACCAATGTTTGATAGAGAGGCTGATACAAAGCATTTAGAAAGAGAAGCAGAAATTACTAAGAACTAATAGGGGATCATCAAAGGCAGATGAAAAGCTCACTCCTTTTTAAAAAAAAAAAACAAAACTACTTACTTGGAGATGAGAGGAATGCTGTGAGCCTAATATATCTGGATTTCAGCAAGCCATTTGACAAAGCCTTTCATGTTATCTTGGTAGAAAAGGTGAGATGTGAACTAGCTGATAGTGATGTTAGGTGAAGTCTAATGACTGTACCAAAATAGTTTTCAAAGAATGAGTCCGTGGAAACCCAAATGGAGGTCTCTCAGGAAACACCCAGGACCCTTGTCCTTGACCCAGTTCTGCTTAAGATTTTTATCCACGACTTGGGCAAAGGTACAAATTGTACTACTATCACATTTATATATGGTCCAAAGCCAGGAGGGGATAGCTAACATGTTGCATGACTTAGTCGGGATCTAAAGAGGTCCCTACAGGATAGAACCATAAGCCAAATTTAATGAAATAAAATTTAAAAGGATCAAAGTGAAGTCCTATGCTTATCATTTTAAGAAAGTCAAGTGCACAAATATAGAATGGAAAAGGCATGGCTAAATAACAATTCCTGGGGAGGGAAGGAAAAGACTTTTGGGTTTTAGTGTGCTGCCAGCTCAATAGAAATCCTCAACAAGAAATGGCAGCCAAAAACCTAATGCCATCTTCGGCAGTGTTAATGGAGGAACAATGTCCAGAAGGATGTTCCAGAGACTCTCTATTGCCTCTGGTTGGCATTTAAAGCCCTTTGCAATCTGGCTCCAATCTTTCTTTCCAGGTTTATTATACATTACTCCTCTTCACACACACCACTGTCCAGCCAAGCTGGCCTTCTTTCAGTTCCTCACCCACAACATTCCATCTTGTCTCTCTGTCCCTCTGGTTAGACTGTCCTCCATGTGTCTGAGCTTCTAGCTTGATCCAGGACCACCACACCTTGACTCTCTGATCACCTTTAGACCATGCTGCAGCCCACCCACCACTTTCATTTCTGCCTCTAGCTGTGGCAGAGATAATGAAATCACCTCTACCATTGCAGTAAAGGACATGTCAGCCAACTATTCTATGACTCCATTTACCATCCCTGACCCAAACACCCCTCTCTTTCCTATGTGTGTCATCTTAACCTATTAGAATGAGCTCTTTGAGGGCAGGGTCTGTGTTTTTATTTTTGCTTTGTTTTGCTTTTGTATTTGTATCCCAAGCACTTGGTGCACTGTTCCTGGAACATTCTAAGTATTTAATAAGTCCTTTTTAATTCTTCATTTTTCTTCCTTCTTTCCTTCTTTTCCATACTCCTTTCCTCCTTCCTCCATTCCTTTCCCTCTCTTTCCTTTTCTTTCTTTCTTCCTTTCTTTCTACCTTCCTTCCTCCCTCCTTTTTCCTTCCTCCCTTCTTTCCTTTCTTCCTCCCTCCTCACTTCTTTCTTTCCCTCCTTTCTCTCTGTCTTTGCCTCTGTCTCTATCTCTCTGTTGCTGTTTCTGTCTCTGTTTCTGTGCCTCTGTGTTTCTCTCTGTCACCGTCTGTCTCTGTTTCTCTCTGTCTCTCTTTATGTCTCTCTCTACATCTCTGTCTCTATCTCACTGTCTCTCTTTGGGTCACTATCTCTCTGGCGCGATCTCTCTCTCTCTCTCTCTCTCTCTCTCTCTCTCTCTCTCTCTCTCTCTCTCTCTCTCCCACACATGCACACGCACACACATACACACACAGGGCCAGATAAAAAGGTGTTAAATTAACTGAGAAAAAGAAGGTCAGGACAGGTGATTCTTTTGTAAGGTGCAAATTGTTCCTCTGGGTGAATCAGAAAAGAAGTCCAATAGGATTAAAGTGATAGTCCACACATTCAGGTGATTTTTTAAAAGCCAGTCTGCTGGAGACAGGAGGAGGAACCTAACTACTGACAAGATAGATAGGAAAATGTAAACACTCCGAAGAAAATGGACCAGAACTCTGGAAATGCAGCTGTGTGGGCCAATAAGAAGTAGGCTTGTCCAGATAGAAGCTTTGTTTCTGAGTCCATCCCTTCACCCCTTCTAGAGACCCCAAGGTGGTAATAATGTGCCTCTCTTCAAGTCTGTTTTCCTTTCTTATTTTTTTAAATGTTTACTTCATCCTTATAAATTATGTTAACCACCAGTAAATTACAATGAAGCATATTTATTGAGAATGTAGTTGGAAATAGTAACTGAGAAGGAAACATTTCCAGAGAAGAAAGAGAGAAACATCTAACACTAATGTGTTTTGCCAAAGGCACTATCTCTAACTCAGGGCTCAGAGCTAACAACAAGATGAAGAGAATTATGGATTCTTTGATAGCACTTCTCAGAGTGACTCCAGGACAGACAGACAGGCAGATAGGAGTCCTTGAATGAACCTGATCCCTATACCATACCCTTAACATTGCTACTCCTAGGAATGAGGGAGCCAAGATGGCGGAGTAGAAAGACGCACATACACATAGCTCCGAACCCACAACCCACAGAACGGCTACAGGGGAGTAACTCACCGCGAATTCTGCACCCAGAGGCCACGGAATATTGGAGCGAGGGAGATTTCTGTTCTGGAGGGACCTGCAAACCTCTCGCGGGGGGTCCTTCGCGCTGCGGACTGGGCGCCGGGACTGGGAGCAGAGGGCAGCCCTGCAGCGGCCACGACACCGTGAGGAAAAGATCCGAGCGGGCTTCAGGGACGGGATCTCCAGCGGCGGCACAAGTCCCTCCACCCACAGGTGACGGGGGTCAGTGAGAGAGTCTCTTTGGCGGGTCGAGAGGGGAGTGGGGTGCCCCCATGGCTCAGGCCCCCCCCCGGGAGATAGAAGCTGAGAGGCGGCTGCAGACAGGGGCTCCCAAAGCGGGCAGGAGCCTGGATCCATTGTGGAAGGTCTGTACATAAACCCCCTGAGGGAACTGAGCCTGAGAGGCAGCCCTGCCCCGACCTGAACTTAATTCTCACACTGAATAGCAGCCCTGCCCCCTCCAAAAGCCCTAAGGTTGGAAGCAGCATTTGAATCTCAGTCCCCAGACGCTGGCTGGGAGGACCAGGAGGTGAGGTGGGTGTGAGGAGAATATTCAGAGGTCAAGTCACTGGCTGGGAAAATGCCCAGAAAAGGGAAAAGAAATAAGACTACAGAAGGCTACTTTCTTGGAGAACAGGCATTTCCTCCCTTCCTTTCTGGTGAGGAAGAACAATGCTTACCATCAGGCAAAGACACAGAAA
Organism: Notamacropus eugenii; assembly: GCF_028372415.1. Lineage (NCBI taxonomy): Eukaryota > Metazoa > Chordata > Mammalia > Diprotodontia > Macropodidae > Notamacropus > Notamacropus eugenii. The sequence goes on along the minus strand of NC_092873.1, from coordinate 40,807,905 downwards.
TCAAGGCTTCTGTGTCCCAGCCCACCCAATGGGCTCAGGCCATGGAAGAGCTCAAAAAGAATTTTGAAAATCAAGTTAGAGAGGTGGAGGAAAAACTGGGAAGAGAAATGAGAGGGATGAAAGAGAAGCATGAAAAGCAGATCAGCTCCCTGCTAAAGGAGAACCAAAAAAATGTTGAAGAAATTAACACCTTGAAAACTAGCCTAACTCAATTGGCAAAAGAGGTTCATAAAGCCAATGAGGAGAAGAATGCTTTCAAAAGCAGAATTAGCCAAATGGAAAAGGAGATTCAAAAGCTCACTGAAGAAAATAGTTCTTTCAAAACTAGAATGGCACAGATGGACGCTAAGGACTTTGTGAGAAAGACAGATATCACAGAACATAGAGAGAAGATTGGAAAAATGGAAGATAATGTGAAATATCTTATTGGAAAAACAACTGACCTGGAAAATAGATTCAGGAGAGACAATGTAAAAATTCTGGGACTACCTGAACACCATGATCAAAAGAAGAGCCTAGACATCATCTTCCATGAAATTATCAAGGAAAACTGCCCTGAGATTCTAGAACCAGAGGGCAAAATAAATATTCAAGGAATCCACAGAACACCACCTGAAAGAGATCCAAAAAGAGAAACTCCTAGGAACATTGTGGCCAAATTCCAGAGTTCCCAGGTCAAGGAGAAAATATTGCAAGCAGCTAGAAAGCAACAATTCAAGTATTGTGGAAATACAATCAGGATAACACAAGATCTAGCACCCTCTACATTAAGGGATCGAAGGGCATGGAATAGGATATTCCAGAAGTCAAAGGAACTAGGACTAAAACCAAGAATCACCTACCCAGCAAAACTGAGTATAATACTTCAGGAGAAAAAATGGTCTTTCAATGAAATAGAGGATTTTCAAATTTTCTTGATGAAAAGACCAGAGCTGAAAAGAAAATTTGACTTTCAAACACAAGAATGAAGAGAACCATGAAAAGGTGAACAGCAAAGAGAAGTCATAAGGGACTTACTAAAGTTGAACTGTTTACATTCCTACATGGAAAGACAATATTTGTAACTCTTGAAACATTTCAGTATCTGGGTACTGGGTGGGAGTACACACACACACATGCACACACGCACACATACATAGAGACAGAGTGCACAGAGTGAATTGAAGAGGATGGGATCATATCTTAAAAAAAAAATGAAATCAAGCAGTGAGAGAGAAATATATTGGGAGGAGAAAGGGAGAAATTGAATGGGGCAAATTATCTCTCATAAAAGAGGCAAGCAAAAGACTTATTAGTGGAGGGATAAAGAGGGGAGGCGAGATAAAAACATGAGGTCTACTCTCATCACATTCCACTAAAGGAAAGAATAAAATGCACACTCATTTTGATGGGAAAACCTATCTCACAATACAGGAGAGTGGGGGACAAGGGCACAAGCAGGGTGGGGGGGAGGATAGAGGGGAGGGCATGGGGAGGAGAATGCAATCCGAGGTCGACACTCATGGGGAGGGAAAGGATCATAAGAGAATAGAAGTAATGGGGGACAGGATAGGATGGAGGGAAATGTAGTTAGTCCTATACAACCCAACTAGTATGGAAATCATTTGCAAAACTACACAGATTTGGCCTATATTGAATTGCTTGTCTTCCAAAGGGAAGGGGTGGAGAGGGAGGGAGCTAAAGAAGTTGGAACTCAAAGTGTTAGGATCAACTGTAATGTTCTTACCACTAGGAAATAAGAAAAACAGGTTAAGGGGTAAAGAAAGCTATCTGGCCCTACAGGACAAAAGAGAAGACGGAGACAAGGGCAGAGAGGGATGATAGAAGACAGAGCAGATTGGTCACAGGGGCAATTAGAATGCTTGGGTTTGGGGGGGGGAGGGGATAAAAGGGGAGAAAATTTGTAACCCAAAATTTTGTGAAAATAAATGTTAAAAGTTAAATTTAAAAAAATAAAAAAAAAACATTGCTACTCCTATAATGAATTCCCTCCACACTACTCCCTTTTAGAATCTCTAGGTTCCTTCAAAGTTTAGCTCAAGTGGCATTTCCTACAGGACACTTTTCCTGGTCCTCTCAACTGCTAGTGCCTCTCCCAGCCTCAGGAATCTTCTGGAGCAGGGCTTTGGTCCATACAGAGATCAACAACATGGAGGAGCCCATGTGGGAGATGCTTCTGGGACAAGATTGTATTCCTTTACCACAAGGTTGACAACAGTATCTTTCCATTAGCTGTATAGTCATCAGACTAGGATACTCTTATTCTCTTTCTAGCTGAATCCCAAAGGGGTAAAGGTACTGATCAGCCACAGCACAGGCACCATGAACTGAGCTAGCAAAGGAGGAAGACTGCTTTCCCCTTCCCCTTTAATGGACCTGGGGGCTCAATCTGGTTTTTCATTTATCTTTATCCGTTACATAGATGGTAGAGTCCCTGAACAGACAAAAGCCATGGTCACCATGGAGGCAGGATCCCAAAATGGATATTGCTGTAAGATCAGGGAGCCAGGGTATCTGGGAATCATTGGGGGGGGGGGGGCGTGAAATATGGTGGAACCATGTCATATAAGAACTGAGCCAAACTGTGAACTTCATCACCATCCGTTTCAGAAAATGAAGTAACATAATGGTGGGGAATTCTCCTCCTCCCTTCCGTTGTTGGGAGGGGTGATATTTCCATTTTTTCATTTGAAGTTTCGAAGTAAATATTCCTAAAAACTCATCCATTAAATAGTGGACCTAAAGTTTTGTCCCCTCTTAAAATTGAGGGAATACTATTGTTGGGGACTTATGCCAATGGCAGAGAGACTAAATACCCCAATCTCCACTCCTTAAGGGTATTGGAGAACCCTAAGGAAGAGGGAAAAGTTAACATACCTATCTCTCATATTAGGATGGGGGAGAGGTGGCCAAGATAGTTACTACTACATTTACTTGGTATAAACTTATATATGTACTCACTGTCTCTCCTGATACATGTAAGCAAGAGTCGTCTCATTTCTATCTTTGTCTCCCCAGTGTCTTACCCAGGGCCTGGAACATAGCCAATTAGAATTGTAAGCTTCCTGGGGACATGGACCTTTTTATTTTTGTCGTTGTATCTGCAGTCCCTAACACAGAGCATGAACAGAAAAGACAAATAAATTGCTATGTGACTAATGTATTCATAGCCCCAGTGCCTAGCATAGTGTTTAGAACAGAGCAGGAGTTTAATAGATGCTTGTTGACTAAGGGAAAAAAATGGTGGCCAGCCTCCCAGTCATGAGCCTCTCTAAACAAGGACCAAGCTGCTCATTGAATGACCTAACACAATTTGTGACTGGGCTTGATTCCAGCTTTCTAAATCTGACAAAATCTACCAATGTTTGCATTCACCAGCACCTAAGGGTCATTTCCATGTTATGCGGAAGTATTGGGACTTTGACTTACTACAATACACATCCTAAGAGTGGGAGAATGAGATCTTACTTTAAACATCTGTACTTTGTCATATTAGAATGAGCCTCTTTGAGTACCCTACTTGTTCCCAAAGCAGTCACAAACCTTATCTACTCCTAGTCCTGACCCTGGCCCCAGCAGCCCTCTATCATCCCCTCCAGTGGGGTTTAAATGGACAGAGGGAGATGGCATTAGTCAATTTTACCTGGTGGGAGACTCAAGGTCAGCTCTGCTGAGGATTCGGTGTTGCTGGGGAGTGTATAGCCATTGAAAAGCAGTCAAGGTCCTCTCTTCAATCCGGAATCGGCCTTCCCGCACATACCTAGAGGTAACAGATACAGTAAGTAGGAAGTAGAGTTTAATGACCTGGCTTCTAGACCTGGTTTTCCCCTCTGGCTTAAAGAGGGAGAAACCCCACTGGATTCCTGAACTGGAGACACAGTGGATAAGAGACATGGCGAGTTCTTCTCCAGCATGGGTGACATCTAAGACCACACAGTATAGTAGAAAGACGGTTGGACCAATGATCATGAGATCTGGATCTCAGTGTTGACTAACTCCACTATGTGACCTCAAGCACATCAGCTCTCTCCTCTGGGTCAGGGTTCTATCGGCTCAATGACTTTTTATGAGCCCCAGTCCTGAATAAGCTCTCTTACTTTTCATGGTCTCTCCTCCAAGGAGCTTTTTCCCAATCCCAGGAAGATTTGAAGGGAGAGGGAGGAGAGAACAGTGCCTAATCTACAGGAATGAATGGGGAAATTCAGATATCATGGACAGGCCAATGGAGTATATATTTCTGAGCCAAAGTACTTTTCTGGGGCCCTCAAGTGGCCACCTATTTCAATCTGTTTGGCCATGAAGCTTTTCCTAACTATTCCCACCTGCTAGCATAGCACCTTCCTCCCATCAAATTTATCCAGCATGTATTTGGGATACATTTTGTATACACTTATATTTGTACATTGCCTCTTTTGATAGAATATAAGCCCCTTGAGGACAGGTCCTCATCGCTTCACTAGGACGACTATTGCAATTCTCCCCCACTTCAGTTCATCTTCCACTAGCTGCCAAAATGATCTTGCTAAAGTATAGTTCTGACCACTCCCCCCACACACACACCCATCCCCACTTCAGTGACTCTCTATTACCTCCAGAATCAAATAGAAAACCCTTTGTTTGGCAATGAGAGAAAATATTTTTTCTCTCATATTAATAACTTATTCAGTTAGGACTAAGGTTTTCCCCTTTCTTTTATCTCATTCGGAAATCATTTCCTGTAGGTTATTCAGTCAGCCTTTGAAATACAGAGCTGATAATGAGATGAAATTTTGGGTGAAACTTACCCAACTGGGAAAATTTCAATCTCATCAAAAGGTAAAGAAATTCTAGTCTAGGTGAATTGGTGAATTGTGTTTTAGTCAGACAGGTCTGAGTGGAAGTGCATTCCCCTTTTGTCTAGATTGCCCTAGACTGGGGTGGTCTGGGAAGAAATAAGTCTCTGTGTCCAGAATGAGTGATCAGTCATATCCCCCAACCCCTCATTAGAATAAGCCCATCCATTATAATATTCTCCCTATCATTCATTGTTAACCAATCAGTGGTTGGTGGTTGATGGTTATTGTCCTTCATCTTTGAAGAGGACCAAAATGACATCACCATGATAAAGTGAAATTTCAGTGTGTCCAATTGTGGCTGATCAGACCAATACAAGCTCGGAATGCTCTACCATAGGTTGGGCACAGATAGTCCATGTGAGTATTTGGGGTGGATATCCCAAATTTGCACATCTTGCGTTTACTTTGTGCTGTTTCAATTCTGCCTTGCTCAAATGGCACAGCACCCTTTCTGATGTGGGCACACCATGCTGATCGGTCCTATGCCAGTGTCTCTCATGTTGCAAAGTTCTTGAGAGAGACCTTGAGAATATCCTTGTATCATTTCTTCTGGTCACCATGTGATCACCTGTCCGATGCGAGTTCTCCATAAAATAGTCTTTTTGGCAAGCATACGTTTTGCTTTCGAACAATGTAGCCAGCCCACCAGAGTTGCTCTCTCTGAAGCATAGTTTGAATACTTGGCAGTTCAGCTTGAGCAAGGACTTCAGTGTCTGGTACCTTATCCTGCCAAGCGATCCTCAGGATCTTCCAAAGACAGTTCAAATAGAAGTGATTCAGTTTCCTGGCATGGCGCTGGTAGACTGTCCATGTTTCACAAGCATATAACAATGAGGTCAGCACAATGGCTCTGTAGACCTTCAGTTTGGTAGTCAATCTAATACCTCTTCTCCCCCAAACTTTTCTTTGGAGCCTCCCAAACACTGAGCTAGCTCTGGCAATGCATGCATCAATCTCATTGTCAATGTGTACATCCCTGGAAAGTACACTACTAAAGGAAGTGAACTTATCCACAGCATTCAAAACTTCTCCATTTGTTGTAATCGATGATTCCACGTGTGGATGGTGTGGTGGTGATTGATGGAGCACCTATGTTTTCTTGATGTTAATTATTAGGCCAAAATTAGGACAGGCAGCAGAGAATTGATCCATATTTTGTTGCATCTCAGCTTCAGAGGCTGCGTTGAGTGAACAATCATCTGCAAACAGAAAACTGTGCACCAACACTCCCTCCACTTTGGTCTTGGCTTGTAGCCTTTTCAAATTGAAGAACTTGCCATCAGTACGGTAGTTGACCTTGATTCTGTGTTCATCCTCATTGAAAGCATTTGTCAACAGGACTGAAAACATCATGCTAAAAAGCATGGGAGGAAGCACACAGACCTGTTTCAGTCCATTGGTAACTGGGAAGGCACAAGAGCATTGTCCCTTATCCAGAACCTGGGCAAACATGCCATCATGAAATTGATGTACAATATTGATGAACTTCTCCAGGCAACCAAATTTTGACATAATTTTCCATAAGCCCTCATTACTACCCATGTCAAAGGCCTTGGATCTACAAATATTGTATACAGATCTCTGTTCTGCTCCTGGCATTTCTCCTGGAGTTGTTGAGCAGCAAACACCATATCAACTGTTCCTCAGCCTTTTCTGAAGCCACACTGGCTCTCAGGTATATGACCATTTTCCAGGTGAAGGATCAGCCTATTAAGGAGGACACTAGCAAGAATTCTGCCAGCAATGACTAAGAGAGATGTCTCCCTGTAATTGTTGCAGAACAATCTATTCCTTTTACCCTTATAGAGATGGACAATGGAGGCATTCTTGAACTCCTGGGGGATACCCTTTTCTTGCCATATAATGGAAAATTTCAGTCAGCTTTTGTATGAGCAGTGGTTCCCCTACATTGTAAATCTCAGCTGGAATAAAATCATCACCAGGTACTTTGCCACATGAAAGGAACCCAATGGCCCTCAAAACCTCTTCTTCAGTTGGAAGTTCAGCTAAGGAGGGATTGACTTCAACCTGAGGTAAACGGTCAATGACTGTTTGATTGATGATGGTCTGTTGAGAACACTATGGAAGTGTTCAGCCCATCTCTCTAGGATCATGCCCTTATCACTAATCAATGTGGCTCCATCAGCACTGGGTAGTTGTGATGCACCATAGGTTTTTGTTTCATAAATAGCTTTCAGGGAATCATAAAAGCACTTTGGATTGTTACTATCAGCATAAAACTAAATTTCATCTGCCTTCTTACTGAGCCAGGAATCCTGCATCTCTCTAAGATTTGCTTGTACTTTGCTTTTGATGGAATTAAATGCTGCCTTCTTAGAGGGGGATGAACTATCCTGCTGGTAAATCCTGTGGAGTTCTTGTTTTTCATTTGGCAGCTTCTGAATTTCCCCATCATTGTCATCAAATCAGTCTTGGTGTTTTCGAGTGTTCTGACTCATATGAGCAAATGCAGTGCTGTACACCAAATCTCTAAAGGGTGCCCCGTCTTTTTCTGCTCCACTGTTGCCAATTATGTGTTGGTTCAGCTTTCCCTCCAGATCAGCAACAAACTGTTTACCCTCAGAGAAGAGCTCTAATTTGTTGACATTAATTCTTCTGGTAGCCATTTTGCCTTGGGGGCAGTGCTTTTGATGAATGTGAATATTTAGCTTGGAAAGGATAAGTCTATGATCAATCTAGTTCTCTGCACCACACATTGCCTTTGTCACTCTCACATCTTGTCTGTCTCTTCTCCTTACAATCACATAATTTATTAGATGCCATTGTTTGCTGCAAGGGTACAACCATGAAGTTTTATTGTGTTTAGGTAAATGGAAAACATTGTTGGTGAGGAGAAGATCATGCAATGCACAAGTCTTCAGCAGTAAATGACCATTGCTCTTGCTGTTTCCAGCTCCATTCCTCCCTAGGACTCCCTGCCAAGCCTGGTAGTCTGAGCCTACTCTAACATTAAAGTCACCCAGAATTATAAGCTTGTCCTCTTCTGGCACATTTATGATAAGGGTCTCTAGGTCTTCATAAAATTTTTCTTTGACTTCATCAGGGTTTGTCATGGTGGGAGCATAGAGACTGATGATGGTGGCATGGTGTTTTCCCGTGAGTGGCAACCGCATTGTCATTCACTCCTTTTGGCAGGCATACCAGCTTGCTGATTAGATTAGTTTTGATTGCAAAACCCACGCCATCTTCATAGCACTCCCCTTCACTGTGCCTACTCCAGAAAAATGTGTATCTAGCTCCAACTTCAGTAAGCTGCCCTTCATTTGCCAACCTTGTTTCACTGAGGGATGCTATTTGGATGCAACACCTGTTGAGTTCTCTTGCAACAAAAGCAGTTCTTTCAGGTCTACTGGATTTTGTGTTGTCTATTAGTGTGTGCACGTTCCATGTGCCAATGGCGAGTGAATCATCTTTGCAGATGTTTTCGTACATTTTGTACATTTTTTTGTGTTTTGACAGCATAGTGGGATTCCCCACCTGCTGCAGTAATCAAGCCAGGGTTGGGTAAGCAGACAATGTTTAGGGCACCTTTTCTAGTCCCTTTCCTCACACCAGGAGGTGAGCAGTGCGATTCTTAAAAGGCTGCTCAGACACCCAGGGGGCTGCCAAGTCCCACTGCTGCTTCCAGTGAGAAATGACTCTATGGCCTGGGCTGCCTGTGTGCAGGATTGTGACTGCAGCTCCCCGTGTATCCTCACCTGCTGCTTCATCACTTGCCTGTTGCCACAGAACTTTTAGGCATGATAGTGAAATGGTATGGGTGATGTCTTTTGATTCATGCATAAATTGGATTTAAGTGAGGCTGAGTTGCACGAAGTTGTCAGCCTCACTCTGTCCTCCAGAGTCATCATAGTCCAGTGGCAGGACAGAGTCAAGATGGCTGATGATGGCTCAGGATGCAGTGGATGACCTTGGCATCTTCGGTGTCTAACCAAACTCTAAGCACTCCACATCACCTGTTTCATCTGCCTTCATGACCATTGGAACAAATTGTTCTCATCCGCCCATTCCACCAGAGGAAGTCTTCATATGCTTGGGGTAGACACCCCCCTAACTCACCAATGGGTTTCAGAACCTTTGGTTAACCTCAACCTGGTTTGGCTCGTCTACCAAAACGGTTTAGCAGGGTGTGGCCGCAGCTCATGCTGCAGCTTCTTGGAGCCACAGGCGAGAGTTAGGTGGAACAGGTGAACACCAAAGGTGGAAAGAGTCCCAAAAAGGGCTTAGCAGCCATCACACCAAAGGTACTGGTCCTCCCTAAACACACCTTACACCCCTAACCAATCAGTTCTTCTGAGGACACCCACTCTTCCAAAAGCACATAAGTGTTGAGCAACCTCCATGAGGGGTATTTTGGTTCATGAGAGACGGTCAAATGACCATGCTTTTATTAATTACTTGCCAGACATAATTAACAAAATGATTAATCATCCTGAAATTATGTCTCTCAACTCTTTATATATCACAGCATTTAAAGTCCTTCTACCTTCTTACCCAGATAGGTGGCACAGTGCTAGGCCTGGAGTCAGAAATATCAGGAGTCAAACCTCAGACATTTACTAGTTGTGTGACCCTGGATAAGTCCCCTAACCCTGTTAGCCTCAATTTCCTCATCTGTCAAATGAGCTGGAAAAGGAAATGGCAAACCACTCCAATATCTCTGCCAAGAAGACTCCAGATAGGGTCACAAAGAGTCAGACAGGACTGAAAAAATGACTGAACAACATCTTCTTAGAGTTTACTCTTCCAGTAACTCAGTAATTCCACTATACAGGTCTTCTTAGTATTCTTCAACCACCCTACTCTATTTCCTTCTCTGTCCTCTGTTCCTGGGATGTTCTCCCTCTTCATTTCAGCCTCCCATCTTCCCTGGCTTCCTTCAAAACTCAACTTAAATACTACCTTCTCCAGAAGGCATTTCCTGGTCTGCCATACTGCCCCTCCTTCCATGCTCTGTGATATTCATTCATGTATGTGTGTGTATGTGCATGTGTATATATGTATGTATATTTACATATATACACACATGCATGTATCTATATATATGTGTGTATGCGTGTGTGTGCACATATATATACATAAACATACACACTTCTCTTCTATGGTCATTGAGAACAGAGACTGTTTTTGCCTTTCTCTGTATTGCATAGTTCCTAACACAAGTAGGTGTACAGTAAACGCTTGCTGACCAGTTGACTGTCCAGAAAACTTGCAAGTTGACCTCCTCTAACAGAGGAAGTCCAGCCTGCCTTTTCCCCTGCCATTCTCCAGGATGATTGTTTTGGTTTAGCTGGTTCTGAACAGTCCATCTCATGCCTTCCTAGCCTTATTACAGTAAAATATCTAGACAGATCCTCTATAATATCACTTTAATAGAATTATGAGCTAGAAAGGTTCTTACAGTTCATGTAGTCCATCCCTGTCAGTTTACAGAGGCCCAGAAAAGACAAGTGACTTGTCCAAGGTAACAGAGTTAGAGATAAAATCAGGGTCTGCTGGAACCAGCTCAAGGCAAGAATAAAAGATTAAATCTTTAGTATGGGCATTTACACCTCAGAAAACAGCAAACTATAGATAAGGGCTTCATTTATTATTTTGTTGGTTGTCTAGACTTAAGAAAGTATTAATAATGCAGATTAAACTTAACAGGACATTTACATACTTCCCCCCCCACCCCGCCCCAGAGATCCTGGTTGTTAAACATTTACCAGCATACCCCTGTGTTATCCTACAAACATTGCTTGAGCTCAGCAGGACTTCAGGAGAAAGGTCAAGGAAAGAAGTCTTCACCATACTGGAAGTTTGGCGACTACAGGCTAGCACTGATTATAACAAGGATGAAGATGATTGATTGATGATGATGATGATAGCAACAAATCATAACTGGCATTGATGTAGCACTTTAAACTTTACGAGGTGCTTTATGTCTATTATCTAATTTGAACCTCACAATACCCCTAGATAGATTCCACAACTTTTAATGACTGTCTAAGGCTCTTCCAAATACACCAATATCCCAGCCCAGAATTCTTTCCAAGGCACCATGTTGCTTCGTATGTCTAAGGCCATGTGAGCTACACTCAGGATCATAAATTCCATCAGAAGGCACCTTGGAAGACATGTAGTCTAATTCTCTTATTGGACAGGTGAGGAAACTGAGACCCAGAGGAATTAAATGACTTTGCCAAGGTCACACATCTAGCATCTGGGGTGGAATTTGATCCCAGGTCTTGACTCCAAATCCAGTGGATGCAAGGAAGACACCAGGCATAAAATAAATATATAATATATATATATATACTGTACAGGCATACCTTCCTTTAATATTAAGCTCCTTGAAAGCAGGAATTTTTTTTGTCCTTGTATTCCTGTCAGTGGCACATAATAGGACTTTAATAAATGCTTGTTGATTGACTAGTTAATTGGAAATTGCCCAGAAGCCAGGTCCAGTTCCTGCCAGGAGCTGGAGAGAAGGCAAGGGTGCTTATCTGTTGTTTGCCAATCTATGAGTCTCAAATCCTTCTAAACAAGGAAGCAAGAGTTCAATCCAATGAAAGAGACATGTTTGGGACCAGGGGGATCACTAGGAAGAGGTCAACCATTTGTAGACAGAGGAAGATGAGTCATTAGGGATAGGGATTGGACCTGTGATTTCCCAGATGTAGGCAATCCAGGGAAGAACAAACGCCATCTAATAGAAAAGATGTTTATTGTTGTTCAGTAGTGTCAGACTCTTCATGACCCCATTTGGGGGTTTTCTTGTTAAAGATACTGGAGTAGGTTTGCCATTTCCTCCTCCAGCTCATTTTGCAAATGAGGAAACTGAAGCAGACAGGGTTAACTGACTTGGCCAAGGTCACACAGCTAGTAAGTATCTGAGGCTGAATTTGATCTCGGGAAGATGAGTCTTCCTGACTCCAGGCCTGGGACTCTGTGCACTATGGCGCCAACTCACTGCCCATTGCAGGACCCTAGGCAAGCCTCAGTTTCCTCATCTGTAAAATGAAGAGTTTGGACTAGATAACTTCTGAGTTCTCTTACAGCTCCAGATCTATCATCCTAATTGAAAACACTTTTGCTGCTGTTGTTTAAAATTGTCAGTTCAAGGTAACTGCATGGGGATGACGGTTCTCCTGGAAATTGATGAGGTTGGATTCCTCCCTGAGCCACTGCTGGACCAGTAACCTGATACCTCCGAATGACTCTGACTTCCCAGCCTGAGGTTCAGTTGCATGGAGATGTCACAAACTGGAGTGAAGGAAGGGGGGAAGGGTTCTAGCTGCCCTAGCCCCCCTTCCCTAGAGGACCACTCATACTTTCCCCACCCTGCTCTCCCTGGGAATTCTCCCTCATAAGACCTCTTGTAAAGAGGAGATTTGGGAGTATATTCTCCAAGTCCATTAGTCTTCTTATCCCCCCACCAAGGGGGACCCCTACCCCCATTCTCTAGATAAAATGAAGAAAGGGACTCTCCAACTCCAACCAACCCACCTGATCAACTTGCCTAATGTCTAAAGTGTTTCGAACAAGTGCCAAGAATCTGAGGAATGGGGCAGAAGCTGAGAGCAGGGCATCCCCCTTGAACTGACCCCTGGAAGTCAAGAGCAGCCAGGGGCCCAGGCCGTGGACTCTGACATCACTGGAGACTAGTCTCATTGCATCAAAGGAAGGGATGGGGATAGGGCATAGAGGGGAGAGTGACCTCCCCTCCACAGATCAGATGGGAAACCAGGTCTAGGGTGGGGAGGGAGGATGGGTAAGAATGTTCTTTCACTTCTTATAATGAAAAGGAAATCGAATTTAGAAAGAAATCCAGGAGTCTTAAACCTGGTCTCAGCTCTGACCTCTACCCCAGCCATAGAGTTGATAGGGCTGCACAGAGACAGTGGACAGAGTGGAAGGAGGAGCAGCAGGGTATCTCCGTGCCAACTTTGTCTAGAGGGCACAGGGAGGAGGGAGGGCAGGTACCAGGCTAAGGGGTAGGTGGTCTGTGCTGCCATGGGCGGTGGAAGGTGGTGGTGGGGTTGTCTTATGATAATAAAATCTAGATGCAGCTTTCTGAAAACACGGAATCTAAACTAAAGCACCTCACGGTTGGCAAAGTTTGAGTTTGGGCCAGAGAGGAGGGACCTGGCTGGGAGCTCTGCCCTTCACTTCCCTAGACTTCTCCCTTCCTAAGGAGCATCTTCTTAGCCAAGCCATGTCAAAGGAGCGCAGCCTGATCTCGGTGTCCCGAGTTTCATGCCCCCTGGCCCAGCAGGCCGCCATCTCCCCCGCGCCTCCGCGATCGCCCTTCACACGCCCCACCCTCCGCACTCACCAGCGCACCAGCTCCCAGCGCTTCTCCCCGGGCTCCCTGCGACCCGCCATGCCTCAGGCCCCCGCCTGGCCCCTCTGGGTGCCTCCTCCCTCCTACTCCCACCCCTGTCCGGGCCGGGGTCGTCTGGAGGAGGCTGCGGCGATGGCGGCTGCTACTCAGACTGCGGCAGGACAGGGAGACAGAGGGCTGAGAGCGAGCTGGGTGAGGGATCAGGGTCAGGACTGACTGGAGTTGGGGCGGGCCGGGAGGGCGGGGCGGAAAGTGGGGGCCTCCGGCTAGGACCTCTCTGCGCCCCTCTACCACCTCGAGGCCCAGCCTAGGCCACTGCTCCCCGCGGAGTCGGAGTTTGGAGAGAGAATTGAGAAGGAAAGAGTTGACAGGACACCTCCCCAGCCACCCATTCCCCAGCAAATCCCGACCCCACCCCCGCCGGCTGCATAGTGAGTGCGGATAGAGTAGCGCCCCGCCCCACCCTCAGTAATGTCGTAGACTCAGAGATCCGGCACCTCAGAGACCATTTAGTCCAATCCTGAGGAGCCCGAAGCCCAGGAAATGCGCTCTTGTCAAGGGCCTTCTTCCAGGAGTGAGGCTACCTCCCTCTTGTTATATTGTTATCTGCAGAGGGGCTCAGCTTCCTGGAAGCTTGTGAGAGACCACCCAGCCTCCCCCATTCTACGTTTCTTTTCTCTTCCCTCTTCAGGACCTAAAAATACAAAAGGGATGGACCTAATATTGGTGACTGTTTTAGAAAGCACTTCCTTTGGAGTTGAGGAGGGGCTGGGTGTATGTCTCCCATAGCTGTGTTACCTTGGACAAGTCACTTCCTCACTCTAGACCTCAGTTCCCTCTTCTAAAAAATGAACTGATTGGAAGCAGTTCTTAAAATCTGATCAGAGGACCTCTGTCTCTGAGACAGTTTCAGAGAGTGCTTGAGAGATCAGAACAGTGGTTCATAATAATACTGACATTTTTATTTCTAATATGATAAATATTGATACATATAACACATAAACAAAAGCCCTTTGGAAGATCTTCATTTTGTTTTGAATTTGAGAACTGGACTAGATCATTTCTAATGTATTATCTGGCTCTACAATTCTATGTTTCTAAGATTTACTGATTTGCTGTGTGACTATGGATTAGGCACATACTTCTCTGAGCTTCTCCTTTCTTACTGAACAGTGTGGTACAGTGAAAAGAGTACAAGGTTTGGAGTCAGCCTAGGTTTGAATCTTTCACAACCATTTACCTCTTGCATGCTCTTGTCCCTATCACTTAGCCTTTTGATGACTCTAAATCTGTGATCCTGTGACCTCAGTCCTATCTATGGTTCAAGTCCCTTTACTTCTCTGGGTTTCAATTTTCTTTTCTGTAAAACTGGGGTAATAATTTACAGAAAATCATAGGCCTGCTGGGAGGATTCCAAAGGATGATGTAACCAGTAATCTCAAGCCGTTCAGATGTGCCTTATATTTCCTGACCTAAGATTGGGGGGAAGAGAGAGAAAGAGTGGGCAGGCTACATCAACAAAGAAATATTTTCCTGCATATTTTGCTGTCTCTGTACTCCCAGTTTTTACCTCTCTTTTGTGTGTTGTCATCTCCCATTAGAATGTAAGCTACTTGAAAGCAAAGCCTGTCTTTTTTTTTTGCTTGAATTTGCATCCCAACACTTAACAGAGTGCCTAGCACATAGCAAGCACTTCATAAATGTGTTTCCTTCCTTCTTATTACAAGACGCATGAGGAAGAACATAGATATATGACCTTTCTCAGTTTGTTCTTCTGTGAAATGGGGATAATAAAACTCTTACCACTTTCTTCACCAGGTTGTTGTGAGAAAAAGTGCTTTGTAAACTTTGAAGTAATCAGTCATCATTGATACAAAGAGCAATGGAGGGAGACATGAGAGGCACAAATACAGCTTATTTCCAGTGATCACTTAATCTCAGTAAGTGGCAGAAGGGATATAAAGTGGATAGTTGGAAAATGAGAGAGGTCAGTCATGTGAAAAAAATAATGAGATAGATAATTTAAGTTCCACTGGTATTCACAAAATACAAGAAGGCCTTGAGGGAAACTTCCAGGACATTAGATCCTTTCATAAACCCTCCAGAAAAGATCTATGGGTGAACATGATGAGTATGATGGACAAAAGTATCACAGGATGAGAAGGCATGGGTAGATTTCCATTTGTTCTGTTGGAGGGAGTGCCCTCTGTTTTCTCTAATACTGGTACCTTGCACAGGGTCTGGTAAATAGAAGCTCCTTTAAGAGAAAAGAAAAGAAATATGGCATAAGAAATGAGAAATCAAAGTCCAGTCAATAACACAAAAATTTTATGCCTATAAATGATGAATAATTTCTTTGAGAAAAGAAAAGGATCAGTAAGCAGACTGCATGGCAAATAGCCCCTCAAAATGAAATTGAATGTATTTTAACAGGCAGGAAATGACTAGTTATTTATGTAGGAGTCAGCCTTGAGTCAGTTACCTGTATATAGTAAGATCACCAACTTGTTTAGAGCAAAGATCAGTATTAGTATCAAGCTAGAATAATGAAAAAGAGACTTCATGCTCTTGAAATAACTCAATCAATCCTGACCTATTCAAAGTGGCTATTTGCAATGGATGGAAGAAACAACATAGACACAGCCCCTAATAGTTTCATACAGAAGTTTAAATGATTAAATGAATAAATTACCATAAACAAAGAAACCACACTTATTTGCAAAGATGAAATATGTAGCAGCCAAAGACAACACTAGACTAGGATGTAAATCTATTCATAAAATAATATAAACTTGTTCATAAAACATTATTGAGAAGAATAGGTGAAAGATTCTGAAGAAAGCATTAAAAAGCAAAGAAAATATAAACAATTTAAAGAAAACTTTGTAGTACCCTAAACTATAGACCCAAGAGCACTTAAGGATGAAAATGAAAAGACAACAAAAGGAAGAAAAATGGGAAAATCTGCAAAGATTTCTATAACAAACTCTTTCACCATCAAGCATAGTCAATTCTGATTTGGACTCTAACATCATAATTCCAAATGAGTTTATAAAAATAGCCCTAAAGAGAATAAAAATGGGAAAGTAACTGGATCAAATGAGGTGTGCTTTGAAGAGATCCATGCTTGAGACAACACAATTATGAGGGAACTGAGGATGAATTCACAAGATATCTAATGGATGGTCAGATACCCAACGGGTGCAGGAAAATCTCAGAACCTTACAATAATACTGAAAAAGGACTCCAAGAGAACATTAATAGCTTCATACAGAATTTGTTATATACCTACTTTCTCTATGTAATATATATTTTTTGAAATCATCTCTATCTGCATCAAAGTCATCCTCCATGAATTTTTAGTATTGAACAAGCAGTCTTTTCCCAAGCAATATTGCACAGTAAACTACATCTTTATTATCATGTTGTTGTTTTAAACGTGTGAAGGATATAATATCCCACTGTGTTTATTGTGTATTGATAATTAGAAAAGCATTTGATTTGGTAGAGCAAAACATCCCTTAAAGGCCTCTTCCAAAAAGGTGTCTCCCCTCCATGGGCCAAAATTATTCCAGATTCTTTCAAAGATGTCACAAGAAATAACCTTCTTTGATGATTCTCTGGTCATATATGTGAGGAAGGGCATTTTAAAAAGGAAAAGGTATGCTCACCAAAAGTAAAGGTAACTCAGGAGGCCTGGTTCTAGTCCATATTTTGTCACTGAGCACTTTAGTGATCTTATTCAGATGATTTCATCTATCTGGACCTCAGTTTCCTTCTTCATACAATAAAGGCTTGGACTACATGATATCTAAGGCCCCTCTCAGCTCTAACATTGTCTGCCATTAGGTTAGAATATGACTCTAATGAAACCAAGGTCATGAGTTCCATTTTCCTGGAAACAAGTTTTCTAAAACTGAGCCTGGTTCTATGATCCCATGATCACATACTTCACCTCTTACAATTACCCTCCCATCTTCCTTCATAGAAACAGAGACTGTTGTCCACAAAGAGGACTGGGCAAGATAGCATGGGTATCTCAGAGGGACCTATTTACATTGCTGGAGATACTAGTCCAAATTCAAGTCTTGATGGGAAAACTCAGAAATATATTAGTGTATAATAGTCAGCACAGAAATCTGGGTCTGAAGCCATTTAGATGGGAGCAGGTTAGTCTCAAGAGAGACTGAAGTGTCCCCTGTGGGCTCCTCCAAAGAATGATTTCTCTATCCTTCTTGGTCAGGATTGCTCTTACCTGTAAGTGAAGAAGGTCACAACTTTAGTGCAGTAATTTTAGGGGGATCTGTTCACTCTTGTTCAGAGTGGTAGTTAACCCACCACCTGTCATTCCACCATCAGTGCTCCATTCCTTTAAATCTTGAAGGTTTATATTTTCCAGAGTCCATCATTAAAAGTAGATACTCCTAGGGAGAGTTATCAGAAGGAAGAGGGAGAAGATAAAGAACTACTCAAGGAGAGAAGAGAGAATGGGGGGAAAGCGTCAAAGAAAACCCACCATTTTTTTTCAGAGGGTTCACTCAGCTGGTAATAGCCTGTGACTCTCCCTGCCCCTACAGATATGTCATTCCCAGGGGCTGCCACAATGCTCCCTTTAGAGTTGGGACTTGAACATCGTCGAGAGGGGGAGAAGCAGCCAAGGGAGAGATTCCTCTAAAAGTTGGCCTAGAAGAGTGCTGAAGAGGAACCAGACCTTGGGTCTTTCCATCTGCAAGAGAGACATCTTTTTCATCCTCCTCAAATTATCCTGTATTATTTACTTATCTGTTTCAATGTCCTAAACGCAAATGGAATGCAAGTTTCTTGAGGACAGAGACTTTAATTTTTGTCTTTGAATCCACAGAACTTGTGCGAGGCACACAATACTTGCCTGGCACGTAGTAGGTGATTGATGAGCGTTTGTCGAATTGAATCAGTCCTATTCTATATTGAATTGCATGACATCCAGGCAGGACTCTATGCCCCATAGTGCTTCAGCCGCAGACTGATTCGCGATGGACGCTCATGAAATATTTATTAAATTAATGTTTTTAAATCAACTCTGCTCATCGCCTATAAGCCGGACTTTACTTCTGGAACTTCTCCTTCAGCCTTTCGAGAACCCCAAGGTCTGGGACGGGGCGTGGAAGCAGGGTTGGGGACAGGGAATGAAGAGGGGGAGTTAGCGCTCTGGGGAGCTGTCCGTGGTGCCAAAAGCCACCGGCCCAGTAGGGTACTCGCTCCCCGCCCAGGTCCCAAAGCTAGGACTCCTCTCCCCAACCCCTATCCATTTCCTTCCCTTTACTCTCTCTGTGACCTAAAGAAGTCCTCTCTAGCTTCCCCCACCCAGGCCCCACTCCTCCCACATTTTTCTCCGAGGCCTCCTACTCCCGTCGCCCACCAGGCTCTCTTTTCTGACTCTCTGCTCCCCAGTGGCTGTAACTCCTTTAATTCGCCTTGCTGCACATCCCCCCACCCCCCCATCCCTTCCCTTAACCTTGCATCCCGCACCAGGCTCGGGCGCAGTCAACATCAGGCCCTCCCCGCCCCCAGTCTCCTCCCCGCCCTCTCCCGGTCTATCCCAGGTCCCGGTCCCCTCCCCCTTCTCTTCTTCGTCTATCCCTATCACCCCTCCTCCTCTTCCTCCTCCTCCTTCTCTTCTGCCCTCCCTCCGATCTCTCGCCAGTTCCGGTCACGTTGCTCGGTGTTTACGCCTTGATCCCGCCCCGAAGCCCCCCCTTGACTCCCCGAAGCACCCTTCCTTCTCCCCCAGCCCCCTGCCTCCGAGCCCCCCAGAGATCGGAGCCGGCCAGCCCCGGCACCTCCCGCCCGCGCAGCTGATGGAGCTGCAGTTAGAGCCGGCGCCACAGAGGCGGAGGAGCATCTAAGAGGGTTGGAGGAGAGGCGCCCCCCACCCCAGCCTCCCCAGCCCCAGCCGCGGTCCTCCTCGGCCGGCCGGACCCGCCGCTCCCTCGGGTCGCGAAGGTGAGGACGGGAGGAGGGGGGAGCGGAGCGGAGGCGGGGCAGGGTGGAGGGGGGCTGACGAGGTGAAGGGGAACCGAGCCAGACACTGCGCCTGTCTCCGGGGAGGGTTGGAGCCGGGGCTGGAGGGGCCCGAACACTCAGCAGGGAGCGCGACTCAGTTCCGCTGCCTGCAGAAGTTGTCCTCCACGGCCTGGCCCCTGGCCCCTGATCCCTTCTGCCCAGCGGTTCTTCGCAAGAACCAAGGTGGAGATAGGTGAGAGAGTCCAGGGATGCCCAGATCAAGACTTCTCTTCCCCTTTCACACACTTCCCCCTCTACCTTCTTTTCCTTCCCCTACTCCCTTCCCCCTCCTATTTCTATTCTTCGTCCTTCCATTATTCCTCCCCCACCCCCCGCCTTTCTCCTCTTCGCCCCTTCCCCTGAGTGTTCATATTCCCAGCAAAATCAGAACAGATCAGGATAAATGACTGTCGAGGGATTTCCCCCACTCCCCCAGGATTCAATTAAACAAATATCCACGAAGTATCTACAACGTACAAGGCACTGGGCTCGGTGCTGGGCATCCACAGATAAATAAGATAGTCCCTGCCTTCAAGGAATTTAGAGTCTAGTAAGGGATAACAATCTTTATTCCAGCCCGTCTCCCCACTTTGCAGCTCCGGGCTTGAGTTTTGTAAGGAAGTCTTTCGTGGAGGAGGGCAAAGGGAGAGGGAGAGCTACGTAGATCTAGGGAACATAGACTTGAGGAAGAGTGAAGGAAGCAAATACGTTTGAAGGAAGAAATACTTCCAGGTGAGGCTATTTGGGTGATAGAGGGATTTGCTGGTCTGTCCGCCTCGCAGACAAATCCATAGAAAATTTACCTGTCTTGCTCGGTGCCTGGCTTCTTTTCAAATCAGACTCCTTACTTCCAGGCAGGATCGTTCACAGGGTTACAAAATCCCACTTAGATAGGGGGTTGGGAGATCAGCTCTTGCTGTCAGTTCTCAGAGCTTTCCCCTTCTCGCCCCCATCCCCTCCCCACCAGACTGTGACAAATTCCCCTTGGGAAGGGAAAGCTGACAGAAGGGGAATGAGGTAGCCGAGAAAGGTTTCAACGAACAGCTGGAGTCGGCCTGAAAACCACAGTATCCCTTCCCCTACGGCAGAATAACAGTCTCTCAGTTGGGAGGTCATCTAGCCCTCCTGTACCTGGGCAGAAATCCCCTTTTACAAATGAACCTGGTTTTCCAGCTTTTGCTTCAAGATTTCCATTCATTACCTCCCAAAGCAGTACCCTCCACTTTAGGATGGCTTTAAGTTTTAGGAAGCTTTTCCTGAGGACAAACTGAAATCTACCCCTCAGTAACTTCTCTCTGCTATTCCTACTTCTGGCCTCTGGGGAGACACATTGCACCATTGCAAATGCCTCTTCTGTATAACGGGAAACATTTGGAGCAAGCAGTCATGTTCCCCATAAGGTTTTTTTTTTCCTTCTCCACACTAAGCATCTTGTATGTGCCTTATATGGCATAGTCTCCAGTCCTATCACCCTGCTCTGGAAGCACCTTAGCTTGTTAGTCTCCTTCCTAAAATTTAGTACCTAGACATACAATATTTGAGAGGTGGTCTGACCAGGGCCAAGTAAGGTGAAGTGTGTCAGCCTTCTGGTCCTGGATGCTCTGCTCCTAAAATGGTATTAGCCTTTTTTTTTTCTTTTTTTGGCTGCCAACATACACTATGGATATTGGTCACTAATATCTACACATGTTTTCAGAGAAACTACTGCCTAGTCACATCTTTCTCAACTTATACTTGTGCCATTGAATGTTTAGACCCAAGTATAGGACTTTACATTGATCTACGCCTTTTCCCAAATTTCCTCACTATGACTAAATCTATGGCTAAGGCAAAGGAGCATCACTTTATATTCCAAGCCTCCAAACTAAATTTTAACCTCTAGCAGTCAACCACCTCCATAGCAATGACAATGACAATTATACTATTTTGCATTTATACCATCTTTTGAACTTTTCGACAAACTTCCATGTTATCTTCCACGTTATCAATCCCACAGATACCCATGAGACTGGTCCATCAGATAGCGTTCTCCCATCTCACAACTGATGATACAGAGACACAAATAAGAGAAATGACCTGCTTCAGCTTGTCTAATAAGTTTGGTGCTAGAATGCAGGTCTCCTAACTCCTCTTCAGGGATTTATTCTGCACCAGGTAACCTAGGGTATCTCTCACATGTCAGCAGAGCGTAGTGGGAAAATAGGCCTCAGGAGACGTGTTCCACTAACTTTCACAACCTTGGGCAAATCACAGGAGCATCATAAAGTGGTCAAATTTGAGCTGAAAGAGAGTTCATAAATCATATAATCCAACCCCTTTATTATGCAGATGACAAAACTGGAGCCCAAAGGGGCTAATTTAATTCAATTTCACAAACATTTATTAAATATCTACTACGTCCACAACAAAGGGCTATGTGCTAGACTCTCCAAAGATCACCCAAGCTGTAGTCAAGCAGAGCTGGAATTTAACAAAGATATTCTGAAGCCAAACCTAGTGTTTGTCCCTTCTCTGGGCCTCAGTTTCCTCCACTGTAAAATGAGGAGGTTAGAAATTATATGAGTCTATAGGTACCTTCCCTATACTGGAGTATCTTGGATAGTAGATGTCACAATGAGGGTCCTGAACAAGGTTTTAGGAGTTCTGGTTCAGTCTCCTGGGGCAACATGTGATTGCTACATTCCCATTTCCAACCCTTTTCTTTCTCTGATGCAAGGTTCAGTATAGAGACTGGGGTGTGGGAGGATGTGGGGATGTGTACGTGTGAGAAATAACAGGGAAATCCAGACTTAAGAACCTTCAAAAGCAGAGGAAACAGATTACATTAGGAGTAGAAAGAGAGATTAAGGGACATATACACCTGTGTAGGTGCATGCAAAAAAGAAAGTGAATACTTGAGACCCCTGTCCTTTGCTATCTTGGGCAAGTGATGCCCTTTGGTTGCATCTGTAAAATGGGGGATGATAACACCCAAGTCTATTTGGAGGCTGTAACTATCTCTTGAACCTTCTCCCAGTTCAGAATATCTGTTATTCAGATGCACTTGTATTCTGGCTGGGGTTTTATTCTTAGAGGGGATCTGCTCAGAAAAAGGATGGTTTTCCCTTCCCAAAGTCAGCTTACAAAAGGAGTCTGTTCAGAAGGAAAGAGACTGACTGGAAACTGAGATAAGGATGATCTTGTTTGCAGAGGTCAGGAGGGCAGGGCTGTGCTGGCAGTTCCCCAGCAGACAGAGTCAGGTGACTTCTGGACTTGAGATCTGAGGGAGAGAAAAGAGCAGAAAGGGAGAAACCTAGGAATCCAGGGGGTAGGCTGGGAGAAGGATCCAATAGCACACAGAACAGATGCTTCACAACCTTAATTTCCTGCCACCCGAGGGCATGAAGCACTGAAATTGAGAGGCGGGCCCCAGGACTGAATTTCTAATCTAATATGTTGGCACCTCACTGGTCCCAGCTCTTACAGTGGATTAGGATTTCCTGAGCTAGCTGCATATGGACACTCAGTTTGTCCCCTTTTCCGTCCCTTCCTCCCTCCTCATGGAACATTAGAATGTCTGCCAGGATCATTTGTGACCCATATCTTCTCCCTGAGTGGAGAGGAACAGCTACTGTGGCTTGTCTGGAGCAAATTCAGGTCCTGCTGTGGAGGCTGCCCAGACAGCTGGGCTGCTCAGGATCTAGTAGAAAGTGGGTTAATTCTAAGGAGCTGGGTGGGAAAGGCTTTGGTTGTTTAGAAACACCAGCATTTCAGGAAGCTGGGAGTGGGTATTTTGTCTCCCAGGCTATATATAGCAGGGGCACATTCATATACACACACATGTACACACATGTACATACCCAGAGGTAAACACCTACAGTCCCCACCTTCACCAAGAAGCTTTTCCCAGTTTTTCCCACTTTCCCAATCCTCCTTAATGCTAATACCATCACACGTGATTTTCTCCTATCTTTTATCGTGTTTTTACATAGTCCTTTGCATGTTACCTTCTTCATTAGACTGAGATCTTTGAGAGAAAAGGCTGTCTTTTGCCTTTCTTTGTAATCTCAGCACTTAGCACAATGTCTAGCACATAGTAGGGGCTTTATAAATAAATGCTAGGTGACTAACACCTTTACAGCATACCATTTGTCGGTAAACACATCTACAGGCACACAACCTTTCAATAACACTGCACCTCCTGGCTCTTCGACCCCCACCCACCATACCTACCATGCATTTACAAGTCCACAGGCATGCTCACTCGAGCATGCACGCACACAAACACACATATACACCTTTGGACATAAGCCTCTTCAAGTACACACACCACACACCTGCAAGCATGCTGACGCAGACCCAAAGGCACATGGATACATACTCTCAAGTACATACACATGTGTATTCATAGTCTTTCTACACTCCTCAGTCTTCCTCCTTTACATAAGCAATCAGTTGCCAAGTCATGTGGATTGTCTCCACAACAGCTCTTTAATAAATCCCCTTTCCCCACCTCATTACCTTTCACATGGACTATTCTACTAGCCTTTTCTTGTTCTCTCTGCCTCATATCTGCCCACTCGGATCCATTCTCCACACAGCCACCAAAAGGATATTCCTAAAGCACAGACTAACCATGCTGCTTCCTTAATCGATAAGCTTCCATGGCTCCCCATGGTTCCTAGAATCAGATTCAGGATCCTTTGACTAGCATTTAAAACACTTCAAAACCTAGTCCCAACTTCCCTTTCTAGTCCTATTATGCACTACTCCTCTTCATGCACACTATAGTCCAGTCAAACTGGCCTTCTGGCTGTTCCACATGGCATTCCATCTGCCATCTCCCATCCCCCATGCTTGGAATAGGTTCTCTCCTCACCTCTACCTGTTAGACTCCCCAGGTATTTCTAAAAGTTCAACTTAAAAACTTAAAGTTCATCTCCTGTATAAGACAATGCTTCAAACCCCCTCTAAGCTATTAGTACCTCCCCCCCAAAAAAAATTTTACTTTGCATATGCATATATGTGTCTGGGTTCATGTTATTTCCCTCCTATAGGATATAAACTACTTGAGGCTAAGGATTGCTTGATTTTTACTTTTATATCCCCACACCTAGTACAATACTTGACATTTAATAAACACATGGTGCTTAATTTACACACATGCACACACACACATTTCTCTGCGTGTGTGTATCCCAAGTTATATCAGGGCAGCTAGATGGTGAAGTGGATAGAGCACTGAGTTTGAAATCAGGAAGGCTCATCTTCATGAGTTCAAATCTGACCTCAGACACTTACTAGCTGTGTGACCCTGGGCAAGTCACTTAACTCTGTTTTCCTCAGTTCCTTCATCTATAAAATGAGCTGGAGAAGGAAATGGCAAACTACTCTAGTGTCTTTGCCAAGAATATCCCAAATAGGGTTGTGGAGGGTCAGACACAATTGAAAAAACTGAACAACAACAACATATATCAAACAATCCATCAACAAGCATTCATTAAACAGCCACTCTGTGGCAATAATAGATTTTGTAATAGGTACAAAGACAAAAATGAACTCCTCAAGGAGTTTACATTCTATCAGAGAACAACCACACACACACTCCTATATCAAGAAATACACATAGCCAAGTCACAGATAAGACACAAACCATGAACACACTCAGTGCCTGGTGCCCGGTTTGCTCTGCTCAGGGAAGCCTTGCTGGATGATTTGGGCTTGCAATGAATCCTAAAAGCCAGGATGTGATTATTCAGTAAGGATCTGCCGCAGCAAATGTTTAGTGAACACTCTGCTGAACTCTACCATGGGTATATTCAAAGAAGAGAAGCCCCAGCCTCTGCCCTCAAGAGTTTCCAGTCTAATTGTGAAGAAGGCAAACAGAAAGGGCACCTTTGTTTTCTTAATAAAGGACAGTTCAAGGTATGACACAGTTATAGGACAAGGGGCCTGTACCAGGTGGGGAAAATGGAACAGCCTAAATGAGAGGTAAGAGCAAAAGCTGTGCTACAGAAATGTGCTGCCAAGGAGGGTGGTGTCAAGGGTTCCAGGAGGTTCCTTGGTTGGTGATTCTTCCTCTTGGTCCCACCTCACTCCATCAGAACAGGAAGAGAGAATCGAATACAACATCTTCATTATACAAAAGGGAAAACTGAGTCCCAGAGAGGGAATGGGGCTTATTTAAGATTACCAGGTAGTTAGCAGTGAGCCAAGGTTCAAACTTGAATCTCCTGGCTTCCAGTTCTGAACTTGCTCACCATGATTCCCAATTCTTTTTCCTTCTTTCTATTTTCTTCTCTTTCCACTTGCACCATGGGTCTACCACTGTCAACTATGGGATCTCATGGAGGGCTGGGAGAGGTAAAGACAATAACGTCCCTTATTAGAGAAAAAGGCCAGAGGCCTGACTGGAGTGGAGAGAGAGCTCAGGAGATAAGGTTGCAATGGGGGCAGGTAGGGTGTGAAGAGCTTGTACAAACTGCAAAAGGGAATTTGCAAGGCTACCTCCAATATTTAGGGCCACTTAGGTAGACAGATAGATAGGTAGATAGATAGATAGATAGATAGATAGATAGATAGATAGATAGATAGATAGATAGATAGACAGATAGACAGATAGATATGGATATGGATATAGATACATATTCAGTTATCCCTTCCACATTGTAGGGATTAGGAGTGCAGCATCCCCTCGATCCAGAAAAATCTGCATAAATTTTTGGCCCTCCCTCCATACCAGAGAAGTATGAATTATTGTGGTATTAAAAGATAAAATCTGTTGATATTATACAATAATATCCATGTATCTTATGCGTTTCTGAGTTTCTAAATGTTTTCTGTGTCATCTGCTACCCTTCATGTGTCATCTGCAGCTTCTCCAAAACTCCCCCAAAATTCTCATTTAATTTCTTATCCAATCTTTGATATATCAAAACTGTGATAGGGAAAGTCATGATGTAGAAGAGATAGCTGTAGATATAGAAATAGATGGGTATAGATAGAGATAGCTGTTTGAACTAATATATTGAAATCTGGATCTAAAGGAAAAAGTCAATTGGGGGAGGGGGCAGAAGGATTCTTGACTGTTAAAAAAGAGTCACCATAGGATTCCTATAAATAACCAGCTCCCTTCATGTGTTAGGATACACTCTGCAAAGACTCAATTAACAAATAGCCTTCTGGGCACATGCTTGGTAATCAAAGCCACTTGCCTCGATGTTATACAAAGAACAAATGAAAAAACTGTGGATAATGAACTTGAAGAGAAGACTTAAGAGAGACATAAATCTAACCACAGTGGCCACCGAGTCCAATACCTTCATTGTCTAGAGGAGGAAACTGAGACCCAGCCAGGATAAGTGCCCAAGGACACTCAGATATTATTCAAGTCACAGGGCCATAGGTTTAGAGTTGGAGAAGACCTCCAGAATCTTCTAGTCCAACCCCCTGTATTGAAAGATGAGGAAAATGAGGCCAAGAGAGGTTAAGTAACTTGCCCAAGGTCACACAGGTAGTAGCAGAGATGGTATTTGAACTTGGGTCCTTTGACTTTAGAGCTTTCTTTCCACTGCACTACGGTAACATAAGAATAGTTTTGAAGCGTTCAAAGGATGGTTGTTGCTTTTTCTTTTCTATCACCAAGGAGTGGAACATCAGAAGAATTTTAAGAAATGTTTGGTGATTGATTGAGCAGATTTGCTCTGTTTTTTTTTTTCCCCAGAGGACAGAATTAGGAACCATAAGCAGAAATTTCCGGGAGAAAGGTGTTGATGCTAAGGGCTCTTTTAGATAGTAATTCTGTAACTTGTGTGCATCAGTGTCAGGAGTTTCTAACTCCAGGAATTCCCCACACAGATATAATCACAGATATGACCAAAAGAAATTATAATCTGTGTTCCTTCCAGCTCTAAATCTATAATCTTCCTTGAAAGTTCATCTGGCTCTTCTCTCACCCAGAATCCTCCAATTTCCCATTTCCCACTCACAATCCCCACCCCCAAAAACCCCTCAGAATGAGACACCTCCCTCCACTACTTTCTCACCTGGCATCCTCAGAAAGGACTTGAATGCAAGGCTGTGCTTTAAAGCATCATTTTTGTCCAAGTTCAGAGAGTAGCCAGGTTATCATGGTGTGGAGGTGGAGGAAAGGACAGTAACACCTATGGCAGCATGCCTGTATTCCTTCAGGTTCTTGAGGGTGCCTGTCTCATTTGTGAAGGGAGGGGCAGTCAAGGGACAAGGGATAGAGGATCATTGGGTCTTTCCCTAGGAGCACACATTCAAATATCTTCTCTCAGGATCCCACTGAATACTAGGGTTCAGATCCTTCCTCTGACACTACCCTAGATGTGTGACTTTGGACAAGTCACCTAATTTCTCTGGGTTTCAATTCCCCCATCTATAAAATGATGAAATTGGACTAACTGAGCTCTGAGATTCCCTTCTAACTCTATAATCCTATGAACACTCCTCTGTTCATGCTGACTTTCCCCAAACACCCACCCACCTATACACTCACTGTTGCCCTGGAGAAAATCTATCTGGTATATGATGAACAATAAAAACTGCTCAGTGCCTAGATGGAAAAAGAATCAAAGGGGGTCAAAGGATCAAGGAATTTAGAGCAGGCAGGGAGACAGAAATCATCTAGTCAAATGTCCTCATTTTATACGTAAGGAAATAGAGGCCCAGAAGCAAGAAATAAAACCCAAAATAACACAGATACATAAACATTAAAAGTTGGGAACTGAACCAAGGTCCTTGAATTCTAGATCAAGGGAACATAGGACAAATGAGAAAATAAAATATTATAATTGTTTTCTTAAAATATATGTATATATGTGCATATATATTACTATAATATAATTTTCTTTTGGTTCAAACCTGTGATTTCTCCTTTGTAGGGAAATCCAAGTATGGAAATTTTCTTCACTGATACAGATAGTCAACTTCCTTGGAATAATCTTAGGGAACTGAGCATGTCACTAGGAGATTAAGTAACTGTCCATGGTCATACAGTTAGTAGATGTTAGAGGTGGAATTCAAACACAGGTCTTTCTGATTCTAAAACCAGGTTTCCACTATTCTGCTATGACATTTTTACATAATACATACTACATAATACATAATGCTTACAGTTTTGGGGGGAGGGTCTATTCTGCTTTGCAATGCTGGTATTAGTAGTCTAGATTGAAAACGAAAAGCAAAGATATCAGGTAGGTCCCGAAAATGTAACCAATACATCTCAGGGGCCTCATGGTCCCTGCTGATACAGACCAAATTATCCTGGAGGACCTATGATAAATCTCTTTGGAAACTGTCCCCACACAGATTTCCAAGAATTTCACATTCACATTTCTCCAAAGGACGCTTTCCCTTGCAAGAACTCAGCCGAACAAGACAGTAATTAAAGAAGTTTTACTTAAATTGAAAGCAAATGCAAGCATACATACATGTACATGTCTTAACAAAATTGGATACATATGTGAATTTTCCCTTTGTCCAACTATAAATACTTGTGTTCATGATTTTGTGTAGTCCTTAATTACTTACTTTGTTTTAGTAGAAGGGCTTATGCTGAAACTGCTTGAACCTATAATAAAAAGTATTTAAAAAGAGATATGCTGATGTATGAGGGACTTTGATGTTTTCTCTCCCTTACCAGTCATCCTTTTTCAGGGTTTAAATTTTAAAATAGGCCTTTAAGGAAGAGACTGATACTGAACTGAGGGAACTGAATCACATTGTAACAACCTGGGTGGGGAGATGAAAATAATAATAATATACAGGTACAGAATATTGAAGATTTACAAAGTACTTTCCTCACAATGACCTCAGGAGTTTAGTTATTTCAGTCATGTCCAACTCTCCATGAGAGTTTTTGCAAAGATACTGGAGTGGTTCACCATTTCCTTCTCCAGCTCATTTTACAGATGAAGATACTAAGGCAAACAGAGTTAGGTGACTTGCCCAGCGTCACACAGCTAGCAAGTGTCTGAGGCTGGATTTGAACTCATGAAGATGAGTCTTCCTGATCTCAAGCCCAGTGCTCTATCCACTTTGCCATGTAGCTAGGTAATGTAACTGTTCCACCTTACAGATGAGGAAACTGAAGTGCAGAGAGGCAAAGTTACTTGCCATGGTCACACAACTAATTAAATGGCAGAGCTGAGGTTCAAATCCAGTTCTCCTGACTCTAAGTCCAGCAACAAAGGGCTCCCAGAACAATATTTCTTGATGAGGCAGCATAGTATGGTAGAAATAACATTGAACCTGGAATCAAAAGAATTGAGTTCATACCCTGCCTTGAACGCTTAATAGTTGGGTAACCCTGGACAAATCAGTCTCCTTATATGTAAGATAAGAACAACAAACCTATCTCCAAGGGTCATTGGGATGGAAGTATTTTGAAACACTATAGAAATATGACATTATTATTTGTTCCTTTCTTGTGGCTCTTCTCATACATTGTCTTGTATTTTGTGAATTTCTGTGATCCCCAATTGGTACCCCATTAGACTGTGAACTTCTTGAGGGCAGGCCTTCTTGTTTGTATCCACACTACCTAAGCTTGGCACCTGACATATGATGTAAATTCAATGTTTTGAAACATGGTGGATCTTTGTGGTGAGGTCTTCTGAGGGACCCTCAAATCACCCCTTTGGGACTAGCCTGGTCCTTCTGTTCTGCACACTGCAAATGGATCTCCTAGTACCAAGCTTTCTACCGTCTTCTGTTAAAGATTCAATTCTGTTCGATTTCTAGGACCACAGAGAGTTGGAGAGGACCTCAGAGCTCATCTCATCTACCCCTTTTAGTTCACAGATAAGCAAACTGAGGCGCTGAAAGAAAGGTGGTACATTGCCTAAGGTCACAGTGAAGTAATAACTAGACAGGCACTGTCCAAGGTGCTGGGGATATGAAGATAAATAATTCACAGTCCCTTTCTTCAAGGAGCTCCTAGGTTAGCAGAAGGAATCACACAAACAAATAACCAAAACACAAAGCAGCAGGGCACACTGGACATAAATAATTTTGCTTCTAACTACCTGTGAATTTAAAGAAGTCGCCTCCCTTCTCTGAGTTTTGATTTCATCTTCCATAAAATGAGGTAGGACCCTCATTTCAGGGTCCCCAGTCTTGCATAACACAAGTCTGGGGAGGAAGATTGAAGACATAGATGGTATAATGGGAAGAATGCTGCATAGAAAGTCAGAGGATTTGGGTTCAACTATCACCTCTGGAATGACCTTTGGATAAATCCCTTAACCTTCCTGGGTCTCAGTTTCCCCATCTTTAAAGTAAAGGAATTATACTAGGTGGCCTCTGAGATGCCTTACACTTTAGGACTACGATCCTATCTATGTGTCCTTGGACAAATCACTTCAGGTTCCTGGGACTCACTTTCCTCACTATAAATGAGGTCACACTAGAAGGTCTTTGAGTTCCCTTCCAACTCTAGAGCTAATCCTAAATATCCTGACCAGATAACATACTGTGATCCCTTTTACTAACTATGACAATGGACAAGCCACATGCCCTCTTTGGGTCTGCTTTGTCCTCTCTAAAAGGAGATCAGATGACCTCTAATCTATAGGAGCCAGATCATATATACTATGATCCCCCTTAATAACTGTGTGACATTGGGCTAGTCCCTTCCCACCTCAGAGATTCTATTTCCTCCTAAGCTCTTCCAGAGGCTCCCTAAATCATTTAACAAACCCCCCCTCCACTTCCATCTCTCTGTCCTCACCACTAGTCAGAGACTGGTCACAATGGGGAGACAAGTGTAGAAGGATGAGAGACTACTTCTTTAGTGCCCACAGCCCAGCTCTCACATGTAGATTAGCATACAAAGTCTCACAATTATTTCCAGTTCTTCAGAGAGACCTTGAGAGTGAGTGCCCTTGTACCACTTTTCTGACCACCATGTAAGCACTTGCCTTGTATGAGTTCTTCACAAAACAGTCTTTTAGGGTTAGGCCAATATACATTCAGCATTCATACAACATGGCCAGCCCATCTGAGTTGCACTTTCTAAAGTAAGAGTTTGAATGCTTGGCAATTCAGCTCTAGAAAGGACCTCAGTGTCCAGTACTGTATCTTGCCAGGTGATCTTCAGAATCTTCCTAAGACAATTCCAGCAGAAACAGTTCAGTTTCCTGGCATGGTGTTGATAGACTGTCCAGGTTTCACAGGCATACATCAATGAGGTAAGCACAATGAATGGCTTTGTAGACCTTCAGGGTGGTAACAGCCTAATATCTCTTCTCTCCCACACTTTCTTTGGAGTCTCCCAAACACCGAGCTAGCTCTAATGCATGCATCAACCTCATTCATGCATCAACCTCATTCATGCATCAACCTCATTGTCAATGTGTACATCCCTGGAAAGTACACTACCAAGGTAAGCAAACTTATCCACAGCATTCAAAATTTCTCCATTTACTGTGACCAATGGCTCCACATATGGATGGTGTAGTGCTGGCTGGTAGAGGACCTCTGTTGGTGATGATTCTCAGGCTAAAATTAGCACAAGCAGCAGAGAATCGATAAAGTGACTGCAAACAAACTCTTCCTCCACTTTGTTCTTGGCTTGTAGTATTTTCAAGTTAAATAGTTTCCCATTAGTATGATAGTTGACCTTGACACCATTTTTGTCCTTGTTGAAGGTGTCTGACAGTATCACCAAACATCATGGTAAAAAGCACTGGAACAACTACACAGGCCTGTTTCACTCCATTGGTGACTTGGAAAGCTTGTAAGCATCATCCTTCATCCAGAACCTGTGTGAGCATGCCATCATGAAACTGGCATACAATATTGATGAATTTCTCCAGGCAACCAAATCTCAGCATGATCTTCTGCAAGCCCTCACGTCTGATCTCTCTGAAGAACTTTAATATCAATTGTGAGACATGGAGATACTGGCACAGGACCACCCAGCATGACATTCCCTCATCAAAGAAGATGCTGATTTCCATGAGCAAAGCAAAATTGCATTAGCACAAAGGAAATGTGAGCTGTTCAAACCCAGAGTCATCTCCATCCCAAATGTTCTAATGCACTACTTGTTCCCGATTTGTGGTAGTCTTCCAAACTCCTACTGGAGTGATCAGCCACAGTCCAACACACTGTACCCTGACCACAACATCACAATGTCACTGATCCTCTTCAAAAACAAAAGATGAACCACAAAAGCATACAGAGTAATCATTTAATTAACTTAACAACCATTCGTTAAGTTGGCTTATTGCAGTTTTGTGGGCTATATGTGGATGGATAGTCCACAGAGCCATTCCATTCATCCTTTGATCTTAGACAGGCTCTGGGCATAGGCAATGAGTTGGACTCAGGATTGAGCAGAAGCATTTAGATGGGCTGAATTGCCCATCCAGTTGGAGAAATTGTCCAGTGCTTTTAATGACTCAAAGTTTTGCCTGAAGCAAAAGTACATTTTTGTATGAATGGATGAATGAAAAAGGCATTTATTAATCACTTATCATACTAACCAAATACTATACATGGCATAGTGGATGGAGAACTGACCTCGGAGTCAGAAAAACCTTTGGTGTAAGTTTTGCTTCTGACAAACACAGATCCATGTGTCCCCTCACAAATCACTTAACCTCTCAGGGCCCCAGGAATCTCTCCAAGACAGTAAGATTCAGAGAACATATCAGCCTGACTTGGTAGAAGGAGTTCTTTCATCTGGGAGTTCCTTATATTACTGGAATCACAGGCCCACTCCTTATCATGATACTTTGTATAAGGATGACAGCTGAAAAGCTAAAATTCTCTATCGGTAGTTGCAGAGAAGGTGCTAAGAACAACTAGGTATGCTAGTCTCATCCACATTGGTAGCAAGAGCTCTATTTGTTGTTTTTGTCAGTTGTTTTCAGCTGTGTCCAACTCTTCATGACCCCATTTGAGGTTTTCTTGGCAAAGATACTGGAGTGGTTTACCATTTCCTTCTTCAGCTCATTTAACAGATGAGGAAACTGAGGCAAACAAGGTTAAATGACTTGCCCAGGATCACACAGCTAGTAAGGGTCTGAGGTTAAATTTGAATTCACAACAATGAGTCTTCCTAACTCCAGGTTTTATCCCCTGCAACACCTTAGGAACTCTATACACAGGTAAAATTACAGACGAGGTGAAAAGAAAAACATATAGCCACAAGTCATGGAATACCCTAGCCACTGAAGAACTAAAATTGAGAGTGACCCAGAGGACAAAGAAGAAGAAGCTATAATCGATTCCCAACAAGTAATTATGCAAGAGATGTAAAACTCCGAAAAGTAGACTGCCAGTCAAGGCATAGGATTATCACTGAGCGGCCCATATCACCTGTCGGCAGGCATGCAGTGTCAAGAGCTAGAGAAAAACCCCCAGTATGTTCAGTACCATCACCCACTGGAGGATTGATGGGAGGACAAAAGTCTTACAGAATGGGTTAGCATGTATGGGCTGCAATCTGCATCACTGAAGGAGACCATGTGTTCATGGAAACAATACCAGGCACTAGGGAAGCTACAAAGATGGAGCTCACAGTCTAGTAGAGGCATATGACACACACACACAAATATTTATAATGCAGAATAATGCATGATAAGAATGGAAGATGAACATAAGGAACCAAGTTAAAAAAAAAGTCATGGTGGGAGGGAAGAGTCAAAAGAGGAAACAGCATTGAAGGACAGGTAGAATTTCATCATAGAGAATAGAATGAGAAAAGACAAGGTATAGATCCTGTATGGGAGATTGCAGGAGGTAGTCCAGTGTGCATGAAGTACACCATTCAAAGCCCCTCACCCTGGTCTTCACTGAGCCCTGGACGACAAGGAGGCAACTAAAGTTATATGTCTCTCTTGGGAGGGAGGGGGTAGGCACAAGGTAAGTGAAGTGTAGGAAAATGGGCTATAGATTTGCTGGTCCTTGTATCTATAACCGAGTTTTTAAGGAAACTGAGGATTCTAAGAGACAGAGAATGGGAGAGGAGGAAATGCATTCCAAAGGCACAGAGACAGAAACTCAGGTGTCCTGCATGTGGAACAGGAAGAAGGCGTGGGCGGCTAGATTTTAGTGTGTGTGAAAGGAAGTAATGCCTAATAAGGCTGGCAAGGCAAGCTGGGGCAAGGCTGCGAAAGGCTTTAAATGCCACACAGAGGAGTTTCTACTTGATTCTAGAGGTAACAGGATCCGCTGTCATTGAGAGGGGAGGGAAGTAATGATGAGGATGATCATGTTTATGTAAGTGCTTTGATCCTCACAACAGCTTGTGAGTTATGTGCTATTATTATCCACATTTTACAGGTCAAGAAACAAGCTGAGAAAGGTTAATTGACTTGCCCAGAGTCACACATCTAATAAATGTCTGAGATAGGATTCAAACTCAGGTTCTCTGTCCCACAAAGGCTGAGGAAATCAGGACTCTCAGGAGCTGAATGGAATATAAGGAAGGATAGCTCGGGTCCCCAGAGCATTGTTAATGAAATTCCAGTTTGGAGACCCTAGTCGCCCAGCACAGGTGCATGGAAATAGGAGGTCGGGAATCAAGGCTGATGGGATCAAAGAGTGTGTGTCTTACTACTATCTCCCTCCCCAGGCAGGGCCTGAGCCCAAGGTTGCGATGGAGACTGTGTCCCTGGAGCATCAGATCCAGAGCGTGCAGCGGCACATTGCCTTCTTGAAAAAGGAGCAGATGGAGCTGCTGCGAGACTTGCACCTGGAGATCCTGCGCCTGCAGAAGCACTGCTCAGGTGAGAGCATCTTCCCCCACCCCTTCCCCAAAGGCCTTGCAGCACACGCTCATTGTCAAGAGGCAGTGAGAGAGCCTGGCTCTCCCCCAGGACCAGACACACAGAGTTCAGAGAAAAAGGGGAGGAAAGGAAAGAGAAAAGAGAGGAGGAGAAGGGAGGTAATAGGAGGGAAGGACAAGGAAGAAAGGTGAGGAGGAGAGGAAGAAGGAAGAGAAAGGAAAAATAGAGGAGAGCATGGAAAGGAAGGAGAGGAAGGAAAGAGAGGAAAAGAGAAGAAAAAAAGGAGGAAAGAGGGGAGACTATGGAAAGGAAGGGGAGGAAGGAAAGAAAGGAAAGGAAGGAAGAAGACAAAGGAGGACAGAGAGGAGACAGAATAGAAGGGAAGGGCAACGAAGGAAAGAAAAGAAAAAAGAACGAGAAGGAGAAAGGAGGATTGAGAGGAGAGACAGTTGGAAGAGAAGGGGATGAAAAAGAGAGGAGAGGGAGAGGGAGGGATCAAAAGTAGAGAGGAAGGTAAAAGGGAGACACAAATGATAGATAGTAGATTTAGAGCCAGAAGGGACCTTAAAGGTTACTGAGTCTCCTCCCCTTGTTTTACCTGATGATTTGGGGACTTAGCAAGGTCAGTGACCTGCCCATCATCACACAAATATTACGTAGCAAAGCTTCCACCCAGATCTTCCTGGCTCTGAGTCCAACATGCTGTGGACCCAAACAGCTCCAAGTGCTGCCACAAGCATTTTATTGAACACCTACCAGGCAAGGTAACCTTGTGGGAATCAGCTAAGACAGTGAAGAAAGGCTGGGCTGCGTTTAAGGAAATCAGAGACTCCAAGAGGAAGAAATGAGGAGGGAACAAATTCCAGGCACAACAGAGATGGAGTGTGGGAAGAGGAAAGGAGTAGGAACAGAGAGGGATTTGAAGGAGAAAGGGATTGGAAGGAAGAGAAAGAGGAGATAAAGGGAGATCTGAGAGAAGCAGAGAGTATGGCGGTGGATAAATAGATAGAGCTAGAGAGATCCCTTCCTCTCCACTCCCAGGAAAGAAGAGGAAGAGAAATGCAGAAAAGCAGAGGATAAGGACAGAGGTCTGGCTTCTTCTCTAAACTTTAACACTCTTTAGAGTCTAAGACACCTAAACAGAGAAGCAGAAACTTTGAGCCACTCAGGGACCTCAGAAGATGTTTCCAGCTAGCAAATCTGGGAGATGCTCGAGTATTGACAACTTCTGCAGAAATCTGTCTATATAAGAGTCTCTGAGTATGAAGGGAACTGAATGGGATGAAATAATAAAGAAGTGGAGGGATTTCCTTCTGTTTCTATGTCACATAAAGAGGTGGGAGAGTGGGAAAGCACAAAAGTTTGTAACTTGTAAATGGAGGAAGAGAAGAAAGAAGAGTTAAACCTAGAGTGGGACAACAAGGGATTTATTCTAGGGTGTAGACATCTGGGGCTGCCCTACTGAAGCTGGGGGAACAATTCCTGCCAATAGAGTACTCTTCATCCCCTTAGCTGTCTAGAGAGGACTAGGAATACAGCTAGGCAGCATCACAGTGCACAGAGTGCTGGACCTGGAGTCAGAAAGAACTGAGTTCAAATCTAATCTCAGAAATTTACTAGCTGTGTGACCCTGGGCAAGTCATTTAACCTCAGTTTCCCCAATTATAAAATGGGGAGAATAACAGTACTTACCTTGCTAGGTTGTTATGAGAATAAAATATCATAATATTAGTAAAGAGCATAGCACAGTTCCTGGCACATAATAGGCACTTAATAAATACCTATTCCCTCCCCCCTTATCCATTTGTTTGAGTCATGTACAATGTCACTCCCTTTCTCGACCTTAAGTTGGCTCCCTCAGGATTCTACAATACTTTTTTCCCAGGACTGACTTTTTCCTCCACATCCCTCAGGAGGAAATCCTGACTCTCTCTGGGCCATGTCACCTCCTTCTTCAGACTTGACCACTGGACTTTGAACAACACCCTACTCCCCACCCCCATCTGATCATCTTCTTTAGTACTTCCACTCTCATCCCATCCCCCAAATCTTTTGCACTCTTTTTTCCCTAGGTGCAAAAAATTCCTGCTAACTGGTGAGGAGAGCAACAGGAAACCCCATTAACGACTCTTGCTCTATTCTTCTAAATTTGCCTGATGTCACCCAGGTGGTCAATATCTGCCAGGATCCAAGTCCAGAGTATTGAATCATCAAGTGGCAGACAGTGGGAGACTTCTCCTAAAACACCATTGATCTGACCTACCCAGATTTCACGGGCTATGGACACTATCTATCATCCTGTCTTGAAAGAAAAGCCAGGGAGTCCCTTCCCCAGAGCACTTAGAGCCAATGTCTCTTCTCTAGCAAAGCTAGGGCCCTTCTGGTCCTTCTCAGCCAATGTCCTGAGTCAGTACTTCTAGCTACCATCATTCTGCTAAATTAGCAAGTTTAAACATAGATGGATGAGTTGGTGTCTCCTCTTTCCCTCCTGTGGAGAAAACCCAAGTCCCTCACAAGGTTATGAGATGATATTTCCAGGATTCATGGGTAGGGGCACACCCTCCAGTCAAAGCAGAGTCCAACCCTCCAGACCTTCCCCATCTTCATTAGCGGGTATAGCCAAAAAAATGTTTAAAGTCATCACCTGGTGATGGATGAGAGTTCTAGACTTATTGAGGCTTGACATCAGATTTCACAGATAGGCTCTTCTTTGTCAGGGCTCGAAGTCCTTCAAGTTTGTGAAGATATTTGCTTTATATAATTGAGTAGCATTGTACAGCAGCTAGAGAGCTGGCCTTGAGGCTAGGAAGAGCTGGGTTAAATCCTACTTTTGACACATTTTGCCTGTGCAATCGTGGTCAAGTCGCTTGACCTCTTAGTCCCCCAGACGATTCCAAGACCGTAAACTGCAAAGAAAGAGATCTTTTGCGTTGGTAGTGGGAGTTCCCTGTGTCAATGATGTCACAGACCCAGGTCCTATTCAAATCTCTAATTGATCCCTGTGCATTGCAGCCCAAGTTAGTGATCTACCCCCTCAAAATTATAGAGAAGATTGGTCAAGGTAAGCATGAGGGTACTCTGACTTCTACTTACCCCAGTTTAGAGGTAATTAAAGGATTGTATTACTAATTGTCTTTTTTTGATCTTTTAGGTCCCTAAGTGCTTCTCTCTCAGTTGACCAGTGATGACTTTTCCATTTTATCTGCAAATGGGTTGTGGTCTTTTGCATTTTGGGGATACGATGAA
Source organism: Notamacropus eugenii (assembly GCF_028372415.1). Taxonomy (NCBI): domain Eukaryota; kingdom Metazoa; phylum Chordata; class Mammalia; order Diprotodontia; family Macropodidae; genus Notamacropus; species Notamacropus eugenii. The sequence goes on along the minus strand of NC_092873.1, from coordinate 40,769,689 downwards.
AAGAACATTGGGTTCAAATTCTGACTCTGTGTCTGCTACTGTGGCCTTTGACATTTCCCCTCTCTTGGTCTCAGTGTCCTCATCCATAAAGTGAAAGAGTTGGACTAGAAGAACATTAGGGTCCCTTCTGGTCATAGAGCCTATGAAACTTATGGTAGAAACATACAGAGCTTTTACACCCCAGGGGCTACAAAAAAAAAAAGGCCCTACCCAAAGCTACCTTTCTTCCAAGAGCTCCCAGGTCACTGGTTTGAAGCAGGTATATATTTAGAAATATAGGCTCCCAGGGTCACAGCTTGAAAGAAATGAGTGAGAGTCGAAAGGAAATCAATCAGCAAGATATTCGGTGTGGAAAGAGATTGTACTTTTGAGACCCGTCAAATGATGATGAGGCATTATACTGACCATAATGGAGGCCACTAGACAGAGTTTTGCTCAAAATAAGTATTCACTGATCTTCCCCAGGCCTAGCTGAGATCTCCAGAACACAGTCCAGAGACCCCCTGGATCTAGTCTTTAGAAGCATGGAATGTGAGTGCTCAAAGCCCAAAGGTCTAACCTCCTCATTTTACAGAGAAGGAAATTGAGGCAGAGAGAGAGAGAGAGAGAGAGAGTACCCAAGGTCACAAGAGCAGGTAGATCATAGGATGTGGGAGTTGGAAGGGACTCCAATGTCAACCCAGTATGAGCCATTTACTAAAAAAAATCCTGCCATAATGTTCTTGACAAGAGGTCATCCAGTCTCTGCTTGAAAACCTCCAAGGAGGGAAAAGACACCACCTTTCAAGGCAACCCATTCAACTTGGACTCACCCACTGCCCTGTTTCTTTTTGAGTCCTCATCACTTCTTTCAGGCTATGATCTCTGTTCCTTTGTAATGACAACATGCCTAGACTCTCTGTATAGGGCCTTAGGAGTTCTAAGGAGGGAAGTTCATCTCACCCCCAGGATAACTGCTAGCTCTCTCTCTTCCCCTTTCTGTCCCTCTCTCCCTCTCTCTTTTTCTCTCTTTATGTTTCCCTCTATCTCGGTCTCTTTCTATCTGTCTCTCTCATTCTCTCTGTCTCTCTCATTCTTCCTGTCTCTGTCTCTCCCTCTCCCTCTGTCTTGTCTCTGTATCTCTGTCTCTGTCCTTCTATCTCTGTCTGTCTCTCTGTTTCTCTCTGTCTGTCTGTCTCTCTGCCACAGACTTCTCAGATTCTTAGCCTTTCATTTATCGATTGAGGAGGAAAAAATAACTCTGAGTGATACAGGGTCAGAATCCTTCTCCAGAAGCAACCTCCAGTCCCAGCCTGTTGGAAAGAGCTGGGGTGAGATCATCCCAGAGAGCTGGGGGTGGGGAGAGGAAGACAGAAATGGGAGAAGATCAAAGAAGAACTGAGAGGAGAGGTGGGGGGAGGGATGGAGCATGGAAGGATTCAGAAGACATGTTGTTGTTGATGTTCAGTCATGTTCGACTCTTTGTGACCCCATTTGGGGTTTTCTTGGCAGAGATACTTGAAGAGATACTGAAGTGCTTGCCATTTCCTTCTCCAGATCATTTAGCTGAGGCAAACAGGGTGAAATAGCTTGCCCAGGGTCATACAACTAGGAAGAGGAAGTGTCTGAGTCCGGATTTGAACTTAGGTCCTCCTGACTCTAGGCCTGGCTCTCTTATCCACTGCACTATTTCTACTAGACCCCCTTGTCTCCAAGATGGTCTAGTCCAGGGGTGGGGAACCTGAGACCTCAAGGCCACGTGTGATTTGTTCAGTGAAATTTGGATTCAGTTAAAGGGCCGCACTTGAGGACCTAATGAGTCATATGTAGCCTCAAGGTCACAGGCTCTCCACCCCGATCTAGTTCAATACACCCAGTTAATAGATGAGGTCACATCTGGAGAAGTGAAAGGTCTTGTTCAAGTGAATTGAGCCAAGATGCCAATTCTACTGATTTGTCCACATGATCACTGGCCCTTGTAGACACAGATGAAAGGGGCAAGGTAATCCTTGAGTCCTGGAGGAGGATGGGGAGGGATAAGTGAAGACGCCAGACCTGGTCTATGGACATCACTTCCCACTGCCCCATCTCCAGACTCTAGGCTCCACAGGGCATAGCTTAGCCCCTCTGCTCTACAGCCTGGCCCCTGAGCTCTGTTCAGTTGTGTTGAAGAGCAGTTTCTAAGGTATACAAGACCCAAGGGCCCCTCATCTGGGACTAGGCCTCCCACAGGCAGAGAGCTGTGGAGAGCATCCTAAGTGGGTACCAGGGTTCAGCTGGAGATTACACCTGAGCCAAGGTTTAAAGAATCTCAAACATCTCCTAGCTACTATCAAGCCTCCTTCCCCTTCCCATATTGCCCCATAGAATAAAAGACAGGGGACAAAGGGACCATCCTAGACTTCATTGAATGTTAGAACTGGAATGGACTAAACCAAAGTTTTCCCTTTACAGGAGAGAAAACTTAGACAAGTCACCTCTGTATAGCTGGTGACCCAGCTGTTTCTACAATCAGGCAGGTTTGTGCCAAGGTCTTCAGGGTAGAAGAAGGGTGCCTTACACGCAGACAAACAGCAGCAGGGTATTATATTATATAACCAGAGAAAATGTATTTTGTATGGAGGTGGAGGCAGGGTTCTGTGAGCTGGTCAGAGTTTGGGCAGTCAGCCTATCCCAGCCGCCTTCTGGGTGGGGAGAGTAGTCCCTTCCCCCAGAGGCACAAGAGATCCCATCAGCCCCACTGCCTTTCTCTACCATTCCCTAGACAAAACTCAGTGAATAGGGACTATGTTTATACTGTTACCCACCTCCCTGGTCCCTGCTTTCCCCCTCCCCTCACTCATTGACTAGAGCTAAACGGAACAAGGGAAACAGCAGAGGGGGGAGGGAAGCCTGTGTCATTCTCTAGCCCGTCATTCCCCTCCCGCTTTGCACCCACCAGCAATTGGGGATTTTTTTTCCTTGTTTCTCCTTGCAAGCCTCCTTCCTGAATCCTCAACCTTACCCCTTCCCAGAAACTCCCAGAGGTAAATGTAATACAGCAAATAATCATGCTCAGTTCCCCTCCCTTCAATAATTAGGAGAAAGCAAAGGAACACTTTTGGGGAGTTGAATTTAGGAGATTCAAGAATGGAAATGGGTAAGAGGTACAGAAATGGAGGGTCCACTGGTGAGGTTATGGGTATGGTTCTCTCTCCTCCTCCACACTTACCCAATGAAACCCAGCCACCTCAGAGTTATTTATCAATTCTTTATTTTAAAGGCAATCAGGGTTAAACGCCTTGCCCATAGTCACATAGCTAGTAAGTGTCTGAGGCCAAATCTGAACTCAGATCCTCCTGACTCCAGGGCCAGTGCAATATTCACTGTACCACCTAGCTGTCCCATCATCAATTCTTGATTGCAGAAGCAACTAGGTGGTGCAGTGGATAGTGGGGAAGAGCTAAGTGCAAAACACATACTAGTTGTGTGACCCTGGACAAGTCACTTAACCTCTGGCTACCTGAATTTCCTCATCTGAAAAATGGGTTGTTGAGAAGATAAACTGAAAGCACTTTGCAAGTCTTAAAGTGATATATAAAGACTAGTTACTCTTATGAAGTCTTTCTTTCTAAAAGGCCCAGTTCTGGTAACGCAACATGTGTGCCACTGAGCAAGTCACTTTAACTTCCTTGGTCGTGGTTTCTTCATCTGTAAAATCAGATTTTACATAATTGATCATACTAAATAACCTCTGAGATCCCTTCCAGCTCTAAATCTAGGGCCTAGGATATAATAAAATCAATCATTTCCAGAGCTTTCTGGAAAATATCCTGAAAAGGGGGGGGTCTAAGTGGCATTGACTGCCTCATTCTTTCTTTCTTTCTTTTCCTTCTTTCCTTTTCCCCTTCCACCATTTCTATATCTCTCCCTCTTTCCTGCCATCTTTCCTTTTTCCTCCCTCCATTTCTTTTTTCTTCTTTCCTTCCTTCCTTTCTTTCCTTCCTTCCTTCTTTCCTTCTTTCTCAGAGAAGAGGGGGAGCATAGGATTACCATTTCACCAAAGCCTGACCCCTTGCTTTTCAGTTGAATGATCTGAGTGGGAAGTGGTAGAGGCCACTGTTCCCTACAATGCAAAATGACCATTCTTCTCAAATCCCAGGTATCCTCAGGATACCCTTGTCTCCCTAATGCCAACCAACACACTAAGATTCTCACAGTCCACCAATCTCTCCACCAGGTGGCGCTGGCCTTCCAGGTATGACTAATAAGTAACTTGAGGGGCTGGGGACATAAGTACCTATCTCACCTTTTTCCTTCCCTTTCTCAGTGGGGCTAATCCCGGCTCCTAGGGACTGGGCTGTCACTTCTTGACAATGTACACAGGTACATATACATACATACACACATATTAATAATAACTTCCCTCTTTCTTTTCTTTCCCCAGAACTGACCCGTGACCTGGAAACCAAAGAGTCACAGTCAGACCAGCAAGGTAAGAAGGCCGTCCCTAAGAAGATAGCACAGGGCATGGGGAGACATGAAGACCCAATCAAATCATTCATTCAACAAACATTTGTTAAGAACCTACTATGTACCAGACTGTGCAACGCACTGGGGATAGATAGAAAGACAAGTGAAATGGTTCTCCTGCTCCAGGAGCTAACATTCTATTGGGGGGATGGCATGTATGTAAGTATTGACCGAATAGGTTCAGAATAAATTGAAGGCAATTTTAAGGGGAATCATTTGGGGGGGGGGGTCTTAGGATTACTGCTGGGAGATTCAAGAAAATCCTCATGAAGAAAGTGACTTTTGAGCTGAGTTTTGAAAGAAAATGAGGATTTTAAAAGACAGCGATGAGGAAAGAATACAATCCAGGCATGGATAATGGACAGTACAACTTACAGAGGTGGGAAACGAAATGTTCTCTGTAAGAAAGAACAAGAAAGTATTTAAAGGGCAATAAGATATAATAAGCTTGGGAAGGTATCCTGGAAGCAAAATGTAAACAGCTTTAAATACCAAACAGGAGCTTGTATTTGAAACCGGGGACAGTCTACAGTTTAGGAATTTCACTTTGGCAACCATGTAGAGGACGGATTAGAGAAATGGGGAAACTATCTAGGAAGCTATTTTGTTGTTGATGAATCTTTTCAGTCATGTCCTACCTTCTATGACTCCATGTGGGGTTCTCCTTGGCAAAGATACTGGAGTGGTTTGCCATTTTCTTCTCCAGCTCATTTGACAGATGAGGAAATTGAGGCAAATAGGGTGAAGTGACTTGCCCAGAGTCACTCATCTAGTAAGTGTTTGAGGTTAGATTTGAACTCATGTCCTCCTGATTCCAGACCCAGCACTCTATTTACTGTGCCACCTAGTTGCCCAAGAAGTTACTGTGGCAATCCAAGTGAGAGGTGATGAGGGCCTGATCAAAGGTGGTAACAGTGTGAATGGAAAGAAAGGGATGGATATGAGAAATGCTATGGAGAGGCAATCCAGATGACTTGGCAGTTGATTGGATGCGGGAAGGTGAGGGAGAGAGGGGAATAAGGGTGACACCAAAGTTTTGAACCTGGGTAGCAAGGGTAACTGCCCTCAACAGAAATAAAGAAATCAGAAGAGAAATGGATGGAGTTGGAGGGAAAGGGAAAGATAATGACATTAAGTTTGAGATGCACATGTTGGAAATGTCCAATAAGCAACTGGTAATGCTGGACTGGAACTCAGGAGAAATGTCCGCATTGGATATAAAGAGCAGGGTACCATTTTTGTAGAGACAATAGTTAAACCCATGAGAGCTAATGAAATCACCAAGAAAGAGAATGTAGAAAGAGAAGAGAACCCAGGCTAGAGCCTTGGAGGACACCAAGCTGTACTCTTTAACACCCCCTTAGAGAACTCACACTGGTCACCATCTCCTCTAGACAAGGGTAAGAATGCTGACTCGGGAGAGGAGACAAGTCACATTTTACCTGGAAGATGGGAGCATCTGCATGCCCATCGCCTGTCTAGTACCTTTCCCAGCCTCTTTCAAAAATCCCTTTAGAAAACTGTTGCTCTTAATGTTTTGAGGCATCAGATATCATATAGGGCAAGAAGAAGCAATCAAGTGAATACATGAATGTTTTCCTTTTTCTCCAGATATTTTAGCATCTGGTAAATAATCCGAATGGGAGAGCTGGGAGGGTAGGAAGGGGAAATCATCTGGGATTTCCTTTACCATCTTTGGTTCCTTAGGACACTCATTTGTGGGCCAAAACTTATCCTTTAGAAATCTGGCTAAGCAGAAATCCCAACCTAATGAAATTGGTTTTATTGCTAAAATATCCTCAATTTACAAAAGAATCCACAGAGCAGTTATCCTTCATAAACCTTTGTCATTGTCTGACTCTTCCTGACCCCATTTAAAGTTTTCTTGGCCAAGATTCTGAAATGATTTGCCATTTCCTTCTCCAGCTCATTTTACAGATAAGGAAATTGAGGTAGACAGGGTGAAATAACTTGCCCAGGGTCACACAGCTAGTAAGTGTCTGAGGCCGGATTTGAACTCACCAAAATGACTGAAAATCATGACTAAGGAAATGGCTGAACAACAAATTAGGTAAGGATAGGGACTGAATAGGCCATTCCTTTGACTTAGGGAAATCCCGGAAGAAGAAAGCCCTTCCGTCAAAGCAAGTGACACCTTTCCTGCGACTTTTAATCTTAGAGTACCGAGAAGTTAAGTGATGTATCCGGGATCGTACAACCAGGAAATTGGAGATAGGTCAGCATTTATCAGGAGCCTACTATGTGCCTGGAATTGTGCTACACTAAGTAGAGAGTGTGAAGCCTTCCCTTTGATACAGACTAGCTGGGAACCTTCACGTAACACTAGGAGTTACAGGGATCTCCAGTCTGTCTTGACAAACAGAAGATCAGGAGAGGTAAATAAGGGCTATTCACATAGAGCTTTAAGGTTTGGGAAGTGGTTGACTTCCATTCCCTTGTTGGAGCCTCACATGGTAACCTGGTGAGGTAGATGATGCAGGCGTTAGGCCCATTTTATAGATGAGCACAGAGAGGTTAAGCCAGAGACCCAAGGTCACACCATTATTAAATGTCAGAATCTGGAATTAGATGCTCCCTCCATCTCTGTGCATTGAGATAACACATGTCGAAGGAGGTAAACACATAAGAAGAATGAGAAGTATAAGGGTAAAAGGGCATAGAGTAGAGAAAGGTGTATTAGGGGGCAGGAAGGGAGGTGGGGAACTAAGAGCCAGAAGTCTGACCACATTCAGGGGGAATGTCCCCTATCCTGTCACCCCTCTTGCCTAATTCCAGGAGATACTCCATCATGCTAATCATACATTTAGCCTAAGGCATCTGAGGGTAAGAGCTTCAGACTGCTTCTCCCAGGCTATTATTTCAGGAAAGCCCCAAAGAGTCTTCCTTCCTCTCCATCCATCTCCTTCATCCACACCCTTACCCCACTCCCTAGTCTGAAAGTTTAATCAAATCAATTCTGACATTGCTTCAGGGAGTGAGTGGAACTATGGGTCCCACCCACTAACCCTGTCACTCTCTAAACTTTCTAACCCTTACCCTCCTTGGAATGTTAAACCTCTTCCGGGAAGGGACTGTTTCTGTTTTTGAATTTGTATCCCCAGACTTTACCTCCAAGTCTGGCAGAACTTGGAGCACAGTAAGTCATTTAATAAATGCTTTTTTATTCATCCGTTCCTTAAGTCCTCATTATAGACTGTAGTCCGAGGGGTTGAGGAAGAAAGAAATGGGGAATCTAGACTTTTAGCTTTGGAGCTTCTATGAGATAGATAGATAGATAGATAGATAGACAGACAGACAGACAGATAGATATTGTTCAGTCGTTTTTCAGTCATGTCTGACTCCTCGTGACCCCATATTCTTGGCAAAGATACTGGAGTGGTTTGCCATTTTCTTTCCCCAGCTCATTTTACAGTTGAGGAAACTGAGGCAAAGTGACTTACCCTGGGTCACACAACTAATTGACTGAGGCTGGATTTTAACATGTTGATGAGTCTTTGTGCTCTGTACACTATAGCGCCACCTAGCTGCCCCAGATAGATAGATAAAGCATTTATTAAAGTCTTACTATGTGCCAAGCACCATGTTGAACACAAAATACAGGCAAATAAGTCACTGAGCTCTAATAACTAACACTCTAATAAAAGACCACATACAAAGGGGTGCTAGGAAGGGAGAATACACTTGGAGAGACACCAGGGAAGTGGCATGGATGTTTGGGCCCATGAAAACTTACCTATCAGAGCCAGGGGGGTCCAAAGGTGGAGTCCAAGGCAGGGAGAACAACGGATTGCTGAAAGGACTTGAAAGTGGCCTGAAGGTCTGGGCCCTACGAGCCAAGGCAGTGGAGCACCTGGCAGGGTTGGGGCTTGTGTGGTGTCTTCTCACATTTTATCACTCTCCAAAGATACCCCCAGATCCCCTATCTCTCTCTAAGATAGTTCTATCTGGAGAACATACAGGCAAGAGCAGGGAGACGCCCATCCTTTGTACCAGTGAACTCCCAATTCAGCCTGGAGCCACCTGGGCTAATGGAGCCATGTGAGAAGATCGATCTACCGACTGATTAGTGGCACAGTGGATAAAGCTCTTGGCCTGGAATCAGGGAGACTTGAACTCAGATCCAGCCTCAGACACTTATCGGGGTCTCAGTTTCCTTATCTAAAAAATAATAAAATAAAATAAGCAAGCTCCTTCCCACTCTAGCATCCTGTGACCGTCTCCTCTTCTCCATTTCCATGCCAACCCTAGTACAGATCCTTATTACCCACAACCTTCAATGGCTCCCCATTGCTGATTAAATAAAGTCCAGAGTCTTTGGGCTGATCTTCAAAGACTTCTGTGATGTTGCCCCCAGTCAAACTTTTCCTGGTACCCTCTAACCCTCCACTATGCACCTTTCCTCTCAGAACATCTTTCACGTACCACATGTATCTTGTGTGTAGCTAGTTCTTCACATGTCATCTCCCCATTAAAATTCAAGCTCCTGGAAAGCAGGGGAGTGGTTTTCATTTTCATTTTTGTTTTTTGCCTCTTTGTATCCTCCTCCCTTAACCCAATGCCTGGTATGTAGTAAGTGATTGCTTGTTGAGTGAATTGACTGACCACCTTTTAATTTTTCTCTGCTACAGTGGTTTGATACAGTGAAAAGTCTTTTTCTTTTCTTTTCTTTTCCAAACATTAAGTTCTATAAAACTAGGAGCTCCTATTTATTCAAGATGCTCGGGGCTGTAACTACACCAGGGCATTTGGAGGATACTGCCCCATTTCCAAGGTCCTGGCCCTAAGTTCAGTTACTTACAAAGTATTGAAGAAGAATTCAGTTATATTTCCTCTAATTTCCCAAGCAGCAGCAAACATGCCACACTCATACCCCCATGGTGATACTTGCAATACCTGTCTCCTAGGGTTGTATCTGAAAATTAAAGTGTGGTATTTTTATTATTAATGATAATAATAGCTAGAATTTATAAAGCAGCTTTAAGTTTTGCAAAGCATTTTACAGGTTATCCTACAATAACCCAGTGAGGTAAAGGTGATTATTATCTGCACTTTACAGATGAGGAAACTGTGGCTCAGACAGAGGTTAAGTGACTTGCTCAGGGGTGTACAGTTAGTACCTGAGGCATAACATCAGAATTATCAGTAAGAAAGTCTTCCTAGCCTCTGACAGGGGGTCTAGTTTTGAATCCTGATTCTGTGGCAGCTAGGTGGGTATAGTGGAAAGAGAGGCTAGACCTAGAGTCAAGGAGACCTGCTTTTTCAACTCCTGAGACTGAAAGAGATTGGATGACATGCTTAGTATCAGAGCTAGGACTTGAACCCACGTCTCCCAGACTCCAAAGTCAGTAATCTTTCTGATAATCACAGGATTGGAAGGAAGGAGACAGTGCCTCCTGTGCTCACCTCCTATGGGTAGCCTTATCCTCCATCAAGGGGAATGTTGAAGTATAGATAAATATTGTCCTGGGGGAAGGGGGGAGGGAAGAGAAAGAATTGGAGAGAGAAAGGCAGGAGTCTGGGAGATACCGTGTAGGAGGAGGTAGAGATTCCGAGTATGATGGACTGAAAAGATCCCATGGAGAAAGGACCTGATACTCCCTCTAGTCCAATCTTCTCATGTCAGAGAAAAATGGGGCAGGGCAATGACTTGCCCAGGGTCACATAGGCTATAAGAAGAGTCAGAATTCAAACCAAACATCTTTTGATATCATAAAGATAGCCCTCTATACTGTACCACGTTGTTTCCTCAAATTAAGAGCAGAGCTAGAAAGATACTCAGGATGGAATTAGTGGGAAGGGACTGTCTGGTGTTCTGTTGTTTTAAACAAATTAATGATCCCTTTATTATTGTCGGGGTTGCAATAAAAATAGACATCTATAAATGGAACAAAGCTATCCATTCTCTCATCATAGTCAAGAGAGGTAGGAGGGGAGAGGGGGACCCAATGTGTTGGGCTTTTAGGGAGATACAAAGTTAGGACACAGGGGATAAGACATTCACTCATGATTATAACATACAATCATATATAATAAGTTCATCAGAGAAGTGTAAAAAAAGTGCAGCATGAAGTCTGACGGGGGAAGTAGTTGAGGTAATCTAGGAAGGCTTCCTGGCACAGGTGACAATTGAATTAGGCTTTAAAGGATGGATAGGAATTGTACAAGTGAAGAGAGGGAGGGAGGACATTCCAGCCCTGGGGATAGGCTCCTTGAGGGCAGAGACATTTCTCCTTTTCATCTTTGTATCCCTAATGTCTGACACAGTTCCTTGCATACAGTAGGGAATCAATAATGTTTGTTGAATTGGATTGAATTAGTAGGGGACATTTAATTAAATAACATCTGTAAAGCACTTTGCAAACCTTAAAGTGGTTATATAAATGTTAGCTGTTATTGTTAACCTAATTGTGGCACTTTGATACAGCAAAAAAGATTTGGAACCAGAGGACAGAGATTTCGAACAGGCTTTTCCATTTGCCTTCCCCTTTTTGGGTCTCAGTTTGCTCGTTGGTAAAAACAGAGTTGGATCTGATGATCTCAAAGGTGTCTTTCAATTCAGCATCGATGATGCAGTGGCCTAGAGGTGATTCTGGGTTCTCAAGGCTATGCCAGCTGAACACAAGCTCAGGCAGGTCTCACCATCTTGGAAAGACTTAAAGGATAGACCTGGAAAAAGAAGGAATAGAGGGCCAGTCAGGCTAGATTCTGAAAAGTTCAGCACCAGGTTGATAAATTTTTCAGCCCCAGGAACTCTGTAAGGCCATTCTTTTGGGCTATAAAGGGGTGGAGAGAGAGCAGCCAAAGGAAGAAAAATGATCAGTCTGTGAAGTATTGGATTAAGTGGTAAATTAGCTGCTATGTAAGAAGTAATTCTTACAATACCTAGTGTATTTTCCATTGGAAAATCAAATAATTCCTCAGAGAGAGGAGGGAGGGAGGGAAGGAAGGAAGAAAAGAAGGAAAGAAAAGAATCACAGGCTCCTAGATCTAACATGAGAAGACAGGGAAGGAAGGAAGGAAGAGGAAGGAAGGGAAGGAATAAAAGAATGAAGAGAATCACAGGCTCCCAGATCTAACGCAAGAAGCTGTCTTCAGTGCCATCTAATTCAATCCTCTTATTTGACACAGTAGGAAACTCAGGCTAAGAGAAGCTAAGTTACTTGCCCAAGGTTATACAGATAGTAAACAGAATCATGGCTCTACTCTTAAAGGACTTTGGAGGACATCTAATCCAGCTCTTTCATTTTACAAAGAAAGAAAGAGGCTCAGAAAGTTTAAGTGACTTAAGTGGCATGGCTTCTAAGGAGAAGAGCAGAAATTGGAACCCAGGTTCTCTGACTCTAAGCTCACTGCTCTCTCCAGGATACCAGGCTTCCCCAAGAACTTGGGTTTGATCGTCATCTCTGCTGTTTTACTGCCTTGTGACCTTGGGCAAGTTTAGGCTCTCTGAGTCCCAGTTTCTTCATAAATAAAATGAGAGGGTTGGGATTAGCTGCCCAGGTACCTTTCAACACTGTCTAAGATCCAGACCTTCCTAGTCTTTCCCAACCTGACTCCACCCTTCTCTTCCAGGCTTGTTACACATGTATCAGTTCCCAGAATCATGCTCTCTGTGGGCTCAGCCAGCCCTCATGAACATGTGGCTTTGCACAGGTTGACCCTTGCAACTGAAAAACAGTTTATTCTCCCCTCTGTCCCTTCTACTGCCTATCATTCAAAGCTTAGCTCAAGTGTTACCTTCATGAGGCCTTTCCTGATGCCCCCAGTTGCTGGTACCTCCCACCTCTCCCACCTTCCCACTCCGCCCCACCACCCCTGCATTGCCTTTACTTCTTATATATTCGTGTCTTTGTTGTCTCCCAAAATAGAATATAAACTCCTTGGGGATAGGGACTGTTTCACTTTTGTCTTTTAATTTAGCCCAGTGCCTGGAACACAGTAAGCACTTAATAAATGCATGTTGATTGCATGTGAGGGTGATGATAAGACTTAAAAGTCGCTCCTTCAAAGGGTTATGGTGAGGACTGGACTTTGAACACCTTAAAGCTGCTAGATGTGAGTGGTTATCAGCTGAGGATGATGAAATTTGTTGGCATGGGAACTCCCTCCATCCTAAATGCCCAACCTGGCTAGGATTTATTTATCTGCTAAAGCCTGGGGAGTTGCCTGAGGCACCTGGAGAGATGAAGTCAGTTGCTCTCTGTTCTACAGGGTCAAAAGTCAGAGTTTAAAGGTGAAGCCCAGGACTTCATCTCCTATTTCACAGTGTTTATATTCATTGTTATTAGAAGGCACTTTTATGAGGATAAACAACCTAGAGGAGCTTTCCCAGGGCAAGTAGTAAGTATCCAAGATGGGTGAGATGTGAACCCAGATTCCAAAGACTTTGCCCTTTTCTAGACTAGGCTGCTTTCTCAAGTGTTTATTGAAACCCCGTGGTGTTGGACCACAGGCTGCAAACTGGAAGAGATCTTAAGGCTCATCTATGTGATCTCCCTCATTTTACAAAAAAGGGAATGGATGTCCAGAAAGGGGAAGGACTCCCAAAGATAAGTGAAAATCCTGTAGAAAAATCCAGGTCCCTTTGACCGTACACTGCTTTGCTCTGCTTTTGGGGTTTTCGGCCTTTCTTAAGTCAGACGGCATGAAATCCACCCTTCCCATTTACAGAGGAGGAAATGGTGCTGGAGGGGAGTGAAGTGACTTGTACAAGGTCACACAGCTATCAAGTTAACTCTACAGCAAGGGTTCTTGTCTCCTCTTTTTGTGTGTCCTGGGACCCTTTGGCAGCAGGCTTTTGAAACCTGTGAATGCTTTCTCAGAATCATAGTTTGAAATGCTCAAGATAAAATACATATTATTACAAAGGAAACCAATTATATTGAAATAGTTATCAAAATATTTTCAAAAACAAGTTCAGAAATCCCAAAGGATCCCACATCTAGAGCAGGAAGGGACCTAAGAGATGATCTAGTCCAAATGTTTCATTTATAGATGAGAAAATTAAGGTTCAAGGAGGAGATGTGACTTCCCCATGATGTGGTAGCAGTAGTAGCAGCGGTAGTGGTAGTACCTGTAGTAGCAGCGGTAGTGGTAGTACCTGTAGTAGTAGCTGCTAGCCTTTATAGAGAGCTTTAAGGTTTGCAAAGTGCTTTCCCCAACGCGGGGAAGTGGGTGTGATTTTTATCCCCATTTTACAGATGAGGAAACTGAGGAAGAGGAAAAAATGACTTGCCCAGTCACCCAGCTAGTGAGAGAGAAGACTTTGAGCCCAGGGCCGCTGACCCCGGAGCCAGTGTTCATTTCACTGTACCATTTCTCTCAGCTTAATAAATATTTTAAGCAACAAGCTTACTAAATGCATGTTGCATGGGTAGATGAAAGGAAGAAAGCAGGAATGGATAGATGGATGGATGGGTGAATGGAAGACTGGAGGGATGAATGAATGAACAGGAGATGGGGGGGGTGGATGGAAGGATGGATGGAGGATGCAAGAAATAGCCGATAAAGTGAAGCAATGCCCGAGGTGGGGGAGCTGATGGAAAGGGGGGGGTGCGTGGGGAAGGCCGGGGCCCCGGGTCGGTAAGTAGCCCGGAGGACGTCCCTTCAGCTCTCCCTCCCCGTCCCGTCCCCGCAGAGGAGGCGTCGCGGCAGCTGGAGGCCAAGTGCCAGGCGCTGGAGGAGCAGCTGGCAGCGCGGGAGCGAGGCAACGGCGAGTTGCGGCGGGAGCTGCGGCAGCGCGACGCGCTCGTGTGGGCGCTGCGCTCCAGCCTGCGCAGCAAGGAACGCCGCTTCCTGGAAGAGCTGCGGCGCCGCAGCCACCGTGCCACCGTGCTGGGCACCGAGCTGCAGAAGCAGAGCGAGGCGGCCGCCTACCTGGCCTTCCAGCTGCACGCGGCCCGGCAGAAGTTGCAGGGGGCGCCCCGCGCGGCCCCGGGCCCCGGCCAGGACGCCGTCGGGGGCGCTGCAGCCCCCGCGGGAGGGGGCCGGGACCGCGCCCCGCCGGCTGCTGACGGGCGATCCAGGAAACGCGGCCCCCGCGCCCGCCGGCCCCCGCCCCCGCCTTTGTCGCTGCTCCCCGAGCCGTGCGCCCTGGGCAGCGCCAGGGACTGGGCTGCCTGGGAGCTGGGCTGCAGGCTGGACGAGGCCGAGCCTGAGCCCATGCCCGACCCCGCCCTCTTCCTCAATGCCCGCAGACCTCTGCGGCCCAAGGCCCGGGACAACGCCCCCCCAGCCTGCGCCAGCCCCCGCAAGCTTCAGCCCCAGGAGCCCCCCGATACTACTGCGGCCGCCGCTGCCCCCGCCCAGCCCCGATCCTGCAAGAGTCCGCCCGGGAGGCGGCCGGCCGCCCCCAACCCCGACAGCAAGGTCGATCTGGAGTAGGGAGGAGCCTGGGGGCAGGGGTACAGAGAGATGGGACGGGACCCCTCCCTCTGCGGGGCAGACGGAGGGGCCTAGCCGGAGCCCAAGTCACTCCCTAGGCCGAAAGCTAGAGCCCTGGAACGGAACTGTCCGAGAAGAGGCACACCGGAAGCGCCTCGGGCGCCCTGCTTGGGCCGGGAGAAGCCCGAGAAGAGTCTGGGCCAAGTAGAGGCTGGGAATGGGGGGCCCTGTACCTGAGCAGGGGGCAGAGGACGGAGGGACCAGCCTTCCTCCACCCCACGCATCATTTATATTCAGACTTCTCTGAAGCTTGGCCGCTTACCCCCACCGCTCACAGAGATACCCCTTTGTCTTTTGGGAAGGAAACCACCCGGTCTCTCCTGGAAAGGAGGGGAGGGGAACGATGGGGAGAGTAATTGCACATTTTTGTAAAAAGGAGATTGTTTATCTATATTATCTTATATATCCCCCTTCCCAGTGAGAGGATCGGAGGGAGAAGGTCGCAGGGAGTAAAATGACAATCTGGGGGAGAGGAGCGGAAGAAAGGGAAGGTTTTCTAGGACTTTAGAGAGCGGGAGGAGGCTGGTGGCCAGAGAAAAGAGGACAAATTCCACTGTCTCTGGTTTTCCCTAAGACCTTGGAGCTGTCCTCTCCTATCCCCTCCCACGCCCTGCATGGCTCCCACACCCCCTCAGCAGAACAGACGTCTCCCTAGCCAGTCCTGCGGTCTGGCAGGAGGAGGAGCGGGGGCGGGGGCGGGGGCGGGGCCGAGGCCGAGGCTTCCCCTGAGAAAGTGAGTATACCCCTTTTGCATCAGCTTTGCAAGCAAGCACGGAACACTTTACCCCTCCACCCGCCTCTTTTCACCCCCACCCCAAGTCTAACATCCCTCAGGGGATCCAAGGAGAAGAATCCACCGAGTTGGCGTCTTTACTACTTGTTTCTGAGCCTGTTACATCCAAAGGATGAGTGGGTGAGGTAGGGCTGAGGGGAGGGCAGGGCACCCTCTCCTGCAGCTTCTGCAGTGCTGCTCTAGGCCCCCCTGGGGCCAGGTGGAGAAGTTCTGTTCCCAGATTGCTGTAGGAGGGGCTGGGAATGGGAACTGGGCAGGTTACTCTGGGAGGTTTTCTGGGGCCTTGTTCATTGGTACTCATTTCTGCTGCATCCCAATTAGCTGGCTGTGCCTGAAGGGAGGGGCTGGCTGCCGGGAACTGAAAGTCATTAATGTAGGTGTGGGCCTAGGGGGGAGGGGGTCCTTACAGTTGTATTACAACACCCCTGCCCCACTACTTCCACCTTTAAACTTCTAGGAGACACCTTCCCCCATGGGGATGCTACATCTCCTGATGTCCATTTTGCTTAGGTAGAAATCAGGAGAGGGAGGGAGTAAAGGATGGAGAGAGAGAGAGAGAGAGAGAGACTCCCCATTGCCTACAGCCTCCACTTCCAACAGCAGTGTCTGCCTGTGGCCTATGTTCCCCCACTCCTGGGAACCAGGAGAAATTGGAATCCAGGAAACAGAGGGAGCCAAGCATAGTCATAAGCCAGTCCCAGGCAGTGGGGGGAGAGAAATACACAGGGTACACTCTCCCCTGAACACTTGGTGCCTGGCTGGACGTGAATGTGCACAGTGGAAACCTAGCCTATGCTGCTCAGCCATGGAATGGGTCTGGGAGCGCATTTTTGGTTTTCTGGCTGCAGGCCATGCCAGTCTGGACATCTCCCAAAAAACCAAGAGGGGCAATAATTGAATCTCTTACCAAATCGCTGGGAAGATGCTAGAAGTGTAGGGGGATGCCACTTTTGTCTGTTTTCCCTTGCTTCCTCTGCCTCCTCTGGGTTCCTTTCTCCTGCTTCCAAACAAAGGGGATCATTCCTAGCCCCAGGAAACCAAGAGTCCAGTTCCCTAGCAGGTCCTGCACTGAGCCCCTAAGTGCCTGTGAACAGTTTTCCAGAGTTGGAAAAGATGATGTTTGGAATAAGTGGGGAAAAAAGATGGGGACCTTCATCACACATCCATAATCCCTGACTCACCCAACAGGCCTCAGCCCAGATTCTATTTTCCAAATAATTTTGATTTCTCAGCCTTCTTCCCCTCATGGGGGAGGAAAGGAGCAAATGAACTCGGGATTCTACTCACATACACCCTAGAGAACCCACTCTGGTGCTGGAGAAGTTGAGAGGTGAGCCAGGGTCAAGGCAGGGAACAGTGGGGTGGAGTGTGTCTTTGGTTCAAGAGACGAAAGGTCTGAAAAGGGGACTCTTAGGGCTAAGGGATGGGCAAAGGATCCTTGTTCAAGACGGGGGAAGCCAGAGGGGTGCCATATTTATATTCAACTCCCCCAGAAAGGAAGTTTCAGAAAAAGATTTCCTTCCTCCATCCAAAGCTGGGGAATGGGGAAGCCTGGTCGCTGTTGATAGGTTCTTATGGGAGAACTGAACTGCTCACTTTCTCCTGGGAAGTCATGAGGGATGATACTTAGTCCTGGGCAAGCAAACACCCACTCTCAGTGCCCATGCAGAAGCCCAGAGCAAATGTAGACAGTTGTCAGCATCCTGGTGTGACAGCTCCTTTCAGAGTCTAGCTAAAATACCCCCAATTCCTTACAGACCCTACTAAAACACTTTGCTGTTGACCCGAGAGGTGACCTGTTGATCTTAACAGTCCCTTTCCCTGGGACAGAATGTCTGCTCCCCTTCCCCCAGCTTTGGTTGTGAAACTGTTAAGACTGGCAGATGGTCCCTTTCCCTTCCCCCACACCCCCTGTCTTCTTTGGTCTTTAGCGTCTGTTTTCTTTCACCTGAGTCTTTCTTTCATGGTCTCTATCCCACTAACTCTCTGGGGCTCAGCCTTCCTGTTTCCTGAGGTTTTGAGTTTCTGTCCCCCTCAGATGGGAGCTGAGACAGGTGAGGGAAGAGAAAACGTAGAGTGATGAGCTGTCCCTCACCTCTCAGGGCTGCACACCTGGGGAGCAGGGAATGACTTTACTAGTTCATTTTCTTCTGCAGTAGTGGGGAGGGGACTTTCCCTATCACTTAATAAAAGCCATGGCTGCCTCAGCCCTGTTGTAATAGCCCTTCTCTCTCTCTCCCTGACTTAACTTTTCACCCCCAGGGCACGAGGCACTTTCCAGAGAGGCTTTGCCCACACACAAGTCACCATCTAGCCTGGCCAGCCTCTCCCCAGGTGACCCCACCTGGGCTTCCATATGCCCTCCCCCTCCTGGCAAATGGAGATTAATCATTTAATCATTTGCAGGGTGCTTAGAGATCCCCAGTTGAAAGGCTGTGGGTGCTGGAAAGCAGGGGGAAGGTCACTGTACACTCAGCTGAGGCAGGAGGATGCAGGAGATTTGAGGAAAGGAAAAGCAACTCAGTTTCCACCCTCTGATTCGGTACTACCACCAGCACTTACTAGTGTCTGATACCTAGTTCACTGACTACTCAATCTGAAGATCCTGCCACTTCTGGGGGAGGGATGCCAAACTGACAGCCAGCCAGAAACTTTACCTCCGGAGACACTCTTAAGGGGACAGCTGAAATATGGGGGAGGGGTCATATAATCACACACTTGAAGCTGGGAGGGATACCTCAGAGGTCAGCTAGCCCAACTCTGGAGGAAACTGAGTCCTGTAGAATTTAACTAAATTAGTATCACACAAGTAGTTTGCCTCAGAGGTAAGATTTGAACCCAGGCCCTCTGTCTACCAAGCAAATGCTCTTTTCTTCTGTACAGGAACAGGGTCCTGATAAGACAGGTAATAGGGTGAAAAAGGTAGACCTTCTTTCCCCCCCAGTCCACCAAATCCTGACCCCATCTTGTGTCCTTACCACACCCCCACTCTCCTGCAGGCCCAACTGCCTAGCTCTACCCCTAACTCTCTGATGAGGAAGGGGGGAAGGTCGGCATGATCAAAGACCAGCTTCTTTCACTCTGCCCCTTGAGGTTGGAAGGTTTGAAGCCTGCAGTCTGGCCTCTTTACAGGGGCCTCCCTCTCCCCTCAGTCCTGGGTATAGCACAAGTCAGAGCTGTATGATCCTGGCAAGGTGGGGATCTGGGTAGTGCCATCCCACTAAAAGCTCCAATGAGAGAGATCTTTTCTTGACTTGGAGGAGGGGGGTGGTACATCAAGGAAAGTTAAAAATTAGGGAAGCTGCAGCCCTAAGGGTACCTGCCTTTCCTCCTCTCCCTTTCCCCTCTGCTTTTGAAATGCTGCTGACATTTTATTATAAACTACAAATCGCACTTTCACCTTTCTCTCCCCTCCCATGGGGAGGACTAATTAATTAAATCCTACATTAGGCTAAGGTGTTCAGATGGGATGTGGGCAGGTGTGTTGGCTAAGTCCACTGTGCCCTCATCTCTCCCCAGTGGGAGGGAATTCCCATTGTAAAACCTTCCCTATGCCAGCCGACCATGATGGCACACCTAGGTGCCTTGATCCCCACAGAATGTATCTTTAGTACTAGAATCAAGGGGAGGGGAGTCCAACTGTGTCATTCCCCCAAGTAAGCTAGGAGATCTGGGAGTGGGTTGGCCCATCTATCCAAGAGGCAAGGACTCTCATTTCCAATATCACGCTTAGGTGTCTCCCATCCTCAGGCCTGGGCAGCCCCCCGGTCTGATTTTTTCAGGCTAAAAACATGAACTCTGTCCTCTTCCTTCCTGTACCTACACAGACTCCCCTTTCTGATCAGGGATCAATAGACAGAAATTCCCTTCCTCCTTGGGAAACATACCAGGTTCAGAAGAGCCTCCACCATCTAAAGGTACCGTTCACCTAGTATAGGGCTGCAGGGGGAGAGAATTGTGGCAAGAAATCCACATCTCCCCCTGCGATGGCCCATTTGGTGAAAGTGAGAAGCCATTGGGTGGCATAGATGGTGTGGGTCAAAGTGGGCCTGGGTTTCCTCTTGGGCAGGAGGCTGATGGGGAGAGAGCCCAAGATCATAGGGCGGGGAGGTGCTGGGCTTTTTAAATTATATTCTTCTCAGATCACCCACCCATCCACAGAATTAGAGCCCTGTGCTGTAAGCGTGACTGTGGTATGCCTTATTCTTAATAAAAATACAAGGAAAGGAAAAACATGAGCAGTGTCTTCTCTCTACCTTGGCCTGTAGGTTGGGGAGGATTATGGGTGAGATGAGCCTTGAAGAGAGTTAACAGACTCTTACCCAGAGTCAGCTTACCCAGAAGAGAGAGCTGAAGGATGAGCATCATCAAGGCAGGATACACAAGAGATAGATGCACTTGGATGGAACCATCAGAACTCTTGAGGGGTCAGGGATGACAAAGTAAGCCATCTGCTGTGGCCCCTGTCCAAGTTCACCAACTGTCCCTTGTCACCTAGACTGGCCTCAGAGAAGATGAAAAGGAAAGGCATGGACAGGTGAACAACAAGGGACCATAAACCTGGATCAGTCAGATGAAACTATTGTTCTGACCATAAATCAAATCAATTAATTTGGAAGCATTTATCAAGCACCTATGATGTACCCAGCACTGGTACATCTAAGTTTTATTGTGGCTTTTTGTCCTTATATCATGTTAATTTTTTAATATATTCCCTCTCTCCAACCCATGAGCCTTCCCTTGTAACAAAGATATATAAAATATTTCAGCAAAATTAACATATTGGCAGTATCTGATAGCACTTCCAATATTCTGTGCCCATGCTTTCCCACCTCTCCTAACAAAAAGAAAGATTTGGATTTTCGTATTTATGTGTTCTCTGGGACCAAGCATGGTTGCTGTATCTATATAGCCTTTGGTTTCTTTTTCTTATACGTCTTTATTAATGTTTTTGTTTTCATGTCACTCACATTTCATAATGTTTCCCTCCTTTTCCCACAAGGTCTTCCTTATTACAAAGAATTTTTAAAAGAAGGGGAAAATAGTTCAATAAAACTAACCCATAAGTCAAGAGAGTCTAACACCCACCCCTGCAAAAAAGAAAAAGTGGCTTCTCAGGAACACTTGTCTGGGGCCAAGCTTGATGGTCATTATCATTTCCCAGTATTTCCTTACAAATATTTTGTGGTTGTGGTTCTTACCAGTCTTCATTTCTTTCTGCACAGTGATATTCCATTACATTCACGCACTACAACTTTTTGTTTTGGCAGTCCTCCAATCAATGGTCATCTAGTTTGTTTCCAGTCCTTGTTACCACAAGCACACACACACAGAAAAGCTGCTATGAATATTTTAAGATGAACTGAGGGGGTATTCTGGACTTTGGGGAGACTTCATAAATAGAGGGATTAGACCTGTTCTGTTTGATTGCCAGAGAGTGGAACTAGGAAATAGGGGGACCTTTCAAAGAGGCAGATATTCAACTTGATGAAAGGCAAAATGTTTAAAAATAGAAGTTATCCAAAAATGGAATGAGCTGCCTCAGGAGGGAGTGGCATGGCTGCCACTAGGGGATGATTTGGTGACCACTTATCAGTACTATTATAGAAAGGATTCTTGGTCAGGTATGAGTTGGCCAAGATAGGCCCTGAGATCACTTCCTACTCTGTGATTCTATGAATTTTCCTTTCAGTCTAGAAAAGCCTAGGAATTCTGGTGTAGTGGATACTGATGAATCATCTTATAATGGACTGACTCAGGAAGACCTGTGTTGAAATCTTCATACACTTGTTAGCTGCATAACTGGGGCTCAAAAATCACTTAACTTTTTTCAGCCTCAGTTTCTTTATCTGTAAAATAAGAGGGACAGACTCCATGACTTCTAAAATTGATTTCAGCTCTAAATGATGCTAACCAGTGGTGCACTGGAGCTAGCTCTGGAGAGCTGATTGTTAAAGATTTTCAGTGGAAGCATTTACACCTTGAGAATCCTCAAAAGCTATAAATCAGTATTTGATTTATTGTTTTGTTGATTCCCAGGGGCAGGGAGCCTGTAGCCTCAAGGTTACATGTGGCCCTCTAGGTCCTTCAGTGCAGCCCCTTAATAAAAGGATTTGTTTTGTGAAGTTTGGATTCAGCCAAAGGACCACACTTGAGGACCTAGAGGATTACACATGGCCTCAAGGCCAAAAGTTCCCCACCCCTGGTAGAGCTTATCAAGCACTTTATGTATGTTGTCTCATTTGGTTCTTTTTTTTTAATTGAATTATTTTTCAGTGTTCGACAATCACTTCCATATATCTTAGATTTTTTTCCACTCCCTCCCCTTTGTTCTTCCCTCCCCCACTCCCTCCTTGAGACGGCATACAATCTTATATAGGTTCAACATGTACATTCCTATTAAATGCATGTTGCATAGAAGAATTAAAATGAATGGGGAAAACCATAAAACAAAACAAAACATAACATAATACAAAAGAAAATGGTCTGTGTTTCATTTGATTTTCACAATCGACCTATGAGCTGGCATTGTTAGTACTATTATTATGTCCATTTTACAGATGAGGAAACTGAGTCTCAAAGAAAGCAAGTAATTTGCCAATAGTCACATCTCTACTAACTGTCAGAAGTGGATCTTGATCCTTGGTCTTCCTTCCTCCAAGGCCAACACTCTGTCTACCAAGCCGCATCAGAATGTGGATTCCTCTACTGTTAGCTGATGGTCCTGTGTCCTGTACTCCCCCCCAGCTAATTAGGTTTCTCAGTCACCCAGTGAACAGCATCCTGAGTTCCTGCTATCCCTACCTAGTGAATAAATACCTGGCTGATTGGGTCAGGTGGGGCTAAAACTTTCAGTATGCTAAGGGGGCCTACACTGGATGTTCTTTCCTCTTCCAGTCTCCCATACTTATTTCAGATGACTGGGGGAGATAAGAAATGAAATATCTATCTCAGTAAGACATCCTGCAATAACCTTGGGGTATCATTTGCAATATGGGCAGATGATAAAGCAGTGGTTCTCAAAGTCTCATCTAAGGACCCTTGAGGGTCCCTGAGAATCTTTTAGGGAGAGCTTTAAGTCAAAATTGTTTTTCTAATAATATTAAGGCATTTTTATTTCTAACATTGCAAATATCAATAGATATAACACATATAAATAAAAACTCTTTGGGAAGGTCCTCGATTATTTAGGAGTATAAGAGGATACTGAGATCAAAAAGTTTGAGAATCATTTGGACAGATTATAGGGAGAAAAGAGAGAAAAGAAAGGAAAGGGTAGGAAAAAAGCAAAGTCATGTCATGGAAAGAACATTGTATTTGTCATCAGAAGACCCAAGTTCAAGTCATGGTTTGGTTACAGACTAGCCGTGGGACAGCAATATTCTGAACCTCAGTTTGCTCATCTATAAAAGTTGGAATAATACTAGATTTCCCCTATTTCACAGAGTGAGGAAAGTGCCTTGTAAACTAAGGTCTTCCATAAGTGTTAACTATTTTTATTATGATTAAAATAATGACAAAGGAAATGGAATGGGGGCAGGAGAGTTGGAGAAGGCATTGGCTTCTGAGGTTCTCAGCCCTGCTCAGACAGATAATATCTCTAGAGGGGTGTTACAAAGAGTCTTTGACCCTATTCTGCTTGACATTTTGAACAACAACTTGAATGAGGACATAGATGACTTGTTAATCAAATTTCCTGATGACAGGAATCCAAGAAAATGAGTTAACCATACCAGATGACAAAATTTGGAACTAAAGTGATCTCAGCATGCTGGAATGATGAGCTGAACTGCTGACTGTGAAATTAAATGGGGAGAATTGTAAAGTCCTACATTTGGATGCATGCCAATTGTACAAGAAGAGGAGAGAAATTTGGGAGCTCAGGTGTATGAAAAACTTTGTGTCAATCAATGATGTGAATATGGCTGCCAAAAACATGAATTCACTCTTGGGTTTCATTGAAAATGATTTACACATCCACAGTGATTGGCCCCCTGTACTCTGCCCTGGACAATCATGCCCAGGTCTAAGAACTACATTTTAGAAAGGATATTGACAGACTGGAGCAAATCCAGGGGAGTGCAATCAGAATGGTAAGGGTCCTTGAGATTGTGACATACTCATTACTACAGAAGGGACGGCAATGATTGAGCCTATAGAAGACCTGGGTAGGGTGTAATTATTGTCTGCTATACATGATTTGGTTTAAGGAGTTCAGGGACCTCCCCCCTCCTCAAAGACCCCCCTCCTCAAGGACCGGAGTACTGGACAGGGTCATCTGGAATGAATTCACCGACTCAAGCATTCTTTAAGTTAAATTGGCAAAGGTTTATTGTAATGCCAATATGGAGGGCAAAGTTCCTGAAGGAACTTGCCACTTAACAGGAATGGTGCTAAAGCTTATGTAGGAAAAGTAGTGGATTATGTGGCAAGTATGCTAATTGGATGATAACTTACAACCTTGGTCACAGGTGCATTCATTACTGGAAACCAGGGGAAGCAATTTCTCAGGGGTATATTTTTGGTCTGTTACATCTATAGCAAGATAGCTTTGAGAGTTCATGTCTATAGCCTGACCTCTGGATTGAATATGATAACTTTGAGAATTAATACACGACAATCCTGTGGTTACAAGATAATTCTTTTCTTACTTGAGAATTTCTTCAGAGGTCAACTTGTTCTTATGATAGGGAAAGATAGTTTGTTTTACTTGGGGCCTTCTCATGAGTTATTGCTAGGCATAGCATCCTTGGGCTGTCAGGGATAGGCATTTCAAAGAAATGTGATCTTGGAAGTGGGGTCCAAGCACAAGCACTCAAGCACTCCATCATACACACACACACACACACACACACACACACACACACACACACACCCCATGTTTACTTCTCTGTCCATACTGTACATAAAGGTAAATGCCATACCACCACTATTGGTGCCTATGCTCCCACCGTGGAGATTTCTGTTGATGTCAAAGAAAAATTTTATGAAGACCTGGAAACCCTCATCATCAATATGTCAAAAGAGGGCAAGCTTATAATTCTGGATGATTTTAATGCTAGAATAGGCACAGACTACCAGACATGGCAGGAGTCCTTGAGAGGAATGGAGTTGGCATTTAATAGACTATGTGATAGTAAAGAGAAGAGACAGAATGTGAGAGCGACTAAGGTGATGTGTAGCACAGAGTGTTGGACTGATCATAGACATCCTCTCCAAACTAAATATTTGCATTCAACCAAAACTACAGCCTCATGGCAAGGCAGCTACTGGAAGACTTAATGTCAATAGATAAGAGCTCTTCTTGGAAGGGGGAACTTATCGTTGCTAACTTGGAGGGATGAATAAATAAATGGCATATGGAAGAAGGGTTAGATTTATTATTATTAATTACCTAAGAGCAAAACTAGAATTAGGTAAAAGCTACCTGGGAACTAGGTTTTAAATATCTAACAGTAAAATGTGTTTACAAGTGGAATAAGCTACTTCAGGCAGTCAAAAGCACCAATGCAGGTCATCAAAGGTGTGCCATCAGAGATAGATGACTTCTTTTCATGGATGTTATAGAGGGAATTCTCTTTAAGCTCCCTTATCATTTAGAATTTCTATTTAGAATTCCCCAACTACTAAGGGTGGGTAGATGGCCCCTCTAACACTAACGTAAATGTTCTAGACTTCTACTCAGTGTGTCCCCCTAGTCTTGCCAGGCCATCCTAAAGACAACAGAGAACAGTTTTCACTCTCCAGCTGATCATATAGATAGAACAGGGCATTTGAAGGCTGTATGGGACCCAAGAGGAGAAACTACAACAGGTCCCTCTCTTTTTAGCACTCTGAGAGACAGAGGGAAGAAATGTGGTGTCTGGGATGGGGGTGGGAGGGGGATGGTGTGTGTGTGTGGAAACTCTCAGCTGAGTGGGCCCAACAACCCTAATAATAATTAGCCAAAGCCTTTTATCCTCAGGAGCTGGAGGCTTTATGCAGGCTGATTAATTAAGTTTCCAACACCCAGCTGAGATAATGCTTTTACTTTATACTTACATAGCACCTTTTTCAGGGTTATGTAAGAGTGAGGCTCATTATCCCCACACTGAAGATAGGAAAACTGAGGTCTCCGCCCCTTCTGGCAGAGCAGCCGCCCAGGCTAAAGAACCCAGAGCTCAGTAACCCGCCTCACCCTAAAGCAGGAACATGGCTGGAGTAGGGGCTAGGTGGGGATACAGCTGTCTGCTCCAGCTGAGCTGTTGAACTGGAGTTCAGCCCACAGTCAATGACAGCCAGTACTACAGAAATTCTAAGCTATGAGACTGGGGGATCAGAGAGTAAATTGTGCACCTTGAATCCTTACTGTTATGGGGGCACTGGGGAGAAGGACAACGGGGGAAAGGGGAAGGGAATAAGTATTTATTAAGTGCCTACTATTAATATATAATTAATATATAATTAATATATATTAATAATACAAATATTATCATTTGATCCTCACAACAACCCTGAAAGGGAGATACTTTTATTATCCCCATTTTACCAGTGAGGAAACTGAGGCAAATAGAGATTTAAATGTCTGAGGTTGGATTCCAACTCAAATCTTCCTGACTTCAGGCCTAGCACTCTATCCACTCCACTATAATGTATAAGTTTTCTTCTCTACTTGAGCCAGGTAATCTCAATCAGAGGAAAAGTTCAGCTTCTAAAGTCACAGGCTACCCTCCTAACCTGAGGCTCTACTAACTTGTAAATCTGTGCCCTCAGTCTCTAGGACTGGAGTAAAAAATTGAATAGCTCAGTGTCTCTTTGCCCCCTCCCCCCCCACCCCTGCCCTGCTTGAATAAAATTCAGAACATGGGATCCACCTGATGGGGGTTTTGGAGGTGAAGTCATTTCAATCTTGGTATAAAAAATTCACATTTAGACACAGATGGGTATACATCACTATTACCATTTAGATGGTACCATAAACTCAATGGATCCAAAACCAAACTAGTCATTTCAGGCCACCTAGAAAACCTGTTCTTTCTTTCCTATTTTCCTTCCTTGGTATCACCATCTTCCAAGTTACCTGAAATTAAAATCTTTGCATCATCTCTCTCTGTTTCTGTTTCTCTGTCTGCCTCTTCCCCTCCCCACCTCTTCTTATTTCCTTACCGCCAGTCAGTCACCAGTGAACCCTAGTGATGTCCTGGAAAGATAATTGGCTTTCTGGAATTAGAGAAAATGGGTTTGAATTCCAGCTTTGCCATTTATTAGCTGTGTGACCCTGGGTAAATCATTTGACATCTCTGGGCCTTGTTTCACCATTTCTAAAATGGGGTTATATAATTTCTGTATTATGTACCTCATAGTTGGGTTGAAGATTAATTCTATAGTGAGATGATTTATTCCAAAAGAGATAAGAAAATTGAGGCCCAGGATGGGTAGTAACACCCAGTGATAACTATAAGTAGTTGAGACAAGAGTGTGGCTGTAGAGAGACTGCTGGATTTAGGATCACAGGACTTGAGTTCAAATGAGGTGCTTCTGCTGTTTGACACAGTGCAAGTCAACTTAGTTCTCAGAGCCTTTGTTTTCTTATCAGCAGTTTTTTGGGGGAAGCAGGGGCCAGGATCAGACTAGATCTCTCAGTCCTCTGAGTCTCTTCTTCTTCTCCTCCTCCTCCTCCTCCTTCTCCTTCTTCTCCTCCTCCTCCTCTTTCTTCTTCTTCTTCTCTTCTCCTTCTTTTGCTTCTGCTTCTTTTTTAGACATTTTTTTTACTTCCTGGCTATCTCACCACGTCCTCGAGGTGGGTATGCTTTTTCCCCTTGTGTTACTCAGCTGGGTTCCCAAAGTCTGATCCCTTCTGCAGATCAGTTTTTGCTGGGATCCACTGTCTCTTGAGTCCAGTCACTTTTCTTTGCTGCCAGAGATCATGCTCCTTGAAGCTGCTTCCAGTATCTAATGCCTATCTCTGTGTGTGGTGTGTCTGTCTGAAGAGTAGGCCTCTACTCCTTTGAGTGGACCTTAAACTCTCTTAAACTGACTCTCCAGATGTTGGATGGGGTAAGTAACCCCTTAGTAGATTGGTTGCCAAGCAGAGAGAGGATGCTCTCAAATTCCCAACTGCTGGAAGGCTTAGCTAGAGAAAGCCCCCAGGGCAGGGTCAACTTTTAGTTTGTCCAGTACCCAGGCTCTAATTCACTAAAGGGACTTCTTTGAACCTCATAAAGGAATTATCTAGCCTGGCTTACCTCTTACAGCTAGTTTAGCATTCTTATTGGCCTCTAAACAAAGAAAGAAATCTATCCTAGGCTTTTAAAGCTTCTTTTCATAGTTATATAAAAATGCAGCATTTATCAACCTCTTGTGTTCTGGACATTGTGCTAAGTAAGTACTGAGGTTACAGACACAAACACATACAAACAAGGCGCTTGTGGTTTAATGGGGGAAGGGCAACACATTAAGGGGTGCTAGAAAGGAGAACATTGGGGGAGGGCGGGAGAAGCGTACCCACGTGGAGGATATGATGAGATAACCAGAAAGTCAAGTGGAGACCTGGCTTGGACAAGACAAATCAAAAACTCACCTATCAGAGTGAAGGGATTTAGAGACAAGAATTTATACTGAAAGCAAAGATTGTATTGATTTCCTATGATGTATATATCACCACTTCCACTCCATACCCTTCTCACCACTACAATCATTAATTCAATCAATCAATCAATAAACATTTTTTAAGTGCCTATTGTGTGCTTAGCCTGGGGATACAAAAAGAGGCGAAAGGGCCTTCACTTTCAGGAAACTAATTCAGGTCTTTATTATTTCTCAAGAGAATTATTGCATCTGCCTCCTGAGTGGTGTGCTGGTTTCCAATCCATTCTGCTCACTGTTAATGCCAAAATGATCTTCTTAAGGAAAACCTCCCTTGACACCACTTCCTCACTCAAAGCCTTCCCATAGCTCCCATTGCCTCCTGAACAAAGTCCACCTCCTTAGCCCTATATTTAAAACTCTCTACAACCTAGCCTTACTGTACTTTTTACAGCTTGACCCCAAATTTCTTACCTCCTTACAAAATGGATTACTCACTATTCTTTAAATAGGCCTTTGAGTATTTGCTCCCTGCATTCGGGCAACCTGGAATTCCTTCTCCTCACATTTCCACTGATTAAAATCCTAGAGATTTTAGAGCTGACTAGAGAGCCAAAAAGACCTGAGTTCAAGTTTGGTCTTGCACTGTGTGTTAAAATCTGTAACTGATTTAAACTGTAACTGATTCTAAACTCCTATCTATGGAACCCATCCACGCCCTGTAAATTCCTAGCTTCCTTTCACTTTCTAGCTACATGAAGAGTTTTCTGAGTCCCTCACTCCTCCCTCTTTAAAATTACTTTGTATCTGCTTATCTGTATAGTGAAGGTGCTCTCTTTAAAAAAAAAAAATGAATAGTATTTCATTTTTTTCCAATTACATGTAAAGATAACTTACAACATTCATTTTTTTTTAATTTTGAGTTCCAAATTTTCTCCCTTCCTCCCTTACCTTTACCCTGCCTAAGATAATAAGCAACCTGATAGAGTTTATACATGTGCATTCATGCAAAACATATTTTCCTATCAGTCATGTTGTGAAAAAAGAAACAAACCAAAAGAAAAAAAACATGGGAAAAAAATAAAGTGGAAATAGTATGCTTTGATCTGCATTCAGAATCCCATCAGTTCTTTCTCTGGAGTCGGACAGCCTTTTTCATCATGAGTCCTTTGGAATTGTCTGGGATCATTGTATTGCTAAGGAAAGCTAAGTCATTCAGAGCTGATCGTTGCGTACAATGATATTGCTGTGACTATGACTATGTACAATATTCTCCTGGTTCTGCCCACTTCATCTAAGTTCATGTAAGTCTTTCTAGGTTTCCCCGAAACCCTCCTGTTCATCATTTCTTATAGCACGATAATATTCCATTTCATTCATATAGCACAACTTGTTCAGCCATTCCCCAGTTGATGGGCATCCACCTTTGGATCAAAGGGGACTCACAGCTTGATTGCTTTGAATTTGGCAGAGAAGGTAATCTGAAGAGTAAACTCCCTGAGGTCAGGGATTGTACATTTTTCCTCTTATCCCCAGAGAGTAGCTCCTGACCTAGAAAGAACTAATTGTTATGTGGCTAAAAGTTTTTTGTGAATTAAATTGAATTTCACTGATCTTATTTTATTTCACCTTTTTATCTCTGGTCCTAGTTCCTTCTATACAGCAGGGGATCAATAAATGTTTGTTTCAATAAAGGAACTTTGATGCACATCATTTCTAGATATTTTCTGCTCTTTTAAAAAACATCATTATCAATTATTTCCTCTTCATCTCACCCTCCAAGCAAGACAAATCAACACACTGGCCTTATCTGGAAATTCTAGGGATGGGGAACCTGCAACCTGGAGGCCCACCCCTTCCTTATTCTAAATTTATTGTCCACCATCTAGCAACCATGCTTTACCTGCTGGAAACTCTCCAAAGCACTTTCATACCTGTGGTTTTGATTCAAGAAAGGCAAGTTCTATTTATTTATTATAGGACATACAGCCACAGAAGGCTTACGTGAATTGCCGAAGGCATTCAAAGAATCCTGGGTGGAGCCAGGACCAGAAACCAGGTCTCTTGGCTCCTCATGAAGGATTCTGTGGTATACGAGAGTGCTGGGTTTGGAATGAGAGGATCTGGCTTAGAATCCTGCTTCTGCCCCCTAGTTAGTGCCTGTGCAGTTTGGGATGTATATTCACCTTTTCATCTGAGAAATGGGTTGGATTAGATGACCTAGTCTAAGGTCCCTACCAACTTTTCATCTGGGATCTTACAATTTGCTTCTTTAAACAAAGAAGTTTCTTAAATTGGCTGTTCTCAAAGGGAGGAATTTCCTCAAAATTTGGATAAACACGTTGTGTCTCACATTTCACCTCTATCAAGGCTGCAAGTCTCTGGAGTAGATTCTATCATGCCCCCAAAAACTTCATCAGAGAAACTCATCATACTTCAAGATTTCATCAGTCTTGGTACTCACATCTCTTCTGAATCCTCAGTACCCTCTGCCCCTCCGATTGAGGACTGGAGCAAGACTCCCAAAGCCTCCATTTAAAGAGGGCTCCCTTGGACCAGACACCACCCTCCCATACCCCACTTTTCCTCCTCTCCCAACAGCTTTCTAGGGTCTTCTGTGTGTTGTCTTTGCCAATTCGATTTTAAGCTCCTTAAGGGTGGAGTCTGTCTTTCTTTTGTATTTTCTCTTTTTATCTCTAGCACTTAACACATAGGAGATGCTTAATAAATGTTTACTGATGACTGGTCAACTACAAAAAAAAAATTAGGCAATGGAAAACAAGATTAGAATCCAACCAACTTGGAGACACTGGACCTCACACAGACCCCACCAGCTTCTGGGACTTGTCTCCCATACAGTTTGCTCAAGTGATTTCTAGCCTTGTTATCCCTCCTACTCAATAGATTCCAGTTTCTCTCTTTTACCTTTAGAACCAATTATAAACTTCTTAACAACTTGACCCTATCTGATTTTTCCCGTCACCTTACACGTGTGCTTATGCTCTGTGACCAAGCACTTTATAGTTCAGCAACAATGGCCTTACCATTCCTGACATATGACACTTTATCTCTCATCTCTTTGCCTTTTTAATGGCTCTTCTCCCATACCTACAGTGCTTTCTTCCCCACCTCCAATTCTCAGAATCCCTGACTTCCTTAGAGACTCAGCTCAAAAGACATTTTCTTCAGAAGACCTTTCCAAGCCCCCAGCTTTAATCTGATCAGTAAGTATATTGTATAAGTAAGTCTATTGTATGAGATAAGTATAAATGAAGAGGTGGATAATGATCCCAGTTGGATTGTCCCAAAAGAATTCAGGGGGCAGAGGTTCTCCTAGACAAGAGAGCTTTATTGTCAAAAAAGTGGTAGGCTAGTCCGTAGGAGCACTAACCACCTGAGATGAGACAGGGGCTTACTTTTATACCCAGGTTGTGGGCACTCAGTTAGGGATGGTGGGTTTGCTCCTAGGTGGGGAGTTAACCACAGGGAAAGATGTCAGGAAAAGGGAAGCAGGTGTGTAAGGGGAGGCAGGAAAGGAGACACAGGTGTGTTGAGTACTTTATAAAACAGTTCAGGAATGTGGTCACAAAGCAGGGAACTTAACTTGCAACATTCAAAGACATGGGCACAAACCATGGGGGTTAGTCACATACACAGAAAATAATGTTTTCTTGGGAACAGATAGAGCCCCCTGTTACTGGGCAGATTTAGATTTAGGCAAGGCTCTCATTTTTGCTGGGACACATCCTAACTACTTATCAATGTGTTGGCTTCCTCAAATAGACTCTAAGCATCTTAAAAAAAAATTTAAAAATTTTGAGTACCTAATTTTCTCCTTCTTTCCTTCTATTCCTCTATCCACTGAAAAGGCAAGCAATATATCAATTATACATGTGAAATCATGCAAAACATTTTTCCATATTAGCCATGTTGCAAGAAAGAGAAAGTGAAAAAAGTAATCTTCAATTTGTACTCAGAGTTCATCAGCTCTCTCTCTGTATAGCATTTTCATCATGAATCTTTCACAGTTGTATCATTATACTGATCAGAGTAATTAAGTGTGATCATCCTTATGATATTGTTGTTACTGTATACATACCTCCTTTTTGAAGAGGACCATGACATCAGAGAAATGATGACATGACTTGAAGTTGACTTTGTTTTGAGTAAGGGTTGTGCAAGTTCACCAGCCTCACTTTCTCCTCCTGAGCCATTTGGATCCAGTGACCAGATATTCATCAGGATGACTGGAGATGGCCCCATGCCTGCATGGGGACCCACGTTCATCCTCTCTCTCAACCTCTCTGTCTCCCCTTCCTTCTCCTCTCCACAAGAAGGTAAATTTTGATGGCCAGAAGCTGCCCAGTTAACTTGGGGTTTATTGGCTAGATTTCCTTCCTCCCTCCCTTCCTTCCTTCCTTGTCAGTAGTAACTGTTTCTGTTTGAAACAACAACCCTGAGGCTCCTGCCACTCCCAACTTGATTTATTTATTTATTTTTTCTTTTCTATTTAAAGGGGACATCCCCTGACTACTTTTTGAAGAGGCCTATTTGTCAGGCCTAGAGGCCTAAGGGCTACCCGAGTCTTACCTTACCTATCGCAGGTCTTCGGCTGGCCAAACCGGATAAACGTATGAGAGAAGAGACTTTCCAGAGTCGAACAAGGGTTAGGCTTTATTCAGGGTCTTGGTTACATGTGCAGGGGGAATTCTTCCTGAGGAGAGAGGAATCTCCCAAGGAGGCAAAGATCTTACAGTAAGAGAATGGAAGTGGAAGTGGAAGAGAGGAGACAGGGAAGAGGGGCCTTCTGTCCTCTAAGGGCCCCTCAGCGCTAAGAGCGCCTTCAGGTTTTCCTGACCCTACTTAAGCTCTCCTGCCGCATAGTTTGCACCTGAATACCGTGCCTATTAGACAACAATAAGTGTGCTCAGACCCCCGGCCAAACTCGAGGGCGGGGATGCTCTCTCCCAGCAAGTATCCCACAGGAAGAGGTGGAAATGCACGAGATAGCCTGGTCTCACACCTCAATTCCCTGCTGTTCCCTGGGGGGCCTCATGAGAACTCTAAGGTTTAGAAGTCCTCACCTTTACCTGCCCAAGACTGTCCACATGGAACTGAGCTTACACCCCCAACACCTATTTACTGAATAAGAATTACCGCACTTTAATTGGGTACCTGAAAAGGCCTTATCCTAAAAGGCCAACGTCTCCCTTGGCATCCCGGACCCTCTCCATTGACCTTGGAGACCTTGCACAGCCCTCCCTCACTCAAAACAAAATAAGTGTAAGTCATATCATCATTTCTCTGATGTCATGGTTCTCCTTGAAAACAAAGGATGAAAGCAACCTACTGTGTGCAGTGTTCTGCTGAGTTCATTTTGCATCAGCTCATAGAAATCTTCCCAGGGTTTTCTGAAACCATCATGCTCATCATTTCTTATAGCACAACAGTATTCCATCACAATCATATACAATATCTTCAGCCATTCCCTGATGAACAGACATCCTCTCAGTTTCCTGGTTTTTGCCATCATCAAAAAGAGCTGCTATAAATATTTTTTAAAAATAGGCTTTTCTCCCCCTTTTTCTTTGATCTCTTTTGGGTACAAACCTAGCAGTAGTATTACTGGGCCAAAGGGTATGCACGGTTTTATAAATTTTTGGACATAGTTCCAAATTGCTCTCCAGAATGGCTGGAACAATTCACAATTCTACCAATAGAACATTAGGTGGCTCAGTGGATAGAGTGCCAGGCCTGGAGTCAGGAAGACCTGAGTCCAAATTGGGCTTCAGACACTTACCAATTTTGTGACCCTGGGCAAATTACTTAACTTCTGTTTTCCTTAATCCACCAAAGAAGGAAATGTCAAACCAATCCAGTATCATTGCCAAGAAAACTCCATGGACAG
Source organism: Notamacropus eugenii (assembly GCF_028372415.1). Lineage (NCBI taxonomy): Eukaryota > Metazoa > Chordata > Mammalia > Diprotodontia > Macropodidae > Notamacropus > Notamacropus eugenii. The sequence continues at coordinate 40,735,469 of NC_092873.1, read as the reverse complement.
TATGGTCTAAGGAGTCATAAGAGGCAGACACAATTAAAAGACTGAACAACCACCTTCAACATTTGTCATTTTTTTTTCCCCATCATGTTAGCCAATCTGATAGGTGAGAGGTGGTACCTCAGATTGTTTTAATTTGCATTTCTCTTATTAATTGTGATTTAGAGAATTTTTCATATGACTATAGTTAGCTTTCATTTCTTCCTCTAAAAACTGTCTGTCCATATCTTTTGATCATTTATCAATTGCAGAATGACTCTTATTTTTATAATTTTAACTCGGTTACCTATATATTAGAGAACTGAGTCCTTTATCAGAGAAACTTGTTGTAAACCATTCCCCCCATGCCTCCTATTTCCTAACCCCCAGTTTCTTGCTTTCATTCTGAACTTGGATAGATCTTGTTTGTGCAGACCCTTTTTAATTTAATGGAATCAAAGTTATCCATTTTACATCCTTTGATCTTCTCTGTCTCTTTTTTGGGCATAAATTCTTCTCTTATCCTTAGATCTGACAGGTAGATTTTTCCATGCTCCCCTAATTTGCTTATATCATCCTTTATGTCTAAATCATATAACTATTTTAACCTTATCTTGCTAATATGGTGTGAAATGATTGTCTATACTTAGTTTCTGCCAAACTGTTTTCCAGTTTTCTCAGTAATTCTTGTTCCATAGTGAGTTCTTACCCCAAAAGTTTGGATCTTCTTGTTTCTCTAGGTTACTATGGTCACTGTCATTATGTGAATTGTGTGCCTAATCTATTCTATTGATCCACCATTCTATTTCTTAGTCAGTATCAGGTTGTTTTGATGATTACCAATTATAACACAATTTTCTACATGGTATATACATAGACTGCCTTCCTTCACATTTTTTTCATTAATTCCCTAGAATTTCTTGATCTTTCGTTATTCCAAATGAATTTTATCATTTTTCTAGATAATATAAAATAATTATTTGGTAATTTGATATGACACTGTAATCAATTTAGGTAGAATTGTCATTTTTATTCTATTGGCTTGACCTATTCATGAACAACTAATATTTCTCCAGTTGTTTAAGTCTGTCTTTGTTCTGTGAAAAGTGTTTTGTAATTGTGTTCTTATAGTTTCTGGGTTTGTCTTGGCACATAAATGCTTTTATATTGTCTGCAATTATTTTAACTATAATTTCTCTTTCTGTCTTCTCTTGTTGGATTTTGTTGGTAATATATGGAAATGCTGATGATTTATATGGACTTATTTTATATCCTGCAACTTTGCCAAAGTTATTAACTGTTTCAAGTAGTTTTAAGTTGATTGCCTAAGGTTTTCTAAGTATATCATCATACTGTCTCCAAAGAATGACAGTTTTGTTTCCTCATTATCTATTCTTATTCCTTCAATTTTTTTCTTGTCTTGTAGTTATAACTAGTATTTCTAGTATAATATTGAATACTAGTAGGGATAATGGACATCTTGATCTTATTGGGAAGGCTTCTAGTTTATCTCCGTTACAGATAATACTTACTTCTTGGTTTTAGATAGATATTTTTTTAAAGGAAATTCTATTGATTCCTATGATTTCTAGTGTTTTTTTTTTAAATAGGAATGAGGTTTGTATTTTGTCTAAAGCTTTTTTTTTGCATCTGTTGAGATAATGATTTTTGTTGTTTTTGTTATTGATATGGTCAATCATGCTGATAGTTTTCCTAATATTGAACCAGCCCTGCATTTCCACCTGGTCATAGTGTATGATCTTTGTGATATATTGCTGTAATCTCTTTGCTAGAATTTATTTAAAATGTGTGCATTAATATTCATTAGGGAAATTGGCCTATAGTTTTCTTTCTCTGTTTTGGCTCTTCCAGGTTTAGACATCTGACTGTAAGCTTCTTGAAGGCAGAGAGGTATATCTATTTAATAGGTATATGTGTGTGTGTATAATACTCTTACATACTATCTCTTAGCAGTGCCTGACATTAAGAATTTAATAAATACTTATTGATGATTGACTGATTAGAAAATTAGGATTGAAGCCAGGAGAGAGGCTAGGGTTGAATATATACATCTGCAAAGAGATAATTGAATCCTTGAGACCTGATGAGATTGACAGGAAAAAGAGTGTGGAAAAGGAGAGGAGAGGGCCCAGGATGGAGCTTTGAAGGACATCTACTGTTACAGAGCAGAACGTGGACAAAGAGGTCTTCTGCTGAGAGAGAGTGGATTGAATTTGGGGTGAGAAGTTAGAGGAGGCATGATAAGCTCTGGAAATGCCGGCTATGTGGAGTATGATAAACATAGAAGCCAGCTAGATCATTTAGTGAGCACTTACGATGAACCAAACAGTGCCAAGTAGGATGTTAAGGGGATACACACACAAACAAGCATGGCAATCTTAGACCTCAAGGTAGCAGCTAAGAGGCTCAGTGGTTAGAGAACTGGACTTCAGTTAGGAAGACCTGAATGGGAATGTGACCTCAGACAGACCGTTTAAGAGCTGTAAGATCCTGGGTAAGTCATTTCACATTTCCTGGCCGCAGTTTCTTCATCTGTAAAATGGGGATAACATCACAGGATTGTAGGGAGCATCGGATGAGACAATATTAATGGGGAAAGGGATCAAGAATGGGGAGCAGGAGGGTAATATGCTGAAGGCGGTGGAGACGGCCAGGAAGTAGCCTGGGGCAGGATAAAGGGAAGGCTCCCTTAGCAAGAGCCCGGGGGCTGGGGACACAGTCCAAGGTTCAGGGTATTGGGAGAAAAAAGAATAATGACAGGCAGCAGGGTGTGCAGACGGCTGGGAAGTCATTTAAGGAAGAGAAGGGACGACTCTTTGTGGGTGGCTTTGTCTGTATTCCCCAGCCTTTTAGCATAATGTCTAGCAGGTAGGTACTTAATGACTCGAGTTAAAAAATACCAACAAACCCCGAAGCCTCCTGGCCCAGGTGAGGTCACAGAACTGAGAAGGGGCACTCTTTTGCTGACTGAGTGATTCTGACCATGTCCCAGTTTGACTCTTTGCGCTTCTGTTGCCTGGTGTATGAAACGAGGGGCTGGACGTAGCTGACCCTTCCGGCGTCCCACGGTCGGTCTGTGTCCAGCAGGAGCCTAGGGGAGGGCTGGATGTCAGAGGGAGCACCCTCTCCGGCATGCCGGGTCTGTACAACCAGGAGGGCCACCACGATGCCCTCTGCGCTCCCGTCCATCGCCAAATGACCCGAGGGCGTTCGGCCAAGTGTCCAAGCCTAACCGCAGGACTGAGACCCGAAGGCCGACGGCGGAGGGGTGGGGGGTGGGGGGAAGCCAGAGCCTGCGAAGGGCAGTCCTGCGAACTGGGGGTGCAGCCCGCAGGGGTCGCGCCTCGGCTGCTGCAAAGACGGTGGCAGTTACAGGCGGCTGGCAGGCACGTGGGGAGGATGGCGCGGAGCGGTGAGAGCCTCGGGGGCAGACGGACCTGACTCGTCCTGTGACCTTGCCCGAGCCCCTTCCCCACTCCTCCCGACCCCCGTCTTAGGCTTAGCCTTTGGGTGACCGGAGGAAGCCACCCTGGGTCTCCCTCCCAGCCCTAGCCGGTCCAAGAGGAAGGACACGCGGGACGCCCTGGGGGGAGGTTCTTGCATTTGCCTCCAGCTCAAGGTCACGCCCGATGCCCCTCCTCCCGAAGTCTCCAGCTCGGGAGCGCGTAGTCACCGGCCCTCCCTGGACACCCTGTCCCTTTAAGGCGTTCGGCAGCCTGACTCGCGCGCGGAGTTTTGTCCTCGGCGGGCCGCCGTGCGCGGGGGCGGTGTCGGGGCGGGGCCGGGGCCGGGGCGGGGAGCGGCGGCGGGGGGTCAAAGGTGACGCCGCGCACCACGTGGGAGGCTGCCTGACTCCGTCCTTCCCCGCAGGAGTCGCGGCGGCGCCAGGGCGCTCGGCTTGGGTTACAGGCGCGGCCCGAGCGAGCTGGACGGTCCAGCCGGAGCCCCTAGCCCGAGCCCGTGCCCGAGCGCCAGCTCCAGCAGCGTCCCGCCATGGTCATCAAGACGGACGAGCTGCCGCCCGCCGCCCCCGCCGAGGGCCCCCGGGAGCCCGGCCCGCAGGGCGGCGGGAAGGCCCGGCCCGACCCGGCCGGTGAGCGGGGAAGGAGCGCGGGGCGGGGGCGGGGCGGGCCGGGGCGCCGGGGCTCTCCCCCGACACTCCCCTCCAAAACCCCCCCAGGCTCGACCTGGACTCCTCAACCCCACCCCGGCTTCAGCCTCCCTGTCTCCCCCGACCTTGGACCCTTGTCACCAGCCCTTCTGAACCCCAACCTGAGACCCCCCCTAGACGGTAGCCCTCTCTGTCCACTCCTCCCGGGGCTCCCCCACCCAGGATTCAGACCCCTCCCCCGACTCCCCCTGACCTTGGACCCCCTTTGTGGCCTTTCCCTGACACCCCCCAAACTTCAACCTCCCCGTCCCTACCTTTGCCGAGACCCCAGACTTGAGCTCGCCGTCCCACTCCCAGCCTTGTACCCCTTCCCATCACCCCCAGATCTATCTCTCGGTATTTCCCCCCCAGACCCCGGGCCTCCCAGGTGTTAGTCTCCCTTCCCTCCTCCCCTTTCCTCATCCTTGCTCTTGCTCTCAGACCTCGGTTCTTCCCCTACCCCTCCTTCCCCCGTCTTCATCCGGTGGCCCCCTGCCTCGGCCAGGACCCTCCCGTGCTAGGCGTAGCCCCTGGGCTCCCTGGTGAGGAGGGGGCCGGGCCCTGGGGCCGAGTAGGGCCTACTGGGCTCTTCTGCCCCACCCCCTTTCTGAAGGTCACCTTCACCACCCACCGGGCTGGACCCTTCCTCCACCAGCGGCCCAGGGGACGCACAGTCACCCCAATCTCCCTTTCCTGTGCTGTCCCGTCAGGGGATCCCCCGCCCCCCAACTCTGCACGTGGTTCCCCCTCCCCCCACTGTTAAAGGGACACGGTCTGAAAGATGTTGCCCCTTCCCCCATCTGGGCTCCGGGCCTTCCAGTGGGGACTGGGGGCTAAGGGCCTGCGGGTTCCTGGCTGCAGTGGGTGGGAGTGGGCGCCTCTGGCCTGTGGTTTCCTTGGGCATTTTGGCAGCTGTCATGTGTCCAGGCCGGGGGATCACCGGGACTAGTGGGGGCGGGGGTCCCTACCCTGCCCCTTCTCCTGCTTCCTTCTTGAGCCTTTGCTGTTTGCCCCCCCATCCCTCAGGGTCGCTCTCCTCATGTGGTGGGGGTGGCACGGGGGATCCCCGGAGGCCGGGTATCTGGTCCCGTGCCCTGCTGCCAGGCCTGCACAGTATAGACTGCCGGCCTTGCAGATCGGCCCCAAGTGTTAGCTTGTGGAAATGCCGGAGGCTCCTGGGGCCCTCTCTAGGCTGAGACTCATCCCCCGCCCCAAACTGTCCCTCCTCCGCCCCCTTCTCTGACATTTAGGGTCCTGGTTCCCCCATCCTTTAGGGGTTCGTGTGTTGTGGCCCATGCCTCTCTCTCTGGTGTGCGTTAGGGAAGCAGGGAGGCTGGCCCCACACTTTTGGGATTTGTCAGTGTTTAGCATACATGCCCGACACACTGAGCACTGACTGTGGCCTGGTGAGCCCAGCTCTGTTCCCTGCTTCTGTTCTCACCCCCAAGCCACAGGTCAGATCCTCTCCCAAAGGTCTGCCTGGCTCTTCCAGACCCACTTGTGTCCTTTCTTTGCAGTGACTCTTCTTTCCCCACACCCTTCCCTGGTTGGTGTGAGGCTCAGGTGTGACCTTCACATCTCTATGGGCCTGGGCAGCTTTGAAAGGATAAGGTGAATGTCTGGAGATGGTGTTTTTCTTGGTATCTGGGTTCAAGAGACTGGAGAGTGAACCCTAAGGGCTTCTTGGTTCAGTCCATGTGCCTTCCTGGTGGAGTATCCCTGTTTGTGGGGTCATGCTGGGAGGAGTCTCTTGCTTTTTCCCCCTTTCCTAGGGTTTCATCCGGGACCTGGCCCTGGGGAACATGGAGGGGTGAGGGTGGCAGGGAAGGCGTTTGTATCCTAACTTGATCATTAACCTTATTGCGAAAAATGGGTCAGCTCCAGAGCTGCTGTTTTTAAAGCAAAGTTCACTGGTGTCCATTCTCTCCCTCCCCCCAACTTTTCTCCACTCCCTTCTCAGCCCTCCCCTCCTTCCTCTCCTCCCATCCCACAACCCATCCCAGTGGGGCAGGTGTCAGCCAAGCAGGGAGTGGCAGGGGTGGGGCCAACTTTCTCTGACTTTCTCTTGGGTCTCTTCTGGCCCTTCTTCAGCCCACCTACTGGCTGTGCCACTGGAGTCTTTGAGGCCTCGCAACTCCTTCCTACTTCTGGGATGCTGTGAACAGTTCAAGTCCCCAAGCCTGGGCTGATCAGTTGGGATTCAGCCAGTCTGCGGGGGCTCCTCACTCTGCCTGCTTTTTGCTGGTTTAGGGAGTGTGCCTTTTGTCTCTCTCCCAATCCTCTTGTTCCTAGAGGAGTGAGTGAATGAGCCCTACACAGGGCAGCCTCTGCTATGCTATGTTGCTGCCCACAAGAGTTGGGACTATATAGGCGTTTTCTCCTTACTGCCCTGAGTGAATCCTTGGTCCTAGACAAGGCCAGTGGTGATCAGCCATGGCGGTCTCTCCCCATGACAAGTGGGGGTGGAGAGGTGGAATTCCTCAGTCAGGGTCTTCTAACCTCTCTGAGCCTGGGCCCAGGGATGATAGGTGGGGACAACTAGCCCAGATCCCTTTTTGGCAGAGGATAGGGCTGGTGTCCACTACTTGCCATCAGAGGAGGCCATAAGATGTTTACCCTCAGGTTTGGTCCTGGGGCGGTCAGGGAAGGTAGGGGTAGACAGGACCCTGGAAGATTCTGGCACTGGGAGATTTGTGGGGGAGGTCAAAATCTCTGCTCCTGTCATGAGAGGTTCAGCCCAGGGACACACAGTTAAGTTAGTGGAGATTGAGGCCTGGGGTCATCTGGGGTCTGTGACTTTTTTCTCTCCTCCATCCACTCTGCTTTGATAGGGAAGCGTAGTGTAATCGGATTATTAATGGAAAATGCAGTGCAGCTTGGGGTGGTTACTTAGAGATGATGCAAGGACTGGTCCCAGAATCTCTGGCATTTGACCTGAAGCCCTCCAAAAGCTATCCCTTCTGGGGGAACCAGCCACAGATATTAGGGCCGAGGGGGAGTACTCAGCCCAGACTCCCCATTCAGAGGGGAGGAAACTGAGGCTCACCAAGTAGCACTTAGATGGATCCTCTCCTCTGTCTGGTGAAAAGATTAGCAACTTGGAGAGGTGAAGGGAGCAGGCAGGTTTTTCAAGTTCTTTCTGATGTGTTATATTCTTTTCTAAGTGTTTGCCCTTGGGCTGATCACCTTGGGGAAGCCAGAATTTTGTCAAGCTGGAGTTTGGGGATGTGTGGAACAACTGGCTTAAGCTCTAGAGGAAGGCAAGGGGATCTCCTCCCATCGCAGCCTGCTCCTCTAACTCCAGCAGAGATTCCAAGTGATCTTTTGGCTTCTGGTTTAGAGCAGTAGGGTACTGCCCCCCTCAGCTCCATGCCTCTCTCAGGGCCTCTGCCAGCAGCTCTCCCTCACCGCTGCAGCCAGCATCTTCCCACTTCCCACCCCACATTACTCTCAAGAATGGAGTGTGGGAGGAGAAGGCTGGTAGCTGTCTAGTCTCCCCTTCTTTGTAGATTCCCCGGGGCAGGGTGTAGCTCCTCACTGGGCCAGGTTACCTGCTACTGTTTAAGGGGAAAGTGTGCAGGCCTGGCTGGGCCTTGGGAGGGCCCTGGGCCCGGATCCAGACTATGGTGAGAGAAGCTCGGCCAGGTGTTCAATGGGAGTGGGAAGGGGGGAGGAGTAGGGAACAGGAAAGTGCCCGCCCAGCAACCTCGCTCATTTTCTTTCCTCTGTGTGTGTGTGTGTGTGTGTGTGTGTGTGTGCATGTGTGTGCAATTGGTTTCCTGATCAGCTCCATTCCAGGCCTAATTTCTGTGCCAGGTTTGTAAACACCTCTCCCCCCCCCCATTAGGGACCCTGTAGGTCTGGATCCCACCTTAGGAAGCTGTCCGTGATCTTTGTTGCACAGATGGAGAACAGTCATGCTCTGGGCAGAGAACAAGTTACTGTGAAAACTTCATTTCTCTCCCCTCTGTTGCTTATTGGACATGAGATTTGGAGTAGGGAGAATAGGACTGCTGAGGGGTGGGCAAAAGTGATTTCAAATAGCTGGGATTTCCTCTCTTTTCTTCTGACTAGCCTTGGTTATTTCACTTCCCAAAGAGGCCTCAAGAGAAATACTTGAGTGCCTCCTCTGTCATGATGATGGGTGGGCTGGTGATGGACTGGGCACAGGCCAACCGCCTTCAAGGATCAGGCAAGAGGCTGCATTCTGTTCCTTTGGTTGGGGCTGAAGGGGTAGAGGCTCAGACATAGCACAGAATGAGAGAGAATGTTAAGCTACTGACAAACTGTGTGACCTTGGGAAAGTGAACTTCCCTGGGCCCACTTTGTAAAATGAAGGGTGAAGGCTAAATGACCTCAAACACCCAGTGAATTCAAAACAAAACCAAAAAAGGCCCTGAGTATCCTGGCTTCTCTCTGATCAATCCCAAGGAGAAAGAACTGGAGAGGAGGAAGGGGGTGTGTCCTGCAACTCCCCTGTTGAGAAAAGGATCCTTCAGGTTTCTAGTAAGATTGCAGACTTGTTTGGCCTTCATAATTGGGCTCACCTTACCTAGGGGAAGGGGATTGACCTTTGTGTAATGGAATTAAGTTCAAGACACTCACATTCTCACTTTCTCAGGTTTCCTGGCCTAATTTCTACCCCTGAGAATTTCAGTAGTGGAAGTTAGAGGGTGGGGAGTGAGGCTTCAGGTTAAGAGCCTTAAAGGGTGAAATGCCCAGGACCTTTTCTTAGGGTACCAGTCCAAGAGACTTGTGCCTAACTTCTGTGGGGCCCTTTTTTAGGAGACAGTGTTGGGGTTAGTGAGAGAAGGGAAGGCCTTTGGTTTTCAGGCATGTGGGGAGGCAATACCACATCACCAAAGCCCCTCTATCCCCATACTTGGAAAGTGGGGATGTCAGTGAGTGCCCTCCTCCTTCCCCCTGTCTCCCCAGGTTAATTAGCTGAAGATTGAGGGTAGGAGAGTTCCCCCACCCCTACTGGACAATGTGGAGGGAAGCCTTGTGTGGTTAGGATGTTCTGCGATATCTGTTTTGAAGTATCCCCTGCCAGACAGCAGTCTAGAGGGACCTTGGAAGGCACTGAGAGGAAACCAAGGTTCCAAGGAGTGAGATCTAGGATCTTCAGGGGCCTGGGCTGCTTAAGAGCTTAATGTAGGCCTTCTTCAAAGAGGCTAGATGTGTAGACCTCAGCTTCCTTCCTGGCCTGATTTCTGCTGCTGGGTCTATGCCAAGGCACAAGGTGGCCTGGGGGGCTGTAGAGATAAGCAGAGGTTGGTGTCCTTTCAAATGGGGCTTTGTCCACCTCCAGCCACAGCTGTGATCACTGAGTATCCATGCCTGCGCAGTCCTACCCAGGCCTGGAAGCAGAGGAGTCTGTTGGCCCAGGCTGGCCTGACAGTTCCACTGGGGCTGGGGCTGCTTTCCTTTAGCTCCTCTCCTATTCCTTCATTCAGGGCCTTTATATTTCTCTGCTGCCAGCTGGGCTTCTCCTGGGAAAATTGCAGGGAGGAAAGAATTGGCTTCATTCCCCTCTGATCTCTGAGGCTAGTATTTCTCAGGGGGTGGGAGGGGGCAAGCTGACTCCTCATTGGGGGTTGAGAGGCTGGGTCACGAGATCAGTAGTGAGGGAGAATTTGCATTCCTCTTTGCACTCCCTTACTGTCCTCTTCTTTCTAGAATGTGTGACTTTTAAGGTAGGGGCCTCGGGGCTGGGTCACCTATGGGCTTCCAGGCACACAGATCTAAGAAGAGTTATAGGGATCTGAGAAAGGTCATTTCCCTCCACCCCATCCCAGAGGAGTTTACAACAGGATCTGGTGGCAGCTTTCTGGAGGAAGGACATTTTGGTGAGCCCGTCCCCAATGTCCTGGGCTGGGGTCTGTGCCAACTGCTGTTGGCGGCTGGCAGAGGCCATTTTGTCTGCTCCTGCCAGAGATGAGGAGAGGGCCGCCCTCCTTCCCAAGACGCCTACCACTGAGGACCCCTTGCCAGTGCAGAGTGGCCCAGATGCTCCCTGTGCCAGGGAGCCTTACCCAGATATTATCCCCAGCAGTTTAGCCAGTAGTGAGGGACTGAGCACTGTAGAGAGAAGGGTTCTGGGCTCCCCCGAAGTACAGATTGCCAGTGATGGAAACTTTCAGGTTTTAAGAGGAGGTTCAGATGCCTATCCTGCTGCTGCCCTTCTAGCTGACCTTGAGCCAGGCACCAAGTGGGGGGAGTTAGCCTGTCCTCAGGCCAAGGGAGCAGAGCAGGGCCTTGTGAAACCTGAAGCTAGCAGTACTGCCTTTAAAGAGGGCAGCTGGGCAGGGGCAGCTGGTAGGGTGGGTCTTGCCAATAAAGCCCCATTCACATATAGCAGCCATGAGTCCCAGGGCTGGGGGCCCACCTATAAACTAGAGGCAGAAAGACAGATTTCTTCTTGGCATGGTGGATGGGGGTCTCCAGAATCCCATTCGGCAGGCACTGGGAGTCCCTGTATCCCCCAGGAAGAGCATTCCAACCCCAAAGGCCCAGGGCCCTATGGGGATGAGAGCTCTGGACTACCAGAGCAGAAGAGGGAGGAGATGTACCTGCCGCCACCACCACCACCACAACTGCCGCTGCCTGGATCAGGTGGGTCTGGGGTCAGGAGGGGCCCCTTGTCCTTGGCTGGCAAGGGGGTGGATAGAGACTTCTAAGCAGCCCAGTTACATTCTCACGCTGTTTTCTAGGGGGTTGAATGGCCATGTGTATTGAAGGGCACCACCCCATGCCAGCCTCTGATAAGTGTGACTGGAACACGTGCTCTGGGTAGGTGAGGGAGGATCAGATTTCTGTCTTTGGCTGGCTTGCACAGGAAATGTGACCTGGGTCCCTTCGTCTTCAGGACTTCTGAGTACAGCCCTTCAGAATAACAGGGATGGCCATTCCCCCATTCCCCACTCCTTCAGAGGCTTGTCCTTTGGTCATCTGACATGTTGGTGATTAGTCTTTGGTCAGGAATGCTCTTACAACGCAGACATGGGAAGGGGGTGGTTTCTGACCAAGAGAGAATGTGTGTGTGTGTGTCTGTGTCTGTGTCTGTGTCTGTCTGTCTGTCTGTCTGTCTGTCTGTGCGTGTGTGTCTGTGTGTGTCTGTGTGTCTGTGTCTGTCCGTCTGTCCGTCTATCTGTCTCTCCATCCTTCTGTTTGCATGTGGGTAAATGTACACATTGCATGTACATACCAGTGTGCACTGTTAGCGTAGGTGTGCATGTGCATTCAGGTGTGTATTGTGCACCACATGTAAGCGTGTTAGAGTGTCTGTGCTTTATTGCTGGAGGGGGTGTGACTAGGGTGCCACATCATGATGGTTGGAGGGGAAAGCTCATCTTCAGTTTCTTCATCCAGAAAATGAGGACAAACTGAGGCCCAGCAAAGGCTTCTCAGTGTCTGCTGTTTTTTCATCGTTTGGAGAAGTTCTTCAGCCTCCTTATCCAAGTTCTAAATGTCATAGGATAGCTGAGGGCCTGCCTGGGAGACAGCCCAGCTCAGCATCACCCAGGCCCACAGAGCAGAGGCTTGCCTGGACGCCTGCTTGCAGTTTAGGGCAGAGCTAGAGGGCCCTGGCCTTCTGCTGCTGGGCCCAGTGCCCTTCCCACTGCCCTAAGCTGATGTGCCCAGCACCCCAGTTTAAGACCCCAGATCTTGGAAAACTCTTTGGCCCCTGCCACTCCAGGCCACATCTAGTAAGAAGAAGCAGTGCCCAGCCTTGGGCTGGGCAAAGAGCCATCTCTTGTCCTGTCCCTTGGGTGGTTTCTTGTGGCCTTTCCCATTTGGGGAGAGGAGGTTATTAGCTCGACCTCTGGCTGGTTCCAGAATCCGCCCCCCCCCACTGCCCACCTGGCTGCTCCTCCTGGACCTAGGTTTCAGGTGTCTGGGCTGTGTTGCTTCTGTCTGCAGAGATCTGCCCTATGAGGGGATTCTCCTGCTGTAAACCTGGTTACTGAGCTCTCCCTCTTCATTCCTGTATGATGACCTGGAGGGGGGGGATCATCTTGTCATCCCCCTTACCCCTCACCCTCCAACTCATATCCCTTGTAGTGGGGAGCCTTTTGAACTCTGTGTCTCTCTCTGGGATGCGGGCGGGTCTCTGCATCTCCTGTTTCTTCCTTTCTCTGTGTCTCTTGTCTCTGGGGGGGTGGGGGTGGGGTGTCTCTGCATCTCTTCTGTCTTCTCCCTACCAGGAGCTGAGCTGCCTTTGCCCCCCTACTCCTGCCATGTTCATATGGCCCACCTACTGTCTTGCTGCTTTTGACTGTTTGCCTCAGTTTCTCCATTTTGTCAGGGAGTCACTGGGGGAAATGTGACTTTGTGGTGCTGCGAGCAGATTTTCAGGACAACAGGATCTGCTTCTAGACTGAGGCCCCAGGACCCGTCCTCCACAACCTACCTGGTGTGCTACACTCAGGGAGGAGAGAGTGTGGGCCAGACCCCCAGAGGAAGGACTGTCATGTTGCTGTGCTTACCTCCTCACTGGGCAGAGGATCCTGGTGGAACCTAGCTGGTGGAGGTGGGGGTGTCTATGTGGCATCTTCTGTCCAGGCCTCCCAGTCAGGAGACCAGGGTTCAGATCTCTCCTCTGTTCCTCATTGTCTCTGTGGATGCACACACAGATGTGACTTCTGGGCCTCACTTGCCTCTGTAAAATGGAGGAGGCAGACTAGATACCTTGAGGGTTTTTTCCTGCTCCTTGTCTGAATCTGCTATATTAGAAATGATAGCTGACAGGTAGACAGACACTTTGAGGCCCCAGGATCATGGTCCCTGAGGTCCCTGGAGAATGTTTGTGCCTGTGTGGAGGCGGAGGCAGTTAGATGTCAGTTTCCATACTTGACCTCCCTCCATCCCAGGCGTGGTGCCCAGTAGTGGGGTGCTTTTGCCTTCGTTTGCCCATCCTTAGGAAAGTCCTTCTAGAGCATGGCCTGTCTGAATCTTTTCCTCTTCCCCATGTGACTCCCAGTGGGACCCAAGCCCAGGCCAAGAGGCAGGGGTAGCGGCTTGGGTGAGGGAGTTTGCCAGGCTGGGCATGTGGTTGCTGTCCTAAGGAGTGTGGGGCTACAGCAGAAATAAGGACTGGGGGTGCAGACTGTGCTGAGGTCTCATGCTTGCTTAGGCTAGGTGCCAGACAGGAAGGGCACCTCTTTGTGCCTGGGGAGTCAGGATAGGAAGGCAGTGCTACCAAGAGGAATGGACCCTTCCCTTAAAACAGAGGCAGCAGGCTCATTGAAGTTAGCCAAAGAAGACCTCTGTGAAGGTCCTTTACTGAGACTGGAGGTTCCTTGTGGGCAGGGACCATGAGCAGTGTGGAAGACTTGGAGGCCCTTATCAGATAGATGGGCATCTTACAGGTGCCTTCATCCAGTCCCCTCTTTTTACTTTTGATTTCATTTGTCCTGTGATTTCAGTTGTCCTGATGCTTCAACTTTGGATTCAACTGAAAAAAAAGGGGCAGTGTAAACAATTTCTTAGAAATATGTCGAGTTCATACTGTGAGGTCTCCTCCAAATGTGTGAGGTCACCCTCCAAAATATGAGGGTGATTGGCTAGACGGTGCAAGACAGATTTCGCCCACCCACCATATGTGCCTCCCAAGGGCCCCTTTTCTGAGGAATGGCCCATTGGACCTCTTGGGAGTGGAGGGGAAGCAGGTGAAATGGAAGGGTCGGTGCATCAGTATGTGGGAGCAGCAGAGGACTGATCTGGGCTCATGGAGGATGTCCCTGGCATGGTCGCAGAGTTAGCAAAGCAAGGTTGGGCCTTGCTGAGCCAGAAGGCTAACCCAGGTACCTGCCTACTCCTTTCTGATCTGTTCCTCTTCCTCAATCCCAGAGCTCCCAACAGTCATGTTGCTGAATGGAGACTGTCTGGACAAGAAGAGTGAGGAGCCTAAGGAGAATGGGCATGAAGAGGCTGAGCCCAGCGATGAGGCCAGCGGGCAGGAGGTCATTGTCATTCAGGACACTGGCTTTACCGTCAAGATCTTGGTCCCGGGGATCGAGACTTTCTCATTGCAGGTGAGTTGGGGGGTGGGGGAGAAGAGGGGAGGGGAGGCTGAGCAAGGCAGCTTGGCCTAGTGGGTTTGAGAATATGTGTTCAGATCCCATCTGCAGCACCTGCTACCAGTGTGACTCAGGGCAAGTCACAGCACTTTCCCATCTCTTAAATGAAGATCTGGGATCCCATGGTCCTACTTCAGGTTTGAATATCTTCTGACTTTTATGGTCTGTGATTATGGGAAAAGCTATCTGACCATAGACCCTCAATTTCCTTATCCTTATTATACAAATGATTGTACAGAATATATAGTAGATGTTGTTGGGGAAACTTATTTCCAGTTTGCTTTATTCACATTTTTTGTTTTTATCTCATTTTAATTTATCTCTACCCATCATCCCCTACATTACCTCCCTAGCCCCGTGTCCTACCAGGGAGAACATTCCAGGCATGGGTTAAAGTCTATGTAGACAAGAGATGAAATGTGTGTACCTGAGATTATCAAAGCAAGCAAAGTTAAGCAAAATCAACTTTTATATCCACTGTGTCTGACAGGTGTGTCATTCCACATTCATAACCCCCACCCTTCAAAGTTGGGGAGAGGTCCCAGAGAACATTCTAAGACAGTTAGAGGATAGATTCAGAAAGTTCCCATGCTGTGGATGTTGTCAAAAGCCTGAAATGGGCAAAGAGTGACCGGCTGCACTTTCTCAAGGCAGCTATGGTTGTGCAATAGAATTTGGAGAAAGAATTTTTAAATCTTAAAGCCCCCTATGAATGATTTTCAGGTGGGCTTGGAGTGGCTTGGCCCTTGGCAGGAGGCAAGGACATCCAGCATTTGCCCTTCTAGTCTTGTCCCAGGCACTCAGAATAGCAGAGCCCAAGGGGAATTTTGGGAGGCACTTAATGCAGCCTTCATATTAGTGGCACAAAACAGTGTGGCTGAGCTTGGGACTCAGGCCCGGTTCTCTGCTTCAAGGCTGGCATTCTCTCCACCCTCTCCACCCCATAGGACATTGCTGGCCTCCAAAGCTGGGGGGGAGTGGAGAGAGGAGGAGAGAAGAGGAGGCCTTGGTTCTTCACAGGGGCTGCAGAGGTGCTGGGCAGCCTTTGTAAGCTGCAAAGAGCCGCAGAGATCTGGGGGTGTGAACCTCGGGCAAGGAACCCAAGCAATTCAGGGGCTCAGTTCCCATTTGGGAAAGGGGGCGCTTGAACTAAAAGGTCTCTCAAATGCCTTTATTCCAGTTCTTAATATTTTATATTCTTGTACAAGGTTGTTGGGAGGAGGGTAAAGGAAGGTGTCTGTAGCCTGTCCCCAATCTTCTCCCCCTCCCCCATGCCCTCCCAACTTTGTACATGGTGTCAGGGTACCCTGATCACCCTCTCCCCTTCCCTGTCCAAGGCTCTCTTGTCACTTGGGGAGGGGACCAAGGCCACATCTTGAGGCTGCTGCTGCTGTGAGAGCACCTTGGGCCCAGGCCAGTCCCTGCAGAGCTGGCTGGGCTCTGGGCTCTGCTCCAGGCAACAGGAGGAGGGAGCTGGCTGCCCTAGGCTTCCATCCTCATTGGAGGGGGAGAGAAAACACACAGATAAATGGTCAAACTCTCTTCCTTCCCTCCCTCTGCCCTTTACACCCCTGGAGTGTGGGCAGTGGGAGCATCCATGTGGGCTTCTGGGAGGAGGAGGCTCCCTTGTAGCAGGAGGGAGCACATCTTCTCCTTTGAGGTTCAGCTTAGATTCCCCACCACAACCTTGTTTGTCCTTGACCTCTTCCTCTCTCTAGCCCTCTCCTGCTCCTGCAGTTGTTGTGAGCTCCTCTCTTACTTCCTTTTACTCTGTGATCAGTTTGTTACATGTGTGTGTTCTTCCTGCCCCAATCCACCAAGCTGTGCTGAGAAGGCACAGAGCCGGAGTCTTGGCTGTGCCATGACCTGACTGAATAACCTTAGGGAGTCCTCCAAGCCTCTGTTTCCTTATCTGTAAAATGTACAATATCTGATTGTGGAGTTGTGTTGTGCATGTCAAGCGAGATTATGAACTTAAATGAGAGTCCTTTGTAAGCTAACATTTTTTTCTCAAGAATGTTTTTATTTTGGTTTTTTTCTCAATTACATGTGCAAACAACTTTGTTAAAATTCATGTTTTTTTGTTTTTGCTTTTGGTGAGGTAGTTGGGGTTAAGTGATTTGCCCGGGGTCACACAGCTAGTAAGTGTCCAGTGTCTGAAGCTGGATTTGAGGGTCCTCTTGACTGCAGGGCTCTGTCCATTGCACCACCTAGCTGCCCCTTGACATTCGGGTTCTTTTGTTTTTTGGGTTTTTTTTAGAATTTTTGAGTTCCAAACTACCTCTCTCTTTCCTTTACCTTCTGCTGTCCTTGAGAAGGCAAGATTACACATGTGCACTCATGTAAAAGATTTCCGTATTACCCATGTTAAAAAAGAACATGGGCCCAAGAGAACAAGAAAGATTTTAAGAAGTATGCTTCAGCCTGCATTCCAGCTCAATCAGTTCTTTCTCTGGAGGTGGATCACTTTGTGTTGATCAGAAGAGCTAAGTCACTCATAGGTGATCTGTTGTCACATTGTTGCTGTTACTGTGCACTGTGTTCTCCTGGCTGTGCTCACTTCCCAGGTTTTTTCTGATACCATCTTGTTCATTTCTTGGAGTACAACAGTATTCCATCATGAACACTGCCACAACTTGTTCAGCCTTTCCCCAATTCATGGCTGTCCCCTCAATTTCAGTTCTTTGCCACCACAAAAAACTGCTGTAAATGTTTTTGTACAAATAGGTCTATTCTTTTTTCAAATTCCTATGGGATACAAACCTAGGAATGGTATTGCAGGGTCAAAGGGTATGTACAGTTTGTGCATAGTTGCAAATTGCTCTCCAAAAATTGTTGTATCAGTTCACAACTCCACTGACCATTAGTGTTCCACTTTTTCCACATCCCTTCCAGCTTTTGTCATTTTCCTTTTCTGTCTTATTAGCCAATCGGATACGTGTTACCACTGAGGTGGTACCTCAGCAATGTTTTGTGTTTTTCTGATCAATAGTGATTTAGAGCATTTTTTCATGTGACTACAGATAATTTTGATTTCTTCTGAAAACTGCCTGTTCAGCTATCCTTTGACTGTTATCAATTGTGGAATGATTTGTATTCTTGCAAATTTGACTCGTTCTCTATATGTTTGAAAAATGAGGCCTTTATCGGAGATACTGACTAAATTTTTTTTTCCAGTTTCCTACTTTCCTTCTAATCTTGGCTGTATTAGTTAGTTTATACAAGAACATTTTCATTTAATGTAATAAAAATTATTTGTAAACATTTTATAGAAATAAGGCACTGCTATTCTTTGTCTCATATGTGTACGCTTACGTGTGTAATAATTCTCATTTAATTGAATTGTTGACTTCTTGGAGCAGAATAGAGGTATAAGAGATATCGATATGTAATTGCATATTGACGCTTCCCCTTTGGGGGTTAGAAAAGGCATAGATTATGAAAGCAAGACCCAAGCACAGACTGGAGCTTTATTTTTTCCCTTGGGAGGTCCTCAGACTGGAACCAGGGAGCTATCTTGTTGCCACCTTCTCCCTACCCCCACCAAGGAAGGTTCTTGATCCTGTCAAGCTTGTGGATCAGGACTGGAGGCTTCTTTTTGCCTTGGATGGCTCTCCAGGACATGGGGGAACTGGGAAGGCTGTCACGCTCAGGTTGTGGCCTATTTCTTACAGGTTTCTCCCCAAGAGATGGTCCAGGAGATCCACCAGGTGCTGATGGATCGGGAGGACACCTGCCACCGCACATGCTTCTCTTTGCAACTGGATGGTAATGTGTTGGACAACTTCTCAGAGCTCCGGACCATTGAGGGACTGGAGGAAGGCTCTATGCTTCGAGTGGTGGAAGGTCAGAGAAGAGGATCGCTTTTCAAACATGTGCATCCTTTAAAGCTGAAGGGGTGTGTGGGGGGGAACAGGGAGTTAATGTGTTAATTATCAAACCAAGATCCCCAAAGCATCAGAGTCAGCTGAAACCAAGGTAAATAATAACGTAAAAATCTTGGTTCAAATTGTGTACTAGTGATTTAATGTACTAGCAGATTGGGTTGTCCTGGCTAGAAGACATATGGGAAGGACTTGGGGCTCTATCTGAGTTAGCAGCTAACTGGTAGCCAAAAGAGTTTCATTGCTCTTTTAATGGCCTCTAGAGGGCTGTAATGGGACTCAGGTCTGATGCTGGAGCATTAGCTTCTGCTGTATTCTCCAAGAAGGGTTTAGGACAGGGTTGGGGAGCCTGTCCCAAGGCCTCAGAGACCCCTTTTGGCCCTTTAAGGCCTCAGGTGTGACCCTTTGACAGAATCAAAACTCCAGAACAAATCCCCTTGTGAAGTTTGGATTCAGTCACTTGAGGCCCTAGAGGGTCACGTGATCTCAAGGCTGCAAGTTCCGCACCCTTGGTCTAGGATATGGATTTAGAGATATTGGGGAAAGTAAAGTTTTCTTCAAGCCTTCAACCTCCCACATCCCTGGAGTTAGTCCTTTGCATTCACCTCTAGGTCTAGTTTTTTCTCTCCTATCTCCTTTTCTTCTGTTTCCATTCCTAAGAATGTTTTCCTGAGAGTTGGGGGATCAGAACATGACCAGGCTCTCTCACATTTGGTCAGAGTGCTGGGCCCTCTAGTTGGCCTCTGGCTCTTTTAAGTTCTGTAGGGTCAGGCCTAGATTCGAATCTTGGCTTGCTACTCACTAGCCAGCTAGATGATCTTGGGCCAGGTGCTAAGTTCCCCACGCCAGGCTGTCACTGCCTCTCCAATGGGTCTGACACTCATGCCCAGCTTTGTCTTCCACCCTATAGAATCTCAGCAGTGCCTGGCCTTCTGCTTCAGGATGCTGGATGATTGTTCCCTGGCAGTAAAGAGTCAGGAGACATTTCATTGATTGTTTTCCCACCATAACTTTCTCCAGTGTGACCTGATTGTTCCTTTGTGCCAGCTCATGGGCCTCACCACTAGGCCAGTCACCAGCATCAATAGATGTATAATAGATGCCCTGGCCCCTGATTGCCTGGGAAGCTCGAGAGTGCTAGGTGGAAGCTCCCTTCCTTCTCTTGGTCCATCTCTAAGATTCCTTAGTTTTTTTGTCTTTAGGATCTCGGAACAGGATTTTCTGTTTCTATTAGGACCATCCTCCTGTCTCTAGCTGCAATCTTCCTGCCAAATCCCAACAAACCTGGCCTTCATTGATCCTCAGAAGGCTTCTCTGAGTCCTTTGACCCCATGCAGCCATCTCCCATCTCCCTCCTCCCCTGCATGGCCACATTTCTTGCAAAATGAAATCTCGGTCTCTTCTCAGCCTCGTTTTGTACTCCTTTTCGAGCACGGCTTTGCAGGCAGATGTGCCTGCTGGCCTACAGACATGCCACCCACTCAGCCCACTAAGCATTTATGAGCCACCTACTATATGCTAGCCTTGGGATGGACACAGCCAGGTTAAAAAAAAAGAAAAATGAGCTCTGCCGTTAGGAACATTTCTTTCTGTCAGCCTGGAATTCACTCCTCCTCCTCCTGTTTTCCTCCCCACATGCCGCCTTCACCTCAGACTCCATTTGTGTTCTCTTCGTCTTGTCATCTTGCCTTTGCTTCTCTGTGCATTGTCTCTTTCTAGTAGGACAGGAGCTTCTCCTTCAGACTTTGGGGACCCAGCTCTAGGAATGACGCCTCACCCTTACTAAACATCACTGCTGGATTTGAATCTCCATTCTCTGCCATCTGCTTTTTCTGCCTGGCCACCCACCAGATCCCGTGTTCAGAGGTCACTTGCATCCCCCCTTGGCCAACCCTTGGTTTCTTTTGTAGGATTCCACCTTGGCTTCTCTGGAGTGTTCCACAAGCTGACAATTCCCCCTCTTTCCTTGGCTTTTTCTACCTCATGTTCCTGCTGGCTTCTGACTCCTTTGCTTAGAATAATGACTGGCTTGGTGTCATGGGACCTGGGTTCAAATTCTGGTTCCCATGTGGGACCTCAGGCAAGGCCTCAGTTTCCTTATCTGTAAAATGAGGGTATTGGGCCTGAGGGTCTCTGGGGTGGGTTTCATGATCATCAGCCCTGAAAGATGGATATTCTTTCAGGTTCTATCCTCTCTATCCCTTCCCCCAGGAGCCTTCAGGTGGTAACCTTTCCTCCATCCCACCCACTTTCCCCAAACAAAAGAAACCTATTTCCATCCTTCCTGTCACTTTGGCGATTGAGAAATGCATACATCTCCAACTGTGGGGTGTTGTGTTGTTACAGAGAAAAGCCAATTTGTAAATAATTGTATCTAGTGCGTTTTGCTTAACCCATCAAACCTAGCATGATAAGTTTGGTATATTTCCAAGATATATAAAACCAGCCTATTAAATGACTTCACTGCCCAGACCCTGGACTCAGGGAGATCTGCCCTGGTACTCCTGTAGCAGCACTACTTCCAACATCCAGCATGCTGTAGCTAGGGCATGGGCATCAAAGGCAGTTTTCAGACCACTATGGCAGGCCCCTCTTATCAGGATGTCCCATGGAAGCATGTAGTTCCTAATGTCCCAGACTCAGCCAGTAGACTTGCTTCTGACAGGCAGCGACCCCTGGTTCTCCCTCCCTACATGTAAGTAGATGCCAGGCCCCAGCAGCAGTGCCTGCCCCTTTTCTTCTCCTACTGCTTACCATCCCCTGACTGTTCAGAGAACCCCATTCCTCAGAGGACTTTCTTTCAGGGCTGGTGGCTGGAGTGCTAGCCATGGAATTGGAGGACGGGGACACTAATGCTGGCTCAGCTGTATGACCTTGTTTGGGCAAGGCCTCAGTTTCCTCATTTGTAAAATGACCATCAAAAGCCTCATGCAGTTCCACCTGTCTTGTCCCTCCCTTCGCCCGACTAGCTGCAAGCTGAAGTCTTTGTGGTTAAGCCTGGGCCAGGCAGTCGATTCTCTGTCCTTTTCTGTTTTCCAAGTCCTTTCTTGGCTTCTTTTGGTCTATGGCTTCCAATTCTCCATCAGGCTGGCAGTCAGGGCCTCCCTTGAGCATACTCTGGCCTTCCCCCTACCCTGGGCTGTCCCTTGGGCCAGAAGGATGTCTGTCCCTTCTCTTCCCTCACCCCACCAATCAGTAATGATCTTTCCTTGCCCTTTGGATAACACTGTTTCTGCTCTTTTATTATTCATAAAACAACAATAAAACAACTGGGCTGAGCTAGGAGGTGCCGGGGAGACACAGTGTTACTTTGAGTCTCATTCTAAGGCTTGTACTGTCTACACTGTCTCCTGCCCAGAGCCAGGCTGCACTTTACTCACCATGTTTTGGTCAAGTTGAACTGAGGCTTGTGAGAAGGGCCTTGAGCAGACTCCAGGGCAGGAAGGGCATTGGACCCTGGGTGCCTAGTCCTGGTTTCTGAGCCCAGGTAGCCAGGATAGTGTGCTCATCATCCCACTGTCAGCTGTGAAGCCAGGGGGTCGAACCTGTGAGCCGTAAGGTCTCACCTAACTGCATTGGTACTGCTGTGATCTTGTGACTTTGGGCCTCCCTGTGATGTGCCCTTGCTGCTTATCCAGAGCCATATACTGTACGGGAAGCCCGAATCCACGTGCGCCACATCCGAGACCTTTTGAAAAGCCTGGATCCCTCAGATGCCTTCAATGGGGTGGACTGCAACTCCCTCTCCTTCCTCAGTGTCTTCACAGATGGTGACCTAGGAGGTACCCACCCCCATGCCATCCTGGTATCCTCATCCCCATGCCCTCCTGGGGCTTCCACTTCTTTTACCTTTCAAGGCAGGCCTAGGCCTGAGGAGTCCGTGGGCAGGGAGGGGAGGATGAGAGAGCATGGCAGATGTCGGGGTGGTGCACATGTCTTTCCCCCAGGGAATAGGGGTAAATGTCCTGTCCTTACTGCCAACCCCTGATTTTCCCTTTCCCAAGTCTGCTGATATAATCTCGAGGGTTTGGGGTTGAGAGGCCTCAGAGTTGTGCCTCGCCCTTCTCAGGCCTTGTCTGACTGGGGCAGCTTTTTTGCCTCTTCAGATAGTGGGAAGAGGAAGAAGAAGGGCCTCGAAATGGAACCCATTGACTGCACACCACCCGAGCACATCCTCCCTGGGAGCAAGGAGCGGCCACTCTGTGCTCTGCAGCCCCAGAACCGAGATTGGAAGGTGAGGCGCCCGGATCTCAGGCCATCCAGGGCAGCCCAGGGTCCCACCAAGGGAGGGGGCAGGGCACACCACTCACCCACACTTGGGCTCTTTAAGCCCTGTGCTGAATGGGGCTGACTGCCCCTTTACCCCCAAAGCCCCTGCAGTGTCTAAAGGTACTCACCATGAGCGGCTGGAACCCCCCACCTGGCAACCGCAAGATGCATGGGGATCTCATGTATCTCTTTGTGATCACGGCCGAGGACCGCCACGTTAGCATCACGGCCTCTACGCGGGGCTTTTACCTGAACCAGTGAGTGTCCCCTTGTCTCCTTACCACAGTCCAGCTCAGAAATGCCTCTCCTCTTCACCCTTGCTCATCCATTGGTGTGTTCTCCTCCCCCTCCCTCCTGTCTCTTCCCTCCTCCTTCCTTCCTCCTTCCTTTTTCCTTCAGTCCCCTACCTCCATCCTCCTCTACCCCGTCACCAAACCCTTAATTTGGGGACATCTCCATATCATTTCTGGGCCCTGATGATGGGGTTGAGGTAGTAACCAGCCTGTGACCCTGAATGTTGCCTCGGCAGGTCCACAGCATACAACTTCAACCCCAAACCTGCCAGCCCCAGATTCCTGAGCCATTCCTTGGTGGAGCTCCTCAACCAGATCAGTCCAACCTTCAAAAAAAACTTTGCACTCTTGCAGAAGAAAAGGTAGGGTTCCTGCCCGCTTGGCCCTCTCCTTCCCTGGCTCTTCTCTGCCTTTTACCCCACTGCCCAGAATAGCCCCGGTCCCGAAACTGGAAGGGACCAGCCCCATCCTCATCCACAGCTGCTTCCTCTCATCCCAGACCAGAGGGTGGGGCATAGGACGGGGTAGAACTGGAGCTCGTGGGGTGCATTGGTCGGGTTCTGCCCATCCAAGGGCCTGAAGTGCCACCAGTAGGGATTCATTGCCTTGCATTGTGACTGCTGAGCACATCTGGACATTTACATCTTATTTTTACCTTCCTGGGTCTCACTAGGGCCTAGAGGGGAAAGTCAGGAAAGGCAGGGGGAGAAAAGAGACAATTTTGGAGAGAGGGCCAGGGGTGAGAAGTGGGGTGATAGAAATAACCCCCCTAACCCCCAGTTTACCAAGCCAGAGTTGGGGGAAGCATATCTGGTGCTAAGGGTATTTGGTGTGTGCCCTGGTGTAGGGTCCAGCGCCATCCTTTCGAGAGGATCGCCACCCCGTTCCAGGTTTATAGCTGGACAGCCCCCCAGGTGGAGCACGCCATGGACTGTGTGCGGGCTGAGGATGCCTACACATCCCGGCTGGGCTATGAAGAACACATCCCTGGCCAGGTGCCCCCACTCCCCTCAGCCTCCTGGCCCTTTTCACATCCCTGTCTGTCCTCTGTGCAGTCAGAAGGTGGGAGGGTGGGTGGGAGATCAAGGCCAGCGCTGGCCTCATGGTGAGGGAGGGGGGCTCCCTGAACCTGTGTCCATGGTGCTCAAACCCTCCTCGGTGCTGCCACCTTTCCTCAGACCCGAGACTGGAACGAGGAGTTGCAGACAACGAGGGAACTTCCCCGCAAGAACCTTCCTGAGCGGCTGCTGAGGGAGCGTGCCATCTTTAAGGTGTGCAGAGGATGGTTGGGCTCCTACACTGGGTCTCCTGGGCGAGGGAGAAGCTGATGTGACTCTCATTCCTCTCCTGCATGGACCTTGCGCCTTGTGTAGGTGGGAGGGCCACACATAGGCAGATGGCTTAGAATCTTTAGGAGTTAGTTGGGGGGCTGTGGGAGGTGATGCTTGTACTGTTGTGGGGTGCCCCTTAGGGCCTTGGTATTCCCCACCTCCTGAGTTTCCATCACACGCCCACCGTTCTTTGCTGTTGACTTGAGGCCAGCCCAATGTGAGAGCTCAAGGTGCCTTTCTCAGGTTGTGCAAACTGAGGCACAGACCAGAGGAGGGACTTGGCCCAGGCCATTTTGGTAGCAAGGCTAGAAACAGGGCACTGGGTACCTCTGACCCTGCTGCTCCCGTTCTCTAAAAGTTCTGACAGCCCTGCCTGTGTCTTTGGAGAAACTACAACCTTTGGACTTTCTGTACTCACAACATAGCTCTGGCCTTCCTTTCCTGGACACCTTACATCCTCTCAATGTTGCTATTTCCTCCCCATGGATTCGTACTTTTGCATGGGCTCTCCCCCTGTGCCTAGAATGTGCTGAGGCCTTGCCTGAGCCATGTGACCCCTGGAACTGGCTGCTTTCAAGGCTCTCCCAGAAATGGCCTCTGCATAGGAGGCCTTTCCTGAGACCTGTGTCTCCTCTCTCTTCCTGCCTGGCAGCACTCTTGTGCTTACCCACTGAAGATCATGTAGTAATGCTGTGGGCCCATTTTCCCCATTTTGAGGCAGTCTCTGAAGACAGGGACCCTTTTTATCTTGGGACTATGCTTGACCGTCTCAGACAGGTTTCTTAACTGGGATCTGAGGATGGATGTCAGGAGATTGATGATCTTTGATGGGGAAGAGCTAGGCTTTTACTGCAGTAGAATTAGCCTTCTTTGCAGTACCACATGGCAGGGTCTGTGACACAGAGAAGGTAAGGATCCCCTGAAGCAGGGGAGGGGTTGAGCACAAGCCAGGCTCTGTCAGGGAGTGGAATCTTAAGGGGTTCCATTGCCCAATAGGTCCATAGTGACTTCACGGCAGCAGCTACCCGGGGGGCCATGGCTGTCATTGACGGCAACGTCATGGCTATCAACCCCAGCGAGGAGACCAAGATGCAGATGTTCATCTGGAACAATATCTTCTTCAGCCTGGGCTTTGATGTCCGAGACCACTACAAGGACTTTGGGGGGGACGTGGCTGCCTATGTGGCCCCCACCAATGACTTGAATGGGGTGCGCACCTACAATGCCGTGGATGTTGAGGGCCTCTACACGCTGGGCACAGTGGTGGTAGACTACCGAGGTTACCGTGTCACGGCCCAGTCCATCATCCCCGGCATCCTTGAACGGGAGCAGGAGCAGAGCGTCATCTACGGCTCCATCGACTTTGGCAAGACGGTGGTGTCACACCCACGCTACCTGGAGCTCCTAGAGAAGACAAGCCGGCCCCTGAAAATCCAGCGGCATCGAGTCCTCAATGACCGTGATGAGGAGGTGGAGCTGTGCTCCTCTGTGGAGTGCAAAGGCATCATTGGCAATGATGGCAGGCACTACATCCTGGACCTGTTGCGCACCTTCCCCCCTGACCTCAACTTCCTGCCCGTGGCTGGTGAGGAGCTGCCTGAGGACTGCCGGCGGGCCGGCTTCCCCAGGCCTCACCGCCACAAGCTCTGCTGTCTGCGCCAGGAGCTGGTGGATGCCTTTGTGGAGCACAGGTGAGGCGGGGTGCCCCAAGGAGCAGTCATGGCCACTCTTCAAAGTGGTAGGGAGAGGATCTTTCTACTCTGCCCCAGATGGTATTCCCTCAAATAAGTCTGAGGTTCCTCATCCATGGGATTATCCTGCAGAGTACCATCCCTGCCCTCCCTACTCCCATCTGTCTGTCTGCATGACATGGCAGAAAGAGTGTGGGATGTGGACATCCCCAGGACCTGAGCTTAGGCCCAGCTGCTCCTCTGTGGAGCCCTGGGCTGCAGCCACTTCCCGGGCTGAATCTCCAGAGTCCCTTCTTCAGGATGTGATTCTAGCACATGGACAGGGAGGAGAAAAAGGGGAGATTGGTGCTAGAGCTCTGGGTTGGCTGTATCTCCTCCATTCCCTGGGGCTGAGACTGGGCAGGGTACAGATACCTTCTGGCCTAAGCCCCTGAGGCCTGCTTCTCCAGGTACCTCCTCTTCATGAAGCTGGCAGCCATTCAGCTCATGCAGCAGAAAGCCAACAGGGCCGAGAGCCCAGGCCCACTGGAGAATGGTACTGCTGAGGCTGGGGCTTCAGACACACCAGAGGCCGTGGAGGCTGCAGGGGAGGAAGGGGCCAGTGGCCTAGCCAAGGTGAAGGAGCTCACGGAGACCATTGCCTCTGACAACGGCCCAGGTGGGGCTGGGCAGGGGAGGTTGGGGAAGGTGGAGGGGAGAGGGAGGCCTGAGGTCAGGAATTCAACACTGATTTAGCACTTGCTGTGTGCTCAAGGAACCTCCTTGGCCTAGGTTTTTGCACCCTTGTGGTTCAGGAGGGCCTCTGTGGTTTGAGCCCCAAGTTCCAGCCTAGAGCTCCTTGATCGTCTTTGGCTCGGGCTGTGGGACAGGATCTAGGGATGTGGTTCATTTTGGGGACTAATGAGCCTAAATGAGTGACCCAGTTCATCTCCTAGTTCGCTTTGTTGTGGCCTTTATCACTTTCCAGGGACCCTATCTCTTCCAGAGTCAGAGCTAAGCAAAAGGGATAAACATGCTGGCTCTGCCCCATTCAATGTCTTGGCTACCACCTCTCTCTGCAACCAATAGCCATCTAGTCCCCAAGCTCTTCAGACCGTATCCCTAATCTGGTTGGCTTGCCCACTTTCCATTGGCTGCTGTTAGAAGGACCCTGGGTGAAGAGCAGTTGTTTGACCTGAATGCGACCCTGCTGCTGCTGGGGCCATGGCACCTGATGACCACTGGGGTGGGACTTGTTTCAGGGACAGGGATAGGGCCCCTCCTTCACCCTGGCTGATGCTCTCCCAAAGAAACCCAAAGTCCTTTGTCCATGTTCTGCCCTGTGGAGGCCAGGATGAGGGTGGGGCTAGCTCTCACTACTTGGGAGGTCTGGTGTTTGGTGAGCCCATAGGTGGCCTGCGCTCTGCTTTCTTCCTCATCTCCCCATGCTCTTCAATCTTTACCCAGCAGTGGACCCCAAGAGCCGGGAGGTGATCCAGAATGCCTGCAAGGCTGTGGGCTCTGTCAGCAGCACCTCCTTTGATATTCGCTTTAACCCTGACATCTTTTCACCAGGTATGGAGGTCCCAGGGAGTGTGTGTGGGTAGGAGAGGGAGCCTGAAGTCAGCCTTTGTCACCTCTAACCTATTATAGCCCTCACCTCCCCCAGTCACCTACCATTTACCCCCAGATCACACCCCATTCTTCCTACCCTGCTGATAGGTGTGAGATTCCCCGAGTCCTGCCAGGATGAAGTTCGAGACCAGAAACAGCTGCTGAAAGACGCTGCAGCCTTCTTACTGTCCTGCCAGA
Organism: Notamacropus eugenii; assembly: GCF_028372415.1. Taxonomy (NCBI): domain Eukaryota; kingdom Metazoa; phylum Chordata; class Mammalia; order Diprotodontia; family Macropodidae; genus Notamacropus; species Notamacropus eugenii. The sequence goes on along the minus strand of NC_092873.1, from coordinate 40,707,981 downwards.
TTCCTGGCCTGGTGAGTTGCTTGGAGCCCATGAGGGAGATGAATAAGACCCTGTCTAAGAGCAGGACATTTCCCCTGCCCGCCATGTGCTCCTGCTGTCCTATCGCTGGGAGGAAAAATGCAAAACCTCTGTAGAAATCCTTGGACACAATGGACTTGAGTGAGCTAAGGGAAGGAAACTTATTTTTGTTAAATAGAAAGCTTTGTAGTTTTTTCAGACTTTTCTTTGTAAATCAGTCAAAAGCTGTTGTGTATAATAGCTCGCATCCCTCAAGGTGGTAAATTTAGGGCCTTTTTGCTATAGGATTATATTGGTTTGCCCCATTTTGTGGGGGGCCGTGTGGCTCAGTGCAAGGAAAACTGGATTTTAAGTCAGGGCTTGGACCTAGGTTTGAATCCCACCTTTTCTTTTAGCCCCTCAGTGACTCGGGCCGGCCACCTCTGTGCACCCCAGTGTCCTCATGTGTCAAAGTAGAGGGACTAGATGGTGACTTGGGGCGGGGGAATCTAGCTCTAAATCTGTCGTTCTGTGAGATGCTAACCCAGAAAAAAATAGGCAGTGTGGGGAAGCTAGATGCCTTCACTCACTTTTCAGGAGGGAATGGTTCAGAGTGCTCAGCACTTACTTCCTGGTAGGTTTCCAGGAGAACCAGGATAAGACAAAGGAAGGGAGGGCAGTTTGGGTGAGTTGGGTTGCTTTTGGAGTTTAGGGGGCCCTGGTACCATCCTGACTCCTGCCAATGCCCCAGGTGAAAGACTGCACAGATCACACGGTGCTGCCCATGGATGGGGCTACGTTGGCAGAAGCCATGCACCAGCGCGGCATTAATATCCGCTACCTTGGCAAGGTGCTGGACTCTGTGCTCAGGAGCCCTGCCCGACCTCAGCTGGACCACATTTATGTGAGTGGTGTGAGGGAAGGGGGAGGGGGAAGGTGCAGGGGAGATGTTCCAAAGGGAGGTAATGTTTCTCTCCAACCCCTTCTAGAAAATCGGCATCAGTGAGCTTATCACACGCTCTGCCAAACATATCTTCAAGACATATTTGCAGGTAGCCTTGGCCCTCTGGGCTTTCGCTGGGTGTGGGGCTAGAGGAGGAGTGGACAGTAGAGTTTGGGGGCCAGAACTGGGATGGGGGCTGCAGGGGTTGCCTTGGGCCTGAGGCCCTGACCACCTATGTGCTTGACCCAGGGTGTGGAGCTCTCAGGCCTCTCGGCAGCCATCAGCCACTTCCTCAACTGCTTCCTCAGTTCCTTCCCCAACCCTGTTGCCCACCTCCCTGCTGATGAGCTTATCTCCAAGAAGAAGAATAAGAGGAGGAAAAATCGGCCTCCCGGAGGCGCCGACAACACAGCCTGGGCTGTCATGACCCCCCAGGAGCTCTGGAAGGACATCTGCCAGGAGGCCAAGAATTATTTTGATTTCAACCTTGAGTGGTGAGGGAAGGAGGTGGGGGGAAGTACAGAACTGGGCAAGTGGGAAGTGTGGTGGGAGCCAGGCAGGTAAAGGAGGAAGAGGAAGGTAGGGCTGTAGTCAGGGAGCAGGGTAGGTAGAGGGAATCCCAGAGGCTAGGAAGGCTCAAGCCTGGGGAAAGCTGGTCCCATGCAGGGAGCTGAGAAGAGAGCTGTTAGTCTGCCCTGCCTTTTCCTGTCAGGGAGAGAGGTCTAGGCTCATTCATCCGTTTGGCTCACAAGCACTGTGGGAGGTGCTAGGAATATGACTGAAGGGAGACAGACCTCCCCTCCCTCCCCAGGGACAAGGACAAGCTGAGCCTGAGGCCTTTTTCTCTTCTCAGTGGCTTCATGCCCATGTCCACAGAGTCCACGCTCTGGGTAGTAAGGAAATGCACTACAGGGCAAAAGATTGAACCCCTCTTCAGAGAGACTGCTCCTGTTCCAGTAGGAACCAGTGAATGACTTAGAAAGCAGGAGGGGCTGTGGGGACAGGTGATGTGGCCATCTCTCAGCAGCTTCCAAGGACTAGGGATCAGGATCCCTACCTTCCTTGTCCAGGACCTGGCAGGGTTAGGGAGCAGTGTTGAGGCAGGGAACTGGGGAAGAGGCAACCCTGGGAGCCACCCCATCCGTGGCCTGAAGGCACTTAGCCGTGGCTCTTCCTCAGTGAGACCGTTGACCAGGCTGTGGAAACCTTTGGACTACAGAAGATAACCCTCCTCCGGGAGATCTCTCTCAAAACTGGAATCCAGGTGAGTGGAGAGACCTCCTGCTTTACCTTTGGGAGCTGTGAGCTAGTAGGGGGAAAGCCCCTTGGCTCATCCTTCTCCTCTTCTTCCACACCCCCTCAATGCCCCATGCAGATCTTACTGAAAGAATACAGCTTTGACAGCAGGCATAAGCCTGCCTTCACTGAGGAGGACGTGCTCAACATCTTCCCCGTCGTCAAGCATGTCAACCCCAAGGCCTCCGATGCCTTCCACTTCTTCCAGAGTGGCCAGGCCAAAGTGCAGCAGGGTAAATGGGGCCAGGCAAGGCCGAAGTGGGAGGAAGCAGCCTCAGAGGCAGAGGCCACCAGGGCCACAGGTCTCTCTCTTCCCTGCCAGGTTTCTTGAAGGAGGGCTGTGAGCTTATCACAGAGGCCCTGAACCTCTTCAATAACGTCTATGGGGCCATGCACGTGGAGATCTGTGCCTGCCTCCGCCTCCTAGCCCGGCTGCACTACATTATGGGGGACTACGCAGAGGTGGGTGTCTGTCCCCATCAGTCATCCTGAGCCAGAACCTTGGGCCTTCCTGCCCCAAAGTGGGCCAGGATGGGGCTTGACTTCATTAGCAAAGATGGTGGTGCAAGGGAGAGGAGGAGGAGGGAGTTGGATGCCATTCACATGGGAGAGGGGCTGTGGGATGCAGGGGGAGGGGTCCTGGCTCTTGCTGTGGCATCTGAACAGTCTGACTTTGGCTTACCCAATTCAGGACTCATGATTTCTCTGCTTTTCCTTCCCCCTTCAATGCTTCCCAGGCCTTAAGCAACCAACAGAAGGCAGTGCTGATGAGTGAGCGAGTGCTGGGAATCGAGCACCCTAACACCATCCAGGAATACGTGAGTGACAGTTATCGGGGATGGGGCAGGAGGTGGAGGTGCTGCCAGGCCTCTGGTTCCCAGCTTTGGCCAAGGCACCTAGCTTCTCTTGGCCTCAGTTTCCTCCTCATGTGAAAAACGAGGGAGAAGGGGCATGGAAACACTGCGCAGGCCACGGTCAGTTGATGCATTTACAGTTTTGCCTCGGGAAGGGGGACAGCGCACACACATCTGCACTGATGCCCCTAGTGAGAAGAGGTCATGAGCCCTGGGGAGGGAGGATCAGAGGGGGCTTGACTCTGGTCCTTGGTCACCCCAGATGCACCTGGCTCTCTACTGCTTCGCTAGCAGTCAGCTGTCCACAGCTTTGAGTCTACTCTACCGTGCCCGCTACCTGCTGCTGTTAGTCTTTGGGGAAGACCATCCAGAAATGGCTCTGCTGGATGTAAGTGTCCATGACAGGCGCTGGGGCAGGGGGGTTGGCATGGGGGGAAAGGGAGGACAGCACCTGACCCCTGCCTCATGCCTGGCTTATTCCCAGAACAATATTGGACTGGTGCTGCATGGGGTCATGGAGTATGAGCTGGCCCTGCGCTTCTTGGAGAATGCTCTGAGCATCAATGCCAAGTACCACGGGGCCAAGTCACTTAAAGTGGCCCTCAGGTGAGGAGGCCCCTCCCCTCATCCTTTCCTCTTTTCCTTCCATGGCCAACCTCCATCCCCTCCCCTTGGGCAGCACTGTCTTCTGAACTCTCTGCTTCTCTCCTGGTGCCTAGAAGCACACGCAGGTCTCATTAGACTCTGTGGTCCCTCACACTTTCTCTTCTGCATCTCTCCTCTCTCAGTCTACAGTTAGACTGGAGGGTCCTTGAGGGCAGCCCCCCCGTTGGCAGCCCCAGGATCTTGGGGGCTTGCAGGTTGTTTGCGTTGATAATTGCATTTCTCCAGCCCAGGCTGTTGGAGCCAGAAAGAGCACACTTGTGTTGCTTGGTCTTTGAGGAGAAGATAAGAGCTAGACACCAGGTTGTCAGGGTCCTTGCAACCCTTGACAAGACTCCCCTTGATGTGATTCTGGCCCTTGACTCACTTGGGGCCGACTGCAGGGGTGTGGGAGTCATGACCTCCTGAGGACAGCCCACTCTTGTTGAGGACCACCAAGGGTTCCAGTGATATCCCAAAGCTAGGGATGATTCGGTTTGGGGTAGACCCCAGAACCTTTCCCTTAGATTCTCAAGCCACTCTTCCTCTATGCTGAGTGAGAATGTTGAGGGAGGAAGGAAACGAATCCCTGGGCAGAGGCGAGGTCTGGAACCAGGCATGGGCTTTCCCTTTTCTAGGAAAGAGACCTCTGTCCCCTGGGACTGTGGGATGGGGTCACTCCCCCCCACTCCCCCAATGTCTCACATAATTGTCTCTGCAGTCACCACTTGGTGGCCCGGGTCTATGAGAGCAAAGCCGAGTTCCGCTCAGCCCTGCAGCATGAAAAGGAGGGTTATACCATCTATAAGAGCCAGGTAAGGAAGCTGTCATGGCTCAGGCCATGGCTGGTGGGGGGGGGGCTACTTGGGGGGGGGGGGCCAGGGAGCAGCGCTCAGGCCTCCTGACCCTCTCTCTGTAGCTCGGGGAGAACCATGAAAAGACCAAGGAGAGCTCAGATTACCTGAAGTGCCTCACCCAGCAGGCCGTGGCCCTGCAGCGTACCATGAACGAAATCTACCGCAATGGTTCTAGTGCCAACATTGTGCCCCTCAAGGTATCTGGGTCCCTCCCTGGCTGGGGCAGTGGGTGGCCTGCTCTCCCTGGTCTCATGAGGGTGCCTTGTCCATCCCCAGGTCACAGCCCCCAGCATGGCCAGTGTCCTGGAGCAGCTTCATGTCATCAACGGCATCCTCTTCATTCCTCTCAGGTCAGTCGGAGGTCGGGGGAGGACTGACAGCACCTACACTTCCTTGCCTGCCCTCAGGGAGCCCAGGGGGTGGAAGCGGGGTGATGAGGAGAGCAGCACTTCCTTCCTCCGCATCACTGGGGAATGAGGCCTCCTGGTCAGGTCCAGCCAGATGGGACTTCCCTGCCTTCTGAAAGAGGATATGGAACATAGTTTACCCTCTTCTTGATGACTGAGGGTTAGTTAGGAACCTGGACAGCAGACATGCTTTTGGCACATGGAGGTGTCCCAGGCTGTTGGGCCTATGCTGAATGCCCCAGACTGTTGGGCTTGGGGCTGACTCCCTGCTGTCAGTTCAGCTTATCACAACAGGCCTTCTAGCAGAGCCTGAAAGGTGTGGAGAGCTCCTTGAGAGCAGGCTAGAGGGTGGCCTCCAAGATCCCTTCCATTTTGGATTCTTTGGTGCCCATTTGTTGTGGACCAGGGAACCAGATGAACAAACTTTGTCACCCACTTTCAGAGTTGGAAGGAACCTTCCAGGCTAGCTTCTTCCAGAAGCCAGAGTCCTTTCTGTAGCAAGAATCACTTTGCTAGTGGACTTCTACTTAGAGATGTACATCAGGGGCGAAATCACTGCCTCCTAAGGCAGCCTATTCCTACCTTGATTGGTTTCTAAAAAAATTATATATTTTTCAGTTAAGAAAAATTTCTGCCCCCCCCCCCCCCCCCCATTCCTTTCAGTGAAAGAGAGTGAAAATGTAACGAAACTTATTTTGCAAATGTCTAGTCAAGCAGAACGCAATTTCAACACTGGCCTCATCTAAAAGCAAATACTTCTTCCTCTCTGTGAGGAGGTGGGCAGCATGTTTTGTCAGGAGCCCCCTGGAATTGTAGTTGGTCATTCAGCTGATGAGAGCTCCTGATTCTTTCAGTTGGTTTGTCTTTGTCATGGTGTATAAGCTGTTCTCTTTGTTCTGCACACTTCACTGCATCAGTGCGTACCAGTCTTCTCAGGTTTCTTCGACACCCTCCCCCACCCTGCATTTCTTCCAGCACAGTACATTCACACAGAGGTCATAACCTGTCAGCCATTCCTAAATGGATGTCTTCCCTAATTGTTAATGTCCAGGGTCCTGGGAATGTTTAGAGGGAACCTTTCGGGGATCAGAGGGATTGACTTTACCTGAGCAGACCCTGGAGGCCAGGCAGAACCCAGGACCAGCTGCTGAGTGTGGTGCTCTCTCTTCCTTGTCTTCATAATGTCCCCTGAGCCTCTTGTGTAGTTGCTGTTGGGTGTACTAGTGTGTGTCTCTTACGAGCTGGAGCTGCAGTCCGCCCCCCCCCCCCCTCCTTTTATTTCCTCCATCTTGAAAATCTCCCCTCTTACTTAATTAAGCTGCCTTTCCCTTAGAGAGTTTAGTCTGGCCATGGGCTTTTCCCCTTTAAATCCACAGATGAAATCCGTCCTAAAGTTTGACTGTTTTCAGAACTGTGTTTTATCTTCCCTGGCATGTCTTTGCCTTGTTTTCCCTTTTTTCACTAAGCCTTAACATGACAAAGTTCTGGCCCTTTTGTTTATCAGAAGTAAATTTTATTACAATTTTATGTAAAGTAAGGGAAAATCGGACTTGAATGTTTTTGACATAAGATGCCCAAGTTTTGGGGAATGCACATTGTGGCATATTTCCACTTGTGAAGTGAGTGTCCCTCTAAGCCCCCCTCAAGCTGTTAGCTTGGTTTGATGTAAGACAGTTAAATACCAAGAGGGTAATGAAATTGAAAGGAGGACCTAGGTCTGAGTCTCAGCTCTTCTGGGCAGCTGTGACCTTGGCCAAGTTCTTTTCCCTTTCCTGGGCTTCTATCAGATCTTTAAATCCTGTGTCTTTGTGAAGCAGAGCATGCCATAGCAAGCGTGAGGGAGGTGACAGGATTGGGGTTCCCTCTCTCTGACCAAGTGTGTACCCCTGCCACACCTCCTCCCCAGCCAAAAAGATCTGGAGAACCTGAAAGCTGAGGTGGTGCGGCGGCACCAACTTCAAGAAACCAGCAAGGCCACCACGCGGGAGTCAGATGCCGCCACTGCCACTGCTGCTGCTGCTGCCAAGCCTCGAGGGGAGGCAGAGTCTAGCCTCTTGCCAGGGGACGAAACCCCCACCCTGAGCTCAGTATGATGTTTTTAGGGGCAGAGAGGGAGAAACTGGACACTCGCCCCCACAATGATTTGCAAAGGGCAGGGATATGCCATGCCCTGCTGACTGGGGAAGGGGTCACATCCCCTTACTCCTGAGCACCTTGGCCCCCAACCAAAATGTTCTTGCACTGGTACAATGAATCCACAATGCCAAGTCCTTCTTGGAGACCTGTAATTGGAGGAGCGTGTGAGCATGTAGCCACTTGCCAGGGACAGCGGGTGCCAGGGCAGCCTCTGTCCCCTCCTTGTCCCCATGTGTTACTGATCAGTCCATTTCTCATGTGTACATAGCCCAGCTTATTTCCCCAAATGGACTCTGTGGAGATGACATTGTTTCTCAGGTCGTTTGTGTGCTTGACGTAAGGACGCTGCTGCTACTTCTGTTGCCGCTGCCGCTGCCGCCTCCTAAGGGTCTGCCTGCTCTCAGCCTGGGTACCCAGGTTCCAAGCCAAAATGAGGGGCCTTCCCTTCTCTGCTGTCCCCACATGCCACCCTAGAGGGGGACGGAGCCCTCCTAGGGCACCTTGGGTCTGGGAGGGCTGGGGCTGATGTTAGCTTTTCTGCTTTAGGAAAGAGCCATCGCTGCCTCTGCAGCATTGAGTCATGGTGACCATTGCCACAGAGGTCCTAGTTCCTGCTTAGTGGGCCAAGTTGGGGGGAGGGGGGTGTTATCTCTGTGATGTCTCCGCGCTGGGTCCCTTTGCCCAGTGCCGCCCATCCATCCGTCCATAGTGCCTCCTATGGTGCTGAGGACTGTCTCTGCGCCTGGCTCAAATACGCACAGTCCCATTCCTGCCCAACCCCTTCCCAAGCTTCTGAGCTGAGCTTTCTCCAACTCCAGGTCCTTGTCTGGGACAAGGAGTAGGGGGAACACAGGAAGGGAGGCTTTCAACGTGAATGTATTTTTTTTCCTCCCCCTGCCCTTTGTCCTAAGCTATTTGATGAATAGGAGGAGGAAGGTGGGATTTACTGAGTGAGGGGAGAACCCCAGGAGGGAACTAGTGTGGAATCATGAATGAAGTCACCCCCTACCCCAAAAGGAACATTTTTAATTGTGTTATGTCGCTCATCTTGGGGGTTCTTTCTGTCTCTTGCTGATCATGGTCACTCCTGAAGATGTTTATGCTGGGACAGAGGAGCCTGGGGGATGGAGCCTGCTGGAGAGGTTGCCACCCTCTTTCCCTAGTGGGCTATTTGTCAGCCTATTAGAGTGTGGATGTTAAAAGGGTGAGTGGTCTAGGATGTGAAATGCCACCTTCTCCCCCTCACTTGAAGCCCTCGGGCCAAGGGTCTTAAGAGGTCCAGTCCATCCAACTGCCTTGTTTCAAAAAGTGTAGCGAGCGAGTGTGAGCGAGAAAGTGAGTGTGAGCGCGTCCCCACAAGCTGATCAAGAACTTGGTTTTCTTGTTTTTAAACCATCACATCTTCGTTTCACATTGGAATAAAGTAAATTTTTGAAACCTGATGCCCCTGCCTCAGCACTGTACTTTGTCCATTTGGGGAGGGATGGCTGGAGGCTGTGTACAAAGCCCCTGGGCTCTCTCTGCACCTTTGGACTGGGAGCTGTGGGTGGGGAGTTGGGAGACCCGATTGTTGACCTTGAACAAATCACCTCACCTGTCTCAGCCTTCCTCAGCATCCTGTGGCTGGACCTAGAATAAGGGAGGTGAGACCTTTGTCACTTAGAGATCTGTCACTTAACTATGCTGGAGTATGCCCTCCATACTTGGGGCACACTTAAGACTACAAAATAGCACCAGGAAACTGAAGGGCATGAGTAACTGGTGAGGTCTATGGTGACCCCAAGAAAACAAGCTTTTTACAAGTGTAGAAGCTTCTGAATAGTAAAGAATCTGGGGGTATGGAAGAACTAGTGTGTTCCAGTGAGAGAAGGGAACAGAAGCTGGGTGACAGATTGACAAACCAAGCTCCTCTCCACCTGTCCTTTGGGGCAGCTTCTGTCAGTTGCTTTGTTAAAAGATGCTGGAAGAGATACAGGTCTTAGAAACCTAACACTCCTATGTCCCATATGTCATTTAATTAACTTGTGAATTGTGTCACTTTTTTAAAGCACCCTCCATTACTTTATGATAGAAGACATTTGCAAGTTTTGGGTTTGGTTTTTTCATAGTTGCAGTGATTTAAAACCTGTTTTCATCTTGTACCCCTTTCAAAAAAGCTTTTAGAAAGAAACTACCTTTTACAGTTTCTAAGTTTGAATTACATTGAAGCATTCCATCCCATCATGAATCTGCCACTTCAAAAGGGCATTTTCCCAACACGTTTTTTTACCAACCCAATGTTTTACCAACATTTTCCTTACATTTCAAGAGTGGGGAAAACTCCACTATCTCGTGCTTGATGCTAAAAGCAAATGCTAGATTTTAATCCTGACCTTGGTCCAGTCTTTTTAAATTAGGCCTTCCAGTTTACAAAATTTCCCTGACAACTCTACTAGGCTGACTGAATGAAACTGGGAGTCCAAGTCTAGGCACCTTGTCTCCCAAAGTCTCCCAAGGTCACTGCACCATGCACGCTCTTCATTCACTTTCCCCTCCCTGATGGGGTGTGGAATACCTGAATGAAAGAGTTTGAATAAGCCGCGTCACCAGTTAGCACCATTGCGCACAAGGTACTTAGATACTGTCTAGGGACAGAACTACAACACATTTCAGCCAGAGGGTGGCAGCAAAGAGTCAGGAAGGGCAGTGCTCTCAATGGAGATAGTGCAATTTAAGTGGTTTCCCCTGATCTAGTGGATTGAGCATTTCTGGGTGAGAATAATTAATATAATTCAATCCCAATAAGCATTTCCAGCAAACCAGGGAGATGAAAAGTGGGGAGAAGATGCCAGGATGTTTATCAGGTTCTTCCTACAGAACAGTCAAAAGGCTAGCTAAAAATACCAGGAAATTCAATTTCTTGATTCCACAGCAAAGCCTTGAGCTTTTTTGGAAAGCAAAAAAACAAAACGTAAAAAAACCAAAAAACCTTTCTACCTGCGGGTAAAGGAATGAAGAAGAAAAAGCAGTAATGAAATACAACGGGCATGTCCCCACCCAAACGTTTGCCCCCAGCAGGCACTGTGCTGACTGCAATGGTGCTTTTGCTGCTCTTGTCACTAAATTCAATGGAGACAGGACGGATATAAACATCTCCCATCTCAAACATCATTCGGCACCACAGCAAGGAGACAGAAAAGCTGACTCAGATGGAGGGGCAAAAGAATAGAAGGCCTAGAGATGCTGCATTCCACAGTGTCCAAACATAGAAGGCTGAGAGTTCAAGGAAGCTACTGTGTATTTTTAACCTGGTTGAATACCCAGAAAAACATGGTGACTGAAGGGGTGTGTCACTCAGGCCTGCTGGGCTGTTTATTTAGCTGCCCTGTCTTCCTGGCTGCAAAAAGCATCACTAGGACTTAATAGGAGCCTTGAACCAAGGGCTCACCAGTGTGACTGGAGCACAAGACCAATTCCTAGAAAGTCTTGAAGCTCCTACTTACACTTCCAAGAGGGTAAAAACTCTGAAGATGATCAATACATCTATAGTATCCTGATCAAAGATCCGTTTCATGAATTACTGTGGGAAATTCCAAGAATGAGAATTTTTTTAACCTTTTAATTCTGTGTACAAGGAGACAAAAAAACCACACACCTGGTTTTATACGCATTTAATAGTTTACCAATTGGTACAATAAGATTTTTAATATGCAGAAAACATGAATAAATTTTGTTTTACACAGTCTGAGCGCAACAAATCTTACTGTAAAACACAGAGCAATATTATATACATTCCTTTACTGATTTTTTAAAAATGGTGTCAATATCTTCAGTCTGGGGAACTGTTTTCTCCAATTATATAACCTCGCCATCGTTCTTATGAAATCAATGCTTGCCTTCATGTCAGTGTCAGGATCAACTTCTATTAACTTGAAGATTTTTTTCTAACATCTTCAGAATGCGCTTGGGTGTCTGAAGGATAGGCAGGACAAGAAAGCAGCTACTTACATGATACAGTGGAAAGATAAAAAGGCCAGTTCAATCCAGTTGTGACTTGTAAATCCATTTACCCCCCCCCTCCACACCCCCCCAAAAAAGGTTTTCTCCCCAATCTTGTACATTGGCTTCTCTACCAGGAGATTCTTCTTTGTGTCAGCTAATTTAATTCGCACATTGAACTTATATACAGCTGGACAGAAAATACGTAGCCATTTTAAGTGCCTTTTTCCTTCATTCAATTCAGCAATTAAATTTTTTTTTAACTTAAGGATTATCAAGCCACCACTGTCAACAGAACAAAATTTCCTTTATTTTTTAAATAGTTTTTAAGAAACTAATTTTTTAAAAACTATTTAAAGAGTGATATTACCAGGCAGTTCACATAAAATCAGAAAGAGGCAGACAGGAGAAGCAGGGTACTGACAATAAAGGAGATGGGGCTTGGTGCATCTACAGCCAAAGCTCTCAAAAACACTAGCGTGCTCCACAGCCCAGCACAACTCACTAGCGACTAGTTATTTTTAGATGAGTGCCCTGGGCACACCATTGGTCACACCACACACATACACAACAGCAGGACGGTCTTTGTCTCCTAAAGTGCAAGATGCTAAAAAAAAAAGCCGTCATTTTCCAGACTGTGTCTAAAGCACGCGCTCTCTCTCTTTTGCACTCTCCACAGAGTGCCTGTGAGACTTCTCCAGCACTTCACATCATTGTGGCACAGGAATGTCTGTTCTCTTAACAAGGAGAAAGAAACTATCTGAGAATGCAATTCTATTGGGTTTTTAAAAAAAATTTCTTAAATTGACAGCCAATCTGAGTAAGAAAATGGACAAAGCAGCAGTGAACCTCTAAACCTTCCAGATATTCCTCTACTTACAATCCAAACCAGTAACCTCATCATTGTACTTATCGCAGGCAAGGCACAGGATTAGACAGCTAACAGAGAAAACACAGGAAACACAGCGAGAATGTGAACAGCACAGTCTCTAATGCGACATGGCAGGAAACCTTGGTACATCTGACTCTGGGATTGTGGATGGCATCTTTTTCCCCCTCTGCCTTATGATTTAAACAGGGCTTAGGACATTTTGATCCAGTTTGGGAGCATCCCTGAGATTCAATATCGTCGGCTTTCACATGGAAGAAGCTGGGCAGGGACGAGCATAGTCGTGAACTACTTAACTAGCTAAGGCGTTCCATGTTCCCAAATACATAATTTGCTGTTTCTTCCTTTGTCTGTGAAAGTCACACTATGTTATAGGGAGAGAACCCACTGGACACAGCTAATTTATTTATTTCCTCAGAAATAGGTACCTTTTTAGTCATTCAAGTCTGTGAATGGCATACATATTGTGGCTTACCCTTAAGTAATTCTCATCGCTACATTCTAAAGAAGAATTAAAATACAGAACTACGTTTGTTTACATTTGAAGATGTACAGACAGAGGTCAAGATGCATTTCCATGTTATTTCTCATTCTCAAAATAGGAGAGAAAAATAGCAGCAAATCAAAACAAGTGTCTTTTCCCCAAAGCTTTTGTAGAAAATTCCAGTCAGAACAGTTGAGGGGGGAAAGCCATACCACCTACATTTCAGCAGGAATAGTATGAGTCAATATTGTCCTGAAAGTCATTCTCCATGATATTTAAGGAATTAACTTGAGTTTTCATTTTTGTCCTGAAAACACACATTAGTTTTCAACAATTTCCCTCCCAGAGACTTCTCTCAGGGGAAAAGAAAAGAAGCAAGACTCCAGTCTGCTTCTAGTCAATATATGGACCATTCTCTGTGACTACTGGAAATTAACTCATCCTTTATCATTTTCAGTAACCTGCAGCCCAATGTTTTCCATTAAATATTTTCTTTGGGGCAGTCTTAAAAGCCACATATTACACAATGAATGAAATGCAGACAGAATAAATTTACCTCTATTAAAATGTCAGACTGTTAGTTCATTATACTGTAAGTTTCCAAGTGGACTAAGAGACCTCATTGGTTAGCTAAGCCAGGGGGTTACTACCTACAATAGAATTTGTAAACAAAAACAGATTAAAATTCTCAAATATATCGGTCAAAAAAAGTAACTTCTCTGGGATATGCAATTAAAACATTTTCTACACTGAGATGGCCACATAAGGAATAATCAACTTCTCTATCCAGCCGGATGGGATTTTTCTTTTGCTGGAAAAACATTTTCTAGAGCCAGATTCTACTGAAGAAGCTTCTGGATCAAAACTGTTCCTTCCAAAATACGGTGCTCCAGGACCAAGATTATTCTACCTATGTGCTTGAGGATTTCAAACAACCAAGATGCAATACATGGAGGGCACAAGTATGTAGAGAGTGACAGATGAACATGTGTAGACAAGCATGTCTATCTGCTCTAGATATAGATACATCTCTGCCAGAGGAGAAGACAGTGTTTGAATGCAAGCTCTGTTAAACCCTGTTTTATTTTTAAGACCCTAAATGAAACAGTGTCAAGTAGATGTTAAGGTAACAGAGATGATCCCCCATAGTCTTCCCACTTCCTGCAGAATGGGAACTAACCTTTCCAATAGCTCTCTGTCCTTCTGTAGTGTGCACTGCACATCCCTAAGAAAACATCTGTACTATGACATATTCTCAATGGGAAGATTAAATTCTACTTGGAAATCACATCACTAATGTATTCTAACAGGACGTAGGGGACAACTGGAAAGACGTCTAGTGTGGAAAAGAGAAGCTTAAAGTGTTACAGTGTTGTTTTTAAAACCTGTTTACAAAAATTCAAATAAAATAAATGGTTGATCATATTAGCTGCTGAGATTTTTCTTCATATTTGAGGTTTACAGTCATTTTTGTATACAAATATACCACTAGCCTTTGCTTGATCGGCTACCAAAACAAATGTACCCTATTGTTTTGGCAAAAGTGTCATGACAAAAATTCTAAGGTTTCATTCCCATTAATTACATAGAAGGTTCAGAAGATTTTGAATTGCAGCCTTATTATCTAGCATCCTTAGAGAAGATTTATTAAGCACACTTAAGTGATGTTACATAGATACACATTTCTGAAAGAGCCCTAACAACAACCATTTTTTTCCCCAAATGAGGTCACCAACCCAGGCACCAAAAGACAGCAGAAAGAAAAACAGGAATTAATAACCCGACATAGAATGACACCATTAACTCTTCAGTTTAGTGCCCTAAGTTCAATTTACCCAATTTCTGCCTTCTTAGGCCTGGTGTGACCAATGCCAGCCCAGGTTTTTAACCCTATGGTACTTCTAGACAACGTATGTAAATTTACAGTATACAATTTGGATTCACCATGCATGAATACTTTGTGTGTAACATTTAATAAGCTCAATCTACATCCAGAATAATTTACATGAAAGGACAATATTTATTTAAACAGAGCTCAATGGGGGTAACCATGGTATCTGAGTGCATCCAGGAAAGGGAGGGGGAGTCATCAAATGTGAATCAATCAACGGCACTCCCACACTTTTACTGTTTGATCTACACTTCCAGTAACCACGTATGGTGCCGTCTTGTGGAAATCTGCAAAAAAACAAAAGAAAACAAAAAAGGCAAAAAAAAGAGAAAAGAAAGAAAAGGCTCATTTGAAACTCCATTTGAGTTCAATACAATTCCAATGAGCTACAAAACAGACAGGTCAATTACCAGGCTAAGGAGGGCCCAAAACTTCACAGGGAATAAGCAAAAGACAAGGGGACAGACAATAACAGCTCAAGAACAATCATTCCTTCTCAGAAAATGGTGCCAGACATGCTAGCTCATCTTGCTCTGGGAATCAACTACCTCAACTCATACCTTAATAAGAAAAAAACCTCAGCAGCTATTTTAAAAAATGATTTAATTTCTCTCCCCAGAGTATACCACCATTATAAATTATATGGTAAATGTTATCAGTTGGAATTTCCTCCTATAATTGGAGGAGAGACTTTAGAAATGTTTTCCTTAGTCGGAACACTTGACATCACCCCCCCACACACACATGTACAACTATAAAGAAAAAAAAAACCTTTTCTCCAAATGAAAGTTAAAGAAAACTCGAGAATCTTGTCAGCTGCCCAAAACAGGGAAAACAAGGGTGCTAAATAAGAGCTTGCACTTCCATCTTCAACTAATGCCAAATGAATCCAGCCAGGAACTAGATCCTATGCTAATTAAAGACCAACTCCAGAACTTGGGCATTATCATTTTAGTTATGGTTATGAAGCTAAGTAGACATTCTATCAGTGAGAGATATGTTAAGCTAAGGAGAAACAGTAGTCAAAGAAAAAAATCTACAAAATTCCACCTGCTGGTTTTCTTCACCAACCCTAAAAGTACCTCAGGGTGAAAGACTCAGGTGTTTACATAAAACTTCAGCTTTGTAGGGCACTCCCAAAAATAGCAGCTCCAAAAGTCAAGGGGTCCTAGTACATACCCAAGGAGGTAACAAAGTGTTCATGCGCGTTGAGGGTCTTCATGCATCGTTTGTTCTTATAGTCCCACACACGTAGGGTCTTGTCATCAGCACAACTCAAAATAAACTTTCCCCCAGAATGGAAGAGAACTCCACGTACCCAATTATCATGGCCCACCTTAAAAAACAGAAAAGCAATCTAAGTACTCGGGCATCTAGAAAAATGAGAAGTAACTTAAATAGATCACTGGCTAATAGATTTCAGGCTGGAAGGGACTTTGCAGTTATCTAGTCCAACTCAATTACTTTTACAGATGAAGAAACAGAGGCCCAAAAAAGACAACAGACTTGTGCAAAGTCACAAGGGTAGCAAGGTTCAGTTGTGAACCCAGATGCTCTGATTCTAAACGTAGGAGTCTTCCCATTATCCCATACAGCTTCCATAGCTACAATGTGCCTCACTTGGGAACAAAGTACCTGCTTTAACAGCTGTGACCTACTTCCTATCTATCAGAGGAAGGAAGGAAAGTATAGCAAAGTGAGTTTATTCTATTTCTCTCAGGCAGACCTTCAGAACCAGCATCAACCACTGAGTCATGTAGACGTTCATTCATACATTCATCAAATCTGTGAAGGGGACTTGGGTCATCTAATCCAACTCCTACATGTAACATGAAGCAAGGATCCCCTCTCTATAATGTCACTGACAGATAAGACTCTCTGTGTACTGAAGCAAAAGGATGGAGAGCATAACGTTTCCTGCTCTGAAATTTGTAGGCTCTAATATTATATTTGTTCTAAGCAGCAGAAAAATCCCCTTAACACACAAATTACAGCTGATCTAGCACGAGTGAAGTAGTGATAGGCTCAAGAGCAACTTTCGGATTATCTGACAACACTTTCACATGAATATTCACAAGACATATGCTGATATGTGATCTTATTAAAATGACTACCCCCTCCCCACACATACCAAAGTTATAGAAACTGTTACCCAGTATTCTAGATTTGCTCAAAAATTAATTTAGTATTTATTCCTATGGCCACATAGAGAACTTAGTAAGAGGGCCATCCACATCTCCTTTTCATAAGGAAACACAGATATTTCTGTATTAAAATGAAAATTCCCAGGACATCCAAATGGGATTATTAACTTCAGAATGTTAAAATAAATCTTAGGTAGCTGGTGTCACATGTGTAAGTAGCTGAATGTGACAAAGTAAAGGCTCATAACAAAATGAAACACTCTCTACATGAATAGAAAAATCAGCAGACTACAACAGCAAACTCAGTTTCAATAATAAGCTTCTCAAAGTCTTTTTCTCCTCCGCAAGGAGAGCTACACAAATAGTGATCTAGTGACCTGGAATCCCTGAACTGGCATCACTTATAACAATCATTCTTGTTCCCCTTTGAATGAGATATTTTGGCATATCCTCTTTATACAGCATGGCCATTTATACAGTCTGGATTCTCAACAGAGTAACAGTCAAATGTAAAGGAAAAACATAACGCTTCAGTTATTACTAAACTTCTTGGGGGGAGAGGTAGGGGGAAGGAAGGAGGTTGAAGAGAGCTGCCTCTGATTTAAAAGACTGCAAGCAGCTCAAGCCCCCAAAACCAGTAAGTGGGAAAGCTTAAGAAAATGAATAAAGACAAAAGAACTTACAAGGGTCATAAGGCACATGCCAGTGATAACGTCCCACATCTTAATGGTCTTGTCTCTGGATCCAGACAGCAAGATAGGTCCAGGTTTGCTACTTTTTTTAGTCTACGGGGACAATATTTCAAAATTACATTTCCCATGCAAGAAAAACAGACTTTTTAAAGAATTTCCATTTAGCAATGACATATATTCTAGTTCAGTGAAGCAGAATTTTGGTTTTAACCATATAATATATACAATATATATATATATATATAATATATATAATGATAATAATTATGAAAACAATATATATAATGATTATAATTACGAAATTAACTATAGGCTAGCCAAGGGTCCCTCATTCTCTACTTGGGCAAGCAATTAATTGTGTGAGCCTTTGGGCAAGTCTGTCTTGCTCCTAATTCCATTACATCTTGCTACCTTTAACCTAGAATTCCAATCTGTCAGCAATCCTTCTAGAACCTAATCCTTTATCCCAATTATATCCCTTCCAGCTGAGTCTCCATTTACAAAGTAGGTAAGTGGTGTTCACATTTAAGTCTTCATCTGAAGCTTCACTAAAATATTTGTTCTTTGAATTCCTATGTGGTAATAGTAAACATAAAGGCTATATATTCATTAGGAAGACTCTTGAATCTAGCCTTTATATAAAGAATGTTTTTGGTATTCAACCAACAAGCAAAGGTAAAACTAATTACCCTTAGTAACTACTAATTTGACTACCTCAAGAAAGAAAGAAGTAAATAGAATTTTCCAGGGAAATTAGTTAGTCAATAGAGATTACTTAACATTTTGATTTTTGTGGAAACAAATGAGTATTTTTTTTGCTGGGAACACATTAAAGGTGAATTTATAAGTGAATCTGTTGCCAACTAACAGTCAAGATTTTAGTGAGGAAATGTAATAATTTAAAAGCAAATGATGTTTAAAATACTGAAATAATGCTTCGATGTTACAGAAACCCACTATTTCTAATCAATAATATGGACTGGTTACCTATGATTTCAGTGGTTTAAGGAATTCTCAGGTGAGGAAACCCCCACTGCACCAAGGCAAGTTGGTACCTTCTCTCCATGTTCTATTACTTAAAGATTAAGTGACTTGCCAGGGTCACACAGTCAGCCAGCGTCAAAGGCAGGACTTGAACCCAAGTCTTCTTGACTCAGAGGCCAAGCCTCTAGCCACTTCACTATGCTACTCCCTTGCTCTTCTAATCAATACACTCACAAAACAAATAAGCAGGAATAAAATGTCTTCTTAAAATATATGAAAACCTGGACTTATCTCGAAAAGTCCAAAAATAGCTCTAGAAATTTACAAATATAAGTTCCTCACCTTTGAAGCTATGTAATGAGTTTCACTTTTAAACAGCATCCTTAATGAAGGCTCAGTAGGTACAAACATCTCACTCTATATGTCATGCTGACCACAACATTCAGGATTCAGTTTCCATCCACAGGCTCCATTGTCTGGGTTACAGGGTTACATGAAGCTAGGGATGTGCCAACAGCATGGATACTCACTAGTTTACACCAGCATCCACATACTTAAGATTTGGGAATGTCGCCTTTTAACAGACAATTCTCCTTGAACAGGTTGGGGGTAACCAGAGTCTAATAATAGGGTAACCCAAACAACATGGTACCTCAGATCCTGTAGCTTCAGAGATAGAGGAATAAGAGCTTTCTGGGGCCCAGGAAATGCACTCGACCACATGCTCATGTTCTCGGAGCTCAGCTTTGCATTCCTTTGTGGCTACTACCCATACACGCACTGTCTGGTCATTAGAACAGCTGGCAATTAAGGTGCCATCCTGATTTGGCCGCACCATGCGTACCCATTCTCTGTGTCCGGTGAAAGTCTTCACACAGTAGCTACAAAAAAAAAAAAAATCCAAGTCATATTATAATGAACATAGCACAATTTTAAGTGATACAAAATCACTGAGGCTACTGCTTATGGTAGAGCTATAAGTCAGGAAGATCACATACAAATGAGGGGAGAGGAAAGGCTAGAAGCTAATTTGTTCACAAAGAAAGGAAACTAAAATGACCAGACACTTGTGGGGAAGAATGTGGAAGACAAAAATATATCAAAATATTATCAGGCAAAATATATCTACAAGAGATACCTAAAACATATATGAGGGGGAAGAGATCAAGGAAAGAAGCTCTGTAAAGCCAGGATAACAAGCCACATCAAACAAATCCTAACTTGGCTGGGAAAGGAGAAGGTAAGAATACTACGTCAAGAATAAAAATATGGGCTAATGTCTTATTACAAGCATAGTTATTCTAAACAAAAGATGAAGAAATTCAGTCTGACAAAGGAATGGCAGAGTTTTGTGAACATGGATCTCCTCAACCAAACCTTAAAGAACATAAGCTAAGACACACTGCTTGAGTTATCCAAGTCTCTCTTTCAAGACTGCCCTTCATCTCTGGAAACTTCCCCTTGTCCCCCCACTCCCTCCCAGCACACATACCTTAAAAACTTTTTAAAAAGGTTAATAACACTTTAAAAGATTAATAACTGTTACTTAAAGTACACAATCTTATCAGGCATGGTAACTCCATTGGGTTAAGGTCAATAAGCATTTATTAAGTGCTTACTGTGTGCCAGGTATTGTGCTGCCACACACGGAATAAGCTTATCATTTTCTTATCACTGACTGGTTTTATCAAGTAGATTCACTCACCCAGTTTGCACTTCCCACATTTTTATAGTTTTGTCCCTGGAGGCAGATACTATATGATCTCCATTAGGCATGATGGCTACTGAAGAGACATTGTGGTCATGTCCTGAAACACACAAATGGGAACCTTTAGTAATGTCCCACCAGTGGTACATAAAAGTCCACATTAATCCATTAGGACACTAACTCCAGAGAATTAAAATAACATAATTAGAGATACATACATCAAGTTAAATAAACCTGGAATGACAAATCTATTCACACAAAAAAATGATGATGCCTCTAAATAGCAAGCTTTCCTAACACATTTAAAATGGACTTTTAGGAACATGTCTTATCATCAAGAAACATTTAATGAGTATCTATAAATCTTTACTTCTGAATGGTCACAAGTAAACATTAGAAATAAGAAAATCAATTAAAGATTTAAATTTACTCAGATGGGCAAGGAAAGGGGTAGTTCTTTTCTGTGTGGTTCTACAAATATATGTAAAGAAAGACTTTGATATATTTTACTTTAATGGTGATGAGAAATCGTATTCACTTCTATATAGCTTTCAATGGACCACATTCCTGAACCAGTTATCCTATTCCTAGTTGTGGGGCAAGCCCTGGATATCCTCCAGAAATAGAAAATATTCATTTCTTTCAAGGAACACCCAAGAGATGAAGAATAGCTTTTCCCTGCAAGTTAGAAGGTAAAATGGTCAACTTTTCACATACTCCATACTCTAACCAAACCTGATATGAAAATTCCAACGTATCACACTCCACAAAAAGATTTACCATAGAATTATCTTCAATAGGAAGCTTTCGCATAGTATTGTAAGTAACTTTATTTACAAAATTTGATGGCACAGACCTGAAGATATTCTAGTCAAGTCCCAGAGTATATTTAGGACTGTACAGAGATGGAAAATCCAGTGTTTACCTTTAACTCTATGCTTGCTCATTTGAGGCTTCAGTTTCTTTCTCCATTTTGTTGTTGTTTTTTAAAAAAAGAAATTTCATCACCACATTAGCATGTGGGTGTTTAGTTATTCTTTGAAATATTTTAGGTCAAAAATATTTTTTAAAAAATGGAAAAGGCGGAGAGGATGTGGGAAAGTTGGAACACTAATTCATTGTTGGTGGAGCTGCGAGCGCATCCAACCATTCTGGAGAGCAATTTGGAACTATGCCCAAAGGGCTACAAAAATGTGCATACCCTTTGACCCAGCAATATCGCTACTAGGACTATATCCCCAAGAGATCATAAAAATGGGAAAGGGTCCCACATGTACAAAAATATTTATAGCAGCACTCTATGTAGTTGCCAAAAACTGGAAGTCAAGGGGATGTCCATCAATTGGGGAATGGCTGAATAAATTATGGTATATGAATGTAATGGAGTACTATTGTGCCATAAGAAATGATGAACAAGAAGACTTCAGAGAGGCCTGGAAGGACTTATATGACCTGATGCTGAGTGAAAGGAGCAGAACCAGGAGAACTTTATGCACAGCAACAACCACAGTGTGTGAGAGTTTTTTCTGGTAGACTTAGATTTTTGTAATAACACAAGAACTTCTTACCAAAAAAAAAAAAAAAAATCCCAATGGAGGATCTCAAGGCAAAATGCCTGCCACACTCAGAGAGAGAAATATGGAAGTCACTCACATAATGTAGCAGATCATGTCTGTGTATGTGTATGTGTTTGTGTATCATGTTCTGATTTGTTATACGATTTCTTTCATTTATCTTAGTCTGACTACATAGCATGACTATAGTGAAAATATACTCAATAGGAAAGTATATGTAGAATCTATACAGAATTGTATGCAGTCGTGGGGAGGGAGGGGGGTAGTGGGGGGTAGGTGGGGGGGATAAAATCGCAATTGTATGGGAGTGATTGTTAAACATTAAAAAATAAAAAAATATATATTAAAAAAAAAATGGAAAAGGCTAATTCTGTAAAATTCTAGTTACAGGCATCTCTTAGTTTATCACACAGATGACCTGTTATATTCACCACCACTCCCACTCCAATCTCACTCCACCAACATGGATAATCAAAAGATGACTTTAGTCAGCTAATTGTAATTATAATTTGATGTCAAAACAACTAATTATAATTCAGCCATGGTCAAAGTACAAGCTACACACTCATGAGAAGGCCTGCATCTGTGCTCTGCATCTCTCTTATATGCTCTCCTCTCTGGGTCAAAACCTGAATGTCTGGAACCCTACCACGGCAATTTACACCTCGCTGGTGGATCTGTGTCCTCTATACCTTACCATGCATGGTTCTGATGCATTCAAAGCCCTGGAAATCCCATAGTTTAATGGTCATATCAGCAGAACAGGAAGCCAAAAGCTTGCCACTGTGGTCAAAGGAAATGTCCTGCACAGAGTCTGTGTGTCCCTTAAGGGTCCGTTCAAAATCTCCAGTTTCGTAATCCCACACCTGCCAATGAACAGAAGATTGGTTAACACCAGACGATCACTCCTCGCACTCTCTAGTCTTACATTTGCACTCAGCAGGCCAGTCACACACCTCACTGAATAATTAAGTAAACAAAAACAAAGGATGCCTGTTCTGGAAAATCATAGGATGAGAGAAAAGAAAATAAATGTTATAGCATCAAAAGTCTAAACTACCCTTTGATTTGTGATCTTACAATGACCAAGTATATGTATAAAAATATTTATAGATAATATTCCCTTTGTAAAGTACCAATTTTAGAGATCAGCAATTAACTGACCAAACACTACCAAAATGAAGAAACTGTTCCCACATTTCCTAAAGTAATTTCTCTAAAAGAACATGAAATAGATAGCCAAAATCTTACTACATCTAGCACACAATGATGTACTGAATCCTGATAGGTGGGCAAAGTCTTATATAAATTGAACTTTCAAGCACTGTACAGTATTATCCTCCCTTATATTTTCTTTAATATTGAGCAGCTCTAATATACAGTTCTTCCCCGGGATCAAGAACATCTGCATTAAACTGTATAAAAACCAGTCCTAGGAAACTGAAGAACTGAAATAAGAACTAAAATAAGTCTTTTTAAAAAATGCATCTGTAACCAAAATGTCTAATCGCTTCTGGCAAAGACATCGCTCCAGTTCAGATATTCACAAAACTCAGTCACTTCTGTGCAAAACATTCATCCTTTGCTAACTGCCAATTAATATTTAACAACCACTCAATTTTCACCTCTTTAATTAGATTAGGGCTTTATTATCACAAAATCACTAAGACAGCAAGGGGTTTTTTCATTCTTGAAAACAAAGGAAAAACATGATTCACATGGTCAGTTCTTTCTATATAGAATTGATT
Source organism: Notamacropus eugenii (assembly GCF_028372415.1). NCBI lineage: Eukaryota > Metazoa > Chordata > Mammalia > Diprotodontia > Macropodidae > Notamacropus > Notamacropus eugenii. Next base: position 40,684,757 of record NC_092873.1, on the reverse strand, counting down.
AACATAAGCTTATTTTTACTACCAAGAACAAACAAACATTTTAGAGAATGAAAAGAAACATGCTGTGATCCTATTAGATAATCAGCCTCTAGATTTCAGTGTGTGTTTTCCAAGTATTTAATATTATACTCCTTAAAAAATTATAAGGCATTAAGTTTTTTAAATGTTAATTTCTGGACAATATTCTTCAGGGGAAAAAACTATTCTGATTAATTTATACTTTTCAAAAAAAAAAATCCTAGTTTAAATGCTCAACAGGATTATTTTTCAAATAGCCCATCCTTTTCTATTTTGAGCACTAAATGATACAAACTTTTTTAAAATAGATATTCCTGTTTTTGAAGTAACCCCAAAACAACAAAGATTGTGGTTTTTTATTCTCCCTCTTCCACTAATATAATGAAAGGAGTACCTTCCCCACAGCAAACATCTCTTAAACATAGAATTCAACATTACAGCAACTAAACAAAGAACTTCAACAAGCACTATTTGCTCACATTTTCTACTTCCCCTCAAAAATGTTATGCATTTTTCCCAGGAGGCTGAGATAATACCATCATAGGATGTCCGAAGTTAAAGGGGCTTTGGGGGCTGCATAATTACACCTAGCACTCAAAGATATAGTAAGTCTTTGTAGGTGGTCAAAGTCTTATAAATTGCCACATCAGAATTTAACCTTCAAGCATTGTGTTTTATGAGCAATACTTGTTCATGTTAAGTAATAAGCTTATAAACTGATCTTTAAGGTTCCCTTCTAGATCTAATATTCTTTAGTTCTAGAATATATTTTTGATGATAGATACATTTATATGATATCATTAACCAGCCCCAAAAAAAGTTGAAACTGGAATCCAGAACAGGGTTGGAAAAAAATGAATAATTTTATTAATATGAATATATCATTCCAGCACATTTCCATTAAGTGATCTCCTGGTTTGGTTTGGTTTTTGCTAAAAGATAAAAATATTAATTATACTGAGTAAAGACCATGGGATACATAGAATCAATTTAATATTTTCAAAGGAATATTTTTAGGTAAAAATCAAAATCTGAAATGTAAGCATGCAAAATCCACAACAGTTCTTCTCTGAAAGGTGTGCATATAAAATTCCTTTAAATATATCAATAACACTTGCTATTTAAAGGAAGTTTGTCGTATACTAATCTCTTACTCTGTGCTTTATAAATTTTCATTGACTTGCTAACTACTTCAATAATAACCATACTGTATATTTCTAAACCACTCTAAATACTTCCCATAGCATTTAGATACCCATTATCTCATTTGGTCTCTCATTTTACAAATGAGAAAATTTAGGGCTTAGGAGGTTTGGAGCTAGTTTGGGCTTCCAAAATTCTAGAGGGCCCATGCAACAACTGAAGATGCAAGTCTCCTGACTTCTACCATTGCGTTCCTTTAATTAAACCATATTGTTGTTTTATTATTATTCTTCATCTCACAGATGAGGAAACTAAGGCACAGAGTAAATAAATTATTTAAACACAAATTAGTCTAATAGTATTTTCACTATACCCTCCTTCATTAGTGTCTTCCCCATATGACTTAGAAACTTTCAACACAGATGACTAAATGCCTATGAGGAAATAACAGAACTGTAAGTTAGGAGAGCTAGATTTAGGGATATGCTAGAGCTAGATCAAACCAGCTCTTGAGAGCTGATTGTTAAATTTATAGTGTGAGCATTTGTATATCAAAAAGTAGCAAATGCTACAAATCAGGGCTTGATTTTTTATTTTGCTGACTGTCTAGACTTATTAAACTCAAAGAGTTCATTGTTAAACATCTTAAACACACAACACTGGCTGGATTCTAGAACCACCTACCATGTGAACTGACTGTGTGAACCTCCCAGTGTCCCACCACCCTTCCAGGGCTGCCATGCAGCTGTGTTGAGAAGCTACAAACACTAGGATCCCAGACTTTAGCAAGGAGGAATCTGGTTCCCAACACAAGATTCTGCCACGAAAACACAATGAATGTCTGAAGAATAGGAACCTTTCTTGTTTCAGAGGTTGATTCACTTATCCACATAATTCCAAAAATTTAAAAGAGCCTCTTCTTTTCTTCTCCCAATTCCTAAATGTCTAAAATTCTACCCTAACTGGGCACTGGGCAGTTAAAAATAAAACCCAAAATTCCAATTTACCTTTATTGTAGCATCCTCAGAAGCAGAGACCATAACACTGAAAACTGGGTGGAAAATGACACGGGTGACTGGACTCCTATGTCCACTCAATGAGTACTTTTCTGGAGGTCGAGGAATCCATTCTTTTGGGTCTCGTTTCTGACCAAGAGGTCCACCTGACGTAAATTCTTCCTTTGCTTCATTTAGTTTTGATTCTAATTCCATAACCTTGAAATGGAACAGAAGAGTTACTTCCCAATTTGTTTAAACTCTAATGAATTTTTAACTGTTGTTCAATATCTGAAAAAACACTTAATGGGTACAGATACATGCAACTCAGCAAACATTTCAGAACTGTTATTAGTTGGTAGCTCTTGTGTGCTAAGTGCATTTTGCTTCTCAGTACTAACTATATAATATCCTTATAAAAATAAATACATAATACCCTTATAATATCAATGACCAGAATATTTGTAAAAATTCAGTAATTTACATATATAGCCTTTCCCCAGATTAAACCTAAAACTTCTTTCACTGTACTAGGAAAAAATCCTTTAAGTCTTATGAGTTAAATTTCCAACATGATGAAAGTATAACCCTAAATACACAGTAGATCCAAAGAGAAGTTCAGTTTTCTTTCTTCTCAACCACAACACCCTCTAGGACATGGTAGCCAAGCTGTGGAAGTCTCAGGGCCTCTCTAAGCAAGAACAATGCTGATCCTAGTTCCCCCAATAATCCCTCCATATGCTCTCTTTCTTTATCTATACCAGATTACTTTTATTGAATATCCTTGTTCCACAGCCCCCCACCCTCACCCCACCCCTTTCCAGCCTTCACCACTGCTGTGTTCTCACCCCTTCAATCAGGGTCAGTGTAGGTCACATTCAATCCATATTATGAACAAAGTACCACAAGAAGACAGAAGTCTGACAAATACATTTTGATTAAATGTTTCCAGAACGTCAAGTAAAAACTTGATTTATATACTCAAAAGGACAAATATCCATGATAGTATTTATAAACACATTATTTTAAAGCATACACGTAAGTTAAAGAAAAGGATAGTAATCTTTTCAAGGAGGAGAGAATGAATACTGATAAATCTGTTAAAAGGAGACATTTCTAATGGCTGAAGGCAACACAGCAGGATTTGTTTCTTCCAAATTCAGAAAAGTTACCTTCTTTTGTAATCTGATAACTGATGTCCATTTTTTTTCCAAAAGGCCAGCATATTTCTTATCTAACTCTTCATTCTGAAGGGAGAAAAAAAGAGGGGTTTAAAAAGCCTTCCTTTTGCTTCCCTTTGTTTTGGCTTCTACTTCATTCCCAACATACTCCTTCTTTGCTTGATCCAGTGAGCCTCCCCAGTCACGAAAGATTCAAATAATGAAACAAACACAGCTCAGCAGGCAGCTCAGTTAGGTCAAACCTGCTCCACACCCTTGGGCCTCCACCTCTGAAGATGGATGAGATGTACACTCCTGAACTGTTTGTTCTCTATATTTAGCCTTGGCCCTTTCCATTCTGGTCATAGTCTGTGTAGATAGCCTTGCAGGTTCTGATGACTTCCCTCTGTTGTGTTAGTTCCTATACTCCCAACTTGCCAGGCATTTGGGACCAGTCCCAGAGACCCAGTACAGGAAGCCCTTGCATATCCCTATCAATGGGCCTTAGTTTTGTTTTCAGTCTACTGCCACAAAAAGCACTGTTTTGAATGGTCTGTGTATTTGGGACCTTTATTTCGGTCTCTAGCAATGGCAGCCCTGGGTCCTTTAGTCACGCGAGCATAATTCCAAACAGCTTTCCACAAAAGTGGCTGGGCCAATTCCCAAGTCCATCAAATGTCTGTCTGTGTGCCTCATGAAGTATTTCTGAATGTCCCAAAGAATGCAAGCCTTCTTTTAGTGTAATACAGACTGAGTTCAAGGTGAGGAAAGAGAACATACCATATCTAATTCAGCTTCTTTTTTAAAAACTGAATATGCCTCTTCGTAGCCATTTGAACGAAGATAATCTGCTATAGCTCGATTTCTAAAATGAAAACAAAAATATTCAATGAACAAATGTCTCATCATTATTTTGAAGCATTCAACATTTTTACAAACTATCTAATAAACATTAAAAACAGTTCTTTCAAATTTCTTTGTTTTTAAACTGTTAAATGAATAAAAGTCAATATTTTTTGCAAAGGAAAAAAAATTAATAGTGCCTAGGACACTCAACCCATGCATCAGCCGCTTCATTCCTGACTCTAAATTCTCTGTTACTTAGAATTCCTCAATCTGATACTCAAGGACTGCTATAATAGGAACCCTGTACCTAAATTTCTAGCCTTAACTCCCAATATTCTTTCCCAAAATTCTATGTCTTTGTCAAAGTAACTTTTCATTATTCTGAAAAGAAGTTCCTATGCTTTCCCTGCCCCCATCTTTGCCTGTCAAAATTGTATCCATTTTTCCAGCTCTATCTCAGATTCCACTTTTTCTATCTTACAACTTTCCCTAATGCTCAACTTCCTTTTCCCAAAGGAAGAGCTTCCTTCCTTTCTCCTTCTTTCTAAATTTATTGTGGTACCTGTATCACAGAACTTTCTTTAGAAGTTACAGGGGGAATGGGGAAGGAGGGGGAGATGAGACAGGGGAACAGAACATTTATTAATGTGCCAGGCACTGTGCTGCATGCTTAACAATGATTGTCTCATCAGATCCTCACAATAACCCTGGTAGGAAGGCGGTATCATGACCCCCATTTTACAGTTGAGGGAACTGAGGTAGACAGATTCAGTGACTTGCCCAGAGTCACACAACTAGGAAGTCTTCCTGACTCCAGGTCAAGCACTCTATCCTCTGTGCCACTAAACCACTTCTAGGCTATCTTTGCCACTACTAGGTTATCCAGGCTCATTTCAACCTCTTTTCCACTCTTCACAGGTATTCAGTGCTAGAAGCTAAGATTTATATCTTTAGAATCTCAGACTTGGAAGGGACCGAAGAAATCATCCAGTCCAAGAATCTCTTCTAAAATTTCCCTTAACAATAAAGCACAACTTGAAGACCTCCAGTAATGGAGAACTTACCTCTTCTATTTTAAAGTAATTTTCAATATTAAGGATCCTTTTCTTGGTGTTAGAGCAAAATGTGGCCTCTCTGTAACATTTCCACCCATTACTTCTAGTTCTGTTTTTACAGCTGAATAAGACAAGTCAAACCCCTTATTCTGAAGACATGACAGTTCAGATATCTATCTAAAGACAACTTCTCACCATCATTGAGCCTTCTCCTCTATGGCCTAATTATCTCCTGTTCTCTGGATGTGCTAAACAAAAAAGGCCTTTACAATATCCTTCCTAAAAGGGAAAAGCCTTTCTAACCAGGGCAGAGTACAATGTGATCCTAATTTTCCTTGTTACAGACTCTAGGCCTTTTTAAAGTGCAGCTTACAATAGAATTAGCCTTTTTTTTTTTTTGCCTGCTACACCACACTGCTGACTCATTGAGTTGGTAGTTCACTAACATCACCTGCCTCCCCCATTAAAAAAAAAACCGAAAAACACAAACCACTGTAACAGTTAATATCTGGAACCCAATTTTACTTTCCTTACAATTATGTTTTGTTTTATTAAAATCAGTCCACTGTTCTATCCAGCCTGACAGTTCTTTTGGGATCTTGATTCCCTCATTTAGCGTACAACTACCTCTTTGCACCTTCCTGTTCACAAAAACATTTTAATTAATACACTATCTAAACTTTAATCTAAGGCAATGATCAAAATCTAGGCCCAAGGACTCTGGCTCTATACCAAAGATATGCCTCGTGACTTACTATGACTAAGCACTATTTTGGGGTCTTATAATTCAACCAGTTCCAAATTCACTTAACTATATCCAGCAAACATTTAAGTACATCATGATGCTAGATCATACGCCTTTTTGGAAATACAGGTATTCTCTATGCCCCTACGCCATTTTCCTGATCTACCAATTTAGTAAACCCTTTCAAAAACAGAAAGTAAGTTTAGTCTGACATGACTTTGTTCTTTGATGAGCTTCTGGCTATTGGTGACCACTACGTCCCTTTCTAAGGGGTACAACAAGCCCTTTAATGTGGTCTACAATTTTGCTGAGAACTGGAGTCATTCAATTCTATATGAACTTCAATTCAATTCTTCATGAACTATATTTTTGAAAGTTGTACTTAAAATTATTTTCCATACCTGACCCCTTTTATTTTGGAACATTGTCTATACATCCTTATCCCAAAATTATAATATTTAGAGTATCAAAGGCACTTTTGAGCTCATGAGACATAATCTCCTGATTGATGAAGAACTCTTTCTGCTATATCCTTGATGGTTAATTACCCTAGCCTCTGATTAAACACCTCCAAATAAACAGGAATGAATTAACTCCCAAAGCTATCAAAGGCAACTTTGTATATTCAAAGCCACTTCTACCCAAAAGCCCTCTTAAAAAACTGACCAAGGTAAGAGCCAACCCATCTTACCTTCTATTCTTCAGGCCTAAAAATATACAATTCCTTTAACCATTCCTCAAAGGACATGGTTCAGTCCTCATGGTGAGTTTGTCATTTTAAAAGATAATCTGGTGGTTATAAAAAGTATGTTGTAACAGATAAACTGGAAGTGTGTGAAATGATTGATGGAACTAATTAAGAATGAACTGCTGAAATAATCCAGAAATTAAGGAATAGGATTTGGACTAGGGTGATGGCAGTGTAAATAGAAAGGAAAAGAGAAGAATACAATTAATTTGAGGGCCCACTGCTCGCCCCCAAATCAAACACATTTTCAAGGTTAGTTTTATATAGAGTGTATTTGTAAATATTTAAAGTTACTTCTCTAACTCTATTTCCATTTTGGGGGTAAAGTACTAAAACCCAGTTCCTCATCAGGGAAAAATGCAGCAAGTTTAATCCCCTGAAATGATAGATTATACTTGTAACACATGCACAAGTTATGGTTATTACAGATTTCTTTGATGTCTAAAATATTATTTTTCCTTTTAAAACACTCATCAAATAGTTGTTGTCTTAAGATTTCTCTTCCTACTTCAATACATCAAAGATATGTTATTTAGTCAGTATGGATACATTTTCTATGAATGCAAATAATAATCCTTCTACAGCTTGGTTACATGAATTATGGAGGCTGAAAAAATTAACTACCTCAGAACCAATATTTGTTCTTGTGATAAATCCCTCTAAACTTAGCTAAACTGAACTCAGCTGGGTCTGTACCAGAAGCCTTTTGAGAAGGCCTAAGAGAGAACGTGGACTAGATTAGCACAACCTTTTTCAAGAACCCAGGGTGGGGTCAAGCTCTACATCTGCTCAATGAGATAGGGAAGAAGTATGATTTTTGTAGAGTTTTCGTTCTGCAACTTTAAGAAAATGTTTCAGATCTTTCTAATTCACAAACATTTTCATCTGAATTCTATGGGGCATACCCATTTCTGAATCTCAAAATGCCAAACAACAGGCTGGAAAGAACAAGAAAAAAATAATTTATTTGAACATACAATAATAAAACCTCAATCACACACTAAGTAACATGAGAATGGGCAATATCCAGCTCATGCTTCTCAACATACATAATACCTTCATTCTCAATTCTGTAGCCAAACTTTCACATCCACTGCACAACCTATATTTAATCCTTAAAGTAATCCTGTAAGTCAGGAAGCAGAGTTGTGTCATGAAAGAGATGACCTCTAAGGTCCCTGCAAACTCTATGGTCCTATAATTCCTTTGCTCTCCAATTTATAAATAAGAAAACTCAGGCTCACAAAAAGATGACTGACTTACTTAAAACCCCCAGGTAAGGTTTCACTACAGAGTCAAGAACTATTATCCACAACTTTTGATTCTCAGACTGACAACTCTAACATGTGATTTTATATATGAATATAAAATAACTAAACAATTGTAAAGGGAGTTACATTCACAACATAGCATCATACCTAGGCCACTACCTGGAATGGGCTGCCTTGATAGGTAGTGAGTTTCCCCCTCATTGGAGGTCTTCAAACAAAGGCTGGATACTGCTTGTCCGGTATGATGTAGAGGGAATTCTTTTTCAGGTATAGGTTGGACTAGATGGCCATTGAGGTCCCTTCCAACTCTGAAAATGTGTGATTCTGTGAATTGGATATGCTTAGGCTGAAGAAAAAAGACTTAGGGGGACATAATATATGTCTTCAAGTATTTTAAGGGCTGTTTAAGATTAGATTTGTTCTGCTAGATTCCAGAAGGCAGATCTAGGAGCACTGGGTAGAAATTAGAGAAGCTTCCAGACCATTAAGGGACATTCATTCACAAATGGAACAGGAGGCCAGAGGAGGCGACTGTAGGGTCCTCAGGGCATGAGAGTTTTGAGCAGTCTGGATGATCACTTGTCATCTAGACAGGATATAGAAGGGATTCTTAAGTCCATTATACATTACACTGGATTATATAATATTCTATATAAATTGTATATTATAGATCAGAACTTCTGGGCTCCTCTCCAACTCAGATTATCCAAATTTACCTACATCTGCAGTTTCTGAAGAGATGACAATAATGATAGAAACCACTTTTATGACTAAACTAGATCTGACTTGCACATGGCCACACCACCACCAGATCCCAATATTAGGTATGGGGACAGGTTTGGGGGAAATGGAGGAAAGTAGTAGAGATTCCCTTCCTGATAAAAATTTGAGCCCAGCCCAGTTTTCCTTCTTCATATTAACCATTAAAACATTCACCTGGTATTAGGGATATGGAACTCTGATAAAGTGCTAAATATCTGGAAAATACACAAGGCTAACTTACCTCTTGCATCTCCAAGCAGCCTATAGGGTCACAGTCACAAAATATAATATCAACCACTAATTACAAACCACTCACTTTCATCTAAACTGATTTTCATCAGATTAGATAATTAGGTGGCGCAGTGGAAAGAGCACTAGACCTGGTGTCAATTAGACCTGGATTTAAATCTGGTCCCGAACACTGGTTCGGTAAATCTGGCAAGTCACTTAACTGCCATTTGCCTCAGTTACCTCATCTATAAAATGGGGATAATAATAGCACCTACCTCCTAGTGTTCATATGACGATAAAATGAGATATTCATAAAGCGCCTAGCACAGTGCCTACCACATAATGTTATATAAAAGTTAGCTATTATATTATTATTTTTATTAATGTCATAACCAACACAAAGGTACTAGGGTACTTACTACCATTCCCATAGAAGCCAAACATATATGCTTCATAGCATCACACATGTAGAGCTGGAAGGGACCTTCAAGGCCACTGTAATCCATTTTACAGATGAAGAGTAAGGGAACCACCTGAAGTCACACAACTAGTAACTTGCTGTGATAAGATATGAACTCTGGTCTTTCATGTCTTCAAGTTCAGCACTCTACCCACTAGACCAGACAGTTGCCTCAGAGATTTTACTGCCCTAAAATGGTATAGTGAAGTGGATCCTGGCACTGCCACTTGTATGATGACCTTGGCCAAATTCTTTAGTTTTCCCATCTCTAAAATGAGAGAGTTGGACTTGATCTCTAAAGTCCTTTCCAGGTCTAAAATTTATGCTTCTCTGATTCCCAGTGATGAGAAAACAAGCTAATCAATGAGAAATCCATGTATTCTGTATAGAACTGTACAAATCACTGATTGCTCTGACAAGTGAGTAGCACTGCTGAAGAGAATGAGCACCCTAATGAAAGGCTAAAGAAGGAATGTCAAAGCCCTCTTCTTTGCCAATGCAGATAACATTACTTCAGTCCTAGGGTTAAAAGAACCCTACACTGGAATTATACTGGTGTTTTATGAAATTCCATGTTAAGTTATTTTAACTGACAATCTCTTCTGTCTTCAATATTCAACAAAAACTACATGATGATAATATTCTTGGCCATCTTATCCATTTCTTACTATTCTTTTCATCATTTTCCTTTCTTTTCAGTGGAATTTTAGCAGAGGAAAGATTAACCAGATAATATCCCACTCTCTCATAAGAACACTCAAGCTTTAAATAAATGCGTCCTATTATAGGGACTAAGATTAAAGAAAGTTACCTTTAATAGGCTTTCAACTATTTAAATTAAAATGTTCTCTTTTTAAAGTAAAGGAGTCTTAAGAAAGACTGAGGCCCTCTGGTATGATTTTCCCCTCTTCATCCTGATGCCATATCTCAAAATATCTTTATCCATACTCTCTTCCTATATTCCTATCCCTGAGGAGAAAGGGGCTCTTCTTCTTCTTTCCAAAGTCAACCTCTCACAGTCTCAATTTCCTCACTGCAAGATGCAGAGGTTTGAACTAGATGCCTTTGAAGCATCCCTTCTAGCTCTAGATTCATGATTCTATACTCTGAACCCTACTTGTCACCACTCTCTTCTAGGAGTTCATCCTGGAAAAAGCTGACAGCTCTATATCCATGCTGCTAAGAGCCACCATAGTATCAAAAAATCTCCTTACAGAATCCTTGCCATATCTTGGTATCCTCATTTGAAGAAATAACAAAAAACAAAATTTTCAGTAGGTAAAATTCTGACTCATCAATCAAACAGTATTTATTAAGCACTACTATGTGCTAGATACTGAGGACACAAGTACAAATTATAGTCTCTGGCCTCAAATATATATACATATATATTCTACTGGGGGGAGGGGAGTGGGTAACAGCATACTCTCAGACAAGTTGGAATAGGAAATTTACAAAATGAATACAAGTGATGATTGGGGGACAGCAAGGAGATGAAGGAGCCAACGACCCGGGGGGGGGGGGGGGGTGTTCTCATGAAAAACCTTTTCAAGGAGGTAGTACTTAGGTGTGAAGAGACAAGAGTTTCACGAAGCTTTTGACTAAACAGAAGTAAGGAGGGTGAACAGCTTAAGCATAGGGGACAGCCTATGCAAAACCAGAGAATGGGACATGTGCAAAACAGAAAGAAGGCCAACGTACCTGGAGAGCCTGGCATCTATGGGGAGTAATGTGTAATCAGGTTGAAAAGATAGGTTGGAGCCTAAAGTCAGAAAGGGTCGAGTGACTGTGCAAATTATTTTGTTGCATTAAAATCTGGCTGTACTGAATATGCATGAAATTAACCTGCTGGTTTTATTTAAAAACTACTATCTTTGTTTTTTTAATCTTTTTATTTTTATTTATTTAATCTTTGTTCCAAGGAAAGATTCATGAGTAAGAGAATATCTGGAAATATGTAATCATACTCAACTGTCCCCACTCTCTTTAGATAAATTCCCCATTATCTCTAAGATCAAATAAAACTCCTGTTTGGGATTTATAACCCTTCACGGCCTGGCCCCAATACACCTTTATAGACAACATAAACATGATTCCCTTTCACACATTCTCTACTACATTCAAGCTGGTCTTCTGCTTGACTTCCTCTTATGAAGTCCATCACTAGTCTCTGTACCTTTTCATCAATTATTGCCCCTTCTCAGTTCTGCCTCCTAGAATCCAGTTTCCTTTACATTTCAATAAGCTATCTCGTACACAAAGCCTTTCTCAATCTTTCTAGCTACTAGAAATACTCTGCCTATACTTAGCACGTACTATGCATGTACATGTTGTTTCCCTTGGGAAAATATAAGTTCCATAACGACAGGTACCACAGCCTGCCTCAAATATTACCTGTTTGTTGATTGATTAATGAAGATTTGACATACTGGCATTTTGTTCTGTCATTTTTTTGAAATAAAGCTAGAGACAAAGCCCAATTTCTATAAGGAGATTATTTCTGGTAGTATGGCTGAGCAATAAAATTTAAAATAGGAAATTAATAAGAGTTTTAAAATGTCTCAGTCAACCTGTGCTTTTTGGATTAGTACAATCTGTAGTACCTAGTCTGGGAGTAGAGCAGTCATCATAAAACAATGCAGTCTACCCTTTATTACCTTTAGACAGCTTCACAATTTCACCTTTGTCTTTGTTTTCCAAACCGCATTTCAAAAAAAATTTTAAGCTGTCTGAGTTTTAATCTTGTTTTCACAATTTTGCAATGTCCTTCATGCTTCATTATGGCACAAGTGATGGCCACAGGTTCCACACTGGCGAGTTGTTTTACATAAACAATAAAGGCAAGATATTTTTCCATCAGAAAAGTATTTCTACTACTGACAACAGCAAAACCTTACCAGTGTTTATAAATTAAGAAAATAATGTTCTGTTTACACTGAACACTGATCATGGCCATGGCCTAAGGAATGGACCATTCTGCTTACTAATCTGATAATCTGAATTTTGTACTGTTTGAGAACTGTAATAATCACTATTACAAAGTGATTTTGAGATGTCTAACTTTTAGCAGATGAATCAGTTTTTACTGTATATGCAAAATTCTGAAAATTCCTTGCGAGACTATAAGAAAAACTAAAATCTAAAACTGAAAACTTATAAAAATGTAGAATGCCCAATATAAAATCTCCTTAGACTTGATTAAGTTCACATTCTCTGAAGTTTACAGGTAGTATAGAAAATAATATACTTTCTTCAGTTGCTGAATGGTTTTTTACCTTCTGATTAGTCATATACCAGGGCTTCTTAAACTTTTCCACTCACCACCTCTTCAATGCTTCTTAAACTGTGGCAAACTATTACATAACTTAAAATCAATGTACTTTTCACTGGAAGGGAGTACGCGTGGGGTGCAGCTAAGTGGCACTATAGTGCACAGGCACTGGAGTCAGAAATACTCATCTTCCTGAGTTCAAATCCTGCCCAAGACACTTACTAGCTGGGTGACCCTGTTTGGCAAGGTTTGGCAAGTCACTTAAACCTGCTTGCCTCAGTTGCCTCATCTGTAAAATGAGCTGGAGAAGGAAGTGGCAAACCACTTCAGTATCTCTGCCAAGAAAACCACAAATGGGGTCACAATGAGTTTTGGACATGACTGAAACAACTGAAAAACAAACAACACTTATCACATTTGAAATTTATTCAATGCAAAGCATATTCTTGACTTAGTATCAAGCATCCACATTTAGTTTGATATTTAAAGAGCTTTTATTTATTGCCATGCATTTATTGTCTTTTCTAAACATTATCATCCTTGGTAACTTTAACATCTAGAAAACACATCACATCTACTTAGAATCTCAATGAAGAATTTAATGTACTGCTTATAGGGAATAATAAGATAGCACCCCCCCCAAGAAATTTCAAAAATTATAACTTCTGTTTCTACTTTGTGCCTCTGAGTTGCCCCTAAGTTTAACACTGAGGAAATAGAAAAACTAAGCTACCCCCACTTACAAAATAATTTTATTACTATTTCTTAGTTTCTAGGGACACCACAAAGTTAAAATACTTTTTAATATAAGATATCCACACTAAGACATCAATCACAAGTCAATAAGGCACAAATTCTTCATTATTTTTTTTCCAACACTATAATACTGGTGGAGGAGCTTTCCAAGAAGAATGTTGATTTTAGGTTTGGCTAGTGTTACCAACTAAAACCTAAAACTACATCAAAATTAAAAGTGTTCAATCCTTTTGATTCCAAAGTTTAAATAATAAACACTTAAATTTGAGGAAAAAATTTAAACCTTAAGTAGGTTCATTCATAATTCTCCACACATTCCTCATCTATAAAATGAAAGGGTTGATCTAGGTTAGAGGCGTCAATCACCCTGCTGGCTACATGTGGCCCACAACACTCTCGAATGTAACTGAACAACATTAAAATATAACTGGGAAATACTTAAGAAAATAAATATAAATACAATAAAACACAGAAAATACAAAATTTAATTTAATAATAATCCACTCTATAAATGTGCAGTCCATAAGGGTTAGTGGCCCCCATAACTATCTGAGTTTGACACCACTGGTCTAGATGCTTTTCAAAGGTATTTTCCAACTCTAAATAATATGACTGTGGCTCTTTCTGATCTACCCAGTCCCATTTATTCCTACATACAATACACAGTGGAATTTCTGATTCAGATTCTAAACTATTACAAAAAACTTTGACTACTCAAGGTTGTCTAATCCATCTAACTGAAACAAGAAATCTTTCCATAACATTTTTGTCACAACTTCTCTCACAGTCTATAATGTACGCTTTGCCATAACCTTTACATTCCAGCTAATCTAACCCTGCTGGACACAACGTGCTCATTCATGCCTTTATCATCCGATCTATACCTTCTCCATCTTAAGGTAGAAGGCATACCTTCTGCTCAAAACTTCCTTCATGAAGTTACCTAACCCTACCAACTACTATGTTTGTCCTTTCTTTATATAATGTTTCAATTTGAAGAATATTCATTTGTCAGTTGGAACCACTTTAAATCTGTTTTTAAAGTTCTGCTAGAAACATATTCCCTAAAAAGTTATAAATTCTGAAAAATGTGAATTTTTGTTTCTAATAAATTCACTCAAGAAGTTTGCAACCTAATGAAGTATAAATTAGAACTATAAGGAATAAGCTTAATAATCCCAGTATTCTCTTTTGAGAGGAGGAGGCTACTTAAAAGTTTACCTAGTAGCTTGTACACAAAAGCTTCAACAGTTAGCCCACATATAATAATACAATACCCAGGCAGACACGGAAGAAGTCCAGGAGTCAAGACAGTATCTTTACCCACTGTCTTTTATAACATGGTTTACAGAAATTACTCTATCATACCCAGTCAGATTAAGTATTTTGTAGGTCGCTTTCATCATCATCCTTTATACAGCATCTACCATGTATGCTAGGCACTATGCTAACTAAGTACTTTACAAATACTATCTCATTTGGCCCTCATAATAGCCCTGGGAGGTAGGTGCTATTTTTATCCTCATTTTATAGATGAGGAAACTGAGGCACACAGGGGTTAAGTGACTTGTGCAAATCACATAATTATTAACTGCTGAGGCCAAAACTGAATGACTAGACCAAGTTGCCTTATCAACTGTAAAGTCCATTTTAGGGGTAGCAGTGTAATAAACAAGGTAAGGTGGATCAAGCAATTTCAGTCACACACATATATTTAAGGTCATTCTGTCTTCTGTTTGGTCAAAAATAATGTCTGCTTTGCAACCTTAAAGTGCTACATAAAAGTTATTTATTATCATCTCTTATTATTCTAAAGAAAATTAATAACTAATCCTTGCTAGACTCAAAAGCCAGTGGTGAAACCATACCTCGGTTACTTACATTTTACTTTTTGGTTTATTTTTCACAGGAATAACTAACTACAAGTAACACTTTTAAATATTATAACATTTCATGTGATTGTAGATTTAATTCTGGGAGAGACCTTGGAGGTCACTGAGCATAACCCCTCTTTGTTTTACAGATGAGGAAACTGAGGCTCAAAGAGGTTAAGTGACTTGCCCAGGATGATAGCTATTAAAGTATCTAAGGCAAAATTGCAACCCTGATACTCCTGATTCTGAAAACTGACCTCTATTCCATGGCAAGAAAATAGTATAGCAGCCTGTCCCTTATCAATTCTGATCAGAATACCAAAACAGAACAAAACATAAGTGAGAACAAACAGAGATTACAACAAATTCTCCAACTAATAGTTAATGCTTTAACCTTGACAAACTTTTGCTTCTGTCAAAACAGTATAAACTCTGAATGTTTTAAAGATATGACATTTTAACTGTGGTACTCAAATGACCAAAAATGAAGAATATTCTTATGAACTTCTTTGACTCTATAAATCAAATTAATAAGATTTTTTTATACAATATTAAGCAAACAAGAAAATATTTATTAGACTTCTTTGTTAGCTGTTTTAAATCAACAATTTAAAAATATAAAACTAAGTCTACCACAGATCAATAGAAAGTCCCATATATGCATACATCTAAAAGTAATTTTAATAAAAACTAGTCATAATTTCAGTCAGAATATATTAGAATGAGAAGTAAGGAATTAGCATGTTTGAAATACAATTTAAAGATCTTTACAATGTTATTCATATGCTGTAGATAACATTTTAAACTTTTCTTGAAAATTTAGGCCACTAAGAACAACGAACAATTAGCACATTAGAAATCATTTCTCAGAAATTACTTCAAGTGATCTTCAAAATTAACATGCTCCTTCAGGAACAGATCTGAATAAGCATTCCTCAATGGTTCAATATTGCACTATATTCCCTATACAAAACCCAACCACCTCCAAATTCTATATTTAATGGTACAAATTTGACAGTTTGGCAGTTGCAAATCTTATGTTGTTTTCCAACATGGCAAAATCCCTAAAAACATAACTCTTGATGCTTGGAGAAAATGTAACCTTCTCGAGGGCAAGGACTTTGGCACTTAACATCTGATGAAATAATGTCAAAATCTGAACATATTCCATTTATTTTCATTCCCAACTGGCCTACAAAAAGAGTGTCAAGAAGATGCGATTTTAGCAAGCAAATAAATGATATCCTTATATGCCAAAGAAATTACAAAAATGAAAGCACTTTTGGTTAGTTTTCTTTAAGAAACCACTCACTAAAGAATATGTTCTTCCTAAGATGGTAAAACTATTAGGTAAGTAATTTCATGAATTGTGGTCACCTTGAAATTGTTTATAATTCAGGAAAAGACATCAGACTAGCTTAAATACCATCAGATATAAAATGTGGCAACCATTAAGCCTCTCACTTTGATATCAAGTATTATTGCCCAAATAATCAGTTTCTCACCTTTCAAAAGTTCATCTTTTGACTATAACTATGATACACACTGTTAAAAATTCCAGGAACAAAAGAAAAGCTGAAGACAGACAAATTTTCAACTTTACAAGAAAATTACAAATTGTTAAGATAATTTAGTGTAAACGTGTAAACAAATGGGTTCTGTTTGGCCTAAGAGGAAAATGAGTAAAAACCATAGACAGACAGACTTCAAAATCCAGGTTGGTGAAAGCATCTTAATGATTACAGTTGTCCTCTGCAGATCTGAAGGAGAGGCCATGTTGCAGAAGAAACTCTTTGTTATGTACAGATTGGACTGGATCACCTCTGAAGTCCCTTAACACCCTAAAATCTTGTGGCTCAGTTCGATTTTCTTCTTACTACAATGAATATGTGTCTATATTGACTTAAGGATCCCCAAATCACTGTCCCCCCTTTATATTTAAGACTTGAACTTTCATCTCTGATTATGAGAATAGATAAATAATTACTTCTGAGCAGTTTAGGGGGAAATACTACATAAGCACAGAGGCAAGAATAAAAGTAACAGGTACGATGGGGAGAAAAGACCTTTTGTACATTGGTCCAAATTGCTCTATCTAACCCAATCATTATAAATAAGAATTGTCAAAAGCAGCGAAGTCACTTCAAACTATTCTCATTTTATAATACTTGTCATCAAACATCATAATTACCTAACTAGCAAACCACATTATACCAACAAGCAGGTAAAAGATGAATAATGTAACACACTAAAGCATTTTGTAGAGAAATTATTTCAGTGAAATAAATCTAACAAAAGTTACATTTGGGGATTACAAATTCAAGCTACCTAAGTACATTATTGTTCTGTTAATATTTTAACTGTTAACATACAGTACATAAAGCCATACAATCAACAGTTCATAGTATTTAACAAATGCTCAAACGTAAAACTTGCATTTTACCAATACTATAAACTATGCTATTATTATTAGCTAAGACTGTTCATGCTTAGGGCTTCCTACACAACATTTGAAACAATGATAGTTTGAATGGCTAAATGTACATACTATTTAAACTCTTATAAGATGGTAAAATGTTGGTTTTTTTAAGCCCAAATATAACTTACAGTTCATCTCGTTGTCTCTGTGACAGCACCATTGTGGCTGTGATATCAAGTTTTCTGATACAGCAGCAACTGCCTCCCTTCTTCAGGAAATCAAAAAGCTTTACAATCCCTGAATCGGCAATCAAATATGCCACAGAGTGGCATCCACTATTGGGAAAATAGTTCTTCACAGGTGAGATCCAACTGGTAACCAAGAGACATTTAACAAGGAAGGTTCATTCCATCTAAATGAGGAAGGAAAAAACATACTTTAGGTCAAAGTAGTATTCCACTTCAATTTTATACCACTACCCATGTTGCCTACCTGACATATTAGTTCCAATTTTAAATATGTGGTCTCCACAGACTACAATAGTATTTATCGTCCTTCATTCTACTAAAGACAAGGGTAAAATATTTCAAGCAAGGCAAGGTAAGGTAGGACCATGAACAGAGGAAAGAGACAATGCATTTGCTAAACTTAGCGTAGGTATGTCCTCCCTCCTTTTTACTGCACAGGAAATATCTTCCCAAGTTCAAATCTGGCCTCAGAACATCTAGTCATGAGACATAGAGCAAATCACTTAACCTTGATTGCCTCAGTTCCTCATGGAGGAAGGAAATGGAAAACCACTCAGTATCTTTGCCAAGAAAATCCCAAATGGAGTTATGAGGGGTCATACACAACTGAAAAATGACTAAAAAACAGATATTAGCCAAGCATCATATTCTCAAAGTCTCATTTTCAGTTTCCTCAAGTTTTAAATGAGATAAAATTGGATAATCTCTAAGTGATCTATAACTCTGAAATTTTTGATTCTGTAACGCTATTAAATACATACTAAGAAGAGATAAGAGCATTATCTGTAATGGAGATAAGCTAGAAGCCTTCTCAATCAGTTCAATAGTGAAGCACCACTATTATTCAATATTGTATTAGAAAATGCTAGCTATACAACTCTTTCCTGCAAAGTATTGGAAATTGAGGGGAATGACTATCAATTGGGAATGGCTGAACAAACTGTGGTATTGTAATTATGATGTAATACTATCACACTATTAGAAATGATGAGCAGGATGCTTTCAGAAAAACCTGGAAAGACTTGTATGAGCTGAGGCAAAGTGAAATGTACTGTGTACAAAGTAACAGCAACATTGTAAGATGATCAGCTGTAAATGACTTCGTTACTTTCAGCAATACAATCCCAGACAACTTGAAAGAATTATGATGAAAAATGCTATCCATCCCTAGACAAAGCACCGATGGTATTTGAATACAGATTGAAGCATAATTTTTAAACTATTTTTTTTTTAGGTTTTTTTGCAGCCTATGCTTTCTTTTACAACATGACTAATATGGAGATGTTTTTCATGACTACACATGTATAACCTACATCGCATTGCTTGCCTTCTCAATGAGGAGGGTAGGGAAGAAGAGAGAAAATTTGGATTTCACCAATTGCTTGTGGGCAGGCTGAGGCAATATAATAAAAATGGCAATTCTACCTAAAATAATTTTACTTCAGCACTATACCAGTCAAATTAACAAAATATTATTTTATAGAGCTAAAATTAAAAAATGAAATTCATTTGGAAGAATAAAAGGTCAAGAATATTAAGTGAAATCAATAGAAAAAAAGGGAAAGGTGGCCTACAAGTATCACATCTCAAACTGTATTAAATCAAAACAATCTAGTAATGGCTAAGAAATAGTGGATCAGTGGAATAGATTAGGTGCATAGCACGCAAAAGTAAATGACCATAGTAATCTGCTGTATGATAAACTCAAAGACCCAAGCTTTTGGGACAAGAATTCACTATCTGACAAAAATTGCTGGGAAAACTGGAAAAAGCAGTATGGCCAAAACTAGGTATAAACCAACATTTCATGTCACATGATAAGAAGATCAAAAATGGTTACGTGATAAGGGGTGATATCATAAGCATAAGGGAACACAGGAAAGTTTATCTATGAGACCTACAGATAAACAAAGAATTTATTACCAAATAAGAGATAAAGAATGAGATGTAAAATGAATAATTTTGACATTAAATTAAAAAGGTTTTTGCACAAACAAAACAATGCAACCAAGCAAGATTAGAAAGAAAGCAGAAAACTGGGGAAAAACTGTTATAGCAAGTGTCTCTGAACTGAGTCAAAATTTATATAAGCCATTACTTAATTAACAAAATGTCTCTTTTGACAAACAAGCAGTTTCCATAAGAAATCAAAGCTTTCTATAGTCATATGAAAAAAATGCTCTAAGTCCCTATTGATTTGAGAAATGCAAATGAAAATAATTTTTGAGGCACCTAACAGATTGGTTATTATGACAGAAAATGAAAATAACGAATGTTGGAAGGAATGTGGGAAAATGTGGACACACACAGTTGGTGGAGTTGTGAACTAATCCAAACATTCTAGAGAACAATTTAGAAATATGCTCAAAGGGCTATAAAAACTGTGCATACCTGTTGCCCCAGCAACACTACTACTAGGTCTATATCCCAAAAGGATAAAAGAAAATGGAAAAGGAGGAGCAGAAAGATGCACATACTCTAGCTCTTCTCCCAGAATCCATAAAATACCTCTAAAAAATGACTCTCAACAAATTCTAGAGCAGCAGAAACCACAGAACAACACAGTGAAAGAGATTTCCAGCCCAAGGTAACCTGAAAGGCCGACAGGAAAGGTCTATCCCATGGGACACTGAGCAGAGCAGAGCCCAGCCCTGGTCGCATGGCACAGGGAGGTACAGGATCAGAACCAGCCTCTGGGGCAGAAGCCCCAGCAGGGAGGGTCTCAGATCCCTCAACCCACAAGTGCCAAAGAAAGCTTCAAAGGTCAGTAAAAGGGCTTTCCCGACTGGGCCAGAGGGAGCAGGGTCCTCCCCAGCACTGGCCTCAGGTGGTGGCAGTGGTAGCTGCAGCATCCATCTGTGAAGCACTCAGCCTAAAGCCCCTGAAGGAACTGAGCAGCTAATCTGAATCTCAGCCCTAAGCAGGGTCCTGGGGTGAGGATGAGAGAGGAGCGCTAGGACTCTCCTCTTGACAAAGGATTCAGAAGTCAAGTAACTGGCTGGGAAAATGCCCAAAAATGGGGAAAAAAAATAAGACCATAGAAGGTTACTTTCTTGGTGAACAGGCATTTCCTTCCATCCTTTCAGATGAGGAAGAACAATGCATACTGTCAGAGGAAGTCAAGGCTTCTGCATCCAGTACCTCCAAAATGAAAATGCATGGGCTCAGGCCATGGAAGAACTTGAAAAGCGAATCAACAGCTTGCTAAAGGAGACCTAAAAAAATGCTAAAGAAAATAATACCTTTAAAAATAGACTAACTCAATTGGAAAAAGAGGTCCAAAAAGCCAATGAGGAGAAGAAGGCTTTAAGAAGCAAAATTAGTCAAATGGAAAAGGAGGTTCAAAAGTTCACTGAAGAAAACAGTTCTTTAAAAATTAGAATGGAGCAGATGGAAGCTAATGACTTTAGGAGAAACCAAGAAATTACTAAACAAAACCAAAAGAATGAAAAAGTAGAAGATAACGTGAAAGATCTCATTGGAAAAACAACTGACCTGGAAAATAGATCCAGGAGAGACAATTTAAAAATTATGGGACTACCTGAAAGCCATGATCAAAAAAAGAACCTAGACATTATCTTTCATGAAATTATCAAGGAAAACTGCCCTGATACTCTAGAACCAGAGAGCAAAATAAATGCTGAAAGAATCCACTGACCACCTCCTGAAAGAAACTCTAAAAGAGAAACTGCTAGGAATATTGTGGCCAAATTTCAGAGTTCCCAGGTCAAGGAGAAAATATTGCAAGCAGCTAGAAAGAAACAATTTGAGTATTGTGGAAATACAATCAGGATAACACAGAATCTGGCAGCTTCTACATTAAAGGATCAAAGGGCTTGGAATAGGATATTCCAGAAGTCAAAGAAACTGGGATTAAAACCAAGAATCACCTACCCAGCAAAACTGAGTATAATACTTCAAGGAAAAAAATGGTCATTCAATGACATAGAGGACTTTCAAGCATTATTGATGAAAAGACCAGAACTGAAGAGAAAAATCTGACTTTCAAACACAAGAATCAACAGAAGCATGAAAAGGTAAACAGGAAAGCAAAATCATAAATTACTTCCTAAAGCTGAACTGCTTACATTTCTACATGGAAAGATAATATTTGTAACTCTTGAGACTTTTCTCAGTATTTGGGTAGGTGGAGGGATTACACACACACACACACACACACACACACACACACACACACACACAGCACAGACTAAGTTGAATCAGAAGGGATGATAGCTATAAAAAAATACAATTAAGGGGTGAGAGAGGAATATATTGGGAGGAGAGAGGGAGAAATGGAATGGGGCAAATTATCTTTCATAAGAGATAAGAAAAATTTTTTTCAATGGAGGAGAAAAGAGAGGGGAAAAGTGAAGCTTACTCTCTTCACATATGGCTTAAGGAGAGAATAACATGTTCACTAAATTTGTTTTGAAAAATCTATCTTATACTACAGGAAAGTGGGGGACAAGGAGACAAGCGGGGTGAGGAGGATGAAAGAAGGGAGGGCAAATGGGAGAAGGGAGTAACTAGAAGTAAACACTTTTGGGAAGGGACAAGGTCAAATGAGAGAATAGAATAAAGGGGGTAGGATAGAGGGAAATATAGTTAGTCTTACACAACATGACTATTATGGAAGTCTTTTGCAAAACAACACATATATAGCCTGTACTGAATTGCTTGCCTTCTCAGTGGGGATGGGTGGGGAGGGAGGAAGGGAGAGAAGTTGGAATTCAAAGTATTAGAAACGAATGTTGAGAATTCTTATTGCAAATAAGTGGGAAATAAGAAATACAGGCAATGGGGTATAGAAATCTATCTTGCCCTACAAGAAAAGAGAGAAGATGGGGGATAAGAGAAGGGTGGGGTGTGATAGAAGGGAGGACACATTGAGGGAAGGGGTAATCAGAATGCACGGTGTTTTGGGGTGGGGAGAGGGGAGAAAAATTGGAACTCAAAATTTTGTGGAAATGAATGTCCTAATCTAAAAATAATTTTTAAAATGGAAAAGGATCTATATATACAAAAATATTTATAGCAGCTTTTTTTTGTGGTGGTTAAGTATTGGAAATCAAAGGGATAACCATCAAGTTGTAGAATATATTTGTGATGGAATACTATTGTACTATAAGAAATGAAGATCAACATGATTTTGGGAAACTCTAGAAGACTTATATGAAAATGATGCAAAGTAAAGTAAGTAGAACCAAGAGAACACTGTGCATAACAATGATCAAGTGTTAATAACTTAGCTATTCTGAATAATGCTGTCCAGTCCTTTCAGTCCTGTCCAACTCTTCGTGACCCCATTTGGGGTTTTCTTGGCAGAGATACTGGAATGGCTTGCCATTTTCTTCTCCAGCTCATTGTACAGATAAGGAACAGAAGTAAAAAGAGTCAAATGACTTGCTCAGGGTCACATAGCTATTTAGTGTCTGAGATCAGATTTGAACTCAAGAAGATGAGTCTTCCTGACTTCAGCCCTGGGACTCTATCCACTGTGTAACTTTGCTGCCCCACATTCTCAGTAATACAACGATGTAAGGCAATTCCAAAGGATTTAAGATGAAAAAAATACTATCTACCTCTAGAGAAAGAATTGATAGAGCCTGAAAGTAAAGTGAACCCTATGTTTTAAAAAACCTTTATTTTTCTGGTTATTTTTTGGGGGGGTGAGGGGGTGGAGGGGTCTTGTTTTTTTTGGAACATGGCTTATACAGAAGCATTTCGCATGTCTGTATATGTCTAACCTATATCAAACTGTTTGACTTCTCAAAAAGTGGGAGGGTGAGAATTTAGAACTCTTTTCTTAAACAAGAAAAATAAAATAATTTTAATTATACAAAATTTAAAAGTTTTTAGCATGAAAAAATTAGTGCAATTAGAATTTAAAAAGCCAAGTGGGAAATTGTTTTTAACATATTATTTTTCTAATTACAGATAGAAACAATTTTTGATGTTTTTTAAAATTTTGAGTAGAACTCAATTTTTAAAAAAAGGTTAAAAAATGTTTTTACATGAAATTAGAAGAAATAAAGTTTAAAAATTTTCAAAAATTTGTTTTTACTTGTAACTGAGAAAAAATAAAATTTTAAGTACAAGCTACCAAAAAAAGGTTAGAAAGATGACTAGAAAACAAAGAATTGTTTTCTTATGTCACAACTCCAAAACAGAACATTTAACATAAATTTATTAAGTATTTCCCATGTGCCAGTCACACATGTATCAAGAGCTGAGAATCTCAAAGAAAACACAAAAAACATCTGAGGCCTCAAGGAATCTGTATTTTAATGAAGGACCACACCTACCTTCCATCAACAAATTAATATGGTTGCTACATTTTATGATGCATATATTAAAAGTTAGGCATTTCACATTTTAACTCTACACACAGTTCTTAACATTCTATTCTAATATTCTATCAAGTATGTCAGCTCCTTTAGAGACACCAATTTGGAATCATGCAAAAGTACCTGAATAAGACTCTTCTGCAACATTTCCAAACCTTTACTTGAAGATGCCCAATGAGGAGGAACCCACTAAATCACAATGCAACCAATCCCTTGTACTTTTGCACAATTCTTATTATTAGGAAAGCAGCTAGGCAATGCAGTGGATAGAGTACCAGGCTTGGAGTCAGGAAGATCTTGGTTCAAATCTGTCCTCAGAAACTTACTAGCTATGTGACCATGGGCAAATCACTTAACCTTGTCTGTCTCATTTGTAAAAAAGGGACACACTGGAGAAGGAAATGGCAAACCATCACTCCAGTACCTTTGCCAAGAAAACCTTCTGTCCATGGAGTAAAGGTAGAGTTGGACGTGACTGAACAACCACAACATTATTAGGAAGATCTTGGTAACATCAAGACTGAAGCCTATCTATCCAGTTCTACTCCTATCTAAATCCTTCATTTTATAGATGAAAAAAACAGAAGCCCATGAAACCACTCAAGCCACAGACATTCAATAAATGTCTGCTTTGTGTCAGGCACTGCGCTAAGTGCTGAGCATACAAAGACAAAAGAGAAACAGTCCCTGCCCTCAAAGAGCTTACATTATATACAGGAGCCAACATGGACACACAGGCAGTGTGGAGGAGTAGAGAGCAGGAAGACCTGTGTTCAAGTTTTACACCAGACACATACTGGCTGCGACCCTAGGGCAAATCAGTTATTTAATCTCTCAGTGCCCCATGCAACTCTATGACTAGAAGATGCTCATCTTCATTAATGGAAGAATTTCCCTACCATTGACAAAAATCACAGATCTAGTTTAAAAAACAAAATATCAAGTACACACACACACACACAATGAAATAAAGGTAGATTTAAAGGGAGGGTATGCTAGCAGCTAGAGGAAGACACAAAATATTTTATTTCATGTAGAAGGTAGTATTTCAGCTGAATTTTGAAGCAAACCAGGAACTTCAAGAGGTCAAGATGATAAGGCTAAAGCTTTCCAGGATTGGAAGAAAAGTCAATGCAAAGGCATGGAGACAGGAAATGGAGCACTGGGTCTGAGAAAAAAGTAAGCATGCCAGTATAGCTGACCTGCAGAGTTCATGGAGAAATAACAAGTTGTCTTAGATATATTGCATTTGACATATCTATAGGACATCCAGATCAATATGCATAAAAAAGCAGTCCATGCTACTGGACTGGAGCTAAGGAAAGGAACTAGGACTGGACATAGAACTAGAAGAAATTTGCAAAGAGGTTAATTGAACCCAGAAAAACAAATGAGGAGAGTCATCAAGTAAGACAATAAAAAAGGGAGAAAAAAAGAGTATGATGCATATGATGACCCACCTAATGAGTCTGAGGAGAACGCTGATAAGTAGGTGAAGCAAGAGAGAGGAAAATATGAAAATCCAGAAATGAGAATCTCCAGGAGAAAGGAGCCAACAGTGTGAAAGGCTCTAGAGAGGTCAAGAAGGATGAGAATTGTATAACAGTCCATTTGATTTGGTAATTAAGAAACCGCTGATTGATATTATGTTGTACAAAACGACAAATACAATGTATGGAAAGAAGCGTGGAAAGACTTATGTGAAATGGTGCAGAGGGAAGTAATTAGACATACACAGTAACTATAACAACATAAATGAAAAGAACCACCACAAAACAACTGAAAGTGAATGTTGCAAAATTACTAAGAATATATACACTTGGCCCCAAAGAAGAAATGGGAGAAGATGTCTCTCTTCCCTTCACTCCTCTGCTAAGGTCCCTGTGGGGTGTGAACACTGTACATATCTGCAGGCTCTTTTGGAGGTATTGCTCAGTTTCTCTGACTTCTGTTCTCTTCTTCCTCTTGCCTTTGAAAAAAATTCTCTATTATATGTGATACAAGGAGACAGTGGAGAGTTGGGGGGATTAGAGGATTTAGGTGAAGTAAAACCAAAAGATATCAATAAAAATTTATTTTAAAAAATCATTGGTAACTTCGAACAGGGCAGTGTTGGTTGAGTGATATAAATCAGAATGTCGATGATATGGGTAGAAGAGAGAAGGTGAAGGAATTGACTGTAGATGGCTTTTTCAAGAAGCTTGGCTAAACAAGGGTGAGCTATTATAGCCCATTAACTAGCAGCAATTGTAGGATTCAGAAAGTATTTTTTTAAAGAGAAGGCAAAACTGGGTATGTTTGCAGGTAGCTGGGAAAAGAATCAGTAGATAAGAGATTGTAAATTAGAGTGAGATAATGCTAGTGGGTTCAATTTTCTAGAGTTGGGTTGTAGGGGTGGGAGTGGGGAAGAGGGCAGAAAGGAGGGTTAGTTGTGAGATGAGAAGGGGAGAAGATTCCTACTCAATAGCCTCAATTTTCTCTGGAAAGGATGAGGTTCAGCTAAGAAGATGGAGAGAAGAATACTGTGGGAGGCTTGAGGAGTGAAGAATCAATAATGTAACCATGATATCAAAGTAAAAGACTCATAGAAAAGATGTAATTAAAGTCTGATTTGAAGTTTTCACTCCAAAGTCCATACCCCAAAAACTTCACTACTGAACATACTAGTTCCTTTGGCATTTCTAACCCAACAGGTCTGAAACAAAACCTCATGATCTTTCCTCTAAAACCAAGCCCCATTTCTGTCGAAGGCACCACCATCATTCCATCAAAGTTCTCAACTCCACTTCACCTCACATATCCAGTTAGTTGCCAAGTCTCACACTTCTAACTCTACACCTCTTACATCAACCCCCCTTTACTCTAACTCACTGTCACCTTCATCACCTCTTGCTCCACCATGTCAGGTTGCTTCTCTACCCAACTTTTCAGGGGTCAAATCCAAACACCTTGTCCAAACCTACTTTTCCATTCATATTATTTGTATTACCCTTTATGTCCTCTCAGCCCAGTCAAATGCGTTTTCTTCTTCACACACAACACTCCATTTCCTCAAACAGGCAAGGAATTACTAAAATACATGCTTATCTCTGTCTTCCCAGAATCCCTAAGTTTCTTCAAAACTCAGTTCAAACATCACTTTTACACAAGGTAGCCCAATCTCCCCAGTTGCTATCACTATCCTACATTTTATGTATTATTAACATTATTCAACTGCCACTGTTATACCAAACTAGTTAGATATTAATAATATACAAAAAAAGGGGTAAGTTACCTCCCCTAAAAATGAACAACTTTTGATTATTTGTTTTGAGAACACTGGAACAGATGATCTAAAGACTATACTTAATGTGGCATTGTATCTTAAGAACTAGAAGGTGTGGCTACAAAACAAAATATTTTGTTGGGCTACTATATTAAAAAGTAGTCTGTGCATACTGAGTATATACCAACTGATGGTTCTGGGAAAATGCTTCAAGTATACTAGACAAAAACAAGGCCAAGCTAAAATAAAAATTTTAAACTTACAATTTACACTAAGAGCTACATATAGATAAGAGTTGACTTTTAGACATCCATTGAATTAAGTTACATTTTTACATGAGTCAGGAGAAAAAAAATTTCAAAGGTTCAAAATGATAAAAGGAGATTTTTCTTTACTGAAATATATTTTGGCAGTGTTTCAGTATGTACAATTTGCATTCCCTTTAAAGGCTATTTATGTAGATTATATAAACAACTTCAAAGATTAGATGAGTGTGTGTTCATTTGCATATCAATATCCAGAATGTTCTTCCAGCTCCAGATCAGTGTTGCTATGACATTTTTGCTTAAGCACCAGAAACAAACAGATTCAAGGATGCTTTTGGTGAACAAAATTCATGTATTCTACATTCCGTTATCAATTCTAGTTGTCTGTTGCACTCTGAAGACTAATCTACTGAAATTTCGATTAAAAACTGGTCAATGAATATGCTATTGCTATCACTTGGTTAGGTAAATCAATACAGTGTGTGGAAAATGGACACAACAGGAAACAGATGACTATAACAAGCAGCACAGTACAAGAAAAAGGAGTAGGGTGGTCTATTTAAAATGAGCCCCATTTTAAGTGGCTATATAGTAAACAAAGACTGTCAAAATTCCTTGAAATCTACCATTTTAAGTCAGGAAACAATGGTTCAGGAAATACACAAAGGATGGCTCAATATGAGAAAATAAAAGCAGAAAAACCACTGAGGGGTGGAGGCAAGATGGCAGAGTAGAAAGACACACATACACTAGCTCTTCCCCCACAGTCCGTAAAATACCTGTGAAGAAAGACTCTCAACAAATTCTAGAGCAGCAGATACCACAGAACAAGGAGTGGAGGAGATTTCCAGCCCAGGGTGACGAGAAAGGTCTGTTGCACCTGACGCAAAGAGGAGTCCAGCCCAGCCTTGGCCACCCAGAAGGACCCGAGCAGACCTTGGGGACAGACTCCCTAGCAGCAGTAGCAGCAGTTTGCAGATCCCTCAATCCACAGGTGCCAAAGGTCAGTGAGAGGGTTTTTTCAGCTGACCAAGGAAGGAGCAGGGTCTTCGCATAGCTCCAGCCTCAGGTGGCAGCAATTGGCAGCAGCAACTGGCAGCAGCTCCCACAGCAGCCCAAATCCATTGTTGGATCGTAAAACCCCTGGAGGCACTGAGCAGCTGATCCCTACCTCAGCCCAGTGTGGTGGCCATGCCCCCACTGAAGGCCCCTGGGGAAACTGAGCAGGTTATCTGAATCTCAGCCCTCAGTGCTAGCTTGGTTTAACTGGAGGTCAGGTGGCTGTGGAAAGGGAACTCTATTACTCATAGATTCTCCGCACGAAAGTTTCTGGTTGCCCCCAGACCAGTGTACATGCTTGACTGTGCCACCTTGGAGGAACTGAGATCTTACAGATTCCCAAAGTATACTCTACTCTTGACAAAGGACCCAAAAGTCAAGTTGGGAAAATGCCCAAAAAAGGGAAAAAAAATAAGACTACAAAAGGTTACTTTCTTGGTGAACAGATATCTTCTCCCATCCTTTCAGATGAGGAAGAACAATGCTTATCATCAGGGAAAGACATAAAAGTCAAGGCTTCTGTATCTCAAACATCCGAAATAAATATTCAATGGTCTCAGGCCTTGGAAGAGCTCAAAAAGGATTTTGAAAATCAAGTAAGAGAGGTGGAGGAAAAATTGGGAAGAGAAATGAGAGAGATGCAAGAAAATCATGAAAAACAAGTCAACAACTTGTAAAGGAGATCCAAAAAAATGCTGAAGAAAATAACACCTTGAAAAATAGGCTAACTCAACTGGCAAAAGAGGTTCAAAAAGCCAATGAAGAGAAGAATGCTTTAAAAAGCAGAATTAGCCAAATGGAAAAGGAGGTTCAAAAGCTCAAAATAATTCTTTAAAAATTAGAATGGAACAGATGGAGGCTAATGACTTTAGGAGAAACCAA
Source organism: Notamacropus eugenii (assembly GCF_028372415.1). Classification (NCBI taxonomy): domain Eukaryota; kingdom Metazoa; phylum Chordata; class Mammalia; order Diprotodontia; family Macropodidae; genus Notamacropus; species Notamacropus eugenii. The sequence continues at coordinate 40,654,933 of NC_092873.1, read as the reverse complement.
GAAATCACAAAACAAAATGAAAAGAATGAAAAAATGGAAGATAATGTGAAATACCTCACTGGAAAAACAACTGACCTGGAAAACAGATCCAGGAGAAACAATTTAAAAATTAAGGGACTGCCTGAAAGCCATGATCCAAAAAAGAGCCTACACATCATCTTTCATGAAATTATCAAGGAAAATTGCCCTGATATTCTAGAACCAGAGGGTAAAATCAATATTGAAAGCATCTATTGATAACCTCCTGAAAGAGATGTGAAAAGAAAAACTCCTAGGAATATTGTAGCCAAATTCCAGAGCTCCCAGGTCAAGGAGAAAATATTGCAAGGAGCCAGAAAGAAACAATTTGAGTATTATGGAACTATAATCAGAATAACACAAGATCTAGCAGATTCTACATTAAGGGATTAAAGGACTTGGAATACAACATTCCAGAAGTCAAAGAAATTAGGATTAAAACCAAGAATCACCTACCCAGTAAAACTGAGTACAATACTTTGGGGGGGAAATGGTTATTCAATGAAATAGAGGACTTTCAAGCATTCTTGATGAAAAGACCAGAGCTGAACAGAAAATCTGACTTCCAAACACAAGAATCAGGAGCAGCATGAAAAGGTAAACAGGAAACAGAAATCATAAGGGACTTACTAAAGTTGAACTGTTTACATTCCTACATGCAAAGATCATATTTGTAACTCTTGAAACTTTTCTCAGTATTTGGGTAGTTGGAGGGATTACACACACACACACACACACACACACACACACACACACACACACAGAGGGCACAGGGTGAGTTGAATAGAAAGAGATGATATCTAATAAAATAAAATTAAGGTGTAAGAGAGGAATATATTGGGAGGAGAAAGGGAGAAATGGAATGGGGCAAATTATCTCTCATAAAAGAGACAAGAAAAAGCTTTTTCAATGGAAGGAAAAAGGGGGGAGATGAGAGGGAAAAAGTGAAGCTTACTCTCATCACATTTGGCTTACAAAGGGAACAACATGCACACTCAATTTGGTATGAAAATGTATCTTATGCTACAGGAAAGTAGGGGAAAAGGGAATAAGTGGGGTGGAAGGATGATAGAAGGGAAGGCAAATGGGAGGAGGGAGTAATTAGAAGTAAACACTTTAGGGAAGGGACAAGGTCAAAAGAGAGAATAGAATAAATGGAGGGCAGGAAAGGATGGAGGGAAATATGGTTAGTCTTTCACAACATGACTGTTATGGAAGTCTTTTGCAAAATGACACATATATAGCCTGTACTGAATTGCTTGCCTTATCAGTGGGGAAAGGTGGGGAAGGAAGAAGGGAGAGAAGTTGGAACTCAAAGTTTTAGGAACAAATGTTGAGAATTATTTTTACATGCAACTGGGAAATAAATAATACAGGTAATGGGGTATAGAAATTTATCTTGCCCTACTGAACAAAAGAGAAGATGGGGATAAGGGAAGGCATGGATGTTAGAAGGGAGGGCAGACTGGTGATAGGGGTAATTAGAATGCTCAGCGTTTTGGGGTGTGGGGAGAGGAGAGATGGGGAGAAAATTTGGAACTCAAAATTTTATGGAAATGAATGTTGAAAACTTAAAATAAATAAATAAAATTTTTTAAAAAAGGAAAAACCACCATGTAACAATAGACTAACCGAGAAATAGTTTTTATATTATTTAACTAGAAAAATCTCAAAATCATTGAATGTATCTAGTAATTTTACAGCTATCATTGTACACTTATCAAATTTGGTAAAAGTTTAAATAATTTGTAAAAGGTTACTGATTAATAAGCACTCTCATCTCACAAAACACCAGTCCACTTAACCAAGATTCATTTTAAATGGGACAGCTTTTCTAATTTGCCCCTAAATAACATGCCTTCTAACCTAAAATTGCAAAATCCCATTAAAATATTTTCAAGAGTAATAGAGAAAATGAAGTAGTGATTAGTAGGCAATCAATAATACTGTTATCATTAACCATATTTCAGGGACTTGTTCTACCTTTTTTTCAATAAGTATTTAAAGCAAATTTTCACCACTAATGCAAAATTAACTTCAGTCACAATGCAAATTACTTAAAGTTTTATTACTATATCATCAGAAAAAAGCAGAAAATTTCAAAATCACTTAATAGTCCACTAACCTGTACTTAACAGAAACTCTCTTATCAACTATGGTTCTAATACTTACAGCCTAAAATATTCTGATGTTTCTAACTTTAGAAAACTATCTACTAAGCAATGTATTACCCAAATACTTTTGTACAGAATTTTATTGAGAATCAATTGATTGAGAAACAAAATCATATGGAGAAGAATAAAGAATTGTATCTATGATTTTATTGAAAATGATAACAATTTGCAGGAATGGAAAAAAAAAACCCAGTTACTTCACTGCCCTGCATAGACTATGTGATCTATAAAATTAATATGAAACCTTAAATTTTAAGTAGAAGATGATACTTTTTGGACACTGTAGAAATAAGCAAGAATAGTAAGACTGACTGATTTACCTTACATGTCCGTAATTCCATTACCTAATAATCAGTCCTTCAGATGACAACAAAGGAAAGATAAGAAAGCCTAAAAATTTAAAGTGTAGAAAGGGAATTAAGGTGAATCAGATAAGAACCAGACATTTAAGACTCAATAGTGAAGGAAAGAGAGCATTCACCAGTACAACACCACTCTTAAATGAATATTCAAGATGTATTGTCTATCACTGCATTAACCAAGGTAAGCATTATGTGCTGCATTAGATTTAGGCAGTAAATAACTTGTATTACAGAGGATACATGATGAACTCTCCACTGGCATACTAGGCAGACAACCCTATCCAAAAGCAAAGTTAATTGTGATAGTGTTAAAGCTTGGATGAGACAAAACTTTGGTAGCCCTTTAGAAAGACCTTTAATATCACAATTAAGTCACAACAATCAGTCTACTCAACCATGTCTTTTGCTTCTGCCACTGCTCTGACCTAAAAATTATACAATGCAATAAAATCGGGACTAACCTAAGAGGTAAACAATGGGTTTCCTTCTGGAAGAGAAACCAAAAGAGTCTTTTAAGAATCAAGGGATTTAACTATTTCTTGATGGAAAATTATTTCTAAAATTTAATTACCCCTTGAATTCTAAAATAGTGCATTGAACAGGTAAGTGTTTTTGCTTTTGCTAAATGAAAAACTCTTCAAAGTAGTTAGTAAGTAAATCAAGCCACTAAGTACTTATTGAGTGCCTATGATATACTATTCTTCAGCAAAGGATTGTTTCTCTGTGAAATGATTCTTTAAACTGTGTACAAAGATGCTTAGATAAATTTAGTTAGTAGACATTTTTCTAGAGTCAGAAATATTAAAACATCTTAGACTATAACATTATAGTCAATGCTGATAATGCACCAAGAATCACATTATACAAAGAACAAAAATAGCCCGTATCCTCAAGGAGCTTATATTCTATACAGACAATATTCACATATTGTAAGTATATAACCACCACAACAACAAAAACCCAAAAGAAGGTAATTTTGGGGAGGAGGTACTGACAGCAAGAGTAACCTAAGAAAAGTGTCTCTCACAGGAAGTGATTCTAATTTGAGTTTTGAAGGAAATTAGGGATTATACAAGGCTGAGCTGAGGAGAAGCACGTTAGGACAGAATGTGCAAAGGCATGTAAGAAATAGTAAGAATGATATGTAAGGTTGGAAAGTCAAAGCACAACATTTTAAATGACAATAGAGAAGCTCATATGTGAACCTAGAGGGAATAGGGAGCAGAGCCACTGGGCATGGACAAACTAAACCTGTGCTTTAGAAAAATCATTTTAGCAACTGTATGGAGAAAGGGAAGACAGAAGAAAGGATGCATGGTACAGTGGAAAGAACACTAGATTTGAAGTCAGTAGACCTGGGTTTGAATCCATCTCTGTCACATTACTTATCTATGTATCCTTGGACAAGCTGATAAAATTTTTCTGGGCTACAGTTTTCTTATCTACAAAATGAGAAGGTTGGATTGCCCAAGGTCCTTTCCAGCTTTACAACTGATTACGATCTAGGGCAGTCATCTCCAAATTTCTGATCACACAATTATTCCCATCAGAAAAAACCTTCAGTACATACACTAAAAATATTTACTTTTTTACAAATACAAGATACAACTGCACCAATAATTATGTGTTATAAAACATACAAAAATGTTACAAAGATCAAGATAAAAATGAAACAATATTTGATCAGTCACTATAGAGTCACTGGAATGTGTTAGAAGAGTGTCATAGTCAGAGTCGCCCTAGGAAAATAATTTTAGCAGGTGTGTGGAGAATGAGTTAGAGCCAGGGCACATTTGAGCAGAGCAGGCATACCAAGGTGGCTATTGCAACAGTCCAAGCTAAAAGTGATAAAGCCTAAACTAGTGCGGTGGTTATGTTTGAAAAGAGGAGATTTAGATGGGGGAGATACTGTGGAAGTAGACCTGAGTTAGAAAATTGATTGGATATGTGGGATGAAGAAAAATTAATTTAAGAAAAATTGAAGATTGCAAATCTATGCAACTAGAAGGAAGCTGGTGCTATCTTTAGAAACAAGGAGAAAAGGGGTTGTTTGTGGGAGAAGGAGCTGGGATGCAGAATGCAACCACCTAATATCTATTCAACCTAAGAGACTCATTTTGTCCCACTGAAAATGAAAAGGGGTATGTGTGTATGTGGTGGGAGGAGAATTAAAAGCAGGAGTTGAGGAAGAGGGAGAATTTTCCCAAAAGCATCTACACAGCTGCTGGTACCCAGTCCAGGGGCTGAGAGTAGTAGTTGGGAACCTGTGCTGGAGAGAAGCCTCAAGAAGGGGGATGAAAAGAAGAGCTGTGTTTTAGACATGAGTTTGAGATGCCTATGGGACACAGAGATTGAGATGTCCATTATGCAATTGGTAATATAGAACTAAAGTTGAAGAGAGAGATCTTTAGGGCTGGCTATCTAGATCTAGAAAACATCCAAATAGAGATGATAATTGAGCCCATGGGTCTAGCTAAGGGTAACTGAAAGAGAAAGAGTGAAGAGGCTCTAGGATCATCCAGTCAGAGATTTAAAGCTGGAAGGAACCTCACAGCTCATTTAATCCAGCCCCCTCCTCTAACCCATGATAACCAGCATTGGAGAGGGAATGTGACTGGGTCAAAATTGCAGAGGAAGAGCCAGGCTTTGAACCACAAATCCAGAGGACAGAATAGTGTTAAATATGCTGCACTGAAGTCCAAAAGGAAGAGGGTCGATGAAATATTATTGTGGCGCAAGAAACAGCCAATCTAATCAAAGACAGAGAAGCATGGGAAGATGTATGAGGTGCTACAAAGTAGCATAAGTGGGAAAACAACATACACAATGGCTACAACACTGTAAAAGAAAGAATGATGATGTAACAACTGAAACCAAGTGCTGCAAAGTTATGATGACCTCACTTGTCCAGTTGTCTCCCTTCTTTTATGAGGAAGGAGACTATGGGTGTGGATCACTACAGACAATGTCCAACTTTCTGATGGTTTAGTTTGGTTGAAATATTTTTCTCCCTCTTCCTTTCTGTTATAAGGTATGTCTCCATATGTGAAGGGAAGTGAGAAGAGAGAGCTACTGGGAAACACAGGTGATGTAGATAAAAAAATAAAAAAAAGTAGCATCAGTAACTTTGGAGAGAGTAGTTTCAGTTGAATGAGTGAGCTGAAAGCCAGACTATGAAGTGAGAGGATAATTGGAGGCATTTGGCAAAGACTACGCCATTTTTGGAATGCACTGTCCCCATTTCGTCTCCACCTTTTAAAATCCCTAGATTCATTCAAAATTCAGCTCAAGCACAACCTTCCATGAGGTCTTTCTTAATCCTCAACCTAGCCCCTGATGCTGGAGCCTCCCACCCATAAATTACTATACACACAACACAAATGGCTCAGAGCATACAGCATTGGACTTGAAGAGATGAGAGTTCAAATTTGCCCCCAGTGGCAAGTCATACTTAACCATTTGCCTCAGTTTCCTCATCTATTAAATTGGGCTAAAGAATAGCACTTAACTCCCTCCCAGGATTATTATATGGATCAAATGAGATAGTTTGAAAATCATTTGGTAAATTTCAAAGTGCCATATAGATGCTAGCTATTAATACCAATATCATTATTATTAATCTATTTCCTCTTCTGACAGAATTAAAATTCCTTGAGGAAAAGGGCTTTATTTTGTCTTTGTATCCCTTAGCATACAGCAGACACTTTAATCAATGTCCACTGATTGAAGCAAAGAACATAGACTGCTTTTTCTACAAGTTTAACTGTGAAAAGGAGGGGATACAGGCTGAAACCTTGAGGAGAAAATAGTGTGGCGAGACCATAGACAGGGCCTTGGATTGAAGATGATTGTGGAGGCAGTCCGCCCAGGAGACAGGAGGGAAAGTAGTAAACAAAGAAGGTCTTAGGCAAGGAAAAGGGCTATATCTTTATCAGACTGAAGTAAAATATGCATCATCTCTCTGTTATATCTGAGAAGCCTGAGGTAAAATAGCTCATTCAAGGTTCCAGGATGACCCACTTAGAGCTGGAAGGTCTACTGGATGCCAACTAGTCCAGCCCTTCTTAAATTGTGGGTCTCAACCCGTATGGGGGCCTGACCCACAATTTAAGAAGCACTGAAGGGGTCATGAGTGGAAAAAATTTGGAAGCCCTAAATTCTAGTCTAATTCCCTCACATCTTACTGATAAGGAGAGCTGAGGAACAGAGAGGTGAAGTGACCTGTCCCAAGTCACTATGGCAGAGAAGGAACAGTCCAGGGCCTTCTATTCCAAATTCAGCATCCCCTCCCCCCACAACGTCATCATGCATATTAAAAACCTGATTTAGCAAATCAAAATCTGATTTGTATATATATATATATATATATATATATATATATATATATATATATATATATCACATACATCTGAAAAAAGCTCTCTCCTCCAAGTGGTTTGCTCTCCCTCCCATAATCTTCAAGGTTATTATAAGTATGCTTTGATTTGTCACCAACACCCAAAATGTTCTGCATTGCTAACACAATGAACAGCAGGAACCACCACCTTTGTCAGCCTTCACCTATCTTACTTGTACTCTATCTTACTTGTACTCTATCTTACTTGTACTATTTGATGACAGTGTTAAAGAAAAAGCATTCCCTCATACTTTGAAGAATTTGAGCAGGAAGTATGAAGATGGCGATCAGAAAGAGGTCTTTATTTCAAAGCCTGCAAATTTTTTTTTTTTTTACCATTAGAAGATGCTATGCAAGTCACACTCCCTTTTCTTTTACTACCAAATTTGTGAGAAAGGTGCCTATACCTGATGAATCTACTTCATCAATTCTGTCCTTTCAATCTACCTAAAACATTCCCACTGGACTTGAGGCAAAATGCCTTCCACGTCCAGAGAAAGAACTATGGAACTAGATTGCAGAATGAAGCAGAATATTTTCTCTTGTGCTATATTTTGGTTTTTCTCATGGTTTCTCCCATTCATTTGAATTTTTCTATGCAACATGACCAATGTGAAAATGTGTTTAATAAGAATGTATGTGTAGAACCCACTTAAGAATGCACGCTGTTTCAGGGAGGGAATAGGAGGGAGGGGGAGAAAATCTAAAACTTATAGAAGTGATTGTAGAAAACTGAAAACAAATAAGTTAATGAAAAAAAAAATTTTTTTTAATCTAGCTTCCACTTCCCATCATGGTACTCAAACTCTTCTCAAAGGGCACTAATGACCAGAGGAACAGGCTGTTTTCATACATAGTGTGTTGATCTGTTTTGCTTGGTTATACTTTTTCAAGAGAAAGCTTCCAGAGCACTATAAGTTGGTGGGTACTGACAAAGATGTCATCAATAGAAAGTTAAAAAAAATTCACAGAAGAAAACTAACAAAAAAAATCAAGAAGGGACTACAACATGGCAGTTTTGTTACTACCTTTGTTAACTTTAATATATACTTTAAAAATACTAACTGAAGTGCACAACTTCATATGCAATCCTCTTTGCACATTGAAATGTTTATGTTTTTTAAATTCACAAAAAATTGAAAATAGCAAATTAAAGCTGAAAAATAAAAGGTTACCAATCACCTACTAGTTTTGTTAAATTCTTCATCCTCCTGGAACTCTTTTTCTTCTCTTCAGCTTTTGTTCTAACTGACCACCTGCCCCCTCCTATATAGTATTTGCATGATGAAGTAACTTGAGAAATTCTACTCATGACTCTAATCAAACCTCTCTAATCAACTCATTTTATGAATTCTCTTTCTCTTTCCATCCTCTACTTCAATCTGATAAAGAGATGTTCTCTTGGGTTGTTGCTACTTCTTCAAGATCTTCTAAAGGCTATCTTATTTCTTCTTTAGACACTTGTTCCTTCATTCATTCCCAGAAAATCTATGTATATGACCCCAAATCTTCACTTCTATCCCTTCTCTGGCACAAAGTTTCAAACCTGCCCCCCTACCCCAATTGCCTAGCAGACATTATCATGTTTAGTTTGTCCCAATCAGTAACCTCAAATTCATTATGTCCAAATCGGGTTTAGTATCTTTATCCTCAAACCTGTTCCTTCTAATTTCACCAATTGTGCACTACCACTTAATCCAATCTCCCATGTTTCAAACCCTGATGTTATGACTGTGCAATTTTCCCTTACTTCTAAAATCCAAGTCATCACCAACTCCTGTTGATGCTATCCTAAAAACATCTTAAGCATCTCTATCCTACTCTCTATTCCCACTGTCATGTCACAGGATCATAAACTTAGAGGTACATAAAGACCATCAAATGCAACCCCCTCATTTTAGAGGAAACTGAAGCATAAAGTGACTTGCTTGGGGTCACACACAGAGTTAGTGGCTCAGGTGGGTTTTCAGGTCTTTCTGACTCCAAGTCCGGTACCCTCTTACCCATTACCTCATGTTGCCTCTCCCTAGTATGGGTATCGAACTTATCACTCACATACACACTATTACAAAATCTATCCAATTGATCTTCCCACCTCCATTCTCTTTTCCCATCAGATCATAACAGTAAAATAAATGTTTTATTACTTATTATTCAAATAAATGTTGAATGAATCCAACCTTCAGACTGTCAGACTTTTCCACACATGTATCTAGTCCTTAAAAAGCTTCTTTTAGTGACTCCATACTGCCTGAATGAAGTTCAAACTCCTTTATCTGGTATTCAATTCCCTCCAGCCTTTTGCCATACTACTTTTATCTATGCCACCTAGTCAATATGCACTACTATGGACAATCAAACATCCTATCATCTCTTACTTCAGGTGCCTTTGTTCAAGTTATGCCTGGAAAATTCTCCTTCCCTATGTTAAAAGCCATCTTAAATGCCCTCTCTTCCATGAAGCCACCTTTGATTTCTTACTGTTGGTCAGCATCTTTCTCCTCAAACTGCATTCTTTAGTGCCCATTAACAAAGCACTGGCATCCTCTATATTACTCATTTATGTATTATCTTATATGAACTTTATATCTAGGACAATGAAATGAATTTTCTGTAAGTTCTTTCATGTTCAATTTTTGAAAATAATTCCATAAAGAAACAATGAAAACCACTTCTTTAACATCCTATATAGTATTTGCATGATGAAGCAACTGTCTCAGACGATTCCATAATAAAATGTCAATATTCTGAACTACACCTTAGTCCACAGGTCAAATCAATTCAGTAACAGTGAGGTACAGGAAACTAGGAGGAAGAAAAATTCGACCTATTTCCTTTAGTTAAGTTCTCCAGCTACTTAGCTTACAAGTAACCCTGCAGTTCTAAAATGATCTCTCACTAATGATACAGGAAAAAAGCAATCAGAAAAAAAGCCATACATTAATGCATTCATTAATTTACGCTCTCTAAGCAATGAAGCTGACTGCTATGCAGTGCAGGAGATAAGACTACTGGGCTTGAAGTCAGGAAAATGAGTCTTACTAAGTCCAAATCTGCCTTCAGACACTTACCATGTGACCCTGGGCAAGTCACTTAACCCACTTTGCCTCAGAGTTCCTCATATTAATAGCAAACCACTCTAGTATCTTTGTCAAGAAAACCCCAGATGGGGTCACAAAGAGTCAGACACAACTGAAACAATTGAACAACAAGAAACACGGTACTGTTAATGAGACAATGGGTTTAAGAACTTATGACTTTAGAACTATGACCAATGCAATGTTTAGCCACAACTCCAAGAGACACAAAATAACGTTTTCGGACATGATCAAAAGTATAGATGTTTTCGTTACTATTCTCATTTATTTACTTTATTGCAAAAGAAAACTTTTTAATAATAGGGCTGAGGGAACATGAAGAAAAGGTTAATTAATAAAGATTGCCCCCTATCCCTGCAAAAATGTTACAGAAGCATTTTTTATAAAATTCACATAACAGAACGAAGTTCAGAGGGAAACGTCAACAAATGGGACAAAGCAGTTTCAGAGGACAAGCAGTTTCAAAGTTAGGGACAACTTCGAAACTGCTGAATTAGTAATAAAAAATGAAAATTTTTAAATAAAGTTTTATATAAAAGATTCTAGAAGATACATAGCACCTTTAAAAAACACTTGATTAGAAACTACAAGGAACAAGACTATTTTCCTCAAGACACCAAAGCACCAAAAAAATGCTCATAAGAAAAGTTAAAATAAACAAACAAAATGAGTACTAAAGACATTGAAAAGAAGAAAGTCCCCACATATGTCAAAATATTTATAGCAGCACTTTTTGTGATAGCAGAGAATAAGAAACAAAGTAGATACCTATCGATTGGGGAAAAGCTAAACAAAACGTGGTATATGAATATAATAGGACATTATTGTGTTATGAGAAATGACAAATATGATGGATACAGAGAAGTATGTAAAGATCCACATGCAAAGCAAGCAGTCAAGAAAACAACATACATACTGACTATAACAATGTAAATGGGAAGAACAAAAATATTAAAAGTGAAAGATATAAAATTTTGAAAAGTGTAACTTGAAATAACAGATATGTGAAGACATCCTCACCATTTTGCACATATTTTCAGACTTTTTCAACGTATTTAATAGTTTTTGCTAATTTTTTTTTGCTGAAGAGGGGGAAGAGCCTTTAAAAAAATTTATTCATTACATGGGATGACTCTCTGGGCAGGGGAAGGGATACTGAGGTAGATTATGATAGTGTAAAAAAATAAAATCAATAAAACTATCAAAACAAAACAAGACTAAAGAGAACAAAAAAAACAGAAAAGAACTCAAAATTCAAATAATCAAATTTCAAAACAATACGGGTAAAATTATTCTAGTGAGTAGTGTATATTATCAAAGCAACAACAAAACAGCTGATTGTATTTTATGATTCAATCCCAAATTAAATCTTTTCTAGAGCCAAATGGTTGCTGCTGTGATGCCATAAATGCCTTTGGAAGTGCTGAAATAGCAAGAACCACCAAAAGACAGGCATGCTATTCAGTTTCCTCATTTGTAAAATGAGGGAGTTAGATTAGATAACAACTAATATCCCCCTCTGATTCTAAAAATACTATGACTTGAGACATCTAGATGTCACCTACTTGGCCCACACCTATCAGTTTTTATTTTGTTAATAGAGGACTAAGAGCAGCTAGATGGTGCAATAGGTAGAGCACTAGCTCTGAAGTCGGAAGGACCTGAGTTCAAATCCCACCTCAGATATGAGCGATGTGATCCTGGGCAAGTCACTTAAGTTCTGTTGGCTCCCAATATGACCTATGACCATGACATTAGTAAGTAACTAGAATTAGGTTGGGAATCCCTTGGAGCCCACAGAAATTCATGCAGTGGTTCTCCAAATAAGAAAATATTACCAAAAGCCTGAAAAGGGAGAAGCCAGGGCAAGATGTGTTAAAGATGACATTCAGAAGAAAAGAATTAAAGCTGTCAGCTTGTCACTAAAGAAGAAAAGACATGAAAAAGGTAAGAAGCACATGGAGTCAATAATACAGCCATGGAGAACAACTTCCCAGGAAAAATTTTACACAAGGTATTTCCAGAGGAACCTGGTAAATAAGAGCTCAATGTGAGATTACTGGAAAGCTTACACAAGAATTTACTAGCCTTCTCTTCCTTCATACATGGAATATGTTATATAAAAAAAAAATATTTACCTTTACGTTCCTGCATCACATTCTGTTGCTGAATCAAGCTGGAGGAGGGGAACAAAACTTAAAAGACTATACTTTTCTGGAGAAAATTAGGCTAAACACTCTTGGTGAATTAAATGACTATAAAATTTTTCTTAATTTTTGGGCTGTTTGTGGACAATTTACTAAACTATTTTCTATGCCCCACAGTTAAGCATAATCTCAGTATCAACTAAGGGAAAATAACTGCTTGGAAAATACAAATAAATATATCCTGTTTCTTAGTGCCAATGCTCCTCTAAACCAACTGCACTATGCCACTACAGCAAATAGTCATATTAGATGAGAATACGTATTGTACTTTATTCAATGCCACAAAGTTGCTCTAGAAGGAAACATTATGCTAGACTTTACAGTTACCTAAAAAGTTCAGAGATTGTGAAAGAAAAGATATGAGAAAATATTTCATTTCTTCCTCATGCCTATTTCAAATGTCTTCCTCCCTCCAAGCATGCATATGTATGTGATTTCTATTACCAATGAAATTATAAAGCCCTCAAGGAAAGAAAAAGTATCTTATATACTTACATTACTGGTAATATTTAGCATACAGACATTCAATATTTAAGAATTAATAACCCTAAATTTAAATATTCTTACCTCTCTTCCTTTTAAGATGCAGTTCTGCACAAACTCTTTCCTGATCTCCCCAACAAATGGTGCCTTTCTTCCCAAACTACCTTGTTTTTAACTACTTTATATCTATATATCTATGCTGCACACACTGACACATGCACACACTGACACATACACACATGCACACAGACACTGGTTGTCTTCACTATTAGTATGTAAGGAACTGCTTCCTCTTTTGTACTCTATTACTAATCCTTAGCACATGGTAGAAGCACTTGTTGATTGATCAATTCTTCTGATAATGTCTATGCCAGAGGTTTCAAATTTGCTGCCTTGGCCACACTGCCAGAATCAGATTAAAATGTAAATGAGAAAAGATTAACAAAACAAATAAAAATACAATACTATCATAGGTAACATTAATTTATGGTTTTTTAAATCAATGTGAGGCTCAGAGGATCTGTTTCTGTTTAAGTTTTACATCAACGGTCTATAGTATCACTATTTCTACTAGGATAGCAGTACACTGATGAATACATTTCATACTTCATAAACAAAAATTTATAGTTAGAGTGCGTATATATATATATATATATATGTGTGTGTGTTATACACTGTGTTCTTACATACTGTATTTGCTAAGAGAAAATGAAGAATGTCTACTGAATGCTTAAGAATCTAAACTAAGCTAGCACTAAAAGTGTCAAAAGTAGAGCTATAAAAAGCAATCCATGTTGAAAAAAAGGTCACCTAGGCTTCTAAAGCAAAATCAGACACAAGGAGAGTAGTAGTTAAGTTTCAGTGCTAATTCAAAAGACTGGCACACTAATCAAAAGAAATATTTATAAAATCTCTTGAATAGATTTTTATACTAAATGGAAAAAGATGTTGTCCAGTCTGAAATAATAAAATGTCTCTAACCCTTATTTTCAGTTAAAAGCTTTAGTCAACAAGTCTTTTTTATTCAGCAATAAAAATCTCTGAGCAACAGTCAACTAAATTTTTTGAAAGTATGATTATTAAATGGCATCAATGTGTAAATGATAAGAACCGAGGAATTATGTAAAATTATTGATAAGCTGACAGTGATAACCTGGATATTTAAGTATACATTTAGTTACAATAAAAGGGCACGGTTATTCTTCCACAACTACAGAATACCACCAAAGTGTTTTATTCTGGCGGTCAACAAGTATTTAGTAAGTTCTCCCTACGTGACAGGCATTGTGCTAAGTGATGGCAATATAATGAAAGGCAAGCAAAAACATGGTCTCTGCCCTTAAAAGGCTCCCGAAGAAGGTGCCAGATTTAAACAAGAGTCTAGAAGGAAGTAAGGGAGCAGAAGTGAGGAGGGAAGAACACTCCAGTCCTGGGGATCAGACAGTCAACAAGTATCTAATGAATATCTACTATGTTCAAGACACTATATTAAGTACTGAGCAACAAAAGAAAAGCAACAGTCCGTGCTGTCAGTCTAATGGGGGAAATAACATGCAAGCAACTAAGTATAAAGACATGTACAGGAAAAAAATGGATATTTCAACAGCAGGAAGGAACTAGTATTAAGGGGGATTGAAAAAGGTTTCTTGTTTAGAAGATGGGATTTTAGCTGGGATTTGCCAGAGTGGCCAGGAGGTGGAGATGGAGAGATGGGAGTCCCAAAGTTCAGCCAGTGAAAATGCCTTAAGTTGAAAGATCAGTGTCTTGTGTGAAGAACACCAAGGTCAGAGTCAATGGACAGAAAAAGAAGACTGGAAAAGTCAAAAGGAGCCAGGTTATTAAGAGCTTTAAACATCAAAGGATTTTCTATTTAATCCTGGGGGGTGATAGGAAGCCAGTGGAGTTAATTAAATCGTGGGGTGACATAGTCAGACCTGCACTTCAGGAAGATAAATTTGATGGTTGATAGGAAGGACAGACTAGAGTGGGCAGAGATTTGGGGCAAGGAGACAAATCAGCAAGCTCTTACAATAACAAAGGCATAAGGTGATGAGGGTCTACACCAGGTTGGTGGAAGTTTCAAGAAAAAAGAAGGGGACACTGTAATGCCAATGAGATTAAAGATCTTCCCCATCCATTAAGGGGAGTCTGATTAGGGGAGATTTGTAGGAAGGCCCAGATCGTTTGTTAATGAGGATGCCCTGCCTCTGAAAAGTGTACATACACCCTGAGGTGAGGTTTTGTTTTGGGGTTTACTCACTGGAAGTATGTTTGGCACCTCCCCCCCACCCCACCCCCCCGCCCCGCTTTGAAAATCCAGATGTTGGTGCTTCTCTCTCTAGTAACTATTGATCTGTAACGTATGCATTGCTTATGGTCAGGCAACTGCCTGTAGATTATTATTTCTTTGTATTTTCTTTGAAGTTCAGGGTGCTGACTTTTCTCCCTGAACTAAGTGAATAATATACATGTGCTAGATTAAAGTGATTGCTGACCCCTCAAAAGTTGCCTTTCCTTTTGGAAAAGCAGATCTAAGAATCTGTACAGCAGGCCTTCCTGTGTATGCCGGGGTCCTTGCTGATAGACACATATTAGAGTTCAAAGGTAAAATCAAGAGGACATAGGATATGAGTTAAAGAGAGTGATAAGTCAAGGATGAAAAATATGTCACCTTTGGATGACTATGAGAATGGTGTTACTCTCAACAGTAACAATGAAATTAAAGAGGAAGAAGTTTGCGGGGGAAGATAATGAGTTCAGTTTTTAACATGTTGAATTTAAGATGACTTTGGGATATCCAGTTGGTGAAGATGTGAGGGGGGAGGTCAGAAGCTATAAGAGTAGATCTGAGAATCACCAATACATAGATAATTGAGATAATCAAGCAAAAAGTATAGAGGGAGAATAGAAGAGGGCCTTGAAAGACCCCTAGTTTGTGGGTAAGACCTAAATCCAGGCCTCACCAAAACCTAGAGAAAAGAATATCAAGGAGAAGAGAGTGATCCGATGTAAAAGGCTGAGAAGAGGTCAAGAAGTATAAGGATTGAGAAAAGTTCATGAAATTTTACAATTAAGAGATCATTGGCAACTTAGGAGAAATAACTTTTGAATAAATGATGAAATCATAAGCCAGACTACAGAGTGAAGAGAGTGAGAAGAAAGGAAACTGAGTCATCAGTTGCAGATAACATTTTTAAAGAGTTTAGCACAAAACGAAGGAGAGATATAGGACAATAACTAGGTGTGGATGAATGGATCAAGTAGAGGTTTTGTGAGAAAGGGGAAGAAAAACACAGGCATATTTGTGGGAAGCAGGGAAGTAGTCAGACAGAGAGAGATTGAAGTGGGAAAGCAGGGAATGATAAAGGAGATAATCTGGAAAAGACAGGATGGAGTGGGATCAACTTGTGAATGTAGACAAGTTTTGCCTTTGCAACGAGAAAGTCCACTTCTTCATCTGAGACAGAAGTAGAGTCAGTACAAATGGATGGAGTTGGGAAATGAAATGTCACGTGTGAGGAATAAAAAGTAGGTCAGTATACCTGTTAAGGGAACCACCATCCATTCCCCAGTGGTCAATGTAGGTATCACCCTCAACTCCCTATTCTCTTTCATCCCCCATAATCAAGCTGTCAAGTCCTGTCATTTCTACCTTGCAACATCTCTCATACACTGCCCTTCTCTCCTCACACTAAGAATAATAGTCCGTTGAATTGGTATCCATGCTTCAGGTCTCTCCCCACTCCAGTTCGTCCTCCTTCCCCAAAGCTGTCAAACTGATCTTCCTAAAGCAGATATAGATATGACTATGACCACTCCCTCATCCCAATTCAATAAACTCTGGTGGATCCCTATTAACTACAAATCAAATATAAAAACCACTGATTTTTCAAGTCCATCACTTGGCCCCTTCCTAACTCTCCAGTCATACTACTCTTTACTTCCACCTCTAAGCACTCTTAGGGATCCTCTAACAAGGGCCTCCTTGTAGGTTCCTTGCATACATATCTATTCCAGGTATCTTTTCTACCTATGCCCCCACGACTGGGGCTCTCTCCTGCCTCATCTCCCACCACCCTCCACTATTTTCAAGTCTCAATAAAAGTCTTACCACCTTTTTAAAGAAGCTTTTCTTCCTGGTCCTGCTTTCATTTTGAGATCACCTTCTTTTTATCCTTCCTATAAAGTTCGTACATAACTGCTTGCATGCTGTCTCACCATTAGGCTCTTTTCTGTCCAGGCTATACTTGGGTCTTCCACCACTATCCCTCAGAAATCTCTTCACCCTGGAAGCTCACTCCAGCCCTATAATTCACATACTTCCTCTCTCCTCCTCTGATTGGAAGGATCCTACTTGAACTTCTATTTAAGAAGGATGCTCAGACCAGTCATGCCTTTGTTCCTCTCCAGGCTGCACTGTGGACTTTCTCTACCATGGCCCCTAGTAGAGAACCACTCTCCTTTTAGGTGTCATCATCCCCCACTAGAATGTAAACTCCCTGAGGGCAAGAACTGTCTTTCTTTCTGCTTGTATTTATATTCCATCCCAGTACTTTGCTGGGAGGCCTGGCACACAGTTAAGTGCTTAATAAATGCTTGCTGACTGAGACTTAAGCTCTCTGAAAGCAGGGACTGTTTTCTGCCTTACTTTATATCCCTAGCCATTAGCACAACAGCTTAATAAATCTTGATGATTTGTTTTGTAACTGAATCACAGACTACATGGAAAGGAGTCAAGTTAGCTAAAGGTTAGGTTGTGAAGGACTTTAAATGCCAATTAGATAATTTTATATTTGATCCTGGAAATAACAAATGTATGTGCATAGATTTGTGTGTGGTAATAGTTACAGGGACTAGTCTATTGTTGTAGTTCAGTCAATTTAGTCATGTCGAGCTCTTTGTGACTCATTTGAAGTTTTCTTGGCAAAAATACTGGAGTTGGTTTGCTATTTCCTTCTCCAGCTTATCTGACAGATGAGGAAACTGAGGCAAACAGGGTCAAGTGATTTGTTCAACTAGAAAGTGCCTGAGGCCAAATTTGAACTCACAAGTCTTCTTACTCCATGGTCCAGCACTCTATCCACGGTGCCACCTAGCCACCCTGACAATCATTTATATTTTAAAGCAATTACTTTGGTGGGTGAATGAAGAATATACTGGAGTGGGGAGAGCCCTGAAGCAGAGAAACCAAGCAAAAGACTACTGCAATGATCCAGGTACATGAGGCAATGAGGGTCTATACCAGAGTGCTAGTAGCTGTATGAGTATAGAGAAGAGGATGTGTGATACTCTGAAGGTGGAAAGGACAAGATTTGACAAAAGATTAGCTACGAATGCATGTCAGGATGCTGACTCTTTGTCAGTAATAGGAAATTTGGGAAGAGGAGAGGGTTTAAGGCGAAAGATAATGAGTTTGGTTATAGATGAGATTTTAGTTCACCTTCTACTAATGCTATGTTTTCTAGTGAAATAAAATGGAAAAAACTCCTCCAAACCAATGAGTTCCTTTTCATACCTGCCATAGGAGCCTGACAGGCCAAGGTCAAAGGCTCACAAAAATTTTTCAGTTTGCCAGTTTTCCTCACTGCTGATCATTCAATAAGAAACACAAGCGTTTTCCTGACTCTTGGTAGTGTACAAAGGAAAGAAAAATGATGACTTCTAAAACAACTCCTCCTAGCGATTATTTTTCAAGATTTTTTCATTTATGAGGAAGAAAACTTCTAAATGAATTCTCTATTTTTTGAAAATCTACACCAATGACCTTATTTGACTGAGCACCATTTTTTTCCTTTCACTTATATCAAAAGCAAAATATTATTTTAACTTACCACTGTTGTCATTTGAAAGATTAATTTTTTAAGTATTTAGATGCCTACATATGAAGATGATCAAATTGGAAAAATAAGTGGTGGAGATGATAAGTATTTTCAGGCAAAGATACTTTATAACTACTAAACTCAAGAAAAAGGTGGAACTATTTTTAAATTTCACTTTACCAAAAGAGAATCTGTCTATAAAGACAGTATCATATTATAAGATTGTATCATATTATAAGATATTGTTTCAGAAGGCCGAATGAAATGTTTTTCTTCTTTGTGAATTATATTATCTTTTCCTAAATAGCACCCAGAATGTGGTCCCTCCTCCACCCAAGGTGTGAAGAAATAACATTAATGTACAAAAAACATTAATTTTCAAAAGGTAATCAGAGTTCTCAAGGGATGTCTACCAATTCCCTACATGAAATTACCTTAGCAGCTTTTGAAGCTTCTAAACAATCCCATTGCGGCTTCATATGCCAAATTCTGATTTAAGTAGCTGATGCTCTGAAGGATTTGGAGAAATCTCTCATCTATTTATATAATCAAGAGTGAAAGTGTAGTTCAAATGTTTAGCTTATCCAAATGGTACAAATAATTTATATTTTTATTAAAAATTATATTAAAAATGCAAAACTGGATCAGCTAGCTATTCTGACAATAAGCAAAAAAAAAATTCTTTCATTTACTTATAAAAAGATAACTAATCATTTTTGGCAAAGAGGGCAACTTTCAACAACAAATTTCTTAGTGGAAATTACCCTCTATATCCGTATTTGCAAAGAACCAACATTCAAAAGACTTAATATGTAACCCTTTTTCACTATACTCTAATGGCTGTATCCCAATGCCCATAAATTATACTGGCTGTCAATTAAAGAAGTTATTCCAAAACATTAGCCCTAAGTTAGCAATCTTCCTCCTTCTTTGAACTCTGATCATAATAAAACAGAAACTAAGCTAAGCTTTACTACTTTCAATAAATCTGGGGGTGTCAAAACAGCATCACTATTTTTACAATTATAATGATTATCAGTGGTATTATTGGCAGAAGAAAGATAATGCCAGTGCTTTAAGTACATGCTGAATGAAATGTTACAACCTGAAACAGTCTGAACACTTTTAGTCAATAAGCCTTTCTGATGTTGGCAATTTAAATGGGCTTTTAATTTATTTTATGTGACCATTCAGTTAACAGGCTCAATTCTAAAACATTAAGAGGAAAGTAGCAAACACTATTAACACCACAGTAATTCTAAGATCAAAACGTATAGTTTTATTAATAGAGGATAGAGCACTGGATTTCAAACCCATTTCTGACATTACCTGTGTGATCAAAGGTAAGTTACTTTACTGGTAAAATTAAAATACAAAGTTGTACTACCAATGTCACAGGATTGATATGAGTCTTAAATGAGATAATACATGCAAAGTGACTAGTAAATCTACAAACACAACACAAATACAAGCTATTATTATTATTTATCCCCCTCCTCCCTGTTAATTAAGGGTGACCGATTTCTTAGAGTTGGTAATCAAAGACTTAAACATCCAGTGGCTGTGGGATAATAACGAAAAAATATTTTTTTTAAAAGAAACTCGAGGATATGAAACTACACTTTGTCATGAGAACCCAACTCACTCTAGTTAATCAGTCAGAATTTATTAAGACCTTAGTAAGTGACAGGCACAATATTAGGATCTGGGAATACAAATTTTAAAAGAGGGGTAGTTTTTACAAATCACTTTGTCTCATATATCCATATATCTCAAGAAGTTCACATCCTAAAAAGACCACTACTTAAGTAATACCCGCTTTAATGAATTTATAATGCTTTAAATGAATACTCAGAATTAAAAAGTCTTTCACCTGCCCAAATGGCCAAAACCAGTTGTGACAACCTTCCTGGTTAGTGCCAATTGAGCAATATAAACACAACTATAACCAAATAATTATGGTCTTAAAAGGCCTTAAGTCACAAATAGCTAACTGGATTTTTAAAAATCTGCTTCTATTTACACATGCCAACATAAATACCTTGTTTAAGTATGTCTTGTTTTAAAAAAACAAATCCCATAAAAAGAAAAGAATGAACATTCATGATCATAGCAAACTGAAGTCACCACAGAGTCTTAAGTTCAATCAATGATGCTACCAGAAGACTACTTTGGGGAAGGAGGTGTGGGTGTAGGATCATTCTTTACACATCAAGACAGCTGTGAAAAAAAGTGTTTTGTAAACTATAAGTTAGCCAGCTATAAAAAGCAAGAGACAAATGGAACAAGGATGGTTGGAAGGCAAGGTGGTTTGGGAGTAGAGTGGAAGACAACTAAATTTCCCATGTCCCAGTTACGCACAAAGTGCTAATTATTTATTCATAGTCTAGGATATGATCCCTCTGGAACATGACCCTGGTTCTAGGAGTACAGCTCCTTGTCACTGATAGTTGTTGGAATGCTTTGCCTAACCAACTGGAAGCCACACACAGTTGTCGCAATTAACCACCCAGATGACCAATGCTCTGTTTGACTGGGGCAGATAACTGAGAACAGACTAAGGAGCTCAATTATTAAAGTCAATTATCAAGCACCTATGAGACAATATAGTCTACAGGGTACAAAATGGCTTAAGATTGTTCCTGTCTACAAGATACCAGACACAGAAAGTAATAAATGAAACGAGAACACGATATAATAAGAGTGCTAAATTGTACAGAACACTATAAAATAATACCATCAGAAAACAAACCAAATGAAAAATGTACAAAATGAGAGTCTGATCAAAGTAGTCTGGTATTGTTGAGAAAGGATTCAGGGATGGTGGGTTAGGCTTCCAAGCATGGATAGGACAGAGTAAAAGAAACTGAACACCTTAGCCACAGATGTGGGAATGTCCAAAACAAATATGCAATATGGATACCTGTTTGACTGGAGTGGAAGGTTTATATTAGTGAGAAATGGGGCTGTGATATGCAAGATAGGGTTAAATTACCAACAGCTTTGGATACTCTAGGCAGGCATTTATGGTTTATAGTAAGCAAACAACAGGCAGCCATAGAAGGCTCTTCAAACAGATTGGTTGGTTGATTGCTGTCCTTAGTTCTCGAAAAGCACTAAAATGATATCATCATGATAAAGTGAAGTTTCAGTGTGTCCAACTGTGGCTGATCAGACCAATACAAGCTCGGAATGCTCTAACACAGATTCGGCACAGGTAGTCCGTGTGAATATTTGGGGTAAATACTCCAAATTTGCATATCCTATGTTTCCTTTGTGCTGTATCAATTCTGCCTTCCTCATAGAGCACAGCACCTTTCCTGATGTGGGCAAGCCATGCTGAGCAGTCCTGTGCCACTGTCTCCCATGTCGCAGAATCAAATCCAAAGTTTTTGCGAAAGACCTTGAGTGTGTCCCTTGTATCGCTTCTTCTGACCTCCATGTGATCACCTGCCCCATGCTAGTTCTCCATAAAATAGTCTTTTTGGCAAGCATACATTTTGCTTTTGAACGTGGCCAGCCCATCAGAGGTGCACTCTCTGAAGCAGAGTGTGAATGCTTGGCAGTTCAGCTTGTGCAAGGACTTCAGTGTCTGGTACCTTACCCTACCAGGTGATCCTCAAAATCTTCCTAATGCAGTTCAAATGGAAGCGATTCAGTTTCTTGGCATGGCTCTGGTAGACTGTCCATGTTTCACAGGCGTACAACAATGAGGTCAGAACAATGGCTCTGTAGACTTTCAGTTTGGTAGTCAGTCTAATACCTCTTCTCTCCCAAACTTTTCTTCGGAGCCTCTCAAACTACTGAGCTAGCTCTGGCAATGCATGTGTCAACCTCATTGTCAATGTGAAATCCCTGGAAAGTTCACTACCAAGGTAAGTGAATTTATCCACAGCATTCAAAATTTCTCTATTTGTTGCAAAAACAAACAAACGGGAGGGCGGAGCCAAGATGGTGGAGTAGAAAGACGCACATACACATAGCTCTGAACCCACAACCCATAGAACGGCTACAGGGAAGTAACTCACCGCGAATTTTGCACCCAGAGGCCACAGAATATTGGAGCGAGGGAGATTTCTGTTCCGGAGAGACCTGCAAACCTCTCGCGGGGGTCCTTTGTGCTGCGGACTGGGCGCTGGGACTGGGAGCTGAGTGCAGCCCTGCCGTAGCACGGAGAGGAAAAAATCCGAGCGGGCTTCAGGGATGGGATCTCCGGTGGCCACGTGGGTCCCTCCACCCACAGAGGGACCTGCAAACCTCTCGCAAAAGGTCCGTCGAGCTGCAGACGCAGAGCCCAGCCCAGACCTGCCGCGGCGCGAGAGATGCAGATCTGAGCAGGCTTCAGGGACGGGATCTCCAGCGGCGGCACAAGTCCCTCCACCCACAGGTGACGGGGGTCGGTGAGAGAGTCTCTTTGGCGGGTCGAGAGGGGAGTGGGGTACCCCCATAATTCAGCCCCCCCCCCCAGGTAGAAGCTGAGAGGCGGCTGCAGACCAGGGCTCCCCAAGCGGGCAGGAGCCTGGATCCATTGTGGAAGGTCTGTGCATAAACCCCCTGAGGGAACTGAGCCTGAGAGGTGGCCCTGCCCCGACCTGACCACCTGAACTTAATCTCACACTGAATAGCAGCCCTGCCCCCTCCAAAAGCCCTAAGGCTGGAAGCAGCATTTGAATCTCAGACCCCAAACGCTGGCTGGGAGGATCAGGAGGTGAGGTGGGTGTGAGGAGAATATTCAGAGGTCAAGTCACTGGCTGGGAAAATGCCCAGAAAAGGGAAAAGAAATAAGACTACAGAAGGCTACTTTCTTGGAGAACAGGCATTTCCTACCTTCCTTTCTGATGAGGAAGAACAATGCTTACCATCAGGCAAAGACACAGAAATCAAGGCTTCTGTGTCCCAGCCCACCCAATGGGCTCAGGCCATGGAAGAGCTCAAAAAGAATTTTGAAAATCAAGTTAGAGAGGTAGAGGAAAAGCTGGGAAGAGAAATGAGAGACATGAAGTCAAAGCATGAACAGCAGATCAGCTCCCTGCTAAAGGAGACCCAAAAAAATGTTGAAGAAATTAACACCTTGAAAACTAGGCTAACTCAATTGGCAAAAGAGGTTCATAAAGCCAATGAGGAGAAGAATGCTTTCAAAAGCAGAATTAGCCAAATGGAAAAGGAGATTCAAAAGCTCACTGAAGAAAATAGTTCTTTCAAAACTAGAATGGCACAGATGGAGGCTAAGGACTTTATGCAAAACCAAGAAATCACAGGACAAAGAGAGAAGAATGGTAAAATGGAAGATAATGTGAAATATCTCATTGGAAAAACAACAGACCTGGAAAATAGATCCAGGAGAGACAATTTAAAAATTATGGGACTACCTGAAAGCCATGATCAAAAGAAGAGCCTAGACATCATCTTTCATGAAATTATCAAGGAAAACTGCCCTGAGATTCCAGAACCAGAGGGCAAAATAAATATTCAAGGAATCCACAGAACACCACCTGAAAGAGATCCAAAAAGAGAAACTCCTAGGAACATTGTGGCCAAATTCCAGAGTTCCCAGGTCAAGGAGAAAATATTGCAAGCAGCTAGAAAGCAACAATTCAAGTATTGTGGAAATACAATCAGGATAACACAAGATCTAGCAGCCTCTACATTAAGGGATCGAAGGGCATGGAATAGGATATTCCAGAAGTCAAAGGAACTAGGACTAAAACCAAGAATCACCTACCCAGCAAAACTGAGTATAATACTTCAGGTGAAAAATTGGTCTTTCAATGAAATAGAGGATTTTCAAGTATTCTTGATGAAAAGACCAGAGCTGAAAAGAAAATTTGACTTTCAAACACAAGAATGAAGAGAACCATGAAAAGGTGAACAGCAAAGAGAAGTCATAAGGGACTTACTAAAGCTGAACTGTTTACATTCCTACATGGAAAGACAATATTTGTAACTCTTGAAACATTTCAGTATCTGGGTACTGGGTGG
Organism: Notamacropus eugenii; assembly: GCF_028372415.1. Classification (NCBI taxonomy): domain Eukaryota; kingdom Metazoa; phylum Chordata; class Mammalia; order Diprotodontia; family Macropodidae; genus Notamacropus; species Notamacropus eugenii. Next base: position 40,630,397 of record NC_092873.1, on the reverse strand, counting down.
GATTACACACACACACATGCACACACGCACACATACATAGAGACAGAGTGCACAGAGTGAATTGAAGAGGATGGGATCATATCTTAAAAAAAAAAAATGAAATCAAGCAGTGAGAGAGAAATATATTGGGAGGAGAAAGGGAGAAATGGAATGGGGCAAATTATCTCTCATAAAAGAGAAAAGCAAAAGACTCATTAGTGGAGGGATAATGAGGGGAGGTGAGAGAAAAACATTGAAGTCTACTCTCATCACATTCCACTAAAGGAAAGGATAAAATGCACACTCATTTTGGTAGGAAAACCTATCTCACAATACAGGAAAGTGGGGGATAAGGGGACAAGCAGGGTGGGGGGGATGATAGAAGGGGAGGAGAGTGCAATTCGAGGTCGACACTCATGGGGAGGGATAGGATCAAAAGAGAATAGAAGTAATGGGGGACAGGATAGGATGGAGGGAAATATAGTTAGTCCTATACAACACAACTATTATGGAAGTCATTTGCAAAACTACACAGATTTGGCCTATATTGAATTGCTTGCCTTCCAAAGGGAAGGGGTGGAGAGGGAGGGAGGTAAAGAAGTTGGAACTCAAAGTGTTAGGATCAACTGTCGAGTAACGTTCTTGCCACTAGGAAATAAGAAATACAGGTAAAGGGGTATAGAAAGCTATCTGGTCCTACAGGACAAAAGAGAAGACGGGAGACAAGGGCAGAGAGGGATGATAGAAGAGAGAGCAGATTGGTCATAGGGGCAATTAGAATGCTTGGTATTTGGCGGGGGGAGGGGATAAAAGGGGAGAAAATTTGTAACCCAAAATTTTGTGAAAATGAATGTTAAAAGTTAAATAAATAAATTTAATTACAAACAAACAAACAAAACCCATCATCCATACGATTTCTTCAATAGATTAATATTATAATGAAGATTAAATTGGTAGCAGTGTGCAAGATGAACTTACTAGAAGGTAGATTATAGATGGGACTACCTGTTAAGAGGTAAGGAGAGGTAGCAGCTTTCTTTGTGGTAGCCAAAAACTGGAAATCAAGGGGATGCCCATCAACTGGGGAATGGCTGAATAAATTGTGGTATATGAACGTAATGGAATACTATTGTGCTATAAAAAGTGATGAACAGGAAGTCTTCACAGAGGCCTGGAAGGACTTATATGAACTGATTCTGAGTGAAAAGAGCAGAACCAGAAGAACTTTGTACACAGCAGCAACCATAGTGTGGAAGGATTTTTTTCTAGTAGACTTAGTACTTCATTGCAATGCAAAGACTTAAAAAATTCTCAATGGTCTCTTAAGGCAAAATGCCTTCCACATCCAGAGAAAGAACTATGGAATTCGATGGCAGAACGCGGATCATTTTCTTTTGTATTATGTTTTGGTTTGTTTTATAGTTTCTCCCATTCATTTAATTCTTCTATGCAACATGACTCAGGTGAAAATGTATTTAATAGGAATATATGTGTAGAACCTATATAAAACTGTATGCCATCTCAGGGAGGGAGGGAGGAAGGAAAGGGGAAGGAGGAGAAAAAAATCTAAGTTATGTGGAAGTGCCTGTAGAACACTGAAAACAAAAAAATAAAAATTTTTAAAAAGAGGTAAGAAGAGAGTAACTATAGTAATACAGTAATATAGTAATCTAAAGTGATAAAAAACTTGGACAATAGTAATGACAAAGGGACAATTACACAAGATATGGCAAAGGATGAATGAAAAGGGCTTGATATTGACATACACAATAAGAACAAAAATGAGGGAGAATTCAAAAATGCTTTGAAGCTAGAAAAAGAATGATATAATTCTACACTCCATTAACAGAGGAAAAAAAGGAGTCCAAGAAGAAGGGTTAGCTAGTTTTAGAGGGAAAATGGTGAGTTCAACTGCAGACTTTAAAGTTCACAATGAAAATGTCCTACAGGAGTGTAAATACAGGACTAGAGTCTAGCTGAAGTGAAGACAAGTGATAATGACTCAAGTATCATCAAAATAAACGTTCAAGGCATGAAGAGAGGATGATTTCTTCAGGAGTGAAGTAAGAATAGAGCTTCAGAAGACATAACAGAAAATAAGAATCAGAAGAACAGAACAAAGATGAACTTAAGGAAGTAGGAGAGAGAATTTGGTTAGGGAGTATATCATGGAAGCCTATACTAAGGCAATGTCAAATACCCGAGGGATCAAAATGAGAACTGGAAAAAAAAAAAGGCCTTTGATATCTGGCCTTGTTCACGTATTTAAATGCCCATTTATATACTGATTAAAGTTAAACACAATTTATCAAAAAAAAGGTGGGATGGTCCTTTTCCCATGAAATGAGTCTCCAGTCAATGAAAATTTATTAGATGCCTACCATATGCCAGGCACTACATTTATCTCTGGAGGTGCCAAAGAAAAAAAGAAACAGTCCCTGCTCTCAAGAGTTCACATTCTAATGGAGAAAACCAGACAACTGTCAGTGAGCTTTCAAGTGGAATTCTGTACTATAATGAAAGGAGTATTAAAACTTTTAAGTTAGAAGCTAAATACCAGTACTAGTAGTATAAAATATGTACTAGTATCTTTTCTTGTTATGCCACTTTCATTTTTAAATATATCCCTTCTCTCCCTAGAGGGGGATATTCCTGGAAACAAAACATGAGTAGGGGGAAAAATTCAAAATCAAACACACCAACCAAGTCTGATAGTAAATATTACTGCTCCACACCCAGCCGCTTGTTGACCGACTATAAAGAGGCGAAAGCATTTTCTCCTCCATTCTCTTAAGCCAAATTTGATCATTATAATTATATAGCTGTTGTACTCCAGGTCTGAGGTCTGGCCAGGCTGGTCCCATACATGTCCCCCATGTCCCATTGAAACTGAAACATAACAAGATACTCATAATTCATCTAACAGTTATCAAAAGGAGATATAGCAGGTGAAAGACAATTACAGGAGGGAAGGGATGTCCACCTAGGATAAACGCCTTGATTGGGCTGACCACATAGTTTTCTGGTACAGGTGTTGGTCATATTGCTGGGCAGTGGCCAGAAACTTAAGGGAGGAGCTAGAGCCACTTGTATCCAGGTTCTTCTTTTATTAAGATGACCAGTAAGCTAAATCAACAGCCTGAGTCTTGGTCCCCTTAATCAATTAAATCTCAAGAACAGTTTTTAAGAAAAACTAACCTAATCTGCAAAAAGTCGAGCCTTGAAATTTTGCTCCCACCATAACAGCCTTTTTTTCCTTTCTTCTTTCCATGGTAATGCTATTTCACTTGGCATCAGTTGACATAAATCTTCCTACTCTTCTCTTAAGATTAATAATTAAATTACTATTCTTACTATTCATCTTTTTTTACATTGCAATAATATTCCAACTACAATCATGTACCAAAGTTTGTTCAGCCATTCCACAATTGATGGGCACCTTTCCAGTTTTTTGCTACTAAAAAATGCTGGCATAAAATACATTAGTGCATATGAGACCTTTCTATCTTTGACCTCCTTAAGTGCAGTCCTAGCAGTGGAATTTCTGGATAAATGGATATAGATTTTAGTTAATTTTCTGAATATAAATCTAAATTGTTTTCTAGAATGGTTTAACCAATTAATAATCCCTCTAATAGTGTTTTTGTATGCCTAAGCTTCCACACCCCCAACACTGACCAATCTTTGGTCATTTTTCTAGCTCCAACACTCCCTGGTTATGTGATCACGGACAAACAATCTGTTCTCTCATCTGTAAAAATAGGGAAACACAGTTATTATAGAGAAAGTGCTCTGCAAAACCTTACAGTGTAACACAAAGGACTGTTACTCCAGCAATGAAGATGGCAGCCAAATGATAAGAGTATGACTATGGACCAGTCTCTCAGTATGTGTGGCAGAAAAAGGAAAGGAGGTAAAGAGGATGCTTGTGAATGAATTATGAGCTCCTTGAAGGTAGAATCATGGTTTGCATCACACATTATCAACTCATAAAGTGTCTTGTACATAGTAGGCACTCAAGATAATTAATGAATGACTATTAGGGAAGATGTGAGAGATGGAATCATTAGTTTTGCTAGCAATCTTTCCTCCACTTTCTGGAATATAAGCTGTATCCAGGGAAATCTGTAAGGAGAATAGGCTTGATTTAATCAATCAATAAACATTAAGCACCTATGTGCCAGCACTGTATTAAACAATGAGGACACAGAAAAGGTCAAAAGACAGGCCCTACCCTTAAGAAGCTTACAATCGAATGTACAGACAACATGCAAACAGCTATATACAAAGAAGCGATATAGTAACATAACACAAGATAAATGGGAAATAATTAACAGAGAGAAGGCTCTAGAATTAGGAGGGCTTGGGGAAGGCTTCCAGAAAAAAGATGTGGTTTTAGTTGGGACTTAACAGAATCCAGAGAAGTCAGGAGGTGGCAATGAAGGAGGAGATCATTCCACGTGTGAAGGTCAGACTGAAAAATGCCCAGAGCTAAGAGATGGAGTGACTGAAGGTAAGAGGAGAATCTAGAGTCTGGAAAGAAAATGAGCTTGCTTTTCTAGTGACTAAAGGGTCTTAAGTAAATAGCTCAACCTTGACTAGAAGGGTAGAAATCAGAGACTAGCAACGAAGAAAAGACTGAAAAAAGCCTGAAGTCAAGAAACCCTGAGTAACACATAGGATGTACCTGTTAACCATCTTTGATACCATCCCCACATCCCCTCATGCTGTATACTGTTGAGTAGCTAACTGCTTATGTTCTTCTTGCTCTGGACACTTTAAAGCTAATCAAAAGAAAGGATTAAGTCTAGGATTTAGTCTCTGGAGAAGAAATTTCCCCTAATTCTCCCTCCCCTCAGAAAATTACCCCAATAAGCAACAACAGAATCTAGTCAGGAAGCCTTTTGCTTGGTGGCTAGGTATGAGCCCCATTTTGTCACATAGCATCACCAATTCTACTATTAAACTCCAAGGATTATTCTAAAGCAATTGGCTCCAAAGTAAGAACTATGGCTCCTTTCGTGGGGCACTGGTTTGATTTCATGGAGATCAATCAATATAGAAGTGGAGAAGATAGGTATCATCCTACCCTCTTCCCCCAACAATAGGCCATCTTGAACATCCTGCTCCCTCTCATGGCTTTATCCAGCCTGGGCCCCCTCAGGACAGTTAAAATCTACAACAACCCTGACACCCACTGGAACTTCCCCCCCATCCCACCCCCCAATCCTGCAGGATCCCCATACCTGGCTTCCTGGTCATTTGTTCCTGGCCACAGCACAGGCATAATGAAAGGGTTGCAATCACATTGTCTTTTCTACCCACATCCTCAGAACTTCTTTCCCCTTTTCTGTGAAGGACACTATCATTCTTCTAGTCTTCCACGGTCTCCATTTGCTCATTATCCTTCTTAACTCTTCAATTAGCAGAAACTGCTCTCTTCAACATTACCAAGGGTCTCTTAATTGTCAAATCTGCTGGTCTTTTCCTCACTCAATCTTCCTCTTTCTTGACTTCTTTGCAGCATTTAATACTATTGAACATTTCCCTCCAGATTGTCATGACACTGGCCTCTCAATACTCCTCGAGCCAGTCAACAAGCATGTATCTATTAAGTGCTTACTCTAGGCCAGGCACTGTGTAAAACACTGGCCAAAAAACCAGTCCCTGACCTTAAGGAGCTCAAATTTCAATGGCCAAAAATTGTGGATACAATTTATCCACAAGAAAATGCGTATATACCATATACATGGTGTAAATGGGAGATAATCTCAAAGGGAAGACGCTAGCATTAGCTAGCAGAGTTAGACAAATGAATTCCTTAGAGAATAATGCAAGTACCACATAAAACTAAATGGCCTAATATATTAAAAAGAAATCAAAAACCTAACTTATTCAGTACCATAGAATAAGTAATATCATAGTGGTGTGGCAAATTAAATGTAGGTAATCTAGTTTTCCAGTCAACTGGGACTATTCAAGAACCCATTTTTAAGCTTGGTAATTATTCTAAAATGTATTACATACACACACACACATATCACTCTTTTAAAAGGGGATGGTGAATATAATTTTAATGACCAAAATATTATTTCTCAACAACTGTGCTAAATTATGCAATTCTATAATTGTTTCCACTAAAGTCCTCCTCCAATGTCTCATCAACTGAGGTGACTCTGGCTTCTTGAAAACAACATCAATTAAGCACTAGTGCTGGCAAGTTCTAGAGAGCTAGAAAAGGTTCTGGCAATTGATTGAGCAACCCTGAAAGACCATGGTCTTAAGAAGTGAGAGAGAGGCTATGGCTTGTGTTGGTGGAGGAAATATTCACATTGATTAAATTATAGGTCTTGACTTCAATGATGCTACAGTGACGGCCTCAGGGCCTACTGGTCCCAATGATAAATGTTCCCAGACTATAGAGCTTTTTGGTCTTCAAAATGTGTCTTCAGCTGGTTGGTTGTTGTCCTTCATCTTCGAAGAGGACCAAAATGACAACACCATTTTGAAATTTCAGTGTGTCCAACTGTGGCTGATCGGACCAATACAAGCTTGGAATGCTCTACCACAGGTTGGGCACAGATAGTCTGTATGACTATTTGGGGTGGATATCCCAAATTTGCACATCCTGCGTTTACTTTGTGCTGTCTCACTTCTGCTTTGCTCAAAGAGCACAGCACCTTTTCTTATGAGGGCATGCCATGCTTAGCGGTCCTGTGTCAGGGTCTCCCATGTTGCACAGTCAAATCCAAAGTTCTTGAGAGAGACCTTGAGAGGGTGTGTTTAGGGAGGACCCATACCAGTGCCTTCAGCTATCAGTTCAGGCTAGTACCATTATGTCTCTTTCCCCTCCTAATCTGTCACTCCTACACTGCAATGGGCTTATAAATAAGGTAAACCAATTTTTTTTTTTTTTTTTTTTTTTTAGAACTGAACGTCCTAAAGTACCAAAAAGGGAAGACCAGCGGCTCTCTCTCACAGGAATAACCTATAAAAGTGAATGGCTTTTCCAAAGCCTTTTTTATTTACTTTCGGATTCTTGGTTATGTTCTATAGAGGTGACTTATTATTGTAGTTGCCAGAGGCTAATTTTCAGTTTCTGGGGACTCATTTCTACTCCATTCTCAAGCTTCAACTTTTGTGCATTTAACTGCTCATTAAAACTTCTCTAAGCGTAGAGAGAGGTTAGAAGAGGAAACAGTTCTATATAGTCACATATCAACAACTCAAAATAGTTGGACAGGAAGCTGAAATCACTGGCTCTACATGTAACATTAAGACTATCATTTCATGAGTATTTCTAAGAATAAAATCAATTTTCTTTCCCTTCTGAAGCCTGTAACAAAATACTTCTATTTTGAAGGTGGAAAGTTCGGTTTTAGGGTTTGCTAGCATTGAAGGATACAGAAACAACTTTCATACGGCATAATCTATAATAAAAACTGATAGCTGAGAAGAAAGAAAAACCTTACAACTGTATCATCTTTCCATCTCCCTCTGTATTATCCCCACAAACCCAAATAATTTTATGGAAGATACTGCTATCATCAAGTATAACTATAGCTACAGCAGTTGCAAAAACTTTAACAACACCTTCCAAAACAAAAAAATTACTTACTTCTTGATGCTAAAAACATTAATAAGCCAACACATTGTGACTTATCTACATGTACTTCATTGAAAATAAAGTAAATATTAAATAATGATTAAATTTAAAGTCTCTCAATTCAAATGTTTACAGTATTCAAGGTTGACATGTTTTATCTAGTTTAGCTTTATTTTACAGTAAAAAACTGAGCTTCTGTCATTTACTGCAACTAAAGCTGGCCCTTAATGAATCTTAGAAATTATCTGTGAATTAAAATTGAATATAACTCAGGTCAATATGCCACAAGTCTAAACTTCCTGTTAATATGAGATGTAATTAGCTTTGTAATTTTACACTTTCTAGCCACAAGATAGATATCATATTTCCAAAAAACCTAAAAGAACAAGAGCTTATAGTCACAACTCCTGTGTTCAGAAGCATAATTCTAACACAATACTACAAAGTACCATGGACCCTTGTTTCTCAAAAATATATTTTTATGAAGGATACCTTTCAATATTTTTAAAAATCCAAACAAATATTTTAGCAACCATTTTTTACACTCCATTTTTAGTAATATCAATTATTAACTCAATATAAAAATTCAATTTTCAACCAAAAGATGAATGCTCTCATTAAAAATTGGTGTCTCCCAGGAAAACAATCTACAAAATAACAATTTTGAAAGACTTGGATCTCTGTTCAACACAATGACCACTCAGTTCCAGAAGACTCATGAGGAAACATTCTATCCAACTCCAGATGGAGATCTCAGCAACTGATTCAGAGTACAGACTGAAGAATATATTTTTTTGGATATAGCTAAAGGGGGAATTTATTTTTCTTGATTACGTATTTGTAATGAGTTTTGTCTTAGTAGTTTTCTCAATAGGTGGGGAAGGGGGAGGTCCAAGGGAGAAAATTCAGAACTGAATTCAACAAATCTGCATACTTTATGTCAAGGATAGCCAAGTTGCTTTCTAACCAAAAGTATATAAAAAGTCTCTTTTACATGCCTGTAAATTTTTATGCCTAAATGGTGTATGTTTAATAACCTACACGATCTTAAAAAGGTTCCCCTGTTCTTACTAAATCACCTAGATGTTCTGCATCAGAATCACTTGTTAAAGCATGGTCCTATAGGCAAGAAATGCCACTTTTATGCCAAGTGTACCAAAAATTCACAAGATGAATAAAGTATAATCTGATTTGAAATTAGAAGTCTTTTCCTAAGTTTATTAAAGGATGGGCATAGAAAGTATTATATCTATTAACAAAAAATGTAAAACTCAGTTTCTCCCTGAAAAGAAAAATGGAATTAAACTAAATAAAAGGTGTAAACTAAAACCCAGGAAAACAATTCCTTCAGTTTATATCTTGAATATTCTTTAATTAACAAAAGCCATAATATATGTAAAAATAAAAGCATAGGTAATAAAGCAACTGTGCCATCTGTTCCAATGACCAAAGAAGAAAGTGTTTAACAGTGTTTCTATTCTGAAATAAATGATATTCTATTCAAATCTGTCCAGGTAACAGGAAGCTCTTAAAAAGAAATCACTTGTTGGGATTACATTTTAAATTGCTATATATACACAATAACTTTATTTAATAAAAAACAAAATGCACACTGCATGCACAGAAAGCAAATTACTAAACACTGTGGGATGGGAAATAAGATAATAAGCTTATGCTGTCAGATGAAAGAAAACAAATCAGAAGGTTCAAATACAGTTTAAACGATCATTAAAGACATATGTTCCCTGTAAGGACAAAAATGTTTTTTGGGATGCAATGCTTGTTAGCATGCTTGGTGATATGTTGATTATAAAATAAAAGGTGAAAACCTAAGTAGATAACCAAACATCTTTCTCTCTAGGACAAAACTATTTTCACAAAACCTCAATTTATCTGAGAAAATGTGATCTAAGACATTTGGAATGCAGACCATAGAAAGCAATTTTTAAATTAACATATACCTACTGGAGAAAGGCTTCAATATTTTTAAAAGATGGCATTAATTGGATCAGAGATAATTAACCTCTTTTTGTGAGTTGTGGTCCCCTTCATCCTTTGGCAGTCTGGTGAACAGACCCCTTTTCAGGATTTTTTTTTTAACACATAACATACTTAAGAACACAAATAAAACCAAATATATTGAAAGACTTATCAAAAAGCTTTCTTTAAGTTTACAGACACCAAGATCACCAAGATATCTTGATCTAAAAAGAATGAATTCACATTTATCCAGGGAATATGATGTTTGGGCTAATATTTATGATATTTAACATAAATGGATGACCAATTTGAATGCAATAAAATATGCTTATCACTAAAATTTTATTGAACTTAATTTAACAATTCTTTAAAGATTTATAAGGCACTTTAGAATCTCTCAAGTATATCTTAGGGTTGTCATAAACACTAATCCTCATTGTAGACACAGCAGAGTATCAAAACAATTATTTGAACTTTCTAGTCACTTCCATATAGTGTAAAAGAGAGTTTTCTGTATACAACATTTGTATTTAAAGAGAAAACTGTCATCTACCAGAATGAAAAACAGAATTGAGAGGTTTCCCCCTAAATCTCAGAATTATATTCCAATGGATGTATGATCTCACTGATGTAGGTATTCCTCCAAGGGTTCCGAGAGCAATCCATGTATCCCTCGTTGTGCTGTATGACTGTTTGCCCATATTCTCCACCAGTCCTTCACAGCTTCGGCTAATATACTTGAATAGGCTTTTCTCAACAGCCTTTTCTCTTTTGCACATACACCAGCACCAGGACTTGAGCTACCCACGTCACCCTCATCTTCACTAAAGGAGACCACATACTGCTTTCCTTATCATTCATTTCCTTAGAAATCCCTCCACAAAGCCCTACTCCAGAGAACAGAAAGTAGCCCTGGACACTTGAAAGTCAGGCCAACAGAGAATAAACTCCCACCAGGTACTACCATGCTTTTAAGTCTCTAAGTAAGATTCCAGGAGGTACTTAAAAGACAACCCCACATAAAAACAGAGAGGTATTTATCACCAATAATTTGGCCACTAGGTGAAGAATTCTTTGATCAGTACAATCTATTTAGGCATCTTAAAGACTGCTAAATGTACTTGGAAATATTCACAAAAGGACTAAAAGAGTCAGTATGAAATAAAACACGGAAACTATCTACAACCATAGATACCAAATTAAGTAAAGGACAAGGCAGTCAAGGTGTGAGCCATTAAAACAGAAGTCCAAGGCACTTGAGTCTTTCCTGGATGAAAGGACTATCCACATAAATTTGTTAAATGTTGACTGACATTCAAAAAAACCCCAAAAACTTCTACACAGTCAAGAATTTAAAGTAATGCAAATGTCTCTGCATAAAATTAAATAACATATTATAAAAATGTATGATTAGATATATTCCACAACATTAAAACTTCTTAATTTCACTTTACAAAATTAGGAATTCTAGTTATTTAAAAGAAAATTTTAATTTGCTGCTGTCAGGCAGGCACACTTAATTAGTACCACCATAGAACAATGCATGTAGCAACCCTTCCATGATATGAATCTTATTCATGTCTTTTCATTAACCCTCCACACAAAATCTACCCAGTATGCTGAAGGTCTTCATATCTCATCCTTTTGATATTATACCAGTGTAATATTCATTCATACTGTGCTTTTCTGATCATTTATCTATCTGCTGTATCTTTTATGCCACTTCCTGAACATTATGCTATAGCCAACTCTTACCAACCATCTGAGTTGTTCATTGCCCTAGAGGTTATTTGCAATCTGGATTCTTCAGAGATTATGCTGTTTCATCATTCACTGCGGTGAAGCACCACCAGAATATTAGTGTTAAAGAGATGAGCTTTTACAGCAATGAGCATAATGTAGAATGATCTCTTCCCCTCCTATCCAACATTAATCCTAGGCCAATAATGCACCATTGCTTCTGCACACAGCCCTAGACAACCATATTGATGAATTATTAGCAACAATCCATTGCCTCCCCATTACCTCCCCACACCCCAGCTGCATGTCTCTTTTTATGTTCTTGCTTAGGACGGTTATGTGTAACTTTTCCACATGGCTGTGGAATTTACTGAGGCAGTTTTACTGTTCCAGGGCTCATAGAAAATTAAGTTAATGCCATCTATACCAACTGGAACACATGGATAAGGAATATTTCTTCTGCAAACTCTGTTAACAAATACCCAAGGTGAATAGATGTTTGCATATTTCATTAGTCTATATGACCAAACATCAATTTCGGCAGGCAAAATTGATTTCTTGGCCTTTCAAAGTGGTTTCTGTATATAAATGATACATTTCAATGTGATTTCTTCAAAGATTCTCTCTGATCTTTCTTCTTCAAACTATTCTAACTTCAACCAAAAAAAAAAATGCCTTTTTTTGGGTGTAAGGGAAAATTAGGAAAATTTTTTTATATAATACCTTCACAATCTTTTTTACAAATTTATCTGTTTAGAATAATAGTATACATTATGACTTTAAACAAATGTCTTAAGGAAAACTCTAAATATCTAAATTTAATATTGGTATATGTATGGATAAGAGATCTTCATCTCTACCAAAAGCTGTGGAATTCTAATTCTTGATCAATTTCAGGTATGTGAAGTGGAAAAAAGATTCATGTCAAAAAAAGTGAAGTAATATTTTTAAGTGGCCAATTTCTACATCAAATAACAAGAATTCATATCATCAATCCAACTACAAATTAACAGCAATTCCCTTCCTATGAATAAAGTCTCCAAAATATTTAAGTTTGCTAAAATGTCTAAATAATATGATGCTAAATAAGTATTATTTTCCTCAAAAATATACTAATTGCTTTTAACAAATTCATTTTTTAGTTTAATCATTTCTCCTATGCAGCTTCAGTTGTGAGATAAAAGCAACGACAGAAATTTTTAAAAAGGGACAATTTCAGCCAACACAAAACCCTAATACTTTATTATACCACCTCAGTCTTAAGCTTAAGAATGTACTAATGTAGTCAACAATAGGTTTCAATAGAGACAGCAAAAATATACTAAATCTGTTCAGAACAGCTAACCCTGCCTTTCATACAATTACAAGATTTTTCTCAGTTTTCTCATTTAAATATTTATTAAGATGATCCAAAAAAGACCCACTCTGATTCTTGCATCATGACATGGAGTCAAAGACTACTCAGTACAGACCAAGGTTTGACATATCCTAACATAATCTGAAAAGGTGCCTGACCACACACCTTCAAGGCCACAATGTAAGCTTAGCTAAATTTGAAAAGCTTCATCCCACCAAACGGTTGGTAACCAAGGGACAATTTCTTTTCAGGCAGACTTCATAAAAAGCCTACTAAGGAACAGAGAAGTTGGCAAGAAATATTTCTGGAAGAAATACACACACATCAATGAAATCATCAATCCACACAATGCAAAACTAGCAACTAAAAATGTCAATCTTTAACTCAATTCAACAAATATTTATTAAGCCCTTAAGGCAAGCTTGCTTAGGTCAAGGCATAGAAAAGGAAAGAAGAGAGGGAGTGAGGAAGGAAGGGAGGGAAGGAGTGAGGAAGGAAGAAAAGACAATAGTCCCTGCCCTCAAAGAGCTTACATTCCACTGAGATAAAAGTACACACACAATCAAATGAGGTTGGACAGCACTAACAATTAGGAGGATCAGAAAAGGTTTCCCATAGGACAGCTAAGCCTAAAAGGTAAAGATGTGAATGCAGAGTGTGTCCTAGGCATAGCAGGCTAGCCTATGTAAAGGCTAAAAGGAAGGAAATGTCATGTCAGGGGAACATCCAAGTTTCACTGGAATGCAAAGTGGGTTAGAGAGAAGTGTGAAATCGGTTTGTGAAAGTAGTTGGAAGTGGGATGGGGTCAAGATTGTGGAGAGATTTTAAAAAAGAAATTTTCATTTTATTCTTAAAGCAATAAGTGATGGAATATTACTGTGCTGTAAGAAATGAGCTGGTTGATTTAAGAAAAACATGGGAAGATTTGCGTGAATAAAAAGTGAAGTGAGCAGAACCAAGAGAATGCTGTATACAGTAACAATATTCTTTGTTATTCAAAGTATTGTAAATACCCAAATTAACTACAATGAAACTGAAGAAAGATGCTATCTGACAGTATTGGTTTTACATATATTTATAAATCTGTGTCAGATGGTGGTCTTCTGTAGTGCAGGGTTGGGAAGGAGGGAGGGGGACAGTTCTAAATTTAAAATGTAACCAAAAAATAAAATAAAATTAGATTAAAAAAACAACAGGGACCCTCTGAAACTTTTTGAGCAGACCTAATCAGACCTGTGCTTTAGGAATATCAATCTGAGAGCTCTGTGGATGAGACACTGGAGTGGGGAAGAGACTAAAGGCAAGCTACTGTAGCAGTCTAGGCAAAAACTGATGAAAGGGACTGTCACACTGGCTATGTGAGCAGAAAGAAGAGGATGGACATAAGAAAGGTTCAGGAAATAGAACTGTCATGATTTGGCAACTGCTAAGATACAGAAAATGAGAGAAAGGGAGAAGAATCAAAGATGACCCCAGATTACAAGGTAATACAGACTTGGAAGCTCCAAAGACAACTGAAGCTTGGACTATAGATTCAGGAGTGATCTCCAAAGGTAGGGTAATGGAACTCATGGCAACTGTTGAGGTCACCAAGGAAGTACAGTCAGAGAAGAGGGCCCAGGACAGAATCTTGGGATATATCCATGATGCTAGGTTAGGGTATGGAAAACTGGTCCATCAAAGAAGACTAGGAATGGAGAGAACAGGAAGAGAAAAATAGTGTCACCAAAACCCAAGGAGGGAGTAATCAAGAGTATTAAATTTGGTAGAGAAAGATAAGGACTGAGGAAAAGCTATTAGGTTTAGCAATTAAGAAGTGAGTAGTCTTGAAGTAGTTTCAATGGTAAGGCTGGAAAGCCAGAATATAAAGGGCTGATAAACATATTCCATCGATAATTTACCTAGCTGGGTCATATATAACTGTCTTATAACAAAGTTGATATAGGTTTTGTTACCACCTCACCCATAGTTGTGATCTTGTTCCCTGTGGCATCACTTTTCCAGGGGCAGCATACCCTTCCATTACTTCAAATGTTATTAAAATGTACTGAGAGTTGACTATTATAAAGAACTCTAAAATAAGAATGGGTAATTTTTCTTTCATCCTGTTTAGTTTAATAAATATTGATTGATGACCTTCTGCTGACCTCTGCTCAGCACTGTAAGGGATACAAAACTTCCAGCCCTCAAGCCACTTTATTATAAACAAAAAATATGTAACAAATAAAATGGCATATAAATAGCAAGAAGAATGATACAGTTAAGTGTCATGAGTTGGGGGGAAAGTAAGAACTATAGTAATTTAAGTAAGGCTTCATAAAGGGTGAGATTTAAGATACCTAGCCCTTGGAAGACAGCCTAGGTAGCTGAGAACATGAAAACAGATTCCTTCCAGCTCTCAACCTACATGATGCAATTTTGAATAAAAAGAAAGAGAATGTGCTGGACCATACATGAAAGAGCATTTAAAATGGCCCAATAGCTAAACAATGCACTATAGACTTATGGCCTGTTAAATTTATTCCTTTCTCTCCTAACCTGCCATATGACCTTGGTAAAGAGACTTCCCAGTATCTCAGTTTTCTCATCAGTTAAAATAAGTAAATAACCTATCTCAAAGAGTGCTTGGGGGAGAACAAATGATAATAAAAGTACTTTCAAAACATAAGGTGCTAAGGAAATGTGAAATTGTAGTAGTAACTTTAAAGGATTACACACCTCACTAAAAAATGGCAGGTATTTTAAAGAAACACATAGATAATTTCAACCAGGTAGGTTAAGCTTGTGCCAAAAGCCAGCACCTTTAAAAAAGGAAATTGTAAATCAAAATAATAGTTATTTGTGATGCCTTTATCCTAGAACTGCAAAGCATTTCACAAATATTAATTAAGTTTTAACTGTGGAAGTGAGGTGTAAATATTATACATGTGAAGATTAAAAACTAAGGTTAAATTCAAGTGACTAGTTTAAGGGTCATACCAAAAGTATAGTTCTGTAATCTTAACTTTCAATGACTAGAGTTCACCCTTGAACTAAGCTTTTCACAAGACTGGTAAAATCTTTGCTTCTATTCAAACATATATGAAAACACATTAAGCATAACCTAAGCACAACAAACAACAAATTTCTTAGGTGAAGAAGACATTATGGTGTTGGAGGTGGTGAAGAAAAAGTAACTAGTAGATTTTCCATCTAACTGAACTCTTTCTAGAATATATTTGGGCAAAGAAGATGTTTAGAACCAAGCAGACTCACGTTCATTGGTTTTTAGCCAATGAACAGAACCAAGTCCCATGGGCCACACAGTATGAGTTGCTCCACTGGAACCTGAGGACAGTATCAGAGTCTCTGACATCTGGGTTGTCCTTAGGAGACACATCCAAATACTGACATACTCTTATGATTCTATGATTAATATATCTGATCAAACCATAATCTGACTATATGTTATTATTGAGCGGTTTCAGTGATATCCAAATCTTTGTGATCCCACTTGGGGTTTTCTTGGCAAAGATACTGGAGTGGCTTACCATTACATTCTCCAGCTCATTTTACAAGATGAGGAAACTGAGGCAAAAAAGGGGTTAAGTGACTTGCTAGTTAAGTATCTGAGGATGGATTTGAAATCAGGTCTTTCTGCCTCCAGGCTTGGTGGTCTATCCAAAGTGCCACCAATCTGACTATATAGTATGTAATAAAATTTTTTAAAAATTCAAGGTCAAGGAATCCTGTCTTCCTGATGACAAACTTGGAAGAAAAAAAGCCATAAGGTAATTTAAATTATTTACTTCTCTCATCTACTGTTCAGTATACCACTCTGAAGAGGTCATTCAGATCCTACTTTTAAAGCTAATGTATAAAAATATGGAATTTAAACCCTTTAATAAGAGAAAAAAATAAGACTGTGGTATTAAATATTTTCCCTCCTGAAATTTCTCAAATTCTCTATCCTAAGAACATTTATCCAACAATACATTACACAGAACTAGTAAAACTGAGAGGATATGTCCAATCTAATGCTGAATTTTATTAACTAAAAAAGATTTCTAAAAATTGACCTCACAGAAGAATGTAATTTTTAGAAGAGGACGGCAGGTTAAAAATTATTTCATCGAGCCCCTTCATTTGACAAAAAAAGAAACAGACCCTTAGAGGTGAATCAAGTAGCCTGAAGTTCAGTCTGGTATGGTTTTTCATTAAGTATCCTGTACTTTAAAAAAAAAAAAAATCTACAAATTGAGGCAAAAATCTTGCAAAGCTCGTATTTGTACGTTGGAAGCATCACATTTGGTTAACAAATAGGCATCCTATCCAAAAGTCAAAGCAACCCAAATTTCAAAATCAGCCAAAAAAAAAAAATTGAACAAGATCATTATTAGTATAGTGAATATTACCAACTTCTTAGCTGGGGAGTGAAAGGTTTTTAATATTATCTTGAATTCCTAACTTTATCCACACAATATATTCTTTTAAGGAAATTCTACTTTCCTCTTTTTCCTAACTCCATCTACCTAAAATGTGAAAAGAGAACTAAGTTAGTGAACCACACACCACATAAATCAGTGGTGACAAAAAAAATCACTCTTAGAACTCAGAATCTCAAACTCCATTTAAGATTTCATTTTACATAGTTCTTTGATTCAAAATATTTAAGTCACCTACTCCCTTTAATGGTAATACCTTTACAAAAAACTGCCCTTCTGGGGGCAGCACAGAGAAAAGGTTAATGCTAACTAGCTTTTACAGCGACTGTTTTATGCTTTACGTGGTGGTTTTAATGATCACTGAGGAAAAAATATTACAAACAGATGGAGGTAAATGCCAGTTTATACTAAACCACAGTAAAAAAAAAAAAATTGTAGCATTTACCCTGGGTTTTAGCAATATGTCTAGCTATCACTTTTTCTATATTTTTATTTCTAGCAGAGATACATTCATAGGCATCTGAATAAAACAATAAAAAAAATTAACACATCCATATATAAAATATACAACCAAGCAGTAAGTCCCTGCTTTAGAATAGTGACTGATCACTTCTCCCTGGACTCTACAAAAATGACAGAAACCAAGAGCATCAGATTATTTAACAAAGTCCCTTCTGCTATTAGGTTTACTATGCAGAAATATAATTATTGCTGCAATTAGTATTAAGACAGCCCAACAAAAAACAAGAAAAAAAATGCAATGAAAGGGCAACCTAGCCATTGCTCAGCTTCCTTACTCCACCCAGTCTTCTCAAAGGTTGTACGCAGCATCCGCAAATATTATCCAGTTTTTTTTCTTCCAAGGGGAGGGGGATTTAAAAATCGAGGGACGTTCAGAAATTAGAACTCCACTGTTCAAGCATGTATTTGATGAATTTTTCAAAACAGTGCTTTATTTGACATCATGCTCAGCTTCAAATCATTTTTTGTGGGCTACTTACTCCCTTCTTTGATATCCTAAATATTGAAGGATGATTTTAATAAATTAACCAACCCAAATACACAGATTCAATAACTGAGATTTACATGTCCCCTATTTGTGAAATGACAAACTGTAATAATATCACTCATTAAGGATTAAAAACCTAATTAGTATGCTTCAGTCACAAAGATTGGTTAAAATAAAAGGTCAAAGAAAGCTTTCAATGCGGAATCAACCTTATTTCATTCCCTACTGCAACCAAAAAGGGTTGTTCTCTTGATAAAGGATTTGACCTGCAACAACCAAGCCCTGCTGCAGTAGAAAAATTTTACCCCAACGCTACCATAGCAAAAGGAGAGGAATGACATTATTATTGGTATCAAAGGCCCAAGTACGGTCTCCTCCGCCCTCGCCTCAAAAGGAAATGCACAAAACAACCCCACCCCCAAACAAGAATATAATAAAAAAAACCCTGCAGTTATTTTATACTTAATCTTTCCATCATTCTGACGGCAAAGATTTACTTTATGTATATGAAGATCAAAATTACAAAAATATCTTCATTCTCTCCTTATCACCTCTTTAGAATAAAGGGGAGGAGGAACTCTTGGTATTTACATCTCCTCTCCTTAAACGAGAAAACACAAACCAGGCCCTTTTCCCCCAAAGCACAAATCTCTTCCCCTACCAGATTCTAAACTGGCTGCCCACCCCCCAGCTCCAAAGGAAAATTTCCTACCCTCCTCCCAACGAGTTTCTTGCCAAGTCACTAAGGAATGACCGAGTCCCTGATAAAGCAAAGACACCTTCGGCCGCCTCCCCCGGCACCGACGGGGCAGCAGCCCTCCGGGTGGGCTTCACGTTCCAGGGATGCTCTTCTAGTCCCCACCACAACCTGACCTGCGGCCCTTAGGGCCCGCTTCTCACCTGGGAGGGCCGGGGGTGGGGGGATGGGGGGTGGGGAGTAGTCACACAGAGATGCTTTATGTCCCCGAATGGCAGAGGACGCCGGCCCTGAGGGCCACCACCATTTCAGCCCCCCCAGTTTCAGGGAGGGGGCCCCACCAGGTAGAACAAGCACCTCGCCCAATCCGGTCGCAGGCTGCCGCTGGGGGGGGGGGGGGGCTGGGAGACCACCGTCCGCACGGCCCGGGAGGCCTGGAGCGGCGCGGTAGCGCGGGGCCGGGGGCCTCGGGCCGGGGCGAACCCCTCCCCTCGGGGGCCCGGGGACCAGAAACCTGTTCCCCGAGCCTTCCTCCTCTTCCCCCCCCCCCCAGTTTTCCTGCATTTTCCTGCAAAGTCACCGAGGGGGAGCATCTTTTCCTTCCCTCCGCGGCGCGGGCGGGGCCGCCCCCTTCGCCCCCTCCCCCAGCCGCCGGGCCCCGGCCGCCCCCTCCCGCCCCTCCCGGGTCTCTCACCCAACGGCCGCCGCGGCCGCCATTTTGAGAGCGAGGAGAGAAGAAGGAGGAGGCGGCGGGGGGAGGGGAGCAGGAGGGAGGGAGAGGGCAGCCAGGGAGGGAGGCTGGAGAAGAGGAGGAGAGAGGAGGAAGAGGAGAAGGAGGGGGAAGAGGAGGGAGGGGACCGGCGCAGCCACATCGCCCGCGGAGCCCTAGCCCCAACCCGAGCCCCGGCCACAGCCTGCGCCGGCGCCGCCCGAGGACGAGGGGAGGGGGAGGGGGAGAAAGAAACGAGCCCGAGGGCAGGCCCCGGCCGCCGCCTTACCCGAGAGCCCGCCGCCGCCGCCGCCGCCGCCTCGGTGTGGCCTCTTCCGTCCTTCACTCCCATCCACCGGCGGGGGAGGGGAGGAGGGGAGGGAGGAGGGAGGGGAAGGGAGAAGGGAGGGAGGAGGGAAGGGAGGGAGGGGAGGAGGGGGGCTGGCGCGCAGGGCCCGGGCCCGGGGCGGGCTGGCGGGCGTGGGGGGGAGGGGAGCGGGCGCGCGCGCGCGGCTCCTCGGCCGTTCGGGGGCTCGCGCCGCAGTCCGGCCGGCGCTCGCGGCCTTGGCTCCCGCTCCGGCCCGGCTCTGTCGCTCGCACGCGCTCCCCCCTCCTTTCAGCCTCTTTGCCTTCCCTCGGCTCGTCCGTTCTTGTCGTCGGCCTGTTCGCTTTCCTTTCCCCTCCCACCTCCTCGGTTCTACTACCGCCGCTGCCGCCCCCGCCGCCCCCGCCCCGCCGCTCCGGCTCGGTCTGTCACAGGAGCTGCCCCAGCGCCCTGACGTCACCGCGCCGCCGCCGCCCCAGACCGGCCGAGGAGGGAGGGGAAGGAGGAGCCCACGGCGCATGCGTAGGGCCGGCTTGAGGGGAGCTGCCGTCACCCCGGCTCGACGCGCTTCCCGGTTTGCGCGTCACCGAATGGAAGCCGGCCCTCCGCGGCCCCTCCCAGTCCCGCCCTCAGCCCTCGGGCCGAGAGCTGGGCCGGAGCCGCTGCAGTCGCAGCCTCGGGGCCCGGGGCCCTCAGAGGCTCCCCCCTCCCCCACCTGGCCATCATCTTGACTGACCGTGACCGGCTCGTAGCTCTGCAGAGCGCTTTACGTAATGGTCTCCGTAGTGCGGGGGACACCCCGCGGAATAACCGACGTTGAGGGGGCCGGACCGCAGAGACCCGTCATCTCATTGGCGGAGGGAGGTGGGGGGGCGCTCTCCGCCAGGGCAGGTCAGCACCTGCGCCCGCAGGTCAGCGATGAGCCCGGGGGTGGGGGGGGCCTCCCGGGGGGGAGCACTCGAACCCAGCGCCCTCCTGGCGGCCCTTGCCATGCTGCCTCTTACTGACGTCTAGACTGCGCCTTGGAGATTCCAAAGCGCTTCCCGTCCGATTCCCGTTTCAGCCCCCAAAACAGAGGCCAGAGATACTGCAAATGAGAGCCTTGATGTTTGCCCAAAGCTTTGTACAGTAAGGGAATCAGCAGACACATCCAAGGCTAACCAGCACTTCTGCGGCCTCTTCTACCAGCCATGTGAGCGCCAACAGAGAGCTGAGCCAGGCAGAGAAACTGAGGCACACGTAGCCTACAGTGAAATGTGCGATCTGAGGAAGACAGTTTCAGTAAAGCTGAGATTGTACTGGCTGTAGCCTTGGCATCCCCTCCAGCCAGGTATCACTCAGAGCTCAAGGCCTGACTTCTGCGATGCCAAGGCTTCCCTCTTCTTAGTTTTGTCTCCTGCCCTTTCTCTGTTTGAAAAAAAGAAAAAGGGAATGAAGTCACTGGGCTTGGGAGGTTGGGGTGACCTTCTGGACTTAAAGCAGAAAGCTAAGGACCCGACTCTTACTGACTCTAATTTGTGAGCCCAGAGAAACATTCAGGCCCAGAGAAAATACTCCTTTTTTCCCCCGCTGTCACTGCTTCGATTTCTCCTGGCCTCCTTTCTGGATTGAAACAGCATGAAAATGTTTTGCATATCTTCAGATATCATATAAGTGTAAGCAGTTGTCAGGTGAGTTATGTCACATCCTTTCATTTTGGTTATTTTTGTGGTGAAACATTGGTGACAGAGGGGATCCTCTAGAATATCCAACTAACTTGTTCTAGGCAGCTTTTCTTTAGTTGGTGCTAAGGAAATCATATCTGAGATTCATTCTTGAGATACTAATGGCAAGATTTGGCAAATTCCCACGATTAAAGGGTATTTCGTTAAAAGTTGGACTTTGAGCCAGAAATTTCATCCCTGGTTGATAGGATCCTTGGAAAGATGGGTGAAACCTTCCTCCTTCAGGCTTGAATTTGAATGTATTCTTCTATCAGTTCCCATAGAAATCCAGGAACATGTGAAAACAGCAGTTATTTTTTCTTTATGTATACAATGCCTCACCCATAGTAGATAGTTAATAACTTGTTGGTGAATTTTAGTTTGTTGAATGGGATTATTTAATTAAGGTCCTAGTCCCTGAGTGTTTTCTGTCCCCTCAAATATTCAAAAGGAGATCATCTGTCCTGGATAGTACTGGATTAGAAACTCCCAGAGGGCAAACATCCTTTGTTTGATTTTTTTTTTTTAAATCTTTTCACCAACTCCAGCGCCAAGCACATCTGGGTTGCCACAATTTCACCTATCTTTAACCAGAGGACTGTTGTTCTTCCTTTGTTGTTTTTGTTTTTGAAGAGGACCAATGATATCACAGGGTGATGTGTTGACTTGCACATAGATTGGATTTAAGTGGGGTAGAGTTGTGCAAAGTCATCAACCTCAGCCTCTCTTCCAGAGTCATCCAAGTCCAGTGGCAGGACAAAAGTCAGGATGACTGGTGATGGCCTAGGATAAAGTAGATGACCTTGGAATCTTCAATATCTAACCAAGCTCTAAGCTGTCCATTGTGTTTGAGGGTAGGGGGCTAGACATCCCCAGTAACTCTAAGTACAGGTTTGAGGCCTCCACCTGGTTTAGCCTGTCTGCCAAAACAGATTTACCAGGGTGTGGATGATGTGCATGCCATACCTTCTTGGAGCCACGAGTGAGAGATGGGTGAAAAGTGGACACCAAAGGTGGATGAGCAGTTCCGAAAAGAGCTTGAGAAGCCTTCCTACCAGAGGTGCTAAGCCTTCCTGAACACCCCATACACTTCAGAGGGGTAGATGATCTCTGAAAGGACCAATCCAATTCTGTAATTCTCAAATTCTCTATCAGTACAGCTTGACAAAGCAATTCAGTGAAATTCCAGACCCTACTTGACATTGTTACCGATGGACTCAATATGAGTCAATAAGGATTTCTGTAAATTAACATATCCTTTGCTCTAAAAGCCCATCCTTTCTTTCATTTTAACCTTTTAAAATATTTATCATTGCCCAATGCCAAGCTGTTTAATATTTAAACAGCTGAGTAAATCGGATCTACTTTATTTTTTAAATACTTGCTCTAAAACTCAACAATTTTCTCTTGAAAGATCACAGAATTAGTATAAATAAATAATTATGTTTCTAATTGAATAAGGATAACTAGAGTTAGCCAGCCAATCTAACCTGTTTTATTAGACCCAAACCATATCCTTATCCTGTGGTTAGAAGTAATAAAATTGGTACTGGGCAATTATGACCTAAACTAAGAGACAATTTCATTTTCAGAATGCCCCTTTTAAAAGAATTTTAAAGAATTCCATTGAAGGGGAAGAATTCAAACTGTCAGTCCCCTTTTTGGTTTGTGAATTCAGAAACTCAATTTAAAAAATAATTGAGGGACCTTTGTGTATCAGCATATGTGCTACTGTTTGTATTGTGGGTTTATCAGATGCTTGTGGGCACTTTTTGTCATGATGAATAAGATGATGGATGCTTCCTAATGCAATCTCCTCTCCTGTTGAGTATGAAGATTTAAGGGACATCTGTATATGTCCGTAAATTAAAATGTGGAAAGACTTAATACAATAACAGCTACTATATGTATCTTGGGGAAGGAGAAAGGAGCAGACGTCCTGGATTTTAGGGGTTTGGGGAAGCATTAAGGAGAAAGACCCACTTTATTTGCTACAATCTAACAGCTCACCAATCCACTTAGGTTGCAAGCATTTATATTGCCAGCAGACACTTCCAAAATTGAAACCTTTGTTGCAGTTGCTACAGAAAAATTAATGTATGTTCAAAGACTTATGGAAATAGCAAATAAAGTGATTAGTGGAAACAATTTTTAAAAATTATACTGGGACAAAACATTTTCAGAAATGTTTCCCTGAGCAAAATCTGTCATCAGTGAGGAAAGGCCCAGTTGCACAAATTTGAAATGATTTCCTCCCCAGAATTAAATTATCCTGTATTATTTATAGGAGTATATATGTATATAATGGTATATTTACATTTAATAAAATCAGTAGAAAATGGACAAAACTTTGTTTTCAAATATAAAGAGGGTATAAGGAGTGTTGTGGCCATTCTAATGGTAAAGGACACATTTGCAAGAGAGATTCATTCATCTTCAACATATTTAGACCAATTAATAGAGATGGCTGCTTCTCCCTTATGTCAGGTCCAGCCAGACCAGCCACTCTTCCCTTGAGAATCATAGCACTCTGATGTGTCATAAAAATAGAACACAAAGCAATTCAAAGGAAATTAAAAGAGAAAAATTCAACTTGAAAATATATATCATGATGTTTAGATTTTTGAATTTTAATATTTCCCGTGAAAGGAATTTTAAGGACTCAATGGAGTCAAAACATCATTTAAAAACACATAAATCATAAAGAATGTCATGATGCAGATATTCAAGAGTTTTCCCTCTTCAGCAAATAAAAGGATCAAGAATATAAAATTATTTCTAAAAGGGCATATTTTAAAAATAGAAAAAATATTCATCTCTATTAACAAAAATATAAATTAAAGTAATTTTCCCACAAATTGGCAAAAATAACAGTGATGATTCAATATGGATAGGGTTGTGAGTGATCACGTACATTGCTTGTGGAATTGCACATTGGTTTAAAAAAATCTTTTAGGAAAAACTGATGGCATAGGAGAGGTTTTAAAACAACCCTAATAATTCAGATATTGAAGTTTGCCCCCAAAATTGTGGTTATGGAAAAATAAAGATGGGGAAAAGGTAATCTTTTCAAAGATATCTATGGCAGCATTACCATTGTCATTACCAAAAAAATAAAAATCCAATAGGGAAAACACCTAAATATCCAAGAGCTGGGAATGGCTGAATGGTATCTTCTCATAGTACATGCCATATCCAAAAAGTGGCAGAGAAGATATCAAGGGCATGTATGGCCAGAAAGGGAAGTCATATAGCAAAGGTGAGGAATAACAGATTGACTTAAGTGCCAGAAACTACTATGCTACAAAGGAGACCATTGAGTAGATCTCATTTGTGGTTTTGACTGAAAAGGCATATATGGTTATGATGTCTATCAATAGACTATCTACATTAATGAGATCCTAGAGCCATCAAAGCAGATGTGTAGCAATGAAGTGGAACGCTATAATGCAATTAAAAAACAATATGTGTGAGAGAAGGAAGTTTCCTGAGAAGAAAGCTGGCCTGGGAGCCAGAGAGCCAAGTACAAGTCCTGCCTGTTAAACATACTAGCTGTGTGTCCCTGGGCAAGTAAACTTCTCTCAGTGCTCTAGCCAACACCCTTAAGACTAGACTATAGGATGCAGAAAAGGCATGGACTTGCATTTGTAGAATTTCCTTATCCAAGAGTTCTCTACACCAGTAAAATCATAGATCCAGTCCCTGGCCTTTTATCCTTTCTTCTTAAGTAAAGGAATACAGAGAAATTTTAAAAGTCATATGAAGCGATACAAAGAAGAAAAAAAAGAAACATACATATTTATATTTAGATATATAGCATGTATTATATAAAGTATATTATTTTATGCACATATACACATGCACATAGTTTGATACACACACACACACAGAGTGAATGGACAATGAGAAATGCAGAGGGAATAAACTTTTATATATTGAAATTCATTTTTAAATGTAGATAGTACGAGTGTATGTTTAATTGGATTTGTCATTCAAAGTTCGCAATTATTTTATTTCAAGAATAGATGATTACTTTGCAGAAAAATAAAAGACAAGACTAATTTATAGAGTGCTGGCATAAGTTCATAGAATTATAGAGATAAAAGAGACCTTAAAGGTCCTCTTCTCTAACACCTTAGAAAATAAATGCCATAAAAGAAAAAGGTATGTCGGAAATTAGCCAAGGGCTTCACCTCTCCTAAAATATATGAGAATAATTGGGTTAGGCCAAAAGAAAGATGCTACCTTCACGATTTGTACTTCATACACCTAAAAGGGAGATTGGTGATAAGAAGACATCCCCAGATAAAATCAACCTTAACCACAAAAAGGAACAGAATTGAGGGCGGGGAGAGGCAAGAATGGAAGGAAGAGGATTATAAAGATTGGAATTTGGGGAAAACCAACCTTTAGCAGGACCAAATAAGTAAGTCACCTAAAATGGTCTGGATATTCATTCTGCTATAGTACTTTTTACTTCCATCAGAACTTTCTATCCATGAATATAAAGGATGGCATGAGATTGTCTATGGATTTCATTATCAAGTATTAATTCAGAGGTTTTACCAGTGGGCACAGAGAAAGCCTTAATCCTATAAATGGTAAGAATCACCTCATGAAAGACATCCCAAAAGGAAAACTCCTGGAAATATTGTAGCCAAATTCCAGCGTTCCCAGGTCAAGGAGAAAATATTACAAGCAGCCAGAAAGAAACAAACTAAATGGCATAATTCCAATGGCAAATTTGAATTTTTTTGTAAAGCTTCCTGAGGTAGAGAAAGGACCAACCAAGGCAGAGGGATAGAGTAGAAATGGTGCCAAGTGTACAAATTTTCAACCCCCTTCCTCCACAAAGCCAAATTTGTACATCTTCACTAAACTCCAAAAGATAACCCCTCCTCAACTTTCTTAGCAGATGTGTTTATTGAGCTAAGCACTCCTTTCTCCCCCCAAAACCCACTTGATAGCTTTGCACTAGGTACTGTATAGTGTGGGATAATTATAATAGATGTGATATGATCCCTACCCCCCTCCTTTTTTTTTTTTTTTTTGCCAATTTAGTTCTCGATGGTATTTTTTAGAATTAGAAGGGACTTTGGAGAACAATTAGTTCACTTTAGAATTTTCCAAATTGTGTTCTACAGAACCATGAGGAAGCCTTGCTAGGTTTCCATAAATGAGATAATATTTGTAAAGTACTTTGCAAACCTTAAAGCCCTAGCAATATAAATGCTGGTTGTTATTTACTATGTGAGAAATTGTCAAGTAGAGTTCTAATCCTAGTATCTAGAGCTGGAAATGGGACCCCAGGAAACATTTCATCCAACACCTTAATTTTGCAAAAGAGGAAACTGAAGCCCAGGAAAGGTAAATAATATGCTCAGAATCACACAGTAAGGGCAGATCTGGGATATGAATCCTAACCTGGTGCTACTTCCATGGCAACATTGCCTCACCCTACCTCCCCAAAATTAGACTCTAGATATTTTCCAAAATGATGTTTTCATGTTATAAGTTTGGGTAAGGAAAATGCTTTTAAAAATATAAAATGTCCTTCCTTTATCTTCCTTCCTCTCTTACGCTGTATCTTCTTGGAGTCACAGGTGAGAGTTGGGTAGCAGGTAGACACCATAGCAAGTAGCCTTAAAAAGGGCTGGGTCAGCCCTCATACCACAGGTACTAATCTTCCCTGATTATCTATACACCATAGCATACCTCAAAGTCCCAGGTACAGATACACTAGGAGCTGTAGTTACAACCCTGCACAGGTAACCATAGGGTTGTCTTCTCACTAGACTGAAGCAGCAGTAGGATTCAGCAGCCCTCTAGGTGTCTGGACAGTCTTTTTTAAAGACTGCACTGCTCACCTCTGTTCATGAGGAAGGGGTCAGAAAAGGTGCCGTTGGTCTGCTTCATCCAAATCAGACCTGTTTACTGATTTGTCTGTGGTCAAAACACACAAAAAAAGTACAAAAAACTTTTGGTAAAGATGATTCCACTAACCATTGGTACACGGAATGTGCATATACTTATGGACAATACAGTAGACCTGAAAGACAGACAGCTTTTGTTGCTAGAGAATTCAGCAAGTATGGCATCCAAATACCAAGCCTGAGTGAAGCAAGGCTGGCAAATGAAGCCTGGATTACCAAAGTGTGAAGAAGAGGTTTTGAATGCCATTGGGCTCCTCTTGTGTAGCAAAGTGACTTGTGCTGATTCCATTCAAGCTAAGATTTACAAGGCAGGGGGTCTATTCCTGTGAAAGCTGACTGAAATCTTCCAGGTTATATGGCCAGAGGAAGTTATCCCCTAGGAGTTCAGTTGCCCATCCTATAAAGGAAAGGGAAGTAGGTTGTCCTGTGACAATCATGGGGGGAAGGAGTCCCTCTTGGTCATTTCCAGCAAGATTCTTGCCAGATCCTTCACCCAGAAGAGCATTATAAAGATTGGGACTTGGGGGAAACCAATGTTTAGTAGGGCCAAGTAAATAAGTCACCTAAGATGGTCTGGCTATTCATTTTGCCATAGCACTTTTGACTTCCATCAGAATTTTCTATCTAAGAATATAAAGGATGGCATGGGACTGTATCTACCCAAGAACCAGTGTGGTTTCAGACCAAGGAATGGTCAATATGGTATGGTCAGATGCCTTCAAGGAGGATGAAAAAGCATCAAGGTTATCTACCTTAATGACAGTAGATTATTTAACTAGAAAAGGCTACAAACCAAAACTAAAGTGGAGGGAAAGTTAGTGTGTCACTTTTTGTTCACAGATGATTGTGCACTCAGTGCAGCCTCTGAGGCTGAGGTACAACAGAGTATGGATTTATTCTCTGCTCCTTATGCTAATTTTGGCTTTACCTCACCAAGAAAACAGAGGTTCTGTACCAGTCAGCACTACATCATCCATATATGGAACCATTTGTCACAAGTTGTCACAACCATTTGTCACAAGAAATTGTAAATGCTGTGGATAAGTTCATTTTACCTTGGCAGCATACTTTCCAGGAATGTACACATAGATGATGAGGTTGATGCCCGTATTGCCAGAGCTAGTTCAAGTTTGGGAGACTCCAAAGGAAAGTGTGGGAGAGAAGAGATATTAGGCTGCCTACCAAACTGAAGGTCTACAAAGCTGACCTTATTGTTGTATGAGGGTGAAACCTGGACAGTATATTAGCACCATGCCAGGAAACTGAATTGCTTCCATTTGAATTGTCGTAGGAAGATGCTGAAAATCATGTGGCAGGATAAGGTACCAAACACTGAGGTTGTTTCTCATGCTAAGCATTGAAATGCTACCTCAGAGTGCAACTCAAATGGGCTGGTCACATTCTTTGAATACTAAATGTACATTTGCCTAAAAGACCATTTTACAGAGAACTTACACAAGGCAAGCACTCACACAGAGGTGAGAAAAAGTGATACAAGGATGATCTCAAGGTCTCTCTGGAGACCTTTAGAATTGATTGTGAGACATACAAGACACTGACACAGAATGCCCACCGTGGTGTGCTGGCATTAAAGAAGGGGTTACACTCTATGAGCAAAGCAGAATTGCACTGACTTACAAGAAATGTGAGATGCACAAACTTAGAGACATTTCTACTCCAAATATTTATATAGACTAGTTATTTCCAACCTGTTGTTGAGCCTTTCAAGCTTGTGTTGGTCTGATCAGCCACAGTCAGTGCCACAATACCTTGACTCTAACATAATGATGTCATTTTGATCCTCTTCAAGCATGACAGAAAACAATGAACCAACACTCTGTCTCCAAGCCTCTTCTCCCCCAACCCTTTCACTTCAAATGCAATCCAATATGCAGCAGATAAATAAAATTTGACCATATAATCTAAGGTCTGTGAATTTGTTTGCCATATAAAATTTCTGTGACTTAAAAAGTTTGGGCAGAGCCAAGATAGTAGAGTAGAAAGACAGATCTGCTCTAGCTCTGCCCCCATAGCCCATAAAATATCTGTAAAAAATGACTCTAAACAAATTCTAGAGCAGCAAAAGCCACAAAATGACAGAAAGAGATTTTCAGTCCAATACAGCCTGGAAGGCTGACAGTAAAACTCTATCACACTGGGCTCAGAGTGGAGCATAGCACAGCCTGGGTCAAGTGGCAAGGACAGGACTAGAACAGACTTCAGGGCACAGAATCATGGGTAGCAGCTGTGGTTCCCAGATTTCTCAACCCACAAATGCCAAAGACAGCTTCAAAGGTCAGTGAGAAAGCTCTTTCACTTGGGTGAGAGGGGTGTGTGGTCTGGCTATAGCCCTGGCTCCAGGTCTACAGCAGTCACTATGGCGGCAGCATCCACTTTTGGAACCATCAGCCTAAAGACCCTGGGGGAATCGAGCAGCCAATCTGGGTCTCAGTCCTGAGTGACAGTCCTGGAGTGAGGAGGAACACTGGAGTGGTAGAGCTTATGGAGGCTCTGGAGAGGGAATCCTACTAGCAGATCCTGGGCAGAAAGAGTGGTTGTGGTTGCTCCCAGACCAGAGTGCAGGCCAGGAGAGGAGTAAATTGTGCCATCTTAGAGGAACTGAGAACCTACAGGTCCCTAGAGTATACTCTCCACTTGACAAAGGACTCAAAAGTCAAGTAACTGGCTGGGAAAATGCTCAAAGAAGGGGAAAAATAAGACTATAGAAGGTTACTTTCTTGATGAAAAGGTATTTTCTTCCATCCTTTCAGATGAGGAAGAACAAAGTATACCATCAGAGGAAGACATAAAAGTCAAAGCTTTTACATCCAAACCTCCAAAAAAAAATATGCAGTGGTCTCAGGCCATGGAAGAGCTCAAAAAGGATTTTGAAAATCAAGTAAGAGAGGTGGAAGAAAAATTGGGAAGAGAAATAAGAGTAATGCCAGAAAATCATGAAAAGCGAGTCAACAGCTTGCCAAAGGAGGCCCAAAAAAATGCTGAAGAAAATAACACTTTTAAAAATAGACTAAACCAGATGGCAAAAGAGGTTCAAAAATCCAATGAGGAGAAGAATGCTTTA
This sequence comes from Notamacropus eugenii, assembly GCF_028372415.1. Lineage (NCBI taxonomy): Eukaryota > Metazoa > Chordata > Mammalia > Diprotodontia > Macropodidae > Notamacropus > Notamacropus eugenii. The sequence goes on along the minus strand of NC_092873.1, from coordinate 40,599,853 downwards.
AAAAGCAGTATTAACCAAATGGAAAAGGAGATTCAAAAGCTCACTGAAGAAAATAGTTCTTTAAAAATTAGAATGGAGCAGATGGAAGCTAATGACTCTATGAGAAACCAAGAAATTATATAACAAGACCATAAGAACAAAAAAATAGAAGACAATGTTAAATATCTCATTGGAAAAACAACTGACCTGGAAAATAGATCCAGGAGAGATAATTTAAAAATTATTGGTCTACCTGAAAACCATGATGAAACAAAGAGCCTAGACATCATCTTCCAAGAAATTATCAAGGAAAACTGCCCTAATATTCTGGAACCAGAGGGTAAAATAGAAATGAGAAGAATTCACCAATCACCTCATGAAAGACATCCCAAAAAGAAAACTCCTGGAAATATTGTAGCCAAATTCCAGAGTTCCCAGGTCAAGGAGAAAATATTACAAGCAGCCAGAAAGAAACAATTCAAGTTTGTGGAAATAGAATCAGAATAACACAGGATTTAGCAGTTTCTACACTAAGGGACTGAAGGGCTCAGAATGTAATATTCCAGAGGTCAAAAGACCTAGAATTACAACTAAGAATCACCTACCCAGCAAAACTGAATATAATACTTCAGGGGAAAAAATGGAATTCCAGTGAAATAGAGGATTTCCAAGCATTCTTGTTGAAAAGACCAAAGCTGAATAGAAAATTTGACTTTCAAATACAAGAATCTAGAGAAACATGAAAAACTAAACAGGAAAGAGAAGCCTTAAGGAACTCATTGAAGTTGAACTGTTTACATTCCTACATGAAAAGATGTTATTTGTAACTCATGAGATCTTTTTCAGTGTTAGGGTAGTTAGAGGGAATATGTGTGTGTGTGTGTGTGTGTGTGTGTGTGTGTGTGTAGGTGTCTATGGGTATGTATGTATATATTATATGTGTGTAGCTATGTATACATGTATGTATGTATATATGTGTATATATACATAGACAGAGGGCACAGGGTGAGATGAATATGAAGGGAGAACACCTAAAAAGACTAAATTTACTGTTGAATGGAATGTACTAGGAGTAAGAGAAAGAGAGAGGTAGAATGTAGTAAACTGTCCCACATACAAGAGGGAAGAAAGCTTCTACAATGGAGGGGAAGAGTGGGGAGATGAAAGGAAATAATTGAGCTTTACTCTCATGGGATTTGGTTTAAGGAGGGAATAACACACACTCAATTGGATATGGAAATCTATTTTACTCTGCAGGAAGGCAAGGGGGAAGGGGATAGGAAAGGGAAGAAAATGGAAGGGACAGCAAATTGGGGATAGGGATAATCAGAAGTAAACACTATTTTGGGAGGACAGGTCGTGGGAGAGAATGCAATAAATGCAGGGAAGGATAGGACAGAAGGAAATGTGATTAGTCTTTTACAACATAGATATTATGGAAGTGCTTTGCATTGTGACACATATATGACCTATTTTGAATTGCTTGTTTTCTCAATGAGGGTAGGTGGGGAGGGAGGGAGAGAATATGGAACTTTAAGAATGAATGTTAAAAATTATTTTAGCATGCAACAGGAAATTAAGCTATACAGTCAATGGATTATGAAAATCTATTTTGCCCTACAGAAAATAGAGGGGAAGGGGGATGGAAGAAAGGTGGGTAACAGAAGGGAGGACAGACTGGAGGAAGAGGTGGTTGGGGTGCATGCTGTCGGTGGGGGGGAGAGAGATGGGGAGAAAATTTTGAATTCAAATTCTTGTGGAAGTGAATGGTAAGAACTGAAAAAGAAATAAATTACATATTTTTAAAAAAAAGTTTGAAAAGCCTGAATCTGATCTAACTCCCTCATTTTCCAGAGGAGGAAAATGAGACCCAAAAGGAGGAAATGATTTGCCTAGGCTCATATGAATAGGTAGAAAAGGAGATGCTGTGCTGTTATCTTCAAATGAGCAAGCATAGATTTAGAGCTGAATGGCTGTCTAGTCTAACTCCTGTTTACAGATGAAGAAACTTAGGCCCACAGAGGTGAAGTGACTTCGCCAAGGTCACATAGAAGGTAACCGAAGTGGAAGTTGAATTCCAGTCCTCTCGACTCTGAAGCCAGTGCTCTTTCCACTAATTGCATTTTCATTACAACCAGGATATTCTCATCTTCCAAGCAGGACTTCTTGAACTTTAGTAGCTCATCCTATCCTCTCAAAGGAATGGCCGTTTTTGGCCCACAATAAAGATGTAAATCCCAGGTTTCCCAGATGGTGCAGAAACATCACTAATGCTTGGCTATTGTCATTTTCTGAAGCCATTCCATAGATTAAGGACCAGTATCTACTGGAAAATATCTTGGTCTCCATGTTTAACCTGACCTTGATTTTTTATTTGGATTCTTCCTTTTTTTAAAAACATGGATTATAAAATTTATATTCCTAATTTTTCCAGTCAGTTCAAGAATCCATGTGACCATCTCAGTCTTGATTCAACCCAAGATCATGCTAGTCCCAGTGTGGGCTCACTCTGTGAATGTCCCAAGGACAGTTCAAGACAAACTTGTGAATCAAGTGAAGCTTTCCTCTTGGAGGACTTTCATCTCCTCATGGCCTTCTAGGTGTTCAAGATCCCCTGCTACAGTAAGCTACCCAGAACTATTCTCAAGAGCATATATCCTGTGCTCAGGACTTTTCTCCTCCCTCTTTCTCTGAACAGGTGAGTCATTACAGTATACTGATTAAAAGAAAACCCACAGAGGGAAGCAGTCATTCTTACAAATGAGAGGAGCAGATGATCACCTTCAAGATCTGATTGAGGGACAAACAAAGGCACTCTTCCTACTCCCAAAGCTATCTCTTTCACAAGGCTGTCAAGATTCCTGAAATTCCCACACCAGGAACCATGAGCTAGTGTTTTGTATCTCCCTGACAGATGTAGCATACATTGTTGTGATTTATAATCATCTTTGTATATATCTTTGCCCCAGATGCTCTCTGACCACAGGATCTGTGAACCATCCAAATGCGTGTATCCTCCAAACCATAGTTTTATTCTCTGGGCACAGGAGGTGGCTTTAGAGAATGTAGAGTTTAACTGATTCTCAAACCTTGGGCAAATTACTTTACCTTTCTAGACTTTGGTTCCTTCACTTGTAAAATAGAGTTTTAGGCCAGTTGATATCTAGGTGGCTCAGAACTTAGCACCAGGTATGGGATCAGGAAAACTCTGAGTTCAAATCAAGACTCAGACACACATTAACTGGGTAAATCAATCCTGAGTAAGTCACTTAACTTCTGTCTGCCTCAGTTTCCTCAACTATGAAATGAGGATAATAAGAGCACCTACACCTCTTGTTATGAGGATCAGATAATATTTAACACAGTACCTGACATATAGTAGGTTCTTAACAAATGCTTGTCTCCTTCTTTCTTATGTTCCCTTTCCCCTTTAATTAGTGTACCTTGTAACCTTCCCTTGTTCTCCAAACTTGGAAGCAAAGAGGAATCTATAAATGAGTGAATGAGAAAATGGCTCACAGACATTGGCCATTAAACCTAATTTCAATATTATCTACACAACTTCACTAATTAGTTCTTGTACATCCGAAGCTCTTTTCTAGTTCTCATCGTTATTGACTCCTCTGCGACATTTGACATTGCTGATCATTTTCTCCTCTTAGTCTTTCTTCTATAGGTTTTTATGACTGTACTCTCTCCTGATTCTCTATCCTGACTGACCACTCCTCAGTTTCATTTGATGGCTCATCGTCTGTTAGACACCCTAACTGTTGTACCCCAAGGCTATGTTCTGGGCTACTTTTTCACTTGGTGACATCATCAGCTCCCATGAGTTTAATTATCATTGCTATGCAAATGGTCCTTTGAACTATATATCTAGTCCCAGCTTCTCTTCTGAATTCTGTATCTGTACATTTCAAACTAGATGTTCTGTGGTTACCTCAAACTCAACATATCCAACCCAGACTTCATTGTCTTTCCTCATCTCTAAAATTCCTAATTCTCAAGGTTGTTGTGAAGTTCAAATGAGATAATATAAATAGAGCACTTTGCAAATGTTAAATCACTATTTAAATGCTAGCTTTTCTTTTTATTAGCTATCATTCCCCCCCAAAACTTCTCCCCTACTGTACTCTCTACCTGTTTCCTTTGAGAGCATCACCATTCTTCATTTTCCTAGGTTCATAACCTTATCATCATCTTTGATTACTCACTCTCGCACATCCCACCTATCCACGAGTTGCCCAATATTGCTGTTTTCTACAGACATATCTCTTGCAATCATCCCTTCTCACTATTCATTTCTATCACCTTAGTTCAGGCTTCCATAATCTTCTTTGGATTATTGCAATGGCCTCCTACTTGGTGTCCTTGCGTTGCTTCTCCCTTCCTCAAGCCGTCCTCCACACATCTGTCAAAGTGATTTTCCTAAAGTATATGACTATGTTACTCCTCCCCTCAATAAACTTTTGGGGCTCCCTATTCTTCTAGGATAAATATAAATATTTCTACTTAGCTTTTGATGCCATCCACTACCTTAACCAAACCATTATCCATTCCTGCACTCTTTGGTTCTATCAAACTGTCCTTCCCTCTTACTCATACATAATACTCCATCTTCTTTCTCTAAGCCTTTAAACTGGCCTTCCCCCTAGGGCTAAAATACTCTTCCTTCTTGCCTGAGGCTTGTATAATCCCTCACTTCCTTCAAAACTCAGCTCACCTTCTTCTGCATGAACTTCCCTATTCTCCCAAATGTTAGTGCTCTCCTGCCTTCCTTTGAGTTTAACATTATATTCCTTATGTCTTTGTTCTGAACATTTGTATGGATAATGTCTCTTCTGATAGAATATAAATTCCTTGTGGGCAAAGACTGTTTCATTTTTTGTTTCTCTCTCCCCAGTTCTTAGCACAGTGCCTGGCATATAGCAGGGGCTTAACAAATGTATGCTGATTGATTTAGTATTGAGATAATGCAGTAATTGAAATAATTACAATAACTGATATTAAAGTCAGTTCAATAAGCACTTATCATGCCGCTACTATGTGTCAGACTATGCTAGGGATACAAAGACAGAAAAATCAAACAATCCATGTCCTGGAGAAGCTTATATTCTGCTTGAATTTATATGGCATTTTAAATTTTACAAAGTATCTTACAAAAGACTGATCTTTCTTTAGTAACAGATAAAGAAGGAGGGCTTCCCAACATAACCTTCTTTCCTAGGGACCTAAACAAGACAACTGTACCCTGACTCAGTGAACTCTGTGTGATGGGAAGATATAAGAAAAGATAACCATGAAATAAGGAGTTAGCTAGCCAGCTATAAAATGTAGTATTTTGACTCAGTCTGACCACAAGCATACTTTCAACAGAGTGATAGGGATGGTTGGGTAGGTAAGGAGGGGATAAGATAGGGGAGTGGAGAGGAGGACATCAGGCAGAATAGGAGATAATAACTTATATCTGAAAAATTCCTTGGGGTGTTCTTAATAACTTGTTACCTGATCTGTGATCTTCAGTAAAACTCAACATTCAGTGTATTCCACCCTAACCTTACTTTGCATTGATTCTGTATATACTGTTATACATGTATTCTACATGTATATTCTGTATATTCTTTATACGTGTCTTTTTCCCCAAGTAGAATGTAAGCTTCTTGAGAGCAGACTCATTTTGTCTGTGTATTCTCATTGCCTAGCACAGTGTTTGGCACATAAGATCATAGAACTAGAGCTGGAAGAGACTTTAGTTTAGAGGATATCTAGTTCAACCCCTTTTTCTCACATAATGAAGAAACAGAGGCTCAGAATGGCAGAGTAACCTGGCCAATGTCGCACAAATATTGAGGCAAATTTGAACCATTCTGATGACTTCAAGCTCATTACTCCAAATTCAATGCTCTTTCCACATAGTAGGTGCTTAATGCTTGTTGAGTTGAATAGAATGAAGGGGGTAGCCCCACCAGTTCTTATTCACTTGTGGTTCATGCTGTGTTCCACAGGGGTGGTTGGTCCCCTTGTAGCCCTGACAGTCTTCAGTTTTACAGAATCAATTCTGAACATCCAGGAGCCGGGTTAACACAAGTCATTCATTGCACAAGTGCAATGGGTCTGGTCTACTGCAATCTGAACTCTTGACTCTAGATGACCAGTTTCTATGACTTCATTATATGAGATGATGATCCATTAATGGCTGTTAAAGAACAATCCAAGTTGCCCAGCTGGAAGGAATACATTCCCCCCCACTCCCCCCACCCCCAATGATACAAAGACTGTGGAAGCTTGGCAGTGCAATTTGTTCAGCCCCCTGAAAAGAATGCGCTGCAAAGCCTGGGAGTATGCCCAGGGGAGCAGGGCTTGGAATTCAACTTTAATACTCATCTCCCACCATCGAAAATGAATGTTTCTTGTAAGACAAAGCAAGACAATAACTACATTTGGGCTCAGTCTGCCCCTGAGAATAAATGTTCAAGAGTCTAGATACAAATATAAAAGTCAAAGCTAAGCCTGGCACAAAAACAGATATCTGCTCTGGGACCTTAAAATGAGATTTCTTGAGGAAAGCAACAGCTATGTGAGAGCCATTAATAACATCCCCTGCTTATTGACAAAGGAGACAAGCTTTGCCACTTCTCCTCTTAAGCATCATTATGGGACCCAAGTAGTTGTGTCTTCAAATCACAGTATCACAGTTGGAAGAGACCTCAGAGGCCCGCTAGTCCAACCTGTATCTAAATAAGAATCCCCTTTACTAGGACCCTGGCAAGACTGATCATCCAACCTCTAATTGAAGCCATTCAATGAATGGGGAACTCACTACTTTCCAAGGTAGCCTGTTACACTTTTGACTGGGTGAGGGGAGCCTCTATTACCAAGTACTCCCTTAACAATCTATCTATTTTCAACAGAACCCTCACTGCAGAGAGGCAATCCTCTTAACTCTTCCCTAGTTGACAATCACAGTTCCCAACAGAAACTTTGCCAGCTTCTTCTTCTATCCTCCAGCCTCATACACAGTCCATTCTTTTCCCACATGGCCACTGCCCTGCTTCAGGCCCTTGTTACTTCTTAATCAGATTATTGCAATAACCTCCTCATTTGAGCCTCTCCCCTCTTCTCTCCCCACCCTCTATTCAAAGCTATCAGATCGATCATCCTAAAGCACCGGTATGACCACATCAATCCCCTCCCCCATTCAATAAATTCTACTGTTTTCCCAAAATCCTGTGCTTGGCTTTTAAGGCCCTTCATGAACTGGCCCCTTCCTACTTTTCCTCTTCTTACCTTTTACTCTGTAATCCAGTGACATTGGCCTCCTTGTTATTATACACTTCATCTTCTGACTTTGAATTTTCAAAAGCTATCTGGACTTCTCACCTTCCTCATCTCTGCCTCCTGGCTTCCATAGCTTTAAGTTTCAGCTAAAATCCCACCTCCTACAAAAAAAAGTCTTTCTTGATGTCCTTTAATCTTAGTTCCTTCCCTCTGAGACTATCTCCAATTTATTTTATATACAGGCTGTCCCCAAAACCCTTAGTGCAGTTATAAAGTTGCAACTGCACAAAAACTTTTGAAACACCCTGTATGTTTTGTTTGTGTGCATACTGTCTCTACCATTGGAATGGCCTCCTTGAGGCCAGGAACTGTTGCCTGGAACTTGGTAGGCATTTAAATGTTTTGTTGAGTTGACTCAACAGAGGACCTTGTCTTATACTTTACTGAGAAAAGACAGGATATTTACCATGAGTTCCCAGTCTTCCCCTGCCTTTTATTTCATCTCCTCCTTGCATCTCCTGGAGCTTATTCCCAGAATCATTTTCTCTTTCTCTAATCTTCTATCTCTCCGTAATCTACGGTCTCCTTTTCTCCTGACCACAAATTTGCTCAGATCTTTGCCATCCTTAAAAACCCATTTGACCCTACCATCCTCTTAAACTATCATCCCACATCTTTCCTTCTTATCCAAACTTACAGAAAATTTGTCATCACTCCTTGCCTCTGTTTCCTGTTCTCTCAACTAGCAACCCCTTGTAATCTGGCTTCCAGCCTCATCATTCAAATAAAACTGACCTGTCCCAAGTTATCAGTGACCTCTTAATTGGTAAATAAAATGGCCTTCTCAACAGTCCCTATCCTTGTAAACTTCTCTGCATCATTTGACACCAGCTTTTCCTCCAACAGAATACTCTCCTTTCTGAGTTTTGCCAAGATGGCTCTCTCCTGGTTCTTCTCTTACCTGCCTGACCACTCCTCAGTCTTCTTTGGCAGGTCATAATCTGCCTTCTGCCCACTAAATGTAGCCATTCCCCAAAGCTCTGACCTGGACCCTCTTCTCTTCTGTCTGTATTTTCTTTACTGGTGATCTCATCTACTACCCTGACTTTAGTTGCCATCTTTATTGTTGATTCTCAAATCTATAAATCCAAGTATATTCTCTGTCTTAAGTTCCAGTCATTTTACCAACTCTCTATTAGACATTTCCTTCTTGATGTGCTATAGGCATCTCAAACTTGACATGTCCAAAGTTGAATTCATCTTTCCATTTCAAACCTGTTGCTCTTCTCAATTTCTCCTACATCTTCCTGCTTTTATTGGTGAGTTCCTCCTAGAATCTCCATTTGAGGAGCACACGTCATAACCACAGTCCCTGTCTCCTCAGTCAATTTATCCACCTTTCCCCTCTTCAGTTTTTCAGCTCCCCTTTCTGTGTTGTCTCCCTCTTTCTCTATTAGAATGTAAGCTCCTTGAGAGTAGGAATTGTTATTTCTTTTTAGTTTGTATTCCTGGTGTTTAGCACAGTGCCTGGTATATAGTAAGCATTTAATAAATGTTCTATCTATCCATCATCTCTTTCTGTCATCCAGTAACATTGGTTTGCAACCTTGGAGTCATACTCAACTCTCCTCTGTCTTCTCCCCACCTCATATCCACTTGCTGAATCTTGTCAATCATGTCTATGTCTCTTGCGTCAGTACTCTTCCCTTTCCCCACATGGCTACCACCTTAGTTTAGGCCCTTAACACCTCTCAGTTGGACTACTTCAATAACCTTCTGATTGATTTTCCTGCCTTGTCTCACCCCACTTTCTCTAAGCCATCATCAACACAGCCATAAAGGTAATATTCCTAAGGCTCTGATCTGACTTTGTTATTTTTTGCTCAAAAAACCTTCAGTGGCTCCCTGTTGTCTCAGGGTAAAATGCAGACTCTTTAGCTAGGCATTTAAGACTCTTCACAGTCTGGTTTCAGCCTACTCTTCTAGATTTATTACACATTACTCCCCTTCACACTTTACATTTCATTTCCTGTTTCTGCCTTTGCACAAACTGTACTCCCATTTATGGAATTCAGTCCCTTTTCACCTCCCACTTCCATTGGGCAGCTGGGTATCACAATGGATAGAGTACTAAGCCTGAAGTCAGGAAGACCTGAGCTCAAATTCAACCTCAGACACTTACTAATTGTGTGATCCTGGACAAGTTGCTTAACTTCTGTTTGTCTCAGTTTACTCATCTGTAAAACAGGATAATAATAGCACCTACCTCCCAAGACTGTTGTGAAGATCAAATGGAATAAGAATTGTAAAGTACTTAGCATGTTACCTGGCACGTAGTAATCATTATATGTTAGTTATAGTAATTTATTAGTTATGTTTCTGCCTCCTGGAATCTTCTAACTACTTTCAAAACAGAGCTCAAGTACCACATCCTACAGGAGGGCTTTCTGATGCTTCCAGACGCTAGTGTCCCCACCCCCCAAAAAACTGCTTGTATTTAGTATATATTTTATATGCGGTATCTCTAAAGTCTTAGTGAAGTTTTAAGCTACTAAAGCTTAAATAAAATAAAATGTTTAACTTAATAGAGCTTAAAATTTCACCAAGACTTTGGAGCTCTCTAAGTTTTAATAACTTAAAAGTCCACTACTTGCGGGACACCCGATATTTACTTATATGTATAGATGTTGTTTCCCCCGACAGAATGTTAGCACTTTGAAGAGAAGGTCTGTTTCATTTTTAGTTTTTGTATTGATACCCCAAGAGGCAGCATATAGTCAGACCTAGAATCAACTCCTGCCTTTGGTCCATACTGTCTCTGTGACCCTGGGCAGGTCACAGTCTCACTCTCTACACACATGAACCCTATACACAGGTCTCACTCTCACTTTCTACGCACATGAAATCATAGTTCTGGTTGGAAAAAAAAATCCCCATTTCTTGGCACATAGTAAGTTCCTAATAATGCTTAGTTAGTGATGCTTAACTTACATTTAGCCAAAATCATCTTCTCTGTAAGCTCCACACAGCGCTGCTGGCTGTGCCCTCTGAGACAAGCATAATAAGTCTAATCCGTTTTTCACATGACAACCATCATGTCACCCCCTAAATCTTATCTTCTCCTGACTAAACATCCCTTTCAGTGATCCTTGCATAACATTGTCTTCTTGAGCCCCTTCATCATCTGAACTACTCTGGGCCTGTTCCAGTTAGTCAATATCCTTCCTAATGTATGACTCCCAGCTCTGAACATAACACCCCAGATGTTATCTGAGCAGAACAGAGTTCAGAGAGGACTATATCAACTCACTCATTCTGGACAACATTCCTCTTTATACAGTCTAGTACCATATTAGTGGGTTTTTAGCTGCTGTGTTATACCACTAACTCAGATTGAACTTGCAGCCCCACTAAAAATCTGGCATCTTTTTCAAATCAACTGTTGCTTCGCCAGCTGTTCAAAGACTTGACATAAGATTTATTCATCTGAACATCTTAGTACCCCTAGAAAAAAGGCAGGGGATGGGGAAGAGAAGACAGAATTTTTTTTTTGTGCCTACGACAATTCCCTGTTTTCCAAGGCCATGAATCAACCCCATTGTCTCATCAGCCTCCATGCATCATTCATTCTGTTCATCCCAGATAATGTCAAATGCAGCAACATGGCAGGAAAACTGAAACTTTGGGGCAGAGGCTAGTAATATGAGGCTATGATGTTTAAAAATGCTTATTAAAGGGATGGAGATTATACCTAGGATGCCAGCTTCAGAGGCCTGGAAGAATGTCAAGAGATTAATCAGGTGAGCAATAGCCAATAAAAATGTTTGGTGATTGGGCAGCCTCTTTCCTTCAAGGATAAAGTTCCAAATGTGAGTGAATGAGAACCTTCCCTGAACCTTGTATCTCAGGCAGTCACAGCACATTAACTATTCAATCCCAAACCTCCTCCAGATCTCTTTTCTTAGCTCTTCTCTGTCTGCCTTCTTTCTCTTTTCTTTCTGTCTCTCTCTGTATTCTGTTACCCTGTCTCTGTCTCCTTTTCTCTTTTTCCCTGTATTTCTTCTTTCTTTCTCTTGTCTCTCCGTTTTCTCTCACTGTTTCCTGTCCCCTCCTTTTCTTTGTTCTTTCTGTACCTCTCGCCTCCATTTATCAGACTTTCTTGCAGTCATCTCTTTTACATGCCTTTGTCTCTCCTCAATTTTCTTGCCTTTTGTCTTGTCAATCTATCAAGCTATCTCTGTCTCCTCTCCCTTTTCTAGCTCTGTCTCCACTTAACCAACTCCCTCTCCCTCTCTCTGTCAGTTGATTTGTCTTTCTCCTCTCTTTTTCCTGTCTCTTTCTTTTTCTCCTGTCAGCCTGTCAGTCTGTGACTTTCTTTGTGTCTTTCTCTGTCTCTGTCCCCATATCTCCTAGCTCTCTAGCGTAGGTCTATCAGTGCATGACTTCTCCTCTATCTTTTTTTGTTTCTATCTCTTTCTGTTTCTCTCAGAGTCTCTCCTGTCTGCCAGTCTCCTGCAGCTGTCTGTCCCTCTTTCTGCCTCTCTCTGTGTTAGTCTTTCCCTCTCCTTTCAGTCCAGTTGGAATTTGCACACTGTTGAAGCTGGAGAATACTCTCTTGTTCTTAATGTCCTCATGAGTCTTTCATGAACAATCTTTTACCAAGAAAAAAAAAAGAAATTCTCCAAACCCTCATTCTTAGTGATGCTACTTACCAGCTCCCAAATGAGTCAGGCTGAATGAATGTCCAGCCCTTCTCTCAAACCTGATAGGCCTGTCTAAGGCTTTGCTTTTCAACCTCCCATAACCTAGACATAATTGAATAGTTTCCATGTCTACAGTCTATTGAAATATTAAGAAACATATATGCTGCTGAGAACAGTGTTGGAAGGTCCCCATTCATTTCAAAAGGAAATTTTCCCATTTTACTTCAAAACAAAAGTCAATTTTACATTTCCATAAGTGGCTCATAAACAGGCTTATCAGACCCTACCTATTTCCTACAGGCATGTTGGTCCCTTTGGGTTTTAAGTATATCTTGTGTCAAGACCTAAACTAGATTTTAAAGAGAATTTGCTCCCCATTCCTGTAGCTCTCATCTTCCAGTGAGATTAAGCATCGGAATATTGGGTTTACATTTTGTGGCTGTTTTTACTGAGAAGTATATTTTATTATGTCCTGATTCTTTGAAAACTTGTAATAATAACAACATTCTCTAACATTTTCAGGTTTACCAAGTACTTTCTGATATGATTTAACATTCTGAAGTTAGCAATACATATTTTATCTCCATTTAACAGATGAAGAAGCACAACCAGAGAAGTTAAATAACTTGTTCAGGGTCACACAGCTATGACAGGTCAGACTAAAATGCAGGTCTTCAGATTGGGTGCTACTGAGAGAATTTTGAACTAGAGATGTAACTTCTGCAGATCCTGCAGTGGAAGGCTGGGCAAAAGTGATCATAAAATTATAGAAGATAGGACTAGGATAGGCTGGGAAATGTCAGGAATAGAGAAGACTGGGGAAGGTAGAGAATGACAGAACTGACTTCGAATATTTGAAAGGCTGTTAGGTGAGGAGGCATTGGGTTTGTTCTGTTTAGTCCCAGAGAGCTAAACCAGGAGCAAAGGCCGATGGGAGCTGGCAGCTTTTTAAAAAAGGCTGATTTAGTTCTGACTTCAAGAAAAAAACTTTTGTTGTTGTTCAACTGTGTCCCCATTTGGGGGGTTTTCTTGGCAAAGATACTGGAGTGGTTCACCATTTCCTTCCCTAGTTCATTTTACAGGTGAGGAACTGAAGCAAACAGGGTTAAATGACTTGCCCAGGGGCACACAACTAGTAAGTAATTGTCTGAGACCATATGTGAACCCTCAAAGCTGAGTCTTCCTGACTTCAGGCCCTGTTCTATCCACTGCACTACCTACCTACCCACCAGAAAAACTTAAAGCTGCCCAAAAGCACAATGAGCTGCCTTAGGAGGTGATTAGAGTCTCCTTCACTGGAGGTCTTCAAGCAAAGACTGAATGATTGCTTGATGAATATAGGATATCAGGGATTCCTTTAGGGTGTGGGTTGTAATAGTCCCCAAGGTTCATTCCAACTCTCAAATACTATCAGTTCTGTGAGATTCTGTTAGGAAGCAAGACTGAAGAGTAAAGTCATAGATAGCAGTCTTCATGGCTATCATTCATGTGTACATTGGGGCTACTGGTTAGTTACACTAGTTAGAGTCACTAACCATTTACAATTCAATTCAAATCACCAGACATTTATTATTATTATTTTGTGCAAGGGATTGTTGTAAACATTGGGAGTAAAACAATAAAAATAAAAAAGGAGAGAAACAGTCCTCCTACCCTCAAGAAACTTACATCTTTCAGGGAAGAAAATATAATGTATATTCAAAGAAGAAAAAAACAAAGCCTTTACAAAGTAAATAAAAAGTTATTATGGGCAGAAGAATGCTTACAGCTGAGGTCAGGAAGGGCTGCTCTAAAATCTGAAGGGAGCTAAAGGTTCCAAAAGTCAAGGGGGAGGAAGGAGCAATAAGAAACTTAATTTCTGTTATATCTCTTCCTTTTAAAAAAAAAAAAAAGTTAGGACTTGTTATATCTTTTAAAAGTAGAAATTTAATTTTCACCCTCATTGACAAATACAGACATTTAAATATGTAAATGAGTGTCTAAGAAATAAAAATAAGAAGGAAAAAAGACCATGCAAGATGCTATCTCCCATCCCCACCCCATCCCACCATTTTGGACGGTAACACACGTCTGTACAATTTTACTGTTTCCCCTTCAGATGCACATTTACCCTAAAATTTGCCCTTGAGGTTGGTTCCTCAAGAACTTTCAAACCCTGAGGATTTGGTGTGGTGTTTCCCTCTTAGAATTAGTATGAAGTGGCTGTATTTTTTGAATTCACACTGCATATTTCCATTGTGTCAAAATCAGTTACCACATTTTACATAATTATCGCTTTCAATACATACAACCATTTCAGGGGATTCATTATTTGCACTAATTGATACCTAACTATACTATCACTCATGAACCCCCATCTGATGTATTCCCTCCAGTATCAATCACCAGACAACATTCACCTGATATGATTTAACCAAATTACATTGAAACATCAACATGCTTTTACAAAGGAATATTTACTGGGAAGATATAATAAGAGCTAAAGTAATTTTGTTGTTCAGTCATGTCTGACTCTTTCTAACACCATGGACTAAAGCATACCAGGTTCTTCTGTCCTCCACTATCTCCAGTATAACAATTTCTTGAACTGGGAGCACTCTCTTCCCCCACTCCTGTCCTAGAGACAGAAAACAGAAAACTGATTGCTAGAAAACATTCCCCGCATTGAGTTCACATGTGGGGATTTTATAGCTGGTTGATGAGTTGCTCCTAAGATACCTTGAGACATGGTGTCTCAGCTGCTGAGTCAATTCATTTCTGGGCTGGGTCAAGCAGGTCACTCCTCCAGGCTAGTTCTGCACTGCAATCGGCCGCTACTGCTATCAGCTCCAGCTGCTGAGGGAACAATTGATGGCTTTTCTGACCTTCCTAAGCTTACAGGGTCATAACCTGGTCTGTTTGGTCACTGATTTTCATTTCATCAAAGATCAGGAAAGAATAAATACAAAATGATCCAAACATCTCAGTGCTGTCTCAGACTTTAATTGCTGTAATGGCGAATGTATGGCTATGAGAATTTGACCATAAGGGAAGCTGAGTGCTGCAGAATTGGTGCTTTCAAATTACAGGGCTGGAGAGGACTTTTGAGAATCCCTTGGACAGCAAGGAGGTCATATCAGTCAATGCCTAAACAAATTAATTCAGACTATTGACTGAACCTTCCTTGTTATTATAGTGGTGAGTATCCCTGCCTGTCATGTGGAAGACCAGGGTTCAGTCTCCTCATAGGGAGGTTTTGTCATATTTACAGCAGCTTGATAGGACAGTGGATAGAGTTCAGGGTCTGAAGTCAAGAAGACTCCTTTTTCTGAGTCCAAATATGGCCTTAGACACTTACTAGCTGTGTGACCCTGGGCAAGTCACTTAACTCTGTTTGCCTCGTTTCCTCATCTGTAAAATGAGCTGGAGAAAGAAATGGCAAACCACTCCAGTATCTTTGCCAAGGAAACCCTAAATAGGGTCATGAAGAGTCAGACACGAGTGAACAAGAACAGCATTCCCTGGAAGGTCAAATACTGAAGATGAAGCTTAAATAGTTTGGCCACATAATGAGAAGGGAGGACTCATTAGGAAAGTACCTGGTATTGGGAAAGACTGAAGGCAAAAGAAGAGGGGGATGGCAAAGGATGAGATGGATGGAGAGTGTCAGACACAAGAAACAAGAACTTAGACAGACTTGAGACACAGTGGAGGACAGAAAGGCCTGGTGTGTTATGGTCCATGGGAACATGAAGAGTCAGACTCAACTGAAAAACTGAACCACAAGCTTAAATGTTCACCCTGTAGGAGAAAGAGAGAAAATACAGAGTCCCATACAGTGTTGTCTTTCCAGGCAGGCAGTCAATAAGCATTTATTAAACACCTACCATGTTCCAAGCACTGTGCTGAGTATACTGGAGAAACAAGAAAGGCAAAAGACAGTCCTTGCTCTCAAGGACCTCACGGTCTAATTACGGAGACAGCGTACAAACCATTGTATCCATAGACTGCGAAAGGCTTCTTGGAGAAGGCAGAATTTGAACTGGGACCTTAAGGAATTCAGACAGCAGAGATGAAGAAGAGCATTTCAGGTGAGAGGGAGAGTGAGTGAAAATGCAGTGAGTGAAAAGAGATAAAGTGCTTCAATAATAGTGATAAAGTGATTCAGTAATCCACAATGAGCTCAAGTTGGAAGAGCACATAGGGATGAATGAAGGGTAAGAAAACTGGAAAGGTAGAAAGGAACCAAGTTATACAGAGCCAGGATTTGATATTTGATTCTGAAGATTATTGGGAGCCTCCAGAGTCTATCAAGTAGGGGAATAACATGGTCCAATCTGAGCTTTAATCTGAGATTAATCTGACAGCTATATGGAGAGATGAGGTGGGAAAACCAACAGGCAAGCTTTTAAAATAGTTTAGATGTAAGATGATGAGACCTGTCCGAGGGTGGGGGCCTTGTCAGAGGAGAGAAATGGGCACATAGTACAAACATTATTAAGATAAAATCAAGTCTTTGGCAACATATGGAGGGGATGAGGGCTTGAGAATGAGAGAGAGAAGATGACACCTAGGTTTTGAGCCTTTGTGACGGAGAAGATGATGATGCCCTTAACAGTCATAGCAAAGTGAAGAAAGGTGGGGGGGGCGGGGAGGTAACAAGTTCCATTTGTTTTGGACAGGGTGAGTTTCAGATGTTGGAGATGTTCAATAGGTAGTTGGAAATGTGAGTCTAGAGGTTAGGAGAGAAGTTAGGACTGGATAAATAGACTTGAGAATCATTAGCATAAAACTGATCATTGAATCTATGGGAACCAATGAAGTGGGCTCTTCTTTCACTGTGCCATGCTGCCTCTTCTATATTTGCTCAAATTCTTCAAACTTTGGCTTCTGATATCCCCCTAATCTTCAAGTAAATTCAGTTGGTATTTCTTTAGGGACTCCTTTTTGTCTAGCACTGGGTGGGAACTTCAAATATGAAGTTATGAATAAAGCAATAAGCCCATAGAAAAATATATAGCAGACATCCTTATTGAATTCAAGCCATTAGGGAAGTCATTGAATCTATCCGAGACATACTTTCCCTCTGCAAGATTGTGAAAAGGGAGAGGCAGCAGGGTATTGTCTGGAAAAAGTGGAAAAAGCATTACATTTGGAGTCAGAGGTTCTGAGTTCAAATCCTGATGCTTATTAGCCAGATGACATTGAGCAAGACACAATCTCCCCAGGACCCTACTCTATCCATTTATAAAATGAGGGAGTTGAACTATGAGGCCTCTCTCTCTTTCTCTCTCTCTCTCTCTCTTGTCCAACATCCCTACTTTTCTTTTTTCCTTTGATTTATTTTTTAAAAACTTTTCGTCATTCACTTTTATAAGATTTTTAGTTCCAAATTTTTTTCTCCCTCCCTCCCCTCCCATCTTCAAAAGACTGCATGCAATCTGATATAGGCTATGCCTGTACAATGACTATGTGGTCTCTCTTGATAAATGAGCAGCATGCATCCTTTCTGGGTGATTCATTACTTGGATGTCTTTAACACCACTTTATCAACCTTGATAATGGGATGCACCATACTCATAGCTACCATATCCTTTGGGTCATTTATGATTTTGATTGTTCTAAGATCATGGTACTCAAAGACATGGTATTCAAAGTATCCGTAGAGTTTCATTCAAGAAGTTGACATCTAAAAGTTGGATTTTTGTGTCAGGAAGCCTCTTCGGATCATTGAAAACACAGTGTAATTTCTCAAATGCTATCCAACCTGCTCTCTTCCCCTCTCAGTTCTGGGCCTAGCTTATTGTCTGCCTCAACTAACTGTCCAAGATATATATACTCCTCACAGACTAGCTGCATGGGCCATCCATTTAAATGCATTTCATGATGTCTGTAACAGATATTTTCCTTGCATCAGGCAAAATTATTGAGTCAATCTCTTTCGAATGGGCATGGGGGTGATTTTGAAATCACACCAAAAGATTTGGGGATTTGACCTAAATAGCACCATGCCACCTGCAAATAGGAGCGTCTGGAGGACCTTACTTCCGGAGGGAATCCGTCTTCCATTTGAACCTTGTGCCTGTCAATGCCAATATCATTAGCAAGAGTATCACTGTATGTTAAACTTTGCTTGATATTAATAATCAGTTAGTAAACAAGTACTTATTAAGCATCTACAATGTGCCAGATGCTATACTAAGTGCAAGGCACACAAAGAAAGGAAAAAATTGTCCCTGTTCTTAAGTACTTCACAGTCCAGTGGGGGAGTTAAAGGGAAATCAAGGAATCACTGGACAGATTTATCTTTGTAGTTATATTTATGAGGGAGTTTTTGACCTCAATATTTACACAGGAGGCACCTTGTTGAAGTACAATATTTAAGTTATGTTTTCTTCTACAGTCTTCTTAAGTTTTCTCTTTATGTCATCAACAAATAGTAAATATAATAAATACAATTTAAT
The DNA here is from genome assembly GCF_028372415.1 of Notamacropus eugenii. Classification (NCBI taxonomy): domain Eukaryota; kingdom Metazoa; phylum Chordata; class Mammalia; order Diprotodontia; family Macropodidae; genus Notamacropus; species Notamacropus eugenii. The sequence continues at coordinate 40,581,450 of NC_092873.1, read as the reverse complement.
GTTGTTGGTTCAGTTTTTCAGTCATAACTGACTCTGCATGACTCCTTTTGGGGTTTTCTTACAAAGATATTGGAGTGGTTTACTATTTCTTTTTCCAGATAATTTTTACAGATAAGGAAATTCATATACACCTAGTGGCTGGATTTGAACATACACATCTGAGGCTGGATTTGAACTCAATAAGAGGAATCCTCATGACTCCAGGCCTGGCATTTTATCTACCGCACCTCCTGGCTGCCCAATAAGCTATAGCTACATATTCCATTTTCTCCATATTTCAATCATTTCTATGACTGTGATGATGTAGTCTATTTTGAAACTTCATTGCTAAGACCCTGTCCATTTCTTTTCCACCTTTTTATTCATCAAGGATACATTTAACACTTGTGGACAGGTCATCTTCATGAAGATTTATAGAAATGATTAAGGAGGTTTATGAATCCAAGGTCACTTTTGTCCTCTCAATTTCTTAGGATATTCATGGGATCCTAGATCCCAGATCATCCCAAATTCATGGGATCATAGATCTAGAATTGGAAGGGAGCTTAGAGTTCATTTAGTCCAACCCCTCATTTTACAAATGGCCAACTTGAGGTGCAGAGAGGTGATATAATTTGTTCTTGGTCACACTACTTATAAGTGTATAAACCAGGATCTGAACCCAGGTCCTCTGGACTCCAATTTCAATGTCTAATCTGCCTCTTTCATGGAGAATATATCATTATTTATTTTCTCCTAATATTTTGGTATCTTCTCTTTCTTTAAAAATCAATGCCTTAATGCTTTCAAAATTGTCACCTCCAATACTCCCTTCTAATTTCCAAATGAAATAATATTTGTCAAATGCTTAGCATAGTGCCTGGCATATAATAGGCACTGTATGAATACTTGTTCTCTTCATCATCCCCTCCGCACACCTCATGGAATATTTCTCTTCTTTAAAGATACAGTTTAAGTTTAAGTACTTGTCTGAATGAAGCCTTTCCTGATCCCCCACCCCCAGCTGCTAGTGTCCTGTATATCCAATACAGATAGATAGATACATTATTATAGTATATCATATTACGTATATTCTATATATTATGTCCATACATGTACATATAACATTATTATTAAAAGTTATGTTGACTCAGTGATCCATTATTGTTCTCATACCTGCTTGTCAATCAGCGTTGAGGGGAACAGTTACTCAATCTCCTGATATTTGTCATGTAGTCAAGTCACCCCCTACCTGTATGTACCTGGAAATTGTCATGTACTTGCTGTGTTAGGGAGGAACTGAGATACAAGGGCCCAACCTCTTTTGCTGAAACTGAACTATCTGAATTGTTTTTATCTCATCGTGAAAGGTATCAATAAAAGCTGGCCTCCTCTTGAAGCTATCTCTGATCTCCATTGATCAGCTGATCATTGACATACTTTTAATATACTCCTTTTCATTCTCTTTGTCCTGAGATGATATACTATATCCGAAAAGATTGTTTCATTTTCTTAGGTGTCATTTCCACTTCCTTACCAGCAGTGACTGAGATTTTGGAGTCAGTTGTGATGGCTCCACTGACAATAAAGATTAAAATAGATCACTATGGAAACTTTCACAGATTTTTCATCTATTTGTTGATTCTCTTCCAATTTTGTTTAAAAATGCTACGGGGATTTTTTTGTTGTTGTTATTGTTTGGCTAAAGCCCTAAGCTTTCTATAGATTTTTCCCCTCTCCTCTACTTTTTTGAGGCAATACCATTCATGATCCTCTACCACTCTTGTCTATAACATTTTGCAAATGAATTTATATTCTAAAATGGTGTAGTTTTAACTGCTATGTCTCTCTGCTTGGAATGGAACCATAGAATCACAGAATTTTAGATATAGAAGAGATCAAGTATTTTCTGGCTAAGTCAGTTTTTTAAGATCCTTTGGCCTCCTCATCCTGATGACTAGATTGTGTCATTTAAAGTTAAATAGAAAATAGAGATAATCAGAACCAATGTCTTTTCATTTATCAAATTATCTTTTTACATCAGCTATTTTGAGTAGATCAGGTTTTAGAAGTATCATCTTATCTTTGTTCTTTCTTATAGTCTGTGTTTACTTTTACTTTTGCTTTAATTACTTGATGGTCAAGTGACATATAGACAGCTGATTTAGAAACGATTACTTCCAAGCAAATCCCAAATGGAGTGGCAAAGAATCAGCCACATACGCTTCATAACCAATGGTTTCCTCTATGTTAAGATATCCATTCAACTTAATTTGGTTGTGATGTTTTTCAGTACTTATGTCCAATATCTTCCAATTCTGTTCTTGGAGCAAGTTTCATAGACATGAGATATCTGAGTAATCTAGGAGCTTTTGGCCTAATTTATTAACTAATACCAAATTAGACTTTCTAACATATTTTTCACTGCAATGATAATGATAGTTAGCATTTATAAGTGCTTGCAAAGCACTTTACATGTATTATCTCACTTGATCCTTACAACAACCTTATGGGGTTTGAATTCACACTGCATATTTCTGTTAGGCTAGAATGAATAAACATATTTTGCATAATTATAACTTTGAATGGTGTAATTTTGAATACATGCTACTTCTACACAGATTTCATTATTCAAAATAATCAGGACCTAGCCTTATAGAATAATTTGCTTTGGAAAGACTTATCAAGTTCTTCATAGAATTTTCCTACCTCTCAGATTTGTCCTCTGTCATCTTAAATATAGTTTTTCCTTACAAATGCTGATCTTCAGCATCATGAAATGAAGTGAAATTTGTTGCCTTGTGGGTGCAGGATGACATCTCTGACTATTTCCTTTGTTTGCTTCTCCAAAGAGAACCAATGAGCCATTCTTTCAGATAGTGTAAAAGAGTGGTCCTAGAAAGCTTAGAACCTAACAAAAGAGCTAAATACAAGATGTTAAAATAAATGTAAAAGATGTCCCCAGACCAGATAATCTCTTTATGAGGTACAAATTAATCCCTTTAATGAATCAGAAAGGAAACACTGAACTGGATTAAAAATGACCTGCCCTCCTTCAGGGTCACTTTTGAAAGTCACTTCACTGAAAAAATAAACTGAAGATGGCAGAGGAAGCAGCAAATCACTGTAACTCTCCCATATTCACATCCAAACAACCATAAAATAGCACCTCAAAACAAATCCTGGAACAAAAGAACCAGCAAAAAAAAAGTGAAAAAGTCATTTAGCCCTAGAAACTTGTAAGATTGTCAAAGAAGATCTGTCTCACTTGGGTAAAAGGGGAATGAAATCTAGGACGGAAGCACCCTAGTAAGCCAGCTGCAACCCTCATCTCAGCAAACCAGCAGGGGATCCTGAGCCCCAGTAGACAGAACAGATAAGCACCAATACCAGGACCTCTCCCCCACACTGCCTCAGGTGAACCAAGAACTGCCACATATATATATGTATATCCCTGGGTAAACAGGCAGCCATCAGTGACCAGACTGCCACAAGCTTCAGTGTAGCCCCACGAAATTCAGAAACATCCTAAGTGCCTCGGTACATACCAGACACCAACATTAGGACCCTAGGTAAGCTACCAGACCTCTATAGCCTCCAACAGTCCCAGTCACCCCCTCCCACTCCCTCAGTGCAGCACCAGACAGGAAGGTTCCCCCATGGGCCTCACAGCAGCATTAGTGCAGCATCAGCTAATCAGTCAGGGCCTGCAGCCCCTGGCACAAGAAGTCTGAGATAGCATCTCTTTCTCCTCAGGAACAGAGCACAAATTTAAAAGAAAGGAAAAAGGCCAAAAAAGATGAGGAAAAAACAACAAAAAGAATCCGACATAGAAAGTTTCTGTGATGACAAGGAAGAATAATACACAAACTCAAAAGAGGACAATAATATCAAAACTCCAGTGGACAAAACCCAAAGAAAAAATAAGAAGGGATCTCCTGCCCAGAAAGAGCTCATGGAAGAACTCAAAAAGGAGCTTAAAAATAATATGAGAGGTAGAAGGAAAATTGCAGAAAAATGAGAGTGATGCAAGAGAATTATGAAAAAAGAGTCAACAGCTTGGAAAAAGAAAACAGCTTCTTGAAAAGTAGAATTGGTCAAATGGAAAAGGAAGTACAAAAGCTGAGGAAAACAACTCCTTAAAAGTTAAAATGGGGCAAGTGGAAGTTAATGACTCTATGACACATAAAGAGTCAATCACACAAATTCAAAAGAATGAAAAAAATAGAAGAAAATGTAAAACACCTCATTGGAAAAACAACTGACCTAGAAAATAGATCAGTGAGAGACTATGTCAGAATCATTGGATCACCTGAAAACCAACATCACAAAGAGGACTTGGACGGTATATTTCAAGAAATTATCAAGGAAAACTGCCCTGATGTCCTGAAACCAGAGGGCAAAACAGGCATTGAAAGAGTCCACCAATCACCTCACAATTACCTCAGGAAAGAGATCCCCAAATGAAAACTCCAAGGAACATTTTAGCCAATTTATGGGACTATCAAGGATAAAATACCGCAAATTACCAGAAAGAAACAATTCAAATATCAGAGAGCAACAATTAGTATTATAAAAGACTTAGCAGCTGTAACATTAAAGGAGCAGAGGTCATGCAATATGAGATTCTGGAAGGCAAGGGGGCTAGGACTACAACCCAAATCACCTAATCAATGAAATTAAGCATAATACTTCAAGGGGAAAAAATGGTCATTCAATGAAATAGAAGAATTTCTATTTCTATAAGAAGACCAGAATGGAACAAAAAAATTGATCTCCAATATCAAGACCCAAGAGAACAGGGCCATCTCCAGTCATCCTGATCTATATCTTGGGACTGGACCAGATGGCTCCAGAGGAGAAAGTGAGGCTGATGACATTGCACAGCCCTTTCTCACTTAAATCCAATTCACTTGCAAGTCATGGCATCATCTTCCTGATGTCATGGCCCTCTTTGACAATGACGGACAAACAACAACAACAATACAAAAGGAGCCTAAAAAGTGAAAGGGGGGAAAAGCACAAAGGATTCAATGGAGCTTAACTGTTTACATCTCTACATAAGAAGATGATACTTGTAATTCTTAAAAATTGAGGCACTATTAATACAACTAGAAGGAATATACATAAAGGATACATGTATAAGGTGAATTTGAGGGAATAACATAAAAAATAGAGATGAGAAAAAGGAGTACACTGGGTGCAGAAGGAAAGGAGAGATAGAATGGGGTTAATTATTTCATATGAATAAGAACAAAAAACCTATTACAGTGGAGGGAAAGATGGGAGGGTGGGTGAAGGACATCACTAGAACTTTACTCTCATCAGTATTTGCTCAATGACAGAATTGTGTATATATATATATATATATATATATATATATATATATATATATATATATATATATATATATATATATATATATATATATATTCAGTTGAATATAGAAATCTATCTTACCCAACAGGAAAGTAGAAGGGAAGGAGATTAAGTAAAAGGGGCGTGGGGAGGACTGATAGAAGAGAGAGGAGACTGGGGAAGGCAGTAGATAGAATCAAAACACTGTCAAGGAGGGAAAGGGTGAAAGGAGGGAGAGGAAAAACAGGAAGAAAATAGGATAGAGGGAAATACACGGTTATTCACCATAACTATGAATATGAATAGGATGAATTCTTCCACAAAATGAGAAGTGAATAGCAGCGGGGAGCAAATCCCAGAATTCTACAATATGTTGCTTACAAGAAACATGCTTGAAGCCAAGAGATACACACAGAGTAAAGGTAAGGGGCTAGAGCAGAGTCTACTTTTCTTCAGCTGAAGTAAAAAGAAAAACAAAAAACAGGGCTATCAATCCTGATCTCAGACAAAACAAAAGCAAAAATGGACTTAATTAAAAGAGATAAGGAAGGAAACTACATCTTGCTAAAAGGTACCATAGACAATGAAGTAATATCAATACTAAACATATATCCAACAAGTAGTATAGTATCCAAATTCTTAAAGAAGGTAAGTGAGTTACAGGTTCATGACCAAACAAGAGATAGAGAGCATTACAAAAATGTAAAATAGTTATTGTATTAAAATAAAGATTGTATAAATCTTATAAATAAATTAGATTGTATTAAATTTAAAATGCTTTTGCACAAACAAAACCAATGCAACCAAGATTAGAAGGAAAGTAAAAAGCTGAGAAGCAGTCTTTACAGCAAATGTCTCTAATAAAAGCCTCACTTCTCAAATATATAGAGAACTGAATCAAATTTATAAGAATACAAGCCATTCCCCAATTGACAAATGGTCAAAGGATACAAATAGGCAGTTTTGTATAAAGAAATCAAAGCTTTCTATAGCCATATGAAGAAGTGCTCTAAATCACTTTTGATTAGAGAAATGCAAATTAAAACAACTCTGAGGTACCACCTCACACCTATTAGATTGGCTAATATGACAAAAAAAAAAGAAAAATGATAAATGTTGGAAAGGATGTGGGACAATTGGGACATTAATGCACTATTGCTGCAGTTGTGAACTGAAACAACTGTTCTGGAGAAAAATTTGGAACTATGCCCAAAGGGCAACCAAACTATGTACACCTTTTGATTCACTAATATCCCTTCTAGGTATGTACCACAAAGAGATCATAAAAATGGGGAAGGACCTACATGTACAAAAAAAATTTTTTCTAATTAATTTATTTGTTTTCAGTTTTCAATAATCACTTCTGTAAGTTTTAAATTTTCTACCTCTCTCTACTTCCTTCCTCCCCAAGACAGCATAAAATCTTTCATGGGTTATACACATACATTCTTATTAAACATATTTTCACATTAGTTATGTTACATAGAAGAATTAAAACAAATGAGAAAAAAAACATAACAAAAAAGAAAATAGTCTGCTTTATTCTACTTTCTGGCTCTATAGTTCTTTCTCTGAATGTGGATGGCATTTTGCATCATGAGTCCTTTGGAAATGCTTTAGCTCTTTGCATTTCTGTGAAGGGTTAAGTTTATCAGACACAGTCCCTGAACACTATGGCTCTTACTGTGTATAATGTTCTCCTGGTTCTGCTCATTTCACTCATCATCAGTTCATATAAATCTTTCCAGGTTTTTCTGAAATCCTCCTATTTGGCATTTCTTATAGCACAATAGTATTCCATTACATTCATATACCATCATGTGTTCAGCCATTCCCCAATTGATGGGCACCACAAAAAGAGTTGCTATAAATGTTTTTGTATACATGGGTCCTTTCCCCATTTTTGTGATCTCTTTGGGATACAGACCTAGAAGTGGTATTGCTGGGTCAAAGGGTATGCATATTTTTATAGCCCTTTGGGCATAGTTCCAAATTGTTCTCCAGAATGGTTGGATCAGTTCACAGCTCCGCTAACAATGAATTAGTGTTCCAACTCTCCCACATCTTCTCCAACATTTATCATCTTCCTGTTTTGTCATGTTAGCCAGTCTGATAGGTGTGATATGGTACCTCAGAGTTATTTTGATTTGCATCTATCTAATCAATAGTGAGTTAGAGCATTTTTTTATATGACTATAGATAGCTTTAATTTCTTTTTCTGGAAACTTCTTGTTCATATCCTTTGATTATTTATCAATTGGGGAATGATGTGTATTCTTGTAAATTTGGCTAATTTCTCTATATATTTTAGAAATGAGGTCTTTGTCACAGACACTAGTTGTAAAAATTCTTTCCCTCCTAATCTTGGTTGCATTGGCTTTGTTTGTGCAAAAACTTTTCCATTTAATGCAAATTATTCATTTTGTATTTCATAATGCTCTATCTCTTCTTTGGTCATAAATTCTTCCATTCTCTATAAATTTGACAAATAAACTATTTCTTGCTCCCCTAATTTGTTTATAGTATCAGCCTTTACACTAGATTGTGTACCCATTTGGACTTTATTCTAGTATACATTGTTAGGCATTGGTCTATGGCCAGTTTCTGCCACAATATTTTCCAGTTTTCCCAGTAGTTTTGTCAAACAGTGAGTTCTTATCCCAGAAACTGGGGTCCCTGGGTTTGTAAAAGAGTAGACTGTTATAATTGTTGACTACTGTGTCTTGTGTGCCCAACCTCTTCCATTGATCTACCCCTCCAGTTCATAGTCAGTACCAAATTATTTTGATGATTACTGTTTTACAACACAAGTTAAAATTTAGTATGGCTAGGTCACTTTTCGTAGCATTTCTTTTCATTAATTCCCTTGATATTCTGGACCTTTTGTTCTTCCAGATGAATTTTGATAATATTTTTTCTAGTTCTACAAAACAATTATTTGGTAGTTTGATTAGTATGGCACTGAATAAGTAAATTAATTTAGGTAGAATTGTTATTTTTATTATATTAACTCAACCCACCTATGAACAACTGATGTTTTTCCAATTATTTAGATCTGACTTTATTTATGCCAAAAGTGTTTCATAATTGTGTTCATATAATCCCTGAGTTTGTTTTGGGATGGTAGACTCCCAAATATTTTACATATATATTTTAAAGTAATTTTAAATGGAATTTCTATTTCTATCTCTTGCTATTGGGTTTTGTTAATAATATATGGAAATGCAGATGATTTATGTGGGTTGGGTTTATTTTGTATCCTGCAACTTTGCCAAAGTTATTTAATATTTCAAGTAGTTTTTTTACTTGATTCTCTAGGATTCTTTAAGTATATCATCATATTGTCTACAAAGAGTGATAACTAAGTTTCTTCTTTGTCTATTCTAATTCTTTGAATTTTTTTCTTCTCTTATCCCTTAAGGTAACATTTCTAGTACCATATTGAATAACAGTGGTGATAATGGACATCCTTGTTTCATCTTGTTGGAAATGCATCTAGCTTACCCCATTACATGTAATGCTTGATGATGGTTTTAGGTAGATACTAATTATTTTGAGGAAGGCTCCGTTTATTCCTATGCTCTCCAATGTTTTCAATAGCAATGGGTGTTGTATTTTGTCAAAAGCTTTTTCTGCTTCTATTGAGATAATCATATGGTTTGTTTGTTTTGTTGTTGATATGATCAATTATGCTGATAGTTTTCCTAATATTGAACCAGCCCTGCATTCCTGGTATACATCCTACCTGATCAAAGTGTATTATTCTCTTGATAAGTTGCTGTAATCTTTTTGCTAATATCATTTTAAATTTTGGCATCTATATTCATTAGGGAAATTTGTCTATGATTTTCTTTCTCTGTTTTGGCTCTTCCCAGTTTAGGTCTCAGCACCATATTTGTATCATATGCAAAAATATTTATAGTAGCCCTTTTTGTGGTAGTAAAATGTTGGAAATTGAGGAGATGCTCATCAATTGGGGAATGACTGAACAAGCTGTGGTATATGAATGTAATGAAATACTATTGTGCAATAAGAAATGGTGAGTAGGTAGACTTCAGAAAAACCTGGAAAGATTTCTATGAACTGATGCAAAATGAAATGAGCAGAACCAGGAAAACATTGGGTTTTGTTAATAATATATGGAAATGCAGATGATTTATGTATCAGCAACATTGTGTGATGATCAACTATGAAGGACTCAGCTCTTCTTAGCAGCACAATGATCCAAGATAAGTACAAAAGACTCAAGAAGGAACATGCTATCTACCTCCAGAAAAAAATAACTGACAGACTCTGAATGCAGATCAAAGCAAAATTTTTTTTATTTACTGTATCTGGCATACACAAGAAGGCCTACTGTACAAGTTCTTAGATCTACTTTTCTAAAAGGAAAGCAACTTTTGAAGGGTCAACAATCTACTTTAATCAAGAACATATCTCATTCACTTAGTTCAAGGGGAAAAGTCAGCACCCTGAACTTCAGAGAAAATACAAACAGAAATTACAAACAGAAAAGACGAACAGATAGGGCATCCAACTGTCTGACCAAAAACAATATCATTACCAGAGGGAGAAGCACCAATATCTGCGTGTTCAAAGCCAGGGGGTTCCTTAGTGGCTGCCCAGAGTCTCATCTAGTACAGGAACATTCTTCCAAAAAATAAGCCCCCAAACAAAACCTCACCTCAGAGTATGTGTACTCTTTTCAGGGCTGGAGGGCTCAACCCTTGTGACCCAGTGCCTCATTAGAAAGTAACAAAAAAATTAACGAATTAGTGTTTGAGGTCTATTAATGGGTGGGGAAGATCTTTACCTCTTCCCCTCCCCCCATTAACCTTACATTCATATTGCACTTAATTCTTTTCGTGTGTGTTTTTTTTTCCTCTTTTGATTTGTTTCTTTTTTCACCACTGCGATTAATATGGAAATATGTTTTACATGATAGCACATGTATGACCTATAGAAAATTGCCTACCATTTTAGAAAGACAGGGGGAAAGAAAGAGAGGGAGAAAAATTTGGAACTAAAAATCTTGTAAAAATGAATGCTATAAATTGCCTTGACATGTAATTGGGAAAAAAATATAATACTATTTAAAAAAAGAAAGTCACTTTACTAAGTCTAAAAAAAAATCCCAGAGAGGAAATAACAAGTGGAAGCATAGATCTGCAGAAAGTGAAGCTGTAGGAATCCATCTAGAGCCAAGAGAATGAAAAAAGGACCACACCAAAGAAATGGTCCAGGAGGTATATTGGGTCAGTAGGTATCCTGTGGAAACCTCTTCTTGTGATCTTTCCCCTCTATAAGTAGGGGGAAGAGAGGATTATAGCATTGTTATTATTGTTTTTCTTTGTTTAAATGTTTGCTTTGTCTTTATAAGCAGTAGTAGTCAATTCCAATCTCTAATGAGCTGTACATTGAGAATACTGGTTGGGGGCTCAGAACTAACAAAAAAATAAAGAGCATTACAAATCCTTTGACACTACTACTCAGAGTCAAGGAACATTTATACTGGATATCCATCTGGGCAATTAGTTGTATTTGTCCTTCATTGCCAAAGAAGACCATGCCAATAATGACATGACTTGCACTTGATTTTGTTTTGAGTAACGGAGGGCTGTGCTAGTCAACAGCCTCACTTTTCCTCCAGAGCCATCTGAATCCAGTGACTAGATATTCCTCAGGATGACTAGAGATGACCCAGGATGCACTGGGAGACCTTGGGTCCTTTAGGCCAAAGTCTATGCAGGTACTCACTTAGGGTGAGGCAATGCTCATTCATTGAATAGGCCTCTTTAAGAAGAAGCCAGGGTATAGCCCCTTTAATGAGGCCAAGAAAAAGAAAGACATCAGGCTGGGAGGGAAACAGTAACAGTTACTACTGATAATCACTCTAAAGTTAGGAGGGTCCAGAAGAGCCCTTAGGCAGCGGCCCATTGGCATCCCAGCTTCAGAGTGCAGTAGGTTTAAGGTTTTGGAAAAGGACAGAACAGGACAGGGGGAGGAGAAGGGAAGGGAAGGGAAGGGAAGGGAAGGGAAGGGAAGGGAAGGGAAGGGAAAGGAAGGGAAGGGAAGGGAAGGGAGGGGAGGGGAGGGGAGGGGAGGGGAGGGGAAGGGAAGGGAATGGAAGGGAAGGGAAGGGAACGGAAGGGAAGGGAAGGGGCCGGTAGCACTCAAATCAACTGGGCATCTTTTGGCCATCCAAATTTACCTTCCTTTGGAAAGGAGAAGGAAAGGGAGGGGGAGGCAGACAGGAGAGGAGGAGGTGAGTTACCCAACTAGGTGGGCCCCCATTCAGCCAGCTGCATTCACTCACAGAGTTGTGTTCATCCTTCATTGCTGAAAAAGACCATGCCATCAGAGAAATCATGACTTGCACTTGACTTTGTTTTGAATTGGTCCATTAGTTAATAGTAGGATGAAACACAAATAGTAATGACTGAATAATCTTGATTGCCACCACTACCCCTTTTTTATTACTACTACAACTATCTTCTGCCTTTATTTCTGGGCTTCCAACTTTGAATAGGAATTTCACATTTAGTTATACCATTGGTTAAATTAATTGAACAGATGGCCAAAATGAAAGATATGATTCTTTCTGTTCTTCTGTTCACTTGTTCTCTTTTTTCTTTTCTCTGGGTCATCACTGTAGAAGTAGAAGATTCCATAGGATGGCAGATGATTTTTGTACTCTTTGTTTTATGTATTGTCATGAGCAAATAATTAAGTAATTAGTGGAAACCGACTTGTGATAAGATTCCATGAGTATCCAGGTTGGTCTTTGGATGATAGACAAGTCTCTGCTAGGGGTGTACTTACAGACTTTCCCAGTTTGAGAAAGCTTGCCAGAGCTTGCTCTCTTACCCAGATACCTGGGGTCATCTTCATGCTATCAGATTTTTCCACAAAATGTTCTGTGCTGAATTTACCCATCTCCAAATGTGCTTTCCCAACACTGTGCCTTTGTTCCTGCCTGGAATGCCATTCTCCTTTTCTTGATCAATACAATTTCACACAATCCTTGCAGATTCTTCCTCCTCTGTGATCCATCCAAAATCCTATTTCACTTACTGTCTATGTTAAAGGCCTGTGACTTGGGAAGAGGTGCCCTCTCCCACAAAAGCACCCCAGTTCTAGACTCATGTGAGCTGTGTTCAATCCTGGGTGAAACCTTATCTCCAGAAGAGGCGAAAAAGATTTTTCTCACATTTTTTGACTCATTATGCCTCTATCCTAGCACTGAACTTTTGGGAAAATATCTAAAAGCCAGGAGAATAGTCACCACACCTCTTTTTAGCTCATACCACCTTGAAAAAATTGAAAACTTACAGGTCCCAAGAATTAGCTTTGAAAACAGCAGCACAAAAACCTGAAGCTTAAGGCAATGCCCCCTCCATCCCATGAGCAGATCACAATGTTAACATAAAATTAAAAGTCCTGAAATAAGCTAGAAAAATAAGTAAAAAACAAAAAAGAACCTGGTCATAGAAAGATACTATGGTTACAGTCAAGATCAAAACACAAAGACAAAGACAGCATTGTCAAAATGGCTACATGTGAACTCCCAAAGAAAAATATGAATTGGTATCAGTCCCCCCCCAAAAAAAAACTTCTGAAAGAGCTCAAAAAGGATTTTAAAAATCAATTTTAAAAGGTAGAAGAAGAATTGGGATATTGAAAATGATGCAAGAGATCATGAAAAAAGAGTCAGCAATTTAGTAAAGGAAGCACAAAAAAATGGAAAAAGAAGTACAGAAATTCATTAAAGAAAACCCCTTCTTCAAAAGTAGAATTGACCAGATGGAAAAGGGACTACCAAAATTCACTGAAGAAAATAATTCCTTAAAAAATAGAATTGGGCAAGTGGAATTTAATGACTCCATGAGACAGCAAAAAATAAACAAAATCAAAAGAATGAAAAATAGAAGAAAATATGAAATATCTAATTGGAAAAACAACTGACATGAAAACCAGATGCAAGAGAGATCATTTAAGAATTAAGTTGGAATGGTTCCATCAGGCTGTGTCTGGTCAAGACCAGGATGCTGGCTTCCCCTGGGGGTGGCTAAGCAGGTACACCATCCTCCTTGAGTAATTCAGGGGGTCTGGGAGACAGGTTCAGGTCATTGGGGAGTGGAGGCCTGGGCAGCATGATGATGGAGACCTTTGTGAAAGACTTTAAGCCAGGACTTAACAATCTGAATCTTACCTTCATTGTGCTAGAGACAGGCTGAGTGACCAAGACAAAAGATGGACAGGCGGTGAGGACCTTCAAAGTGGCAGATAAAACAGGTAGCATCAGTATACCTCTTTGGGATGATGTCAGCAACCTGATCCAACCTGGGGACATTATTCAGCTCATCAAGGGGTATGCTTCAGTATTTAAAGGCTGTCTGAAGCTCTACACTGGCCATGGAGGTGATCTGCAGAAGACTGGAGAATTCTGTATGGTTAATTCTGAGATCCCCAACTTCAGTGAGCCAAAGCCTGAGCACAGTGCCCAGCAGCTCCTCAGCAAAACAGTACAGAGCAACAGTCCTTCTGCCACTTTCCAGCCCCCTTCTGGCCCTCCTGCTGTCTCTCCAGCCTCCACAGTCAAAATTGGAATGGCCTAACCACCCTCCCTGGCCCAGGCAGCGGCCCCCCATGTACCCCACACTCCCCCTCACCCTATCCGCACCCAAATTAATCAAAGTCAGTCTAGCCACACACCTGCTGGCCCTCCAGGTCCCTCCTCCAACCCTGTCAGCCATGGCAAAGAGACCCAGAGAAGCAGCAAGAGATAGTGAGATACCCTTTCTCCTCACTGAAGCCAACCCTCTTCTCTCTCTCCACTAGGAACAAACACTGCCCATTGGGAGCTAGCTATGTGTGTATGGTATGGGAGGGGGTATTTTTTAGCCTCAAACTTTCTGAGTTGACCTGTAAGGGGGCAGTCATCTCTCCCCCTTACTCCTTAAACCAAACCCCACCTCACCCCACTCAAGTGAGAGTACTGTGTCTCTTGCCCCTTTATTCTGGGCACTCCAAACTTCCTCTGTCTTTTTTAGAAACCAAATTTAGGGTAAGTATGTTAAATGTGTGTGATATAGGGAACTTGCCTAATAAATACTTACATACACTCCCCAAAAATAATTAAGTTAGAATTATTGGACTATCTGAAAGCCATGATGAAAAAAAAGCCTAACTATCACATTTCAAAAAATTATCCAGGAAAACTGCCCTAATATCCTAAAACCAGAATGTAAAATATAAATGGAACAAATCCAACAATCACCTCCTGAAAGGGAGGTGAAAACTTCCAGGATTACTACAGCCAAATTCCAGTGCTCCAGGATCAAGAAAAAATACTTCAAGCATCCAGAAAAAAAGAATTTTAATATCATGGAACCACAATGAGGTTACACAGGATTTAGCAGCTTCTACATTAAAGAATCAGAAGGCTTGGAATATGATATTCAGGAAGGCAAAAGAGTTAGGATTACAACCAAAAATCACCTAGACAGTGAATCTGGATACAATTCTTCAAAGTTTTCTTGAAAAATGGATATTTAGTGAAATAGAGGACTTTCAATATTCCTGATGAAAAGACCGGATCTGAATAGAAAATTTGATTTTCAAATTCAAAACTCAAGAGAAACATTAAAAAAGGTAAACAAGAAAGAAAAAATATAAGGGATTCAATAAGGTTAAACTTGTTACTTTATTGCATCAGAAGATGATACTTGTAACTCTTAAGAACTTTAGGGCTGTTGAAAAGAGTATACATAAGCAGAGGCTACAGGAGTGAGTTGACTATGATGGGAAGTTATAAAAAAAACAAAATTAAGGGATAAGAAAGGAGTGAACTGGGAAAAGGGGAAAGGAAGAGGTAGAATGGGGTAAATTATCTCAAATAAAAGAGTCGTGAAAGCACTATAACAGTGAAGGAAAAGATGGTGGAGGGGTAATAAGCAATGCTCATTGGAACTGGCTCAAAGAGGGGATATTATACACATTCAGTTGGGTATAACCATCTATCTTTTCCTACAGGTAAATAGCGGGGAAGGAGATTAAGAGAAGGGGAGACTGATAGAAGGGAGGAAAGATTGGTGGAGGTGTTAGAAACAAAACACTTGTGAGGAGAGACAGGGTGAAAGAAGAGAGAGAGAAGGATAAAGAGGAGAAAAATAGGATGAAGGAAAATAATTAATAATCATAACTGTGAATGTGAATGGCATGAATTTACCCATTTCCTTCTCCAACTTATTTTACAGATGAGGAAACTGAGGCAAATGGGTTAAATGACTTGCCTAGGATCACCCAGCAAGTGTCTGAGGCCAGATTTGCATTCATGTTTCCCTGACTCTGGGCATGGTGCTATATTCACTGTACCACCCTGCAAGGAGAGGAACTACACCTTGCTAAAAGGTACCATAGGAAGATCAACAATAAAATACTAAAAGGTACCAGGAAGGAATATCAATACTAAACATATATGGATCCAGATTTTTAAAGGGGAAGTTATATGAATTACAGGAGGAAACTACAGTTTTACTGTCTATTTCTTTCGGCAGTAAAACTGTAGTAGTGGGGGGCCTCAACTTTCCCCTCTCAGAACTGGATAAATATATCCCAATAATAAATCTAATAAAAAACAAACAAATAAACAAGAAAGTTTAGGAGGTGAATAGAATTTTAGAAAAGTTAGATAGATAGACCTCTGGAGAAAACTGAATGGGAATAATAACAACAGTAGTTGTAGCAATAGCAGCAGCAGCAGTAGTAGCAGCATTGGTACATGATTGAGACATAAAGGGGGATATTACTGGTAAATTAGGGGTGCATGGAATAGTTTACCTGCCAAACCTGTAGATAAGGGAAAATTTATGACTAAACAAGAGAGAGAGCATTACAGATGTAAAATGGATGGTTTTGATTATATTAAGTATAAAAGTTTTTGTACAAATTCAGAACAGTTCCCAAAGAGTTATAAAATTGTGTATACCCTTTGATCCAGAAATACCTCTACTAGGCCTGTATCCCAAAGAGATCATGAAAAAAGGGAAAGGATCCACATGTACAAAAATATTTGTATCAGCTCTTTTTGTAGTGGCAAAAAATTGGAAATTGAGGGGATACCCATCAATTGGGGAATGGCTGAATAAGTTGTATATGTGAATGTATATTATTGTGCTATAAGAAATGATGAGCAGGCAGATTTCAGAAACACCTGGAAAGACTTATATGAACTGATACTGAGTAAAGTGAGCAGAACCAGGAGAACATTGTAACAATATTGTGCAATTATCAACTTTGATAGACTTGGCTCTTCTCAGCAATACAATAATCCAAGACAATTTCAAATGACTCATGATGGAAAATGCTATCCACATCCAGAGAAAGAACTATGGAGTCTGAATGCAGATCAAAATATGCTATTTTTAGCTTTTTTTTCTTTCTCTTGGTTTTTCTCTTTTGTTCTGATTCTTCTTTCACAACATGACTAATGTGGATATATGTTTAATATGATTGTACATGTATAATCTAGATCAGATTGCTTACTATCTTGGGGAGGGGAACAGGGAGGGAAGGGGGAAAGAAAAAAGTTTAGAACTCAACATCTTATAAAAGTGAATGGTGAAAACTTTCTTTACATGTAGTAGGAAAAAATAAATTGCTAAAAAAAAGTTTTGGGGGAGGGGCGGAGCCAAGATGGTGGTGTAGAAACACACAAATACACTAGCTCCGAACCCACAGCCCAAGAAATGTCTGTAGAAAAGAGCTGCCAATAAATTTGGGAGCAGGAGAAGCCACATAACAGCGGAGCGGACAAGATTTCTGTTCCAGAGAGCCTGAAAACCTCTCGCAAAAGGTTCTTCGCGCTGCGGACTGGGAGCTGAGCACAGCCCTGCTGCGGCTGCCTGGTGCCGAGAGGAGCAGATCCAAGCAGGGAGCAGATCTGAGCAGGCTTCAGGGACAGAATCTCCAGCAGCCGCGCAGGTCCCTCCACCCACAGGTGACAAGGGTCAGTGAGAGGCTCTCTTCGGCGGGTCGAGAGGGGAGTGGGGAGCCCCCATGACTCAGGCCCCATCGGGAGGTACCAGCAGAGGTGGGAGCAGACCCAGGCTCCCCAAACAGGCAGGAGCCCAGATCCATTGTTGAAGGTCTCTGCAAAAACCCCCTGAGGGAACTGAGCCCGTGAGGCAGCCCTGCCCCGACCCAGGCAGCTGAACTTGATCTCACACTGAATAGCAGCCTTGCCCCCGCCCAAAGCCCTAAGGCTGAGAAGCAGCATTTGAGTCTCAGACCCCAAGCGCTGGCTGGGAGGATCTGGAGGCGAGGTGGGTGTGAGGAGAATATTCAGAGGTCAAGTCACTGGCTGGGAAAATGCCCAGAAAAGGGAAAAAAACCAAGACTATAGAGGGTTACTTTCTTGGTGAGCAGGTTTCTCCTCCCCTCCTTTCTGATGAGGAAGAGCAGTGCTCACCATCAGGGAAAGACACGGAAGTCAGGACTTCTGTATCCCAGCCCACTCAATGGGATCAGACCTGGGAAAAGCTCAAAAGGAGCTCAGAAAATTTTGAAAATTATGTTAGAGAGGTGGAGGAAAAACTGGAAAGAGCAATAAAAGACTTGCAAGCAAAGTATGAACAGCAGATCAGCACCCTGCTAAAGGAGACCCAAAAAAATGCTGAAGAAAATAGCACCCTGAAAAATAGGCTAACTCAATTGGCAAAGGAGGTTCAAGAAGCCAATGAGGAGAAGAATGCTTTCAAAAGCTGAATTAACAAAATGGAAAAGGAGATTCAAAAGCTCACTGAAGAAAATAGTTCTTTCAAAATTAGAATGGAACAGATGGAGGCTAATGACTTTATGAGAAACCAAGAAATCACAAAACAAAACCAAAAGAATGAAAAAATGGAAGATAATATGAAATATCTCATTGGAAAAACAACAGACCTGGAAAATAGATCCAGGAGAGACAATTTAAAAATTATGGGCCTACCTGAAAGCCATGATCAAAAAAAGAGCCTAGACATCATCTTTCATGAAATTATCAAGGAAAACTGCCCTGAGATTCTAGAACCAGAGGGCAAAATAAATATTGGAAGAATCCACTGATCACCACCTGAAAAAGATCCAAAAAGAGAAACTCCTAGGAATATTGTGGCCAAATTCCAGAGTTCCCAGGTCAAGGAGAAAATACTGCAAGCAGCTAGAAAGAAACAATTCAAGTATTGTGGAAATACAATCAGGATAACACAAGATCTAGCAGCTTCTACGCTAAGGGATCGAAGGGCATGGAATAGGATATTCCAGAAGTCAAAGGAACTAGGACTAAAACCAAGAATCACCTACCCAGCAAAACTGAGTATAATACTTCAGGGGAAAATTTGGTCTTTCAATGAAATAGAGGACTTTCAAGCATTCTTGATGAAAAGACCAGAGCTGAAAAGAAAATTTGACTTTCAAACACAAGAATGAAGAGAAGCATGAAAAGGTAAACAGCAAAGAGAAGTCATAAGGGACTTATAAAAGTTGAACTGTTTACATCCCCACATGGAGAGACAATATTAGTAACTCTTGAAACTATTCAGTATCTGGGTACTGGGTGGGATTACACACACACACATGCACACGCACACGCACATAGAGACAGAGTGCGCAGAGTGAATTGAATAGGATGGGATCATAGCTTAAAAAAAAATGAAATCAAGCAGTGAGAGAGAAATATATGGGAGGAGAAAAGGAGAAATGGAATGGGGCAAATTATCTCTCATAAAAGAGGCAAGCAAAAGACTTTTTTAATTTGGGGAAAAAGAGGGGAGGTGAGAGAAAAACATGAAGTTTACTCTCATCACATTCCACTAAAGGAAGGAATAAAATGCACACTCACTTTGGTATGAAAACCTATCTTACAATACAGGAAAGTGGGGGATAAGGGGATAAACAGGGTGGGGGGGACGATGGAAGGGAGGGCATGGGGAGGAGGGTGCAATTAGAAGTTGACACTCACGGGGAGGGACAGGATCAAAAGAGAGAATGGAAGTAATTGGAGGCAGGATAGGATGGAGGGAAATATAGTTAGTCTTATACAACACGACTATTTTGGAAGTCATTTGCAAAACTACACAGATTTGGCCTATATTGAATTGCTTACCTTCCAAAGGGAGCAGGTGGGGAGGGAGGGAGGAAAAGAAGGTGGAACTCAAAGTTTTAGGAATAACTGTCAAGTACTGTTCTTGCTGCTAGGAAATAAGAAATACAGGTAAAGGGGTATAGAAAGTTATTTGGCCCAACAGGACAGAGGAGAGGATGGAGACAAGAGCAGAGAGGAATGATGGAGGAAAGAGCGGAGTGGTGATGGAGGCAATTGGAATACTCGGTGTTTTGGGGTGGGGGGAGGGAACAAGGAGGGAGAAAATTTGGAGCCCAAAAATTCTGTGAAAATGAATGTTAAAAGTTAAATAAATTAATTAATTAAAATTAAAAAAAAGTTTTTGCATAAACAAAACCAATATAGTCAAGATTAGAAGGAAAACAGAAAGGTAGAGGAGGGGGAAAATTTTACATCAAGTATCTTTGATAAAGGCTTCATTTATCAAATATATAGAGAACTGAGACAAGTTTATAAGAACACAAGTCATTCCCCAATTGATAAATGGTCAAAGGATATGAACAGGCAATTTTCAGAGGAAGAAATTAAAGATATATATAATCATATGAAAAAATGCTCTAAATCACTTTTGATTAGAGAGATGCAAATCAAAACAACTCTGAGGTACCACATCATACCTATAAGACTGGCAAACATGACAGAACAGGAAAATGATAAATGTTGGAGAAAATGTGGGAGAGTTGGAACACTAATTCATTGTTGGTGGAGCTGTGAGCTCATCCAACCATTCTGGAGAGCAATTTGGAACTATGCCCAAAGGGCTATAAAAATATGCATACCCTTTGACCCAGCAATACTACTTCTAGGACTGTATCCCCAAAAGATCATAAAAATGAGAAAGGGTCCCACATATACAAAAATATTTATAGCAGCACTCTTTATAGTGGCCAAAAACTAAAAATTGAGGGGATGCCCATCAATTGGGGAACGACTGAATAAATAATGGTATATGAATGTAATGGAATACTATTGCACCATAAGAAATGATAAACAAGAAGACTTCAGAGAGCCTTGGAAAGACTTACATGATCTGATGCTGAGCCAAAGAGCAGAACCAGGAGAACTTTGTGCACAGCAACGACCACAGTGTGCAAGAGTTTTTTCTGATAGACTTGGATCTTCATAGCAATGTAAGGACATTAAAAAAAAAAATTCTCAATGGTCTTCTAATGCAAAATGCCTTCCACATTCAGAGAAAGAACTATGGAATTCAATCGCAGAATGTAGCAGATCATTTTCTTTTGTATTATGTTTTGGTTTGTTTTATGATTTCTTCTATTCATTTTAATTCTTCTATGCAACGTGACTAAGGTGAAAATGTATTTAATAGGAATGTATGTGCAGAACCCAAACAAAATTGTATGCCGTCTCAGGGAGGTTAGGGGGGAAGTAGGGAGGAAGTAGGTGGAGGGGGGGAGAAAAAATCTAAATTATATGGAAGTGATTGTAGAACACTGAAAATAAAATGATAATAATAATAATAATAATAAAATAAATTAAAGTTATCTATAGTCATGAAAAAAATGCTCTAAATCATTATTGATTAGAGAGACGCAAATCAAAACAACTCTGAGGTACCACATCACACCTATCAGATTGGCTAACATGACAAAACAGGAAGAGAATTTGGAACTCAAAATTTTTTTAATGTTAATAAATTGTTTTTATGTGCAATTAGGAAAAAATAAAATGTTATTTTGAAAAACTATGCTAAAGCAAAGTTTAAATTAGATCCATGTGTAGGATTCTCACTTAAAAAGATTAAAATTCTAGAAGGAGCCCTTTAAGAAAGCACTCACTATACAAAATATATTAGGCATAGAAAATCTATTTATTTATTCCACAAAAAAACTGCTTAGAACAGAAGATGCATGAGTGTTCATTAACAAATAATTGAAGCAGGATACAGGAACTCATACTTTATTATACTCTTAGGAGACTGATATTTAAAACACTAAAACATGAAGAACTTTTTGGGACTTCTGAGCAAGTATTTCACTTTTATCTTGGACCTGTTCCTTCCTAGCAACTCATTTACCATCCATATTTTCTGGAAAGTCAAGTTATGGTTTGGGCTCATCCTCCTGGCATTAATCATTTTTTGCTTCAAAATTTTGTTTCAGAGATCACCTCCTACTGAACACCAACACCAGAGCTTACCCAGGAGTTCCTGACTTTTTGAACTCGTAGCTAGAAACACCTATGTCAGAAGGTCTCTTTATTCACCTGTGTTCTGGGAAACAAACATAAAACAGAAGAGATAGCCAGAGATTTTAGGTCTTGTCTTGGGTTCACCTAGGTAAGCACGAACATTCATTGCCATGTGCAAGAAACCACCATTACTACTAAAGAGAGAAATGTCCTCCCCCCATTCTGTGAAGGAGAGGCCTGAACAGTCTCAACACGCTCAACAGTCAGAGAGAGTTATGGTGAAAGTTGTAGTTAGCAGCAGAACTTTGGCATGCCTATCCATCATGAGGACTAAGGGACCAACCAGGAGATTCTCCTCTAATAAGCTATTCAGCAAGAGACCAAGACATGGGTGTGATCCAAAGGATCACATGATCATAGGGACTACCAGATGTAGCTAGAATGAATATTCTGGCCCATCACCTTAGTCACAACTATACTACTCTGTTTGCCATTATCAGATATGCTTCATATTATTAGGTATCTTTTCATATATGTTCTTCCAAAATGGACTGTAAGTTCCTTGACAACATGAGACACCATCTCCAACAGGGAGCCCTTATGATTCACAAGTCCACAGATATTCAAAGAAACATTTCCAGTTCCAGAGGGAGTTAGTAGTCAGCTTTGTATCCTTTATTCGACGCCTAATGAGGTTCTTGAGCAATTGATTGTGAATTAATATAAACACCTTTCTAGATCTTCATGTCCTTGTTGGTGTGGTGACCAAAACTGGGTATAGTTTATGCTTCACTTCCTGACCAGCCTGTCCACCCCCACCATCTTTCCATTCACCTCAATCTTCTGCAGCTTGCTCTGTAATGCTATCATTATTCTTGGAAAGGGTGTGTCAATTGACTGTCCCATGGATTAACTCATCCTTTCAAAGACTGTTCAAGGAGTCCCTTCCCTGGCCACCATTCCCCTCTATTTCTCTCCCTGTATTAGTATGTAAACTACTTGAGGGCAGGGACTGCCTTACTTATGTATTTCCCAAAGCATGCTGGCATGAAGTAAATGCTTCATAAGTGCTTTTTAATTCATTCATTCATTTATTAAGGAAATATCTTGCCAACCTATCAGGATAAAGACTTGTTTTTACTAAGCCACATGGAATGCAGAACCAGTTGTAAAGGTGAGGAAAGTGGGGGTGGGGTGAATTGTGTATATCTGAGGGCTAGTTTACTGCCTGGAAGACTAATTAAAATGTCAGGACATGTCTGGGACTAGTAATGAAAAGGGAGCAGTATGATGTAAGGGAAATGGTGAGCCCAATTAAGACACTTCTTGACTGATCCCCAGACCTGTTCTCTGTTCCTTTCAGTTTTCCCACAACTCTCCCCTCTCTAACACCCAAACTATAGTATTGTAGAGCTAGAGCTAGGATCAGTCAGTCATCAGCAAGCTTTTATGAAGCACTTATGATGTCCCAAGTACCATGCTACGTGCTAGAGATAGAAAGATAGAAGCAAAACAGTTCCTACCTTCAAGGAGCTTACAGTTTACTGAGGGAAACATTTACATATATACATATATATATACATATACATACATATGTACACTTGACAGGCCCATTTCACATGCAAGATTGGTTGGTTGGCTGTGGTTCTTTGTTCCCAAAGAGGACCAAAATGACATCACTATGTTAGAGTCAAGTTACAGTGTGTCCCATTGTCCCATTGGATCAGACCAAGATGAGGTGGATTCTCTAAATTTGCACACCTCACATTTCTTTTGATCTACTTCAATTCTATTTTGCTCATAGAGCACAGCACCTTCTCTGATGAAAGCATGCCATGACAAGCGAACCTGAGCCAGTGTCTCCCATGTCTCACAATCAATTCCAAAGTTCTTCAGAGACCTTGAGAGTGTCCTTGTATCATTTCCTCTGACCCATGTGTGAACATTTGCTTTGTATGAGGTTTCTGTAAAATAGTGTTTTAAGCAAGCATACATTTGGCATTTGAACAGCATGGCCAGCCTATCCAAGTTGTGCTCTCAACAGAAGAGTTTGAATGCTTGGCAGTCCTGTTTGAAAAAGAACCTCAATGTCTGGTACCTTATCTTGCCAGGTGATCCTCAGAATCTTCTTTAGACAATTCAAATGGAAATGATTCAGTTTCCTGGCATGGCACTGGTAGACTGTCCAGGTTTTGTAGGCATACAACAGTGAGGTCAGTACAATGGGTCTGTAGACCTTCAGTTTGGTAGTCAGTCTAATAACTCTTCTCTCCCACACTTTCCTTTGGAGTCTCTAAAACACTGAGCTAGGTCTCAGGATGCAGGCATCAACCTCATCATGTATGTGTACATTCCTGGAAAGTATACTGCCAAGGTAATCAAGATTATCCACAGTATTCAAAACTTCTCTATTTGCGGTAACTGATGGTTCTATGTATGGATAGTGCAGTGCTGACCGGTGGTGTGTTTTCTTGGTGTTAATTAATAGGCCAAAATTAGCACAAGCAGCAGAGAATTCATCCATACTTTGTTGCATCTCAACTTCAGAGACTGTATTGAGGACACAGAATAGTCGATATGGTATTTGCTGCATGACAACTCCAGAAAAAATGCCAGGAGCAGGACATATTTGTCAATCTGACCAAGGCCTTTGATACTGTCGGTTATGAGGGCTTATGAGAAATTATGTCAAAATTTGGTTACCCAGAGAAGTTCACAAGTATTGTATGTCAGTTCCATGATGATGTGCTTGTCAAGGGTTCTGGATAACAGATGAAGCTCTCACACTTTCCCAGTTATTAATGGAGTGAAGAAAGACTATGTACTTCACCCCATGCTTTTTCCCATGATATTTTCAGTGGTGTTACCAGACACCTTCAAGGAGGATGAAAAAGGCATCAGGGTTAGCTACTTCAGTGACAGTAAATTATTTAACTCAAGAAGACTTCAAGCAAGACTAAAGTGGAGGGAGAGCTAGTGTGTGACTTTTTATGCATTCAGTGCAGCCTCTGAGGCTGAGATTCCACAGAGTATGGATTGATTCTCTGCTGTTTGTGCTAATTTTAGCTTGACAATTAACACTCAGAGGTTCTTCACTAGCCATCACTAGACCATATACATGGAACCATCAATTACAGAAAATATAGAGATTTTAAATGCTGTGGATAAGTTCACTTACCTTGGTAGTATACTTTCCAGGAATGTACGCTTAGATGATGAGGTTGATGCCTGCAGTGCCAGAGCTAGTTCAGTGTTGTGGAGACTCCAAAGGAAAGTGTGGGAGAGAAGAGATATTAGACTGTCTACCAGACTGAAGGTTTACAGAGCCATTGTGCTAACCTCATTGTTGTATGCCTGTGAAATCTGGACAGTCTACCAGTGCCATGCCAGGAAACTAAATCATTTCCATTTGAACTAAGGAAGATTCTGATGATCACTTGGCAAGTTAAAGTACCAGACACTGTAGTTCTTTCTCAAGCTGGACTGCCAAGCATTCAAACTCTTCTGCTGAGAGCACAACTTGAATGGGCTGGCCATGGTATTCAAATGACAAATGTATGCTTACCCAAAAGACATTTTTTACAGAGAACTCATACAAAGCAAGTGCTCACACAGGAGTCAGAAGTGATACAAGGACATTCTCAAGGTTTCTCTGAAGAACTTTGGAATTGATTATGAGATATGAGAGATACTAGCATAGGACTGCTCAGCCTGATGTGCCCACATCAAAAGAAGTTACCATGCTCTACGAGAAGATCAGAATCACAGTAGCTTAAAATAAATGTGAGCTGTGAAAATTTAGAGACATCTCCACTCCAGATGTTCATATGGACCATTTGTTCCTGAACTGTAATAGAGCCTTCTGAGCTCCTATTGGTCTAATCAGCCACAATCCAACACACTGTACGTTGGCCCCAACATAGTGATCTCATTTTGGTCCTCTTTGAGCAGGAAGGACAACAATCAACTATTGGGCATCTCTTTAGAAGTATGATGGATCTAGTTTTGGTCGCCATACTAAAAAGAATACGAATTAATTGGCGAAAGTTCAGAAAGGAGATTCTTGGATGATCAGAGGTTTAGAAAACAGGTCTAGTGGAGGAAAAATACTAAGGAATTTTTTTAACCTGCAGAAAAAAACCAAACAGTAACTTTCATTACACTCTTGAATCCAGTCAAACAAGCATTTATCAAGTGCCTGTTGTGCTCCATGAAATATCTGAGGTACTCAGAACACAAAGACAAAAATGAAAAGCAGGCCCAACGTTCAGGAAGCATACTTTCTACTAAGGGAATACAATAATTAAATATAGCTATAGATAGATACACACACATGCATGTATAATCAACAATCATTTATTAAGCAGATACTATGTGCCCACATTATGCTAGGCTCTGAGAATACAAAAAAAAAAGTGAAATAATCCCTGCTCCCAAGAGCTTTCTTTCATTCCTCAAGAAAAAAAATTATACTTTTTCAGTTAACAAGCATTTTTCTCTTCCCATCTGCCACTAAAAAAAGACAGAAAAACAAAACACTTGCATAGTCAAGAAAAATAAATTCCTACATTGACCATACTAAAATTTATGTTTCATTCTACATCCCCAGTCCATAATTTCTCTATCATGATGTAGATATCATGATTGGTCATTGAACTGATCAGAGTTCCGAAGTATTTAAGAGTTATTTGTTTCTATAATGTTGTTATTGTACAAACTGATCTGGTTCACCCTTCACTTTGCATCAGTTCATACAAGTCTTTTAGGTTTATTTAAGTCATCTGTTTTGTCATTTTTATGGGGCATGTTGTCCTATTACATTCATATATCATCATTTGTTCAGCTTTTCTCCAATTGAAGGGCACCTCCTTAGTTTCCAGGATCCTTTTGTTCTTTTTTTATCTCCTTGGAGGTATAGTAATGGTAGTGATATCACTGTGTCAAATGATATGCATGTATGTGTACTTTAGTAACTTTTGGAGCATAGTTCCAAACTTCTTTCTAGAATGGGCAGAAAAATTAATAACTCTATCAACAATGCTTTAGTGTGCTTATTTTCCCACAGCCCCTCCAATGTGCGTTTTCTTTTTTGGTTCAACTTTTCCAATCTGATGGCTATGAGCTAGAATCTCAAAGCTGTTTATATTTGCATTTCTCTAATTCTCTGATGATTTGAAACCATTTTTCACATAGCTATTTATAGTGTCCAGTACTTACTTTAAAACTGCCTATTCATATCCTTGAACCATTTATCAACTGAAAAATCACTCTTCTAATCAATTTGATTTAATTCCTTACATATCTAGAAAATAATACCTTTATTAGAGAAACTTGCTACAAATATTTTCTCCAGCTCACTGTTTCTCTTCTAAGCTTAGGTACATTCAACCTTTACCTTTAAAAAAAAAAAAAGTTTATTCGGTGAACAAAAATTCATCCTCTTTCCCTCCAACCTCCCTTCTCGTTGAAAAAGAAAAACAAAACCATCAAAACAAATATGCATAGTCAAACAAAACAAATTCCTGCATTAGTCATGTCCAAAAGAAATATGTCTCAGTCTGCACCTTGAATCCATCATCTGTCTCGCAGGAGGTGCATGTTTCATCATGAGTCCTTTGGAATCATAGTTCATCATTTCATTGATCAGAACTTCCTAACTTTTTTATAAAGAGGGTGTGGAGATAGGAATATCCTCAGCACCAATGCCCTGGTATTAAGGCAACCTGCTTCTGCTTCCCTGTGCTGCTTCTCTTTCCGTCATCCCTAGCTGAATCATAGGTTTTTATTCTTTCTTTCCTTTTAAATCCCTTTATGCAATTCATCTACCTTGATTAGAGTTTGTTTTGCATAGAACTACTTCCTCCTTAACCTATCATCTTCTTCCCTTCTCTTTTTCTCTTGTTTCTCTGTTGAATGAAGTATATTTGTGTGCCCAGATATATATATAATTCTTCCCTCCTTTGAGTACTTCAGATAAAAGCAAGGGTCAAATGTTGCTCTTCTCCCCTGACCCCTTCTTCCTTCTATATAGTCTTCTACTTGCACACTCAAACTGTGTGAGAAAAATTTCCCCAGCTGTTCTCTTCCCTTTCCTCCTTAGTGTATTTTTCTTCCCTTTCTTTTTTTCTTTTAAGTTCATTAAAACATAACAGAAGCAGTCCCTCTGTCTAATTAGATTCCTTCAATGATTCCTGATGATAGGAGTATGAGGAAAAACATGTATCATCTCCACATATTGCAATGTAAAAATTCACTCCTTGATTAGTCCTTCATGACTACCTTATTCATATTTACATTTTTGTTTCTCTTGATTCCTGTGTTTGTATTTCAGAATTTCTATACTGCTGTGGTCTTTTCATCAGGAATGCTTAGAATTCCTCTATTTCATTAAAAATCCATTTTTTTCTCCTGTGGGATTATACTCAGTTTTGCCAAGCAAGAAACTATTGATTGCAAACATATCTTTTGCCTGCTGGGAAAAAAAAAAAAATATTCCAGGCTCTCTGATTCATTCTAGTGGTGGATGCTAAATCTTGGGTGATCCTGACTGGGAGTCCTCAGTATCGTACTTGAATTCTTTCTGTTTGAAATATTTTCTCTTTGACCTGGAAGTTCAGCATTTTGGGCTATAATGTTTGTAGCAGTTTTCATTATGAAGTATCCTTCAGAAAGTGACTGTGGATGGCATTTCCATTTTGCCCTTTGGTTCTAAGAGATCTGGGCAGTTTTCTTTTATGATTTTTTGAAATAAGATGTCTAGGTTCTCTTTTTGGCCATGGATTTCAGGTAGTCTAGTGATTATTAAATTATCTCTCCTTGATCTGTTTTCCAGGTAATTTTTAAGAAACGAGGACCTTGCACATTCTTATATTTTTGATCTTTAACTTTGTTTTACTATTTCTTTTTGCCTCATGAAGTTGTTAATTTCTGTGTGTTCCATTATGACTTTCAAAGAGTCTGTTGCTTGGGTAAATTTTTACATCTTTCTTGCAAAGCTATTAATTCTCTTTTAAATTCTTTTTTCCATGACTCTAATATCACTTCTATCCTTCCTGTTAAAGTTTTTGTTCTTTCCCCATTGTTTCCTCTAGCACTCTCATTTCATTTTAAAAATCATTTTAAAACTCTTCTTTCATCTCTTCCAAGAATGCTAGTTGAACTTGTGCCCAAGGTGAGTTTTTCTTTGAGGCTTTGCTTGTAAATATTTTGACA
This sequence comes from Notamacropus eugenii, assembly GCF_028372415.1. Classification (NCBI taxonomy): domain Eukaryota; kingdom Metazoa; phylum Chordata; class Mammalia; order Diprotodontia; family Macropodidae; genus Notamacropus; species Notamacropus eugenii. The sequence goes on along the minus strand of NC_092873.1, from coordinate 40,552,586 downwards.
TAATTCAATTCTAGGTTTTTGTCTTGAGCATCTCTGTCACTATAATAGTTCTTTGTGGTGAGGTTCTTTTTGTTTCTTCATTCTTCCAGCCTTAATTCCTGATCATGCAAGGACATACAACCACTTTTTCCCTGCACTACATCCTCTTGGTATATGTTTTTTCTCAGTTCACACTGGATCTGTGACCCAAGAATGGGTAGTGAGCAACAGAGCTGCTGGTTGGCACATATTCTTGCTTTCTGCACAAGTCATCCTTCTGTGAAGGGTGTAAGATCTCTTTTTGCCCTGCTGTACAGCCTTCATTCCATGTCAGAATGGTTTAAGTGGTACACTCTTGGCTAGATCCCATTACCACTTTCTAAAGACCTTCTCTGTCAGTCTCCTTATACTGACTTCAGCTGGGGAAATGACCCATTATGATTTTTTTTCTTGGGCTGACCCATTAAAATTCAGTCTGGAGAATTTTCTAGATTAACAACAACCATTTATACAGACTTACTATGTGCCAGGCATTGCACTAAGCACCTTACAAATGGTATCTTATTTGATCCTCATAACAAGTCTGGCAGATAAGTACTATTGTTATCTCCATTTTACAGATGAAGACACTGAAGTAAACAGAGATTAAGTGACACACACAGATAGTAAGGATATAAGGTCTAATTTGAAGTCAAGTCTTCCTCACCCATGGCCCAGCGCTCTTTTCATTGCACCACCTCAATGTGTGCAGTAGTTGTATGGGACAATTCAGCAGTACTATTTTCTTCTACTCCATCATCTTGGCTTACATTCAATTTAGGAGAATCTAGTCCATCTAGTCCAACTCCTTTCATTTTATGGTTGGGAAACCTGAGGCCTGAGAAAGTTAAATGGCTTCCCCATGGACATACACATAGAGAATATCAAAGGGAGGATATGAACTAGGGTATTCTGATTCTAGAGGCAGGGAGAGAACAGTGATAATTAAGAGGATCTGGAATGGCTTCTAATAAGGTAAAATTGGAAAAAAACTTAGGATGCTAAGAGGTAGACTTTATGAGGTAGTGAATTTCTGTCATAAAGAACAGCCTACCCAAAAACTTGTGGTGCCACATACAGGGAAAAGCAAGCATGCAGTAGGGATGGAACATATGTCAAGGAGAGTAAGTGTAATAAGGTTGATTAGGCTAGAACTAGATCATGAAAGGCTTGAAATGTCATGCTTAGAAGTTTGCATTTTACCCTGAAGGTAATAGTATCCACTGAATGTTCTTGAGTGAGATGATGTGGTCAAACATGTTGTACTTTCTATCACATAGCACTCACAAGTCACACAGACTTGACAACAGTGTAGAAGACAGAATGAGAGGGAAGGGTTTGGAAACTAGGAGTCCATTTGGGAGACCATCACAGTAGTCTAGGATATGAGGGCTCAAACTCTTATGGTAATAACCATATACATGAGAGAAAAGATAGATGATAAAGATAAGACAGTAATGGATTATATGTTGGGGATGAAAGAGAAAAGAAAGTCATCAAAGATGACTTCTAGGTTATAAACCTAGTTAACTGGAAGGATGGCAATGCTCTAAAAAGAATAGGGAAGACTAGAGGAGGGGTGAGTTTAGGGGAAAAGAGAACAAATCCCATTTTGTGTTTATTGGGCAAAATAATGGGTTCCATTTTGTACATGTTGAATTTGAGATGCCTATGCTATTTCCATATGGAAATGTTCAACAGGCAGTTGATAATTTGGGAATGGAGTCAAGAGAGAAATAAGGGTTGGAAATAAGAGTTGAACCATCAAGAATGAATAAGAGATGAATAAGAGTCATCTGTGTAGAGATGATAATGGAGCCCATGGGAACTGAGAGATCATTGAGAGACTAGAGTGCCCAAGGCAGAACCTTGGGAGAAAGTAGTGGTTGAGGGCAAGACATGAATGACAATCCAGGAAAAAGGACTGAAAAGGAGCAGTCAAATGAGTAGAAGAACCAGGAGAATGCAGTATCACTGAAAGCTAGGAAACAGAGAATATCTAAGAGAAAGGTATGGTCAACAACATCAACAACTATTTAGAAAGACTAAGAGATAATTGGTGAACTTAAAGAGAACAGTTTTAGTGGAGCGGTGGGTTGAATCTCTCTCTTCCATTGTATCTTTTTGTTATCCTTTCAGTTTTATCTACAAAGGCTCTTGAGATTATCTGGATCTTTCACCAAGCTTTCTGCAGGCTCATTTTTTTCTCCTCAATAACTGTTTTCTGTTCTGTGAGGCAATACCACTTATAATTTTCTGTCATTCTCATCAGTGATGGTTTTAAGTGAACTTATGCTTTAAATCAGTGTGCTCTTAGCTACCATATCTTTGCTTGACAAAGGAATAAAGCATCCACTGGCTAAGGTGGTTTTTTTGACTTTTCAATCTCTTCATTCTAGCAACTCTTTCGCATGAGTCAATTTGGAGGGGGGATTGGTGGCAGGGAAGGGATGATGTGATCGGCAGGGATGGGAAACTGAGGCAGGCTAGGCAGTCTCCATCTCTGGTGACCTTCAAGAAGAGAAAAAATGACCATCTGTCTTTCTTGATTTAGATGTTTGTCTGCCTGAAGACATGGGGCTATACCAGCTGATCTCTTAAAATCTCCCCCCCATTCTAGGATTTTGAGAGTTTATGCTCTGTAGAAGTTAGATGGACAAATTACCTGTAAAAATCATTTAGTAACCAAAATTATATCCTTCCTATAAGAGGAGCTCCAGGCATATAGGCTAACATCCCCTCTTCTCAACTAACAGAAAGACTTCCTTCTTAGCTATACTCACCCCTTCCTCTAGATCCCTAGCTCTTTGTGCTATTCCATTTCGTTTCATTCCACAAAAATTTATTCAGTGCTTAGTATGTACAAAATACTGTGCTGGACCCAGGATGCATGTAAAAATTGCTAAGATACTGAGATAAAATACATATCTCTACTTTGGGATGGAAGTGAAGGATTATGGGTACCAAATGTTACATACCCTACTTGACATGGTTATTTTGTTGGTTGGTATTGTTTAACTGTTCTTCATTATGAGGAGGTGTTCTATGGTAGGGGAAGGATATAGGTAATGACCTGGTTTTATTTTTTTCAAAAAGCATACATAAAACGTTTTTAAGATAAAAAATAGAAACCACAAAGAAAAAAATATTATGTCCTCAAAGAGCTAGAAATGAGATATTCACTTTAGTATTTCCAAATTCATTTATGTGAATACCCACTAATGCAAATTTTCCCCTTTTGTCACTTAGTAGATTCCTCATGAGTTCATGTGACTGAAAAAATTCATCATCCATTGTATATAATCTTCTACTGAAGAGCATCTGTCCTCACATAAGCTGAGCTTCCAGTCCATCCTCCCCAAAGTGGCCAAAATAACTTTCCCTAAGCACAAGTTCACCTTACAACTTCCCTGCCCAAGAAGCTTCAGAGGCTCCCTGTTATATGGATCAAATGCAATATTTCTTATCTTGTCATTTAAAACCTTTTACAGTCTGGCTCCAGACTGGCTTCTAATCATATTACATACTGCTTCCATTCCTTTAATCCCTCTTGCAGCCAAATTGGTCGACTTCATGTTCCCTGCATTGGGAAATATTCCACTGCCCCTTTCTGTTTCTCTGTTTCTGTTTTCTTTGTGCCTGGATTGACCTCCCTCTTAGGTCCTCATCTCGTGTGCTACTTGCCAGGGGAAGCCCTGAACCCTTTAGTTGTTACTGCCGACTCTTTCTACCTCAAGTTATCCTGTTCTTACCTATCTGTTTGTGAGTTCTATCTCTCAAGTAGAAGGTAAACTCCTTGAGGGCAGAAGTGTCCTCAGGGTCTTACATACATAGCAGGTGCATAATAAATACTTTTTGGATTGTATTGGAGTTCCAAACCACAGATACACAGTCCAATCCCCAGGTTTAGTAGAAGCATTTCCCTAGACAGGATTTTCTTGAGTCTGGTACACAATAGGCACTTAATAAATGTTGATTGAATTATAAGTACTTGCTTTCACTTGGTAGAGTATCCAGAGCCACCCCTATAGTATGATGGAAGGAAGCTTTAGAAGAAAAAGAAAGCTTTTTTCTTTTTAGAAAAAAAAGAAACACAGAAAACAAATAAAAAATGGTAGAAGTGGAAGGTACAAGCAAAAATGGAAAAGATCACTAGCACACTTGGAGGGAATACTCATGAGTTTCCCAGAAAAGCATCATGGTGTAGCAGAGAGAGTGTGGACTTAAGGCAGGAAGACCTCTGTCCAAAGCTCTCCTCAGGCATTGTCTAGCTGTGTGACTCTGGGCAAATCACCCATCTTCTCTGAGTCTAAATTCTTCATCTGAAAGATGAGGTAGTTGGATTCAGTGATCTCTAGGGTTACTTCCAGCTCTAAATATAGTCTTATTTTCTGTCCTCTTTCATTTGTAGATTCTAAGAAAAGGAAGACAAATGAGAGGGAAGGGTTGTTGATTCATTGATCTGTACATTCTGAAGCCTGTTGCCTTGTTTCCTAATGTGAAGATCCAAGTTTAACTTGACTGAGGAGCAGTGCGTGTAGAATCAATGCTGATTTGCATGGCACAAGGTCACCCCTTCTAGCGTGGCTTATTTTTATCCCCCCAAAGACCGTGTTTAAATTTTTTATGCTATAATGATAACTATGATGGAAGAATACACTCTAGAATTGGGGGATCCCATATGATCTAGATCCTATCATCCCATACAGAATCCCCATCATTCACTACAGCCTTTAAAAGCCCAGCCCAAGGAGGCAGCAGTGATGGACCAGCATGCAGCTTGGTTCACAGGAAAATGTGCTGACTTCAGATTTAGAGGATCTGCATTCAAATCCCACTTCTGATGCTTACTATCTATGCCTGGGCCTCAACTAAATGGCTTTTAGTCCGGTCTGGCACTAGAGTTATGAGCCAAATGATCCCAATCCAGTAAAGAGCAGAGCTAAGAGATTTTTTGAGTCCTCCTCCAGCTAAGACCAAGGTTCAAAGATGGAGACTCTCCTCAAAGCTTATCAGGATCCTTCATGAACCCTGCCCAGCTGATTGCTTGGCAGTGGACTTTGATTGAACATTTGTTGTGTGTCTCTGGAACCTACCTCTTTGCCTGTCCTAGGAGAACCTTTCTTATCCTGAGTGTCCCTTTCCATTGACTGCTTTCCAGGGAGGTAGCAGAAAGTGGCCTAGACATCATGGGGCCATGAGTTTTTCCAGGTGGACTCAGATCAGCCAGATAAATTCAGCAAGGGAAAAGACATATTTTGGAAAAGACTTAGGAATCACTAGAGAGGAATTATAAAGGGTCCGGGGGCTTTGTTAAGGAGGGACACAAGGACTAGGGGCCAGAGCTCTGGAGTCAGAGGTTCAAATCCTGCCTGTGGTACCTGTGTGAAGTTGGACAAATCACTTAATCTCTCCGTGCCTTAGTTTCCTCCTCTGTCAAAATGAAAGGTATTAGAATAGGTGCCTTCCAAGGCCCTTTTAGCTCTAAATCTAAATCTAAGAAATGGAGGAGAAAAGAACAAGATCAGGAGGGAGTTGACAAGGTTGGTGCTAGAGCTTCTAGGGGAAAAGAAAGAGGACCTAGGTTGAGGTGAAGTGAGAAGGACAGAGTGAAATGTATGCAGTTCTAAATAGGTAGAATCACAGAATGGGAGCTAGAAGGGAACTTGGGAATCATCTTTCAAACTCCCTCTTTTTCCAAAGGAGAAAACTGAGGCCCAGGGATAAAAAGTGATTTGCCTAAGGTCTTGCATGAAGTGAGCTGGGATTAAACCCAGGTCTGTTAGTTCTGGTTTTTATACTACACTGCGATATAAACTAAAGAACAAATAAAAAGTTTTTAAAGCAAATATGCAAAATAGTACTTAAAATCTGTGAGTTGACCTCTTGGGCATTTTTTTTTTACTAGGGCCAGGGCACTTCTCTTCCTTTTAGCATCAAAACATGTCCCATTCTCAGTGAGTAGAAGTTAGTGGTGGCTGTCTGGGGCAGGAGGAAGGGGGAGGGCCAACTAGAATTTTTCTAATCCTGTTCCTTCATGTCACATGAACTTGTACTAATCATTTCACCTCTTTTCACCTCCTTTCCCTTGTTTAATAAGTGAACCTTGTAATGATGAAACTGAGCCAAACTCCAGACTAGAAAACTGAGCCAGGAGATTTAGTGAGAACAATAAACACATTAATTATAGTTAGAATTAGAAGGGAAGAGATTAACTGGGGAAAAAACACTGACAGCAAATTTCTTTGATAAAGGCTGGTATCCAAGATAATTAAGAAATGGATACAAGTATAGAAAAATAAGAACCATTTCCCAATAGATAAATGGTGAAAGATACAAACAAGAGAAAAAATGTAAGCTAGCAACAGCTATATTTCTAAAAAAAAAAAAAAAAACCAACTCAAAATCACTAATAGTTTGAGAAATACAAATGAAAAGAACTCTGAGATTTTACCTCACACCTATCAGCTTGAGAAAGATGAGAGGGGAAAGAAAAATTCCAAAGGTGGAGGTGCTATGGAAAAGACAGGTATATAAAAGTACACTTTTGAAACTGTGAACTAGACTAGGCATTCTGGAAAGCAATTTGGAACTATGCCCAAAAAAGCTATTAAACTATGCTTACCCTTTGGCCCTGTGATACCACTACTAGGTCTATACCCCAAACAGAACAAAGAAAGAAGTAAAGGACAGGTATGTACAAAAAATGTTTATAGCAGTTCTTTTTAAGTATCAAGAAAGTGGAAACTGAGGTGATGCCCATCCACTGGGCATGGCTAAACACATGATTACAAATGAATATAATGAAATATTATTCTGCTGCAGGAATGATACAAGAGAATGATTCAGAGAAAGTTGGAACTTATATGAACTGATATCACATGAAGTGAACAGAACCAGGTGAACAATTTATATAGCAACTACAACATTGTCAAGGAAAGGGACAAGGGAAATAACTCTAAAAGATTTAAAAACTGATCAACCCAATGACCAAGAGGAATCTAGAGGATTCCCAGAAGACCAATGATCCCACCTATTGGTAAAGAGGAGATGAACTACAGATACAAAATGAGACGTTTCTTGTCAAATAAGACCAATGTGTGGCTTTGTTTTGTATAACTATACTTATTGTTATAAGAGGGGACTTCTTTTTGAAGGGGAAAGAAAGGAAAGAGTTGGGGGAGTGAGTAGGTAGTGATTGTGACACCAAAAAAAGAAAAGAAAGAAAGAAGAAAGCAGAGGGAAGTTCAAAAGGGGATACAGACCAGCAGGGCTGGTGTTGGAACTATTGTGGAGAGAGAGAGAGACAGAGAGAGAGAAAGAGAGGGAGAGAGAGAGAGAGAGGGGGTTCACTATGGAGATTAACAATTCCATATACAGGCTTCTTTTTCTATCCTTGTATAGAAAAATATTCAAGTTTGTTGGTTTGTCAAGTTCATAAGAATAAAAAAAAAACATTTTAAAAGAATAATAAGGTTAAAGCAAAAAAGAAGTAAAAAGATGGTAAGAGAGTGTTTAGCTTCGCCCCAAGAGTTCACTTTGCCTGATGAGCTTCAGTACCCCAAGGTACAGAAAGAACTTGCTAGTCTGATTACTGTCAGTGATTGTAGAGCAACCCTGGAGAACAGGAGAAGTGCTGCGAGACTGTGGATGGAAAAACTGTGGACTTAATAGGAGGTGAAGGTAGACCCTTCAGACTCTTAGTCAGAGTGCATAATATCAATCAATTCCTGCTAAATTCTGGATTGGTTTAGTAAAGAGATGGTCTGGGAATACTTAGAAAGAGAATTGGTTGCTACCATGGGCTTATTAAGAACAAGTCATGACAGATTTTTTTGACAGTTACTTGACTGGTAGATGAGGCAGACGCCAGTATACACAGATATGGGAGTTTCTCGTGGCATCCTTTTGGAAAAGATGAAAGGATGTGAACTGGCAGATGTAATGCAGATTCAGAATTTGCCCCTGCCTCTTCCCACTTTTGCCCTCCATCATCAAAGGACACAGGATTACGGGAGATTCCATGAGTTGGTATTTCCCTAGTCCCATGGTTAGCAAGTTCTCATCTGTTCCCCTAATGCCTGTGATTTAGAGATATCATTTACTGAGGGGAAAATCCGTTCCCCCTATTACCACTACCCTCATAATCATCTCTATCCAGTTCAGCTCTACCAACTTATAGTCCTTCTCTGCCCTACCTTTTCTTTATGCCTTTTGGAACTCTTGCTCTATTGTTAACCAACTTCCCTCATCCTAGATCTCTTCATCTTTTATTCTTTCCATTTTCTCTTCCTCACTGAAGGCTGACTCTCTTCAGAAAGAGAGATGTCCTCATAGCCGCACACCCTCTTCAGTACTGGTTGCTCCTTTGCTCAAGCCCTCAGCCCTAAATGGGCTAGGAAAAGGACTTGAGCTGCTCCTTTCTCCTCACTGCTGTAATAGACAATCTGCCACCATCATTCTATAACCTCTCCTTCCTTGATAACCACTCCATCTATTTGTCTCGGTCTGTCAAGATCCTCATTACTGTGATCACCTCCACGTCAGTCTGCCTCTGTCAAAGAGCTCAGTGGCTGGTTCAAGTCTTTGTCTCCATTCCACTCCTTGCCCTAGAACTTGGGGGTCCCATTTTACACATCGATATCTCCTTGGTCTCCCAGTTTTATTAACCTTCTCAAATTCCATGACTTTGGCCACCCCAGCCACCCACTGGGGTTTCAGACCTTATTTCTCACAATTATCCATAATTGTGATTTCTCCTTCATCTTCAGCTCTGAAATTTGCCTCTCTGATCACAATCTTCTGTCCATCCACTTTCTCTCTGCCTCATTCCTATTAAACTGTTTTCCTTTTCAATATGATCTTCAATCTATCCATCTATCCCTGTTTTGATAATCTATCACTTCTGGCTTCAATTTTCTCCCTTCATAGTCTTGACCCTATAGTTAATAACTGGGAAAGGATGTATGGAGTGTGTTCAGGAGGACTAGCACCTCTAGTGTGAGGGCTTGCTGAACGCTTTTCAGGTCTGCTCATCCACCTTCGATGTACACCTTCACCCAACTCTCACCTGTGGTTCCAAGAAACTGTAGCACGTGCATTGACCACACAAGAGTAAACCTTCTCACCAGACAGGCTAAACCAGGTTGAGAGAACCAACAGGTCTCAAACCCATAGGTGAGTTATGGAGGTGTGAGGGTGTCTAGCTGTTGCAGGTGAAAACTTCCCTCAGTAGAACAGGCAGATGAGAACAATTTGTCCCAACAACTATGAAAGCATCTGAAGCAGGCACTGTGGAGCACTTAGAGCTAAGGTCAACCACTGCATCCCAGGCCATCACCTGTCATCTTGACTTTTGTCTTGTCACTGGACTTGAATGACACTGGAAGAGAGAGTGAGGATGATTGCTTTGTGCCTCTCTGAAGTTCAATTCATGGGCAAGTCAAGACATCACCCAGTGATGTCATTGGCTCTCTTCAAAAAGAAAGAAGGATGAATAAGAATTATCAGGGAAACTAGATGTTGCCATCCACCCTTTAATTCTCTGATTTTGTCATTCTGTCATTCATATACCTTGTCAGTCCTCACCTCTGGGTCATCCCTTCTGTATTTATTTTCTGCTCCTATGCCTATGCTATTGAATGGTATGAAAGGAAATCACACAACCAGAATAAAAGGGTAGGGATTCTCATGCTTGTATCAGTTAATACAGTCACAGAGGACCCAGAATATAATCATCAAGTATTTATGAGCTATTGAATTCATTGTAGAGATGATTCTATCCTATGATCCCTTTATCAGGAGCTAACACCTTGTTGAGTAAAAAAGAAATGACCAGTTGGCTAAGAAAATAAATTAGCTATGCCTCTGGGAGCTCAAGGTAATTGTCTTGGAGCAGTTAAGGGGTTTTACCCCTGGACTAGACAGAGGGAATTTTTTTTCTCCTCACCCTGCCCCAGTACCACACCCACCCTCATCCTCATCAGTCTTGTAGCCTTAATTAAGAGGGAGCTACTGGGACAGAGAGTGACATTGCATTCACCAGGTAGCTGAAATACCCATTCTAGAGAGATAGCCAAAGAAGGAAGTGACTATAAGCAGCACCACCCCCATTAACTGAGGCATAGACTCTGAGAACCCAAGGTGAGGGTTTTATGAAGAGAGAAGTGACTTCCAGACCCTGAAGTATTAGGAGCTTTGAGTTATCTCTGCTGCACAGGTATTCCACAGTGTGCTTCACTACCATCATACTTTGAGTTTCAGCCCACTCTTCCAGTGGATGCTGTTTGTATTTATGGGAGTGTACACTCCTGGTTCATGGAGGGGAATGGTTGATGATTACTATTCTTGCTGTGACAATAAAGTGCCTTTTACTAGTTGATTTTTGTTTGAGTTTACTAGTTGATTTTTAATAAGAAACACACTGATAGTGGCTCATGAACTACAGTGTTAGGAGTAAAGTTACATAAACTTACCTTTAGAACCTTCAAGTAGCAGCTACCCTCTGGATACCCAATCCATGAAAGTGACTGAAAGTAACCCAAAGTTGGTGTCAGACTAGAATCATAGATTTACAGCTAAAAAAAGACAATGGACATCATGTATGCCAACTCTCCATCTTACAGATGAAGAAACTGAGCTCCACAGAAGTTAAATGACTCACCTAAGTTACAGAGTAGAAAGAAAAAGAAGCAGAATTAAACCCAGGTCTTTTGACTGCACATGCATCATGATGCATCATGCATTACTATACCTTAATGAGCCATTCAAACTGGGTTCACTACAAATTCACGTTATTTAATTACAACCATGCCCTCATTTCTTCACAACAATGCTTTTATCCTTCCATGATCTCCTATCATGTTCCCTGTAGCAGTTGTTACAAACTTCTTCTCTTGTCTATCCCCCAACCATCTCCAATCTCCTGTCTCCCAGCAAAAGGCCTTATTTCAACTTTATTATGAAAACTGAAGCTACCTCATTTCCTGAGGATGAATTTTCGTCTGTCCTCCCCTCCTTTGTTCCAGTCACTGAGTTGCCAAGGCTAACCCCTACTCATATCTTAAATTCCCTCCTGCCTCTTCCAGGAAATTGATCCAATGATCATCCTCTCTCTTTATTTCCTTTTCAATGATCCTCTCTGCTAGTTCTTTTCCCGTTCTTTATAAATACACTTAAATCCACCTTTCATTAAAGCAAATCTTTATTTGCGCTGCAGTGAGGAAGTAGAGGAGATAAAACTGTCAGAAAGACCCAAGTCCAAGTCCTAACTCAGGCTCATATTAACTGTTTGACCCTGGTTAAGTCACTTAACTTCTCTAAGCCTCAGTTTTTCCATCCAGTGTGTACTAGCTATAGGTTCCTAGATAATATCCTTATGGTCACCCTGACCCCTGAGTTTAGCTATAAAGTCACAAGATCATTTGGAAACTGACTGTACAAAACATCTATGTGTCCCTAGATTACTCCATGGCTAACCTACATGAGGCCAAAGTGTTAGTCAAGAATTAAGTCACTTTGTGTGCGAGAGTTTTTTCTGGTAGACTTGGAATTTTGTAATAACGCAAAAACTTCTTATAAAAAAAAAAAATCCCAAAGGTGGTTCTCAAGGCAAAATGCCTTCCACACTCAGAGAAAGAAATATGGAAGTCATTCACAAAATGTAGCAGATCATGTTTGTGTATGTGTATGTGTTTGTGTATCATGTTTTGATTTGTTATATGATTTCTTTCATTTATTTTAGTCTGACTACATAGCATGACTATAGTGAAAATATACTCAATAGGAAAGTATATGTAGAATCTATACAGAATTGTATGCAGTGGTGGGGAGGGAGGGGGGTAATGGGGGGCAGGTGTGGGGGGGATAAAATCTCAATTGTATGGCAGTGATTGTTAAACATTAAAAAATAATAATAAAAAAACAGAAAACAAAAAAAGAATTAAGTCACTTTGTCACCTGTCTCTCTAGTACCACGATGTTTTTCCATCACTGTGATCCTACCATCATGGGTCTTCTAACTGTTAACCACTTCCCAGCTGGGTGGCATGTTTTCCATGGAATTATCACAGAAGGGACCCACACAAGTCCCATGGCCTTAAGGATAACATGCCAAGCTTATCCTCAAAGTCTGGTTCTGGTTATTGATGCCATTCCAGAACTGGGTTTGGAGATGGCCAATCCATATTGGGTTAGCAAAAAAATGAAATAGATGGGCTAACATTCTACATGGCCAAATTTGTGGTCCTTGATAATTCTTTGCATGATCCATCACAAGGGATCTAGCTGGGCTGTACAAGGCTTTCCATCACTGATGGGGCTGGAACTGGGAGAAGAAACACTGATTCCCCCTACAAGGTTCTTAGGGGTAGAAAAACTCTATCTAGTCCTAAGGAAGTTGCTGCATCTGCATATGTCAGCTGCTTCATTGGAATCATGTCTGAAGTTCCCCATCCTTCTAGGCTCCACTGAGGAGCACGAGGAAGAATACCGAGCCTGAATCTCTCCCAGACAAGTTGAGCTTGGACTTGAATTCATTTGGAGGTATCTCTGCTGGGCAGGGCCTTCTCAAGAATCTCCCTTCCCACCCACTTCCCTTAAAGTGAAAGGCTAGCTTTTGGTTTTTGGGTTTTTTTCTGCTACCACTCCCTGCTCCATGACGAATAATGATGAGTGTTGATAGGGGCCTTCAAGATCAGCCCAGATCCTCAATAATCATCAACATAGAACATGGACCTTGGAGAGATGGGGGAAAAAGCCTATGAATATAATGAATAAATGATCTTTATAGGTCCAACAGTGGGGGAAGGAGAAGACAGAAAATAGAGACCATCTCACACACCCTTTCATTTAGAGACCAAAATGCTTAGTTGATGAAATACCCTCAATTCCTCAATCCCTTGACCTCTTGTTTCTCTCCCAGGTCATCTCTCCAGTTTTTCTCTTTTCCCATCTTGACCCTCTGAGGAACCAATCCAACTTTATTCTGTCTTCTTCTCTTGAATCCTTAACCCCCTTATATCACCAACTATTCCCTGCCAAATCGCAGCCTTGGATCACTTCCACCATCTACTGCCTTAACTCCTATACCTGTGCTACTAAATGAAATTGGAGAAAACCATTTAACCATTCTGACTGGGTCCACTACAAATATATGTTATACAACCTCAACTGGATCCTCACTGCTGCTAGGCAATCCTACTATATCTCCCTTATCAATTCACTATCCCATTCTCCACATCAGTTTTTCCAAACCTTTTCATCCCTCCTCAAACCTCCCCTGATAACCCCTTCTTTCTCTCCCAGATGAGAGAGAACCCCGTGTTTAAAAAAAAGAGACAATTCATCAAGAGTGCCATCTCTTCCCCTCTTCCTCATTTCCTATCACTTGGATGCCTTTGGTTACTATGTCTTCCTTCACTCATCACATATAGAAGTGATCCTATCTTTGGAGTGATTATCAATAGTAACTGTTGGGGGTGTAAGCTCAGTTTTCACGTGGATGGTCTCGGGCAGGTAAAGGTGAGGACTTCTAAACCTCAGAGTTCTCATGAGGCCCCCCAGGGAACAGCTGGGAATTGAGGTGTGAAACACGGGCTATCTCGTGCATTTCTACCTCTTCTCAGTGGGAAAACTTGCTGGGGAGAGCATCCCGCCCTTGAGATTGGCCTGTGGTCTGAGCACACCTGTTGTTGACTAGCTAGGGGCTGAGAGCACACACGGTATTCACGTACAAACTATGCAGTGGGAGAGCTTAAGTAAGGACAGGAAAGCCTGAAGGCGCTCTTCGCGCTGAGGGGCCCTTGGAGGGAAGAGGGTCCCCCCCCTTCCGCTCCCATCCTCTTGCTGTATGATCCTTGCCCCTTGAGAGGAGGAGGATTCCTCTCTCCTGAGGAAGAATTCACCCTGCACATGTAACCAAGACCCTGAATAAAGCCTAACCCTTGTTCGACTCTGGAAAGTCTCTTCTCTCAACACGTTTATCTGGCTGATCTCCGAAGACCTGGATGACAGGTAAGAAAGGCTCGGGTAGCCCTTCTGCCTCTAGGCCGAACAAGTAACTGTTGCTGTTTCCCACCCAGCCTGATTGAAGGGGCCATACCCTGGCCACTTCATAAACAGGCCTATTCAATGAATAAGCTTTGCCTCACCCTAAGTGAGTACCTGCAAAGACCTTGGCCTAAAGGGCTCAAGGTCTCCCAGTGCATCCTGGGTCATCTCCAGTCATCCTGAGGAATATCAGGTCATTGGATTCAGATGGCTCTGGAGGAGAAGTGAGGCTTGTGACCTGCACAACCCTCCTTCACTCAAAACATAGTCAAGTGCAAGCCATGTCATCATTTTTCTGATGGCATGGTCTTCTTCGTCAATGAAGGACAAACAGGATAGAAGTGATCCTACTCCTTGCCAAGGCAAAGCCCTCTATATGCACAAGCAATCCCATTCTATCCTGTTGCCTTCAACATATATCTTCTCTGTCATCCCCACTCTCTCACTTAACTTCAATCTCTCCCTCTCTATTGGTTTTTCCTACTGCCTACAAACATGTCCATGTCTCCCTCATCCTCAAAAATCTCTCACTTTATTCTTCTATCCCTACTATCATCCCATATCTCTCCTGCTCTTTGTGTCTAAACGCCTTGAGAAGGCTATCTACAATAGATGCCTCTACTTCCCTTTCTCTCACTCTCTCCTTATAACCCCTTACAATCAGGCTTATGGACCCCTCTCAACTACTTCACCTATCCACTTAATTATCATCTCTATGCTGATGATTCTCAAATCTACCTATCCAGCCATAAAACTCTCTGCTGACCTCCAGTCTCATATCTCTAACTGCTTTTTAAACATCTCAAACCGGATATCCAACAGACATCTTAAACTCAACATGTCCAGAGTGAACTCATTTTCATTCCCCCTAATCTCTTCTTTCTCCCAAATTTCCCTATTAATGTCAAGGGCACCACTATCCTTCTAATTCCCCAAAGTCACCCCTTATTTATCATCCTGGACTCCTCATTGTCTCTTACCACCATACCCAATCTGTTGCCAAGGACTTTGGATTACCTTAAATTAAAAGAACTTACCTTCAGATTAAAAACCCTAAGCAAAAACTCAAGAAAAGCAACTATGGGCAATTGTGGCCTGGCATACTCAGTTGGTAATGAACAAGTTGTTCAAGACTGGACCATGAGAGCCATCCACACATGTACAATTGGAATTAGTTGGAACAACTCAAGATTGGACCATTGCTTGATGTTTTGTCCAGATATTGCATTCAGGGTAGTTGTTCAAGCCCTAACCCCTCAGAGGCACACAAAATGTTGCTCCTGCTCATGTCAAAATGATGTTTTGGGATTCTGAGATGCTGATACTAGAAGGGAATGAATTTTAAGGATGGAGACACAGCATGTATGAATGTACAAGATAGGAGATGGGACATTAAAGTCAAGAAAACAGATCCTGAAAGAGAAAAAAATTTTTTTTAAAACATAGTAACCTCATGTTTGATAAACCCCAAAACACAACCCATTGTCCATAAGACAGGAACTTTTGAAAAAACTAGAAAGCACATCAGCAGAAATTAGGTTTATTGCAACTTATACCATATACCAGAATATACTTCAAATGGATATAAAAGATGACATCTTTTATTTTTTTTTTTTAATTTTTTTATTTTTTTTTTAATTTTTTTTTTAAGCTTTTTTTTTTTATTTTTTTTTAATTTTTTTATTTTTTTAATGTTTAACAATCACTGCCATACAATTGCGATTTTATCCCTCCCCACCCACCCCCCACTACCTCCCTCCCTCCCCACGACTGCATACAATTCTGTATAGATTCTACATATACTTTCCTATTGAGTATATTTTCACTATAGTCATGCTATGTAGTCAGACTAAGATAAATGAAAGAATCCGTATAACAAATCAGAACATGATACACAAACAGATACACATACACAAACATGATCTGCTACATTATGTGAGTGACTTCCATATTTCTCTCTCTGAGTGTGGAAGGCATTTTGCCTTGAGGTCCACCATTGGGATTTTTTTTTTTTCAGAAGTTCTTGTGTTATTACAAAAATCTAAGTCTACCAGAAAAAGCTCTCACACACTGTGGTTGTTGCTGTGCATAAAGTTCTCCTGGTTCTGCTCCTTTCACTCAGCATCAGGTCATATAAGTCCTTCCAGGCCTCTCTGAAGTCTTCTTGTTCATCATTTCTTATGGCACAATAGTACTCCATTACATTCATATACCATAATTTATTCAGCCATTCCCCAATTGATGGACATCCCCTTGACTTCCAGTTTTTGGCAACTACATAGAGTGCTGCTATAAATATTTTTGTACATGTGGGACCCTTTCCCATTTTTATGATCTCTTGGGGATATAGTCCTAGTAGCGATATTGCTGGGTCAAAGGGTATGCACATTTTTGTAGCCCTTTGGGCATAGTTCCAAATTGCTCTCCAGAATGGTTGGATGCACTCACAGCTCCACCAACAATGAATTAGTGTTCCAACTCTCCCACATCCTCTCCAGCATTTATCATTTTCTTGTTCTGTCATGTTTGCCAATCTTATAGGTGTGATGTGGTACCTCAGAGTTGTTTTGATTTGCATCTCTCTAACCAATAGTGATTTAGAGCATTTTTTCATATGATTATAGATAGCTTTAATTTCTTCCTCTGAAAATTGCCTGTTCATATCCTTTGACCATTTATCAATTGGGGAATGACTTGTATGATTATACATTTGGGTCAGTTCTCTATATATTCTAGAAATGAGGCCTTTATCCCCGAGCTTAGCTGTAAAAATTTTTTCCCAATTTACTACATCCCTCCGGATTTTGGTTGCATTGGGTTTGGTTGTGCAAAAACTTCTCAGTTTAATGTACTCAAAGTTATCCATTTTGCATTTCATAATGCATTCTATCTCTCCTTTAGTAAAGAATTCTTCCCTTCTCCATAGATCTGATAAATACACTATTCCTTGCTTCTCCAGTTTATTCATGGTATCAATCTTTATACCTAAATCATGTACCCATTTGGACTTTATTCTTGTGTACAGTGTCAGGTATGGGTCTATGCCTAATTTCCGCCACACTGTTATCCAGTTTTCCCAGCAATTTTTGTCAAACAATGAGTTCTTATCCCAGAAGCTGGGGTCCTTGGGTTTATCAAACAGAAGGTTGCTATATTCCTTGCCTACTGCATCTTGAGTGCCAAGTCTATTCCACTTGTCTACCTCTCTGTTTCTTAGCCAATACCAAGTGGTTTTGATAATTGCTGCTTTATAGTACAGTTTAAGGTCTGGTAGCGCTAGGCCACCTTCCCAAGCATTTCTTTTCATTAGAAGATGACATCTTTTAAAAAAAGAATCAAGTAGTTTTCAAATACTCTGTGATTAGAGGGAGAATTTTTAATCCATGAAGAGATGACCATAAAAGATAAAATAGATAATTTATATTACATAAAATTAAAAAGCTTTACACGAAATCAATTCAGCTAGAATAGAAAGAGAACAAGTCAATTGGTTAACAAAATTCTTCCTATCTGATGTCACTTATAAAAGTCCAGTATTCAGGATATAAAAGAAATTGACCCAAATATATACTTTCAAGGGTCATTCCCCACTAGCTACGTAAAGTACATAACATTTTCCACAAGAAGAATTGCAGACTATTGATAGTAATATGAAAATATATCCCAAATTGCTAATAATAAGACAAATGCACATTTAAAAAAACCCTTAAAGTTTACTTCATGTCCTACAGACTGGAAAAGATCTATCAATCAATCAACAAACATTTACTGAGTGTTTAACATATGCCACATCCTGAAGGAAATGGAAATAATGGCAATGATTAATGTTGAAGGGGATATGGGAAAACAGGCACATTATAACGCGCTGTTGGTGAAACAGTGAGTTGTTCCAACTGCTTTGAACATCAATCTGGAATTATGCAGGATGTCACTAGATAGTTCAAACTCTATAGTCTGGTGATTCCACTACTGAACATATAACACAAGACTGAAAGGCTATGTACATACATACATACATACTAACATATGAATAGCAGTATTCTTTGTAGTAGTAAGAAACTGGATACAAAGTGGAAAGTGGCTGGGGAAGAAAAAACTGTGGCACATCAAAATAAGTAGTTTATTATAAGTTTTTAAAAAGATGAATATGATGAATACAGAGAAATGTGGTCAATTTTGTATGAGCCGGTACTCAGTGGGACAAGCAGAACCAAAAGGAAAATATATACAATTACAATAATAAAAGTGAAAATTCATTCAGAAACTGAAACTCAAAGTCACTGAAAAATCAATAATAGCTAATGAACTTGTCCCTTATCAGGACAACTAGGGCAATTGGTTGTGTATGTAATCAGATGTAGCCGCCGCGTCCGATATTTTTGCTTAATTATTTTTCTTTGTTATAAGTGAGGGTTCTATCTTGAAGAATTAGAGGAATATTATCTGCAGAAATGACTAAGATGAAGTCAAAAGACAACAGTAAAACTTTTAGAAAGATACAATGGACCATTTCTATCACATAAAAATATAAAAGTTTTTGAACAAACAAAATCAGTGTAACTAGAATAAGAAGAAAAACTGTTAATGGGAAAAATATCTTTGCATCAAAAAAACTTATAAAACTCTGATTATTTAAGATATACAGAGTTTTGAAACATATGTGATAGGTGATTTCAAAGAGCTTCAAATCCAAATATGCCCAAGCATTGACATTACATTTTCATAATCAATAGATATTAATAATGTCATCACTATTATGTGAGGACCTGTGAAATTTTTTAAGGTTAAAAGAATTCTTATGCTCAAAAAGGTTCAGAGTCTTGAGCTGATATTCAGAATACCTGGGTTCTAGACTCTATTCCAAAACTGACTGACTCACTGTACAACCTTAGCTAACTTCTCTGGGCTTTGATTTACTTGCCTATAAAATGGGTACAATTACCCAGGATGGCCCTGCCTCCCTCTCAGGGAAGCTGTGAAACAGAATGAGGTCATCTGGGTGGCACTCTCAGAGTTCCTTCAGGGAAAGACACCACCACACCTATTATTCTCAGAGTTTTGTGTGGCATCCATCCCTATGAATATAACTCATGGAGAATAGAAAATATGACCACTCCTGTAGGACCAGGTGATATGCTCTTGGGCACTGTCAATGTTGGTTAATTGTCTAAGGCTTTCTGAGTGGCACAGGTTGTAATTTCAGGTAGGATGATGGAGCTATACAGTAGAGCTCAAGGAAATATTTAAAGATCACCCAGTCCAACCCCTTCATTGCACAGAAGAAATTGAGTGAGGCCCTGAGATCCTTTGCCCATTGTCATGCAGCTAGTTAGTAGGTCCTAGACTGGAGGTAACTGAACTTGGATGGCAGGCTGCCCAGCTCACAGGATCAGACAATAACATAGATTTATAGTTGTAAGGGACCTCACTTCCCAGTCTCTAATTTTACAAATGGGCAAACAGGCCCACAGCCAACACATCATAGGAGAAAGTATGCTGGATTTGGAGTCAGAGAGACAACGTTCAAATCCCAGCTTTTCCATTCACTCACTCTGCTTCTCCAGGCTTGAATTTCCTCATCTATGAATCGATGAGGATTATGAGTGAGGAAAGTGCTTTGTAAATCTTAAATTACAAATGTGAGCAGTAATTAATATTATTTGGCCACAGTATGAAGCTAGTGCTTCTCAGTAGGCCTTTACTGTGGGAAAAGGAATGCCTGGGTTCTGTTCTCTTCCCATGTGGCTAATGATGTCGTTATTAGTATGTCATCTGAAATAAGGGGCTCTCTCTTCAGTTTCCCCACCCACAGGGTAAGAATCATTAGCCTTTCCACACCTCCGATGAGGGATCCATCATTCCGCCAGCCAACACATTGTGGAGATCCTTAGAACGAGCTATGAGTGACTGCTCTCAGCCTCCTTCTTGCCACACAACCTGTATGTAACACAGGAGTCTGCTGGAGCCAACCCTGACTGGATTGTGAGAGCCTACGTTAAATTTTCAATATGAGTATTTACACCTCAAAAATGAACAATCTCTACAAATCTCTCTGTTTTGTTGATTGTCATTAGGTTTAAGAGAGTGGCAATGATGCAGATTGAATTTAAACCGTATATATAAAATATTTTTCTAGGAGAGTCCAGTTGTTAACATTTACCAACCTATCCCTGACCTACCACATCCTTTCTCTATCAATTTTTCTCCTGCCCTTTCTTTCCCAGAGATTCAACTTCTGTCTCTTCCAGAACACTAGAGTGAAACAGGAGTCAGGAGACCTAGACTCCGTCCCCTGCTTCTTGTCCCTGATGCCTGCTGATGCTGTTAGATGGGCATCTGTGTTCTTTCCGAGCTTCTGTTTCTCTCTGTGAAATGGAAAAGGGTTGGAGGGGCAATCAGGAAGCAAAGGATATTGAAACATACTTTCCTCCTACCTACAGAGGGTGGGGGAATACTAGGGCAGAATTGCGTATGCCTTGGTTAACCTCAGTCACTATACCAAGTGTCTGGATTTACTTGCTTTCTTTGTGACAAGAGAGGATCAATCTGGTCTGTTGGGGTAGGGAGGAGTGGGGTGGGGAAGGGCGGGGATAGGGGAATCCTTTTCCAGAGATTACTGTTGTCAAGACAAAAGACTTCAACACAACTTACTTTAAAATTTTAAAATATGGTGTCTTTGGGGGAGCCTTGGCACTACACATTGAGAGACCTAGTTTTTAGTCCAAATGTTGACATGAACTAATTTTGTTGCCTTGGGGAAGAAACTTGCTCTCTATAGACCTTAGTTTCCTCATCTATAGATAGGGGGAGTTGGACCAGTTATCTCTAATTTCTTTACAAATCTGAAACGTTGAGTTCTTCTGAGTGAGTAGCCATGATGGTTCAAGGTGAGTGATTCCTCACTGCATTGCTTGCTAAGCAGAGGCCAGGGAAATAGAAGAGGTTTGACCAAAGAGCAAAGGAGGATAGGAGTTCTGACTTCCAGCCCACTCTGCTGGACTGATGGAGGAAGCAGCAACAACAGACCTTCCCAGCTCCCAGCTCTTACTCAACCTTTGCCTTTGAAAACGTGGCTAAGGGAGAAAGTTCAGGACTCAGGGTGACAGTGCCAGGACCTGGTGAGTTGACAAACAGATTGAGTCTAAGTAGGGGGGAAAATAAAAGAAGTCAATTTGAGGGAACTGGATTTGAACCTTGATTTTATATATGTAACCCTGGACTGAGCAAGTCATTTATGCTCTCTGGTTCTCAGTTTTCTCATCTGGAAAACAAGAAGCTGGACTATATGAATTCTAACTTTCCTTGCAGCTCGGAATATATGATATAGAAGGCACCAATATAGGGCTTTTCTTAGAAGAGATTCTTAATCCAGATTCATAATCTCGTTATTACTAGGGTAGCTAGGTGGCGCTGTGGATAGAGCAGTCCTGTAGTCAGAAAGGCCCGAGTTCGAATTCTTATATGCATACTACTAGCTATGGGATCCTAGGAAAATCATTTAGTCTTAGTTTTTCCATCTGTAAAATGGGGATAATAATAATAGTAAATTATTAGAAGTAAGCGATAATAATGATACTAATCTTCCCAGGACTGATCCAATGAGATACTAATTGTAAGGTTCTTAGCGTAGTGCCTGGCCCATAGCAAGTACTATAGAAATGTTAGCTATTATTATATATTAAGAATTGTATTTTTTTAAAAAAGAATCGTATTTCAACATAACTGATTTTCTTTGTAATTGCATGCATTTTATTTTATGTATTTAAAAACATCATTCTCAGAAGGAGTCCGTAGGCCGCTGAAAAGATCTGTGACACAAAAATAATTAAGAATCCAAGGACCAGAAGCTAATTGTCTTGTCCTTGGTTAGCTGGTAGTAGGACTTTCTGCTAGGACCGGCTCCCCCTTTTTCCCTTGGATGGAAAGGAATAGGGGCCATCTCGGTATCAATCAGATCCCAGCCAAAGAAAATTATGAGCTAGCCAGATGATCTGTATCTAGGTTCTATCTCAGAAACTACCAAAGAGAAGAATGACTCAAGTCCCTGATCGGTAATATAGTAGATAGAGTGTTGAGCCTGAAAGCAGAAAGACCTGAGTTCAAATCTAACCTTATGATGTGCACTAGCTGTGTGACTCTAGGCAAGTCACATAACCTCAGTCTGCCTCAGTTCCTCGCTTGTTAAATAGGGATAATACTACACCTACCTCCCAGGGTTGTTGTGATGGTAAAATAAGATAACATTTGTAAAGCGCTTCGCACATAGTAAGTGATTTTTTCCTTTTTGCTTCCATCCTTCCTGAGAGTTGGGGTTAGGAATATTGATAGAGGTAAATTGAAAGAGACTCAGATGGTTTTGTTAAGGTGGGCATTTCTCCTTCCTAGTTCCCAGTGCCCAGCAAGGGACAGGGGTAGGAACAGTAAGCTATTGCACTTCAGATAAACTTTAAAGGTAAGAATCAGTGGGAAGGAGCTTTGTTTTCTGTCTCTCACTTTCCACCTCTCTTATCTTCCTTGCTCCTATGCTAGGGGACCTTCCTATTGCCCTCCCGGCCCTTGCCTCCCAGGCCTTCTTGTTTATCAGTAAGAGATCCAACACCCACCAGCCCCTGCTGTTCTCTAGGTATTGATTCCTGTCTGAGTTATTCTGGAAACAAAGGTGGGGATAGCTTTGAGGAATGGGGGTCCTTTCTAATTTTAATTTTATTTTTTAAGCACGCCCAAGGTCACCCAGCAACTATGTGTCTGCAGTCAAATTTAAACTCAGGTCTCCCTGACTCCAGGGGAGGTGCTCTATCCACTGTACCACCTAGCTGCCCTGCCATTTCTAGATCTATGATTTTATTAAAAGAAAATAAAAAAAATTAAAACAAGCATCTCCCCCCAAAAATTATAGGAATCATCGGAATATAATCTCAGGCTTATTATTTAATATTGATGCTATTGAACCAATAATAACTGAGATTTGTAAGATGCTTTTCCTTATATGCATTATTTCATTTGAGCTTCATAGCACTGCTGAGATGAGCATGCCAGGTGTTTTTCACCATGTGTTTCACATAAGAAAGCTAAAGTTCAGAAAGCTGATAGAACAACACCAATGATAGCCATCATCTAGATGATGCTTTTAGTATCTTCATAACAACCCTGGGAAGAAGGTGCTGGCATGATCTCCATCTTACAGATGGGGAAACTGAGACAAGCAGGTGAAGCTAGCTTATGGTCACGCAGTTAGCATGCGTCAGAATCAGGAATCGAACTCACGTCTTCCTGACTCCAGAATCAACGCTGGAACTTCTATGTAATGTTATCTCTCTAAGTGGTTTCATCTTAACAACGTAGTGATAAAATCAGACTCTTTGTTACTTGACCCTCTTCTGCACTTCGCTTTAATAGATTTACCTGAGTTTTACTACAGCTTTTATTGTATGTCTTCATTTAGAAGCTGCCTATTCCTATCCTTTAACTACTTACCCACTGGAAAATGGCTTTTACCCTTATAAATCTGGGTAAGTTCCTTGTAGATAACTCCAAGGCTATCAACCATCTCTTAACTGCCAAATCTAATGACTTTTTCCCCTCAGTTTTATTATATTTGTTTTCTGTGCAGTTTTTTTTTCTTTTCCAATCTCTTTAACAAAAACAAAACTTTTTTTTGAGGCAATCAGAGTTAAGTGACTTGCTCAGGGTAACACAACTTGTAAACCTCTGAGGCCAAATTTGAACTCCAGGGTGGGTGCTCCATCCCCTGTGCCACAGAGCTACCCCTTCTCTGCAGTTTTTTAAGCTGAGAACCCTCCTTCGAAGTTGGAACCTCTCTTTCCTTTGCTTCTGTGAACAGCATTCTCTCTTGGTTTTGCTCCTTCCTGTCTGAATTCTCCTTTTCAATCTCCTTTGCTGGTCATTTAGTATTGATAATATATAATATATATAATCCTTCCACCTCATCACCCTGCCCCCTCAGCAGAGGCATTTGCCAAGGCTCTGTCTTCGGCCATCTCTCTCTTAGTAATCTCATCAGCTCCCATAGGTTTAACTATCACCTCTATGCAGATGCCATTGATTCCTAATCTGGGCCCAAATCCCTTTCCTGACTTCTAGTACCATATGACCAAATGCTTTCTGAACACCTTTACTTGGATATCAAGGATACATCTAAAGCTCCATACATAAAATGAAATTCACATTTTCCCCCAAAGCCATACAGACTTCCTCATTTCCGTGGATGGCAACTCCAGCCTTCTGAGCACCCAGAGCCATCAGCTGTCCTCTCTTCCTCTCAACCCCCATATTCAGTTGGTTGCCAAGTCTTATTGCTTCAACCCCACAACGTCTACTCCATTCATTCTCTTCTTTCCTCTCATACAGCCTCTACCTTAATTCAAGCTTTCATCGTGTTCCACCAGAATTACTGCAAAAGCCTCCCAATCAACCTCCTTATCTCTGTTTCAAACCCTTGCCTGTCTTTTCTCTTCCAGTTGTTCTTCAGTCGCATCTTACTATTTGTGACCCCATTTAGGGTTTTCTTGGCAAAAATGCTGGAGCCATTTGCCATTTCTTTCTCTAGCTCATTTGAGATGAGATGACTGAGACAAATAGGATTAAGTGACTTGCCCAGGTTCCCACCCCTAGCAAGTGTCTGAAGTCATAATTAAACTCAGGAAAATGAGTCTTCCTGACTCCAGGCTGGGTGCTCTGTGCACTATGGTGCCACCTAGCTTTTCCTACACACCTGCCAAATCGGTATGCCAAAAGCACAGTTCTAATCAGACTCCTCCTGAGCAGGAAATCCTTTAGCAGCTCCTTCTTCCTTCTAGGATAAAATAACAGATTCTCCTGTTTGAGTTGTAAAGTCCTTACCATCTGGCTCCAGTCCACCTTTCCAGACTTGCTGCCTATTAATCTCCTTCATACACTCCTTACACACAATATTCCATCTCCCATCTTCTTGCCTTTGCCCAGGCTGTACCTCATACCTGGAATGCCCTCCTTCCTCACCTCTACCATAAACAACTCCTAACTTCCTTGAAAGCTCAGCTCAACTTCCACATCCCTCATGAGTCCTATCCTAATTCCCTTTGTTACTTTTGCCATTCCCTCTGGAAAATACTTGGCATGTTATGTATTTTGTAATTACTTTTTCATTTTGTATTTACTCTTCTATGTACATATGTACACACACACACACACACACACACACACACACACCATCTTGTTTTGATTAGTCAATAAACATCTTTTAAGTGTCTACTATGTGCTAGGGGTTAAAAGTAAAGTTTAAAAAAAAACCCAACCCCCAGACAAAAATCCAGCAGTCTTTGCTCTCAAGAAGCAATTTATAAAGAACTATATACAAAGAGAGTCCCAAATGGGGTCACAAAAAGTCAAACACAACTGAAAAGACAAACTGGAGATGATCAGTAGAGTCTAGTATTAACTAACTAGCATTAAGGAGGATTGGGAAGGCTTCCTGGAGGAGGTGGGACTTGCAAGAAGATGAGGAAAGCCAGAAAGCAGAGATGAGGGAAGAGGTAGAGCATTCCAGGCAGGCAGGAGCAGGCCTTGTAACCTCAGAACCTAACACAGGGTCTTGAAATTCAGTGAATTCAATGGCATTTATTAGGCATCTGTTATGTGCCAGATATTACACTAGGTGCAGAGAGAAAAAGATAAAAGCAAACTTAAATTCTGTTGGGGGTGGAAGGAGACAATAAGGACACCAAAAAATATATCTGTAATGTGTGTAAGATGGAACCCATGTTGTAGGGATATAGTTTATTTCTTTGTTTTTTTCTGTTTTAATAGCTTGATTTTTAAATTCAATTTTATTTTGTTTTCACTTCCAAATTCTCTCCATCCCTCTTTTCTCTTCACCCCTTCTCCCCCCAATAGTGAGAAAACAAGGAAAGCAAAATGTAGGAATATCTCTAAGAGAGAGAAAAGTTGGAAGAATTGGAAGAGTTCCACGTATCGAAGGGAGACTGCAATGTCCACCTTTGGGTAGAACAGGACTGTGTCTGGATCCTTACTCTTGCTCCTTCCTATCTCCAAAAGGAGTATTGCGATAGAATCATATCCATCTATTACACACCAGCTATTGGAGATCTAGGGCTATGATGTTCCCTTAGGAGTTGGGGATAAAAGACACTTTTTCTGGTTACTCCTAAAGGCAAGGTAACAGATAACTCTCAGTTAACTTAGCGCCCTCCTACCAAAAACTTGCTATACAAAGGACCATCACAGGTAGCAAGGAAACATATTTATCAGCACAAACAGAAAAATAGTGATACAGAGATAAGGAAGTTATTAGGAAAGTGTGTCAACAATAAGAGACACAGAAGTCAACAGGTTCTTTGACTCGGGAGCAAGATAAAAACCTCAGTTCGAGAAAGGATAGAATGCTCTCACTGATCTGACTAGAGAAATCTGCTCCTAACTGTCTCTGGAGATCAAGGGACACGTTGGGAGCCATCTATCCCCACAGGCCCTGGCACTCTATCTGCTACACTGCCTAACTGGCCTGTTGTTGTGTTTGTCCTTCGTTCCTGAGGAGGACCATGACATCAAGATGATGACATGACTTACAGCTGACTTTGATTTGAATGAGGGAGGGCTATGCAAGTTCAGCAACCTCACTTTCTTCTCCTCAGCCATCTGGATCCAGTGGCCTGATATCATCAGGACTGCTGGAGATGGCCCAGGATGTGATGTGAGACCCTGGTCCTATAGCATTCTCATTTTGAGTGAGATACCAGCTGGCCTGTAGATAGCTGGGCCTGGAATCAGGAAAACTCATGTTCTGGAGATCAGAATTCAGACTCAGACACTTACTAGCTGAGTGACCATGGGCAAGTCACTTAACTCTGTTTGCCTCAGTTTCCACATCTGTCAAATGAGCCGGAGAAGGAAATGACATACCACTCCAGCATCTTTGCCAAGAAAAACCCCAAAAGGGTTCAGATACGACTGAACAAGAACAAATTTTTCTTGACGGAGGTAAGAGACTATGGGTATGGAATTCTTCCTGTACTGCCAGACATGCTTGGTATGTTAACTTTATTGAATTGCTTTTTTCTCCTCTTTCTTCTTCTTTTCTTTGTTACAAGAGACAGCTTGGTTTGGGGTTGAAAAGTAAAAATAAAATAATATATAAACAGAAAAGATATCAATAATTTTTTTAAAATTTTTTCCAGATTCCTTTATATTCCTCAAACCAGTTGATCTTAATTATATCACAGGATTTGATTTCATTAATGGAATAGAAAAAGATGTCATTACATGCCAAAAAAAAAGGACATGGGATAGTCACATGGTGAGGTGAGAGGTGACCTATAGGCAGCCTATGTGTTCCATCTATATTATTGAGATAGCAAAAAGAAAACAAGAAAACCTTCCAGCACAATGAAGACACTCCCTGTGGCCATTTCATAGGAGGACTAGACAATAGTCCCACAGTGTAGGTAGGCAGGGAGAGGCTAAAACCTGCCTCATTGGAGAAAAGATACAAATCAGTGAGATCACAGAGAATTTAAGTATTTAAGGATTCTATTAACATACCATAATCTATTTCACAGTGTCCCTGTTGTTGGGTTTCTCTCAGTTTAGGGCAGAATTTTTGTTTATTTGTTATTTTGTATGTGATTACATACAATGTTGCTGCTATGAAACTCTTGGAATAGATAGCTCATTTGGGTTTTTTTTTTAAATAATATTTTCAGGAAGTCTTCCCGACAATGGACTTATTGGGCTAAATGAAATGATCATTTTTGAAACTTCTTCTAGGTAGCATCAGATTGCCCTGTATAAATTTTTTAAGACTAAACCTCAGCATCTCCTGTCCTCACCCTACGAATTAGAGATGAGTCCCATTGAGTGTAAGGTTCAGAAATGATCCGGGTCACCAGCTTCCGCTGGAAAGCAGCAGGGAAGAGAGAATGAACCGGAAAATGCATTTCAGTTGTGTGCGTACAATGCTGACCAATCTGGAGCCAGCAGCCCGTGAACACCAAGGCAAAAATGCTCATCTTCTCTGGGCTGCCAGGACCCAGGCATCAGGATGTTCTTCCACAGTGAAGACACCCAGCCAATCTCAGGAAGAACAATGGGCCCCATGGGTCAGAATGACATGATGTCTGTAAAGCCCTTTGTAAACCTGGAAGTTCTATCAAGCTGGGAGCTATCTCTGTGACTAATTCTATAAAATGACAAAGAGCCCAGCACAAGAGTGGGGGTGGTGCACATACGGGAGATAACGTATTGCTAGGAGAGCTGTATGAGACAGTGGAAAGAGTCCTGGATTTGGAGCCAATCAATCTACAAGGTGCCTGGTACACAGTAGGAGCTTAATAAATGTTTGTTAAATTGTAGTGGCTAGTAAATATACATCCCAGGCTCTAGGAATACAAAGATAAAAAATGATCCCTGCTCTCAAGGTACATATATTCTATTAGGAAAGATAAAATGTACACCTGTAAATATATTTAAGATCAGCATTCTCATTTCTGCTCTGCTACTCGTATCAATTTGAGCTAATTATGCCCCCTTTCTAGATTTTGAATTCTTCATTTGTAAAATGAAGGGAGTCAAGTTAGGTGATCTCTGAGGTGACTCCCTAAATCTTAGGGTCCTTTGTCGGCCCAACTTATAGGCTAGAACATCAAGGACCATCTTCCATCAATCAACAAATATTTTTAAAGCATCTACTGTGTGCCTGTCATTGTGCTAAGTGCTAAGGATATAAAAAGAGGCAAAAGACAGCTGCTGCCCTAATAGGGCTTGTGATATAATTGGACAGACAACATGCAAACAAATATATACAAAGCACACTATATACAAGATAAATAAGAAATTACCTATAAATATGTATAGACAGAGAGAGAGAGAGAGAGAGAGAGAGAGAGAGAGAGAGAGAGAGAGAGAGAGAGAGAGAGAGAGAAGAGACAAAGATCTCTTCAGTCTTCTTCAAACTTGGAGCTGCTTCAGACCCTCTAATTGCTCCAGGCTCTTCTGCCTTCCAGCTTTGAGAGAGAAGATGGGAGAGGTCAACCCCTCTTCAGGTGACTGAAGGAAAAGATTCTGGAATGACAGGAGAAGAGCTGGCAGTCTCTATCATGTCCCCAGTTTTCTATGCTACAGACTCTCGAGAACTTCCCCATGGATGAGACCTAGGACTCTCTCCCTTAGTTGAGCTGTATACCTTGCTCCCAGTGGGAGAGCTCCTTCCCTCTGTATTTTCTGGAATAGATTCATATACTCTCCTGTGTACTTTCTCTGATTTTTGTTTTGCTGTTGAATCAGATAAATGGGCTTCTTGGCTAAGTGCTCTGTGTCCATTGTGGAACTGATATTTGGTGGGAAAGGGTGTACATTAGTCTTGGGCATAAATCTTGGGGTCCTGAGTTCTCTCAACAATGAAACAGGGATCAGAAGTTTGCTTGAACTTGATTGTATTCCCTAGAGTAGACTGATAATATTTAAGGGAGCAGATAGATGTGATCCTAACTTGGTACCCCCTCTCTCTGAGGACAACACAATGACCTCAGGTCCCAGCTTCCTACTTCCCCTGCTGGTGGTAATTAAAGTCTCCCTTGGAGAAGGGCAGGGAAAGAAGAAGCTATTCTGCCTCTTTTTGGGCCACACAATGACATCCCAATGCTTCATGTGAGGGGCATGGCCCTCATCACACATGACAATGCCTCACTACATGTGGGGCCTCATCACAATAGGATAAACAGGAAATAATTAAAGGAGGGATGACACTGGAATTAAGAGGGTTTGGGGAAGGCTTTCTGCAGAAGATGGGATTTTACATGGGACTTAAAGGAAGCCAGGAAGTTCAGTAGTCAGAGCCGAGGAAGGAGAGCTTTCCAGGCATGAGGTAACAGTCAGGGAAAATGCCTGGAGCTGAGAGATGGAGGGTCTTGTTCATGGAACAGTCAGCAAGCCAGTGTCACTGGATGGAAGAGTAGATATCAAGGGATAAGCTAGAAGAAGATTGGAAAGGGAGGAGAGGGCTTTTATAAAGAATGTTGAATGCCAAACAGAGCATTTTATATTTGATCCTAGATGCAAAATAAGGAAGTTTATTGAATAGGAGGGTGACATAGTCAGAGTTGTGCTTTAGGAAAATTACTTTAATGGCTAAAAGGATGATGAAATGGAGTATATGATGGATGACTGAGGCAGGCAGACCCACCAGTGGGTTATTGACATAATACAGGTGTGAGGTAATGAGACTTTGCATTAGAGGAGTGATAATGTCAAAGGAGAGAAGGGGGCACATTTGGGAGATGTCACAAAGGTGAAATCAACAGGCCTTGGTGACAGATTCGATATGGAGTGTGAGAGATAAGTGAAGAGTCCAGGATGACTCCTAGGTTTGGAGTCTGAGAGACTGTCAAGAAGATACTGCCCTCTCTACAGTAATAAAGAGGGTAGGAGTTGGGCAGGGCTTGGTATAAATGAGTCCTGTTTTAGACTTGTTGAGCTTGAGATGTCTGAAAAACAGTTAGAGATGTGAGATTGGAGATCAGGGCAGGATATGTAGATCTGAGAATCATCAACATAGACATGGTAATTAAATTCTTGGGAGGTGATAAGATTACCAAGTGAAATCATAGAGAGGTAGAAGAGAAGAGGATCCTGGGGGAAAAAAAAACACTGAGGGACATCTATAGTTAGAGGGTGTGATCTGGAGAAAGATCCAACAAAGGAGGTGGAAGGACAAGTCAGATACAGGAGAACTAATTGATGAGCAACCCTTCGGATGGGGTCTATGATGAAAGAGAAATACACCCAGAGGCTACTCTTTAGTCCTTTTGTATTTTCTCCCATCCTAGTGTTGGGGGTGGACTATGTTGAAGATAATTAGAAAGTAAATAGAAGAGCTACCCACTCTGCAGACTTTAAAAGAAGAAACATCTGTTCTTTTTTTTCCCTCTTACTCCTTTTGGACAGCAATAGCTCTCCTTTGGATTTCCTGTTGCTGCAGAGAAGGGAGGTGAGATATTCTCTCTCTTCCAGCATCTATAGTAGCTACTCACACATGGTAGAGAGAACATGTTCTTGTCTAGGTGTGTCTAAGACAGAAACTCAATGCCCTAGTTCCCTCTTGTGTTTTGTATTTCTTTCCCTGAGCATAGGTAACCAAATAGAGATCCAGAAATCCTAGCCTTGATGGCAACCTCAAAAACTTGAGAAGTCAGGAGCTCCTCAGGACCAGTTATGGTTGCCTAGCAGGAGGTGATCTCAGAAGCAGCTTCGTAGAGAAAATGACTAATTGCCAGAAGGATGAACCGAAATCATGCCTTGGCTAGCTAAAAGTTATGTACCTTAAGTGTGTTTCTCACACAGTGCAAAGTACAGGTAAAAGTGAAATACCTGATCAGTCCCATAAAGCATATCATACTTTTATGTTTTAAGTATTAGTCTTCTGTGAGAATATAATTAAAATGATAGATCATTATATCATTTGTAAGTATTAATAAGTGTATGGTTATGAGTCTTTTGAGGTTTAGATGTTGCTTCTGTGGTTGAAGACATAAATAGCTGTCCCATAACTGGTCCACTTTGTTCATTTCTATAATAGAAATTTTTGATTCCTTTTAGGTAGACTTCAGACAGTAGCCAAACCTAAATTTTAGAAGATTGTTTCCAGAGCCCTGGGGAGGAACCTAGAGAGCCTCATTTCTTTATAGGCTAATCTCCTCAGAACTTAAACCCGGTCTGTGTGAGTGAAGAATTGGGGCCTCTTGGTAGAAAAATGATGTCCTTGCTCCCTGGGTAGCAGGCCTTTACATATACATTGGAAGCACAAAACCTGTCAGATGGCAAATCTTCTTCTTATAAATATCAACCTGAAAAAATCCTGAATAATTCAGCCAGCAAATTACACTGGATTCCCAGATCATTATCAAAGTGAATTGTAATCTCCTAGAGACAACATTGATCCAGAAAAATGTAAGAAAAATATTTTAAATAGATGTTCCTATCCAAACTATTCCAAAGTTCCAAATGACAAGGGGAATTTTTATTTTTGCCTTCTAAACTAAATAACCATCAACAAAATTTAAAACATTCAAAAATATTGAAACCTATTTGGAAAACTGGATAGCAACTTAACGTAAAGTGGGATTAAGTCAAATTAACATCCTATAGTATCAGGAATGATGAATTATGTTGAATGCAAAAATATGGAAAACTTAGTAGAAAATCATGCAGAGTGAAGAAAGGAAAACCAAAAGAACAACATACAAACTAAATATGACAAGATAAAAGAAGATAATGTTGAATAGCAAACAAACACATAAACATAATGGATGATGTTGGTGTTACTCTATTAGCATTAATACACAAAATGATGACAAAAATAGCATTTATCAATTTTAAAAGGTTTGTGGGAAGTCACAGATACTAACATATGGTTGGTCAAGTGGTGGATTGGTCCAATCATTCTGGAAAACAATTTAGAATTACAACAGAATTAATGAAAAAGCATCTATTTAATGTCTGATATGTTCCTCACACTGGTTTTATATATATATATAAAACACATGGTAGATAGAGAGAGAGTATATATATAGAGAGAGAAAGAGAGAGTATGTATATATAATATATATATTAAAAATTATATAACCCCTGTCCTCAAAAAACTTATAATAGGGTTAAGTAATACCTATAGGGGAATGATGGCTTCAGAAGGGGGTATCTTGGGACTTATCAGGACAGTGAATTGATCCACTGGGCAGTCAATTGACAAACTGTTTCCAAAAATATTGTTAGTATGTCCCAGAGCAAAAGGATAGAGGGAGTGGTAGTCAGGTGTGGGACTGAGTAGATATAGTAGGAGCAAATTTTCCTTCAATTAAGATGGTTCTAAGGCTGAGTAGATTAATTTCCCCAGGGAATATGGATATAGATCTTGGTACTCAGGGTTCTTGCCCTGGAGGGAAGAATAAGGACAGGGGGACTGACAGGACAGATGATAAAATAGCCTGGGTGGATGGCTGAATTGGATATGAAGCATGAGTTATGTGTTGAGAGTTACTAACTCTTCATACCCCTTGACCCAGCCCTTAAGAGAGAAAGGCTGAATACATACAAAAATAACAGTACTGTTTGGGGTAACAATAAACTGAACATGGTGAAGGAAGGTGGCCTAGTAGTACCAGATTTCAAACTATATGACAAAGTGGTAAATATCAAAATAATCTGGTACTGGCTAAGAAATAGAATGGTAGACCAGTGGAATAGATTAGATCATAACAAAACACAGGAGTAAAAGACCATAGTAATCTAGTGTTTGATAAACCCAAAGACCCAAGTTTTGGGCACATGAACTCACTATTTGACAAAAATTACTGGAAAAGCTAGAAAGCATTTTGACAGAAACTAGGTATAGGCCAACATCTCATACTATATGTGCGTGGGTGTGGGTGTATACCAAGATAAGGTCAAAATGGGTACATAATTTAGACATAAAGGGTGATAACATAAGCAAATTAGGGGAGCATGGAAAATTTTACTGATAAGATCAATGGATAAATGAAAATTTTGTGAGCAAACAAGAGCTAGAGGGGAATCACAATGTAAAATGGATGATTTTGATTACATTAAACTAAAAAGTTTAAAAAAACAATGCAGCAAAGATTAGGAGGAAAGTGGGAAGCTTGGGGGAAAATTTTTATAGCAAATTTCTCTGATATAGGCCTCATTTCTCAAATATATAGAAAACTGAGCCAAATGTATAAGAAAACAAGTCATTCCCAAATTGATAAATGATCAAAGGATATGAACAAGATGTTTTCAGAAATAGAAATAGAAGCTAGTTATAGTCATATGAAAAAATGCTCTAAATCACTATTGATTAGAGAAAAGCAAATTAAAACAACTCTGAGCTACCACCCTATACCTATTAGATTAGCTAATGTGACGGAAAAGGAAAGTGACAAATATTGGAAGGGATGTGGGACTATCCAGACACTGATACATTTTTAGTAGAGTTGTGAATTGATCTAAACATTCTGGAGAGCAATTTGGAACTATTCCCAAAAGGCACTCAAACTTGCACACCCTTTGATCCAGCAAGAGCACTACTATGTCTGTATCCCAAAGATATCTAAGGAAAAGGACCTATTTGTACAAAAATATTTATAACAGTCCTTTTTTGGTGGCAAAGAATTGGAAATTAAAGGGATTCCCTCAATTGAGGAATGATTAAACAAGTTGTGGCATGGGATGGTGATGCACTATTGTGCTATAAGAAATGATGAGTTTGACACTCTCAGAAAAACCTGGACTTACGTGAACTGATGCAAAGTGAAATGAGTAGAACCAAGAGAACATTGTAGATAGCTAACAGCAACATTGTACAATGTTCACCTGTAAATGACTTAGCTTTTCTCAGTAATAATGCAATGATTTAAGACAATTCCAAAGGACTCATGATGAAAAATGCTATCCATCTCCAGAGAAAGAACTGATGGAGTCTGAATGCAAATCAAAGCATACTTTTTTCATTTTATTTATTTTTCTTGGGTTTTTATTTTGGTCTATGTTTTCTTTTACAACATGACTAATATGGAAAAATGTTTTTCATGACTACACATGTACAACCTATATCGAATTGCTTGTCTTTTCAATGAGAGGTGTGGGAGAGACTCAAAAATTGGAACTCAATTTTAAAAATGAACATTGAAAATTGTTTTTATATGTAACTGAGGAAAATAAAATAACAAATAATAAAAAAGAAATGACAAGCAGAATGGCTTCAGAAAAAACTGGTAAGACTTACATGAAATGATGCAAAGTGAAGTGAGAACACTGTACACAGAAACACCAAAATTGTATGATGATCAACTGTGAATGACTTAGCTACTGTGATCAATATAATGATCCAAGACAATTCCAAAGACCTCATGATGAAAAATGGTATCCACCTCCACAGAAAGAACTGATGAAGTCTGAAGGTAGATTGAAGCATAATTTTTTAAACATTCTTGATTTTTCCTGCTTGATTTTGCAAAATGGATAATATGGAAGTATGTTTTGCATGATTTCACATGTATAATCAATATTACCTCCACAATGGGTAGGAGAGAGTAAGAGGGAGGGAGAGAATTCAGAACACAAACATTTTTAAACATGAATGTTCAAAATAAATAATAAATTTTGGAAAGAATTTTTAAAATGTTGAACATATTATAGTAAATTAATGCAATGGGAGATTGTTTTGTTGTAAAAATTATTAAAGTGAGAAATAAAGAATAAGATAGAAAGATTTAATGAAGTGATGCAAAATAAAATAGACAGAATACAGAGAACATTATACACAATGACCAAGATAATGCAAATAAAAACAACACTAAAGACGATGATCAATCTTGGTTCTAGACAACTGGTAATGAAATATGCATCATATCTCTCAGCAAAGAATTGATGGATCATGGGTGAAGAATGTTGCAAAGGTATCAGATGAGGTTGCTGGGATGATTTGTTTTGGTCAAGTAGTTTTCTTTTGTTTACAAGGAAGAGTTCTGGGTTAGAGAGAGATTTTGAAAAGTCGAACAAAAAAATATACATACACACAACATTTTTCAAAAATGGAATTCATGTCCAAGGTCTTTATTTCTTTCATCAATCTGAAAAGAGCAGAAGAGAATTTTTTCATGTGTAATTATTTACAAACACGTTTTATATTGTTTGGTTTTGTTCTCTCTGTCTTAGGATTGATTTTTTTCTAGTAGTTTGTGATTCCATTTTTCTTTTCTTGCTCATAATTTTGCTCATTCTGTGTGTTTGGTGCTTATTCATTTATTTGAATGAATGTAATTCTCATAAAGTTAGAAGAAAGTCAATCAATAAAAAGCTAATTGTGTGTGAAATTTAAATTGCTATTATAGTTTGTTATTTTGAAAAACAGGCATGGCAACTGTAAAAAGGAAATAACAAAAAACATCTTCCTTGTTTCCATACCCTCTTCTGAATCACTTTTAGATACAGTTTTTTCCTAGATAAAAGTCAAATAAAAAGGTAATAGAGATATTAACTAAAGGAATTGTTGGGGGTGGGAAGAGAAGTTCTTCACAAAGGATTCCAGTTCCTCATGCTCATCAGACTGGCAAAAGTGGCAAAAGAGGAAAATGCAAATTTTGGAGGCGCTTCAAGAAAATGGGCACCCCAGTGCCTTGTTGGTGGAGCTGTGAACTGGTCACAAATATACTCAGCATTAGTCTGGAGAGTGTACATGCAAAGGAGTCATAAATCAAAAGGCATATATGTGGAAAACATTTATGTTCAGGGTACATGTGTAGAGAAGCACCTAGGGATCACATGTGATCACAGCATTGTGAGGAGGGGTGACTCATGCCTCTGTTGCTGCAGAGATTCAGGGCCTCTAATATCTTTGGGCTGTTCCTACTGATTTGGTTTCTAGTCTCTGCCAAATGCTATTCTCCTGGTTGCTACAGGATGTTTCTCTCTGAATGATGCTTGACTGTAGTCTCTACAGCCTCTAGGTTCTAGCTCAGCAAAAATTCTTGGCTAGGTTATTGATAATGCAGTTTTAGAAAAAGCAGAAACTCTTGTCTGGGATTTGTGCTCCAAGCAGGATGCTGAGCAGGTACCATATGTTTTGTCATCTTTTTCCAAGGCATAGGATGTGTCAGGAAACTTTCTCTCTAGACAATCTAGCACCTTGAACTTTCAAACTTGTATTACCCCATGAGTTAATTTCTAATGCTGGTGAAGTCCTAGATAGCCTCCCCACTTTTCTGCTACAAGACTGGGCTCAGTATCATGTTATCCAGAGAATTTAGAATACCCAACTCCATCCTCCACCCCCTTTATATAGAAGGCTAGAGTTTGGGAAGCATTGTCTTTGAATTCCTCTCTTAGGCTATGTGTGTGAACACACATGTCATTTGGCCATGTGCTTCTGCAGCAAGTCACCTTTATAGCTCCTCACTGTGTGTGAAAAAATTTCCCACCTTGCTGCACTCTGGAAGAATCACAAAGGAAAAGATAAAAAGCAAGTCTTCAAGAGCTAAAAGCACACAGCAAAGTGACTCCAACTTGCCTTTACAGGCTAAAAGGGGCATGACAGCTTCAGCTAACAGTCATTAGGAATGCTCTGGGTCCTGTCTGTCACCTCCATTTAAATTGCCCTATAATCTCATCAGGTTGTACAAGGAAATTCTTTAATTTGAACAGACTAACAATGGCTCATACCCAATTATGTTCTCGGATTGTTTAGGGAGCTCAAGGACTCCCCGTAATTATGCCTCTTTTGTAGAAGATAATATGCATAGGGGGCAGTTAGGTGGTGCCAGGCCCCAGAGTCAGGAAGACCTGAGTTCAAATCCAGCTTCAGATACTTCCTAGCTATGTGACAGTGGGCAAATTACTTAACCCTTTGCCTTCGTTCCTCAAATGTAAAATGAGCTGGAGAAGGAAATGACCAACCATTCCAGAATCTCTGCCAAGAAAACCCCAAGTAGGGTAACAAAAAGTTGGACACAACAGAACCACCACAAAAATATGTGTGAAGCTTTCCCTAGGCCCTAGGCTAAGACCTCCATAGTCATGTTTTCTCCTTATTAGTTCAATATTTATTAATTCAATATTTATCAGCTATGTGCCCCTAAGCCAGTCACAGCAATTCCCTAAGTCTGTTTCCTACTCTCAGACAGGAATAATGAATGAATGGAGCATTTACTTGTGCATAGCTCTATGCTAAGTGCTAGGGATACATAGAGAAAATCGAGAGACTTTGCACGCAAGGAGTTCACATTCTAATGGGGGAGACAATGGATGTGGAAGATTTCAGCTGCAAATCAGATGAAAAAGTCCAGTATTGTTAGGGTGCAGCAGAAAAGAAGATGTTACTGCTTCTCTTTGAATTTCATTTTCACTGATAAATCCATACATCTGTGGGTTTCTAAGGTTGGTCTATTTGACAGTGCCAAGGACTCTGAGGGTAAGAACTTTCACTTCTGGGTCTTCAGTACCCATGGCTATGGAAAACAACACTAGCACTTCCTATCCCATGGGCTTACAAGGAAAGTCCTTAAGCTGTTTACTATAATTCATTTTAAAAAATCTGTTCCCAGAAGTTTTCCCTTCTACATCTTGACTCCTTCCAGACAGTGCCACTCCCCTCTCCTCTATCCTAGTGAGCCACTATCTGCTTGATATGGATTTTCCCTCTGATGATGTCAACCGAAATCTATCCATGCATGTCAATCCTGGGGAACTCTTGCTTGTCCTCCTTTAAATCTGCCACAGAGAATCCACCAAAGGAGTTAGGGACTCTTTCCTTATTTTTCGTTACATTTTATGGTTAGATGGGACCAGGGAAGGTAACTATCCAGTTTTTCTTGCTGTAGGCACAAGAATGGATTGACTTTTTAAAAAACGTGTTTTATTGTAAAGTTAACAGTCATTAACAAATGCAAACATTTCAATAAAATTAAACAATAGAGAGGATTGTACAAGAAAACTATGGACTTATGTTACATAATTGTTAAAAGAAATATATGTTAAGTATAATAAAGTGGTAAATTGCTCTATTTCTGTTCCCTTTATACATCTTTTTAATATGTATTTTTAAAAACAATTATAATGATATTCTTTCTTCTTGTCACTATATACTGATGCCCACCCCCCACCTTGACAAGTAGAAGCCCTTCCCCTGAAACAAAATGTGGATTCAAGCAAAATGGTCAAATTGGAGAATGCATGTCTCATTCTATACTTCTAATGGGGGGAGGTTTTCTGAACCTGGGATCCATGAGCTTTTTTAAAAAAATTAATTAATTTAGTTTTAGTTTTCAACATTCACTTTCATAAAATTTTAAGTTCCATATTTTTTCTCTCCCTCACCTCAAGATGACATGCAATCTGATATAGATTCTACATATACATTGATATTAGATATATTTTCACATTTGTCATGTCATAAAGAAGAATTAGAACCAATGGGAAGAACCATGAGAAAGAAAAAATAAAAAGGGAGCAAATAGGAACTTTTTCATAAACATTTTAATAACTGCTATTTGGATATAATTGGTTGCCATTGCAATCCTGCATATTTTATGTTATTCATTTAAAACATTATTCTAAGAAGGGATCCATAGGTCCCACCAGACTGCCAAGACACAAAAAAAGGTTAGGAAAGAATTCCAGCTCTGGTCCAATACCTCTTTGCAAAGAGATGGAAGGTTTGTTTCATCATTTTTTTAATGTCATAATTGATCTCCAGATTTTTTTCCCTATCATATATTTGTCTAATCATATCCTTATTCCCATAAAAGCCCCTATCCTACCACTGTTTTCCTATTGCAAAGAATGCAGCCACACCTTTAGTGAACTATCCCCCCAACTTTCCAATCTGTTAAAAAGCAAACTCAAGTTCTCATCTGAAGTCTTTGAAAGAGTTTCCCTGCACAGGCTAAGGGAGTCTCTATTTTTATTTCATGTAAACTCTACCTCTCACCTGCAGTCAGGACGTTGTTGTTCGTTCTCTGTTCCTGAAGAGGACCGATGACATCACTAGGGTGAAGTTTTGACTTGCTCCTGAATTGGATCTGAGTGAGGTAGAGCTTCATGGTATGAGTGAGCGTGGAAA
This sequence comes from Notamacropus eugenii, assembly GCF_028372415.1. Taxonomy (NCBI): domain Eukaryota; kingdom Metazoa; phylum Chordata; class Mammalia; order Diprotodontia; family Macropodidae; genus Notamacropus; species Notamacropus eugenii. The sequence goes on along the minus strand of NC_092873.1, from coordinate 40,512,895 downwards.
AAGCCTTAAACTGGAGGGACTCTAGTCCTGGCTCTGTGACTAACTAGTTGTAAAATTCCAGAGTTCTCTTCAATGCAGAGATCTGCAGCACAAGGAAAATGATATTTGAATAGAAATGATTCAGTGATTCCACAGCTTGGACTTTTGCCTCAAGCTGCAGATTGGCTCCTTAAAAAAAGGGACATAGGCTTTAGAATAGAAGATAATTTAAGAGATCATTTAATCCAAGAGTTCCTTAACCTTTTGTGCCCCATGGCCACTTTGGGCATCAGGCTGCTGAAGTCTGCAGATCCCTTCTCATAATCATGTTTCAAATGTATAAAATAAAATCAATAAAATTACAAGGAAACCAGTTATAGTGAAATATTTATCAAAATATTTTAGAAACAACTTCAAGGACCCCAAGTCAAGACAGTCCAACCCTTTTATTTCTTTTTTCAAAAAAGCCTCATTTTTATGGCTATGTTATTTCAAGTTTACTTATGAGTGCTTCTGCATATTCTATAGTATGCAGAGAGGTACTGTAACAAAAAAGAAAGGCAAAAGAGAGAGGAGGGGGATGAAGTTCCACAAAAACAAACAATTCATCAACTATGTCTAATGGTATACAGAATGTTCCATCCCCATAGTCCTCAACCTCTGAAGAAGGGAAGAGGGTACATTTTCTCAACATTCTTCAGAGTCAAATTTGGTTACTATAATTAGACAGCATCTTGGGAATTTGTTTTTCCATTTCTATTGTTGCCTGCAGTCATTGTACAAATTGTTTTTCTGGATTAGCTCCCTCTGCATTAGATGAATGAATGAAACAAAAAACATTCAGGAAGCACTTTCCACTTGCCAAAAGCGGGGGCACAGATACAGTACAAAAGCAAGGCAATTCCTGGCCTCAAAGAGTTTACATTTCTTTAGGTAGATACTAGACATGGAGGAATGTTGGTCATCGAGGGGTGTTTTGGTTTGGAAAGGTACAGGGATGGTGAGGGGGATGGTCAGTTCAAATAAGCCTTCCCATGCATCAATGAATTCTCCATATTTATAGTTTCTTATGGTGCAGTAAAATTCCATTATGTTCCTGTAGTACAATTTGATCAGCCATAGCCCAATAGCTAGGCATCGACTTGGCTTCTAGTACTTTGTTAACACAAAATGTGCTGAGATGATTATTTTTGGTGTCTTTAATGCCCCTGTGGAGATGTGCCAACCCCCTCACTTGACTGAAGAGGAAATTGAGGCATGGACAAGGGGAATAACTTGCTCAAGGTCCATAGGCTGTTGGTGATGGAGAAGAGTGAGTCAAAGAATTTGGCAGGCTCTTAGAAGTAATCTAGGTCAAGTGCCTCACTTTATGGAGAGAAGGGTGACACACAGAGAGGTTATGTCACTTACCCTAGGTCATACCAAGGCTACATTTGATTTCAGATTTTCTAATTCCAACTCCTTATTCTGGGAATTCTTTCTGCACACCTTTTTGATTTAAGTCTTTGTTGATGGGAACTTAAAAACAGCTTCATTGACATCTTTTGTTCTTACTACATCACCTACATTTACCAATGTATCCCTCCTCCCTTTCCTTCCCTGAAATTCCCAATGTATTCCCTCCTAGACTCCTCTTCCTCTCCCAAAGAGCCTTCCCTTATAACAAAGAATAAAAAAGAGTGGGGGAAACCAGTCCAGGAAAGCTAACCAACATGTGAAAAGGTCTGACTTTATATACAATGTTCCACCTCTCCACTTAGAAAAAAGAAGGGAGAGCAGTATCTTCTCATATTTCCTATTTGAGGACAAGCTTAGTAGTTATGAGTTGCAGGCCACCTCAGAGAGGTAAGGCAGTGGTAAAGGAAGGGTTTTCCTTGAGGACTGTTGGACATTATTCTCACTAGCTAAGAAGAAACTCACCCCTAAAGCTCCCTCTCCATAGGGCAATCAATGATGAGTCCTGTCAGGATCTTGAGGGACTTGGGGCTAAGCATGTTACAATACCCACCCCTGAGCCCCATTTTTCCTGTTATTCCCCCATTGGAATGCAAGCTTCTTGAAAATACAAAGTGTTTCTTTGTACTTGTGTCCTCAGCACCTAGCACAGAACCTGACACACAGTAGGTCCTTAATAAATAGTGGTTAATTGACTGCTCTCTTTTCCTCCTTATCCCCCAGCTTCTCTGGTTTCAAAGATAGTTTAACACAGCATGACTGAGAATTCAAAACTGGGGGTCATCTGGAAGGTAGTTCAGAGACCATTTAATTTTATCATTATTTTGACTAAAAATTCCTTCAACAATTAATGGGTGGAAAGTAAATGTTTAACAACCACCTTGTGGGGTGGAGGAATGTATATAGGACACAGTTAAGTTTAATTGGCATTGTTAACATGTTCTCCTTCACTCTCTTAACTCTAGACAATCAACAAAACAATAAATCAAGTCCAGATTTGGACCCTTTGCCAATTTTCCAAGCTATCAAGAACTCACATAAAAAATTTAATAATCAACTCTAGGGAGCTGGTCCCAGCTGACTTCAGTAAATCCCTGACAGTCATGTCACCATGTGTCACCATGTATCACCATGCAGGGTGGGGTTTGCTTGAAGGTATTAATGATGATATCTGATATCTTGAAGACATCTAATCAAAAGATAATTAGAATAACAAACAAATTTGGCCTTGGAAAAAAAAGAAGCTGGGCAGAGACTAAGAGGGTTTTATCAAAATAACTCACTTGTCACAGCAAACACTCTTTTTCAACAGTCCATAAAGTGATTCTACAACGGACATCACCAGATGGTCAATAGAGAAGGCAGATTGATTATAGGCTTTGCAGCCAAAGGTTGAGAAGTTCTATACAGTCAGTTAAAACAAGACCTGCAGCTGACTGTTGCTCAGATCATGAGTTTCTAATTGCAAAATTCAGACTTAGGGAATGTCATCAGACCATATAGGTATGACCTAAATAACATTCCTTATGAACATGAAGCAGAAGTGATGAACAGATTTAAGAGATTGGATCTGATACATAGAGGGCCTGAAGAACTGTGGACATAGGTTCACAAAACTCTACTGAGGGGAACAAAAAAAAACCAAAAAACATCCCAAAGAAAAAGAAGAGGGAGGAAGCCAAAAGGTTATCTGATGAAGTTTTACAAATAGCTGAGGAAAGAAGGAAAGGTAAATAAGAAAGGAAAAGAATGTAGAATTCCTGAGAAGGGCAAGGAGAGATAAGAAGATTTTCTTAAATGAGCAATACAAAGAAATAGAAGAAAACAAGAGAATTGGAAAGATAAGAGGTCTCTTCAAGAAAATTAGAGATATCAAGGGAATGTTTCATGCAAAAATAGGTATGATAAAACACAAAAATGGTTGAGACTTAAGAGAAACAGAATTAAGAAAAGGTGACAAGAATACTCAGAGGAATTATACAAGAAAGAACTCAATGTCTCTGATAACCACAATGGTGCAGTTACCGATCTAGAGCCAGACATCTTGAAGGATGAAATCAAGTGGGCCTTATGAAACACTGCTAACATGACTAAAGTGAAAATGTGTTTAATGAGAATATATGTGTAGAACCCATATAAGATTGCATGCCATCTTGGGGAAGGAGAGGGGGGGGGGAGGTAAGACTTATTGAAGTGACTGTTGAAAATTGAAAACAAATAAATTAATTAAATTTTTTAAAAAAGAAAATTAAACAAATGCTACAAATCAGTATTTTTTAAAAAAAAAAAAAAGAAGAAGAAGCATTGCTAACAATAAGACTAGTGGAAGTGATGAAATTTCAGCTGAGCTATTTAAAATCCTAAAGATGTTGCTGTTAAAGTGCTGTGCTCAATATGCCAGCAAATCAACAGTGGCCACTGGATTGGAAAAGATCATCCCAATCCTAAAAGAAGGCAATGCCAAAGAATGTTCAAGTTGCTGTACAAATGCATTCATTTCACATGGCAGCAAGTTATGCTTAAGATTCTGCAGGCTAGGCTTCAGCAATATGTGAGCCAAGAATTAGCAGAAGAATAAGCTTGTTTTTGAAGAAGCAGAGGAACTAAAGACCAAATTGCCAAGATTTGCTGAATTATGGATAAAGCAAAGGAGTTGCAGAAAAACACCTACTTCTGCTTCATTGACTACACTATAGCCTTTGACTGTGTGGATCACAACAAAAGGTGACAAGTCCTTAAAGAGATGGGAGTACCAGATCATCTTCCTTGTCTCCTGAGGAACCTGTAGGTGAGCCAAGAAGCAGTAGTTAGAATCGAACATATAACAAGTGATAGGGTTAAAATTGGAAAAGGAGTTCAAGGTGGCTGTATATTGTGACCTTATTTATCTAACTTCTATGCAAGTATATCATGCAAAATGCCAGCCTAAATAAAGACTGCCAGGAGAAATATAACAATCTCAGATATGCAGATAGTACCATGCTGAGTGGAGAAAGTGAAGAGGAATTAAGAAGTCTCTTACTAAATGTAAAAGAGGAGAATGTAAAAACTGGCTTAAAACTTATCATCAAAAAAACTAAGATCTTGGCAACTGGTCCCATCACTTCCAGGCAAATAGAGGGAAAAGAAATGGAAGCGGTATCAGATTTTATGTTCTTGGGCTCAAAGATCACTGCAGATAGCAAGTGCAACCATGAAATTGATGCTTGTTCCTTGGAAGGAAAGCTATAGCAGATTTGGACAGCATACTAAAAAGCAGAGACACCACCTTGCTGACAAAAGTCTGTATAGTCAAAGCTACAGTTTTCCAATAGCAATGTCTACCTGTAAGAGTTGTACTATAAGAAAGCTGAGCACTGCAGAATTAATGTTTTTGAATTGTGGTACCGGAGAAGACTTTTGAGAGTCCCTGAACAGCAAGGAGATCAAAACAGTTAACACTTAAAGTAATTAATTCAGGCTATTCACTGGAAGGTCAAATACTAAAGCTGAAACTTAAATATTTTGGCTACCTAACAAGAAGACAGGGCTCATTGGAAAAGACCCTAATATTGGGAAAGATTGAAGGCAAAAGGAAAAGGGGTTGGTAGAGGATGAGATGGATAGTGTCATGAAAACAACGAACATGAGCTTGGACAGACTTTGGGTGACAGTGGATGATAGAAGGGCCTGGCATACCGCGGTCACAAAGAGTCAGCTGTGACTGAACAACAACAATGGTGAATCCTGGGGCATCTCGTGGCAGCTCATTTCATTTTGGGGAGCTCTGTCAGGAAGGTTACACACAATCAAAAAGAATCCTGTTACTGGCTTCAACCCATTGCTCCTGGTTCTACCCTCTGGGACATTCATTGATCCAGAGTTCACTCATCAGAGTGGACTAGGTCCTCATGGAAAAACCTTTGTATTTGGAGTCAGAGGTTCTGGAATCAAAATCCCACCTGTCACTAGGTGACAGTAATGTGGTTTTAGATAAGTCACTTTACCTCATAGGTCTCAGGTTTTTTTCATTTGTAAAATGAGGGAGTTAACCTTTTCCAGCTCTAAATCTATAATTCTGAGTGTAAAAAAAAAAAAAAAAGAGCATTTCTACTCCAGGTTAGAAAACCTAAGTTCTTGTTTCAAATCTCCTTAATGTATGATCCCAAACTCTCTGGACTTCAATCCTCTCGAGATACAGTGTGGTTAATAACCCTTATATTACCTATATTTCTGTGGGATTAAAGGAAGCAGGGTATGTAACAAGGGGCTTGGTGCTAGACAAAGGTAAGATATGAGGTTAAGCCTGAATCAGGGACCAAGGGCCTTGGCTGTTATGGATCCCCATATGGGGGGCCTACTAGAGAGAAGGCCGGCTGCTTTTCCTCTGAAAGCTCTGTCTAAATGAGCCTGTGTCCTCCTCTGGCAGATGAGAAGCAGAGAACCTGCAGCAATCACCTCACAGGTTTGTTGTAAACAAGAAAATGTCTAGAGATGTCCTTATACATTACTATTCTTAATGAGAAATCAGGCCCAGAGAAGGAATGTGACTTTCCCAAGGTCACAGGGAAAAGCTGGGCCTCTGAGGTTCCTTCCAACTTTGAATCTGAGATTGGAGAATCAATCAGTACCCTACTGCCAGATCCAGAGAGCTTTCCCTCAATACCCTCGCCTTCTCCATCTCAATCCCGCTGGAGAAAAAGGCTTGAGGTGGAGACTGTGCACGCCCCGGTCTAACAATGGGTGAAAGGCTACATGTAGCTCTTCTAGTCTCGGTTCCTCTGGCTCCTCCCCCGTCCTCCTTCCTCTGCAGGCTCCTAGTCCTCCCCCCGTCCTCTTCCCTTCCCTAGGTCCCTGCTCCCCCCGGGTCCTTACTAGGAGCTCAGTCCGGGCCAGCTGAGACAGCCGCAGCTCTTGCATCACCCGGCCCGCCCCTCTGCAGCCCTCTGCCAGTCCCCGCCCAGCCTTCCCTGCGGGTGTTCATCCTCTGCGGAATGTGGGCAGTCCGAGGGTTCCAACCCACCGCGTTGGGGGTGTGGGGGGGTGTGCAGGGGGGGGTGGTTTAACTCCGGTTCTCTCCTTCCCGGTCCCTCGTCTCCAGCCTCCTTAAGTGGGCTTGGGCTCCCGTAAAAAGAGGGCTCCTGCCCGCAGTGGGGGAGGGCGGTGGTTCTGTCCAGCGCCCACGTGGCCTCACGGGAAGCCCACATCCCTACCCTGGCCTAGGGCAGAGTCCAGCCCTGAGACCCAAGCCTGCCCTCGCCCTCTTACCCCCCATCTCGGGCTGCCATCCCCGTTTCCCCGCCGCGTAGGTCTCGGCTGGCCTTTTCTCCCCAGCCTCCGGCCCAGCTCGGCCGAGTTCCAGATCTCCTGGGTTTTGGTGGGTCGTCTCCGAGGCTAATCTGTGTGCCCGGGCAGCTGGGGCTTCTCGGTGGGCCTACTGGGAGGGGGAGGCTGTCCCCTTAGAGCCAACCCCTCCTTCCTGCATGCCTGGAGCTGGGATGGCTGCGGCGGCTGCGGCGGGCACGCCTACGGGACAGGACCCTGGCAAGCAGGGGCACGGGCTTGGGGAGGACCCAGAGGGCAAGGGCTAGGAGGAGGGGGGCAGCTTGGGGAGAGGGGGAGGCTAGGCTTTGGACTGCAGTGGACGAGCTTCACTTCCTAGTCCAACACGTCACGAATTCCGGACATGTATTCAATATTCTGCAGTTTCCCACCGTTGCCGCTGACGCAGTGCCTCCCACATCATGGGCATCAGAGGCCTTTCAGTTAGAAGCCAAGGCAGCTGGATCCAACCCCGGCGTTTTCCGGAGGAGGAAGCCTGGCATCCCGAAACTTCAGTGGAGATCAGAGATAGAAATCTCAGCAGTTTGATTGGCACCACAATCCCCTAGAGGGTCCAGTTTGTGGCCTCTGTGGGGGCCAGGGGAAGGGGGGGAAGGGGAAGGTGATGGGAGGAGGCAGGTGAATCTAGGGGGAACAACCTGACCACAAGTAAGGGTGGGGAAGAGGGAACAAGCTCCTTGTCCCTTTACTCTCCTCTCCTATCCCAGCCACAATGTTCTGACCTTCCCAGTTGTAGCTGTTGGTCAGTCATTTCAGTCTCCTTGTGACCCTATTTGAGGTTTTCTTGGTAAAGATATCAGAGTGGTTGGCCATTTCCTCCTCCAGCTCATTTTGCAGATGAGGAAACTGAGGCAAACAGGGTTAAGAGACTTGCTCAAGGTCACACAGCCAGTAAGTGTCAGAGGCCAGATTTGAACTCAGGAAGATGTCTTTCTGACTCCAGGCCTGGCTCTGCATCCACCGTACTACCTAGCTGCCTCAACAACCCCAAGATTTCCAGCTAAAAGAGACCATTAAAAGCCATCTAAACCAACCCCTTCCTTTTAAAGATGAAGAAATTGAGGCCCAGAGAGGTTAAGGGACTTGCTCAAAGTCATGCAGGCAATAAGGGTCAGAGGCAGAATCTGAACCCAGGTCTTCCTGGCTCCAAATCTCCACCCCATGTCCTGCCCTCTAAGCTCTAGTCTGCACCACCACAACAAAGTCCCTGCTTCCTATTTGGAGTTTTACTTTGGTTTCAGTGATTTACCCAAGGTCACACAAATAAATAAAGTGATGAGAATTCTAACACATGCCATCTGACTCCAAGTCCAGTGCTTTTTCCAGAACACTAGCAATCTACTTTAAAAAAAAAAATTGGTTATCTCTTATTTTTACATCACTTTGGTTTCGTATCATGGAATCCCTTCCTACTCCACACCCAGAAAAACATCTCTTAAAACAAAGACCAACAATAACAACAACAAAAAAAAACCCAGTTCACAATGGCCTACTAATTTATTAAAATGTTTGTGGTTGAATAAAGAAATTTTAAATCCCATGCTCTAAACATCTATCCATATCTATGCCTATATGGAAAGAGCATTTAATGCTCTCCACAAATCAGCATTTTCTAGATTAGGAAATTGGAACCCTGAGTGGTCAAGGTGACATCAGCTAGTCTATATCAGCATCCAACCTGGAATCCAAGTCATCTGACTCCTAAAAGCACAAGATGAACCTCTCCTTTGCTGTCTCCGAATGAAGGGCTCTGGGGCCCAGTGTCTCAGGAGAATGAAGGAAGGAAAACACCTCTTAGTAGGTTTCTTGGGGGAGATGGAGAGGAGATCCCAATTCTAACAATGTGAGGGAGGGAGAAATAGGGTATTAAAAATAAAAATATCGGTACCAGAAAAAGGTGACTTGTCTCCTAAACCCTCTGGAGACTAAAGACCAGAGGGAAATTTTTTGGTCCTTGGAGCCCCTGCTCTAAGCAGAACCCTAGGCTGGCTCCATTGACTAAGCCAGGGAGGCATTTCTTTTTTTTTTCATGTGACCTAAGTTCTCAGGAAGCATTGAATCTCCTCCCCTACCCCCACTCCCCCATTTCCACCCTCCTCATCTCAGCAGGACTGTTGGAGTAGAATCAGATTTGAAAAACTTTGTACCAGGATTTTAGTGGGAGAAAAGGGGCTGGGGGGAGGGGAACTTGAACTATCAGGGCAGGATTGGACCGAGCAGGGAAGAAAGGGGCAGCCCATTCCTCCTACCCTATCTTAGCCACCCCTGACCTCCTTCACCTCCCCGTGCCCCTGCCTCAAGGCTGGTAAGGATCTTGACCCAAATTTGGCAGAATAGACTGAGTTCAGGGGAGGCTATCCCAGCTTTTTCATGGGGGCATATGTAGCAATACTTCAACAGTGCATAAGCCTGGTTTGCTTTACAATATCTCTAATGCCACCTCATGAAGGCACCCTTTCCTGGTGCCCAGGGCTGCTAAAGTCTTCCCTTCTAAGGCTACTTTCCATCCACTCTGTTTTGGGTTTTCTGTCTACTGCTTATTTATATCCTCAATGCTTGGCACACAGCCTGGAACATTTAGTAAGTGTTTAATAAATGCTTACTGGCTTAAATATATAAGGCAGGAGATTATCTGTTGTTCGGGCATGTCCAACTCTTTGCAACCCCGTTGAGATTTTCCTTGGCAAAGATACTGGAGTGGTTTGCCATTTCCTTCTCCAGCTCATTTGATGGATGAGGAAACTGAGGCAAACTGGGTTCAATGACTTGCTCAGGGTCACATATCTAGGAAGTGTCTGAGGTCAGATTTGAGCTTAGATCTTCCTGACTCCACACTTATCACAAGCCACTGTGCCACCTAACTGCCCCTTTGACTTTAGTTGTAGTTAAAATTCTTCTTCCTGTCTCTTTGGAAATTTTGTACAATCTTTTCACAGGTCTGTTGGGGGAGAGGGTGACAAGTAGTAGTCAATAAGTGGGGTGGGGGTGACCAGATGTCACTTAAACCTCACTTTGCTCTGTAAAGAACTAGGAGAACCATCTGTACCACGAAGAACAACATGGTGAAAACAAACAATTTTGAAAAATTTAAGAACTCTGATTAATACAGTGATCAACCATAAGTCCAGAGGATCAATGATTTCGAATACTGACCACTTTCTGACAGGGATGATGGACTAGATGTGCAAAGTGAGACACACACTTTGGGACATTGTCAATGTGGGATTGTATTTTGCTTGGGTATGCTTTGTTTTTCTTTTTCTTTTCTCAGTTTTGGGAGAGGAGAGGTACGAAAAGAGAGGCCAACTGCTTGTTAATTTGAAAAAAAATTAGGAAATTTGAAAAAAAAAAGGAAGAGATAGAACAATAACTTGAAGGATGAAAGGGTCAAGAGAAGATTTTTTTTTAAAGAATAGCTGTGATCTAGACACATTTGTATGCAGCTGGGAAGGAAGAAAATGGTCTAAGAAAAGCTGAAAATGTGACAAAAGGGACAGTTGAGGGACAAATGACTAGAGAAAATAGGAGGCATGAAGAGAGGAGTTGGTCTTGGTAAGGCTATCTCTTCCTCCAAGCCTGAAGCAAAGGAGGAGAGAATAGGATGATTCTGGCAAGATTTGAGATGTAGATTTGGAGGGAAAGGAGCTCATACTGAATGGCCCCAACTTTCTTTTAAAGCCAAGTTCCTTGCTGAAAGGGAGAAAAGAGGAGGTGGTGTAGGGGGTTTGAGGATAGAAGAGAAAAATCAGAACAAATGCTGTGGGGAACAGGGTAAGAAATCCATCGGGAAAGAACATCAAATTATCAGACCCCATGAAGGACCCAAATGAATTTAGATAACAATTTTCCTTTCTTTTAGTGAATCATTGTATTTCGACTTCTTCACATGAGTGTTGGTGAGTGTTTAGCAGCAGATGTTTGGAAGGAGAGAAGGCAGATGGTGGGGGCAACCCAAGGCTGGGGGCTGGGAAGTGAAAAACCATGGTTAGAACAGAGAAAGCAATTCGAAGATAGAATACAGAGTAAAGTTGATCTGATCGTACAGGATGAAAAATAAAGCCAGAACAGATTGTGAAAGCAGTAATAGAGGGGAGTCATTAAAAGAGACACTGAAGATGGAGAAGAGATATAGAAGAGGGTGGGCACAGGGAAACAAGTGAGGATAGGAAGTAATGGTCAGATGGGGTATCCAGAGTTCTCGATTAAAGAAATAGAAGACTTATGGGTGATGCTGGGAATTGAGTTTGACCATTCCTGTTTAGGGCTGAAGCAAAGTAAAGAGCCTGATCTTGGGAGTTTAACAAGCTGATGCATTGGGAAGTAAGTGTCAGAAGCAATATCAGCTAGTGTATTGAAGTTCCCAAATTTAAGGCAGAGGTTGAAATGGAGAGAAAGACTGTGAACCAGATAGTGAACTTAGGGTGGGTACCAAGGATGGCCTGCCAAGCTTATGAATATTTAATAGTTATCATTATATAGCGCTTCAAGATTTCCAAAGCATTCTTCAGATATTCGGATATTACCTGATAGCAATCCTGGGAAAGTAGGTGCTGTTATTATCCCATATTACAGATAATGGTTAGGGACTGAGGTAGACAAAAGTTAAGTGACTTGCCCAGTCACATAGGTAGGGTCTGAGGCCAGATTTGATCTGAGCCCGTTTGTTAGTGTTCTGTCTACTTGGCCTCCTTGCTGCCTCTCTCCTGGGTGAGGCTACATGGTTGACAATGAGGAGCAAAGAAGGTGTTGACTGCCCCTGTGCATTATGTGTTGGTGATGGGATGAGGAAAGAAGTGTGGGGCAAGGTACAGAAAAGGTACATCCAGTACTGGAAAGGGGGAACAAGATATTTAGGTGTCTTTGGGGAAGCCAAGTTTCTGTGATTACAAGAAGATGAAAAGAGTGTGAGAGGAAGAGATCAGATTTCAAGGGAAGTTTGTAGCAAGAGAATACAGTTCCAGAAGGCACCAGAGAAAGTGGATATGGGTGGAGATTAGATGGACAGGGGAAAAGGGAGGGAATAAGAGTTCTTTGGGTTTTTTAAAGTGCCTACTCTGTGCTTGGTATGGTGTGTTGAGCTATTTTCAGATATTATCTTGCCAACATCATCCCCTAGACTCTCCTCCTTTACTTGATTGGCAGGAATGAGGGAGCAGGAAGTCTTAAGGGGAAAGGAATGTTTGCCTAAGCAGTCTTTGACTCTGAATCACAGAGAGAGTTCATTAGCCATAGGGCAGTGGATTGTTAATACTCTACCAAATAGTAAGGGGAGCTGTACCCCAGGACCCAGGTGGGACTTTTTTAACCTTTAGGGAGGGTTTGTTAATCATTTTCCAAATTTTATTATTTTAATTCTTAACTTGATAAACATCAATAAACACGAATGTTTCCATATACAAAGAAGAACAGGAAAGAGGATTGTATGTGAAAATGTGCTTCTCATGCACAGCCCTGGTATTTTTTAAAAATATATAAAAATATTCACAGTTTACCACACTGCTCTTCTTGTGTGTGTCCCTCTTCTGCATCTCCTTTTGCTCTCTTCAGCGTATTTTAAAATGTTTCATTAGCCCTCTTTTCTTATTTTATTTTGGCAATTCTCTTACTACCTTTATTTCCTTCACAACTCTTCCCTCCCTTGTAGCAAATGAGTAAAGTCAATCAAAACAATTTCATGCAATCCTTATGTCTGAAAATGTGTCTCATTCAACACTTATAGTCCATCAAGCCTTAGCCAAGAGGTGAGAAATATGCTTCATCAATAGTCTTTTAATTTCATGATTAGTCATTGCATTCGTCAGAGTTCTTAACACTTTCCAATTTGTTTTCCTTTATAATTGTAGCAGTTAGGTGGCGCAGTGCATACATAGAGTGCTGAGCCTGGAGTCAGGAAGACCTGAGTTCAGATCTAGCCTCAGACACTTCCTAGCTGTGTGACCCTGGGCAAGTCACTAAACCCTGTTTGCCTCAGTTTACTTATTTATAAATAGAGCTGAGAAGAAAATGGCAAGCTACTTCGGTGTCTTTGCCAACACAACCCCAAATGGGGTCCTGGAGAGTCAGACATGACTGAAATGACTAGACAACAACAACTGATAGAATTATGGCAGGAACCCCCTAAGAAGCCTACTTCTCCAACTTGTACTTCAACTTGAGGGTTGGCACCTTCAGATGGCAGCAGCTACTCCCAGGTGCTAAGGGCACCCTGGGGGGCCTCCATTTCCAAAGCTATAGCATCATAGGCCCCTTCAGTTTCCTTTCCATACTAGTCAGCTAGTACACACAATTACCTTAAAGAAAAAGATATTTACTTAGATAGCATAGTAAGAACAGGAGCTATGAAATATTCTACCCTGTGGATCTAGGATATTCTTGTACAAATACACCCAGCATCTGTGGAAAGAGTGGTTACAAAATTAGAGTACAATGATAGTGAGGAATATATGAAGGAAAGGCATCTGGCCCATTTACCTCATGCCTCTGGCCCAGATTTCAGAGCCTGGATATCCATTCTTTCCTCATGTAGTCCTCAGAAACTCCCTGCCAGGCACAGAGTCTTTATTAGCTTGGCTGGACTTTCTGGATCTGCTTCTCTCTGCAGTTCAACCCTGAGTACGTAGTCAGCTTTCTTTTTTGCTTGCTGAGCTCTTGCTCCTTGAAGCTACTGTCCATATTTTTTTTGTCTCTGTGTCTGTCTTGAAAGTATGTATTTCTGTTTTTTAATGGATGCAATGTCTCCAACTGGTGGAGTAGTTCTAGGAGAGAAGGATCCCTCCATAAGGGCCTCCTTCACAAGGCTAAGCTTGGTGTAGCCTCCATGAACTAAAGTGGAAGTGTGTCTACTGATTTTAGGCTTGGCTATTTGAGGGTCTCCAGGGATATGGTCATTTCCAAACTAGCAATGGCATTGCCCTTCCAGCTCAGTCAAAGAAAAACTTTCATATTTATAAAGGAATAACAAGGAATTCACACTTTGTTAACACATTAATACTTTGTCTATGACTATATTTTAGGGAGAGTGGTGGAAATCAGTGACCAACTCCACCTCTTATACAATATTTTAATAATTGTATAGATTTTTCTCCTGGTTCTGCTCATTTCAGTCTTCATCAGTTCACACAAATCTTTCCAAGTTTTTCTGATTCCCCCCTCTTTCATCAATTCTAATGGCAAAAATACTGTTCCATTACATTCGTGTATGTACCCTAATTTTTTCAGCCTTTACCCAATTGACAGCCACTTTGTTCCCAGTGCTTTGTGAAAACCTGACAGGTCAGTTATTTGAATTTCTCTCTCAGGCAGGAAGAGGTAGGTGAGATTCCCTAGGCTAGTTCTGAAAACTTTAGACTCTGGTTCCGCTAATCAGTGAGAGGGATTCCTACTGTTTGGACCTTCCATTCATTAGGTAAGAATGAGACACAGTTGACTGCCTTGTTCTCTCTCTGAAAAAGGAGACCTTTAGTACAATGATCCATCACAATTTTAAAGGAGTCATGATATAAAATGCTATATATATTCATCTCAAGATGAACTGATGGACTCAGAATGTAGGTTGAAGCATCCTTTTTTCCTCTATTTTTCTTGCTTTTTTTTAAAAAACATGGCTACTGTGGAAATATGTTTTGCATGACTGCATAGGTATAATTGGCATCATAGTTCTTGTCCTCTCAATGGGTGAGGGAGAAGGTGGAGAGAGGCAGAGAATGGAGAACTAAGAATAAAAATAAAATGCAAATGTAAAAGAAAGGTAAGGGAGAGGTTGATGACTGTGACATACATCTACTCATGCCTTTTTATTTCCCTTTGTATGACCTTTAGATTTCATTCTTTAGAAATCGTGGTATTTTATTACTCACAGCCTTGTCAGTGTTAAAAAAAAAAAAAGAGAGATGTGTGTTTCATTGAGAAACTTTGGGCTCATTAAAAGTCGAGTTCATGGACTACCCACACTATCTGTCCAAGGCATATGTATTGAAGGGCCAGTTGTATAAGTTGCCTATCCAGCTGCATATCATATCATATCATATCATATCATATCATATCATATCATATCATATCATATCATAGACATTCTCAATCCACTTGGTTTTTCTGTGTGGATAGTTAGAATGAACTCTTGTAAATTTTCATGGATCTCATTTAGGAAGCTCTTCAGTGTTTCAGGGTTTGATATAATTAGTACAATGTTATTCATAAGCAGGAACATCTGTAGAATTTCATTATCTACAGCAAAGGTTCTTAATCTCTGGTCCATATACATACATATATGTGTGTGTGTGTGTACGTACATATACACACATACATAAATACACATACGTACACACATATATGCAGAATTATATATATATATATATATACATATATCTGTATACATATATTGTGAACCCTTTCAATATCATTGGTTTCCTATGTAATCCTTAGTATTTTAATTTATTTATTTAAAAACAGGTACTCATAGGCTTCATCAGACTGCCAAAGGAGATCATAACACAAAATAGGTGAAGAATCCTTGATCTATAGGAAATCCTTCTTTCATTTAGACTCTGTGCCGGACACTCTCAAAGGTAGTGGCAAACATCTTTGGCAAGCATACATCTACCTGGTTTATGCCTTGCTGGATAGGAATCATTATTAGGTAGTCATACAAAGTCATCTCTGTTGCATCTGTCAAGAAATCTTGCATGATTTTGAATTTTCAATCAATTTTAATAAATAAATACTTAAATTTATAATTAATATTTAATACGTGTTTATTGACTGACAACTTTGTGACTATGCGGAGATGATGGTTCAACTATAAAATATACAATATGAGAAAAACTGTTTATTCCCTTCTGAGTCCTTCATCAAGGATGTTCTCCATGTATGTATATTATTATAAAGGTTCAATATTGGGAGAATAGGTGTGTGGTTTTATAATTATTGATATTTTCTTTGTACCTTTTTTTTGTTAAAGAAATTTGTGATTTATTTCAAGTTTAATCTTCCCCTATTCCGGATACTTTAACTCCAGCGTAGACCTTCTCCATCTGTGTGTGCTTTGCTTCTTTTCACACCATTTCTACATCCTTGTGCAGTCCACCAGGACTTTTAATGTTAGAGTTCCTCTATTAAGTATGAAGAGTTTATAAAAATTTTTATGGATAGTTTTCATCTTTCCAGTTTCATTCTCAAATGCTCTTAGTCAATAACCCTTTATTAAATGCTATTGTGTGCTAGGCACTGTGCTGGGGTACAAAGGCTGAGCACTGGGGAAACAAAGAAAAGTAAAAGACATGTATTGCTCTCAAAAAGCTCCCAGTCTAACGGGGAGACAACATGTAAGTAACTACAAACAAGCTACCTACAGAATGAACTGGAAATCAATATACACTAACATTAAGAGAGGTAGAATTCAGAGGCTCCCCCGTGGAAGGCAAGATTTTTACTGGGACTTGAAGGAAACAGGGAAGTCGGGGCAGAGATGGGGAGGGAAAGAATGACCTGCATTAGCTGAGTTTCTGAACAAATATTCTGCAAGCTTGTTTTTCCCCTCTACTGTTTTTCATTATTTTATGAGGTGAAATTGTTCTTAATCTTTCACCACCTTTCTAATTACAAATTAATTTATATTCTAAACTGGTGTTGATTTTGGCTGCCATCTCTTTCTCCATCTGGGAAGGACATCACCTGAGGCTGTTCCTGTTTCTTTGGTTTCTTTGTCATGGTGACTGATTTTCATATTTAAGAAATGCTCTACATCAAAGTCTGCTCTTTTATTCATTTCTTAATTTTTCAGGTCAATGACTAGATCATGTTGGAGTTGCCTCGATTGTGGTGCATATCTTCTTATGTTTATTATTTCTTCCGATTGGGTATTGATTTTGAGTTTTACTTTCCTAAGTTAGTGAAGGACTACATGTAAAAAGCTGATTTAAAATGACTCCCATATTGTCAGCCAGTCATTTTCAGTCTGGTAATTAATAATAATCCATATAATATTTTGACTTTTCTACAGCGCTTCACAAACATCTCATTTTATCCTCCCAAACATCCTGGGAAATAGGTGATATGACAATTCCCATTTTACAGATAAGGAAACAAGAGGCTCGATGACTTGCTCAGGGTTGCACAGGTAGCAATGTTCAAGCTGGATTTGAATTCAGGTCTTCCTAAATCGAGGTCCAACACTACCAGCCTAATAGAAGCCCGCAAAAGGGTCATCAGTTTACATGGGTCCAAGCCAATCAAGTGGGCATCCATGAGGTGCCTACTGAGCGTCAGATGGACAAGTAGGTGGTGCAGGACCTGTGAAGTCACAGGTCTGGTCCCGCCCCCAGATCTGTCTCCCCCAATTGGACGCAAGATCCTTGAGAGGAAGAGGAGCTTCCTTTTGCCTTGGCATCCCTAGATGCCAGCGCAGGGGCTGGGCACAGGAGGTGAGCCCAGAACAGGTGCTTAATAAATGCTTCCTGATTGAACCCAATTCCATTTCACCGCCTGCCTCCAGCTCCCAGGGCCAGCGAAGCCTGCTAATCCAAGTCTAGGTGTTAACCACACACACAATCGCACGTGGCAGCCCGGTCCGGCTTTCCTGGCCCTCCACGTGCTTCCTCTCTGGCGCCCCTTAGCGGGTCCCTGCGGGAACTGCTTTTTTTCCCCCTCGCTGATTCCCGGGTTCCCGGGAACTGGGTCTTAGCTCTCGCGAGATCTGCCTCTGTGCCCTCCGGGTGGGGGCCACCAAGTCTCGCGAGAGCGGCGTGACCACTTAGCCCGCGGCACAAGATGGCGGCGCGCTGGTCGCGTCGCGTCTGCGTTCGTTACTAGGGGTGGCGAGCGCCCGAAGAGGCGGCGGCGGCGTCTTGGAGCCAGTGGCCGGGGTAGGTTACCGCGGGAGCCCGGGGATGAGCGGGCCGAGCGCCGTCCCGCAGCCGAGGCTGCTGGAGCGACCCCTCAGGGGCCTGCAGGGCGGCGGGGCAGAGGCCGGGCCGGGGGACCGCGGCGGCCGGACGGGCCCCAGAGCGGGGCGCGGAGCCCGGGGTGGGGTGGCGAGGGTCTGCCCCTGGAGCTGTCAGAGATGACGGGTGAGGGAGAAGGCGAGGCTGACGGCTGGGGCCGGAGGGAGAGGCAACGCCGGCCGAGGACCTGGATTCAAATCCTGCCCCATGCCCGGCTTCCACGGGTGACCTTGGGCTAGTTACCCGAGCTCTCCGTTCCCCGGGTCTCGAACGAGCACGTTGAACCGAGACCTCGAAGGCGCCTTCTGGCTCCGACTCTCACTGGGGACCCAAATCCTGAGTTCCAACATTTTATTAACTACCGGACACATAGTGTGTGTTGGTTTTGCCGAATTCCTTTTATTTCACCTTTTTAATGTGGGATTTATAACGGAAAAGCGTGTGTGGGTTAAGGAGTTAAGGTGAGACAAAAAATATTTCCGTTAAAATTTTAAAATACTTGAACTTGTTCACTTTAAACATGATTTTGAGTGTCTTGAGATAACGAAAAGCACTTGGTTAGAGGGTTAGAAAACCTGGCATCCAAGGTGCTGATTGCCTTTGGGCAAGCCCTTTGTCTTTTTGGGCCTCAGTTTCCTCACCCAGAAAATGAGGGGTTTCAACCACGAGGGTGCGAAGGTTTCGTCCAGTTCTTAAGCGATTTCGAGATTTGCCCCTTTATTTTTGTTTTCCTCCTTTTCTGGTGGTCTGTGTCTCACTGTAACTGAAACTGTATATTTAGTGTCTGTGGACAGAATCTGTAAATGACTAATTTCTCCAAAAAAAGGTGTATTTAGACTTAGATGAATCACTTTGGTGAGCCATGTTAATTCTGCGGGTTGTTGTCAAGAAAGCTTTTTTGAAAGCGTACAATTGACAGACTTGTTACTTTGTAAGACGATGACATAAGGCGTTGCTTTCCAGAAAATGATTAAATGAGCTTTTTTTATTTTGGTCTTCATTTCAGAATTGACATTGAAGTGAAAAGTGCCAATAGAATTTGAAGACAGTATGTATAAATGCAGAAGAAAATGTTTGCTGTAAAACTAACCTAAAAAAAAAAGTTCTCTTGGAAAGTGGGGGGAAGAGGGGAGCAGGAGCCAATTGTCAATTTTAAGATAGCTGATATAGGTATCACCTACTTTATTGTAAGTGGATTTTTTTGGCTGATGTCTGTAGTTCTTTTAATAGCCCAACAAGCATTTTTCAAGTGCTTGCTATGTGCCGACCTTGTAGACATTGAGAAATATGTGATTATGACATGATCGCTGTGATGTCGTTGCTTTAAGGAACTTCTGATGAGGGAACTACTAATTCAGATCAACATCTCTGCATTCATGGTGTTAGAAAATTTCCTGGAGCAACTGTCCTCATTAAAACAGAGTCCAGGGATCCTTAGGGTTCCTTGAGACCCTTTCGGAGGTTAAAGAGATGAGATTAAAACAATTTTCATGATAATGTTAAGGCATTTTAATTTTAGTATTTTAGTATACTAGTAGCTATAGATAGTGTCAACAAAAGTAATTTTTAAGTGCAAAGGGATCCTGAGACCAAAAAGTGTAAGAACCCAGACCACAAATATTGGTAGGTTAAGTGATTTGTCTAGGGTCTCACAGCTAGATGAGAGTCAGACTCTGGACCTGAGGCCAGCTTTAGCCACCAAACTGCCCCTCAGTACACACTCATAATTGGTATAAGGAGAACAATGCACATGCCATTTTTTTCTTGAGATGTGGGCTTAAAAGGACATCCATCTCTGAGTTGAGGAGATTGGGAAGATTTTCTGGGGAAGATCACATTTGGTCTGGCCTTAAAAAGATGGGATGGATGTCAGCAGGTAGAGTGGTGGTGCCTGTTCTCAGCTGGTAGAAATCAAAGTGAAGGCAGTCTCTTGGCCTTTTTTTGAGCCCTTTTAGGCCTCTTTAGCACCAGCATCAGCCTAGGAAGGGTGTACCAAGATTAATAGTGGTTGCTCTTATTGACCACTGGAGCTGTGTGTGACAATCTTCCCTCTACTAACTTTGTGTTCTATGCCCTTATTGTGGTGTGGAACTTGCCCTGGGCTCTTGAAGGCTGTGTTGATAGAGCTTAAACCCAGGCAGAAGCTTGGTAAGATGGTCCAGGAGACAGACTCCTCTAAGGACTTGCCCAGTTGCAGGGTGAGAAATGTTTTTCTTTGCATGAAACCCATGAAGGCTATCTTCCAGCTAACTGAGAGGTTGCAGTAAGCATAAGTGAAAAGAATAACCACATGGATGAAATTAGAGCTATTTGTAGTAGTAGAATCTTAGCCTGCAAAGCCACAAGGAACATCCTTTGTGCTTTTTGCATTACTAACTGGCCACTTACATAAACGACTTGATGACTGTATGATGTTAAATCCCTGTTAGCGCTAGATGCCTTTGAAGTCTGACTATAATATCCCTTATCTGGGATCCCTGCCTCTCCAGGGTTTGGTATACAAGTGTTATTTGCTTTAGTAGTCATTAGTATTATGTGTCTTTCTTCCGTTTTTAAAAAAATCCTTCCTTTTTTGACTTAGATTAATTTTATTCAATGTCTCGCATGTAACCAGTTGCATGGTCTACTTAACAGAAGTCTTCCTAGCAAGCAGTCTCCATAGTTAATGGATTTATACACCATCTTTTCTGGGTTGAATTTTGTGTTTCTGTCTTCTTTTCTTTGTTTTTCCATCTTTCTTTTTCTTTGTCATGTGCTCTACTCTACTCCTCTTCCCCTCCCCATCCCCCAATTTAAACAAGTTAAATGAAAATGTAGTTAGGAAGTATATAGATAATACTTCATTTAAAAACTGAGTCAATATGTGGCCTTCAGGGATGTTTGCTTACAGATTAGTAGTCCCCATTTCTCTTGGAGCTTGACATTCCTGCTCTTAGTGACCCTTTCCATCAGAGACTGTTGGCGGTAACCTAACCTTCCTGTCAGGGGTTGGAACTAAGGAGAGCAGCTTTGGGACCAGGGGCCAGGAATTATCCAGCTCTCTTTGAGAGGGAAGGGATGACTGAAATTGAAAAAGAGGGAGCAGTCTCCTAGGGCACAGTTTTTAGGTCCCAAGTCAGCAGAGAGGGAAAACACCCATTCCCCAAAAAAGGCTGAGGTGAAATCATGCAGTGATTGTAGAGGAACCATGTGTAGCTTCTGAGTGCTTTATCTGTTGACCCTTTCCTGATCAAGAACACTTTCAGTTTTCAATGAAAAAAAAATGCTGCATTTACAAAAGTCATTTTAACTCCACATCTGTAAGGACCTGAACTATTGCAGATAGCTGAAAGACTAAAGTGATGTAAAGTGGAGGAGAAACCGTCTTGAAAATGAATACTAGCTGACATCAGTAGCTGAACATATTTACCTTGT
This sequence comes from Notamacropus eugenii, assembly GCF_028372415.1. Taxonomy (NCBI): domain Eukaryota; kingdom Metazoa; phylum Chordata; class Mammalia; order Diprotodontia; family Macropodidae; genus Notamacropus; species Notamacropus eugenii. The sequence goes on along the minus strand of NC_092873.1, from coordinate 40,491,788 downwards.
TATTAGTAATTAGATTTTCCTCAAGAAGGTTATAATCCCTTTGAGGCAGGGAGTATCTTGTACAACTTTCTTAACCCCAGATGGAGATATGAAAACCTGAAAAGGAAAAATTTGAGGGGAAACCTTTAGTTTTTTAGTTTGAATCTGGCCCCAAGACACTTAATGAGCAAGTTATTTAACCTTTGCCTCATTTTCCTCAATTGTAAAATGAAAATAATGATAGAATCTGTCTCCCAGGATTATTTTGAGAATCCAGTGAGATAATATTTATAACATATTGTATTATAGATAATTATTTCTATTTACAAATATTTATAAAGCACATTGCCTGACATATAATAGGCAGTTAATAAATGGTTATTCTCTTCCCTTCTCTCTAATTTTTTGGAAGGGAGCCCTTAAAATACCCTAGACCAACCCTAGTCTTGGAATAGAGGCTGGAGCAATGAATGTTTGGATCCACTTCTACCTAGAGCTTAGATTAGTGAGTGATTCACAGAAAACTTTTTGGAATTTTGACTTGACTATGTTTATGGTTTTTATGACTTCCTCCTGAGAGTTTCTAGATTGTATGTTTTTTCACCTATTTGAAATAAATTCAAGAATTTTAATTTTGTCTTAATATAGATTTTTTCAATCCCTTGAGATAATTGGAGACATCCTGAGGTATAGCGAAATCAGAGTTGGGAATTATTTGCTCAAGACAATGAATCACTTGTTCTCTGCCATGTCAGTTGATTCCAGGAAGATGACCCGAACCCCATCATAACACTTAGGAATACACATGATACTGAATCTTATCACATAAGTTGACACTCCAAAAAAGGTAGCTGTCCCTTTTTAAAAAGATGATGCCTTTCTGTTTTAAAATTTGATTTTTAGTTTTTTATTTGATTGACAAAGACATAATAGGATTAAATATTAACTATTGTAATCACTTATGTTTTCTGTTCTGTACTAAATGTTACTATTTTATTCTTTTAGGATGGCTTTGAATAAATCAATGCATGCAAGAAACAGGTACAAGGATAGGCCTCCTGATTTTGCATATCTAGCATCCAAGTACCCAGATTTTAAACAGCATGTCCAGATAAATCTGACTGGAAGAGTGAGGTAAGTCAACAGTTCATCAAAGAGTATTTGATTCATGTAGGATCTTGGTCACACATTATTCAAATATGATATACATTATGGAGATGAGGAGACATTGGTATGTACCAAGGCCATTATGTGTGTGACTGGGAACATGTAGTAATTTGGGGAGGAAGGGAGAAGAGGTTGGCTGAAGCTGAAAACGTGTGTTTTAGAACATCCTGTCTTATGGTAGCAGACATTGTACAAGAGGATCTTACTCCTTTCTCTTTATCTGTAAGCTAAATAGGAACATCAGGAACTACTGTTTTTGTCCCTGGTAGCTGCAAAATGATTAGAAATGTGAAGCTTTCACTCGTGCAGGTGGAATCATGGTGTCAGCGGCTGCTGCTGTAGGAGAGGTGTGGTTCTGTTGTTTGGGGGTGGGGGTTACATCTATGAATGCAACTTCCCAGCCTGCTTGTCCTTCCCTCTCCCTTCATATTATGGGATGCTGGGAAGTCTGGGAGCTAAATTGGCCCTTTCTCAGGATGATGACCATTATTTTTTTTCCTCCAAGGGACTGGTAAAGGAAAAACTAGGGATTTCCTAAATTTCCTTGGATTCCTTCAAGATTGGGGAATTGAGGAATAGGAAGAGGATATGGCTTTATTACCTCTCCATCTCAAGTGTCCAGAAAACCCAAATGTGTAAAATGTTCATGGTCTTTCTAGAGCAGTGGGTGGGTCTTTAGGTGGACAACACCAAGAACAAAGTTTCCAGGCCACCCTGAGAGACAGCAAAGCTTAGTGAGGAGCGTTTACTTTGTGGTCAGGAGAGAAATGGGTCAGAGTCCTGTCTTGGACATCATGTGTCTGTGGCAGATCACTTAATCCTCTGGGTCTCAGGCTCACCCACCGCTAAAAATGGGGAACTGTCTTACTTTCTTGTGAAAAGCAGACTCGACAATGAATGGAAAGTATTTTGTAAATCTTAAAACATACTACAGATGTCAGCTTTTTTTTTCCTTTGGCCATCTTCACCTTTCTTTTCTAGGTCTTGAGAGAAGGAGAATGGAGGGAAATCCCATTTATATCCTAGTTTTTTCTTTCAGAAAAACCTACACCATTTGTTTTTCTTAAATTCACCTAGGTTCAAGGCCAGCACCAAATCATATACCCACAATTCTTGGGAGATTGTTTCATTTGGCTGAGTTCAAATGTTTATTAAGTACTTAGAATAGAATGTCCTTGAGTGTAGTTATTGCTTTCTTCTGTGTTTTCCTGGTACCTAGCAGTGCACATAGAAGGCTCTTTATAAATACCGATTGACTGATTGGTTGATTGCCTCAGGGGCAGTCAAGTCTTTAGAGCACTATTCTGACTCCTGCCTTTATGACGTTAAGATATTATTTCAACTTTCCAAATCAGGGTTCTGAGACTCTGAATAGAAGAGAAGAGGGGGTGAGGGGAAAGACTAAGGCATGAGAAGGAAGGGAGTCTGGCATATGGTGCTATGAGACATGACCACCCACACATTTCCAAAGAGTCAGCAGCAGGTGGACTAGTGATTGTTCAGGCCCAAGCTAAGCATCCATGGCAGGTTAGTAGTGATGAAACCATTCTCTTCTTAGCTGGAGGAGAATGGATATAGGCAAACAAGTTGGGGCACTGAGGTCTAGGTACTGAGTTGATGAGGTGACTGTCCATGGGGGTGAGCCTGGGACTGTAGGGGAGATCCTCCAAGTCAGCCCTCTGGCTTGTGCTGAAAATACTCACTGAAGTGACTGATAACAGCTATTGTGAGTTGAAAACTGAGGTCTAGAGATGTTGGCCATTTATCCTGTTTGAATTGAAGCTACAATTAGAACTTGGCACCAACACATGCGCACACTACCTCCAGAATGGCAGTTCATTAGCCACCTCATGTGAAGGTAGTATTCCCAATTTACTTTTGGTAGGAAACATACTACTCAACTTGATTCTTGCCTGCTCACCCTTGAGACCTGAGGGTATGTATTTGTCATTCCTACCATAGCCAATATTTTGGCATTCTCTTTATTGACTAGAAAGAAGGTGCAGAAGTGATCCATGCCAGCTATGAACTTGGTCTTTTGTGCCAGGTACTGGCCTAGAAGCTTGGAATACAAAGACAAAAATGAAACAACTTCTGACATCCCCAGACTTAATCAGCAGCATGAATGTTGTACGAGAAGGATACTTGTCCAGTATTCTTCAGTGTACCATCCATTGTGACAGCATTTGCTCTTGGCTAGCCCACAGAAGCACTGGCAGATAGATAAAGGGACTTTTTTATTTTCCCTGACTTTGTTTCCTCCCTGCTACATGTAGAGACCACAAAGTCAGTCCACGTTTGAGTCCTTTGAATTTGAGTAGCTCAGACTGTGTGGCTTCTGTGAAGTGTGAGATAGAGTCCATCAGCCATACACGATCTGCTTCATTCTCTGTGATTGTTCCCTTGTGTCCTCAGCTGCTCGTGGCTATTGTTCATATTAGTGTAGAGACTGGGGTGACTACTGTAGCATCTTGATAAGTAGCTTTATTTCTGTAGTAGGATGAGGATGACTATTGTGAGCTTTTCCAGTTTTGATGGAGAGGTCAGAGGGGTTAATGTGAGCTGACAGAGTCTGCTGTGGTGATGGTGAGGGCTGAAGCAAAGACACCAGTGTTGGTTGGAGTACATGGGTGGAACTTTAGCCAGAAGGAAAAGGGACTGAGAATGGCTGGGGAGGGAGGGTGGGGAGTGCCTGGGAGGTGGTGTTAAGATCAGTGGTTCATCTCTAATATTGTCCCAGCCTCTTCCCAGCCCTTGCTCCTGCTCTGGTCCTGGGACAAACTACCCCCAATTCATCTTGTTTTCATTATTTGCAAAAATGTTATGGGCAGCTTTTGTTTTTATGTCACCTTTATTTCCAAATATGTTCCTCACCCTCCTCTGCCATTGAGCAGTCCTTTGTAACAAGGTAAAGACAAAAAGGAAAAAGGAAAAGAGTAGTTGAGTAAAAGTAATAATGTCCACTGAGACTGAGGGTGCTCAAAGCCCTGTGCCGAGGCATTAGCTTGGCTATCATAGTAATCTAGCATTCAAGGCTTTAGTGGTTGTTTTTTTCCATTTGCGTGGTTGTCACAGTTTTATTGTTTTTCCTTGTTCTGCTTCTTGAACCCTGAATCAGTTCATATAAGATTTCCTATGCTTCTTTGAATTTTGAGACTTCTGTTCCTTTATATTCACTTACTGCTTTGTTTGACCATTCCCCGGTTGGTGCACCCCTACTTTGTGTCCAGTTTTTTGCTACTGCAAAAGATGTTTTTATGAATACTTTGTAAGTGGAACCTTTTTTTTTTAAATTCCCATGGGGAAAGAGAGAGAGAGAGAGAGAGAAAGAAAGTGTGTGTGTGTGTGTGTGTGCATGTGTGTGGGCATGCGTCTATAGAAATACACATGTATAACATATATTCAAAGGGAATAAACATTTTAGTCACTATTTGAGCCTAATTCTAAATTATTTTCTGAAATGGTTGTACTAATTCTTAGCTCAATCAAGAGTATTTTAGTTTACCTATTTTTCCTCAATCACTGCAGTGTTTATTTCCACCTTTTATTGTCCTTGACACTTTTCTGGGTGTGAAGTAGAACTCAGGGTTGTTTTGGTTTATATTTCTCTTGTTTGTGATTTGGAGCAATCTTTCATATGGTTGTTAGTAGTTTGTAGTTCTTCTTTTGAAAATTGTTGTTTGCTTTAACCACTGTCCTTTGGGGAATGATTCTTATTCCAATATAGTTTTGTTAATTTCTTATATCTTTAATATCAGGCCCTTATCTAAGGCATTAAATGCAAACGATTTTTATTCCTTAATTATCAACTTCCCTTATCCTGAATTCATTGATTTTGTTTTTGCAATTGCTTTTCAACCTCTTACAATTGAAATTATTATAGCTTCTGTGTTTGCCTTTAACTCTTGTTTGATTAAGAACTATCCGCCTAGACATAGCTATGAAAAGTACCTGATCTAGTTCTCTTCCAATTTTTTTTTCTTGGTGTAGTAAATGATTTGGATCCCAATTCAGTTCAAGTCCTTGGGCGGTTTTTTTTCTGGCCATTTCTTTGACTTTGCAAATTGTCTCTTTTACCTTTGTAAAGGCAGAATGACTTTTGAGATGTGTTGGGGGACAGTAAGGATAATATGTATACTTTTTAAATTGTAGATACCTCACTTGTGGCCATAAGTAAACTTGGATAAACTTGAATGTGGTCTGACTTCTCCTATGATGGAGAAAGGCCTGAGAGCTCCTGCCTGTGCCCGTGCTTTGATGTTCGGTAGTTTAGAAGATTGCCCAGATTGGCCAGTTTTCTGCATCTCTAGATCAGAGGTGTTCTTCCTTTGACAGTCTAATGTATTTTGCTTCTGTGTAAGGAATTCTAATGTTAGTAGGGTGGTAAGAAATACTTTCACCTTACAGATGTATCTAGATCAAAGCAATCGATGGTTATTCCAAGACTGAAAGAAAAAAAGCAAATGAACATTTCTGGATTTTTCAGCTGTTTAATTTCAGATCGAGAAAATGAGACTGTAAGTCTTAGAATAAGCCGCACAATTAAAACCTTTACTATTAGGATGCATTACTTTAAACTACAAGAAAAATAACGCGTTTTGAACATTTTTTACCCTCATTCACTTCCAGCCTTTTTCTTCTGGAATGCTCCTTTTCCCAGGCTCTCTGGGAATATGAAAGGGCAGCAGAGACATCTGGTGTGAATCGTTGATTGTTTAGGGACTTTTTATATTCCTTCTCCGACCTGCTTTGCCAACATAGCTGATTCCTTGATGGACTGAGGTTTCAGCTTTATTCGTTACCTTCAGGTTTAAAGGTAGCTGCTGCATATTGAGCAGTTGAGAGAAACATAGAGAATTCATTCCTTCTTTCCTTGATGTAATCCTAGACAAAAAACCCAAACTGCTTCAGCTGCATTTATCTGTGTTCATGGAATCACCATCCTTTATCATCTAAGTCCAAGGCTCTAGAAACAGTTTTGATTTCTTTTCCTTTTACCTTCCACATTTCATCAGTTGCCAAGTCTTGCAGATTTTCACTTTGCATTCATCCTGTCTCTACTTTTTCTGTTCCCCTGCTATATCTGAGTTCATGACTGGGGCCCTTTACACCTGGGTTTTGGGGACCAATCTCCTAATTCATCTGTTAGAGTCTCCTGTCATCTGTTCAATATAACGAATTAATCTTCCTAAAAGAAAGCTTTCTTTCTGTCACATCCCAGCTCAAAAATTTTTTAATTGTTTGCTGAATGCTTACTGAATGAGACTGAAACTGGCATTTAAGAATTTCCATGTCCTAGTATTCCTCTCTAGCCTTATCTCTACTTGTCTGTGTCCCTCTCCTCCTCTAAAATCATCTTATTCACTGTTCCCCAAACACACTTGGTGCTTTTCCACTTCTTATTCCTATTCTATTTAAACCTCTCCATGACCATCTCTGCCTTTTGAAAGCCTCCCTTTCCTAAAAGGCCCATCTCAGCTGTTCGAAGTTTGATGAAACCTTTCCTGATTTCTCTTCTGTCCCTAAACTGGGTGTGCTTGCTCCTGCCCCATCGTAGCACTTTCTCATCATGCCTCTCTCCTCACACTTAGGTTCTGTTCTGTGTCACGTTTATTTAGGCACTTGTCTGATTTTACTACCAGATAGCTTTTTGAGGGAAGATACCTGTTTCTTAGTCATTGTTCTAAGCCCTGTAGTCCTCAGCTCAGGGCTTTGCACATAGTAAGTATAGGAAATATTTTTTGAATCTATTGAAGATGCTTTTTTAACCTTTGAATGAATAGCCAACTGAAACACAAAAGCTCCATAATATTGGAGTTTCAGAAGGAACTGTCTGTAAAACTACTTTTTTTTGAGAGAACTTGGTGTTTTGTTTCTTTAAATAAACTACAAGCATTCCCCAGCACTATGTTCTGTGGTGTGTGCCATCTGAATTAGCTCAGGTGATCTGCATAAATATGAGAGATTCTTTATGCATCTGGAAAGACATAGGAAACTTTCAGGTATGTGTAAAAAGAGGTGCAGGGATGCCTGGAGCAGCTTGTGGGACCAAAGGGTGAGTAAAAAATGAGAATCTGGCCATTCTAGATGGTGAGGGGGCTGAAGTGATTGATACCACCAGACCTGCATGGTAGGAAGACTGGAAATAAGTAAAAAATATCTTATGCTTTTTAGTTGCAGGAGTTTCCCTCTTTAACCTTTCTGAACATGTTTCGCAACTTTTGGGGCTAAACAATCTCAAGAAGCTAAGGTCACAAGTTCTGTCCTGAGACAAGTTGCATGTGGTAATCGCTGAGCCAAAATGGCATCTACTGTCCTCAGCCAGCCATTCCACAAATGCTGTATTGCCTGCCCCCACTGTACAAATTCATGACCTTGCTTTCAAGGAGGGATAGGAAGATGGACTGGACACTTCATTGTGACCCAGGCCCCCATTGTGGGGGGAGGAGAATTCAACCAACACTTTGCTCATGGTGATTTTGTAGAAGCCTTGTTTTATAAACACACACACACAGGCACAAATTTAAATTTGTTGCACAGATGTGTGCTTCCTGTGGATTGAATAGTGGAGAAGAGAATGTTGACATATTAAACTCAGGTCTGTGGGCCTCAGGCAAGCTGTGTGTGTCTGGAAAGGGGAGGAAGGGACATAGGGGCAAGGGCAGCCCTGTGGAGCTCTGAATGGTGCTGGACAGCTTAGATATAGAGCTCATCCAGAGAACGTGCTATCATTTTGGTTGAGGTATCCTAGATTAACTGAACCTCCCAGTACAAAGGTGGCAGCCTTATGTGCACCTATCATATATAGAATCCTGAGGTCCGAACCCATCTCTTGTGACCTTTTTTACTTCAGGTGTGAGTCTGTCTCCTCATGGTACCCACTGCTCAAATGCCTCAGAATCAACATTTAAAGAAAAAAACTGTGAACTGTGATTTCACAAGAAAGACATGACAGTGGAATCAATTCTTGCCACATATTCTTTATTAAGTGTTGGGGTGGGGGGGCAGGGTAAGTCAGGGAGTTCCCCTAGCATCCTTCATGGCCAGGAAAGTTTTTCCTCTTGTCAAGCCTAAAATTTCCTAGTACATTAAACCTACCCATTCTCTGTGGTCCCATTCATTTTGTGGAGACAGACTGGCTGCGTAATCACTTTGCTTTTTGGGTATTTGTAATTCTCTGCATTGCTCTAGTGTTCATTTCAGAGTTTATCTCAGTAAACATTTATCAAGTATCTCATATGTGCAGGGCACTGTGTTAAGTGTTGGGATTGTAATGCCAGCAATCAAGGGGTTTACATTTTTTAGCCCAGTTTGTCAGAACATTTTCCTTGGTTTAGCTGTTTCACATGTATCAGAATAAATGTTTCATGGTAAACCCAGCTAATAAAAGCAGAAAAATTCATATTAGACAAGCCACTAGTCCTCTAAAAGAGATGGGAGGTTCATTCTTTGGGGAGGAAGGTGGGGAGCATGGGCAAAGAAAAAAAGAAAGAAAAAAATTTTTAAAATGATGCTGACTGGGTAGTATAGATCTAAAAGCTCTTCATTTGCTCTGTGTATAGAGATCTGGGAAGTAGTGAGTTACAATTGTGTCTTACTGTAGCACTTACATGTTTGAGTCTGTGAGCTTGTTGACAGTAACTCAGGAAGGAATTGTGACTCATGGAGGCATCTCCTACCATTCACCTGGTACGGGGAGGGAAAACTGTAGGAAAGATAGGAGGGTATTGCCTACTGACCCCTCCTCTGAAGCTTTTGTTAGTGCCTCCAAGGGTTGTTGAATGCAGTTTGACACCTACCATTTTTAGCTTCTTATCGATCATCTAATGAAATGAAGCCAGTGCCTGGGGCCAGTGGAGGTGGGGGGGGGAGGGACAGGATGGGATGAGGACTGGATGGGGACAGGGATCTGAGAGTGACCTTGGCTTATGATTTAGTGTACTGTTTCCATAGTATTATAGTAATTATCGTATCTTCCTTGGATAACAGAAATGCACATTGCTCAAAGGCACCTCCCTACTGGTAATATTGTATATATTTACTAAAGCAAGTCCTTAATTTTTTAAAATGAAATCTTTTGTTTTTATTTCATCTAAATTTTCTTCTCTGTCCCTTCCCTTCCCTACTCCAATCAAGCCATCCCTTATCACAAAGAATATTTTTTTAAAAGAAAAGAGGAAGAAGAAAAAAGAATCAGCAAATTAGACCAATATATTTTTAAAAATCTGAATATATGCAGTATTCCATACCTGTGGACCTCTCACCTTTACAAAGGAGTGGGGTGAGTGTCTTCTCATATTTCTACTTTGGGGCATGTACATGCAAGTCCTCTTAAGGAAATACTGACGCGAGAAATTCTATTGACAGTAAGTTACTTTGTGACAAATAAGTAGTAGAGATTTAATTCCAGTTAACTTTAGTTCCTTCTGTTATTTTAATATATGATAAATAATGTCTTCAGATCCAAATATGACCTATCATAATTACCAGGCTTAGTCCCAAAGAAAAGTTGAGAAAATATATTTTCATTGCAGAAGTGAGGGACTATGGGGATGGAATATTGTTAAATATGGTTGGGGGGATATTTGGTTTTGCTGAGGGAAGAAAGATATGAACGTGCTGTAACAAAAGGCATCTATACAAAGATAATGGAAGTCCTGCGTGTAGGCAGTTGGGTTGTTTGGGGGCTTCATTTCATGAAAACACTTCATATTCTACTAGTGCTGTTAGAAGGCTGGAATTTGTCCCACAGAAAGACAAATTTTAAATATTACACTATCATGCTCATTTTCTTGGAAGAGGAAAATGATGAACATTTTGGAATTGAAGCCAAGGGATTGGTGCTTTGTTTATTTTTACTTGCTTGTCTTCAGTTATTGGGATAATTGTGAGAGATCAGACTTAGTGGTTAGCACCAGCCTCTGCTAAGTGCTTTGTACTTTGTGGTATTTAGAGTGTATTTCTTGCTAATAAATAGTGTGCAGTGTTGCCAAACAATCCAGGGTGAATGTATCTCTATGTAGGCTTTTCCTGAATAGTAAGAATGATCTCTGTATAAACAGTGGTTTGGAGTTGAAGAACTAGGGAAGCCTTAATCACATTGCTGTTAGTGTCGACCCACATGTCTCATGAAACAGGGTAATTAATGTTTAAGTGCTGCAGGGTTATCTTCAGGTGACTGCTGTCACTCTCAGAAGCATTGCCAGGCTTCGTTCACTTCAGCAGTTATCTGGCCGGCTGCTTCTTGCCATAGGAGGCCAGCTGATCCACACTGGCATTTACAAATCTGTTTTCTGGCATAGTCTGTGCTTATTTCTGTTCTTCCCAGCTCCCTCCCCTCCCAAGCACAACTATTCTTGAATGTAGAGCCATCTGTACTGAGCTCGACTAAAGAAAGACCTTTGGATATCTGAGTATTCTTTACTCTGAGGAGCAGGGCTGCAGTGGGGTAGAGTAAGGGGGGCGGTGTTGGGGAAGGCCAACCTATCTTGTAAATAAATGTGCCTTAATTACTGGTTTAAAAATAAACTGGTTCAGTTTAGTTCATTATTTTCCCCTGGGTACATGAGGTGTTTCATCTTTCCTAGAAAAGCCATTTAGAGGAAGACTTCACATTTTCAAGCATTATAGGGTCACATGTAATCATTTGTGACCTTGAGTTGAGACTCTTCTGGTGATGAAGTGATAGCTGAATAAGGGAGAAGACTGAGTTCGTAGCCTGTAGACAGAGCTATCTGTAATTGAATGGTTAAAATAGAAAGAAGAGGGTAATAATTTTTCTCCCTTTATCGTTGGTAATGAATTAAAAACCGGTCCAAAGAAACCTAATCCAATCTGGACTGATGTTTAATGTGGCCAAGGAAGGTCCATTTGATTTTTACCTTGCCAGTTCATGAAGATTTGGGGGAGGGGGTCCTTGGAATGTCTCAATTTAAGAAAGTGATCATTTTAGTTATCCTTCTGCATTATCTTAGAAATTGAACATAATTTTGCTTTGCACTCTTGTACCATGACTCACTTAATCACTTGCTTGATTGAGCTGTGTGGGTGTTGAGGTATAGAAAGATGCTGAGATTTTAAAGTCTTTTTTTTCCTCAGAGAGTTGTTGAGGAGCACCTGCTTTCATCAAGTTCATATTCATCCTTTTTCTTTTGTCTCAAGCCTCAGTAGATGGGTAGGGTAGGTATTTGAAAAAATGTGTTGTACTTCTTTTATTTGGACTATACTGTGCCTCTGAAAAGTATTCCCCAAAGAGTTCCACTTCAGAAATGTTAACCCCTTGTTAACTTTGAGGTGGGAGAGAGTCATGAGATGGGCAGTTTTGTGGTTCTTTGTATTTCTCCTTAGAAGAACCATGTGTTAGGCCATTTGTTCTATTTATGACCAGTTAAAGTGATATAAATTCTTTTGTAGAAGATAAAGAATTTTTAAAAATTCTAAATCTGACATCTTTAATCCTTGAACAATAATTGACTTTTTATTTGGATTTTCTTTTTATTTGCTTATTGTAGGAGATAATGAGGTAGAGTAATAGATTGGGGTGCCACTGTAGACCAAATGAAGCACATTTCTTTTAGTGTTCTTGCATGCTGGTGTACCTAGTAGGTTAACCCTATAGGTCTTTCTTTCTATATATAAGCACATGCCCCTGAAGCCCTTTGACTGCAGAAAATGTCATTGGCCCATCTCATTAAGCTACTCAGCTGATCTCACAGAGTAGACTCTTTTTCATGGAAAATTAACGTTATATTTCTGTAGGTTTCATAACTTTTTATTGCTGTATTGATGAGGGTTGGGGGGGGTGAGACCCCCACAAAGACTGTAGTAGTACCAGGAGCAGGTCACCTGGAATGAATTTGAGGACTCAAATATTCTTGAGGTCGAGGTAAAGATTTATTACGGGCAAGAGTTCTTAGGGAACCTGCAACCTTAGTGGGGTAAAGGTAAAGTTTATATAGGATATTCTGTAGTAAAGCATGTGCCAAATATTCTAACTAAGTGATTCAGGGTGGGATTAGAGAGTGGTTAAGGAGTGATCAGTTTTTTTTTTCTTTTTCTCCAATTTATTTATTTATTTTTGGTTTTCAACATTCATTTCCACCAAGATTTTGAGTTTCAAATTTTCTCCCCATGTCTCTCCTCTCCCTACCCCAAAACAGCTTGCATTCTGATTACCCCTTCCCCCAGTCTGCCCTCCTTTCTATCACATCCCTCTCTTCCCTTATCCCCATCTTCTCTCTTGTCTTATAGGGCAAGATAGATTTCTATACCCCATTACCTGTATTTCTGATTTCCTAGTTACATGCAAAAACAATTCTCAACAATCGTTCCTAAAACTTTGAGTTCCAACTTCTCTCCCTTCCTTCCTCCCCACCCATCCCCACTGAGAAGGCAAGCAATTCAATATAGGCCATATATGTGTAGTTTTGCTGAAGACTTCCATAATAGTCATGTTGTGAAAGACTAACTATATTTCCCTCCATCCTATCCTGCTCCCCCATTTATTCTATTCTCTTTTGACCTTATCCCTCCCCAAAAGTGTTTACTTCTAATTATCCCCCTCCTCTCATTTGCCCTCCCTTCTATCATCCCCCTCACCCCACTTCTCCCCTTCTTCCCCTACTTTCCTGTAGTGTAAGATAGATTTTCATACCAAATTGAGTGTGCATGTTATTCCCTCCTTAAGCCAGATGTGATGAGAGTAAACTTCACTTTTTCCTTCTCACCTCCCCCTTTTCCCAGGAGTGGTCAATTCTTAAAGGAGCATACACTTTTACTTCAAAGGTATTTTACCCAGAGTTCATAGGGAAATAGCCCAAGGGAGGGCTACATGGAGGTATGTTTTATGCCTGAAACATTACTAAATCAACTAATGGTCAGGGCTGACTAAGGAATATCAGGCTGCTCTCATCAGTGTCTTGTTAGAGAAGATAAATGTAAGGGAGTATATGTTTGTCTAAGTCTAGGATACATATGATTGGTCAGTGAGTAGTAAATGTGATAATGACCCAGTACACAGCCTGTTCAGCCAGTTCACAGCTGGTTCAGACTAATAAGTACTATAGGTACGACTGGCTACTGTACCAGGAAGGGAGGTAATGGTTGTTGACGGGGCAGGCTGTGTCCTTGGGCTGGGGAGAAGCTACTTGGGACAGTGTTTTGAAGCTCAGGAGAAATGTGATTTTAGAATTGGGGTCCAAGTCCATGCACCCAAGCATCATCAGTATCATTTACCTCACTCTCCTTGGGAATTTTCTACTTTTAACTCAGGTTAAACAAAGTTTTGGCCTCTTGTTCTCTTACTGTAGCTATGAAATCTTACTTGAGATGCTTATAGTGTATTTAAGTGATGTGGGAGCCCAAAGACTTCATCCTTTCTCCCAATGGCAAAATCTTTGAATATCTGGATCCTCTGATTGCTAGAAGGATCTTAGTTACTCTTTTAAGTAGATTTGACTACATTTGACTAGAGAAGTGAGACTGGTGACCTGCACAGCCCTCCCTCACTCAAAACAAAGTCATGTCATTATTTTCTGATGGCAACGAAGGATGAACACAACAATAACTACATTTGACTGTGTGCCTTCCCAGGGGAAGATGATGACTTTAATTTTTTTTCTTTTTGACTTTTTAATCTGCCCACAATATCATAAGAAGCAGGCATAGATGAGATACCTCCACAGGAACAGCTGGATGATTTTGGATAGTTTTATAATAGGTTTCATTAGTCTGTGATTTCTTTGGTTTTGTTTTCTATCTCTTCTCTTCACTTCTCCCTAGTATATGCACTTCCTAGAATCTTTTTTCCTCATCTTAAAAATGTTTCATTGATATATTATCATCATAGTTTCCTTCAATATCCCTCCCTTTCTCGGAGATCCATTCTATAAAACAAATAGTATTTTTTTTTAAAGACAAAAAAAGAAAAAGGAAAAAATCAGTATAACTGATCAGTGCCTCAAAAAAGGTCTGAAACCATGTGCAACCCTTGTGAGTCTCCACTCTTGCCTTATAACGCAGTGGGGTAGATGGGGAAGTGTCTTCTTGACTTTCTCCCTTTGAGACTTTCTTATTCTTTATAATTTTATAACATTTGCTTTTGACCTTTTAATGATTTTTTTAGGTTTAAATAGTAGTCATCCCTTTGTGTTTTTTGTATTCTTGGCTCTACTTCTTCCCCTCTGGTCAGTTCATGTAGATCTTTTGCATGTTTCTCTATATTCATCACATTTGTTATTTCTTACATATTAGTCATATTCCTTCACATTCTTGTGCCACAGTTTGTTTAGCCCATCCTTATCAGTGAGTGGCTGCTTTGTTTCTAATTCTTTGCTGTTACCAAAGATGCTGCTATAAATGTTTTGGTGTATATGAGGACTTATCCGTGACCTCCTTGGAGTATAAGACTATGGGTCAAAGAATATGGACATTTTAATCATTTTATTTGCATAATTCTAAGTGATTTTCCAAATTGGTTTTTACTGATTCACAGCTCCACCAACAATGTGCTAGTTCCTATTGTACCACAGTTCTTCCAGTGTTGACTCTTTTCATCTTTGCTAGTTTTGCAGAGTATGAGTGAGGTCTAAAACCACAGTGTTATTTTGATGTGCATTTCTTTTATTAGTGATTTGGAGCATTCTTTCATATAGTTGTTAATAGTTTGCAATTCTTACATCTTTTGACCACTTTTGTATTGATGGCCCTAGTATCTTAACAGTAACTGCTTTCTTCAGTAATTGTGACCATCCTGAATGTCCTTAGTTATCCCTTAGAAACGAAGCCAGGGCCTCTTTTGGCATTGGTTTTTTGGGGCTGCCACCTGGCTGCCCCTGTTTATGCACAGTAGAGTTGCTTTTTTTAGGATCTTTGAAAACTTTCCTCGACTGTTTTGGCACTACTTCCCCCTCCTTCCTTCTCCACAGTGTTAGTTGCTTCAAAACCAGCACTCTGGATGTTGTCATTCACTTTAATGCCTCATAAGAAGGAGATTCAAAATTTATTTTTGTAGTCTGTATGTAAGCGTCATACAGATTCATAGTCTTATTCACCTTTCTCTCATTTCAAACATATTAACATAATCATCATTCAGGATACTTAAATATTCCCACTACATGGAGAATAGACAGTGGGGGAGATACCTGGTGTGCCAATACAATCATAATGCACAGTATTATGTGATTAGTCTGTTAGGTCTAACTCAGCTGTTGCGGGGGACTGGTGAGGAAACCTTGATGGAGGAAGTCTAGCTTGTGTTGGGCTTTAAAGGGAGGGAAGCATTTTATGTCTGTTCATGAGGTAAAATGTGTAGGTGTGAGAGAACAGGACTTGTATGGGGAGATTGTGGTTATATTTGACTGTATTAAAACTCTTTGTTACTTTTAACTGTGGCACTTTTAATTCAGTACACAGTCATCTTTGACTCTAACGCTTACAGTGTACCACCACTTATGCACAGTTGTGTTCAGTTCTTCCATTGTTCTGACTCTGCTTGACCCTGTAGACTTTTGTCCATGGGGTTTTCTTGGTAAAGATTCTGGAGCGGTTTGCCATGTCCTTCTCCAGTGTGCCCCCATTTAACAAATGAGCAACTAAAGCAAATAGGGGTTAAGTGACTTGCCCAGAGTCACACAGCTATTAAGTGTATGAGGCTAGATTTGAACTCAGGTCTTCCTGACTCTAAGTCTAGTGCTCAATCCGGTGTTATCACCTGGCTGCCCCTGTTTATGCACAGTAGGGTTGCTTTTTTTAGATGCCATCAGACATCAGGAGAGTGAAAGGATGTTACTGAAATGATCGTTGAAATCTTGTTTTATTATCATTTACCATTTTTTATTTTCTACCTGTCCGTTTTCAGAAACATCTATTTTTAGGTCACTGTTCTTATGAAATTAGTATACATGTCTGTATGCATGTTTTATGTGAAGTTGTTATTATGAAATTAGAAGACCCTACAAGCATTAGAGGAACTTTAGTGATCATCTAGTTTACTACCCTAATTTTAGTGAGGAGGAAACTAAGGTTTCAGCAAATGTGACTTTTATCACATTTAACTTTGAAGGAAATCTAATATCACTTGGGGAAAGTTCATGCTGCCATATAGAAACTTAAAAAAAATCAATCCTAATTTCATTTTGGGGGAATAGGAGATAAGTAATTTTTGAATAAGTACCTTTTAAATTTGTTAGGGTGCTAAGTGCCGTGGGGCATGATTTAGACCAGGCCTGCACAACCCACTGCAGTGGACCTAAGCAGCAGTGTGCCAAAGAATTTCCTTTCCATACAAAGGATGTTTTCTTCTACATCTTTCGAGGGCCACCCGAAATCTTTTGGCATGTTGCAAGTGGCCTGAGGGCCATAAGTCTTGGGCCACAGGGTGCGCAGACCTGATGTAGTCAGACATCTGTAAGGAAAATTCCAAGGGCTTTGGTGATAAGTGGTGTGTATAGCGAACTTGACTGAATTCCATTTTTCTGCGTCTCTCCCCCCAGTCTTAACTTCAAGGACCCTGAAGCTGTCCGAGCTTTGACTTGCACTCTCTTGAAGGAGGACTTTGGGCTTTCCATTGATATCCCATTGGAAAGGCTCATTCCTACAGTGCCCCTGCGACTTAACTACATCCACTGGGTGGAAGATCTGATTGGCCCTTGGGACCCAGCCAGGAGTGCCCTCCGACGGGGGATTGACATCGGTATCACCTCTTCTCTTTGGTTCTTGCTTGGAGTTTTCATACAGTGTTTCTTTACCAGCTACTGTGCTCAGTGTTAGTTAAAGAAATTGACCATTGAGATTTCCAGTCGGTGACAGTTGGGCTTTTCTTGCCATTGTCTTCACTTGAATAACCACGTGAGATTCTAGAACAGAAGCCTTTCTAATGAAGATGAGAAATTTGGTGCTTTCTCTACTTTCTCATTTTCCTTATTGGTTTAAACATTTATTATCTTTTATGTTCTTGAGATTTAGATTCACTGAAAGAAGTCCAGTTGGAATTTTAGCTAGATGTGCATTTACTAAAATTTCACCTGGGTCTGTAAAGTAACCTTTCAGGACTCTTTGGATGATCATTTGTATGGAATGCTTAAATTAAAGTAGAACTAGTGGAATTATTGTACATAAAATGAGCTTTGCTTAATTGCTTTAAGAGCATTTTATTAACATTTACATTTCAGAAGACTTTCAGGGTGAATTAGTTTCAGGAGGAAGTAGTAGAGGGAGATAAAGACAGGGTAAATATATTGTCCATTTGTCATCTCTAGCTTATTCCACTAATTTTCCTTTTTCTCCTTTAACTTGTTCTGGTCCTTTATAGGAAAGGTTGATTTAAAGAACCTTAAAAATTCTGTATTCAAATATAGAATTACCATTGGAAATCAATCTCTGAAGGGCAAGTGGTTCTTATCTTGTTAGCTTTGAATTAGGGTTACATTAAGCCAAGTGACTGTGCCACATTTATCATGATAGCTGACTTCCTAAATTTGCAGTAAACTTGAAGATCTTGGCCCCTGGGTTTGATTTTAATCTTACCTCAGACCCTAAAGGACATCATGAGGGAATGCTTGCAGGCATGTTTTTTAGCTATTTCTATAAAATGGGTTATGGGGGACAAGGTAAAGATGATATGGAAGGGAGCCACTTTGCTGGAATTGAATTTGGTCTAATTACGGTCCTATAATCTTTGAAGGGAAAAAATGAATGTAATTATTAAGAGAGGAAATGTAGACTTTTAGTATTTGTTACCTGTTTACCCACACTCATCAAGCAGAGGTTGCTATTCTGCAGGTATAAACTTGCAGTTTATTGTTCCTTCTCTTTCCCTTTTGTTCCCTCCATTTGTCCCTTCCATAATTCATTTCAGTTTTCTGGGAAGGATTAGAATGTAAAGTTCTAACATTAAGATTCAGGATATCTAATATGTTTGTCTTTATATTTGTATTTACTATTGCAGAAGCTCCTATGTTTGGTTTTTTTAATGGGTAGGATATATTACTAGAAAGATACACACTTAAGGCCATTTTTGTAGTTGATTCCTTAGCCTTTTGGTTTTTTTCTTTGTGAGAACTAAAGTACAAAAGAACCCTTATATAAACCATTATGCCTCATTGCTCCTCTGAAGGGATCGGAATTAGTGACTGCTAGTTATCTAGACATTTGATACGTTTGGCCTAGATTGATTTTTCTGATCCAAAGATTTTAACTTTTTTAATTCTAAATGATTTTAGATTTTTGGAGTCTAGCAGCCACTAGAAAGATTTTCTTTTATTTTTATAGATGACTTAGTTTTCTTCAGACATCTAGTAAGTAGACTGAGGAATTAGATGTTCCTCATTTCACTAAAAAAACATATACCTTGGAAGATATTTGGTTTTATTTGAGGAGTGAAATTTATGTTCATCTGGTTTGTGGTATTTGACCACTGTGGTATTTTGGCAAATCCTCTATCATTGATCTCCTTCATGGAAACAAGGTAATGTGTGAAAGTGTAGGTATTGTGTAAATCAACTTAACCTTTTTGAGTTTTGAGCTTTTCCAGTCAGCCACCAGCTTATTTATGGAATGCCTGCTATATACCCTGAACTTTGAGAGAGTCATAAATTAGAAGACTGGGCTGTTGCCATCTGGACATGCATACAGTTTTGCTATGGATATAAAATTAATGTCTGCAGATCACTGAAGAATAATACAAAGCATATTTTAGTATTTTATTATTAAATGTTGACTTGTGTAAGTACTTTAGAAGTTCAAAGAAGAGAATAATTGTTTTCTCCAATGGGTGTGTGTGCGTGCGTGTGCATGTGTGCATGCGTGCGTGTGTGTGTTATATGTGTATTGAATTTTTATTTTGGTAGGTACAGGAGCATCTTGCATCTATCCTTTACTTGGAGCAACTCTCAATGGCTGGTATTTCCTTGCAACAGAAGTGGATGATATGTGCTTTAATTATGCTAAGAAAAATGTGGAACAGAATAATTTATCTGATCTCATAAAAGGTATACTCCACAGAACAAATATCCTTTTTTAAAAAAATTATCATTCAGTGCACCTCGTGCGCACCTTTTATTGTGTTCAGAGGTTGATGACAATGTTTGGCTTTTGCCAAGGTGCAGGCCTGAGTGACTCCTCTTCCCAGGTTGTAGCCACCCTGCTCTTTGGCCACCTAGTGAGGGCTAGGGGGTGTGTGAAGGAGTTTGAACCGGCCCTCTTTTTGAGCTCCAGTGACCATTGATTGAGCAGCTACAGAGTTCATGAACCGGGGTTAGATTTGAAGCATAAACCCCTAGAGATGACTGAGGTGTATTTTTCCTCCTGCCTGTTGTATGTTTTAAAGGCTGTTAATATTCTTTTCCTTTTGTTCCAGGGACCTAAAGTCTCTTTTGTATAAACTGAGGGTACTTTTTTTGTAGTGTTAAACATATGATAAGCGGAGACATTAAGCATGTTAATGAATCAGTAGTGAGTTAATTGTTGCTCCATATCTTAAACATCCTGCTTTTTCTGCCAGTGGTTAAAGTACCACAGAAGACACTCCTAATGGATGCTCTTAAAGAGGAATCTGAGATCATTTATGATTTTTGCATGTGCAACCCTCCCTTTTTTGCCAACCAGTTGGAAGCCAAGGTAGAGTATCTGCTGCTCTAGAGAAACTGAATGTTTGTCTGGATTTGCCATATTTGACTGGGTGGGTTAGCAGTGAGAGCATTGTTTGTTGAGAAAGTGGGTGCATCAGGTGCTGCATTTCATTGTGAAACATTGAATAGTACAACACTTTCCCAAGGTTGACTGTTGGGTAGACAGTGGCTTGTGCACTCTGATAGATGAGCTATACTACTGGAAATAGGGCTGGGGGCTGCCTAGTGGGGAGGGGACCCCAGAGCTTCTCTGGGTTTGGGGTTTTTTTCCTAGTCTTGTTGCAGAGCTGAAAGAGTGCCGTAGCAAGACTTTTAATGACAACTCAAAATATATTTCTGCTTATTGAGTGAAAGAGTGCAGAAATAGAGGTTAACTCTCAATATGTACTGTTTCATACTCTTGTTGAAAACAGTGTGTGTGCGTGTGTGTGTGTGTGTGTGTGTGTGTGTGTGTGTGTGTGTGTGTGTAGTAGGCAGTGGAGCAGAGAAGCAGCTCTCCTCACCATCACCTGTTGGATTTATCACAGTTGGGGACATTGCTAATTTAGTCTTTTTTCCCCTCTAAAGCACTTTTCCAGGCAAATCAGCTTTGAAGGATGAACAGTAAGAAGGGACACAAAAAAACCTCAAATACTGTTAAAGTTCATTGATTCAGTTGCTTACCAGATTCTAAATAAAATGAGATTTGTAAAGTGCTTTGCAGAGTGACACATATTGGACACTATTCAAATGCTAGCTGTTATTGTTATTATTGTCATTCTGAAGTAGTAACTATAACGAGTATGATCGGGTGGAAGGAGGTAAAGATGGTCCTTAAATTATTTGTGAGATCAAATTCTACCTTAAATGTATAATTTAGAAGCAAAGAATATCGTACTTGCAAATCATGCTTATCGATCTCTTGCAACTTGTTAGTTGTCATGATAGGGTGATTTGCTCTATATGTTTAGAAAAGAAAAATGCAATCTTTAAAAAAAATCTGTCATTCACACCAGCATACCATAGTTAGTCTGAATTAATGAGGTTTTATTTATAAAAATCCAAATGACTATTAGAGTGGTTACTTTCAAAAAGATTCACTGAAATGTTTCTTTAAATAGTTGATTTTTAGCCCATTTAGAGAATACTTTTTACCAAAAATTGACTTAACCATGCCTTATCTAGAATAAAGTGATTCCTCTTTTCAGGAAAATATATCATGGATAGTTTTACATTTTAGAAGCATTAAAGTATACTATAGTGATATTTTCTCGAAATATAGTTGTGAATCTACTGAAACCTGTGAGGACTGAGTTAGTATTAGATTGTAGATTAATAGATTGTGTCTATCCTAACACATGTTCTTAAATAAATCCTTGTTGAATTAATTGATGATTGCTGGGTTTGTTATTAAGTTTTTATGATACAATCAAAAGGAGTGGTTTGTCTAACCATGTGATAGAGTATAACTGTATTTATTTCTTTGCTCACTGAGTTAATGCCTAGTAAAAGGCATAAGCAAAGAAGTAGTAAGTAAAGTTAAATGATTTGGGTTAAAAATAGAGGAGTTAACTCAGATGCATTTAACTTACTGCCTTGTCTTTATATCCTTAAATCCCTGCCACAGGGCCTTGAACAAAGTAAGTGCTCAGTAAAATATTTATTAAATGGATGAATGAATGAATTAGAGGGTCATTAACCATTTTATCAGGTTGATTTATGTATATCTGTTTGTATATGTGTATCTATTTACACACATGGACTTTTTCTGTCCACACCTTGATTCCATCTGTCTGTGGATCTTCCAGTATGGAAGTTCCTTCTGCCAGAGCCAGTGTAATCTGTAATTGTTACAGAGAGTGGCTGTCCTGAGAAGTTAAAGTGGCTTGCCTGTGGTTATGCAGCTTTTGTGTGCCAGAATCAGAACGTGAACTCTGATTCCTAGGCAGCCCCCTAAAACATACTGCTTCTTGAGGTAGATACTTCCAAATTCATCATTTTTTCCATGCTTCCACTGTTATATTAAAAAAAAAAATTCTGGGATGTAAAGCTAAGGAATTTGAATTTAAAACCTGGCTCTGTCATATAATACCTGTGTAACTGTGTGCAAATCATTTCCTACCTCTTGTTCTTTAGAGATGGTTTCTCTATCTCTAAAGTGAGGGGTTTACCTACATGACCCTCAGGATTCCTTAGAGCTTTGAGCCTGTGTTGAAAAAGGCTAATGAGTTTAGCGTAAGAATTTAGAAAGCTTGCTAATGGAGGGGGAACTTTGGAGCAAGAATATTCCCAAGTACCTATTTTAGGAGTCTGAAATATCTTTTTTTTTTCTCTAGGGAGTAAACTCTCGAAATCCTCGTAGGCCTCCCCCAAGTTCTGTAAACACTGGGGGTATCACTGAAATCATGGCAGAAGGAGGGGAATTAGAGTTTGTGAAAAGAATCATCCATGACAGTTTGCAGCTGAAGAAACGACTGAGGTAAGTAGGAGAGGAGACCAAATCCAGTTTCCATTTCTTTCTCTCCGATGATGGACTGAAAAATAATAACAAATGAAAAATAGAAATGTCTGATGAGACTGCTGCTCCTAGGGGTACTTGCCTTTAGCCACTGATCTTGCATGTCCCCATAGAGGAAAATGTCCCACGATGGGGCTACTGACAGCAGCATTGAGCTGTTATGGATCCAAACTGATTAAAATAAGGTTTTTGATTAGTAAACAGATGGATTCATCTCTTCCCCACAAGCCAAAATAGATTTGTTGCCCAGTTCTTGAAGCAATTTGTGTTCTTGGAATCAAACTCACAAACAGTGACAGATGTGAGGACATTGAGCTGTCAAGAACTTAATGAAGGGAAACAGAGATCCCTCACCAATTTCATAGGAGGGTTAAGGAGATCCCTTTGTCTAAGCTAATTATTGCAGACAGCACACCTGTCATTAGGCAGTGAGAAGATATTCACAAAGAACTCTTTGCTTTGCTTGGATTCTCGCCCTGCCACATGTAGTTGAAGTGACAGACAGTGCAGGGCTCCCAGCACCATGGTATGACTGTAAAGGTGAGGGAGGGAGACTTTTCCCATTTTCTTTTAAAACGTAGTGACACCCTTTGTTTCCATCACATTCATTTCTATGTATGGAGCTCTTACCCTGTCCATTGAGTTTGTCCTTGTGACAAAGATTTTGAAAGAAAAAGGAAAAAAGGAGGAAAAGAAAAATGAACCAGACTGCCTGCCACCTGCCTTGGACATCAGTCAGCCTGTTGGGTCCAAGGCCTATGCCATAACACCACCTCTTTGAGGAAGGGAAGGAGGGACATGGCCCTGATTGTTGAGGACAAAGCTTGGCTTATTATAATTCCACAGCATTCAGTTTTCTTTTCTTTCCATTTCCGTTGTCATATTTTATTGCCTGTCAGCTCACGAAAGTCTTTCCTTACTTCTCTGAGTTCTTCGTATTCCATTACATTCATACATTACATTTGGTTGAGCTGTTTTTGAATTAGTGGGTAGCACCAAGTTTCAAGTTTATTTAAAGTTATTTCTGTTCAGCAAGATTAGATTCTATCCTAGAATCAACACACAATCTCATTAATTTCTTTAATATGAATTTCATTGAAATCCTCATTTAACATCATAGTAAGTCTTTCACATAAAATGGCTTTGATGGTAGAAGAGAAGATTATTCACAGGTAGATTGGGGTTATTGAAGCAAGAAGAACAATAAGTGATGTTCTAACGTTGGGGAGAACCAGGTAGAAGGAGGACAGAAACAGTAAGGGCCTTTGAAACACTGTGAAACCAGGTCAGCTGAGACCTTGTTTCTATTTCTGCTCTCTTGTTAGGGACTTCTAAAGATTCTAGATGTTCAGATCCTCACATGAATCTAAGACAGCATTGATTTCCCCGCAAAGCTGCAGCTTACATGACTGCTCTCCAAACAACCAGAGCCTCATCCCACAGCTCTCAGCCTACTCTGATTGTGTAGGCCCTGGTCCTGTAAAGGCTGTTCCCACACTACCACCCATTCAAGCCTCGTTTCAGCTTTAGAATCATCACTTTTTTTTTCAAGGAATAAATGCAAACCTTAAAAATACTGATACAGCTCTCTGAACAGCTGAAGGATAGATAGCACAGAGACTGAATGAAAAGTAAGAATAGATATTTCGTTGTGATTCTGAACCTGATAGCATCTTTAAAGTTTTTCAGAGTGAATCATATGAAATCTGGTATATGAGAAGTTGTCGGACACACTTAAGTTTGTGAAGCTGGCAGCTGGATTTTCAGTATCTTCATCTTTGTATGCACAAGCAGAGGTCAGTGATCTCTTTACCTAAGTTTCTCCTGGAAACTCAAAGAAAAGGGACTTTGGTGGGCCTAAAATAGAGGGAGGAAAAAGGAAAATGGTAAAATCAGAGGAAGAAAAAAAGGGGAAGTTAAAGATAGATGTGTATAATAGTGGGGAGTAAGGGAGCCCAAGCAGCAGCAGCTTCAGACCCCACATGGTTCCAAAGCCCTTTTATCTCAGGGAAGTGCTAGGGGACTCATCAGGAAAACCTTTGTTTGTTTGTTTTTTTAAATTATTTTTAGATTATGACATTTTTTCCACAAAATTTTGAGTTCTAATTTTTTTCCACCTCTTCCCTCCCAGAACACCTTGCATTCTGATTATCCCTTCCCTCAATGTGCCCTCCCTTCTATCGCACCCCATCCTTCCCTTATCCCCATCTCCTCTATTTTCTTGTAGGGCAAGATAGATTTCTATACCCCATTACCAGTATTTCTTATTTCCCAGTTATACGCAATAACAATTCTCAACATTCGTTTCTAATACTTTAAATTCCAACTTCTCTCCCTTCCTCCCTCCCCAACCATCTCCACTGAGAAGGCAAGCAATTCAATACAGGCTATATATGTATCATTTTGCAAAAGACTTCCATAATAGTCATGTTGTGTAAGATTAACTATATTGCACTCCATCCTACCCTTTCCCCCCCTTATTCTATTCTTTCATTTGACCTTGTCCTTCTCAAAAATGTTTACTTCTAATTACTGCCTCCTCCCATTTGCCTTCCCTTCTATCATCCCCCTCACCCCACTTGTCCCCTCCTCCCCTACTTTCCTGTAGTGTAAGATAGATTTTCTTACCAAATTTATTTAGCTTGTTATTCCCTCCTCAAGCCATATGTGAAGAGAGTAAGCTTCACTTTTCCCCTCTCACCTCCCTTTTCTCCTCCATTGAAAAAGATTTTTCTTATCTCTTTTATGAGTGATAATTTGCCTCATTCCATTTCTCCCATTCTCTTCCCAATATATTCCTCTCTCACCCCTTAATTTTATTTTTTATAGCTATCAGTCCGTTCTGATTCAACTCAGCCTGTGCTCTGTGTGTGTGTGTGTGTGTGTGTGTGTGTGTGTGTGTGTGTGTGTGTGTGTGTAATCCCTCCACCTACCCAAATACTGAGAAAAGTCTCAAGAGTTACAAATATTATCTTTCCATGTAGGAATGTAAACAGTTCAGCTTTAGAAAGGCCTTTATGATTTCTCTTTCCTGTTTACCTTTTCATTCTTCTCTTGATTCTTGTGTTTGAAAGTCAGACTTTCTCTTCAGTTCTGGTCCTTTCATCAAGAATGCTTGAAAGTCCTCTATATCATTGAAAGACCATTTTTTCCCTTGAAGTATTATATTCAGTTTTGCTGCGTAGGTGATTCTTGGTTTTAACCCAGTTCCTTTGACTTCTGGAATATCCTGTTCCAAGCCCTTTGATCCCTTAATGGTAGAAGCTGCCAGATCCTGTGTTATCCTGATTGTATTTCCACAATACTCAAATTGTTTCTTTCTAGCTGCTTGCAATATTTTTTCCTTGACCTGAGAACTCTGAAATTTGGCCACAATATTCCTAGCAGTTTCTCTTTTCGGGTCTCTTTCGGGAGATAGTCAGTGGATTCTTTCAATATTTATTTTGCTCTCTGGTTCTAGAATATCAGGGTAGTTTTCCTTGATAATTTCATGAAAGATAATGTCTAGGCTCTTTTTTTTGATCATGGCTTTCAAGTAGTCCCATAATTTTTAAATTGTCTCTCCTGGATGCATTTTCCAGGTCAGTTGTTTTTCCAGTGAAATCTTTCACATTATCTTCTATTTTTTCATTCTTTTGGTTTTATTTTGTAATTTCTTGGTTTATCATAAAGTCATTAGCTTCCATCTGCTCCATTCTAAATTTTAAAGAACTGTGTTCTTCAGTGAACTTTTGAACCTCCTTTTCCATTTGGCTAATTCTGCTTTTTAAAGCCTTCTTCTCCTCATTGGCTTTCTGGACCTTTTTTTCCAATTGAGTTAGTCTATTTTTAAAGGTGTTACTTTCTTCAGCATTTTTTGGGTCTGTTTTAGCAAGCTGCTGATTCGCTTTTCAAGCTCTTACATTTTCTTGAGCCCATGCATATTCATTTTGGAGGTACTGGATGCAGAAACCTTGACTTCCTTTGACAATAAATGCATTGTTCTTCCTCATCTGAAAGGATGGAAGGAAATTCCTATTCACCAAGAAAGTAACCTTCTATGGTCTTATTTTTTTCCCCTTTTTTGGGCATTTTTCCAGCCAGTTACTTGGCTTCTAAATCCTTTGTCAAGAGGAGGGTCCTAGTGCTCCTCCCTCTTCCTCACCCCAGGACCGTGCTCAGGGCTGAGGTTCAGATCAGCTGCTTAATTCCCACAAGGGCTTTAGGCTGAGTACTTCACAGATGGATGCTGCTGCTACCACTGCCACCACCTGGGGCCAGTGCTGGGGGGGACCCTGCTCCCCTCTCGCCGATTTGAGAAAGCCCTCTCACTGACCTTTGAAGCTTTCTTTGGCACTTGTGGGTTGAGGGATCTGAGACCCTCCCTGCTGGGGCTTCTGCCCTAGCGGCCTATTCTGGTCCTGTTCCTCCCGGTGCCGCGCAGCCAAGGCTGGGCTCCACTCCACTCTGCACCCTGTGCAATAGACTTTTCCTATCAGCCTTCCAGGTTACCTTTGGCTGGAAATCTCTTTCATTCTGTTCTGTGGCTTCTGCTGCTCTAGAATTTGTTGAGAGTCATTTTTTACCGGTATTTTATGGGCTGTGGGGGAAGAGCTAGAGTATGTGCTCTTTCTACTCTGCCATCTTCAAAATCCTTGATTTTTAAAGGACTGGTATGAAAACTGCTTTTCTTTTTGAATCTCAGTTGCCTTATTTCTAACAGTTGTAGATAGCTTAGTATCTTACAGAGCAGTTGTAATGTGAGTCAAATTAGATGCTGTATGAGAAGTATTTTATAAGTGCAGAAGCACTTAGATATAGTATTTGAAGGTTTACAAAATGCTAACCTCCCAGTGGTATAGTGGGGGCAGTAGCATGATCATCCACATCCATAAACTGATGGTCAGAGAAATGATAGGCAGTCTCATCATTGGGCTCAGAAATGAGCTAAACCTCGCAAAGGAACTTGGATGTTTCCCCAGTATATTGGAGAAGTAATTCAGGGCTCATGCACTTTGGTTAACCTAAGTACTTAACTATAAACATTTTACAGCTTTAGTTGTCTAGTTCTGGCTATAGAGGAGTAGACTTCATCCTTCCAGCCTTGGGGAAGGACTGAGATGAAACACACTCTGTTATGCAGAGAGACTGAGAGGCCTCTCTTCTGAGCTGGAGCCAATCCTTAATCAAACACAACCTGTCTGACACTGTGGACAGATTGGTTCCTGAGGGTCCTATTGGAACCTTTCAGTTACAATCAGGGCAGTGGCGTTCATCTTCCTTAGAGATCCTTTTTTACAGATAACTGTTTTTGGGTCGTCTTTCCCTCTGATCAGATCCTGGTTGTGCCCCTTACTGCCTGAGTGGCATTGGACAAAGAAATTCACTTCTGTGGGTTTTAGTTTCCTCATTGGCAAAGTAAGAGGGCGGTGCTAGGTGGCCTCTAAAGCCTTCCAGCTCTAATTTCCTCATTGGACGTGAGTTCACCCCTTTCATTTTTGATGTTAGTAATTTGATTTTCTTCTTTCTTTTTTTTAATCAAATTGACCAAAGGTTTATCAATTTTATTAGTTTTTTCATAAAACTAATTATTGGTTTTATTTATTAATTCAGTAGTTTTCTTAATTTCACTTTTATTAATCTCTCCTTTGCTTTTCAGTATTTCTAATTTGGTATTTACTTGGGGATTTTCAATTTGTTCTTTTCCAAGATTTTTTAGCTGCATGCCCAAGTGATTGATCACCTCTTTCTCTATTTTATTTATGTAGGCATTCGAAGATATAAAACTTCCCCTAAGAACTGCTTTTGCAGTATCCCATAAGATTTGGTAGGTTGTCTCATTATTGTCATTCTCTTGAATGAAATTGTTGATTGTTTCTATGATTTCTTCTTTAGCCCACTTCTTCTTTAGGATTAGATTATTTAGTTTTCCAATTGATTTTTGGTTTATCTTTCCATCATCTTTTATTACATCTAATTTTTATTGCATTATGGTCTGAGAAGGATGCATTGACTGTCTCTGTCTTTCTGCACTGGATTGTGAGGTTTTTATGCCCTAGTACATGGTCAGTTTTTATATATATGCCATGTACTGCTGAGAAAAAGGTATATTCCTTTCTATTCCCATTCAATTTTCTCCAGAGATCTATCATATCTACCTTATCCGGAGTTTTATTTACCTCCTTAACCTCTTTCTTGTTTATTTTGAGGTTAGATTTATCAAGTTCAGAGAGGGGGAGGTTGAGGCCCTCCACTAGTATAATTCTGCTGTCTTGTTTCTTCTTTCAACTCCCCTAACCTCTCCTCCAAGAATTTGGATGCTATACCACTTGGAGCATACATTTTTAGTAATGATATTGCTTCATTGTCTGTGGTGCCTTTTAGCAGGATATAGTTTCCTTCCTTTTCTCTTTTGCTTAGATCTATTTCTGCTTTTGCTTTGTCTGAGATTAGGATTGCTACCCCTGCTTTTCTTACATCAGCTGAAGCATATATATTCTGCTCCAAAGGCCTTCCAGCTCTAGAACTATGACCTTAGGGAGTAAAATACACACCTTTACTTGGCAAATGCTCCTGTCTGTGTGCCTGATACTCTAGAAGACCTTGTTTAATTGAACTCCAGCAGCGTTTTTTAGTGCTCTTGCGCTGAACCAAATCAATCAGTCTATCAACATTTATTGAATGCTAGGAACTATGTTAAATGCTCGGGCTACAAATTAAAGGCAAAAATGGTCTCGACCTTCAAGGAGGTTTTGTTCTAATAAGGGAGACAACATGTACACGTTGGGACAGCTAGGTGGCACACTGGAGAGAGTGAGTCCTTTCTTCAGGTTTGACCCTTACTAGCCATGTGACCCTGGGCAAGTCACTTGGTGTCAGTTTCCTTATCAGTAAAATTGGGGTGAAAATAATCCCTACCTCTAAGGGTTATTGTGAGGAACAAATGAGATAATCATTGTAAAGTGCTTCGCCTAGTGTCTGGTGCAAATGTTAGCTCTTGTATCCATATGTACGTACATATTGCTGCTTGCTTGCTGCTCTTTGTCCTTCATTCTTAAAAGAGGACCATGACATTAGGGAGGTGATGCCATCACATGCAAGTGAATTGGATTTAAGTGAGACAGCTGTGCAAAGTCACCAGCCTCATTTTTTTCCTTTAGAGCCTTCTGGCTCCAGTGACCAGATATGGTTCAGGACGACTGGATGCAACAGCCCTATCAAGGTCTTTAATGACTGGGTCTCAGTTTGACTGAGGTTGCGACCATTCAATAATTAGGCTTTAAAAAAAAATGAGACAAAGAATGACCTCTTTAAAAAAAAAATTGGGGTGGAGACAAGATGGTGGAGTAGAAAGATGCACCTAGTGTAGCTTTCCCCCCATAGCCCATAAAATACCTGTTAAAAAATGACCTAAACAAATTCTAGAGCAGCAGAAGCCATAAAACAACAGAGTGAAAGAGATTTCTAGCCCAAGACAGCCTGGAAGGTGGACAGGAATCGCACCAGGTACACTCAATTTGGTATGAAAATCTATATTACTCTACAGGAAAGTAGGGCAGAAAGGCAAAACGGGGGTAGGGGAGATGACAGAAGGGAGGGCAAATGGAAGGAGGGAGCAATTAAAAGTAAGCACTTTTGGGGAGGGACAAGGTCTAAAGAGAGAATAGAATAAATTGGGGGCAGGACAGGATAGAGGGAAATATAGTTAAGTCTTATGCAACATAATTATTATGGAAGCCTTTTGCAAAACTACACATAAATAGCCTGTACTGAATTACTGACCTTGTCAGTGGGGATGGGTGGGGAGGGAGGAAAGGAGAGAAGTTGGCATTCAAAGTATTAGGAACAAATGTTGAGAATTGTTATTGTGTGTAACTGGGAAATAAGAAATATCAGTAATGAGGTATAGAAATCTATCTTGCCCTACGAGAAAAGAGAGAAGATGGGGATAAGGGAAGGATGGAGTGTGATAGAAGAGAGGGCAGATTGGGGGAAGGAATAATCAGAATGCACGGTGTTTTGGGGTGGGGGAGTGAAGAGATGGGGTGAAACTTTGGAACTCAAAAATTTTGTGTATATGAATGTTGAAAACTAAAAGTAAATAAACATTAAAAAAAATCTGGAAGGGGAAGACCCTCAGGGTTTCTGACCGAAATAGAGACAGTTGTTATTTTCATTTGTTTTGGGCTTGTCAGGGCCCAGACTATCACCAAGTAGGACTTGGGCTGTTTTGGGGTTAAGACTGGTTTTTAAGAGGAAAAACAAAACAAAAAAAGTTTCCGAGATTAAAATTTACATTCCCTTTGGGCCAACCACTGGCAGGTAAGGGTGTGATTCCCACTGTGGAGATAAAAGAAAGAAAAAGGAAAGTGAAAGAAAGCTGTCTATATATGTATACATGTATATATGTATATGCTTGTACATATAAATAAAAAGAAGGAATCTTTAGAGGAAAAAATACTAATAGTTTTTTGGGGGAGTGGGGGGGAGGAAGAGGCTTTCCTGAAATCTTTCACGAAGTCTTGAAGGAAGCCGTATATCTGAGAGGTAGAGGTGAAGGATGCGCCGATTCAGAAGATAGAGGAGTAAAAAGTAGACTAGTGACTTGACCATATATATATATATAAGACTGGAAAGGTAGGAAGCATTCAGGTTAAATGTCAAACAGTTTGGTTCTCATTATATTTAATCCCACAGGGGATGAAGAGCCAGTGAACTTGATTAAGGGGTGACTTGTTCAGACCTGTGCTTTAGGAAAATCACTGTGACAGTTGTGTGGAGGATGCATTTGAAAGAAGAAGACAAATGAGGTCAGAATATGGTGGTTCATTGAGCATCCAGAATATGTGTATTTACTTATTTGTCAATTATATGTGCTAGATATTAGAGAGAGAAATAAAAAAGAAAGAGATTAAAAAGGATAAGATAAATTTGAAATAGCATCTGCTCCTAGAGCCAATGGGAACTGCTGAATTTTATTGAGGGGCTGGGTTAGAAAGGGGAGACTGATGAGACCTCTGCTTTAGGAAAGTCACTGTCCAGTGTGTGGAAGATAGATTGGGAAAGGGAGATGCTTGAGGTAGGAAGGCCTATTATACGAGTGTAGACTGAGAGAACTGAAGAGGATCTGAGCTAGGGTGGAAGCTGTGTGAGTAGAGAGAGGGGGATGGAGGCTGGAGATGTAGAGGGATATGCAAGATGAAGGATGAGGATTTAAGGCCGGTCTGGCCATCAGCGAGCTTATGGTCACTGTGCTAAGCCCAGGGAACACAAAGACAGTCCTTACCTTCTAATAGGGGAAGACAACATGTAAGAGGAAGTTGAAAGGGTGGTGGTGGAGGGTTGGGGGGGAAGGAGTTACCCAGAATAGAGGGCATTGTAGAGAAATCTGGTGAGAGGCAGGAGTTCATGAAGTCATGGCTGACTTGGGCTTTCTCCTTAAGATTCTGGGAGTAACTGGCCAATTAGAGAAAGAAAGGTTGCAGCGATGGAGGGTACTTCTAGTGTGTGAAGTCACTAAGTAGACTGGGGTTTCTGGGACATTGTCAAGAATGTCTGGGTGACTGGAAGATAGTGGTTCCCCTGATAATAATAGGGAAGGTTGGGAGAAGATGATTTGGGTGAGAGAAGAAAATCAGATTTCTGATCATCCCAGCTCATGCTATTGATTCATTTTTCTTTCCCCTATCTGCCCCCCCTTCCCAGAAGTGGTAGGAAGCAGAACTCTTTGTCACTCATCATTGCCCAAGAGTGAATTGACCATGGTCAAAAAAAAAAAAATGTTACCTTGTGCACTGTGAGTCCCATCACAAGCTCAGGCAGCAGGCTTCATGATCAGTCATGGTTGGTTAGTATGTTGGTCAACATTCTTAAATCTTTCAAAGTGGTCATTACGATGTTATTTGTTAATTGTTCCACTTGTTCTGCTGTCTTCACTCTTCCAGTTCATACAGATCTTCCCAGGTTTTTCTGAAACCATCTTTTTCATCTTTTCTTGTGACATAGAAGTATTCATAGGCCAGAGCATGTTCAGTTCCCCAGTTGATGGGCACCTCCTTTGTTTCCGGTTGTATGCCTCCACAAAAAAGAGCCATATATATGTATATATGTTTGTCCATGTGCACCCTTGCCTTTTTCTTTGATTTCTTTAGGGCCATAGGCCCAAGTGGTGTTGCTGGGTCTAAGGGTACACACACTTGAGTAACTTTTTGGGCTTTGGTTGTGTCAGTTCTCAGTTCCACCGACAGTAGTAGTGGGCTGGTTTTCTCACAGCCCTTCCAGTGACTGTCATTTTCCTTTTTTACCAACTTTGCCAGTATGATGGGTGTGAGCTCAAAGTGGAAGCTCAAAGTAACTTTAATTTTCATTTTGCTCATTATTAGTGATTTAGAACATTTTTTCATATGATTGTTGAGAGCTTGGATTTCTTCCTTTGAAAATCACTTGTTTATACCCTTTAAGCATTTATCAGTTGGCGAATGACTGCTGTTATGAACTTGATTTAGTTTGTTATGTATCTTGGAAATGAGACACTTTTCAAGAAACTTGATGTAAAGATCTCTTTTCCCAGTCACCTTTTTACCTTCTAATGACACAGATTCTTAATATAGTCTTTCAGTGACATTGATAGGCTTTCAGTAAGTTACTCCTATTTACGGAATATATTCAGGGATGTGTTGTTTCTTTGTGGAATTAGAATTGCACAGATGTATAAAGCTGCTGCTTTTGATTCCTTTGACCTTTTGCTTCCTAGACATCAGTGTTGAAAGGAACCTTAGACCCTTCATGTAGCCCAGCCCCACACATCAGTGGTTGTGATGGTTGGAGTCAGTCAAAGAATGTTTTTGTAAACCTGCCCTGTGCACAGGGCAAGGATTTTAACAGCCGGATGTCTACAACATAGCTATGAAATAACAGCAGATTACCAGAAAGAAAGTATGGCTTCGTTAGGATGGACCTCATTACTTTGGACTCTGTGACCCTTCAGCCATCCATTCACCATGTAGAATGTATGTGAGATCAGGTCAAGGAGATCTGCTGTGGTATTATTCCTCATGCTCGCATTCAGGGAAAGTTGAAAGTGGTCTAAATGGTAGAAAAGACTGCCTCACGTGTTAATGAATCGTTTGGCTGGCCTGTTACTGAAATTGGACAAGATGTGGATGTGCTCTGTGTTTTTAGGCCCTCATTCTGTATCCTTGTGTAGATGAGGTAGCACACTGGCCAGGAGCACTGGGCCTGAAACAGGAAGGCTTGAGTTCAGATCCTGCCTCAGATATTTACTGGTTCTTTGATCCTGCACCCTCTGTATTAGCAGCTGCAAAATGCAAAGTAATGACACCTGCTTCAGAGGGTTAATGAGGATCAAATGAAATTGCAAACCTTAAAGCACTGTATAAATACCAGCCATTTGTTAAACTTTATTCAGAAAGGAATAACTGAAAGAAATAGGGCTATAACATTATCTCACATGTCCTTTTTGTAAAGAAATATATAAGCTGAAAAGTTGTCCACTCACTTCCCTCCTCTCCCTTCCCCATTTAGGAAAAGGTTTGTTAAAAAGATACAGTCTTTGAAGTACTAGACAATTGTCCTTTGCTCATGAGCTGTTCTAATCATTTGTCTTTCTTAGACACACACACACAGTCAGCTTTCTTCTGCTCCTTCCTGGACTAACTTGGGAGGCAGGAGACTTGAGTTCCAGTCCTCACTGTCATAATTACCTGCGTAACTCTGGGCAGGTCACTTTGTCTCTTGCCCTCCCCCAAGAGCACTAGAAAACTGGTGCTTTTGAGCTTTTGATTTTGTTGGCAGCCGTTGTTGTCAAAGGAAGAATGGAAGGCATTCTTCTGGTTTCCTTCGGGCTTCTCCCAGATGACCTCTGAGTTTCTAACGAGCTCCAAGTCTCTCAGCTTGTGCCTCTGTGCCATCATTAACAGTGGTTATTTTAAAAAAAAGGTTTAACTGAGGTGCCTTGAACATCTTCCTGCTAATATGTAGGACAGTTCTTAATTGTTTCTCCATTTGATTTACTCAAGTTCTTCATTCCAAAGTTTTCCACCTTGCCTTTTACTTTATTAAAGGGGCAATACCCTATTTCTTCATGTTTTAAACTTATAAACAAAATAATATGAATTTCTTTACAAGTAGAACAGGGTAACAGAGGTGCTTTTATACTAGGAATGGGATGATTATCTTTGTATTATTGATGGGAGGAAGGTGTTGTTTAACAAACTTTGTCCTAAAGGAGAGGGGAGAGGAGGGAAGCGGGTGAATGGCTTTTCAGCTTATATATTTCTTTACAAAAAGGACATGTGAGATAATGTTATAGCCCTATTTCTTTCAGTTATTCCTTTCTGAATAAAGTTTAACAAATGGCTGGCGTTTCTATTGTAGTATTGATGGAGGGAGGAGCACAAGTAGCTGAGCTCCTTGTCTGCAGAGACTCTCACAAGGCACGAAATGACTTTTATGTCTCTAGTGATCCACATAGAGTGCTGTGCTTGCCACCAGTTTAAAGCTTTAAGGGAAAATTGCATTTAATGAAAAATAGTCTATGTTTCCGTCTTTTCCCTTATTACAGATTGATAGGTTTGGAATCTCTTTGCAAATGTCTGAGTCCTTTTATACTATTGTGCTTGGGGTCTTCAAGTCTTTGTTGTTGTTCATTGGCATACTTTTTCTCCTCCTGAGGGAAAGAAGTGGCCCATGTAGCAGAACAAACATATTAATAAGTATGTACATTATATACTGCAGTATTTATGTACTGTAGTCTGCTGAGCCTGGGACTGGCTCTTTGAGACTCTCCCTAGCCCCAAATACAGTACAAAGCTTTGAATTTTGAGGCAGCCATTGTTGTAAAGGATAATGTCAAAATGGTTACTCTGCTTTCCTTTTTTCCTAAATTGAATCTGGACCACTCCTGGTGTATCTTTCCAGGAAGCTCTTGGTCCAAGCCCTTTTTTGCCTCGTTTGTTGGGCTTGTTTTTGATCATTTCTAGAGGCATTACTAAATGTGAATCTGGATATTGTCACTAATGTTTCTTTCACTATTCTTTGTAGTTTTCCCATTTGCTTTCATTGAGTTGCAGGGGGAAGAGGAGGTATTTATTCTTAGAGTGGGAAAATGGTTTAAAATTACCTGATTTTTTTTCCTAGATGGTACAGCTGCATGCTTGGAAAGAAATGTAGTCTGGCTCCATTGAAGGAGGAGCTTCGGATACAAGGGGTAAGTCCTAGTCTGTTTCAGCAACAAGGGAAACAAAGATGCTGTGGGCCCCAAGCATGGGCAGGGGGTATGAATGAGCCAGTGGTCATCAGCCTGTAAGGAGCCCCTGAGGATCAGGAAGTAAAGGCACACTTGGAGTGGAACAGGAGCCGTCTGGCTTTCCTGGGGTTGAGGCAGCCTTACATAACGAGCTGGAAAATCTCAGCAGGCAATTAAAAAGGGGATTGGTAGAGAGGGGAACAATAGGCCAAGGGAGGGGGTGATTCAAATATATTGAGATATGAAAAAAGTCTTGAAAAGAAAGCAATTATAAGTCCCTTCACTGGACAGAACATAGTAGAGGTTTAAGAACCCAAAGGGAGAATTCTGAACAGTAAGTTGGTAAGTTTTGTGGCTCCATGTATCATTTCACATATTTGAGAAGATGCTATGGATTTGGGAGAGTTGACTCAGCTTACTGTGTTGGGGAACCTTCTGTGATAAACTGGAAGAAAGCTTGAGTTGGAAAACCTGTCTGGCTTCTGCCTGGGCCAGTCAGTAAACTATGAGAGTAAGAAATGCTCTTTCCATCTTGGACTGGTGGTCACAGTGCCAGTGAAGGTAGCAGCAGTTTGTGGGGCTGGAAAGCTGCCTGCTAGATTTGCTGCCCTTCCTCCTGCTTCTCACCAGCGCTGTACTTCTGTCTAAGCTCCCATTTTATGAGGACTACTTTCCACATTCCTTGCTCATGAGCTGTGTTTGGATGCTAAAGCATCAGTGCCTCCTAGTTGGCTTCATCAGGGAAGGTCCCTGCCCTCAAAGCCCCATTTTAAATTCTGTATTGGTTCATAATCATTGATTGATTGACACTGTTGATGACAACACTGTTTTGGATGGTTTGCTTCATTGTCATTCGATGATATTTGATGTCTTTCTCACAGGTCCCCAAAGTCACCCACACTGAATTCTGTCAGGGGCGCACAATGAGATGGGCTTTGGCGTGGAGCTTTTATGATGATGTGACGGTGCCTGTAAGTACTGACCCCTGGCTCCTGCTTCTTTGACCTGAGGTGTAGTAGTCAGAGCATGGTCCTGCTACATTCCAGGAGTTTCTGAGATGTGCTCACTTGCCTGCTGGCCTCTTCACTGTGGCTCACAATTGAAATACTGGAGTCTGAGGCTGTATTGCCCTTTGACCCCACCTTCCTCCCCAGATTTGTGCAGTGAAGGCCAAGGTAACTTAGAAACTAGTCAAGATAGCTTTTAAAAGCAAGCATTTACCCTGTTAAAATTGTAGATCTGTAAGACTCCTTTAACAAGTGTTCCCTTTTACCTTTCCTTCTTTTCCTTCCTTTCCTTCTCTTCTAAGGCATTTGTGAACTTGAGAAGCTGAGGGGCTTCTGGAAGATCCCTAACCTTAAGCTTGAACTCTTAGAGGGTAGGAAGGATGCAACCCATAAAAATTTGAAAATATGTTCCCCAAATTTCAGTTTGTAGACTTTTTTCTGTCACTTAGTGAATAGCCTTCACCTTAACTCTTAACCACATGGGGATGGAGCACAGAAGGAGTCATCAAGTTCTTTTTGAAGCTGGGTACACTGAGGGCCAGAGAGGTAGAATACAGGGTGGTGGTCCCAGATGATCTGAGCAGTTGCAGTGGCAACAAGCAAAGGTATAAGGTGACAGCAGTTAGTTTTCTTTTTTTCCCTCCTGTATATCACATTGTTAATCAAAACTACTTGGTCTATTGGATCATAGATTCAGATTAGAAAGGACTCTTAATAGCTTAGGTAGCCCAGGCCTTTTTATTGTATAGAGACAAGGAAACTGAGGCCCAGAGAATTGACTTAGCTAAGGTCATCTAGAGAGTGAGGTGGGATTTGAAACTAGTTCCTCCATGCTTATGTCCTGTTCTCTTTCCAGTGTGCCATGCTTGCTGCTAATTAAGCAGTTCATTGCCTCCCTCAGCACACTTCTACATTCACGTGTTTATTCAGGTGATCTTTTGTGAGTGCTTCCTCCATGCATGATGATTCATGTAAGGCTGCTACTTGGAGGACAGTAGTACCCATGCCCTTCAGGCTGCTGGAGACTTCCTAACTTCTTATTTTTGTCCAAAGCCAGTTCACGGGGGTGTTGTCTATGTTGGAGAGCCTCTTGGATCCAAGTCTGTCAGTGTATGCTGCTGCATGTACAGATGGCAGTGGAGTAGCTGGCAGCCATTACTGTGGTGTTTTCTGAATGGCTAAACTGACAGCCTGAGTGGCGTACTTCGAGGGACTCCCAGACTTCTTTCTCCCTTGTAGGGCTGCTTGGCAGGGTGGGAGAAGGCGTGCAAGGGGAGGGGGGGAGTGGGGATTAATTGAAGAAAAGTTTCCTTCTTCTGTTTTGACAACTTTTGGCAGACCTTTGAAGGTGTTGGAAGGTTGCCCGAATGTACTCTAGGTGATTGTTCTCGATGATTTATATAGAGAATTAATTGATTGGAAAGGTGACTGTGGTTGATGCCTCCCTCCTTCTGCCAGCAGCTGTGAAGGGCAGTTCTATCTGAGACCAGACTAAGACTTCTAAGAACCTTCCTTTTGAAATGGAGGGCACATAAAACTTGTCCCTAGCAGAGTGGCTAGGTGGTGCAGTTGATAGAGCAAGTGCCCTGAAGTCTGGGAGGATTTGAGTTCAAATATGACCTCTTTTTAACTGTATGACCCTGGGCAAGTCACTTAACCCTAATTGCACACACACACACACCCCCAGAAAAAAACAGTCTAAAAAAGGAAAGGACTGAGAGGTCATGTAGGAGGTCTGACCTCCTTCCCTCTCACCAAAAAAAAAAAAAGACAACCCCCCCCCCCCCCACACACACACACACACAATGGTTAAAGGTCTTTTTAATGCACTGCTTTCTTCCTAGGCAGACCCAACAGCTGCAGTAGAGGCAAACAGCACCTGCTTCCTATATCCATTGGCACCCCAGCTAGAAAAACTGATAATTAGCTCTGGCAAAGCCCATGCTAGCTCAGAGACCAGAGTCCTCCTGGTCTCTGTTGTGTGTCTGTCTGTGGATGTCTGTGCATGCGTGCATGTGTGTCTTGAAAAATTGGTGAGGTCTCAGGAACAAAAGGGCCCTGTTTCCGTATCTGCAGCTGATCCTTCAGAAGCGGCAGCCAGCCTGCTGCCCTGCCTTTGAAAGCCTGTTCAGTTTCTCACAATGAAGGAATGCCAATTGCTAAAGGTTTCAAATTTTTCCTATGGCAGAGCACTTGTCAACCCCTCCACCTCCCTCCCAGTTAATACCACATTCCCAAGTGTTTCATTAGATGCGCTTAACCTGCTCCAGGAAAAGTGGCAGTTTCTGATTTGTAGTAACCCAGCAACAGTTTCTTAGAACTGGCACACTGGGGGGGGGCAGTGTGTGTAGTTTTGCCCAAACATACCCACCCCCAGTTTATGGTTCAGGGTTTGGTTGTGGTTGGATTGTCACCTCACTTAGCCCCGAGTCTGGCAGGCACTGGGGGAAGAAGCCCAGAGAGAGTCACTTAAGCAGAAATATTGGCCTACTTCTTGCTTTACTTTTTTTTCATCCTAACCATTTTAGTGTAAGCATGCAAGTTTCTACGGCAACTTCTGTTTTCCCTTATCCCAGGCCTACTGACTCATTTCTGTTGATGCTGAACGTTAAGAAAAATTGAATTTTTACTGCCAAGTCAAGTGCCTTTGCTAAGCCTGTAGGATCCCGTTGTCTGGATTTATCTTAGCAACAAAAAGACGGTTCCTGATGTTGATAGAATTTTTGCAGAATCATTTCTGATGAGGGAACATATTTTAGTAACTGTTCTTTTCAGAATTCTAACAAGAAGCTTAATGTTTCTTCTTTGGCCCATCCCTTTTCTGTGTTACCCCAAGGAGACATTACCGCATTTCTGCCCTTTTGGGAAGCTTGACACTTAGAGTTTAAGGAATCCTCTCTTTGCCCGCCCCCCACCCCCACCCCCAGTCTAGCTAGTGAGTTATGTATAGTCTGATTTGCTTGAAGGATTTTTTTTTAAAGTATGTCTCATGTTGGGTCTCAAAGAGACATCTTTAGGATTCTTCCTTTAAGCCCAAGGCTCTCCTGTCAAGGGAGGTTGATAAACTTTGCCATGAGGTTGGTTTGAGAAACAGGATAGAAGTTATTTGTTAGGGTTAAGGTGGCTTTAGAACAGCTCTCCTTGAAGAGTGAGAGAGTGGAACATCATTGTTCTCAACTAGGGAGAGCACCTGGAATGAAGGAATGGGGTTAAAACCCTTAGGACACTGATGCCACCCACTTTCCTTGAGATCTTGGAGAAATTAGAAGCTTTTTTGGTCTATACTATAAGTTTACAAAGATCATGAGCCACTTGCAGATTCAGGTTGAAAAATCCTAGCTTTTGAGGGAAAAGGCGTAAAAGGGACCTAGCTTTAAAGCCAGGAGCACCCTTGAAGGTCACTGAGTCCAACCCTGTTGTTTTACAGAGGATGAATTTACTGGTTCAGGCAGGGGAAGTGACCCAACCTTCAGAGCAGGATCATTTAGCGATCCTGTATTTGTGTCACCAAGTTCTCAAAGCCTGTGAGTGACATGTGCAGCACACTTAAGTGGCATTCTTTAAAAAGGATATGCTTTGTCATCTAAATCGTCTTACACAGTCAGTTGTCGAACCCTCCCCCATTCTTCGATTGTTCTCTCATCATCAGCCAGTTTGTGGTTTAGCTTTCTTGGAGATCCAAGCGCAGAAGGTTTCTTTGAATGTGACTAACTAAAATAGTTGGTGAATCTGATCTTTCATAGAGCCATAAGCAGCAGTACCCAGGTACAGCGATCTTGTCATGTAGGGGCGATCTTTGAGAAACCACTCAAGAATTATCCTAAAGACTGACAGTGTTTCAGTTTAATATTAAAAAAAAAAAGTTATATGCATGATATATAATCAGAATAGTAACTAGTTGACCAAACTGAATTTTTCATTTCTGTAGTGTCACATAAGGCACTAAGTTAAAAATTACCCAAGAGGAGATATGATCCGCGGGTCATTGGCCCTGCCAATTGTCCTGTCTCTGGATATGTTGACCAGGGGAGCTGTTGAGTGAAGACCTTACTTTCTGTCAACTTTCTGTCAAATTCAGCACGTATTTGTTATGTTCCTAGAATTATAGGGAACAGAAAAGAAATGTATAGGGCTTTGTCCTCGTTTCTCAAGTAGTTTTTTTCATAATTTTGGTAGAGAGAAAAGCCAAGTATGTATTCGGTTTTTGCAGAAAATAGTATGCGAGTAACTGCCCGCATGAGTGATACTCTTTAGAAAAGGGAAAAACCAGTCTGGGTTAGAGGTACCCGAGATCAAGAATGGGTGGAATATAAGTGATAACCGGAGAGGAGGAAGTGTTGCAGACAGGGTGGCATGATGGGAGTGGGGAAGGCTCAGCATGTTTCTGGTCTCGCTTCTTACTTACCCCTTCCTTTGATTTCATAACAATGTAGGAGGCCAGACATATGTGTTGGTATGGTTGCCATATAATCCATTGAAATCTCAATACAAGGAAAAGGGAGAGTAGAGGCCAAGCCTTTTTGTTTCTTTTGGGTCTGTTGTCTCCTTTCTTCCAGAGCTCTGGCAGATACTTGTATGGATTTGGATTGCTGCCCTGAAGCACAAAAAAATGAGGCACACTGAAAATCACAAATTACACCCCCTTAAACATCCTGCCTTGTTTCAGCTGGACAGTGACACGAGACTGAGTTTTTAATACTCCTGACCTTCTGCAGCCAAGGGTGGTGGGTTTTTTATGTAAAGGATTTTTCCCCTGCCCACATAAAAAAAAAAATTATGTTTAATTTTGTTCCCCATATTAATGTAAACAAGACAATGAAAAGTAAAAACGAGCAGAGCAGGTCAGAAGGATGTATTAAATGCCTACTATACATCAGATACTTCCCAGGCATCTCAGAAGAATTCATATTTAAATTTGGACATTGAATTTAATTTTTCTCTGACTTCAGACCAAAAACACATCACAGTGTCTGTGATCCTTTAAAATGTTTTCCTTTTTCTCAGAGCTGCTTTGGAATTTCTTTCTGGGAATCCCTTCAGAATATAATCTCATGAGGACAAATTTTAAGTCTTTGAAGGTGGGTTTTACGGCAGCCCCTAAATCATTCAGAGGCATGTTTGGTGAAAAAGGTAAATAACCAAGCTGGGTCATAGTCACACCCTAGCTGAAAAAGAGCTGCAACTTTTATCTTTGAGGGTTTTCCTTCCACTGATAGTGATCACTATCCCTTCTTGCCTTAGTGAGTATGTAGCACCATTAGTTATAGTGTGTTAAAAACAAATCCTGTTCCTGCTGGCTAATTTCTCCTGGTTCTCAGATGACAGTCTGCTTCCAGGACTGTGCTCCAAGACTTTTCACCTGTATTTGAAGAGAACCCTGATCCACCTCTGTTCCATGATGGAGATTTGGACTCGAGTGGAGAAACTGGGTTATATTCTTAAAAGGAAGGTGTGGCCATAAAACATTAAGGTTAATTCCTCCTGTGACTCAGTAATACTATTTCAGTTGGTTCAGACTTGAACTAAGGGATAGCTTGAAGGGGCCAATGCGCATTGGGTTATAGAAATTCTGACATGTTTCTTTTCTTTTAAAGAAAAAAAGTCAGGTAGCTTTTGTCAATCAGTATACACTTTACCTTCCCGC
This sequence comes from Notamacropus eugenii, assembly GCF_028372415.1. Taxonomy (NCBI): domain Eukaryota; kingdom Metazoa; phylum Chordata; class Mammalia; order Diprotodontia; family Macropodidae; genus Notamacropus; species Notamacropus eugenii. The sequence continues at coordinate 40,449,622 of NC_092873.1, read as the reverse complement.
TTGGCTGCTCTAAGGGTACTGACTCGGATTTCTTTGAGGGCTTATTTGTTCATTCAAATATTTAAGTTAAGTTCTTACATTAGATCTTACTAGATGCATATGCACATAGTAGGCACTCAGTAAGATTTGAATGAATCAAGTAGGATTTTTCAATAAAATGTACCAGCTCTGTCCACCCAGAAATTCCAGTCTTTGTATCCCTAAAGTGCTGTGTTGACCCTGGTCCTTTGTCCTCCCAAGGAAGAGCATCCAAATTCAGTTTCTGTAAAGAGTGACAGAGAAAATGCCATGTTGCCAACGTGAATTTTTCTGTTCTTACCTCTGTAACAGCTTCAGAGGCATTGAGGTGCAGGGCTCTTTGCTACCTATCTGATGCTTCCCTCCTCACCTCAGTTGTCCTTCTTCTGGGCCAGTCTCTTGCTTCTGCCAGAACCTGGGTGCAGAGAGTCTTCATTCTCAGGAATTTTCTCAAGTAACCTTCTCTGCCTTACCTCCATCTCTTTCCTATTCCCCTCCTTTTTTCTCTTCTTCTTCTTTCTATTCTCCCTATCCTTCTCTGTCGTTCCTTTTCTCCCCACTGCTTCTCTCTTCCTCTTTTTAAAATCAGAGCACTTAATTTTCTCCTGATTTTCTTGAGAGTTGCTGTGAATTATAAAAAACAGTTCAGGGCCATATGTCATAGTCTCTTAGCTATGGGCATCTCAGTTAGACCTCATTCATAGATTTTGTTAAATCTGTAAGTGATGGCAAAAGTGGAAGTATAAGGAATCTTAGAACTCTTAAATCTTAAAAGTTAAAATTTGTAGGCCTTAAATTATTTAAGCAAATATATTAATTATTTTAACTTATTGTAACACCTCTTCCCCCATTTCTTCTGTGTTCTGAACAATGTCACCAAATAGTAAATAAAATTATTGTATAAACCATTAAATCCTTACAGTTTTGATAGAAACAGGCATCCTTTTTGGAGGGCAAATGACCCAGGGGATTGATTTCATTCTAGAATTTCAGCTGTACAGTAGTATGGGGAAGGGGCCTTCTAATCTGCTATCAGTCCTTTGCATTAAGCTGGATTAACCAGCTGCAAAACATTGATTTTTGGACTTTAAAATGTTGAATTATTTAAGTACAGCTTGCCTGGTAAACTAGGTTGTTGCTGTTGGAGGACTTGAAATAGGTCTGTATAGTGATGACTTTAGATTTTAATGTTAGCAAAAATAAGTTAAATTTTAATTGCTGGTGTGGGGGAGACAAAGCTATCCACAAGATTTACCATACATTGGACACTTGTGAGGAGGCGTGAAAGTGTACTAATATAAAGGATCTTGGTGAATAAATTTAAGTGGTGATTTCTTTTTTGTTTTCCAACTTTATTAATTTATTTGTTTTCAGTTTTCAACATTCACTTCCATAAGTTTTAAATTTTCTCCCCCTCCCTTTTCTCTTCCTCCCCAAGACAGCATGGACTCTACACATAGAATTCTATTAAACACATTTTCACATTAATCATGTTGCATGGAAGAATTATAACAAATGGGAGAAACCATGAGAAAAACAAAAGAGAAAATAGTCTGCTTCATTCTGCGTTATGACTTCATAGTTCTTTCTCTGGATGTGGATGGCATTTTGCATCAAGAGTCCTTTGGGAATGTTTTAGGTCCTTGCAGTACTATGAATGGCTAAGTCTATCAAAATCAGTCCTCAAGCACTGTGGCTGTTACTGTGAATAATGTTCTCCTGGTTCTGTTCTTTTCATTCAACATCAGTTCATTTAAGTCCTTCAGGCCTCTCTGAAGTCTTCCTGTTCATCGTTTTTCATATTTTATATTTTTATGTATTCCATTGCATTCATATACCACAACTTGTTCAGCCATTCCCCAATTGATGAGCATCCCCTCAATTTCCAGTTCTTGGCCACCACAAAGAGAGCTGCTATAAAGATTTTTGTACATGTGGGTCCTTTTCCCATTTTTATGATTTCTTGTAGATACCGGGATTGGGATACAATCCTAGAAGTGGTATTGATGGGTATGTACAAAGGGTATGCACATTTTTGGGGGGCATAATTCCAAATTGCTCTCCAGAATGGTTGGATCAGTTCATAACTCCACTAACAATGTATTAGTGTTCCAGTTTTCCCACATTTATTCCAACATTTATAATTTCCTGTTTTGTCATATTAGCCAGTCTGATAGGTACCTCAGAGCTGTTTTGATTTGCATCTCTCTAATCAATAGTGATGTAGAGCATTTGTCATATGACTATAGGTAGCTTTAATTTCTTCCTCTGAAAACTGCCTGTTTATATCCTTTGACATTTAACAATTGGGGAATGACTTGTATTCTTGTAAATTTGACTCAGTTCTCTGTATATTTTAGAAATGAGACCTTTATCACAGAACTCGTAAAAATTCTTTCCCAGTTTTCTGCTTATCTCCTAGAGTTGGTTGCATTGGCTTTATTTGTGCAAAAACATTTTGATTTAATGTAATCAAAGTTATTCATTTTGCATTTCATAGTGTTCTCTCTCTCTTTTTTGATTATAAATTCCTCCATTCTCCATAAATCTCACAAATAAACTATTCCTTGCTCTTAAGTGGTTATTTCTTAAGACCTGCCCTTGCTATTTACTGCATTTTAATGTGACCCTCGTGAGTAAAATAAGGATTTTCAGTATGTCAGAGTCCACATCAGATTGGAGGGAGAAGTATTGTTCTGAACAATACTGAAGTTTATTACCATTAATTTATATGAAAATTTTGCTTGGAAATTTATAAAAGAATGAAATTGTCAGCCTGTCGTCTAGCTTCAGGAGGAGTGTACAACTCAATTTAAAATATCTTTTTTCTTTTTAGTGAATAAGCAGCAAATCTGACATTTCTGATGAGATAATATCCTAGGGCAGAACTTTGTATAGTTAAGATTGGAATATGGAGCCCCATTTGGGACAGGGAAATTGTGTTATTTAAACCTACATCATCCATTTAATGTTTCTGTCTTGTTGAATCTGACCTCCCTTAGGCTTTTTGAAAAGCAGGTAACAACAGAGGAAGACCAAATTAGCATCCTGTGGGAAATCCTCACTGGAAAAGTCACTCAGGTAGAAACTGTTCATCAGATGGGTCAGGACCTATCTTTCTAGGAAGCTGTGCTGCTGCTTTCTTTCATCTCCATGTTTAGCCGTACTTTGGTCAGGAGCTCGAAAGAGCCCAGATGAATCCCAGGAATGGCCTTTCCAGTAGGATCTTTGTTGTGTCACAGGGCATAGGGCACGCATGGGCATGTGTGCATACACACACATTCTGTCTCTGATGTTGAAAGTTAACACCTGGAACTTGATTCTGTTACCTACTTTTTACTGCTTCAGATACAATGTAACTAGTTTAATACTTGGATTTTTATATTCTTGGCCAGGAGATACTTGAAAGTTGCGGGTACTCTGATGAATGGTTACTTTTACCTTTGCTATGTTATTAAGTCATTACAACACTACTCTCTCAACGTCAAACCTGAATCTGTCTGATCTTGTTGTCTGAGAATACCAGGCTTGGGCACAGCCCAGAATCCACTCTTGGTTATTTCCTCACAGGGCTTCTGATTGGCTTGTTTCCTCTGTTTCCATCCCTTTCAGGTAAATTCAATCAAATCCTGTTGTAGTTGTTGTTTTAAAACATTTCTTAATGTTATGATCTTTTGTTTAATCTGCTTATTAACTTAAAGATAAGCCTTTAAGAGGTGTTGGAAATTGCTACATTGAAAAGTCCTTAGTTTAGAAATATCATGGCTTTCCCCATGTGTCTGTATTAGAGGAAGAAACTTGCAACCTCAGAGTAGGTTCCTGTTATCTTTGCCTGCGGGATTGTAGGTTCTTTCATGTAATTTCAGTTTTCTACCTTAAACAATTCTGGTCTAGTAAAAGTGGTGCTGCTGGTAACAGCCCTGGAACCTTTAACAAGTCATTGAGCCTTTTTGTTCCATTTCCTCCTTTGTGAAATATGGGTCTAGGATTGTCTGAAAATAGCATTAGTTCCTTTCGGAATAGAAGCGTTTCAAAACTGTTTGACCTTCTGGGCTTTGTCTCCAATGTCCTCATTGTTATCTTCGTCTCTATATTGTTCGAATTTTAAGGCTCTGATCACTTCTGACTATAGTAAGATGTCTTTTGGGGGGAAGAAGGAACTAAATAGTCATAAAATGTATTTTGAAAACATTGTGTCTGGATAAGACCAATCTAGGGAGATGCTTTCATTTTTAAGAGCAAAAAAATATGGTGACGTAATTGAACTTGAATGTGGAGTTTGAGTCCCTCTAGTGGATATGGCCAGGAAAGATTTAGATTCCATGTTTGAGGTAGAGGAAAGAAAGGGATGACAGACAGGCTTACAGGCTTAATTTGGGTAAAACCAGCTTCCAAGGTCAGCATTTTCATGGAAATTTTGAGAGATGAAGAATCCATTGGTTCCATTAAGGATGATACTAGCTCATTAGCTAGCCAGATTCAACATACCGTACTTGCGGCTCTCATTGGTAATGAAAGACAAACCCTGGAAATCTCTGGCTCATTCTAAGCTTCTGCTGACGTTGAAACACATGTTAGAAATTGATGATCAGGGCGCATACAGTTCCTTTAGAACACATTGTGTCCCCAGGGCTCTTGTTGTTTCCTGAAATGAAGTCCTGTCTCTTGCATGAGACCTTTCTTCTCCCCCTTTCCTTCCAATCATTGGTGCTGTTCCTTTTTTCACTCTTGGAATGGCTTATTATATATTTTATATTGCCTTCTCTGTACATAGTCTCTCTCCACAACTCCTTAAGGAGCAAGGACTATTTATTTTTCTTATCTCCAACTCTTGGTGTAGAAATGTCATTGTATGGCATATATCTTTAACAGATGCTTGTATTCAAATGTACCCAATTGAATGGAATGATATGAGCCTAGTTTGGCCACAGCAGATAAGGGAATTACCTATTTGTTACTGAATTATTTTCTGTCAACTAAGGTGTTAGTGAAATATCTTGCGTGTGTGTGTTTGTGTGTATGTGTGTGTGTGTGTGTGTGTGTGTGTGTGTGTGTGTGTATGGATGGATGGATGAATGGTTATTTTGGATAATTTCTATCTACTAATTCCATCCCACCCCTCTTCTTTTTCTTTCAGTCACCTCCATCTAAGAGAAGAAAACTAGAAAAGCCTAGGAAGCCCATTACATTTGTAGTATTAGCAGCCACAATGAAAGAGTTATCCCTCAAAGCTTCTGCTGTGGGTTCGGAGACTGTAGAAGGTATAGCAGTTATTACAACATGGCTTGAAAAAATCCTCACTGATCTGAAGGTACCTGATTTAGGGGATGAAGATGTTTCTCCCTATCTATTTTGGGGGCATCAAGAGGGGATACAGAAGTTGATGTCTATGAAATTTTATCTTTTCCTCCAAATAGGTCCAGCATAAACGAGTTCCCTGTGGAAAAGAGGAAGTTAGTCTGTTCCTAACAGCCATAGAAAACTCTTGGGTTCATTTAAGGAGAAAGAAAAGAGACAGAGTGAGGCAACTGAGAGAAGTTCCTCGAGCCTCTGAAGACTTCATTCAAGCTATGGAAGAGGAGAAACCTCTGTCCAAAGAGATTGAAAATAACCCCGATTTGGCCAAGTGCCCTGATGAGAGCTCTCCACCCAGGCCTGCCATGTGTGGAGCTGAAACAGCTGTGTCTGAAAGTCCCCATCCAGACAATAGCCAAGAACCAATGCAGGAGGAAGGGACTGAGAAAAGGGGAAGGACAGAGGTTTTAGAAAGTGTCAGGAGCTCTTTTTGTGCCACTGAGGAGCTTGATGCTCCTGAAGAAGCTGCCAATACAGTGGCTGAAAGAGAGAAAAATTCTCAAGGGCCTTCTGGACATTATCTGTTTAAGTGTTTAATAAATGTCAAGAAGGAGGCAAATGACGACACAGTGGTAGAGATGCATTGGGTTGAGGGCCAGAACAGGGACTTAATGAACCAACTTTGTACGTATTTACGCAACCAGATTTTCAGGCTTGTTGCTAGTTAGCCACAAATTCCTGGCATAGCTGGCTCAGTCCAGTGTAGGGCAGCTTGCCTTTTAGAACTTCTTAGCAATTCAGGGGGAAAAAAGTCAGTGACACTAGCACGGATGTTTTTTTTTTGTTTGTTTGCTTTTTTAAAAGACAATTTCAGTAAGTCAACCCTGGGCTGGATTTTTTTGTTTGTTTTAGATGCAGGGAATCGCTGTGAAGTGACACCAGAGGAAATGTGCTGGATGTTAGTAACAATAAAAAACTACCAGGAGGCTGGGACTGTGGATGGATTTCAACCTGGCTAGCTTCATGTTGAATTGGCTCTCCAAGGCCAGCAGATTGTTTGTGTAGCATCTGAGGTTTGGGACAGGCATCAGGTTCATTTTGGCTGAGATGGTACCTTGGCCTGCAGGGATGTCTCAGTCTCTCAGGCTTTCTCTGGAGGGTACTGCTTTGGAGAGGCAAGTAGGGTTCATTACCTCCACCCAAAAGACTCAGCATCTAAGACTGGATTTGCTTACTCATGTTCTCTTCTGACTGACTTTTACCCAAGTCCCTTGCCCCACCCTGTATCTTCACACAGGAACCTAACCTTAGGGGTCTGACAGTGAGTTAGGGCTAGATAGAGCCCAGGAGCAAAGAGCTTCAGATTCATTCCCAGGAAGATATGCCTCACCTTGGGTTTTCTTGGTGTTGAGAAACACCAAGGCAGGAGGCATGTGCTTAATGAGTGAGGAAGAGAGTTGTGACTTATGTCTTTGATGCTCTTGCTTCAGAGCCTGAGAGGAAAGCAGTATTTTCTGCTCTGAGCCTGGTACACCCTTTCCTCTGACTTGTGTACAGTGTTCTTTTAGCAGCATTAATTCCACACAATTTTAGAATTTTTTTCGAATTTCAACCAAGATTCATTTGATGTACACACACACACACACACACACACACACACACACACACACACGTATGTATATGTACAAATATATTTAGAATATTCAGAAATTTAAAGGGTCAATCCTATTTCTTGTTTCGAGGGGCTGCCTGTGATGGATTTGAAGTTGTCAGAAAATAGGACTTTGTTGTGAAAATAGTCTGTGAGCAATCAGGTAGTGGTCATTTGTTGATGGTAAATTGATGATGATTGAACATTGTAATCTAAAGAGTCAACTCTAATCCTCACTATATTTTCTTACTAGCAGTAGAATTTGGATTTGTAGTGTAAGCACCTTCTCAAAACAAGTGTTCCAGTAAGAATGCTTGGGTTCTGTTAGGGTTGGAAAGGCTGGAATTTTGTTTTTAAGCACCATGTGGGATGCCACAGTTCTTCCCTTCTCCAAGACCAGCTCTATATTTACTAGGCTGTGTTGTTCCAGTTCTGAGGTTTTATCTGTCTAGAGCTCTATGGGTAATCTATCATTGCTCCCTCTTCCTTCCGAAAGGGTAAAAAAAAAAATAGAAGCACTGAGATTTTTTGGAGTAGGGTCACAGGAAAGCCACCTGGAGCATACATGGGGTTCCTTACCTACAGCTGTTGGCTCTGTTGTTAAAAGCTTGTACTTGTGATTTTCTATTCTAGAATGTTAGAGCTGGGAGAGACCTCGGAGGCACTTAGTCTTAGACCCCACCCCACCCCATCCCCTTCTCATACTCTCCATTGTACACATAAAAAGCCAGTAGCAAGGCCAGGAAGCTAATTAGGAACAGTGCTAGGGTTGAAACCCACATTTTCTGACATTAGGGTATAAATGTAATTCCTTGTGTTTGCAGTACTCCTTAACGATAATTGTTCATAATGACAACAGAAAACCATGTTTGCTGTTTTTGTTATAGGAGAAAGGGAACAAGTATTTATAGAGCACTTATCGCGTGCCAAGAAACTTTGCAAGTGCTTTTTACAGTTCTCTCATTTGATCCTCCCACCCACCCTGTGAGGCAGGTGATTATGATCCCCATTTTGCAGTTGAGGAGACTGAGGCAGATGGGTTAAGTGACTTCACCAGGGTCATACAACTAGTAAATCTCTGAGGCTGGAGTTTGACTGAAGTCTTCCTAACTCCAGACCCAGTGCTCTGTCTGCTACACCACAGCTCCCTCTGGGGGATAGGATTTTAGAAGGGAAAAGGATATTAAGAGGTTCTGTGGTTAAAATTCTTTTGTTTCTCAGATGAGGAAAGTGAGAGCTGGAGCTGGTAAGTAACTCGACTAATGTTCTAGTAAGTGGCAGAGCCTGTGGCTTCCGATCCAGGGGCCTGGTGTCATTGTGGGCGATATGTAGGCTGCCCTAGGTTCTATGGGACGGTGTATAAACTCTCCCATTGAAGGTGTTTGATTTTGGAGGAGTTAAACTAGGATTATACTTCCATTTAAAATCATGTGGAAACAAGTTGGAGCTTGTCTGTATTCAAACCCTTCTTGATTTTAAATGCCTCCTTGGGAAAGAATGGACTACTTTTTGGCCCAGAAAAGCTGGCATTTTCCCCATTCATGTAACATTGAAATTTATAAAACAATCAGTTATTTTAAAAATATTTTTGCTTGAGCACATATTTTCCAGTTGGGCTAGAGGGAGGTGGGGTTGGATATCTCTCTTTGAAGGAGTAGATTTTTGTTCCAGAGCTTGTGGTTGGTTAGACTCATCAAATCCACATGGGGCTGACTATTAAGTCTCGAGGTCCAGGCCTTTGTGAAGACAGCTGGCAGTCTTTAGCAGGCTCCCTTAGACATGTTCTTTTGCCCCTGCTGCTGCTTCCCCTGTGCTTGGTAATTGGCTGGGAGAGCGATCACCGCTGCCTTTGTTCCCTATGGGAAGACATGTACTTTCCCAGCTTCTCTCCCTTTTCCCATCTCACCAGCCTCCATCTGGAATACTGTTTACCAGGTTTGCTCTTGAAGTGGGCCATTCTTCTGCTCTTGTCTGACTCAACCTCAGTATTTCTCCCTTTTTTTGTCTTTGATGGATGTGTTTGATTCCAGGTATGGTGGTCTCTTGCCCAGGCTCCTTACGTGCATGTAAGTAGAATGACTTTGAAAAATCTTCTAATGTTGATTTGGAAACCAACTTGAATGTAAATTGTTTAGAAACAAATGGCATTGATATCCCCTCTGTTTTAATCATCCAGGTGACTTCCCTTAGTGTATTTGCTCCTTCAAGGGTACAGCCAGAATTGAAATATTGCTCTAGGTCTACTGAGAAGGTATCAGTAGGCATTCCTTGATCCTTTGCTTGTAGGCTGCTGACTCATCTACTATGTCTGACATACACTTTTGAAGATCTTTGGAATAGGTCTAATATGCTCAGGCTGGGCTACATTTGAAAGAGAGGAAAGTGCTGACGTGTCACATGGCCTGATTGGTCTCGTTGAATCTAGATCTTTGGCTGACCCCTTAGCCATTTCTGTTAGTGGCCTTTTGAAGAAGTTGGCTAAACTCAAAGATGCTGTTGACATTGAGATTTCATCCTCAGCCCACTTTCTTAAAACCCTTTCTGGTCTTAGTTCATGTTTAACGTTAGGTGAAGTTGGTTCCATAACTAACAACATCCAGTCGTGTACATTGTTACTAAGAGTGAGTGTAATAACCTGGTTTAATAGCAATGGGGGTTTTTGTTACTGTGATACAGGAATTCTGAGAACATGTAGTTGATACTTTAGTGGGTCAGAGACCTCCCCTAAAGAAGATACAAGAGCAGACCCCACGAGCCTGTGGTGACCATCAGGTCTTTGGCATAACATAGATTGGGAGTTCTAAAAAGAGTTTGACGTTGTGTAGAAGAGTGCTGGATAAAGGAGCCAGCCATGGTAGCACATCTTGGGCAGTGCTTAAGCAGCTAGAGCCTTGGCATACTAACTTTGCATAAATGTTTGGAAAGATCTCCCCACTTGAGGGCTACTAGTATTGGAGCTCCCTTGCATAGGCAGTCTGAAGCCCAACATTCCTCAGCTTCTAGAGTGGTTGGTGTTGAAGAGCTGGCATGGCTCAAGTGTATAAATTCCTCATTTATTTCATAGGGCCTCCTATATATAGTCATGGTTTCGTTGTCTCCCCTGATCTAGGATGTCACATTTCACATTTACCTCATTGAGTCCTCTCAGCAGTATGTAAGCTTGTCCAGAGCTTTCTCATGCCCTTCCTTGGGGTGAGAGCTCCTTGAATACATGTCACTCAATCTTCCCATTGGTCCTTGACATGGGCGATTGAATTGATCCTAATACAAATGTTGTGAAGCATGGGAGGTGTGTTCCTGTTTGAGGGTATTTGGTTAGGATGCAAATCTACTTCTCTTAATTCCTAATGCTTTAATATGACCTTGCTTTTAAATATCAACCACTGTTACTGTGGGAGGCAGAAGCCAACTGTTTGTCCAGACTAGGCTCTAGGCAACTAAATAAACCATTCAGCCTCTTCTTCATTTCCTGTCCAAGGCCCTGCACTGTTCTTAACGCAAGAAGTACATGACATTCCCACTTGTGGCCACAAGGGGGCATTTGTGGCCTTTTTCCCCAAAGCTCTTGCTTTCTTATGGGAAAGAATGATTTGGGCCTTATTGTTGGTATTTTCTTAAAGAACCTTTATATTTTAATTGCCTCCAAAATGAAGATCAGCTTTCCAGATAAGCTATTTCCTCCCCCGCTGCTGTCATCAATAACGAGAAGTTCTTTTGATTTTGTGTTTGTTATGAATTAGCCTTTAAAAAATTTTTAGAACAGGGAGGGGGTCACCACACAGTGAATGAATATACAGTCTCAGACCTGACTAGAAATTTGGAGAGCTCCAAGGAAGAAACTCTTTGGGCCATTCTCTGATCAGTTTTTTCATCGTTTTAGTTAGATGATCTGGTTGTGAATACACTAATACTCTTTGCATATTACTGTTTAAACCAGAGTGGCCTGTTGGGCTGTGAAGGGACCATTGTCTGCACAGTGCCGTGCCTGGTCAGAGCATTGTGCTGACTTGGCTTCACCAGTACCTCAGGCTCATATTCTGTGGTCATTAGACTGGCACTGAGCTCAGCTTCTGCCTTATTTAGGGGGCTAGCTTTAGGAGAAAGGAGGAAGCAAGTACTGAAGTTGTTGGGGATTCACCTACTAGGCAAGAATTTAAACTCTTCAACCTTTACTTCCTGTGAGCATGGACATGCTGGACTGGGAAGCTGTAACCTTGTTTCAGTACCCTTCAAGGGAGTGAACCTTGGCAAAGAGGTGGCTGAATTGGAGAAAGACTGCTAGGCCTTTTGGAACTGACCTCTTAGTGTTAATTAAAAGATAATTCCTGTACTTGATTTCGGGTGGCCAGAAGAGAGGCAGTCAAAGGTCCATGGTTTGTTGTGGGGCCTATGATTTAGGAAAAATCTGGACAAGCATAATCAAGGTAGTGAGGAACCATGGAGAGAGCATGGTAGTGGTCCTCAGGTGTTTGATGGGCTGTGATGAGGAAGAACATTTGACTTGCTGTGTTTCTCCCCAGGGGCAGAATTAGGAGCTGTGGGGAGGAGGTGCATGTGCAGATTTAAGCATGATGTAAATAAAATAGCTAATTGAGTTGCCAGAGAGAAAGGGCTGCCTCCTAAGCTAAGAAGTTACCTGCCAGAGAGAAAGGCTCCATGAAGGCCACTTGTTGGAGAAGGGGTTCTTGGCCAGGTAGGAGCTGAACTGTTCACCCTCTGAATTCTTTTGCACATCCTAGATTCCATGAATGGCCTTCAGACCCAGAAATAACTTAATGGCACTAGTGGGTGGGAGCTTGCTCCCTGGGGCCATGGCTTGATTTCTTTATGAGTAAATGCCCCCTTGGTTTCAAGCACTCCTTGGCACTAGAGAGCTCTCTGAGAGCCCATCACCTCTGCTTCCTCAAATTTGATTCACAATGTTCTCTAGGACTCTTAGGGCTGAGCTTCTTGGGATGCTTTGATGTGAGTCACCCAAATGACTAAAACAGCAATTTATTTATTTAATTGGTAATTGGAGCCACCAATGCTACATTTAGTAGACTTGCACTTGTACTTTGGAGGAAGCATGTTTTGACTATGATGAGGGCACTCTACCTCATAACAACCACTGAGCTGTAGCTTCTTTGTATGTCTTGGTCTAATCAGAAACACTACTGTTTCGAGACTCTGTGACTGGAGCTTTATTAGTAGATGCTGATCACATTAGTTGGTACTCTTGTTAAAGGGAGAATCCTAGGATTCTAAGATCAGAGATCTTGGATGTGTGGTGTTACCTTTTTACCCCCAAACAGAGCTCAAATTCTGATTTTGTTGGAGAGGCTAGACTTCTGTGGGGTGTCCTGTCCTCTCCCCCCCACTGCCCCAATCCCTTCCTGGTCTGTATCAAGGAGAAGGCACATTAATGACAGTGAGGAAGAGAGAAATCACTTCTTACTAATATTGGATAATTAGACACTTGAGGTAGAATTTCTTTGAGTAAGAGAAATAGCTAATAATTTTTAATTCTTGCTACCAGATCATTATATCTGATAGTATTTTTAGCTCAAATAATTAGTGGTCATAAAAAGTAAAAGTGTCTTGTGAAAGTACATATTGGATTGGGATCAATGTGAAATTACTGTTAATTATCTAAGGACAGTTTGGCAATTTGGAATTGGATTATGATGGACATGATTTTTGATTTTCATTTTTAGCAGTCAGTACCAAGTATCTCAGTTACAAAACAAATAGGACCAGTTGGCTTTTTGAGATTATTCCTTTGAGGAATTTGCAGACACTGGTCTTGCTGCTGTCACTGACTGGAGAGGGCTCCTCATGGAGCCAGTCAGCCTGGCTGTGTTGGGATTCTCAGCTCATCTTAACAACCTCCCCTCATTGGAGCTCTTCCTTTGGGTCTCTTGCTAGAGGATTATAAAGTCAAGGGGAAGGCAGAAGGCTTGGGGACTCTGTCTTGGAAGGGTCTATGATCTCAGTGTGTGAGTTAAAGGAAGCAAGGTGGCAGTTCTAGAGTATGGATTACCACCTCCCAACCTGTCTGTGCACTGCCTCTGCAGGGGCTTGCCTGAGGACTGGAGGATCCTGAAGCTACTTCCAGGATGAAGCTCTGTCCTTCAGTTTGGTAAGATTTGATCACAGTACTTCTAATGAGCCTGAAAATGTTTTGCCTGCCATACACTATACTGACCTTGGGGGAGCTGATCTTCTTGTTTTCCCTTTCTGGGGAGCCAGCAGGGTTTTCCAGTCCAAGTCTTGGCAGGAGTAGGAGTGTTTTGGTGTATAAGCTGTGGGAAGCTAGGCTCTCTAGAAAAGCCTAGCTTCCCTAAGAGGGCCAGACCATTGTGCTGTGGAGGGTGTCTGTTGAATGGAAGGCAGAGGCTACTGTTTCTTAAATGTTGGTAAGTGAGTTTCCCACAGCTGGGGGAAACCTAACCAGAGTGTGCTAGGCCCAGGTTTAAGGTACAGCTGCAACCTGAGGATGAAAACAAGTTGAGCGTTATTTGCACTAGAAGTCTTCTCTCTGTCTTGTATCTCACTGCTCAGAGATGGAGAAAAGAGGCCTTGCTCCAGAATGGTAGGGGAGGAGAATGCTGTGGTATGGTATAGACAGGAATGGGTGCGATGTGAGGAAAAATTCTGGAGCTGGTTCAGAAGCTTCAAGGGAATCTGCATTGTTAGTGAAAATGTGAGGACAGTAGAACAAGAGATCTTGTCAGAAGCAAGGCCAGAACTGGATTCAGGTTGAGAGATCATATTTTAGCAAGTCATTGGAATCATCGGGGGAGCTACCTCATCAGTCACTAGCTAACAGCACCAATTAAACTCTGCACAGCTTCCCACCTGAAACCTTTGTCCTGGTAACTGGGAGCTGTGGACACAGATTGTTACAAAGTCTAGAAGGGTTTGGACTTTTTGGTTCAGTGGAAGCTATACCACCTGGGAATGAAAGAAGAAACATTTCTGGAAGCTCAATGCCAAAGGCCACACAGAAACCCTGTCATAGACAATAAAGAGACCTCAAAATATTTGCTTAGTTATTTTGCTCTTATGATAACTAGGTCCTTTGGAGGAAGGAGTTCTGTGATGTGATCAGATGTATAGTGCTTGATTGAACCCTGGGCTTCATATTCCTTTTTCCTTCGCCTGCCTATGTCCTTATCCCTGTCCCTGTGTAGGTTCTGCCAGTGATCTGGCAGTCCTGTAAGCTGTGGTATTCCCTTTGGCTTCTGCTGCATTCAGACTCTTGGGGGATGTGGTTGCCTTTCCTAGAGAGCATTAGGTATTGGCACAGATAACAGACCATTCCATTTTGGGAGGTGGTGTCACTTCTGCAGAAAGGGAACTCAGACAGAGACAAGACGGGAGAGAGACTGGCTCTGGTGTTTTCTTAGGGGTAATCAATGTCCTGCTTGCCTCTCTGGAGGTCCCAGCTGGCACCTGACTGGAATGCTCCTTTTCCATTTTTATTTCCATATTTCTGTCTAATCCTGTTCCTATGATCTGACTTCTACAAGACTGCCTCAATTCTATTCAAATAACTCATTATCTTCCCCTTTGCCTTTTGACCCCAGCCCTTGTTAGTCATCCCTGCTCCATTCCCCAGATTCTCAAGTTACTTTCACATACTGCCCCAGTTGGCCTCATGGTTGGATTTCTTGGAGAGGTTCAGTGTCTGGCCCCTCCCTACTCTGTACCTTTGACCTGAGTTTCTTTGCATGTTACTCAGCATTTGGAACCAGGGTAGTTGCCTTGGTAGAAATCTCTCCAGGAATTGCCCATCACCTAGTCATTTCTAGAACTGGAGGTACTTCTGGAAATGCTGTGGAAAAGAACCACCCACCAAGGTTCAGGTGGCATAGTCTTTTCATCTACTCCAGGCCTGGATGGCCCCTGGATCCCAAACCCGAAGCCACTTCCTTGCCTTCTCTATCAGGTGTTCACCTTAGTTGGGTATTACTTAGCACAACAAATGATTCTTCCTTATTATTGTACTGAGGGTTGGGGTCAACTCTATTCACTGCTTTTTGTCATCTGTGGGCTTCATTCACATAGCTATGTCTCTGCACATGCTGGGTTCATGGGAGTTGGGTTCTAGTTCACCTGTTGTCATTGACCAGCTCCAGAGAAAGTCATTGAACTTTCCTGGACTTCAGTTTCCTCATATGAAACTAGGTGGTTAGCCTTAGATCATCCTTTCCACTTCCAACATTCATTGAAGAGGGAGCATCAATAAGAGGAGATGGGAAATTGGAAAGTAAAATTGTCTTCTGGCTGAGTTGAGTTTAGAGGGTGGAATGATGTACTGGACCCTCCACCGAGGAGCCTGTTACATGATATTGGCTACTTAGGCTCAGCCAGTAGGGAATAGGCAGGAGCTGCAAGTCAAACAGAATCACCTGTTTCTTTCTGCTTCTCAACCAGTGTTGGGGAAGCTGGCTTCCAAGAGTAGCCTCATTAGCCCAGAGAAACCTTCAGACAAGACAGACAAGTATGGCTGTGGCTTTAGGGGGTGGTACAGGAAAGGGCCTAAAGTTGTGAGAGGTCATCTTGGCAAGGAACCTTAGCGAGTGACTCTAGCAGGATGCAAGTCTGAGTTTGTAATATGGAACTTTGGCCTAAGCAGCCCAGCCATACAAGGAGACCTCTGCCTTCACTGATGTAGCAGAACCAGGGGCAGGTCCCACACAGGAAATGCATGGATGTCCCTTCAGTTTTCTGCTGAAATGTCAGATCCACCTCTTCCTCTTCTCATTCCAGTAACTGCATTGGACCGGGTAAACACACTGGCCTGCTGACCCTGCCCTCTTGCCCCTCTGCTCCAGAGTGAGAACAGAGATGCTGCCCCTGGGGGTGGGGGGGTGGGGTTATTTTTTCAGAAGGAGTATAGACCCTTAGATGCCTAGTGGCTTTTTGCAGGCCAGCAGCAGATCTGAAGCCTCATTACTAAACTCTCTTGCCTAATGTTGCCAGGCGTATTGTCCCCATATGACCCAAATAAACAGACGATCATGTGAATCCAGTAAGGCTGTTTGTTTTAAATAGCAATCGTCTCTTTTAAGCCCAGAAGCAGATGGGTTACTGGGGACAAGAGAGAAGCCAGGACCAAATCCTCTTTTGACCCAACTTCTGAGACTGGCTTAGAATCCTACTTTGTTTTTGGTGGGATCTCTGAGAAGTTCTGGAACCAGAACATGAGCTGTGTGATCGTGAAAACCACTTAGTGACCCAGAGCTTCAGTTTCATCCAGTAAAGTGGGGGGAACTCCCAGAAGGAAAGTCCTGTGAATGTGTTGTTACTGTGTGGGATCATCAACCTGGAAGGTATTTATGAGCTGCTCTCCCCATTGGGGTGAGGAGAGCTCTTAGGTACCCATGTACATGTGTCCTTGTGCCCCTTGGAGCATTTCCCATGCAGAAACCAAGGACCTGAAGCACAGTTCTTGCTTAGAATAGTTTCACTCCATTTGAACACTAGATTGAGTGCAGCAGAGATGGTCCCAAGTAGAGCATGGCTTCAGGCACTACTGTAGAGTGTTCTATTTTGAACTGGGACTTGATTTCTTTTTCTCCCCCTCTCCCCTTCCTGCCCACAGCCTTGGTGTCCAGGGTCATTCCATTTCCTCTGAGGTGTTGGGATATGCCAGGTCCTGCTCCCCAGGGAAACTGCACACAGGCCTAATTTAAGCCAGAAAGGTGTTGGTGACATTGGGTGACCCTCCCAGGGACAGAGACCCTGCCATAAAAGAAGGACCAGCCAAACACTGAGATATTCCTGTTTAGTTTCTCTGAGTCCTGTAGCTGCAGTGATGAGACAATAGGGTGTGGAAAGAAACTCAAAGTTTGACATAAGCTTTAAAGATAACTGACCATGAACCTCAGTTTGCCCGTTTGTAAATGAGAAATACTTGCATTGACAACCTCACAGGTTCAATGTAAGGAAAGTAATTTGCAAATCTTAACGATAAAACTGCTGTGATGATTATAGTTTAGACAGTCTGGTGACACCAGAAGTACATTTCATTTGTAGTCAAGGTAGCTGGGCAAACCAACTGGTTCTGCCACTGACTGGGTCACTGGACCTTCACCTCTGTGGGCTGGTTTCCTCACTTGAGAAAAATGAGGAGTTTGACAAGAATTACATTTTACGAAAGAGGGAATGGGTGCAGGGAGAAGTGACTTGTCCAGTAAGTCATTAAGTGGGTATGACCTGCACGTGTGTTCCTGAGGATACAAGGCAAGGCAAAACAGCCCCTGGCCTCAAGGAGCTGACCATGTAAGGGAGAAGAAACCAAAAGTGGGTAGAAGACCCTGGGGTTTTGTGATTCTAAATCAAACGATCTGCCCCATCCACCAAGGCCTTCGCTCCAGCTGTAGCCAAAGCAGCGGGAGACTGCTTGTAACTTCCACCGGGAAAATGTTGCCTGATTTCTTTTGGACGTCCCACGTTCTGCATTTTCCCTGTACTTTCCTAGACTAGGAACTGTTCCTGATACCCAGATTCAGTGGTGGGCAGAAGGGGATGGAATTTGGTGTCGGGCCCTGAACCAGCTTGGCGTCTCATTTTGCCCATTCAATGTCTAGAAAGGACCTCCGCTGGACAAGATAGAAGGGGATAGGGTGCAGTGAGGTCTCAGATCAGCCTTTCCTTTTAATAAATGAGGAAACTGAGGCTCAGAGTGCTTGAACCAGCTGCGTGGTGAAGGTAGTAGAGCTCGCGTTGCAGCCCACTCCGGTAACTGCCAGGCCACTACTCCCGGAGGTCCTTTGGAGGGCTGTCGTTGCCCCCTTTTCGATGTTTTAAGTGACTCGACGTCAGCTACTCGAAAGCAGACGAGGGACTCGAGGCACAGATCTGGCTGCACGGAAAGAATGCCATTTATTATTCTGGCAGACAGCAGGAGACAGCCCCCAAACCTGGGGCCCCCAGACGGAGCCTGAGCCAGATCCTTCGTTCAACCACCACAGAGGGAGACGAGTGAGTCCCTGGAGGGCCTAGATCCCCGCTTGAGGGCTCCCGGGCCTCTCCGCGGGCGGGGCAGAGGAGGGTCACTTGGGGCGCCCGGAGCCTGGGCGGGCGCTTAAGGCGGGGTTAGTAGAGAAGCCGGGCCTTCGGCCCTGCGCGCCCCACCCCGCGGCCGCCGCGAGTGGCCCGAGTGGCCCGGGGGGCAGGGCTTCCGCCCTCCACGTTGTTGTTCCTGAGGCTGGCCACGCCCCCGCCCACACCCCGGGCCTGGGATTCTCCCCTTCCCCTTCCCTTGTTCGCCTGTCCCAAGTCGACCGCGGCCTCCGGCTGGGGTCATCGGGAACCCCTACCGAGCCAGACGCACGTGGGCCAAGGGAACACTTGGGGATTCCTTGGACTGTGATGGCGGGGAAAGAATGAGGCTTAAGGCGGGAGGTGGAGATGGGGGGAGTCTTCACTTCCTCGAGGGAATGGCAGAATGCCAGCCACAAAGTGAGAGCCCGGCTGTCCGGGTTACCTCTCTTCGTCCCTACGGCCCCCAGACGGGAGCTCATTTACCCCGGTGGGCACTGGCCCTTTAAACGGGCAGCCGACGGTGCGGGGTGTCCATGTGGAGCAGCTCCATGCCGTGTTGTCCTGCCCGCCCATTGGCCCGCGGCCCGGTGACGTATACTAATGAAATGCGAACGCACTGCGGGGGGAGGATCGGCTGCAAAACCCGGGAGCGGATCGCCGCTCCATTCTTCCCCGCCCCCTCTCCCCGAGCTTCCTCTTGCCGCCCCGCCCAGGGGCGGGGCACCGCGGGAATTGCAAAAGACTCGGGGGACTAGGGGAGTGGAGCAGGTTGGGGGGATCCGGCTTCCCTAGGACTGAGGGACCGAAGGTTTCCTTTCTATTCTGTGCCTCTCCCACCTTAATGGAGCCCTTATGACGCTAGTGTAAGCGTCAGACCCTTGCCTTCCTAGACTGGGCGGGATCCGGAGTGGACACTGTCGCAGATCGCCGCCTATCCTGGTCCTAGGCCCCGAGGTGCGTGCGGGGTCGGACGGAGCGGGACTGTGCTGTGAGGCGGAAGTGGAGCGTGGGTGCCGGGGCCGCCCTAGCCTCTTGCAGCCCCGCCCCCGGCCACGTGTTCACGCGACCGCCCGTCCGTCCGTGGGCGGGGTTTGCCCCGCGGGGCTCCGCCCACCGCGAGGCGCCGCTCCAGAGCCTGGGCGGGCGGGGCTCCGGTCCGGGCTTTGGCGGCGGCCCCGGTGTAGTAGCGGGGGCGGCGGCCGGGGGCAGCGCGGCTGCTTCCCCTTGTTGTGTGTCGGTGCCTCCTCGCCATCTTGTTGCAAAGCCCTTTCTTGTCGGCGGGACTCGCGGGGGCCGCGGGGCGGGAGGCACCGGGCGGGAGGGGCGGGCGGGAGGGGCGGGAGGGAGGTGGCGCCGCCTCGGGGGGGTTCCGGGGCTGCACCCAAGCATTTTTTGCATTTTTATTTTTTTGCAACTCCCATTTTTGGGGGCCGCTCTTGGGGAGCATCTTTCCCGCGATCTCCCGGCGGAGTGCCCCGAGGCCCGCCCGCCTGCCCGGCCGCAGCCCCCCGAGGCCCGCCCGCCCGCCTGCCCTGCGGCGCGCCCCCGCCGCCCGAGCGATGAGCATTGAGACGCTTCTGGAGGCGGCCCGCTTCCTGGAATGGCAAGCGCAGCAACAACAGAGAGCACGTGGTGAGCGGGCCGGGCTGGGCCCCGGGGGCGCGAGGTGGGGACCCAGACCGGGGCTGGGGGGCGGGGGCGAGGCCGCGCTGCGCGCCCGCGGTGCCAGCCCCGGGAGTCATTAGCATTCCGCCGGGGGCCCCAGCTCCGCCCGCCGCTTCTCCCCGCAGCCCCCACCCCTCGGGGCGCCCCTCGCGGGGCCGGGGGCTGAGGACGAGGGGGCTTGGCGGGCTGACGGCGAGGCGCCTCCGACTGTCACCGGGCACGCTTGGAGGCTGTGGGGGTCGGCTCAGGGGATGGAGCAGGGCGTGCATGCCCGGCGCTCGCGTCCGGGCGTGTGGTGTGATCGTCAGGGGGTGCGAGGAGGTGCGCGTACACGGGTGTGCGTGTGTAGAGTACACGGATGGGGGTAGGGATTACTCTACGCCGGGAGGCTCCCCTGCTTTCCAGGCCGTGGGGGCCCCCGGCTGGGCTGCGCGCGGCTGGGGGCGGGGGCGGCCTTTGCAGAATGAAATGACATCGCTTGTCATATGATCCTGGGCCGGCCCCGCCTGACCCCGCCCCCCGAGCTGGGCTGGGGTGGACTTTGGGGATCCGGGGCTCCGGAGGGTCTGGGGGGGGTGGGCAGGCCCCTTCCCCCACACACCCCCGTCCCCTCCCCGCGGCCGCGGCCCCCTCCCCGACCGGGTGGAATGTAGGGGGTCCGCGCATCCCAAAACTGGCTCTCGCCTGGAATGTTGCGTGTGTCTGTTCCCAGCTTGTTGGTTACTTGGGGCTGGTGACGTGGCCGCGCTCCGCCCCCGAACACGTGCACCGGGGACACTCCCGCTGGGGACTGGGCCGCTGCTACCTCCCTGCAGACCTGGGTTCCCGGAGCAGGGAGGAGGGGCGGGCCAAGAGGCGGGGCTCCCGAGGGGGCCCTGCCCGGGACGACCGGGCAGGGGCGGCTCCCTAGGAGAGGGTGGAGGAGGGAAGTGGCCTGACCCTTCCGTGCCTTCCCCCTCCCATATTTCCTGCATTTATCTTGGGGGGGGTGATTGAAGTTAGCCCCAGGATTCAGGGAGATCCGTATCTGTTCTCATCAGTCATCTCTCTTCCCTCCCCCTGCCCGGGTGGGGGGGGGGGGCAATGGGGGTGGAGCATCTCCTTGGCACTGGAAAAAGAGGGACCCATTTAACGTTCTGTCGCCCAGATCCTAGGCCCCAGACTCGTCCCCGGCCCTTAGACTCCCTGTTGAGAAGGAGTGGGAAAGGTTTGTTTCCCTGGCCGAGTCTCTCCTTTCCGGGCAGAAGGACATTCATTCTTCAGCTTCCATCCTGCTTTGGAAATGCGTGCGTGCAGGATTTGGGTTCGATCTCCCCGCCCCCCACCTCGAGTTTCTCCCCTCCCCCTCTCCTGCAAAAAAAAAAAAAAGAAAAGAAAAGAAATCTTGCACTCCAGCGCTCCCTTCCTTTCCCTCGGCGTCTATTGTTGCTTCAGTGATGAGTCATGCTGGAGGTTGTACGAGTGTTGTGTGTGCGCGTGTATGTGCGAGGCCTCGCCTGCAGAGACTCTGTGTGTGTGTGTGTGTGTGTGTGTGTGTGTGTGTGTGTGTGTGTGTGTGTGTGTGTGTGTGTGTGTGTGTGTGTGTGTGTGTGTGTATGCGCGCGCGCGCGTGTGCACGCGCGCCTCTGTGTGCGCGCGTCCATGTGCGTTCAGGAACCTCAGAACTGGGTGAGAACCTCTCCTGGGCGGGCACAGGGTGCTGGCCAATTGCCTGCCCGGCCACAGCGGCCGGTCTCTCAAGGTCAGAAGTCGTGCACTGTGTGAGGATTTCCAGGGTCCGTGATCTAGTGTCTGGAGAGAATGCTGGGAGCAGTTGAGTTGGGGCCTCCCTCCTGCCCTCCCTGCTGTGCTGTACGAAAGCAACCCTACTCTTCCCCCCAGTTCGTCAGCCAGGTCCCGGCTGGGCATGGGGCATTCGGCTAGTACTGGCGGAATCACTGTTTCCCTGGGTGGTTTGGGAAGGGGCTTGGCCCAGCTGGTTCTCCCCTTCCCACTTCTCCCCACCCTTTCTATATTTCTGTAGAATAGATGTCTGTGGTCTCTGGAATTTCCTGAGGACCCTCACGCTCCGATGTAGCTTAAAAGAGGAGCCAGAGAGAGAGGCAGATCTGGGATTCATTCTTTCCTTTTCCCATCTCCTCCAAAGTGCTTTCTCAATCCTCTCCACACCTGTACTCCTCACAGATAGAGGAACAGTGGCAAGCAGAATTCTTGAAGAGAGTCCTGTAGATGTCCAGAAGGATTATGGGGAACTAAAGGCTCCTGGGAAGGTGTGGACAGCAGGGGGTGGGGGAACCCTGAGTCCATATCAAGGGTCAGGTTCACATCTGCCTGTTTACAGTGGCTCACTAGAATTCCCCACCCTAGAAGACAGTGGAGAAGAAAAGTTTCTGTAGGGTCAGTTGAGAGATACCTAGTCTCCTAAAGGAAACCTCTGTCTGTTTGGGTGTCTCAGCTAACCCCAGGGACACCAGAAGTCAAGCCATCTTTTCCTCTGCGTCTTAACATTCTGTGTCTCCCCACTTGGGGTAGGGCAGAGGAAGGAGCAGTAGGCTGTCATCTGGACCCCAGGATTGTTAGAAGTCAGGCTGGACAGTCATCCTCTTCAGTCTTGTTCTTTTACATAAACTGCCTTTCCAGCTCCCAAAGGGACCTCACTGGTTTCCCCAGTACTCCAGCCCAAGCATCTGTACCTGGAGAAAACAATTGGGTTCTTCTTTGACCCCCTGGGGTGCTAGGAGCTCACCAACCTCCAGCCAAGGTCTCTGATGTATTTGGTTGTTCTCTGAGGTGCGTAGACAGAGCCCCTCCATAGGCCTCTGGGCCTTCATTTGTGGGGGTAGATTAAAAACTGACCTCTGTACCTGGTTGGACAGAACTATGGGGGTAGAGCAGGAATACATAGAAAGAGGAAGAAGAGGGTTAATTCGGTATGTATTAAGTACCTAATGTGTTCAGATCCTGGGTGAGGCACAGTTTAATTAAGACACATTGTCACCTCTCATGAAGCATGCAATGGAAGGGCTAAGACATACCTGGAAGGTTAGAAAAGTATGAAACACAACCTCTCCTGCCATCTGATGCCTCAAGGCCATATGTGACCCTTTAGGTCCTCAGGTGCAGCCCTTTGAGTCCAAACCTTACAGAACAAATCCCCTCAATAAAAGGATTTGTTCTGTAAAACTTGCACTCAGTCAAAAGGTCACAGGTTCCTACCCCTGTAAAAAACCATTAACCATGTAGAGGCCAGCATTGGGCCAAGATGGCTACTGCGTATTCCGGAGACATTCACACTGCTTGCATGGATCTAGATCTTTAGTTTGCAAAGTACTCTCTGTATATTATCTTACTGTGTCCTCCCAACAGCCCTGGGTGGTTGGTGCAATTCTTATCTCTCCTTTTATAGATGAGGAGACTGCCTGGGCCAGGTGAGGTTACTCTAGGCCCAGGGCTAAGGTAGAATCTGAACTCAAGTCTTCTTGATTTCCATGTTGGACCAGCTGCCCTCTGTTATACCAGATTGCCTCACTGATCTTAAAATTTCAGTGTGAGGAGGTCATCCACCTGAACCTCTGCCAAAGCATGACCCTCCAGCAGTGCCCTCCCTGGAGAACCAGATACCGTGATCCTTCTTCTCATTCTGCCATGGCTCACAGGACTATGGAATCTGGACTTTTGGAGACTCACCTCCGATACTTATTGGCTGTGTAGCCCTGGGGAAATCACTTATCATCTCTGGGGTACAGTGTCCTCTTTTGTAAAAGAAGGAGCTTGGATTAGTTGAACTAAGGGGAGCCCCTCCCAAGCTCTTGTGAAGTCCTAGTGACTCAGATCCCCCTGCCCCAACACCATCCTTCAGGACCATGGACTGGACAGGCAGCCATAGGCAATCAGGAGCCAGAGAAGGAAGGGCCTGTATATAGGGGTAAAGACAGAGAGAGAGAGAGAGAGAGAGAGAGTGTGTGTGTGTGTGTGTGTGTTTGTGTCCCCGTGTCCTTGTCCGTCCCCTTGCCCATACTTGCTTGTCTGTGTGAGAACCAGGAGGGTGTTTTTGTAGTCCCTCATACATGTATTCATGTATACAAATATGGGAGTGTGTATGTGCGTGCGTGTGTGTGTGTGTGTGTGACAATACCTCTGTGTGTAGCTGTCTGTTCAAGGACTGCTTGGCCTTACTGTGATCCTGACTTTCCAGGGGGCAGAGGAAGGAATGAGAGAAGTTTATGAGCTGGGGGGGGGGGAGAGGTGGGGATAACTGTATGGAGCATTGAAGGTTGGGCTAACAGTGGCATCGATGCCCTGACATTTACATATCTGGTATGTGCTGAGTTGTTTGCATGGCGTCTCCTCTTTCTGACCTGAGCCCTTTGAGGACAGGGACTATCTTTTGATCTGTGTGATCTCAACACTCAGCACAAGGCCTGGCACATAGGAAGCACTTAGTAGGTGCTTGTCAACTGATTCATTAAGGCTAGGAAGAATCATTTAGAGGGTGCTGAGTGTCATGGCTCATTCCTATTTTGCCATAGCTAGTGTTGGTCAAGATCTTTGAGGCAAGTCTTTAGCCTCTTTGAATCGTCATTTTTGAGGACCAGGGGAGGAGGTGGGACTGAGCTAAGGGAAAATGAAGGGGGCAGATTGGGGAACACTGGGGCCTTTTAAAAACCCTACCGCTTCTCCTGGTCCAGGACTGGAAATGTCAGGTCCTTTTTCTTGAACAAAGAGTAAGAGACCGAGTGAGGCCAAGTTGGTTGATGAGAATTTCAAAAGGGCCCCTTTCATGTAAATTGTTTTGAGGAAGCAGGAAACTGAGGCAGAGGGTAGAATATAGGATGTGTGTCTGGTTACCCCGAAGACCCAGCTTTCTCTCCTTCCTCCTTTCCCTTCCTGCTTTCCTTCTCTTCCCCCACCCCCAACATGGTTGCCAAGAGCAGCTCTTTGGAAGGGGCAAGTGTGGAACACACACACACAGACACACACACACACACACACACACACACAAATACATACAAATATCAAAGAGCTATACCCTGCCTGTCTGAGCACCTCCCAGTTATGAACCTTTTCCCCTCCCCCAGAAGAAGGGGAGGATGGTTCCTGGAAGACTGGGTTCTCTGATTGGCCAAGCCCCTGCTTCTCTGGGGCCCCTCTGGCCAGAGCAGTCTGCCCCCTCTCAGGGTCATGTTTCTCAGCTCCGCCTCTGAGCCTGCCTCCCTGAGGTGGCATGTTTGAGGTGTGTCTCTGAACACATGCAAATGACCTGCTGGGTTAGTCAGCTCCTCCTATTCCCTATCACTGCCCCCAGCCCTGGGTTTCCAGGGTACTCAGGCCAGGGTGACCTGGTGATCTGGCCCAGAGCCAGAGGAGAGGTAGAAAGATGAAATGGCCCTCCAGGTAGGAGGAGCCAGGGGATCCCAGGGCAGCGTCAGTAACTAAGGAGCATCCCCCAAGTCTCCTCTCTCACTTCCCAAGGCACACAGGGCAGGGGTTTGGGAGAGGTCTCTAGGACAGCCTTGCGCCGTTTTCTGCACCAGTGCTGCCCTTAGTAGGGTGAAGGGGCCTGGGTTTACTGCCCAGTCCTGCCCTCCTTCCTCCAACCTGCATGGCTAAGTCAACCTGGTATATTCTCTCCCTTTCCTGGACCTGTACTTCCAAAGGAGGAAAAAACAAAAATAAAAAAACAACCAAGTGCTCCAGATCCCATGATTCTTTCCAATCACCGCTAGGAGCCATTGGAGGCCTCCCCAGCCTTTGGGGCAGAGGACGAACTGCTGGACCTTGAGAGAGCAGAGGATTCATTCCTTACTTCCTCTTTGAGATCTGATCATGGGGCCAAGAGCTCCAGCCTTAGGAGGCAGAAGACTTGACTTCACACCCCTGCCTTAGCCGCTTACTTCCTGGCAGTGTGACCCTGAGCAAGTCACTTCCTCTGTAAAATGCTTCCCCAATCACCCTTGAAGAGTTGTGAGAACAGCTCCTTTTTGTTAGCTTTGCAACACCGGTTCCAGACATTGTCTTGTTTGATCAGAGAATCAGATGAGATGATGGATGTGGAAATCCTTTAGGGGCGAATCATGAAATGCTCAATAAATGTTATTAATGTTCTGATAACTTTGTAGAGAGCATTTCAGCCTGATGGAAAGGGCACTAGACTGTAGAAAACCAGAGGTCTGATTATTCAATCCCTAAGCATTCTTTGGGGGAAGAGACTGGAGGCAGCCCAGCAATAGAAGTATAGAGAGAGTAAATATAAGAAGAAGCCACAGTAAGGGGATGAGGAGGATGGAGGAAGGCTTCCTGGAAGAGGAGGCGCTGCCTGAGCAGAATCAGGTCACTTCTGTATTTTTGCTTCATTTTCCCCATTTGTAAAATGAGGGAGGGAACTGGCCTTGTGTGACCTCAAAGGTCCCTTCCCATCTTACTTCCTCTGCTTCTCCATAAGCCTGGTAACATGGAGAAGACCTGGGCCTGTCATTTAACCAGTCTAAACCTCAGTTTTGTAATCTGTGAGATGAAGCTGAGAAGCCTTGTGTTGTTGGGAAGAAAGAGTTTTGTTAGCCATTGCAGAAAGCTGAGCTATTAGGACAAGTGGATGGCACAGTGGATACAACAGTAGAACCAGGAAGACCTCAGTTCAGATCCCACTTTATTAGCTGAGTGGCCCCTGGGGAAGTCACTTAGCCTTTGCCTCAGTTTCTTCCCAGGATTGTTGTGAGGATTAAATGAGCTAAGATTTGCAAAGTGCTTACTGCAGTTCCTGGCATGTATATTAAGTGTTTAATAAATGCTTAATTCCCTCTCTCCTCTCCTCTCCTCCTATGCCTCCCAAGCTGCACCTTTTGCTTTCACAGCCCCATTCCCCAGCTCCTGAGGAGGATGGGCCATGCCTTGCCTTGGGCCTGGCATCCTGGCCCCCGACTGAGTTCGCCTGGTCTTTGTTCTTTCTAACCCATACAGAAGAACATGAAAAACATCGGCTGGAGCGGGAGCAGGAGCAGAAGGCCAGCGCCACGAGAGTTAATCATATGCTGCCACCTGAAGAACCCCGGATTGAGGCCCCCCCACTTCCCTTGTCCCCTCCAGCTCCACCCCCTGCACCTCCACCCCCTCTGGCCACTCCAGTGACTGTCATCCCTATCCCTATGGTAACAGGTTCCCCACAGCCGATGCCACCCCCACCTCCCCTCCCACTGCCCCCTGCCCAGCCGCTAACCCTTGCCCCACGCCAGCCAGCCTTGGTCAGTGCACCCGGACTCAGTATCAAGGACCCCCTCCCCCAACTCCCCAGGCCACCAGCCACTGCCACCCCACTCTTGCCGGACTCAAAAGGCACCGTCGCACCCACAGGCAGTCCCAAACCCCTGCAGCCCTTCCCCACACCCATCCTGACCATTGCTCAGCACCATGTGGTCCAACAGCCCATTCAGCCCCAGCTGCCAGCTCCACAACCACCTCCACCAGCAGCACTGGCAGCTCTAAAGTTGGCACCAGCTGAGGAGGTGAAGCCCAGTGAGCAGAAGAAGCGACCTGGGGGGTGAGTGAGATGGTGGCATGTGGCCCCAGGGTGGGCAAGAGGACCTCTGCACACATCCCCCACCCTGAGGGGGCAGCCATGTGGGTGAAGGGAGTACCCCCTCTCTCCAAACGTCTTCTCCATCAGGATTCTTATTTTCACCCTCCCAAAAAGGGATGACTGCCTATAACCTCCACTATCAGTTACCCATTGTAATTAAGCAAACAGTAAGCTTAATAAAGGTTGAGTATTCAAAGATAAAAAACCAAACCCAATTTCTGCCCTCTATGAATTTCGAGTCTTAATTGGACAGAATAGAATGTACACAGAGAAGTCAGTACAAAGTACCCTGAAGACAGATGACTGAAGGGGTATCGGTGGGGTTGGGGGATGAGAAGGTGTCTTGTAGGCTGGACACCTGAGGAGAGCTAAGGGTTCAGAGAGCCCAGAGGGAGTGCATGCCTCCTTAGGCCAGGAGACACCGATCTGGGAAAGCATGAAGATGTAAGGTTTGGGCACATCTGGCGGTCCATTTGGAAGGCGGAGTGTGAAGAGGAATCATCAGAGATGATTATTCCCAGTACCTTCTGCCCTTCCGAGGACAGACCGCTTCTCACATTTGGAGAATGGGACTAGGCCTGTTCTTTCACCCCACTGTCTCTTTGGGTTGCAGGATCGGGACCAGGGAAGTCCACAACAAATTGGAGAAGAACAGGTGTGTGTGTGTGTGTGTGTATCTGGTCCCCTGGCCCCATGTCCCGGGACCCCCCCCCTCCCCGCCTACTGCCCTTCCCCTGGCTTCCAGAGCCAAGCTTTTGCCCTTTTCCCCATTTTCCCTACTCCCCAAATCTATGGTTTGACAGCCCAGGCGGCTGACCGACTGCATCCTCTTCCTCCCGATCCCCATCCCCTTTTCCTAGGCGAGCCCATCTGAAGGAATGCTTTGAGACTCTGAAAAGGAACATCCCCAACGTGGATGATAAGAAGACGTCCAACCTTAGTGTCCTCCGCAGCGCCCTGAGATACATTCAGGTATGGCGGACTTTGGGGAGACAGGGCCTAAAGGGGGCGGATTTACGCTGCCCGGTGCCCCTCGGTGGCCGCCGTGTGGCCTAGTGTGGGGCTGGGTGTGCAGATCTCGCTGTTGGAGGCTCCGAGGGGGAGGGGAGGAGGGAATCGGGGCCTAGGTGAAGGCAGCGCAGCGGCCAGGCCGCCGGAGCGGCTTCCTCTCCCTCCCCCTGGGCTCCGGCTCCAGCGCCTGCTCGAGCTCCCCCTCCCTCCTCCACGCGGGCAGTGAGCACATGGCCCGGGCTGGCGCTGACGTCAGCGGGGCTCCCTCCCTGCCGGGGGAAGGGAGGAGAAGGGAGGGGGAGGGGCCTGGAGCGGCCAGCTAGCGGAGCGCTGCGTGTGCAGCTGCAGCCGCAGCCGCCGGGGCTGGGGGAAGGGAGGGCGAGACCAGGCTGGGGAGGACGGAGAAGGCTACAGGGGCAGCACTTGCACATCCCCCGGAAGTGGGGGCACCCTCTTAATTGCAGAGGGAATCGGATGGGTAGGAAGGTGGGGCGGAGGCTGGGAAATGCCTGACAGGTTTTCGGGGAGGAAAGAACCCCGGATTTGAGGTCGGCACATTTGCCAGCTGTTTGGTGTGAGGCCCTTTACCTGGCAGAGCCCCAGGTCTCTGTGCTTAATTGGGTTGCGGTGCTACTGTTTATTACTTGGGTGACATTGGCAAGTCACAACCTCCGGGCCCTTCCTTGCGTCTATAAAATGAACAGCTTGGACAAGATGCTGAGGTGCTTTCCAGCTCAAAATCAATGACTCTCCTTGCTTGAGAGGGTTGTTGGGAGGAAAACACTTCTATTTTCAGATCTGAAAGTACTATATAAAATGAGAGTTAACTCTGTTGGACCAGATTCAGAGTTTAAATAGGCCACACACTCTGTCTTCTACCTCATATTAAGGCTAAGAACCCCCCCTCCCCCCTGCAATGCCCGTTTTTCCAAGCTGGACTTCTTTGACCCAAGATTTGGGGGGGGGGGGTCAGTGGCAGATTTCACTGGCTTAAATGAAGCAGGCGTACTGGGTTTGGGGGGGTGAATGGAGCAGTCCGATTTCTGCCATGAAAAAATTTGTATGTAGGTTTCTCTGAAGGCTCTGCCCCTTTCCTAATCTTGCACCCAGGGGATTAAGGTCACACTGCAGGAATCCACCCTGATTGCGTCGGGAGCCCGGTCTGAGTGCTGTGGCTGTAGGACTGCGCGGGGTGGGGGGGGGGGGTGAGAAGGGAGTAGCTGGGATGGAGTAATAGAGTCGGATGTAACTTTGTTAAGCGCTTTAGTGGCTGGATTTGGATTTGGAGGTAGGGGCGCCCTGGGTTCGAATCCCAGTGAACGATATGAAGCAGCTGGATGGGTGAGCTTCACCCCGCTGGGCCCCAGTTTCCTCATCCTGGCCTCTGGCCTCTGGGGTAGGTCCACTCGGCTCCAAAGCCATGATTGTGGAACAGCCCCGTCCTCCCCGGGATGAGGAACTTGGGTCCCCGGGGGGGGGGGGGGGGGGGGCAAGCGTTGGTCTGAGCCGCGATTTCCACTCGTGTCCTGCTCCCGGTGCGGGCCTCCCCGCCTCGGCTGCGGTGTCTGTCACTCTTCCGCCCTTTAAAAATAACTCCTTCCGCCCGAGAGGAACCCCTCTCGCCCCGCCCGCGCGCCGCGTCTCCTCCGCAGTGGGGTGGGGGCGGGGGCGTTCGAGCGGCCAGGCCCGCCAGATGAGACGGTTGCCATGGCAGCCGCGAGTTTCCGTCTCCCTGGAAACCGTCGGGGTCCCGCAGGTGTGCACGCGCTGCCGGAGCGAAGGCGAGGAGTGGGGAGGGAAGCGGGAGGCGCGCGCCCACGGCGCAGCTGCGCAGTCGAGGAGCCGGCCTGGCTTGGGAGGAGCCCGGGTCTCCCTCCCCGCCCTCCCGGTGGGGGCGGAGCCTGCCCCGAAGTGGCTTAGGCTGGGGGCCCGGGGGGAGGGGTCATTGTCGGGGCTCCGCTCGTCAGACCGCGGGGAGAGGGCCAGGGCCTGACGTCATTCTTCTGCCTGTATCCCGTGGGCGCGGGGCTGGGGGGGGTCCTCGGCGGGGGCTCCACCCCAGGATAGCCGTTAGGTTTAACGGCTGCTTCCGGCCGCGGGGTCGCTGCTCTTATGTCATTGGGGCGGGTTGGGTTTTTTAAATTCTTTAAAGCGCTGTGGCCCGGAGGATGCTCCTTTCCCCCTCCCCCCACCGTCTCCCAGCCGGGTGGGGGAAGGGACGGCCGGCGGGCTGGCTCGAGTCCAAGCCGCTTCCCGGCTCGGGCAGGGGGCGGAGCCGAGGTCGTTGATTGGCTCGGTGGGAATGAGCCGGGCTTGGGCGCGGAGGGGGCTGGGGGGTGCAGCAAATGGGCTCGCCGCCGTGACGTGACGCAGCAGAGCTGGGCTCCGCGTGGGAGCGCGCGTGCTCGTGCGCTGGCCGGGGGAGGGGCGGCTGGATGCGTCCAGGCGGGGGTGGGGCGGAGCGGCGCGGGGGGAGGGGGCGCCTAAGGTGGGGAAACGTGATTGAAATTGACCATGACGGAGGAGGGGGGCTGAGAGCGCCGCTCTTGGAGGTCCAGCCCAGCCCGCGGCGGTGTGGAAAAGAGAGTTGAGTTGGAGGTCAGGGGACGGAGGCCAGGCCTGGCTTGACCCGCTGACAGTCGCACTGCCCAGGCACGGCGTCATTAGACTACGAACATTTTATTAAGTCAGGCGCCTCCCAGGCTTCACAGGCTTGAAACCAAATGAAACGATCGCTCATCACAAATGGGGAAGGAACGGAGGCCTAGAGTCCATCCTGCTGGATCGGCCGGAGTGGGGGAGGGGCGGGGCTTTCCTTGCCTGGTCTCCCAGCGGACTCTGGGCAGGACTCTCATCGAAGTTGAAACCCTGAGCAAAGTGTAGAAGTATGGTCTTCCCAGTAACCTCCAACCTGGTCCCAGTGTAATAATAGCTAGTAGCACTTACGGCTTTAAGGATTGGGAAGCAATCCCGAAGATAATTTAATCCGCGCAGCCAGGAAGAGGGTGGGTGCTATTTTTACCCCACTTTACAGATGAAGAAACTGAGGCGGACAGAAAGAATTTAAGTGGCCTGAACAGAGTCATACAGCAAGTAAGCCTCTGAGATTGGATTTGCACTCGGGTCTTCTAGCCCCTGGCCTAGTGCTCTCTCAGGCACAGTGTCCCTTCTTTGAAAACTAGCTGTTTCTCCTGAGCCTCTGAGATCTCTGACTACCAGCCTGTATTGCTCCCTAGGAAGACAAGTGCATAGAAAAGATTTAAGAGCCGTTGTAATGAAAAGGGGGCAGGCCAATGGTAGATTGATGAGTACCAGTGAAGCATTGGACCCTAGATTCAGAGCTGGAGGTCATCTGCTCCAAGGCCCTCATTTTAGAGGAGGTGACTTACCCAAGGCCAGACAGGTAGTGAACAACAAAGGCTGGATTTTAACTCAGGTTATAATACTCCAAGCTCTCTTTGGTGTGCCCAGAAGCCTTCAATCTCATTCTAAGGGAAGAAGCAACATGTACACATGTATAAAATGTGTACAAAGTAGACTTGAGGTGAAGGCTTGGAGCTCACAAGAAGGTAGGAACTTTTGAGATGAGGCTGGAAGAAAATCGGGTATTCTAAAAGGCTGAAGTAAATGAATGAACAATCCCTTATGAAGAGTTTATATTTCCAAAGCACGGGCAGGCGGGGGAGGGTTGTAAACCTTCAGAGCAGCCGGGACCACAACACCCAAATGAGAGACAGAAGATTGTGTCTGTGGAGTGCTCGGAGAAAAGAGGCAAGATAGTCGTGTATAGACATGGTAGCATCTGCTGAGGGTTTTCTAAGGATGGGGAGACTTGATTGTGTAGACAGCAGAGAAGGAACCAGTGGATAGGACTAGATTGAAGACTTAGAGAGGTAGGTACCCTCTGTTGGAAAAGATGGGATGGGGTGGTAACAACACACATATAAAGAAACTAGAGTGAAGGGGGAGAACTATGAGATGACCTGGATTTTTCTTAGATCCTCGGCTAGTTGGGGGGAGTCCTTTGGAGGCTTGAGTTGGGTTACAGATTGAGGAGAAGAGACCTTAACCATCCAGTCTAACCCTGTCTCATTTTACAAATAAGGACCCTGAGGGAAAAGGAGGTCCCATGAATTGCACGAGGTCACACAGCCAGCAAATGTCTGAGGTGGCTTTCTCCCTGACTCCACATTCTGGGCCCCATCCGCTCTCACATTGCTGCTGCAGTGTGACAAGAGGTTTAGAATATGGTCAGTATTGTGGTCAGTTAGCCAAGAGGTAAGAGATTGCTTCATTTTGGTGAGGGCCCACTTGAAATAAGCTAACCCAAATTTGTAGTGGACGAGGTCAACCTTTCCTTGTTGAAAAGACTAAAAAAAGGAAAAGTTAAGCAAAACCAGCCTATGTGTGGGTTGCATCTGACAGGATTCAGAACCTTCCACACTCAGAGTCCCCTATTTCTGCTAAGAAGGGTGGAACGTTTGCTTTGTCTTCTCTCTTCCTGGACCAACCTGGGCCGTTGAAATGTCACCACGTTCCTTTTTGTTCCGTTTTCATGCCCCTTGTGGTAGACTCTGTGAGTACTGCCTTGCTAATTATCTTGATTTCTATCTGGGCAGCTGACTTCTGCCCCACTTCAGACACTCACTAGCTGAATGATCCCAGACTTCCCATTCTTCTCTATGGTCTTTGTGTATGACAGTGGATACAAAATAAATACAAACCCTCATTCCCTATGTCATGCTTGGGAAGTAAGAGGATACATATGAAGGTTGAAAAGTAATTGTATAAGAAAGTCTGACCAAGTGTTGAGAGGCACAGAAAGACAGCATGGTGTAGTAGAAAGAACCTGGAAGTCTGAACTGGCTCAAGGCCCCACCTGGGCCTCAGTTTCTTCATCTGCAAAATAAGAGGGTTGGATGACTGTGGGACCCAAGGCCACTCCCAATTCTGGAGTGGGAGCCAGGAGCCTGATCCTTGAGACTTCGAGGCAAGTCATTTACTTTTTCTGACCTGGAGTTTTTGTCCATGTTGTTGTGTTCGTCCTTCATTTTCCAAAAAGACCGTGACATCAGAGAAATGATGACATGACTGCACTTGACTTTGATCTGAGGGAGGGAGGGCTGTGCAGGTCACCAGCCTCACTTTCTCCTCCTGAGCCATCTGGGTCCAATGACCAGGTATTCATCAGGATGACTGGAGATGGCCTTATTTATGACATAATTTGAGAAGAAAGGTCTATTCCCCATTCAAATTCTTTCTCTACCAACCCATCATCATTTTCTAATATTTCATTTTTTGAGAATTATTTTTTGGTCCAGGACCTTAGTGAAATCTAAGTAGAGAGTTAAGAAGAGCATAGTATGCTGGCCTCAGTCGTCAAGACATTAGTGGGAATACATTTATTAGAGACTTTTTATATTCAAGGCTAGAGCAACTTCCTCTAAGATAGGATGAAAACTGTATATAGAAGAAGGAGGTTAAGAGAGAAGTCTAGAAAGAAAGAAGGCTTGGTGGTACCACAGTAGTAATAATGGTGGTGATAAAAGTAGTAGTAGTATTTTACGATTTCTCCCATTCATCTTAATTCTTCCATGCAGCATGACAAAGGTGAAAATGTATTTGATAGGAATGTGTAGGTAGAACTTGTATAAAACTGTATGCTGTCTCAAGGACGGAGTGGGGAGGTAGGGGAAAGGGGAGAGGGAGGGAAAAAATCTAAGCTATATGGAAGTGATTGTAGAACACTGAAAACAAATAAAAGAATAATTTTTTTAAAAAGTAGTAGTAGTAACAATGTTTTTTAAAAAAAATTCTGAATTATCTCCTTCCCTCCTCTACCCATTGAAAAGGCAGGAAAAAAAATACTAATTATATGTATGAAATAAGGCAAAACATATTTACACACTCCTTATTTCCAGTTATAACTACAATTGATATTAGCATAATACTTTTTTGTCCATGTAAATTGGGAATTATGATATCCTACCTATTCCACAAAAGGCTTACAAGAAAATTGCTTTGCAAACTGTCACATACTATAGAAAGGTGAGAATTAATTTTTCTTAACGTGACATCTGGGCTGTCACAGTTCAGAGATGACATTGGCATAGATTACAGTGCTTGAGGAAAGTTTCATAGAGAAAATGAGACTTCAGTTGGGTCTTTGAAATGGGTGAGGCTGGAACAGATGGAGAGGAAGGAGAGAGCGTCCAGGTTGAAGTCAAATGGGGATCAGCTCTGCTGGAGTAGGGGCAGCAGGAGTGAGTAGATGGGATTGAGTAGTGGAGGCTCAGGTTGGGGAGGGGGTGAGAACCTTGTGTACTTGATGCTGTCTGCAGGCCATCAGAGGTCATTGAAGACCCTGTGATTTCCTTAAAGTGGGTCCTCCCCCTCTGGTATTCAGCAGATGGTATTCAAGGGTTGCTGTGATTTAAAAAATAACTTATTGGGCTCATTAGGAGGAATAAGAAAATTAGGGGAAAGAGCCAACCAGCAAGATGGTGCGTTCAGTTTTGGCCTATCTTGTTTCTAAGCAGAGGTGCGCAGCCTCGTGGTGAACGTCTCTGAACTCAGCTCCATTGGTGCAAAGATATTAGAAGCACTGTCTGAGCTTGGCCTGAAGTCTTTCCAGCTTGGAAGGACCCAGCAGAGTGATTATTGCTCCCGGTGGCATTCCTGTGGGGGAAGCCCAAAGCACATCAGGGTGGGCATGTCCGAGGGAAGCAAGAATAGCTCTCACCTGAGGCAGCTAGGTGGTACAGTGGATACAGCACTGGCCCTGAAGTCAGGAGGACCTGAGTTCAAATCTGGCCTCAGATATTTGTCACTAGCAAGTCACTTAACTCCTCTTGCCTCAGAATAAATCCCAGTGTTTTTTGTACACCTGGGTGTAAAGTGTATGGAAATGGAAATCCAATTCAGTTGAAATGAGACCTGCATGTAAGCCCTCCTCTGATATTTTCTCATGCGATGGAGATAGGTCTGTGAGAATGATTCCTCAGGAACTGTGCCAATGAAACCTTAGCAAGATGGCAAGAATTTGAATAAGGCTTGACATCAGGGCCAGCCTGGCTAAGTTTGGAAAGGGGGCTCACCAGGCTGTTGGCCACCAGGTGGGAATGAATTGTTTTTGACCATAGCAGTTTGTGAAACTGCGTGTGGAGGCGTGCAGCGGTCATGTTTTGCATTGGTAGTTGTTGGAAGCATTGAACTTGAACTCTAGATGAGGAAGCTGTGGTTGGGAGGGATGACCTGGCTCCCTCAAAGTCACTCGACTCAAAAACATTGGAACAGAGGCTTAGCCGTAGGTTCCTTTTCCTCCGCCATGTTCTCTGGAAATGTGAGACTGGCAGATTAGGCTATTTGTGACAGTAGTCCAGATGTGAAAGGATAAGAATCTTTCTTTGAATTAGGGGGGTGGCAGTGGAAGTGGAAAGGACCATCCAGAGAACCAGAAGAGAGGATTCTTTTTTTAAGATGGTTTCATACATTGATTTCTGAGGGTATTCGCACACACCACCACCCCTCCCCCATCCAGCTAGCCTTATCTCGTGCAACAAGGATGAAGAAAAAGTTCCGCAAAACTAGCCACCACATGACGGTGTCTGATAGTCTTAAGCCTCCCACCTGTGCAGTGAAAGGAAGGGAGGTCCATTTTCTCAACTCTCTTCTGGGGCCAAGCTTGGTGACTATAATTACACAACATTCAGTTTTGTTTTATTCATTCTGTTTGCATTCTTTTTTTTTTTTTTTGGCGGGGAAAACTTTATTGTAGGTGCAGTGAGACAGCTGGACACAGTTTAGATGATTCCAATTTTGTTGGCAACATCCAAAGCATGATAGTCTGGAGCAGTCCAGACGTAAGCTTTCTTCTCTCCATCAGGTTGGATCAGTGTGTTGACCTTGGCCACATCAGTGTCATACAGCTCCTTTACTGCCTGCTTGATCCGATGCTTGTTGGCCTTGATGTCCACAATGAAAACCAGGGTGTTGTTGTCGTCAGTCTTCTTCACAGCAGACTCAGTGGTCAAGGGAAACTTAATGATGGCATAGTGATCAAGCTTGTTTCTCCAAGGGGCACCTTTCTGAGGGTATTTGGGCTGCCTTCTTAGTCTTGGTGTCTTGGGTCACCAGAAGGTGGGGGATGTTCAGATCTTCTTCTTTTTGTGGCTATGGACACCCTTCAACACTGCCTTCTTGGCCTTCAAGGCTTTGGACTTGCCTTCTGTCTTGGGGGGGACAACGGCTTCCTTCTTCACCTTTGGCGCCATTTGGGAGAAAGGCTGTTTGCATTCTTTAAAAGATATTTTAAAGGCATAATTAACAAGCTTTCCTGACTGATTATAGAAGGTAGGGGAAGAAAGAAAGACACTAAGCCTAGATAACTGGGAGTTTTGTGGGATCTTTAGAAGAAATAGGGAAGTTAGAAAGAAAAGCAAGTCTGAGAGCGAGATGGTATGTCCAGTTTTAGGTATGTCCTGTTTGAATGGTTGGTGCAGCCTCCAAATAAAAATGACCGAAGATAAACATAGGGAGGTCACCTAGAGTTGATTCTAGAAGAATAAAGGAGTTCTTTAAGGGTGCATTTGGAGAGAGAGAGAAAAGTGTAGGCCCAAGGATTCAGCCTTGAAGAAAATTCTCAGTTAAGAGGCAAAGTGAGCAGGAGGACCCTGCAAAGGGGACAGAAGGAGCAGAGGGGTCTCCAGACTGTGTAATGGGCCCAGAACCACATGAGGAGAAGGATGTAGTCTCTCAGCTTAGATGCCCTACCTCTAGGGGTCAGGGAGAATACACACTCAGAGAAGGCCTTTGGATGCAGCCAGAACGCTGTCCTTGGTGACACCCAGGAGAGTCTCTCCAGATGGAAGTCAAAGTATGAAGTAGAGAGTGGAGAGGGGAAGAAGTGGTTGGCACAGGAATAGACTCCCCACTTGTAGAAGTGTGGCTAGGGCAATGTGGAGGAGAAGGGTTTGTGATAGGAAAATACCTATGCATGTTCAAAGGGCAGGAAGCTGGTGGGGAAAGAGATTGGAGATGCTCAAGCGAAGGGATGACAGGGAATGGGGAAATGGAAAAGAATTCCTGCCCACAAAGAGGACAGGTTCTGAGAGGAGCTTGGCATTAAGGTAGGTGGCGAGGTAACTGGCTTCATATAGAATCGGGCAGTGGGGTGGGAGGCTTGAGGGGAGAGAAGATCTAAAATGGGCATTCTGAGCTAGAGGAGAAGCAGTGGGACTGCCAGGCCTCTGCTGTGACAGCGGTGTGGGTACATAAGGGCTCTGTACCCAACCTGGGAGCAGAAACAGAAAAATGAGATTATGGGCTCTTTTCCCAGCCCTAGATAAGTGGGCATGGTGAAAGGGGACAGGACATGAAAGGCAGAAAGTGGCCAGTTAAGAACTAAAACGCTGTGCCCAAGGCACTGTGTGAGGCAGGGGCAGAGGGGGGAGATAACACTTCTACACAAATTCTGCCTAAAACAGAGACATAAAATGTGATTTAAGTTTGGAGAAAGAAAGATGCTTTCCAGCAGGGGTGAGGAAGTATATCAGGGAAGCCTTCGTGGAGGAAGTGGTACTGACTTACATCAAGGCAAGAAACTGAACATAAGGAAGAGCGAAGGCAGGGAGGCAGAGAAATCTGAGAAAGGGGGAAGAAAGTATGTGGTGGGAATGCCCCAGAGGAGAAATGAAAGTCAGTGAAGAGTCAGTGCCATACTGGGCCTAGGAAGGATGCCAGATGCTCTGGGGGTCTGTTCTGATGACCCTTCTGTGACCTGGCTGGGGTAGTTGGTAGAGAGATAAAAGGCAGGGAAATGGACTGATTGAGAAGTCCCAGTGTGGGTCAACTGCAATGAACAGTGGAGAAGTAAGAAAGAAGCTCCTTGAGGGCAGGGACACGTTCAGTCTTGTTGTTTCAGTAGCCCGAGAGTCCAAGCACATTGTAAATGCTTAACAAATATTTGCAGACTTGAGGTTGCCTTAGGGTAGAGGAAAAGTGAAGAATCAGGGGTTGAAGGCATTAGAAAAGCTGGAATTAGGGGTGGGGGAGGTAAAATGGTAGCTGTAGGGCTTTGTAAGGGTGAGAATGTAAATTGTAGACTTCAGATGTAAAAAACCAGAGAAAAGGTGGTGCTTGAATCTTGGGGAGATTGCACTGAAATAGGGAGGGGGACAGGAGAAGGGAGCATCAGGCCCCCCCTCACCCCTGTGGAGTTGGGGCCATGGATACGCATTCATTGCCTTCATGAGAAAGCCAAAGAAACAGCTCCCATCCACACAAATCCTAGACCTGGTCCCAAGGGGGCTGAGTCCAAGGACACTTGGAGCCACGGGCTCACAGTGGGACTCCTAAAGTCTAGTACTCAGGTTTTGTGCTTGGAATAGAAGAAGTGGGTGACCCCTTCCCAGCTGCCTCCTTAGCAGCTTCCGGTCTCTTCACCACCTTTGTTATCTTACCTACTGTTGGGGATGAGGGGATGGACCCTTGGCAGGGTGACCGGGAGAGGTGGGGGCCACACAGGCCCAGGTGCTGAGCACAGCTTTTCCACGTGTCCCCATCTCCTTGTCCTGCAGACACTGAAACGGAAGGAGAAGGAGTATGAGCACGAGATGGAGAGGCTGGCCCGGGAGAAGATAGCTACGCAGCAGCAGCTGACGGAGCTGAAGCGAGAGCTGAGCCAGTGGATGGATGCACTCGAGATGGAGCGGGTGCTGCGGCAGGCGGGGCAGCCGGAGGATGACCAGGCCTCTACCTCCACCGCATCAGGTAACCCTGCCTTTGCCCATCCCCACTCCCAGCCTACCCTCGCCCTGGCTCCCTGCAGGGCCACCCCAGCTGTCTTCCTGCTCCCTGACCCTGTTCCCTTCTCTCTCCTTTTTCTGATCTGCCCACCCAACAGAAGGTGAGGACAACGTGGATGAAGACATGGAGGATGATCGGTCGGGCATGGGGCTGCCCAAGCTGAACCAGCGGCCACAGCCTGAGCTCCTGAAGCCAGCTCCCCTGCCTCCTGGCACGGCCTCCGCTGTCCCAGCCCCTCACTCCCACCCTTCGGCTCTGCAGCAGAAACCCCATCCTCCAGCAGCTGCCGCCCAGACCCTGGTGTCAGCCCCCGCCCACCTCGTGGCCACGGCGGGAGGGGGCTCGACGGTCATCGCTCACACGGCCACCACCCATGCCTCAGTCATCCAGACTGTGAACCATGTGCTTCAGGG
Source organism: Notamacropus eugenii (assembly GCF_028372415.1). NCBI lineage: Eukaryota > Metazoa > Chordata > Mammalia > Diprotodontia > Macropodidae > Notamacropus > Notamacropus eugenii. The sequence goes on along the minus strand of NC_092873.1, from coordinate 40,410,153 downwards.
CCCTGGGGGCAAGCACATCGCCCACATTGCCCCTTCAGCCCCCAGCCCTGTGCAGCTGGCACCTGCCACACCCCCCATTGGCCACATTACTGTCCACCCTGCAGCCCTCAACCACGTGGCCCACCTGGGCTCCCAGCTGCCCCTGTATCCACAGCCGGTGGCCGTGAGCCACATCGCCCACACCCTTTCCCACCAGCAAGTCAATGGCACGGGTGGGCTGGGGCCACCGGCCACAGTCATGGCCAAGCCAGCTGTGGGTGCCCAGGTGGTCCATCACCCCCAGCTGGTGGGCCAGACGGTCCTAAACCCAGTGACCATGGTCACCATGCCATCCTTCCCTGTCAGCACCCTGAAGCTGGCCTGAAGTGGGGTATCACTTGGAGGTCCCTGATACCCCTTCCCACCAAGCAGCTCCACACATTCCAGTCCAGCCCCCTCCTTTGCCCTCAGGGGACGGGCAGGGTGCAGAACCTGAGCCCAGAGGGAGAGGAGAAGAGATGGGGATGCTGACTCCCTCCCCACTCTGAGCTGGGCCAGGAGGGCAAGGGGAGAAGGACTAGCCCTGCTGCACTTGGACTTGACAAAAAACCCAAGAGAACCTTTGGTGAGCGTGGTCCCGTGGCTGTGGTGGCTGCCTCGATTTCCGTTCTTGTCCCGTTCTGTCCCGCCTCGCCTTCCCTTCCTGTGTAATCAGTGAGCTGTAGATGTGATGTTCTTGGGTTTGTCCCTTGTCCCTCCCTCCTTCCCACCCCCCTCATGTGCTGCTGATGCTGCTATTTGTCTGTAGGTGGCTGAGCTCTGGGGGCCCCCCCCCCCCGCCCACACCAGGGGTTCTCTCCCCAGGCCGAGCTGGGGGCTGTGATGTTGAGGTCATTCTGTCCAGACAACCATTATGTGGAGACCTGGGGGTGGGGGCTGCTTCAAACACAGGTGATGGGAAGCAGACAGTTCAGTGGGCCAGAGGTCCGAAGGAGCTGGGGGGGGGGGATTAAATAGGGACCCTGATATGTGGGGCAACCCCAACACCCTTTCCCTCAGCCCACACTACAGTCTGATTGATCCATCTGAGGTCACTGTGATTTGTTACAGTAGAAACTATTTAAGACAATTCTCTACTAATAATAAACCAAATGAAAGAGAAATCAGTGAGATTCCCGTGGGGGTTTGTGCCGTGATCTTCTCTCCTCCACCTTGCCCCCAAACCCCTGACGTCTGCTTTTGAGGAAGATACAGTGACTGCTTGACCTTTGAACACCAGACTGATCTGGGCCCCACCTGGTCCCTATGGATCCAGGCCTCCCTAGCCCGTCTGGATGAAGATGCAGAGGTAGGGCTTGCTAGCTTGTCCCTGGACCTGGATCCTTCCCTTCTCTGCTCTTCTCTGGGCCCTTTCCCCTAGGTGGATCCTTTCAGGGATAGGGAGGAGAGGCAGAGCCCTGGAGGGTAGAGGCCCAAGGGTCTGGATCCCCAGCTGGGAGTAGAGAGGCTTCAAACCTTCTGAATCCCCTCTCCTTCCCTTTGCTCAGACATGTGGAGTTGTAACTGGTGGACGTGTGCATGTGTGTATCTGTGCATGCTCAGTCTGTGTGCATATGTTCGTGTGCAGGTATGCGTGTGTGTTTCTTGGTGCGCCACCCCCCCACCCCCACCCCCCCCATGCATTGAACTTGAGGAAGGGCTTGTAACTTGTGTTCTAGGGGCCTAGGTTCTTCTCTGGGCTGAGTTCAGGGGACCCTGTGGTCAGATGGTTATGACCAGGATGGGGGATGAGGCTGCAATGATGACCCCTCCCCCGCAGCTCCTGCATAGGGGGATCTGGGGATCACAGCAGGAACTGGCCTTTTGGACATTAAGAAATAGGCAGTAACTGCAGCCGGTCCCCCTGTACCTTCTTGCACCACTGTTTCTTTCACTTCTCTGGTTTACTTTTGATGCTTTGGACTGAGCCTGGGGAACAGTCACCTTAGCATCCTGCTGCCTCAGTTTTTCCCTGAGGATGGCTCTCAGGCATTCCTCCAGAGGGGAAAGAAGGGGAAAGAGACTGCCCAGACCTCTGCCCTGTCCCTCCAACCCCAGCTCCTGAGGAGCGAGGTCTGGGAATGGGGCTTCCCCCAGCCCCCCCTGTTAGTGAGTCTACCTTCGGGGACAGCTTTGGTTTCTCTTCTCTTCATATAGTTATTACAAGTGACCTTGTGTAAAACACATGCGCATACATGTACACTCAGATACCCATTTAGGCACATATATATTCATATATATATATAGATACGTATACTCGTTGCCTTCATGGGGGCTGTTTGGCAAGGTATCCTAAGGATAGTCAGGCGCCTGGGCTGCCCAGGAGGGTTGCTGATTTAAGTTGAGTGTGCCCTGGGGGAGAAAGCACTGTAGGGAGGCCTTGGGGCCCCTTGAACTTCCAGTCTCCTGCGTCTTAAGTCTGTGGTGCTGTTCTGGAAGCTGGATTCCCTAGGTATGGTGGTTTGGGATTATGTGAACACCTCAAAGGCCCCAAAGTGGATTCTGTCCAGAAGGAAATCCTAACTGCCTCCAAACCCTCACTCCGTTCTCTTTGTGGACTGGGAGATTTTAGTCATTAGGGTTCCTTCCTCTGCTTGGTGTATTTGTCATTTGGGGAATGTACAAGCAGTCTGTTCCATTCAGTCCCTGGCCTAGAGGGTGACAGCACCCATGACTCATGCTAGTTTCCCTCCTTCCAGCTGCAACCTCCACCCCATGGCCTCCTGTCAGCATCTTCGGACTCATTAGCTCCACTGTGTCCTCTGTGGAACAGCCTTGTAGGCATTAGGCCCTTGGGGGCAGAGCAGAGTGGGTGGGTATGGAGGCAGGATGGATGAGGAGACTGGGCATCCCCACCTCTCCTCTCCTCCCTCCCTTCCCCCTCTTTCAGCCATGTAGTGCTCATGGCCAGACAAGGATGGAACCTAAATTGTGCCTCCCCCCACTCTCTGGGGCTTGTGCCCAGATACCTCATCCAACCCCCAAGGCACCTGGGGTGGGCGGGGTCTGTGTCGTGCTAACTGTGTCTAGAGTGGCTCCGGTGGGTGTTGTTACCGTTGTGTTCTGTTTTCTGGTGAACGCTGTGATGCTGTAACGTTGGGGGGCTGCTGTCCCCCTATTCCCCAGCCTCATTCTTGTGGAGTGTCTCCTTCAGCAGCCACCAGGACCAGGGCTAGCCCTGGCCCTCCCCGCCCTCGGGATACCGAGTCCTGCCTCTCTCCTCAGACCTTCTAACTTGGGACACACACACACATACACACCCACACAGACACCCACAGACACTCACACATCTTACCTCTCATGTTGATTTTTTTATGTTCTCTAAGTGACTCACTGGCTGGGAGTCTTTACCTCGATGGGCTCGGGTCCTCAGGGGGCCAGGGAGGAGGGGCCCGTGGGCAGGGTGAGCACAGTGGGGTGCTTTGGGGCCACACTTAGGCCCTGCCCTCTCCAGGATGAGCCCCCATCCCTCCTCAGGGTGCGCCCCCCTCCCCAAAGAGGAGGCCCTTGTTTACAGTGAGGACTCAGTCACTGTGTCTCTGTTTCCGGAAATCTGAACCCTCAAGACCCCGGACTGTAGAGATTTTTATGTGTTTGGATACATCTGCTGTGTGAAAAAAAAAAATCAAAAAAAACCCTACAAAAACCCTAATTTTGTACATATTGTATTTTTACTATTGAGCTGTATTCTAGTGGCTGTTCATGCTCTAAGACTTTAGGTATCGGGACATGAATACTCTCCATGTAAAAGCACTTGCCTGGAATAAAACATTGAAACAAATAAACCTGCACTGAACCATGAGTCGGGGGCTCGAAGACACCCTGTTGTTTTATTGGTTGTGGGGGTGAGGGACCAGACACCCAGAGACAGAAATAGGGAAGCAGAAGGGGAGTGAACTCCTTCCCTTGTTCACTTTTCAGATCACAGCCTGATCAGGGACCAGCTAGAAATTGCTTTCAGGGTTCTTAAGGCTGGCCATGTGGTACAGCAAAGTGCTGGATCTGAGCACGCAGAACCTGGGTTGGAATCCTCATTGTCATCTACTTTCTGTATGACTTTGGGCAAATCACTACTTTGCCGGTCCTTGGTTTCCTCATCTGTAAAACAAAGATTGGCCTAGATTGTGGTTCACTCATTTCAGCCATGTCTGACTCTGTAACCCCATCTGAGGTTTTCTTGGCAAAGATACTGGAGTGGTTTGCCATCACCTTCTCCGGTTCATTTTACAGATGAGGAAACTGGACCAAACAGGATGAAGTGACTTGCCCAGGGTCACACAGCTATTAAATGTATGAGCCTGAATTTGAACTCAGAGCTTGACTCTGGGCATGGCATTCTTTCTAGCACTGTGCCACCTAACTCCCTTGACTTAGATAATCAGCTCTAAATTTATGGTTCACTGTCTTCCCCATCTCCCAGCCACAGCTGTCTCTCGTTTCTACATCTACATTGTTTTAGGATTTTTCAAAGGCACGTTCTACCCATTATCCTCATGAAGTGGAAGTTTAGGTGACCGGCTGGGGTGTTTCAAACCCAGTAAATAGTGGTAACTGGAATGGAACCCAGGTTTCCTGATTCCAACATCCTATCTTGGTGTCATGAGAAAAGCTTTGCAAACTTAAGGGACAGGGTTGGGAACCGGATCTGGGACTTCGATGGTATAGGGAAATCCCAAGTGTAGTTTGGGGAACTTTCCCAATGTAGTTTGGCACCAGTCCTGCACTGTAAGAGTCCTGGTTGCCAGTATCAGGTTAAGTGACTTGCCCAGGTTAATTCAATTAGCATGTGCCAGAGGAAGGACTGGAAATCAAGCCTTCCTGGCTTCCAGGAAGCAAAAATGTGACTTGATATTGTGTTGTGTGATCTTTCTACCACCCTTTTAAGCGGACCAGCAGGTGTTCTCTCTGATAGAAGAGGAAACTAGGATCCTAAAGGTAGGTAGACCTGTCCAAGGTTCTGGCAGCAGCTGGGCCAGAACTAGAATCAAGAAGTCGGTTGAAATTCTCTTTCTTTGGTAAAGAGACTTAAGACTTCCTCAACCAAACACACAGCTCTGGTTTGATAGTTGTAGGCGAGGCATATTGAGAATTGGCCCAGACACTGCTCTACCCATGGAGTGGTTAAAAGGTACCCTTGAGTTTGAGGAAGGGAAAAGGAAGGGAGAAGATGAATCTGATGGAAGCCTTAAGTCTCAAATATTCTGCATTGCTTCTAAGTCTGTGGGGCTGGGGTGGGAAAATAATGTCAATTCTGTCAGGGTTATTTATAGTGAAAAGAGAATATGCTCAGCTCACCATCTGCCTTCAGGGGTGTAACTAGGGCAGACCACAGAGCTTTGTCCTAGGGTAGTAAATTTAGAGGGCACCATAGAGCACTATCCCCACCTACCCAAGGGGCAGGTGGCCTCAACCTGGAACATGTTTCCCTCTTCAAGGGCCTAGAACACTCCTGGTATCTCAGGGCAGACTTCCTCCCTCTGGGCTGCACCCAGGTGAGTGAGTCATTCCTCTCAGCCTCTCCCAAGTGAAAATTATGAATTAGCTATTTTATTTCCCACAGTGGTCAGCGGGAGACTCTTGGAGAAAGTATCCTAGGTTTTCTGCAGTTCTCTGAACTGAATCCTAGTTCTCTGAACCCAGGAGTAGGGAGTAGGGACTTTTGTGGCATTTCTGCAGCTGTGGGACCAGGATGATTTGAGACCTGGTTGTATATGTGGGTCACTTTCAGCCTCTCCCAGCCAATTCCCCACAGTTCAACCATAAACCAGCTGACTCAGAGGATTGAGAAGGGTGGTGAGTCTGTGGCTTGAATCTCAGCCTTAGGGGTGGGGAAGATGTCGAAGGAAATATGAATGAATTGGGTATCACAAGGGAGGGGACTTTCTGGTTGGATGCCACCCTGAACTGAATTCTGGTCTCCCAGACAGATTGGGCCATTATCTTTATGCTGATGGAGAGACAGATGGGCCATCGGGGGGCACTGGCCAGACTTTGCTCTGCTCTCTCATCCCTATTCTTACCGCCACATCCCTCCTCACCCCTCTGAGAAACAAAAACCAAAACCGAAAGGTAAAACAATACCAAAAGATTTGGTCCTCCATCTCACATCTGGACACCAAGTGTTATACTCATTTATGAGACACTGGTTCCCCCTATCGACAGTTTTTAGAACTACAAAGCCACTTCACAGGCCCTTGAGACTGGACCAATCGATCAATACCTTTAAAGAAGGCATCCCAAGTAGAGTAAGAATCCTTTTTTGATCAGCTGTCCTAGGGAAGGGGCCTAGAAAGTCAGAACTGGAAGATTTTAAGGGTCTTCTAGCTCAGTTCCCTAATTTAATAGACAGGGAAACACAGAGCCCTGGAAGGTGGCTGGGGATAGATGTTCTGAGGGACATTTCTCTACCCTTTTGATGATGGTGGAAGTCAAAGGTTGTTGATAACGTACTGAGGACCTGGGAAGGCCCAAAATACTTTTAACCCGGGTGTGGGCCAGTTGTCAGAAAAAATAACAGTAGAGGAACTCAGGGTAAATTTCTGGTTTGGATGCTAGTCATAAGTAGTACTCCCTGTACCTGTGGCAAGTAGCAACACCACTATACATGCCCCCAGGTACTTGCAGAGGTCACCTTGAGCAGGGGGAACTAAGGTGCTGACTGGGGGACCAGCTGGTAGTTTACTAGCTTACCTAATTACTTTTGCTAACTATGAGTCATGATTTCTATGTTACTAAAGAATTGCAAGAGTCTGTCAGCACCCATCAAATTTCAGCACCTGGGGAAAAACTCTTGCCTGCCTACCCTGGTTATGGCTGTACTGAGTGTAGCCATGGTGTTGGGACCAAAAAAACCTCACTTTGCCCAAAAATCTTCATTCCTCCCCCATAAAGTCCAATCATTATACTGAAAAATATGGATAGCAGAGGGAAGAAGGGACAAGAGCCATAACCGTTGTGCTCTTTGAGGAAAGGCATTTTGGTACATTAGAAAGAGCCCTAACTTTGGACACAGAAGAGCTGGGTTCAAATCCTGCCTTGATCACTTACTATGTATATACTTTTAGGCAAGTCATCTCCTCTCCACCTTAGTTTCCTCTTCTGCAAAAATGAGGGTTGGACAAGATGGCTTCTGAGGTCCCTTATAGCCCTATGATTTTTTGTGATCCTGATGTCTTCAAAAGATTTTATTCTTTTTCTTTCTTCCTTCCTTCCTATCCCCTCCTCTTTCTTTTTCTTCCTTCTTCCTTCCCTTCTTCCCTTCGTTCCTTTCTTTTTTCTTTCCTCCCTCCTTCCCTTTCTTCCTTCTTTCCTTCCTTCCTTTCGTCTTTCTCTCTCCTTCTCTCTTTCTTCCTCTCATTCTTCTATATTTATCATCTTTCTCATTTTATTTGAGCCTTATAATAGGCCACACAGGAAGTGTTATAGCCATCCATTACAAATTGTTCTTCCCCCCTCCCCTCTTCCCTCCACCATTCAGAGATCTGATATATTCCTGAAACAAACATTTGGACTCTCCTCTAAAATTCAGGAAATTATGACCCAGAGGGGCTGGAGAAGTAGAGGGAAGGAATTCTCAAGGTAAAGTGAAGTAGGAAGTGGTATATGACAAAGTTTGAAGCTTACTGGTGAACTTTTGGGGGTTCCATAGCTTATTTCTTACAGGACAGCAGTAAAGTTCACTACTGGGGTTACAACTTCTCCAATTGCTTAAGCATCTATTAAGTACTTACTGTGTAGATAGCAGTGTGGCATTGAGGTTAGATGGCAAATCACTCAACCTCTCAATGCTCCAGGCAACTAAGATTATTAGTTGCAAGGCACGTACCGATCTGCATTGGTAGAGAGTTTTTACACTGGGAGTTCCTGAAATCCCAGGTATAGTCTAAAATTCAAAATGTGCAAGGCATGGGAATAAGGAAAGCGTTGTTCTGATGCTTAGGGACAGCTAATTCAGATTCTGGGATTAAGGAGATAGAGGTGGACAGTGACCATACAGACTCATTCCTCTGCCCAGGCTGCAGACTGTGATGGGCTTCTCATTCCCCTGGTCTCCTTGTCCTCCTCCCAGTTCACCCCTTCTTGTCACTAGGAGCTTTGAAGTGTGTGTCATGGGGTTAATTCCTTGGCACAAAGCTCTTCCCTCCTAGCCTGCTTTCCTGGGGCTATGGACTCTGCCTGAAATGAGGGAGGGCCTGCCATCCGACAAATCCAGCTCTCTACTGGGATTGAAAACTTATTTCTGAGTGCCAAGATAGCACTGATGGTTGGTCTGCCAGCTGGAGGGAGAGGAGACACCTGGATGACAGCTCCAAAACGTAGTCAAGTCAGTAGCTCTGTCTCCTTTCTCCAGAGCAGGCTCACCTGAATACCATGGGATGAGCATGGGTGGGAGCATCCAGATTTGTGCCAGGTTGGGAGAGTGTAGCTTAACTCAGGTGCCCACCTCCCCTGTTCCAGCATGACATGAAGGGTAAGCCTGGAGCCAATTTTGGGGATGTGTTTCTGGGTTCTCCAGCAGATGCTTCTGAGATCTCAAACTGGAAAGGATTTAAAGGGAAGTCCAGAGAGGCTGTGACTTGCCCAAGGCCACACAGGAAACCAGTGGACAAGTCCAGTGATGCCAAGTTCAACACTCTTCATGGCTTTGCCTCTTCATGTCTTATGACTAGAAATCACCCTCATGAAAGACTGATACACTTCCTCAAGCCGAGGATACCCCAGCTCCCTCCCTTGGGCTTTGTTCAATTTCCTAGCCAGTCCCTCCACTCCCATCCCTACCTCATGCCACTTCCCAATCTATCAAGCACTGGGAGCCCTCAGATTCACCAGCTGTCACCAAACTCTGTTTATTGGTTTTGTTACAATGGACAGCTTTAGAATATCTGAGCCAGGAAAAAGAAGGAAACCAACCAACCAACCAACCTACCAACCTACCAACCAACCAACCTTCCCGCTCCTCACAAACACCAGGGTCACTAAGGCAGGAACATGGCAGCACATGCAGCATCATGGATGCACTGCACACGCATACAGCATGAGCTGTGGGGCCCACAGCACACAAGGGGATGATGGGACAGACAGGTCCCCAAACAGGCAGTGCAGAGTCTGGGGGCAGACGAGGAGGGTCAGGCCTGGGACAGCATTCTTCTCCTAAGAAAGGGGTATTTTCCCATTTTTTTCTAGTAAATGACACAGCAGGCCCACAGAGGAACTTCACAAGGCTCCAAATGGCAAATGCACCCTCACTATGCCCCTCCCACCTAACAGGACCTGGCTCCTGCAGATGGGCGGAAAATGGAGGAGGAAACTGGGTGCAGGGTAAGAGTAAGCATGCTAAGGGCAGGCAGGTCCTGAGGGGGGTGGGCCCTTCCTGGACTTCCTCCAGGGGAGACTACCATTGGAGGCAGGGGGAGCCTAGCCCCCATCCCATCCCCAGAACTAAGAGATACTTGATCTGAGGTGGCATCCTGAGGGAGGGAACCCCTAGGAGCCCTGTTCATGGGTCTCTACATTCTACAGAGTCGGCTGTGTTGGGGGCCAAGGTCAAGGTCCCCTCCAAGCCTAGGGCAGTGTTGGCACTTGAGAATACAGAGGACTCCAAGGGTGCCCAGCTGTGGGCTCTGGTCTCAGCTAGTCAGTCAGAGGCTTAGAAAGGCCCTGGTATGGAGAGGCAATCTCCTTTATTCCCCCTCCCATTGCCCCACCCTAGGGGTGAGCCAGTCATACCCCTGAGCTTCTTTGTCTCCCTACCTCCCCCTTCCCCTATGCCTTGGCCAAGCAGCAGCATGGTCAAGGGAGAGCAGTGAGGTCAGGTAGAAGGATCCAGCATCCTGGTATGACTCCATGGGGACATTCTGGAGTGGGGTTCAAGGGGAGCAAGGAGGCACCTTTAGGCACTGGGACAACAGCCTGGGCTTCTTTGGCGCTCCAGGGGGAGGGTCCCTGAGAGGCGTGAGCTCTCACCTCTTGTGCCTCCTCCATACGTGCAAGTGCTGCTTTCAGCAAATCTGACATACAGAAATCAAAATTTACAAGCAAGCTGGGGTTCAAGCGTTTGCTCTTAATAAAAGGATTTGCACTAGGAGCCTTTAAGAAACAAGGTCTCCTTAGAGCCTTCAAGAAGATTTGCTTTACGTATTTTTTTCAGGACCATGGACAGCTGAACACACAAAAGAGGTACACTTGTATATGTGTGCATAGGGGCTGGTGCTTGGAGCCGGTGGGGTGTTGGTGAGGGGATTATAAAAGCAGGCAGTAATGTTGGAGGGGCTAGGGACCTCAGGACAGCGCCAGGTTGTTCCCTGCCCATTCCTCCCCTCCTTCCCTACCAAATACCCCCGAATTAGTCTCTTGGGTCCCACCAGAGAACTTGGACATGGGCACAGAAATACAGGAGACACCCATGAAGGTTGCTGCAGAATTTCTCCCATCCTTAGTTCTCAAGAGCCTTGGTCCAACATCCATGCTTTTTGTATAGCAGGGCATAAGTCTGGCCTCCAGAAGGTGGGGAAGTGTGAGCGTGCCTAGTAAGGCAGCTGCTGAGCCACCCAACCCTCTCCTCAGTTCTTTGAAGAGACAGGGACCAGAGGGCATTAGGTAGGGTGCTGTCCCCTGCAACCTTGAGAGTAATTCTTGAATCTGGCCTGAATATCTCTTCTCTTTATCTAGGAGGGGCATCTCAGGCCAGATTCTAGGCCCTTGGAGAGCCATGGGTGTCTATCCCTTTCCATGAGCTAGACTCCTAAGGGCAAGACACCTCTTACAAAGGATCCCCCTCTAGCGGTCTTGCCTGGGGCCTCTGTCTATTCCTTAGGTGACCCTGAAAGGGATTTCCTGGGGCTGGGGTGGAGGTGAAAAGGGAGGTAGTTGCCCCACAGAGTGTCTGTCATAGGCCTGAGGCTTCAGGGGTCCATGTGGGCTGCCCCTAGCCAAGAGCAGGAGAGTGATCTATACCTCCCAGTCATCTCTCTCCATCCCAAGGTAGGTCCCATAGGCTAGCCTTGGCCCAACCCATGGGAAGGCCTGGAGTCTCTCGATCTCTGAATTACTTTTGTCTACATTACATAGAAGATGCCTCAGGAGCATGGTTTGGGGTTTGGGTTGGTGGGGTGGGGAAGGATGCTCAGAGTCCCGACAGGGCCACCCTCTCCGCTTGCCCTGTGCAGGGGCCCGGGGCTCTCTGGATTCTGGGGGGCCTGGGTGGCCACTGCTGCCTCTTCTTCCACCTTCTCTCACCAAAGCCACTGTCAGCTTCACTTGTTCTCAATCAGCGTCTGCACTTTGTGGACCAGGTCCCTGGCTATCCTCAGGATCTCCTGGGCATCATGATGTTCTGCTCGCTCTGCAAAGAGTACATGCCACAGGTGTGGGGGTAAGTAGAAAGTAGGCTTAGGAAATCTGCAGCAGATGCAATGCTCTCCTGCTTTGGTTCCTCCTCAGGTCAGCCAGGCTGCCAGGGCCCCAGGAAGCCTGGATACTATCTGCCCTGTCTAGAAGAACATGACATTGAATTTGAATTCCCAGGAAGCCTCCCTGCTTGGGGCCAGCTTGGGGCCAGGGAGGGAGGTGTTGGAGAGATTTAGAGCTGGGACCAGCTGGATCTGGAGTCAAAAGACCTGGGTTCAAATCCCAGCTCTGCCACTTACTACCTGTAGGACTTGGTGAGTTATTTAACCTCTTTGGGCCTCAGATTCCTCATCTGGAAAATGAGGCCACAGAGGGCCCCTGTACCCCTGAGTCCTGCAATCCTAAAATACAGTGACCTCTAAAGACATAGAGCCCCTGCTGCCACCACCCACAAAACACACTGGCTGTTGGGGTTTGGTGGTCCCCACCATCCCTCCTCAGGTTCATACCATTGAAAAACTTGATGATGTCTGTGAAGTCCATGTTGTTATCGCAGATGATCTCCCGATATCCTTCGACCAGGGCCAAGGCAATGAACAGGACAAAGTGCTCAGAAGAGATGTGTCTGGCAGCCCAGATAACCTCCCACACAGCAAAGACATCTTCGTAGAGCAGCTCTGTATTGGAGGGTTGGGGGAGCAGGGTAGGGTGTTATACATCCCTGAGACTGAGAGATGTCTCCAAGGTACTAGGACCCTACACAGAAGCCCACTAGCCAGTGAAGAAAATTCTGTGCTCATGTCCAAGGCCACCATCAAATGGGCAACCCCATCCATCCTTACAAGATCTGCTGGGCAAATAGGGCTCGTTGGTACTCAAGGTAGGGGGAGGCCCTGAATTTCTTGGAAGCTCAATCCCAAAGAAGTCAAAGTTCTGGCCCGATGGTATCAGGGAAAGAGCACTAGCTTTGGGAACAGAGATCCTGGGTTTTAATTCTGACTCTGCCACTTCTCCCCAATTTCTTCATCTGTTAAATGAGAGGAGCTAGCTGGGTATGGGGGTCCACACCTGTAATCCCTGCTGCTGACAGAGAGGCTGAGGTTGGTGAATTCTGAGCAGCAGAAGGGCGAAAGTTGGTTTAGTGTCTGTATTAAGTGGGACACTCTTTTGGTGAGCCCTGGGGCAAGGCTTGGAAAGGTAAGGGTAGGGGCAGGGTGGAAGGATACCAGGCTGCTTAAGGAAAAGTGAACCAGCCCAGATTGGAAAAACAGAGGTTAATGCTGCCCATCAGCATTGGGATCATGCTGTGAATAGCCATTGCATTTCCATCCTCAGTCTCAAACAAAAAATGAATGAATGGATGGACTCACAAACTAACAAACAAATAAAATGAGAGGAACTGACCCATGTACACAAAAATATTTTGAGCAGTACTTCTGGCAAATAAAGTAAAAGGTGGGAGACTACGGATATGGAACACTAAAATGTCAGCCTTTGTTGATGTATTGCTTAGTTTTGTTGAACTGTTTTTTTCTTTTTTAATTCATTGTTATAAAAGATGTCTATCTCAGAAGCGAGAGGGAAATACTGAAAAACTGAAAAGTGAGTAATTTAAAAACAAAAGATATTGACAAAATTCTATTTTTTTAAATGAGGGGGCAGGACTAAACACTCTCTTTATTTCCTTGTAACTTTAAATGCTAAAAATGTGATCTCTGGATCCCTGCTTTCCAACACTATGCTGCCATCCTTGGCTCAGCACAAATGTGACCTAGGCCTAAGCTGAGACCCAAGGATGAGCTTCTTGTATTTGTCCTATGAGAATAGTGAGTTTCCTAATGTCTTCCCTTTCAAACTGTTTTCTGTACCCCATCTAACTCCACCCCTGATCAGTCCATCATCCCCAGTAAGATATCCCAAGGAGAGAGAATTGTGCAATACTTCCTGTCTTTGTCTTTCTTCTCTTTCACCCATCTTTCTGTCACTGTGTCTGTTTCTGTCTTTCTCTCTCTCTCCCTCCTTCTCTGTCTCTGTCTCTCTCTTTCACTTCTCTTCTCCACTCCCATGTTTCTCCCTCTCTTACCTCTCTTGAAATCGAGCAGGAACCATCGATAGCAGAAGTAGAAGTGAGTGTAGTCTCCATTCTGGTGCATTAATTCAAAGAGTTCTGAATCTAAGATCTGAAAGAGGAGGAAGGGAAGGGAAAAAGATAAGAGGAGGAGGAAGAGGAAGGGAGAAACGGGAAGGGAGATGTGGATGGAAGGAGGAGAAATAGATGGAAGAGAGAAAGAGTTAGGAGAAGAGGGATGGAGGAGGGAGAGATGGATGGAAAGAGTATACATGGAGAGAGGGATGGAAAGAGGATAAATTAAGGGAGAGAGGGAAGGATGGAAGAAGGATAGATGGAGGAGGGGAGAAATGGAGAGGGGGGAAATGAAAGAGGAGAAATAGATGGGAGGGAGAGACAGTTGGGTCAAAGAGGGATGGGGGAGGGAGAGGTAGATGAAGGAGAATAGATGGAAGGAGGGAGAAGTGAAGAGGGAGAAGATGGAGAGAAGGGAAAACAGATGGAGGGAGAAAGGGAGGAAAAGGTGGTCACAAGAGAATGCACACACTTGGAGACATGCACCCAAAGCCACTCAGACACCACTTCAAAGCCTGTGTGTCTGACCTCGATGTCTGCCTGGGGTCTTCATCTATATTCATGTGACATTCTCGGCAGTGTACCTGTGTCTCTACTGTTTTTAGCTCTCTCTGTCTTTCCCTGTTTTGTCTCTCTCTGGGCAGGTGTTTGGAAATGCAATCCCACCCTACTGGTGTGATATCACACCTCCCAACTGCCACCCCCGAACATACAAATACAATCCCTGAGTGAAGGGATGAAATGCAGATCCTTTCAACATTAAAGTGAACTAGAGAAGCCCCAAATCAGCATTTTAGAGCTGGAAGCAACCTCAGCAGCCATCTAGAACAGCCCAGACCTGAAAGGAATTCTCACAAGCGGTCGCCAGCCTCTGCTCAAGATGGACAAGGACAGGGAACCCACTGCCTCTGAAAGTGGTCCAGCCCATGTTAGGGAGCCCAAGGTTTTTCCCATCTCAAGCCTAGATTGACCTCTGCACCTTCTGTCCCACCTATTCCTCCTGGGTCTACCTTCTTGGACCCAACAAGACAAAACCAAGCCTTCCCCTTCCCAAGGATTCTTCAGATACTTGATGACAGCCTATGTCTCTATCTCTCTGTCTAATATATATATATGTGTGTATATATATATATATATATGTATATATATATATACACACATATATATATATACACACACACACATATACATTCTTTCTATATTCTCTCCCTTTGTCTCTGTTTTTCTCTCTCCACTCTGAGTCTTTTCTTTCTCAATCACTTCAAACCATCCTCAGATGACATGGACTTGGGAGGTCCTTCATGCTCCTGACCTCACCAGCTTCTTCTGGACATTCTCCAGTTCATTAATGTCTTCTTAAAACATAGAGGTATGAATTTAATCCAGTGTTCCAGGTGTGGTCTAACCACAGGAAGACACTGACCATCTCATTCATGGAGGCTATCTCAGGGGAGATCACTGTGGCTTTTCCCCTGCCCTATCACACCACTCACTCACCTTGATCTTGCAGTCCACTAAAACCCCTAGATCTTTTTCAGAACATCTGCTGTCTAAGTTTGCCTCTCCCACCCTATATTTGTGAAGTTAATTTTTTGAATCCAAGTTTCACCCTTTACATTTATCCCCATAAATTTAATCTTATTATTTCTTATTTAAGTTATTCAGCCTAATGCACACACATTAAGTTTTTTTATCTGATTCTATTATCCAGTAAGCTATCCTTCCCAGTTCCACTTCATTAAATGATAAATTATAAAATAACAATTATTATCTTTTTCTTTTATAAAGGAGGGTGCTGAGGGGCATTATTGAGATGTGAATGTGGTATAAAAATCAAAATATATCAATAAAATGGGCATTTATTAATTACCTACAGCATGCAAAGCAACTTCCTAGGAACTAGGGCAGCTATTATATTTATAAAAGAGAGGGGAGCACATTATTTAGTAGCGATGACCACGGAGAACTAAATTGGGAAGTCCAGAGCCCTGGGCTCTATTCTGAGCTGTGTGATCTCATAATGAGCCCCTTTCCCCCAGTTTCCTTCTGAGAACATGAAAAGGTTGAATTAGATGATCCCTAAGGCCCCTCAACACTCTGCCACTCTAAAGATTCATGAGCTCTGGCTAGAGATATAGGCTATGACAGCTCCAAGTGAGGACTTCAGGCAAGTGGGGTGGCAGGTACCTACCTGAATGAGTGAGCGCATGTTGGCAAAGTGTGTGTCCATGGCCCCTCCATTGGGGAAATTTTGGCTCATCCTCTTCATGAGTTGACTGAAGCAGCTATAAGCCAGCTGATCTGATGGGAGAGTGGGTGTTGGGGCCTCCAGTAAGGGGAAGGCATTACTCCCTTGGCCATCTCCCAGCATGTTCTGAGGCCTCTGAGCCCAAAACATCATCTCCCCCACCCAAACCTCAGGAAGCTGGAACAAGGTAGGGACTAGATTCACACTTCAAAGAACAAGAAACTGAGACCCAAAGAGTTGAATCCTAGCTGTCCTGGAACCAACTTTGCATCTTCTCTGGCTTCAGTGGCCAATAAAAGGACAACAACCCTACCCCCTACCCTGCCCAACCCTGCCATTACCACCCAGGACCCTTGAGTATCAAGTCCCAGTCACCACCCTTCTTCCCACTTCTCCTGGGCTCCCAGGAGCCCTCACCATTGTCGAGGATGACCATGAGAGGTGCCAGCAGGTCACACATGCCCTGCACATAGCCCACATCCAGATGCTCCCATACATAGCTGTGAGGCCCAGGAAAGCAGAATTAGTCAAGAAGACTGACCCCCAGGTTCAGGCCCACTCTGTTTCCCAATCAACTCAACAAATATACATTTATTAAGCATCTACTATGTGCCAAAAATTGTGCTAGAGATTTAGAAGGACAAGGAGGAGGAGAAAGAGAAGAAAAAGCCATTATCATCACTACCCAGGGAAGAAATAACCACCTTCTCTGCTATTCTGTGCCTTAAGGTCCTGTTGCTGGTGTACAGTGGGAGTCTAGCTAATCTAGGTCAGCTGTGGCTACTGAAGGGAATGGGGTGGGAGAGGAGATCCTGGGCGCTTTAGAGTTGGGAAGCTGATCGGTGAAGGACTGAGTGAAGGCCCCCCACCCCTGAGTCTCCCTTTCTGAAAACCAGGGAGCACTTAGTCCCTGGCAGGTTGGCTGAAGCCTCCCTGTGAGGGCCTCTGCCACAAGCCACAAGTCCTCCTATCTCTAGATACTCAGGGCAGCCTGCTGAGCCAGAACCTTAGAGGGCATGACAGAATGAAGAGATTTAGGGACTTGTCATCCCTCTTCTGCCCCCCCAGGATCCCTCCTTTTCACCCTCAAACCTATCAGAGCAGGAAACCATCTGGGAAGAGAGTGCTGACCTAGGAGGCAGAAGACCTGAGTTCTGGTCCCAGCTTTCTCACTAACTTGCTGTGTGGCCTTGGGCTTGTCACTTAAACTTCTAGGGCCTCAGTTTCCTCATTTGTTAAATGAGGTAATTAGACTAGATAATATCTCAAATCCCAGGCTTGCCACTTACTACTCATGTGACGTCATTTACTCTCTCTAGGTCTCAGTTTCCTCAACTGTAAAATAAGGGGGTTGGACAAGATGTCTCCTATGATCTCTAGGACTTTCCAAGTCTTCCCAGGTTCCACTACAGAAGCTCCAAACCCATGGACCTGGCACTCTCCCTTCCCCCCTTGAGGACCTCCTCTGAGACTCCCCCCAGCTGCCAGCACCTGCACATGATGTTTCGAAGCTTCTCCAAGTTGGTGGGTGTGAAATACCAGTAGTTTCGGTCACACCGTTGCACGTCCTTGTCGATCCGGTGGAGGTTCAAGGCCACAGTGTCCAGTAACTCTATCTGAGGGAGGACCCCAGTATCCATCAGTGTTGGGCTTTATTACTGGCCCTTCCCTCTCAGTGAAGTTCTCCTTTATTATTGCCCCCCTCCAACCCCAGGCAAGTTCCCTAGAGGACAGGGATGGGAAGGAGAGACTTAACCAAAGGGACTTATGCTCTGGATATGTGCAGAGAAGAAAATCAGTACGCATCTTGCCAGGGTCCATGGGCCTCCTCACACCCAGAGGCAGAGGGATGAAGCAGATGACCATGGGAGGTCTCTCTAGGAGCCTAGAACTATCAGTAAAGTTGCCCTGGGATTCTTAGTCAGTGGGGAGAGTATCTGGGTCATTGAGACTCAAGGACAAGGTTTGGGGTGGGTAGGAAGGGGATGACCACGTACAGTGTAGGCAGCAGCACAGACAGCAGCCAGTTCTTCCCCTGCTCCCAGCTCGCTGGACTGTGGGGTATCCTCCTGGATAGGGTCTGGGGGCTCATAGAGGGAGGCACGGGGCCCAGAAGCAGATTGGTCCAGCTCTTCTTCCTCTCCTTGGTCTTCTTCCTCAAAGCCCACACTCTGTCCATCATCGATGCTGGACTGGACTCCGGAAGCCACTGAGTAGTTGCGAGAAGATGGCAGTCCTGAGTCTGGTGAGTCGAATTCCACAGATTGCTGCTGCTCCACTATTGCTGTGCCTGGTGTCCCTGCTGGTGGTGCTGGGTCAACCACAGAATCTTCAGGGCACTTTGGTCCCATATCGGGGGGATCCATCTCGTCCACGGAGATGAACACCTAGCATGGAAGGAGAGCAATGGTGACCATGTTATAAATGCTTATAATTTCTGGTTATGTCAACTAATCTAAACCACTCATTTAACTGAGGAGGAAACTGAGGTCTTTGGAGGTTAAATGGCTAAGTGCTAAGTGGTAGAGTTAAGGATCAAACCCAGGTTCTTTAACAGCAAATTGGGCACCCTTTCCTCTCTCAGAGCTCTACATTCGTCCATTAGCTCTAGAATCACTCTTCAACAATAGCCTGCCTTTCCCTAGTCCACCTCTGGAAAGACATTCACTAAATGCAGCTCCTTGCTCACTGTGGACAAAAAAGAACCAATACCCAGCCTTCCTGCTTCCCAATTCTCTAGCATAGGTTGTGATGTTGCTCACACAGAGGCTGGCTCAAAGTCACTGACCCAGACTCTGGCAGAGCACTTAAAGGGAAAATGCAATTAACAAACATTTGAATATAAAAGGTCTTCCCTTGGCCCTGGTCCCATTCCATCCTTCCCCAGGAATACTCTAGAAGTTTTAACCTTAGGATGCTGGAAACAGGATTGAAGCATCTAGGCTCCTCCTACTAACTTTAAGGTTGGCTAGCCAGATGTATGGTAGAGTCCTTGCCTAGAAGTATCTGAATCAACGGGACCAATCCTCGCCCAAAGAAGAGCAGTGCTGCCTGGGCTGGCGTGTAGAGGTGCCCTTGGGAGTTGATTCAAAGAGACTCAACTTCTTTTGCGATGTAACAAACCTCTTCCTCAGAATCAAGTTTTTAAAACATTGAAGAAAATGCTAAGTTTCAATTCAAAGTGAAAATAAAAAGCTAAGTCCACAGACTCCCTGAAATCTATTAGGAACCTCTGTTCTAGAGGATGTGAAGAAATCACCAGATGCTTCTGTTTATAGATGTAGGGGGACCTGACCACTTGAAATCTTTGGTCTTATGGACAACCTTGGAACAATGTTTATGTCTACATGGTTCTGGGAGAAGGTATCCTCTTTTCCCCAACTGATTAATGGTCAAAGGATATGAACAGACAGTTTTCAGAAGAAGAACTCATAACTATCTGTAGTCATATAAAAAAGTGCTCTAAATCATTATTGACTAAAAATGAAAATTAAACAACTATGAGGTACCACCCCACTACTTCTAGGTTGGCTAATATGCCAGAAAGGGAAAATGATAAGTGCTGAAGGAGATGTGGGAAAATAAGGACACTGGTGCACTGTTGGTGGAGTTGTGAATTGGTCCAACCATTCTGGAGAGCAATTTGGAATTATGTCCAAAGGGCTATAAAACTGTGTATACCCTTTGACCCAGCAATATGAGTACTAGGTTTGTATCCCAAAGAGATAAAAGAAAAAAGGACCCACATGTATGAAAATATTCATGGCAGCTCTTTTTGTGGTGGCCAAAAACTGGAAATCAAAGGAAAATCAATTGGGGAATGGCTAAACAAGTTGTAGTATATGAATGTAATGCAATACTATAAGAAATGACAAACAGGTGAATTTCAGAAAGACCTTGAAGGACTTAAATGAACTGAGTGAAACGAGAGGAACCAGGAGAACATTATGTACATTAACAGCCACAGTGTGCAAGGACTGTTTCTATAGACTTAACCCTGCACAGTGAAGCAAGGACCTAAAACATTTTCAAGGGAATCTTGATGCAAAAAGCCATCCACATCCAGAGAAAGAACTGTGGAATCAGAACACAGAATGAAGCAGATTCTTTTCTCTTTTGTTATGTTGTGTTTTGGTTTTTATCATGATTTCTCCCATTCATTTTAATTCTTCTATGCAACATGACTAATGTGAAAACGTGTTTAATAAGAATGTATGTGTAATACCCATATAAGACTGCATGCCATTTTGAGGAGGGAGTAGGGAAGGAGGGGGAGAAAATTTAAAACATATGGAAGTGATTGCTTGAAAACTAAAAACAAATAAATTAATAAAAAAAATACAAAGAAAAAAGAATTGGAAATTGAGGGGATGCCCATCAATCAGGGAATGGCTGAACAAGTGATGGTATATGAATGTGATGGAATACTATTGTGCTATAAAAAATAATGAGGGGGATCATTTCAGAAAACATATGAACTCATGAAATATGAAAGTGGGCAGAACCAGGGATCCTTGTGTATGGGAGGAACAATATTGTAAGATCAACCATGAAAAACTTAGCTACTAGGATCAAAATAGTGATCCAGCACCAAAAAATGCTATCCACCTCCAAAGAAAGAACTGACAAACCCTAAGTGCAAATTGAAGCCTATTTTTATTCTTTATTTTTCTTACTTTTGGGTCGACATTCTGATTATGGAAATATGTTTTGCATGATTTCACATGTATAATTGATAACATATTACGTGCTTTCTCAATGGGCTGGGGAAGACCTGGAGGCAGAAAGAGAATGTGGAACTCAATTTTTTTTTTAAAAAAGGAATGATATAAATTTAAAAAATCATTTTTATAAAGGCATCCTCTGTTATTAAACTGATGAAATCAAAGATGAGAGTCACCATTAGTGACACATGATCCAGAGTCAGAATTAATTTATGTGCCCTTAATAAATACTGAGCCGGACCCAACCATTCTACAGAATGATTTGGAACTATGCCCAAAGAGCTATAAAACTGTGCATACCCTTAGATTCAGCAATACCACTGCTAAGTCTATATCCCAAAGACCTCAAAAAGGAGGGGGTAGGGAAGGACCTGTATGTATAAAATATTAATAACAATTCTTTTTGTGGTGGGTAAGAATTGGAAATTGAAGGGATGCCCATCAATTGGGGAATGGCTAAACAAGCTGTGGTATATGATTGTGATGGAATATTACGGTACTGTAAGAAAGGATAGCAGGATGATTTCAGAAAAACCTGGAAAGACTTACATGAAACTGATGCAAAGAACCAGAAGAACATTGTACACAGTAACAGCAATATCGTATGACGAAGAACTTTGCTATTTTCAGCAATGCAATGATCCAAGACAATCCCAAAGGACTCATAAAGAAACATATTATCCACCTCCAGAGAAAAAATTGCTATCGTCTGAATACAGACTGAGCCATGTTATCTTCCTTCCTTCCTTCCTTGCTGCTTGCTTCTTTCCTTTCTTTCCTTTGAGTCTTCTTGTACAAAATGACTAATAAAGAAATATTTTACATGTATAACCTACACTGGGTTGTTTATTGTCTCAAGGAAGGGGGAGGGGAAAGGAGGGATAGAATTGGAACGCACACCTTAAAAAAAAATCCAAATGTTAAAACAATTGCTTTAATATGTAATTGGGGGAGAAAATGAAATACTAAAAATAAATACTCAGTTGTTCTGAAGAGTGGTCGTCTGTCAGTATTCTCATTGACCTCATCAGTTTCCTTTTGTGTATTGTCTTCTTCCATCAGACTGTAAACTCCATGAAATCAGGAATTTGTCTTTCTTGTTTATATTTGTATCCCCAGAGCTTAGCACAATGCCTGGCACATAGTAGATATTTAAATAAAATAATAAAAAAATTTAAATAAATAAACATTTTTTGACTGACTGATCTGATCAAAATTGATCAGTGACCAACACTTTGCCTGTGTACTACTATGTGAATAAGATTGTTTAAATGGATTTAAATAAAACCACTTTCGATGTTTTTGAGCACAACTATGTTTTCATAATTCAGAAGAAAAAGGGCATGAGCCTTTTAAGAAGCAGGTCTGGAAGGACCAGAAAGCCTGCTGAAGTGGTTACTAAAGACATCTATTGTGTATAGATAGAAGTGGTTAATTTGTAACCGTTGCTCAAGTGAGGAATAGATGGGAGAAAGGATGAGGCCAGGGAAGCTACAGGAAGATACAATGTATTTCTACATCACGGTGTCTGATTACACCAAAGTATCAGAGCATGTCATGTGAGAGCTGGAAAGGAGCCCAGGTGTTATTTAATTCTCATTTTACAGATGAGAAAATTGAGGCTCCAGGAGGTAAAGAGACCTATCTAAGGAGTCAGAGGCAGGATTTCAAACCAGATTATGATTCCAGTTTATTATTTTAGATTAAATTCAGTCACTGAAGCCTCATTTACAAATTGGAGATTCAATACGTTCCAAAATGCATTTATTAAGTACCTATTATATGCAAGGTACTAGGTTGATCACTTTAAAAATAATATCTAATTTGTTCCTTGTAACAACCCTGGGAGGTAGGCACCATTATGGTCCCCATTTTACAACTGAGCAAATTGAGCCAGATAGTAGTTAAGTGACATGTCCAGGGTCACACAGCTAGTAAGGGTCCAAGGCCAGATTTGAACTCAAGTTTCCCTTACTTTATGAAAAGGGACAGAGAGAGCCTCAAAGCTGGAGAGGAGCTTAGAAATTATCCAGATCAAGCCCTTCATATTGCAAGCAAAGAAACTGAGGCCAAGATAAGTGACTTATTCAAGATGATATCTACAAAGCCAGAGTTCAAACCTACTGTTTCATGGCATAACTGCTACCTCATTTAACGAGTGAGACATCCTGCCTAGCTGGCTGAAGGAGTCAGAAAGACCCTGCCTTCCCAAGAGCTGCATCCAAGCCCAAAGCCATCAAGCCTGCAGGGTCCTTTCCCCTTTAGTTAGGACTTTTTAACAGCCAAAATACAGTGGAAAGAGAGTTTTTAAAGAGCTTTTATTTTTGCTCACACAAAACACTTCATCTCCTACCTCTGTACCTTTGTACACCCCCACATGCCTGAAATGCCAACCCTCATCACGTCTGTCTCTTAGAATCTCTGTCTCTCTTCAAAGTCAGGTTCAGGGGATGCTGCCTAGATGAGGCAGATTTCTTCAGCTGCTAATTAGTGCCTGCTCCACAAAAATATTTTTAAAAATTATCTTATATTTACTTGTATGTTTATGTATACTAACTATATAGTTATACTATATATAGTATACATATATGTATTTGTACACATATGTACATGTGTGTATATATTTAATTTCAACAAAGTTAAAAGTCAAGAAATAGAAACAGGTACATACATGGACATATATAGTACACACATATAGGCACTAACTGCTAACTGAGGAATCCAGAAAGGTTTCATCTAGGCTGTGTTACTTGAGCTGAGCTTTATTATTTAAAATATACACTTACAAAGAGCAAATACAAGGTAATTGTATATTATATATGTAGTTATATACATATATGTACTATCTCCTCATATGTAGTAGTCCTATTATCTCAAATAAGATAGTAATTATAAATGGTTTACTTAGCACAGTGCTTGACACTTACTAGGTGCTGCATAAACCTTCCTTCTTTCCTTTCTACCTTTCTTTCTTCTTCTTCTTCTCCTTTCTCCTTCTTCCTTCCTTCTCTTCCTCTTTCCTCCCTTCTTTCCTTCTTTCATTCTTCCTCTCTCCTCTCCCTCCCTTTATCTTCCTTCCTTCCTTTCTTTCTTGTTTGTCCCTTTAGATTATAGCCTCCTTGAGGGCAGGGACTGTTTCACTTTTGTCTCTCTATCCTCAGCACTTAGCACCATGACTGCCTTAATCAGTACTTGTTGACTAATTTTCTAGGACTTTCCTTCACTTATGCCTTACTCACACTTGATATCTTTGAAGCTCTGTGTATTTTGGCTTTGGTTTCTCTTACTTTTCCCATAGTTATTTGATAACACTCTGTTGCTCCTGCACTATCACAAGCATCTGTCCCTTTCTCTCTGTCCCCATGGTGACCACTCTGATACAGTCCCTTATTAGCACCTGCCCACACTGTTCAAAGAGCTTCCTGAGAGATCTCCCCACCCCCATTATCCCTCCTCTCACTCAGCCTCCAGAATCATTGCTAGTAAGCTGCCTCCTGCATAGGTCTGGCCAAGTTACTCCTTGGCTTCAAAGAGCTTCCACGCATTCCTAAGGCCTTTAAAACAAAATGTGTATGTCTTTGCTTTGGCATTCGAAGCCCTCCACTAGCTGGAAGCACCTTCACTTTTCAGCCTTTTCTCATGTTACTCTCCTCTCTAAATGGTCACACTGAGACTCCTCTGTCTCCTCACCATGATCTCTGCTCAGGCTGCTTCCTATGTTGGGCATGTGCTTCCTTCGTCTCTTTGCTTGTCAAACTCTTACCCATCATTCAAAACCTAGCCCAAATGTCCCCTCTTCCAGGAAGCCTTCCTTAATGATAATCCCTCCTCAAACTTCTCAAAGCACTTTGGTTTAGATCTCCAATATATCACTCAAAAGCACACATTTCTAAAGTTCTTTTCATACATGATTCCATTCAATCCTCATAACCCTGGGAGGGAGGTTATCCTCACTTTACAGATAAAAGAACTCATGCTGATATAGTGGCTAAGTGACTTGCACAGGGTCACAGAGCTAGAGAGTGTCTTAGAAAGGATTTGAACTAAGTCCAACACTCCCTCCATACTATAATACCATCAGGTATAACCTCTGAAGAGATTAACAAAGAATTTCCTGAAGAAAAATCAGAAGTTCTGATAAGTGAAGAGGATGGAGCCATGATGGTGGAATAAAAGCAAACAGTCTACTGAGTTCTCCCAAATTCCCCTCCAAACAACTTTAAAGTAACACCTCAAAATGAATTCTGGAGCAGCAATATTAACCCAAGGATGGGGTAAAACAATTTTCTAGCCCAAGACAACTCAGAATGTTAGGAAGAAAGATCTGTGTCATTGGAGTGAGAATAAAATGCAATCTAATAGAGGCAACCTCCAGGTAAGTCAG